>NW_021163010.1:1249583-2499166 GCF_004324835.1 Dendronephthya gigantea | reverse complement strand
GCCAAAGAAAGTGTGTATGAATAGCTTTAGAGACCGCAACGGTATATAAAAACTGTAAATATCATGCCGAACCCTGGATAAACTATGTTTGCTCAGCTAACCCACCATTTCCGTTTCTGTCTATCAGTTACGCACTAAAAACGTGCTTTCAAGTTGAGAGTATTTTGCGATGGATAACTCTTTCATCATAGTTGTGTTGGCATGTTCAACTATGTCTACTCCTCGGGTTATTCCGGCATCAAAACAGGCTTCATTCATATAATTGTGAAGATTTGGGGATGGATTCGGCCTCTTTGCTTTGATTGAACTGCATGGTCAGTCTCGTACAGCTGTAGTGTACAAATTTCTGAATGATTGTTTAATGTCGCTCCCTAAATTTTTCGTTCCGAGCTTTAGCTGATTGTTTAGTTTAACTGACAGGCTCGGTACAAACGGTCCTACAAGTCTGACTGGCTGCTTAATGCCTGCTTTTACTTTAAGATACACGACTCACTCTCATGCAATATTAATTTATATACAATCATAATATCCTGTCATCAACACGGAATAATATCTAAGTAGGCTAACTCTGCTCGAAATATGACGGTAAAAAAGTAGTTAAAAAGTGGAGGTTCAGCCAGTTCTTCTGTACAAAAATCACGCAATATTATATGATATGTAATAAGATAACACTTACCACTGCAGTTGGAAATGCCGATGCGCATGGAGAGATACAAAATATCTGTAGCCCTGTACGAAATTCCTCCGGACCAAAATCTGGTAATTCAATTGACCAGCTTTTGTTCAATGTAACATTTTCGGAAAGTAAACTTGAGCTGTGAACATCACGAAACTTTGGTAACATCAAAAGCTTCGTTCCAACAACTGGAGTGAGCAGTAAGATAACGATTAATCCCAAGACGGTTTCTTTATAACAACGAAGAGCTGATTTAATCTCAGTTAAACGAAACTTCGTTCCGATGACAAAAAATAATGTGACAATACACATGTGCACAACTGGTAGTTTTTCATTCAGGTAGACCGCAGGAGCAGGGAAAATAATCCCAATCGGAATGACAAATAGTGTTCCAATAGGTAAGAAATGTTTGGAGAAAAATGCCGTGATAACCTTTCCCCTGCTCATTTTTTTGTTGTATAACGAATCGTTGCTTCTACCTACTAACTGTTACGTGTCAAAAGCACGATTGCTACTGAGCGGAGAGTCAAGGCAGATAAATAGCGTACTGATATCATTCTCATGGTTTCCGGTTGGCCCAGTTGAAGGCCACTTAACAAAAAAAATGTATTCCTCAAATATATTCAGACGTAGCTAAATTGGCACGAATCAGTGTCCGGAAGGTTACACATGCATACATTGAGACCGCAATAAGCGTATAATGAATTCTAATGACTTCCTACATCACGTATGTACAAAGACAGTTTATTTGCTAACTTGGCCGAGTTGTTAGCTACTTAATTGCTTTATCGCGTTGTTCGAATACTTCGTTGACTCTGTTTAAGCTGAAAATGTGCGTTGGTAAACCACATTCTCGAATGGAATTTAAAGGATGTTTTTGTTGTCCCACGTTCTACAATTTTTGTATTTTTATTGCTTCAGTTACACCCTTACGGGGTATAGTAACTGTAAGTCTTTGTATATTGCTCAGTTCAATAACCATCACCTAGCTTTATATAAATTTATATATATTTCGCATGCATAACTTCCCATACATCAAATGTGGTAAAACAACTAGAAACTTCGCGACGTTTCGGCGAAAGGGCCTCCGTCAGTAGAATCACTGCGTCAGTAAAATCAAACGCCTTCGTCAGTAGAGTCAGACGCCTGCGTCATGCTGGCTCCCCTAATCACAATGCTCTTAAGGTTGAAAGTATTTTGGGCAGTTGTTACAATGTCACATTTTTAAGAAGTCATTTGAAGACGTCTCTTCCCTATCACTGCTTATTAACCTGGCTATATTTTGTAACTTATAAACCTGGGGCCGGTTGTATCAAGCAGGTTTAGCTTAAACGGTGGTTAAGTTCAAAATAGAAAGCAAGTTTATCGTTTTATTCAAGAAGCAAACTAAATGTTTTTAACCTGGCTTCATACAAAGATACTGTTTACAACTACATATTCAGTGCACAATATTCAAGTTGACTCATTCAAGAGGGATGTAAGAGTGTTATTTAATTTTGACTTATCCGTCGTTTAAGTTAAACGGGCTTGATACAACCGGCCCCTGTAAAATATTTAAATCAGTTGTTTTCCATCAGCAATGCCTGCAGTGGTGTCGGAGCCACGATAACTTATTTCTTACTGTATCAATATATATTCTAATATTAATGTTGTATATGGGTTAATAGCTTTCAGTACTTTCACTGAAAGATATAGAACAAAGTCAAAGAATAAAAATAGACAGTGTCAGCATAATTATACTAAAATTAATTTACTGTTGTAGACCTGACAGTTTAGTCTTTATATCATAAGTGTTTATCTTTTAAATAAAGAAATATAATTAAACTTAGTTATTAATATTGACCTTATTTCGATGTAACTCACGGAATATTCGAGATATAAGATAAACTATTAGGTAAGAGGAAGATAAATAACTATAAGATAAATTAACCTATCTGAACTGCTCGGAAAGAACTTTATCACTCATTTCTCGACAAACCCACTTGGTTTCCATAGCGTAAAGCATAATATTTTAGTTGGCCGAGTGCCCCAATCTCTGGTTGATAATTACCATACACGCTTGCAAAGTTTACGGTTTACCATAATTATCCTGAACAGTTCAAGGCTTAACAGTATGGCGTGATATCGCCCCCGCTATATACGTAGCTCTTTAGTCTTAATCCAGTGATGCATTTATACATGCATGTTTGTAATACACAAAATTATCCTTATTATGCAGACTCGTGCACTCCATGCAGTCATGTATTTGGGTAAATGTTTGCAATAAATTACATAGCAGTGTGCTACTGTTACCACTGTAGACACGGACAGTTATAAAGAACGAATTTTTAGTTATTTCTTTTTGATTCCGACTATTTATTGAATAGCTATAGATAATCAAATTAAACACACCCCACTCCCAGGTATGTAAATTTTTTACCAAACGTACGCACAAATAAGCATTTCCTGCATGTGACATTCTCACACGAAGTAAATCAAGCAATTTAGGAATGTTCGTCGATGGATGGCTTATTATCATGCAGGAGTATGAAAGAAGAAAACGAACAGAGTCTGACAAAATTTTATATGACAAATATATGCGAAAAATTAGAAATATTTAAAAAAAATCTAGCACATGCATATGCAAAATTTCTAACTGAATATAATTAAAAAATACTTGGTAAAATTAAAAAATGCTCATTACTTAAAAAAATAATATTTGGCTATACTTAAATTCGTTAAAAATTTTAAAAGTTTTAAAAATTTTAAAAATTTTAAAATTTTAACATTACGGCGCCGAAAAGAATAGCAAATCAAGACGCGGTGATGAGAGGATTAGGAGTAAATTAAGTCGTCAAGTCGGCGATCGTAAAACTTCCCATCGTAAGGTTACGAATACCAGACGACACACCCATGCAAAGATGACCAAATATTTCACAATAGAAGAAAAAAAATTATTCGTTGCTGAAATCAAGACAGATTTTTATCTTGAAAGGTGAAAAAAAGCATTATAACATATGAAAATAATCATGGATTTTATTAAAAAACGATAATCACTATATTTCCTTAAATATATATGCAATATATAATTTTAATTTCATCTGATAGATTGTACTCTTGTTGAAACCGCTCAAGCAGAGGCTCATTTTCAATTTCTTCGATCGTGCAGAAAGAGAAATGGAATAGACTGTGGTTTTCGTGTTGATTTCGCTTAAACAGTTCTTAATATATCGCTCAAGCGGCGTTCGTCTTCAATACTAGTTTAATGGTCAACCAATGTCCAAATACGAGCCCTCGGTACTGTCAAGCTGTAGGACCAGGAGAAACGAAAATAAATCTCTGCTCGAAGGTTAAAGCACCTTGCCCGATTTTATATTCCCCCACCCCCCGCTTTTTGTTCTTGCACAAGTACTAGAAATAAATATACTGACACGACTTATTGATGTTGACTATGCAAGTATTCATGATCGTAGGTTCTTTTTAATTCATTTATCTTGCTTGAAACCTTGAAGCAGAAATGTTTGTTTTATTCGCGTTGTGGAATTCAGGTTGTTTTTACTAAGTTTAGGGATTGAATATTACTTACACCCGGAATTGTTTCCCGTTACGAAAATGACAAAGCAGACCAAAAATAGATCTTGTACCCATAATAAAAGACAAATATAGCTCCAGGGCAATCGAGACTAAAATTTTTACCCACCTTTCTCGCAATAAGCATGTTATCGCAACGCACTAGAGGACTTTCACTGGGATTTCTTGAAGGTATTGATAAAGTTTTAATTCCTTTCATTTTTTTCACCAGCTGAACATAATAGGTTTTATCTGTTAGAAAACAACACATGTTTTTCTCAGCGCATATGTCGAGACGAAAAACTGCATGCATGGGGATGATCGCATAACACAAAGTTAGCCCTCCTGATGACCCCCCCCCGAAAAAAAATCAACACAATAGGTGTTCATTTCTGTATTTCAGTCACGAAATGACCTCTGAATCCAGAAAAGTGAACTACATGTACAGTAAGTAGTACAATGCAATTACAACGTCAAGGGAGAGGTGTTAAATTTCACGCTTATATACAGATGTTATTTCTTCCTTTGAGTTTTGATAATCGAGTACTGAAATTTTGTTTGAGTTAATTTATGTTTGTGTATTATTTAGATTGAACGGTCGTATCTTGGCATACCATACCTTTGAGTGTATACTGCGCCTTATATAGAGTCTCATACTTTGCACAAAGTACTAAAGACTCATGACTTGGTCGACCCTTGAGAAAGTAAACTTTGCGATTTGAAAACAACGCATTTAACTTTGCTTCCGCGACATTCTTTCGTACTTTTAAACAACAAGCAAACCTAAAACATACACCAAAAATGTTAAAATACCTTCAGGAGATTCGCGTCTATAAATCGCGATCAATTTCTGCACCCACATGGAATATTATTGCAGCATGTCTTCAAATTAATGAATAGCAAAATCTTCTTTAATGGTTAATCATAGCTTTTTAAAATGATATAGATTTGTCGTGGTCAACATGCTCTATCTAATGTAAAAAATGCAGTCGGAAGATCCTTGAGATGACAACCATCAAATTAAGCAAGATGACGTACACTTCACCATGTTCGTTATCACCAAGATTTTCTTTCAATCTTCGTAAAAATTCTTGTCCTTTTAATTGTCTTTTCACATTTCGTGGAATAAGATCCAGAGGAATTCCTAGATTTCCTTCTCCATCACTACTCTCTGTATCCCAATTAAGACCATCCGTATCATTTGTAACATCAGGTAGGAAACTTGTGTTTAACCAAATACTTTCTGAAGGTTCATCCGTATCAAGCACCTGTGATTTTGATAAACTCTAGTTCATTTTAGCAGTCGTAAAGATAGATTTTGCTTGCATGTACGCCTGTACAAAAATAACGACACTGGAAATCCGCTCAAATTTTTGAAAATGTTTACTTACTATTGTGTTGTCATCCTTGCATTTTCTTTCAGGCGTACTATTTAATTGAAGACACTCTCCTGACATTCTCAACACAGCAACGTCAAGGTCACTCGGATCTGAATGTCGTCGTTCACGACTTACTTGAGGCTCGTCTACAGAACGACCTGCAGAACTAAAACCAAATAAATCTGACCATGATCCAGCAAACTATAAAGTCAGAAAAATCAGTTATCAGAAATTGTACATGACTCAATCCAAATGAAATGACTCAATCCAAATGAAATGACTTAATCCAAATGAAATGACTCAATCCAAATGAAATGACTCAATCCAAATGAAATGACTTAATCCAAATGAAATGACTCAATCCAAATGAAATGACTCAATCCAAATGAAATGACTCAATCCAAATGAAATGACTTAATCCAAATGAAATGACTCAATCCAAATGAAATGACTCAATCCAAATGAAATGACTCAATCCAAATGAAATGACTCAATCCAAATGAAATGACTTAATCCAAATGAAATGACTTAATCCAAATGAAATGACTCAATCCAAATGAAATGACTCAATCCAAATGAAATGACTCAATCCAAATGAAATGACTTAATCCAAATGAAATGACTCAATCCAAATGAAATGACTTAATCCAAATGAAATGACTCAATCCAAATAAAATGACTCGATCCAAATGAAATGACTCAATCCAAATGAAATGACTTAATCCAAATGAAATGACTTAATCCAAATGAAATGACTCAATCCAAATGAAATGACTCAATCCAAATGAAATGACTCAATCCAAATGAAATGACTTAATCCAAATGAAATGACTCAATCCAAATGAAATGACTTAATCCAAATGAAATGACTCAATCCAAATGAAATGACTCAATCCAAATGAAATGACTCAATCCAAAATCAAATGGCACAAATTCTATTGATTTCGAGCGTAGGAAAGAGAGTGGTAGTAGATAGTCGTACACAAATCGTACATAATTCCTTTAAAATTGAATTGATGCCAAAACATGAACCCTAGAGGGGGTGCGCACCCCACCTGCACTCTCCCCATGCAGTAACCCAAGAAAAAACTTCTAAGAAACACCGCATATCTCATTTGCAAATTTCTTGTTGCCTACCTTGCTGTATGAACTAGCTACACCAGTAGTGACCTGATGAAAGAACGTGATAAATTCTCCTGTTTCTCTAAGAGTCGTAAATCCAGACATTATGTCTTGTTTCAGACGAGATATATTTCCGAAAAGATGCATTGAACCAAGCACTCGTCCAGACTGACTTCCCAATTCCTTGGCAAAGATAATTTACGTAAAGGAAAATTGAATACCTATTCAGTTCATTCTCGTACCCACCCCCACGCTCTATTGAATTCAGCTCATGCACAGGAATCATGCGATCGCGAAAAATCTTATTAATCACAATTCAAATTATCTATATAGGACCAGGAGAGTGGTTGAGTACTGCTGTATAGACCTGTTATCATTATGGGTACGACGCACAGACATCTTTCTCTTCATAATCTCCACGAAATAAAATTTAGTGTTGAATCACATCGATGTTTACTATCACACAGGCCGGTGAGTAATATGTAAAATTACAAAAATTACAGCTCCTATGGCTATTTCGATTGCTTTAGAAGGCGCACTTCTATCAGAGTGTAAAGAAGCTTTGTATCTGAAATATTTTTTGCTCTTACCTTTAAGTAGTGTTTCTTAATATCATATGAGATGTATTTATATGATCCATACTGGATGTTGTTACGTACGAATGCGTCTGCAAAAACAAAAACGATGCATTGTAAATGTTAACATGAGAATATTGCAATTCGCCTACATTCAGAACTAAGGCGGACAACGATGCATCAATCAGTCTCTAGAAAAAGACATTTTTAAACCTTATTTTCCTTTCCAATAACCGTTTAAGCTAGCTACTACTTTCAACTATGGTCAACCGTTTTGTAGGCATCGCAGTGTTTCGTGCAAATTTGCCGTGAAATATCGATATTTGAATAACTTTTCTCGACTAAATCAGACTAGAAGTTTGTTATACAGTAGTAACTCACCAAAATATAAACAAGCGTTTTCAAATCTTGGCGGCAACTGGTGAGGAATTCCTAAGTTGTTTTTAATAACTTTAAGATCAACAGGCAGATCAATAGCTGGTAGTAAGGTTAAGATAACTTCAACAGCTCGTAACTCAATATGCTCGAAGTGTAATCTTCGTGGCGATAAGTTTGATATATTTGCGCTTTCTTTTTCAGCACTGTAAAGCAACAAATCACACGAGCTAGTAATTATTGTAGTTCATGGTTATAACTATGCATGGTATCATAATCAACCATGCAATTGAAACCATAATCACCTCGCCCAGTCATGGCGTTTCAATATTGTTCACTCAGTTTTCATTGGGTTCATTGGTAAAAACCTAGCTTCCTTATAAGTAAAAACCTGATTACCTTTCAAGAAATACTTGGGCGACTTTTGTGTGCAATCCGAAGTCTTTTAATATGGCATAAATCAATGTTTCCTCCACAACTACAGTTGTATCGCAACTTCCAAATGAAAATTTCTATACCATACGATAAACAAAAAAATATTGAATTTAAATTGGCTTTTTTTCCAGGCGTTTGCACCCTGCTGTTCAATTGTACGTTTGTTTGTTTTTATCACTCTGATATTACTCCCAAATAGGGAGATTTAGCATGAGAACGTGAACGTCAAAGAAGACGTGAAACTGGCGAATAAATGGCGTGGTGCGTCTATAAATGGACATGCCACGCCATTTATTCACTATTTTCAGTCGTCTTGGACGTTCAGGTCCTCGTGCTAAATCTCCCTAAGATTATATCAACAGACAAATACTGTAAAAGTCGCATGGTATTCCGAACGATTAGTGATTTACGCGGGAAAATGGGTGAAATTAAAAAGGATTTATAGGTATGTATATACTAGCTATACGATCTCAAATACCTCAAATGACAATTTGTTGCTATCATTTGTTAGTTTTTCTACGATGGATAATTCCAAGGATGAAGTTTTTGCCTTTTCCTCGTCAGATTCTTCAGTTGGATGGAAAAATGGTTTATTCTGGACACAATTAAAACCCTACATGGATATAAAAAAACGGACTGTAGGTAAGTTGTTGGATCAAACCACGATATTTGCAAGCAGTGAATGCTTTAAAATACCAAGTGAGAAAGCTGTTTTTATAGAAAAACTATAGAAAACTGTAATATATACGTATACATAGACTTATACAGTAAAAATACCTTGAGTGTATCAATTTCAAAACCAAAACGTCTTGTGTTCCGATCTTGTGACAGCGAAAACTAAATGGAAGTTGCAGTGCTATATATATTTGAGCGATTACGGATAGTATAAAATAATAAAATGCCATCAAATCTTTTCGAGAATATAGATAATCTAGAGACACTTATGTCTTTTGTTTCCAGGATTATTTGATGGGTTACATCTACAGGGTGTCTCAAAAAAAAACGCAACCACTTAAATATGCAAGACATTAATACAGCTCTAAAGCACAATAGATAAGCACCTCTGGGAATTGAAAATGGCTCTTAATCCTTCATTTAAAATGCTAAAAGTCATTTTAGCTGAACTGTTGTGCAAACCAGAACAATATTAATATTCTTGCATATTTAAGTGGTTGCGTCTTTTTTGAGACACCCTGTATGGTTACATTGACGCGGACTATATAGTAAATCGATCACTTCATATACGTGGTTTGAGAATCCTTATAGTATAATGAGAGCTCAGCTACGAATTACCAGAACCGTAGGTTCAACAACCCATGCGGGAGGAGCTTTTTCCCGAATTAGAGTTTATATAATAGGTACATGCAGGAACTTAGGATAAGCCCCGTGATGGGGCAGCCTCATAAACTGAATATAACTTGTAATGACATCAGAGTTGCAAAAAAGCTGCGGGTACGCGGGTACCACCCGGAGGATTAGCTTTGAATGAGGTTTGTGAGGAAGGTTCAAAGCTGAGCACTTTAATTGATCACATATGCATGTAACAAAAAACTAAATATTTCTTTCTGCCGGCTGCCACTTGACTCAGTGACGTAACGTCATTTTGAGGAAGATTTTCAAAACTTGAAATCCTACCGGAGGAAGGATGAACTCTTTTTGCAACTCAGATTGACATATGCACGTCTTTGTACTATATATTATATATATACAGTAAATAAATTCCGCACCTTTGGTTTTATCATGAGGACTTGTAGTAATTTCTCGTCGTAAGTATCTCTAACATCAATGGTTATATCGCAAATACTTGCACATATCTGTGTACATAATAAATTGAATCTTAGCACTTAGGACAGTAGTTGAAGACACATTAATCTGAATTAAATATGTAGTTAAAGACACATTAAAAATTTATCCACCTTTCGAACAATCCGGCCCCATGCACTAGTTGCTATATTTAGAGCATTTTAATTTATTTTTAGGTTTATGTACCTCATACGTTCCCGGAGTTATTTCGTAAGAATTCTCAATTGGCCTTTCATTTACAACGTCATCAGTTTGTGGCATATTACTGTTGTGCTCTAAAGAGTCTGGTAACGAGCACGAGTCTTGTTTGTAGGCCTATGAAACAACAAAAAAATAAATGTGAAACGAACACCGACAAATAAAACAAAAATAATGAGTCATGAATATTACACACTGAACTCACTTTGATAAAAGTCTCCAGAGTGTCAACGTATTTTGGCTTTATTTCAATGAGAATCTCATCGTGAAAAAAGACATCCCATTTCGTCGTATCATTGGAGATTTCTTCTCCCTAGCGAATTTGAACAAGTTATAGCAAATCGAGGTAGACAATACTTTAATAAGTGAAACATACTGCAGCAAGAACTTGCAGTGAAATGGTGCACATGCGCACATATACAGACCTCGACCTTTAAAACACACGGATTTACTAATCCTTCGGACTTTATCTTTGAGCCTAAAACTTGTTCTCTCTCTAAACCAGAACGGTCATCGATGAACATCAGTTCAAAAGGAAGACTAATACTCCGCTGTATCTAAAGAATGAAAATTACAAATTTTAAAAGTTCCAATCTCTTCCAATATAAACCACAGCAATAACATGGATATAATGCTCAGACTGTGAAATAACGATCGTAAAATGATTTTTCCATGAACAAACATACCGTGTTCTTCTCTGGAGTACCTAAACTAATAAATGCCAGCTTTAGCTCAAAATGTCTTGAATTGTTAGTAGGGTACAGGTTTACAGTGACACTTTCCGCTTCTGTCGCCACCTATACGAGTAAGATTGTAAAAAATTATGAGGTGGTGATGCTTTGAATGGACACTCGAGGTCTGACATGCTATTTGTGATATTTTAGGCTCGTTTGCATACTTAGTTCAAATCTAACAATTTGTTTGACTAGATGTCAAAAATCATTCACAGTACCTCACACTTATTTTCACACTTCTCCGTACTGGGATCTAAATATAAGGAAGATTATAATATTTTAAACTTTCTTTTCATCCAATTTTCGTTTTTTATCCAATTAACTACAACGCATGATTTCCTCGTTTCTGTATACAGAAGTCTGCAGAAAGTGTTTGGCCTACATAAAACAAAACCTACCAGGATCATTGTGAGTAACCTCAGAAGCGTTTCCATGGCTGTCTCCAAAATGTTCATTCAAAATCTTGGTTATTACGCTTTCCAAACAAGTGATCGTTGAAGGTGACAAATTTATTTCTGTATGTTTAAGTCGACTGTGAGAACTTGTTAACAAACCATCTTCAAATTTGTAAACCAATATCAAACCTTCGCTACTTGCTACCTGCAATGTTTGGGTCTAGGTTTCAGCTACATTTTTTACTAATAGTCATATTATATTAATTGACACATACAGCTGCTGACAGTATGTATAGTAGCTATGATCATCAGGAAACCAAATTATTAAATGACATGAATGAAGTACCTAACAAACTCCCTCACCTGTGTATTGAGTTCCATAGCATTTCCACTAATGCTTGGCAAACAGGTTGCGTTGGTATTTTTGAACAAAAATATGAGACGGGCCATACTTGAGTTATAAAGGACGAGCGCATCTGCTTTTGAAGTCTGAAGGTAAAAAAGGGCAGTTATAAAGTGCTGCGCATTATCTACAAAGTAATAATTTAGTGGATTGCATGAAAATGATGCAATGAATTGTTTTTAAATCAATAAATTAAATGCTGGATAATTATATATAAACAGGTCAAGCCACATCATCAGGCAAGCAATACATATTACTGTTATTGGCTTACCGATATATTGTAAGTAATGAGATCATCCTCATTTAGTTTTTCTTGAATGGATACATTGGCATTTCGTGCAAATAACCAAACTGAGGATAATTCAGAAACCTTGATATCTGTATCATGTACATGCTCTGTTTCAGGTGCAATACATAACTAAAAAAAAACAACCAATCAACTAAATTAGTAAAAAATAAATGTCCTTTTGGTGCTTTTTCAAAAGATACAGAGATACCTTTTTCACTAGGTACAGAATGGAAATTAATTAGGACTGTATGAATTTTCTGAATTACTGAAATAGTAACCTAGACTAACTGGAATGAATGAAATAAAAAGTAAGTAAGTGCATGATGATTTACCAGCTCAGTAGGATGATTGAAAGTGAAGATATTTATGCCAATAGTTATAGAAGCTTTTATCACAACACAGTCATCTCTTTTACCATTCTAAATGACAGGTAAAAATATATAATCAATCATATGGAATATGAAGTCACCAAAAACAATCATATTCAACGTAAAACAAACAGAACAAACCTTAACTTGTTTGGTAGACTTCCTTTGGGCTTTTAGTGTTATATCTCTGGCTGATGACTGCAATTTAAGACTAAAGTAAAAATGCATATACTGTAAGAATAAGAGTTACTTCTGATGTACATGTGCTTGTGAGGATTTTAATAAAAATAAATCATAACAACACACACCTGAATTCCTCCCAAAGAAACTGTAGCTCAATATGTTCAATCCTCTGCCAAAATTAAAAATCAAAATGAACAAAATGGTGATAAATTTTCATTGGTATAATTACTTAATAAAATTTAAAAAATGATAACATACCACCACTCTGTTTTTGTTGATTTGAATGACAACTCCATTTACACAAAAATATCCAAAATCTTCAACCGTTATCTCTAAATTTTTTTCTGGGAACAGTTTCTTCACAAGTTGGGACAATAACAAAGACAATAAACTACAACATGTAATAAAGAAAATAATGATTACAGTTGCAGCAATATAAGTGCTCCGAAGAATATTGAGTAATACATTTGCTCAATTTTATCGCTTGGCTTACGGAGCTCATCAAATATTTGAAAAACTCCTTGAAAAACTCCTAACTTCCAGACTAATCTCTAATCCTATTGGATAATTAAATAAATAGATGCATATGATTGGTCAATTCGAAACGGAAGTTAGGAGTTTTTCAAATATTTGATGAACTCTGTAAGCCAACTGATAAATTTGAGCAAATGAATTACTCAATATTTTTCGGAACTCTTCTATTGTCGCAACTGTAAAAAATATAGTTTAATGAGCTTATGAGGATAAACACACTATGTCAAACATTCCCTGGGGGTGTCCACTTTACCATATCTGACCTATGTGTACCATACATTCTGGCATACAAGTCATTTCAATTGTACATACAAGATCCAGTTTGAGGACAACAGTAATCAAAGCAGGGTGTATCAAAAAAGGCAACCACTTAATTAACATTAAAAAAATTCAATTAAAAGCAATTAAAAGTACTATATATATTGTTCTATTGTACAATACGAATATTAGGTAATTGCCTTTTTTTATACACCCTGTGCAGTGTCATTGTGAAATTTTCTGAATTATTGTGCATCAGTTATGATAATTGCCAGTAATGCCAACGATTTGCTATGCAAACCTGCAATTATTATGACAGCAAAAGGATAGGCGTTCAAACCTGACCTTTAAATATACTAATATGATACTTTTGTCGTCTCATATTCAATCTGAAATTTTATATAACTTTTCTTTAAATGGCTCAACTTACATATTGATGAAGCTTCTGCATGTCAGAAAAATAAACCAAAACAAAGCAAAAATGAAAGAAAATCCAATTATCATATTTCCAAACAACCTTTGCTTCGAGAGTTGCCTTCACCACCTGACGTCACCTTCCTTCGCTATTTTGAATTTGACCAACCCACTGAACTGTCTATATTCTGGAGGGAGGGAGTGCCCCTTATAAACTGAGCCAAAATCATTTCTATATTACGTAATATGATGAGAGATTTTAAGCTCGACGTTATACGTAAAACAGCAAACGGTAAGCAAGAAAAAATAGCTAAAAGGGAATGGAGCAAATATAGCCGATTTTTTAAAACTTCAGGCACAATCAATGCCTAAGTCGAAACAGATGATTAACAGATGATGATCGTTTAGTTTAGTTCAGTTTGGCAAATTAATTTGGGTCTTTGGTATGTCTAATGTCTGCTCACCTATCATTTGTTGTAACTTGTTTTAACTTGTTTGTGATGATGATGAAGTTAGTAAACTAAACTAGTGTTTGTGAACCGTAGCTTTACAAAGCTTGCATGTTTCGGTGAAATACACAGTAAAAGCCAATCATTCCAGCTATTTTCGTTCGTCACCTTGCAAGTCAATTCACATTTATGTGGAAAATTCAAAGACCAATAACTGAATAAATTAAAATTAATATTAGTATTACTTTGAAATTGTCAAAAACAATTATATCGCTAAATAAATGTTATTTTCTTCTCTTATTCATTATATAACTTTTTACGCCTATTTTGGAAATGAATACATTCTTCACCCCTACTGGAATACCCCTGAAGTGACCCCTGACGACCA
Organism: Dendronephthya gigantea; assembly: GCF_004324835.1. Taxonomy (NCBI): domain Eukaryota; kingdom Metazoa; phylum Cnidaria; class Anthozoa; order Malacalcyonacea; family Nephtheidae; genus Dendronephthya; species Dendronephthya gigantea. The sequence goes on along the minus strand of NW_021163010.1, from coordinate 2,484,639 downwards.
CTTTGTAAAACGTTCTAACAACATTCCCCTAAGCTGGTTACACAATAGTTTTTGGACACATCGAATCGTTAACCGCACAATAAAGACTATCCTCCACAAACACGAACTAGCGAACGAATTCATTTCCAAAATTAAATAGAGTAAAACATTACGAACATCAGACATCAAAGTTCTAGTGCTCCCCAAACCATATTTTAGTTATTTTTTGTAGATAAAACACGCGTTGATCTGTACATAACATCTCCATGTCATTGTTTTATCTTGGTATTGAAGAATTCCAGTGATCCATTGCACCACGAACTATGAAGTACATGGCGGCCATATTTCATCTTCAAGAATCAGGTTTTCGGACTTCCCAGGGCCCTGTTTTAACAAAAATTATGAAAATCTATTGGATCGAGTGTTTACGATGTGCGAAATAATCGGGACTCAGGCACCTGAAGATTGAAGAAGGGTTATAAAATTTTTGCGTTAATTGAGCCATAGGTTCATTTGAGATATTTTTTTAGTAAATGCTGGAGTTTGTCACTATAAACAGGAGACAAACATTTCTGGCAACTGAATTTGACTGTGTATGTAGATCACCGATGATTTGTTTTATCATTGCAATGTATATAATACGTAGTGCATGTATGCAAACAAACCTCCGCTTCCAGGAGACGATCCTGAACGTCTTCTACTTTTCTTCAACGCTGCTGCTAACTCTGCTTCTTTTCCAGTTGGTTTTAAAGGAGATCTATGATTCACCTCAGTACTCTGACGGGAATGATCTTCATTTGACATAAAGTTCAACCGATCAAGGCTTGTCGTTCGAGGAGTGACGTCACAACCACGACCTTCGCCGTTGATTGGCGAGGAATTCGTGGGAACGCCAACAGGAAGATGCTCACCGTTACTAAATATGATACATGAATAGAATAACTGTGAAAAGCCCAGGGTAAAATGCGGTAGGACATTGTTGAAGTAGGACCTCAATTGGAGATAGAAGCTCCTATACAACACCCTAGAGCTTTTCGCTAGCTTTCTCTTGTTTCAAGGGACCGATTATTAATAGTCTCTCAATAATAACCTACCCTGAGTTAATTCTAGGATGAGTGGCCAACGTTTCCTTACTGACAGCACTTCTGATACGTTTGCTGTAAGTAACCACAGGTTCGCCAGTTTTACTACCACCTCGTATGACAGGCATTGCTACTTGAGAAGAAAGCTCTTCCACAGTCTTTGAACCAGCTCCAGCTATTACCTTGCCCACTCCTAATACAGCACTGGCTACAGTGTTAACACCACTGCGTATTGGAGAACTAGAGGGCTGGTGACCAGCACGTATGGGTTTAGCTAAAATAGGAACATGTATAATCAGCATTAAGGTTTTAGCAGAGGCGGTACCACGCATGGGCAATACTCACCAATATGTGCCTGGGCACCTTTTCTTGCAGCAACTAGAAAATAGAGAGTGGGAGTTGTAAATGCACGAATACACGTAAATATCTCGCGGAAACAATCTGGGTGACATGAATAACACCTGTTACACAATACCAATATATAAGAAACACTGACACATGCAACTCAATGTTCGAGATGTTATCATGGTTGGAAGTATATCTTGCTCACAATGGTAGTCTATCGTAATCTATCAAATCAGTTCTAATACATTACAGACAGTGCCAAAAGTGAAATCGTTTAGATGATTTCAGAAAACAATTGTACCTTGTTTATTTCGCATTGTTTCTTTCATTTTCTCCATTTCCTTTTGGTATCTTTAAAGAAGATTAGAAAAATGTTTAAAACATTACATTAGGGTCCAATGATACATTTCAGTAATACACAGCAGCATATTAAACATAGCGAATAATGAATAACAATCGTAGACCTTGCTCTGTCTTTCTGTGCTCCTTCCTTGGCTTCCTTCAAAGCCTGTTCTAAAGCTTTTACTCTTTCTTGAGTTGCACGAAGACGTTTCTCCAACTTTGGAAGTTCACACCTTAATTCACCATTATCACGGACCAACTACAAAATATTACACGCGGAGCTTAACAAGTGTACAACTATATTGTAATCTTGTCTCTAAGGCCCTGTGAACAAACATAGACATGGTTTATTAGAACGGCAGGGCTAAAATTGCTACCCAGACCAATTTTATCCGCGAGCAGCACAGCCACTGCATGGGTAGCCTGCAATGTAATTTTCAGTCATAACGTTACCTGCTTGTGAACTTTAGTCAGTTGATCTAAATTATTTTCTAAAAAAGCAATCTTTTGTTTTTGTGCGTGACTGCTGGTATCGTCTTCTGTGTCACCCTCGCTACTGTGAGGCTGTAATGGGAAAATTGTACGAACTTCTAATTTACAACCCATTGCATTAGGCCCTATTTATCTTTAAAATTTTAAGTAAGTTATATCTGGCTTTATATAATAATCCATGTAGAAATTTGCATGAAAATACCTTCAGGCGGGCTTGCAAATCCTTGACGAACAGCTGTCGTAATCGGTAGAGAGTTGCTAATTCTTTGGCCTAAATGAAAGTCAGTGTCTTAGATGATTGAAGAGAAAAGAAAATATTGTAGACAATACGTTTATTGTGTTTAGGATATAGGCAGATTTAGTACGTATAATGTAAAATGAAAAGGGCAAGAAAAACATACGACAGTTTCCTCCAATCCTCGTAAATCTGCTTTTGCTTGTTCTCTCTTGTCTGATTCAACACTGCAAATGAAAAAGATTTCTCTTAGGCTTCCCTCGCGATAGAATATCACTCTTTGAAGTACATGTACTAAGGATGCTGGAATAGATACATAATCTCGTAACATTACTCATATTATACTTGCAGTAATAAATCATGCTATGTACGTGGTGTGCTCACTTACAGTCTATACAACAGAAAAATAGCTTACTTTAATTCGCTAATCTTCTTCGTCTTGTCTTGTAATTCCTTCTTAATCCTCTCGTTCTCGACCTAAAGCACGCACGTATACGCTCGTTACCAGTCAAATTACAGTAGAGGAGGGGGTGGATTAGAAACATACGATAAATTCATACATAGACGCTAACGTTGCGAAAATGCAACTTATGTTGTTCATCGGTAGAAATGGAACTCACGCCATTATTCTACAAGCTGCAAGCTATAAAGTGTTCCTACATTAGAGATCGACCATAATACTAAAAAAGATTGATTTACCCACCCGTAATTGTTCTTCTGCAAGGGTTTGTCTTTGGTTTGCTCTAAAGAATGAAAGACTTCAAGTTAAGTACAGTACACACCCTATTTGATTGTGATAACAGAAGTTACGGTACAGCATGTGCTTGCCCTATACTTATATAGTAACAGGTTGTCCCGGGAGGTCAATATACAGTATAGCTACATGCAGAGATTGGTACAGTGGCAAGAATATTCATTTTGCTTACTCCTTCAACTCTGCGACTAAAGCTTCATTTGCTTGAATTTCATCACGCAGTTTAGCAATTTGTTTTTGTTGTGACTCACGATGAACTTCCATCTCTTTTTCCAAGGCAACCTGAAATATTTTATGACAATAGTGATGGGAGGATTGTCAAAAGTTTGATTACTACAAACCATGGCGCTAATACTAACACTGCATATAGTTACCAGTACGGTATACAGTATATTAGGTAGTATATATACTAGATAGCGTGGTATAAACAGTATACCTTCATTTCTGAGGCCGATTCAAGCAAGCCAGCATGCTCCTGTTCCTTGTCTTTAAGAGCGAGAGCTTGAACGTTAGCTGAAATGAAATATCGCGCAAAATACATTACATTGGATGGTACCCAACGGTATTGTAGATTTGAACACAGTATATTACCTATTTATTGCTGTACAGTCATCAGCCTGTATTTATAAATCTCACAAAGCAAATTACTAACACATATTATGTGTACATAATACTGTACATAACTAAACCACTCACAACGAAATTAATAATACAAGACAGTGCACCTTCAGTTCTGACTTTGCTCATTTGTTCATTAAGAGCGTCAACTGCTTCTTCTAGAACACGTTTCTTTCCTTCCATTTCTTTCATACTTGCATGCAACGTTTTCATTTTGGCCTCGTGCTATTCGTTAAAGAGCAAAAAGAGTTGCATGAACTTGATTTGCTTCACTATCGAGTGGTTAGATGGTTTAAGCAGTAGTACAGGATTAAAACACTGTACAAGAAATAGAAGTTGGTGTTGATACGAAAATTTGAGACAAAATCCAATTGATGTAGAAATCAGCAAGTCATGTACAAAATGTTCATATACAGTATGAACATTTATTACCTGAGATATGAGAAGTTGTGAAGCCATAAGATCTTTGTTCGATTTTTCAAGATTAGATTTTATCTGCACCTCTTCTCCTTCCATCGTGTGCAATCGCTTTAAAAACATTAAGATATATTAGTTACAAGGTCGACTTAAAGCAGACTATGTGTACTTTATTGTAGGTTACAAAGTCTTCAGCTTTTGAATTTCATCATAGTTTGAATAAATATGAACGAAATGAGAGGACAAAGACGTTAGCAAAGTTCTCAGATCCTTCCTATCGACCCTGCTGTATAAATGTGTACAGCAACAATCTGTCACAGCTGAAGTTAAAATAGATTTTATACAAATTCTTACCGAGGACAACGACTTTACTTCGGTTTTTATTTTACTGATGTACAATCTTGCAATCGTGAAGTCCTCGTCTAATTTACCAGAAGCATCTACAATTGGTTTCTAAAAAGAAACACAAAAAATTTTAACAGAAATTACTTTTTTCCTTACTGCAATTCGAATCTCTTTTGTGAATGAAGCTAAATCCAGTTGAGGGTAAATCGATCATGATTTTTGGTACTTCACTCGATTTTTGCAGGTAAATTCTAGAGGTTTAAAGGGTCTTAATTTCAAGCGGATTTATACACACTTCAAATTCAAGCCAAATGTTCCTCGCTTAAATTTGAAGTGTGTATAATTCCACTCGAAATTAAGACCCTTTAAACATCTTAAATCCAGTTGACTAGAATGTTCACCTTAATCTCAGCAGCATTTCCACCAACAGCTGTTCCGATATCTCCCTGAACACACGAAAGCAAAAAAAGATTACGGTGGATTGAAGATCGACACAATTAAGGGAAATGTCTTGCAAAAACATTCGAAAATGGATGACGACAAAGATAAATTCCTAAGCCCATGTTCATATCCCCAAAAAAGGACCCTTCCAAATACTCGGTGAGGATACACCGTACATATTGCACTCATGTAATAAAATAAACATCTATAAAAATAGTGCGCACTTACCAAGTCGTTCAGAAGGCTGTTCATCATCTCAGCCAAACGTCTTCTTAACACTGCATTGACATCCTTCGTTTCCTCATAACTCTTGCTTACTTGATCAAGCAATTTCTATGGAAGATATCATTGGTAGTAAGATTATTGAGGGAATATACCAGAACTTGAAAGCTTTTGACTGACATCACCTTAAGGTGCGAATTTAGCAGACATGGAAGAAAAACTTCACTACAACAGTACTGTAGTGGCAAACACTTTGAGGGTACAGTAGCTACTACATACCTGCTTCGAGGACAAGTCCTCTTGAAGTTTATCATTTTCTTTATTTTTGTTGTCTACTTCCTGTAATTTCTGGTCGTAATTCATTGCGAGTTCTTCTAAAGCTTGTAATACTTCTTTCACTTCATCTTTGGACTTCTCGTTTTCACTTTGCAACAAAGATATCTGAGACTGCAGTGAATCAGAATCAAACTTCGTAGTTGACATTTTCTATGAAACGAAAGAGACACAATAAAAACCCAGGATTCATGTTGCACAATTTTACAAACAATGCTGTTGATATAATCGGTATAAGATTACTGTATTATGCAGAATGGGCCAGGTTTGGAGGAAGGAATAAACTTAGATGAATAAAAACGAATTAATGGAATAAATGAATACAAAACATATTACCTCATCTTGATCCTGAAGTTGCTCTTTCAGGCGAGCAATTTCCGAAGCCTGCGTTTGAATTTCGTCATCCTGCACAAATGAAAATCGCAGAAATTAAACGTGCGGGTCTCCGATCACAAACATGTACAGTACTGTATAAATTATATGATAAAAGGCGTCGATCATCGAGATGATTACGGGGGATATCTTTGGGCTCTTGTTAATGGAAAACCCACCTTTTCATCAAGCTGTACAAAAAGTTTAACTCTTTCATCATCAAACTTCTTTCTTTCATCGTTGGACAAAGATGCAGCGACTGGTGAGCCACTGCCTGCTGAGGCTGGGGAACCAATCATAGATGAATTATCGAAAACACCAGATTGCCTATGTTGATCTTTCGAGGTAACCTGCTCGTCTGTTGGTACGGCATCGCCTAGATTGATAAAAGTTGTCAAGATTTTTTTTGTAGATTGCGTACTATTGAAGGATAAATGATGTTGGCCTTATAAGGGTATTGGTATACCATACGATTGTCACACTTGTAATTGTTCTCATAGGGTACAGGTACATATGATATGTATATATGGAAGTTATATGGTAAGGTACATATACCATAAGCCCACTGCACAAGCGCTGAGCTAAAGACCTCGCAAGGTTGTTAGCTCTGCAGGTTTCTCTCATGTGCGGATAGTTTTCGTGGGGAATTCACCTCGAGAGGCGAGTTTCTCTCATGTGCGGATAGTTTTCGTGAGGAATTCACCTCGAGAGGCGAGTTTTTCTCGTGTGCGGATGGTTTTCAGGCTGAGCCAACTGCCTCACGAGGTCGTTAGCTCAGCTGATAGCGCTCTGCTCTCGTGTGCGGCGGGCTATATATGGTACAGTATGACACGGTTATATAAGAACTGGCACGCTAGGGTACACAACTCACCACTTCTCCAGCGATTTAATTCAGCCTCAAAACGATGCAACGTCGACTTGAGCTTTCCATTTCTCTCTTTTTCCTTCTCATACCTTCTCTTCCATTCTTCAGCTGTTAATTCTTCATTTACAACTACTGTATTTTTAATTGTTTTCGCCCTAAAGGAAAAGTACAATACGTTCATCAGAGAAAACTTAGTAATATACGTTCTTCAGCCTCGTGCCTTACCTTTGACCAAACATCAGCGTAGATCTTGTTTCAAACTCATTAAATGTTGACGGAGAACAACATATGATGATTGTGGTGCGGGAATTACCACCTGTGAGAATCGATAATTGAGTTATAAATATTAAACTGTATTGCGAAAATATGCAACATGGAGTAATATCTGCAAGTACTCTTGAATCTTTGCAGGTTAACCTACATTGTTTTAACTATAGATGCCCGCTTTCCTGATTGTCTATAGAGCCCTCGTTTAGTTAAAGAATACAACAAAGAATGATTTCCTTCTTCTTACCCAAACTTTCCTGAAGAATTCTCGTCATTTTACTGTCTCTGTATGGAACATGGCTTTTCTGAAGAAAACGTAATGTATTAATGCTAATATAGAAAGAAACAATCGATATCTGATGATTAATTACGATCTAATCAATACCATCATGTCATTCATGTGCAATGTAGAGTCGTGATAGAGTAATAATTATTGATTATCCACAGTGATTTTTTCAGAATTTATAAATCTGTCGCAAGTTCCTAACGAGTTTCCAGGAATACGAAATGCAGAGAAACATGCTTTCATCCTCTCCACCCAAACTCGCCAGCCAGGCTTTTCTACCTACACTTCGCCGCAGCCTGGGTACTTACCGTCCCCTCAGCAAGTGCAGAGATAACGTTGCCAAGCGCAGATAATGATTTATTGATGTTTTTCGCCTCTTCTAAAACGTCACCTTCAGCGCCAGTTTTGCTGACCTATATTATGCGACAAAAATATAAAAAATATTATTCAAGTGACTCATACCTGGCAGTATACGCGGGGACATTCTATGCTACAATTTGTTACGGAACTGTTATGCGGAAAAACCCAACTGCGAACGTTGTTTATGATTCTTCCGTCTAAATTATCATGTTCAATTCCTCAAAAAACAAGCTTCATGCTCACATTTTGTGTACAAGTACTTTTCAATAACATCCCTCTGTGCCCGAAATTTTGCGTCAAGAGGGGGCAAAAATGTCATGTTGTAAGACGACTGAAAAATTAAAATATTAACTGATCTTCAAAATTCAAATCCATGACCAACCACTTAATTTGTAAAAAACCGTGGCTAAAATCATTACTAAAATTACTTTTACAGTTTTACTGCGACTAAAATGGACGAACCTCGTAAATACTGTCTGCATTAGAACCAAACACTTGTCCTATTTACCTTTTCCGATCCTGCTAAATCAACCAGGTACAGTTTTCCACTTAATTTCTTGTTTGTTTCGGTATTTTCTTGCTTTATATGCAATAAAAATATACTATGACTCCTTGAACTGTGCTCATTCATATCTGCAAAACAAATGAAGTGAAAAACAGCAAATCTCGCATTATGTACAGTACGCTTAGCCGGCTTTATAACTTTAAATCCCAACCTTATAAAGGTGGCAAATATATATACAAGATATAAGTATGTCACAGGTTCTTCTTCTAACAATATAGTAAGTACTTTTTCACACACAGTTCCTGAAAGCTATTACTAGCGCTTAACACAATGTCAATGCGCTGTCAAAAAACTAAGAAAGCGTAAAATTTGAATTAAAACCTTCATCAAGGTTTCTGAACACGTACTTGTGACAGCAACATGTCGGTTTGCTTTTCCCTCTTCCATAACATCCATAACTTCTTCAGGACTGGAAACAAAACGCTCTGTTGCCCCCTACCAAGAAGATTTGGATTGTTTGTTGTTTTAAATGTACTTCTACCTAGTTACATCTTGGAAGTCTCAAACTTCAGCACAAACGAGACCCAACTTAATCACGAAACAGATTGACCTTGACAATACCTTCACATATGGGACTCTGTTTTTGTCTTCATGTACAGCAAGACTTGTCTTTGAAACTGTAATTCAACATCATGTTAACATTTTAGACCTATTATAGGGTTCATAGGTAATGAAGACTCTACAGTAGATGTCTAATCCAAAGACAACTTAAGATGATAAATCATATATAATGCATACATACCATCTAACAGATCTCTTATCTTGTCCAAATATATTTCAAAATAGGATACCTTAACAAGAAAACAAGGGTTCTTTATTACAAAAGTTCAAATGATGAAGATTTCCAAATTATCTGTAAACTTTGGCAAAATTGATAAGTAATCATTTACTATGTACAGTACACTACAGCAAACAAATATGTCGTAATGTTGAATCGATAAAAACTTATTATTATATGATAAACATTACTGCTGTTAGTAACCTTAATGTGAAATTCCAAATTTTCATCCATATCATAAATGTAATTAAAAATATCATCAACAATTCTTGGAATTATTCCTTGCATGTCTTCATCTCCAAGGATACCCTAAACAAATAGCAACTATCGATATAACTGGGTCTAAAGTGATAAGACATAAACCTAGCAGAATATGAAGGTGGTGTGATCAGACAAACTAGAACATTGAGTCTTTGGCAAATACCCTCTGTCTGATTGACATCCCACAACTGAAAAATGCTTGCTTGCAATGTCACTTTTTACAGTATTATTTGAATTGTTTACTTTATTACATTGCCTTATGCATGATAATGTTGTTGTTCAGTTGTTCTTAATATTAAGTGTTGTATGAAGTTAGACCTTTCCTCAAAATTGTTTGGTTAATAGTGGTTCATGTTGCACTAACTGCAATAAAGTTAATGTTTATTTTGGGGTTTAGGAAGTTCAACTATGAATTTTCACTAGACTACATATTCCACTTTCTATTATAAATTTTTTGGGAAAGCTACACGGTACATTCTACATACTTCCATAGTATGTGTTTTTCCACTGGATGTCTGACCATAAGCAAATATTGTGCCATTATAACCTCCTAGCACATCTGCAAATAATAAATTAAATTATATAAATACAGCAAATCCTCTTTAAGATCATTGTGGACTTTTTCAGGTAGATATATAGGGGCTGCTGTCAGTAGGGGGTGCTGTCTAAATAGAGGTGGTTTATGGTATTTAATTAATCAAATAGCAATATGTAAATAGATAGATACATAGAACTCAGGTTGAAAGCAGAAATTAATCCCAACCTTTATTTAGAGAGGGAACTCAGGTTAAAAGCAGAAACACACTATGATACATTTTACCCTATCCCAAGAGATATCTTCCCCAAGACGAATCATTCATGGTCTAATAACAAGAAAACTTCCGAAAAAATCGGCAGGCTATTCCTGGACAATGTAAACAGTTTCTGATAGTTTCCTATAGTTTATTATAGCAAAGTTCCAGCTCAAAAAATATACATCCAGTAATAACTAAATACTAGTAACTAATCACTAAATGAACAACTAAGCTCCAAGCTCGAATGGGAAATTCTGTTTCATTCACAGAATTTTGATACTAATCATATTGTTTAAAGCACAGGTATCTAGAGAGTGCTGGTTACTCTAAGTTCCCTATAGACTGTAGTGGCTCAAAATTGTTAATAAATAATAAATTTATGGTAACTAATTAATTATGACCTAATAAACAACATTTACCACCACCTCTGTTACCCTAAACCCATACTAACAAGGCTAAATTTCCATTTTTTTTTGACATTTGGAATTAGCAAGGCTCTACTATACATTTAAATGAGTAATACATTTAAAATAAATGAAGCAACAGCTTAAAATGAAATCTCAGAATTCGAATATATAATTAAAAAGTCAGTTGTATAAATAACGCATCTCTAATGACTTTAATATCCTCATAGGAATACCTTATAGCCATAATATTAATGAAAAAATATTCGAGCGTTTATTAAAACATTTAGATGGAAGAAAAGCAAAGTGATTATTACATTATTTTATATTGTATTATTAGACAGAACAAGAAACTACAAGCCGTATTGTATGTAACACTTGTCTTTGTATTTATATGTAAAGCATTTAAAACACCGCCCACGAAAATTATAGAACAACACTTGTCAAAAACATTGCCTGAACTAACACATTCAGGGGAAGTACAAAGTCACTACTGGACGGTAAAATAGCCAGACAATCGTTTTTAAGTCTCCTAACGCGCAAAACTGGGCCTTTCTCACTACTTTTTGTCATTATGAATAAGTAATTCCTTGCAACAATAGAAAACCGGTGGAAGCAGATACTCGTAGCCTTGTGCAAATACAATAATAATTAAAACGTTTGTGGGGTCAGCACGCCTTAGATGGAAAATAATAATACAATTTTATAAATATATTTTAAAATACTTGTGTTCATCGTATATAATAAAACATATAGGCGTTGACAAACGTCAAACTGTCGGTTTAATATTTTCTATGATGTCTGAACAGTACCGTAGACGAAATCAACAACTCAATAGCCAACCAATGAGCGTGAAATAACATTCTAAGACTACTGAAACATGTTGTAGAGAACCTAACAGTAAATATAGGTTTAGACACAAAAATAACCTTCTGAACAAACACAGAAAAATATGATATATTTTTGTAACATTCGAAATCGTCTTGACCCCAAGGTGAACCTTGTGATAGACATTCCTTCAGATTTACGATTTTGACAACAGCAAACAGATTGCACATAAAGTATTAAGAGCAGAATAATAGTTGTGAAAGACATCATCAGAATCAAGAATTTTCCATAAATATCAGGAATATCAATGGCATTTATAAAGCACTTTCCCGGTGCATCTGTCATACTGTGTGTGTAATTTAGAAATTGGCTAACCTTTCACAATCGGCTTTGCTGAGAGCATATAAACCTCTTCCTGAGTAGCTGCTGGTCTGAACACATGATCAAATGTATACACACGATTCTGTAACAAAGTAGGACCATTAAATTCCATCATATACTGATAAAGAAATCGAAAATTTAAACTTTTGATACACTTTGGATTGCGATGTAGCCTTACCCCAAATACTGTAGTATCGTTACTTTTCGCTGGATATTTTGTCATTACTAATCCACCACTGTTAACTTCGGATTGTGATTGAGGCCGAAACCGGCACACAACTTTTATGTTACATTCGCTACTATCGGCCTCCATATTTTAGATCAAGAAATCTTCAAACAGCCGGGTAAAACAACAGACATCTATCAAGGCGGATGAAAGGCACGGGTTTGCTCGTGAAATCCTTCATTCCGAAACCCGCTAACGTGAAATAACAGCTCGCAGCAACTCCATTTTACATTAGAAACAATGGATATTTGTAATTCGACTCAAATATGGTCAAATCGTGAGAAATGTTCGATAAATTCTTCCCAGATCAAGTGGATTCAGAAGTTTACATTTTTCATCGTGACGTCACTGTATAGTGCGCTTCGAACATTGTTTGACCGCAATGGACTGGGAACGAGCTATAGTCATAGTCTACTTCTTAATTTTACTATACTGAGTAGATCACAGATGTAGTATCAAGTTGACCAAAAACAATATCGTGATCATGAGTTTTTTTATAATAGGAGCTGCAAGAGGGTCACTGATCTCATCATGTCTTCGATGGATAAAACCTTCCTTCAGGCCTGATTTAGCGTGATCCACGGTGAAAAAAAAACTTTCCAAGGGCACACTAAAATGGGAGGCGCTTTAGTTATCAATGATAACGCGTGTACTTAAATCGAGTCTGCCTCTCATCTTACCAATAGAGCATCGATAGAGCAGCCTATAGAAGATCTGAAGTGAATACAGCAAGCAGCCAAAACGGAAACTGTTAAGTCAACAATGGATACCATTGATGCAACACTATCCCCAGATGTACTGTCTTGGTAAAGCAATCAAGAGACAAAGGAGCGAGTTCCTGGCTAAACGCGATACCACTCAAAGATCAAGGTTTAGCCTTTAATAAGCAAGAATTCAGAGACTCGTTACGAATATAACTCTGGATGATTTACCTAGTCATTGTGCATGCGGAGATCGCTTTAACATCCATCATGCCCTCTCTTCTAACTAAAAGGAAGTGGAGGTTCGTGGCGCAAAGGTAGGATGGAGTCCGTAATTTGCTAACAACACAACTTGGTAAAGTGGGCAAGAATGTGGAAATGGAGCTTCATCTTCAACCCCTTCACAACGAGAGATTTAACCTGAGATCGGCTAACATAAGTCCCGAAGCGAGATTTGACATGAAGGCGAATGGTTTTTGGCTACGTTGAGCTACTACATTTTTCGACGTAAGAGTGACGCATGTAAACTCCAAATGTAACCAAGGTCGACCAACCATGATCATTTTCAAGGAACATGAGAACGAAAAGATTCAACACAAACTTAAACACTGAGAATCAAGCTTTTATTCGACTGGAAATACCTCTATGGGAACCCTATGAGAGGATAAAGATCGCCTACTCAATGAGTCTGAGTCGTTTAGTGAGTGAGTGAGCTTTTAGAATACAGGCGTAAGATCGGTACATGTGAGTGTAAGGGGGTCTAGATCACCTTGGCACAGGAAGATACCCAGATGCTTTAAATAACTATAAATATATAGGCATACTATAGCCTTTTACATAGATCAGTGGCTAAGCTGAGCGAGCGCGCACGGAGCCTGTAGTGTGCTTATATTTATAGTTATTTAATGCGTTTGGGTGCGAGGCTGAAGAAATGGCCTATTGGCCCTATTCTGTTATGCTAACCTGATCCGGTGGATCATCAACATTGCACACCGCCTGATAAATCAGAACCCCCCAAAAAAACGCCACCTCAGCGGCACTTTTAACGCTTAAACTAAATGGGTAGTAACTGTAATTGCAGGACGGCTCCCGCAATAACAAGTGACGAATTCCTTAAGGACGTATCCTGCGACTTTGTCTTATAGATTACGGGACATTGTTTCAGGTGAGGGGCATGATCAAATCAAGAATCAAAGTCAAGAAGTTTGAAATTCTAATCCTAAAACCTCCTTAACTTTCAAAGCCCTATACCCAGTCCTTATAGCTTACTTTTTGGTAGCTTCCTGTTCTATACTGCTACAGCATCATATCTCGATTCAGATATGAAAAAAGACGTTTAAATTACATCCGGGCAAAACGGTTTTCAAACCGAATAAGATCAGAATGAATGCAAAAAATAATGTTTATATATTTAAAATTAAACAAAAATGAAAATATGTTAATATGATTGCGTAAGATACTAAACAACTTCGCATACAGGACAAAAAATGCGTAACCATGCACAGCAAGTAAATGAATGATTACAAAACAAGCTCTATAGTCTATACTTCTATATAAGCTTATAAATAATATTCCCACATAAAATATCAGTACAGTACGGATGACTATAATATACGGTAAGACTATCAAGTCATGTTGGAATTTCCCCTTTCGTCAGTGCAAATTTTTCACAAGCTTCACCGATATCCTGGGAACGGGCTTGCACTTTCGTTTGCAGTACACAGTTTAAGTGTGAACGACTCAGTTTAGCTACAGACTAAACCACGCAGACCTGACCAAGTTGCACGCGATACCGGATTCACATCATCACGACATCATCACAACAAGTTCAACGGCCTAAGGTACCCGCAGGAAATGGTTAAAGGCGACATGATCGGACAGTGGTTAAACTTGATGTCGTAACGATTTGAGTCCAGTATCGTATAACTGAGTACGGTCTACTCACTTATACACAAATGATTTAAACGGGGGTATTGAATTGAAATGGAAAGTAATCAAAGTATAAAATACATGCAGCATCTTGTAAATCAGCGTCGTTTTATCTAATTAAAAAGGTAAATTTGGCTAAAAGTGGTGTTTCCATTTCTCCCAATGTACACCGGATTGTAGTTATAAATTAGTGCAGCTCTTTCCTCCGTGTCTGATGGAAAACGATTCCGGTTTAGCCTCGCTTCCTGGACAAAGAAATTTGAAATGTATTGACTTAATTGAATTGATGAGAGAAAGTGTGGTATAGCTTTCATGGACACCCATTCAAAAGAGCATTTCTCTGGATGCCATTGCATTGAATAGAATGGATAATTTTTTGCTTCCATTGTCGAGACAAACTCCACGCCATGCCGATCAAGATTTGTTGTAATAACATTGTAAAAATCTTTCAACTCTTTACTTTCTTCAAATAATCTCAGTGGGAGAGATAAATTATGAAAATGTGGGGTGATTAGTGATTCATTGAATGATTTTACACGATCTTTTGGAATGTCGCGGAATAATTTACTGTTACGGAAGTTCTTTGGAAGGTTCAAAGGAGCTGTCATGTTGTACGAATCAGTGAGGATACGGTTATCGGTATTGTTATTTACTACGGCTGCCAGAAACTGGTGTCCAAGACACATGCCCATTATTGGAAAATATCCACCCTCGTCGTTTCTCTTCTTCGCCAGGTGAAATATTCTCCTCGAAACGTTGGCGTAACCTGAAGTTAACAGATTTACGATTCCACCAGGAAAAACAACACCATTGATTAACTGGAATATTTCCTTTGTTTCATTTTCAGTTAAATCGTTGAAGATAGGAACCACGCGCGCACCTGAGGACTCAAGGAACTTCACGTAGGAGGCAGGAATGTAATTTTTACCGAGAACTTCAAACGTCATTCTTTTCGTTGCCTGTGCCATGACTCCTATAATTGGCCTATCTGTTTGAATCTCACGATGTGCGCCAGATCCATGGAACGGAATCAGAAATAAGGATAATGCAACAGATATCAAAATCAACCTCATCTGAGTCAAGAGTATATTCAAAACGATTAGCTTTAAATATATGTACTAATTGTGAAAATCAAACTAATCTCGCAAAATATTTAAAATCACATTAATAAACCTACTGAAGGTGCAGGTCATTTACAAGTGCTCAATTCAGTCATTGACATTTTCTGTCAGTTTTTTATCACGTGTAACCAACAGATGTTAGTAAGAACCCAAGGAAGCGTGAAGAAGAGACTCATCGTCAGAAGGTATCTTCAGATAAAATATCATTTCAGAGTATCTATCTATACAGAAATCCTTGGCCAACAGGAAACATTCAGACTACAGTAAATCTTTGGGCTGCAAGGAATTTTTTAATTACTAAAAACGCATAAGTAGCAATCCCCAAAATCAAGTTTCAACTTAATGAACCCGTCTTGACTAACAATAGCAGGGAACCTTCAGACTTGTTCACTAATTCATGGTTTAAATGCACATATGTATATTTAGGAAAAGCTATATTAATGTTGGTGCTTATTTCAGATTTGAAAATGCCAAAAATTTGCATGCTTGAATTGTCGGCCAGATTCCAAGTTTAAAGGCTCAGTTGCACCTAAATTACGAGATGCTACTTAGTGTATGTTTTTATTTATTTTTTTATACCGGTACCTGTCAAAAAGCGGTCATTTAAGCAAAGTTTGACTTCATTTTACCATTTTTAGTCCTTTTTAGGTAATGTGTATCATTCAATACTGCATGGTATGTTTTTGCACTGTTCATTTTTTTGTCGAATTTATGAATGCATGCACTACTGAGTTATTGCTGTCGAACTAGTTTGGCATTGCCTTTTTAGTATCAACTCTCTCTTATTCTTCATTGATCTTCTCTATAGCATAGGGGCGCATGCTTCTTGCTGTTCCAGTGCAGGGGTGGTACTATGTGGGTAGCTATGGCGTCTCAACGGGGAAGTCAGAATTATTACTATTTACTTATAACAAGGAGCACATGACGATCGTACCTTCAAACTCTCTTGACTTAAATCAGTTTAAAAAGTCCTTCATGTGCTTGCCTACCGACAAAGGTGTCAAGTACCCGCGAGTTTCAGCGAGGTATAACAATATGACAGCAACCCAAATTCTTTTCAGAATACATGCACTGAAACTTATGTCCAAAAGGGTGCAGAAGCTTAATAAGAAAGCATTTGTAATATTTAGTTATATTGTGAATGAAAAAAAAGACAACAAATCACAGCGCGAAGTAAAAAACCACTACATCATACGAATGATTGACAGGTAGCATGAAATCGTATTAATCGATAATTATTCGTATATTTATATTCTTAAGATGCATGAGTCTTTAAAACTCTGAAAAGTCTCTGATAAACTTGTGTCGTCAACATGATATCGTCTCATGCAATCAATTGGATCTAGTGTAAACGGGCTATAATGTCAAATTCCATACTGACACCTTAAATATATTACAAACTCTGCATGCAGAGGCTTTTGAGATATATCACATAATGTACCTTTTCGTCTTTTATCTCTTAAGCGCCAATTTAAGTTCTATATATTAACGCTATGTTTATTAAGTTTAGCAAAGAACGCGTCAGAGCACAGCGATATATGATGATATCATATCTCAAATCAAAGTGACTTATAATCAACTACCGCCGCGCATTGCGCGCTTGATAGGTAAAAGGGGAAGGTATATAATGATTGCATGAACTGTCTTTATAGTTCCGAAAACTACGTTCCTTGATATTGCAATTTGCACGTTCCAATTCGGATTCGATTTCCAGGGTGAACACTGTACTGCCAGCATTACTTGTTTAGAGTATAAAAATAATTTCTACTGAAAATTGAAATACTTTCAAATGGCTTCAATCGCATCATTCGCATATTCGAACAATTCATTTAAAAAAGCTCCCATGCTGGTCCATCATTAGGGGAGTTTATTTCTACATTATACTGCATGATAGTCTGCATGATAACATTCTTTCAGTGTAGCATGTCTAAGAGCTAGAATGTCAAGGGAAATATGCTGAGAACGGTATATAAATTGGTAAAGAGCTGACTTCCACTGTTACGTGTTTTACACGAATGGGTATATGGGTTTGTGCAAAGACTGATGCCTTTCATATCAGTTTAGTTTGCTGCATGGGAACGATATAACCGGCTTGAATTAAAATTTTCTTGCGTCTTCCAACAATAGCAGTTAACTACAACGAAGACTTTTTATGGAGTGCGTTATCAACATTCCAATATTCAATGCATGCATTAAATATTCAATTTTAAAACGTAGACCTGACCAGCGATCAGCATCCCCAATTACAATATCAACGATTAACACCACGTTAGTCCCTTTATATGCATCGGAGATCTATAAGAGCAGATATAAACTTTGGTAAAAGAAATTTACATTGGACTGCAGGAATGCCTCACCCCTCGTCTTGGAATTTAATATATTGTTACAGGTGACGGGGTATTAAAAACATTAAAAAAACATTCAAAACACACCGCCGCTAGCAAAAATTAAAAAAACGCAAATTGCGCCGTGACTAACATCGAAACAACTAAAAAATCTCTTTTAGTTTTACAGATATGATGGTAAGATTTATAAAAAGTGCCAAAAGTTGATTTAACAATTAAGTTAAGCCCAAACGCATGCAGAGCGCTGAGACAAATAATTAACATGACATTTAATAGTACTGTTATTATGCAGTAATAGATTCCATTCCATTCCACAGGTTTATGGAAAAAGATAATTTCAAAAACATATAGAGAAAACAACGCCTGTGAACTCGAGATATGAGATAAAAGACTCTGAGTTTTGTGGTATTATTTTTGTCCGCATGCTTGTTTACGCGTGTAAGACTTCCCTGAATGTTTTTTTTTTACTCTTTTCTCAGTCACAAAAGCTACTGATATGGTTTCGGGAAATCGAAGTAACTATTCATAATTTCCATATCAATTTTGAATAAACGTATGAAGCCAAAGGTTATCTACACAGTCTCGCAGTTTGATACCGTCACTGAATCATTGTCAAACATTAAAAAAAATTAAGAAAACAGGAGAAATATTTTATCACTTATTTTGTCACTGTCCATTTCTAAACCGCCCCGATTTCGGACCTTTTTTTATAAAATTGAAATTCAATCCTCAAGAGCAGAGTGAGATAATGTGATAAACAACACGCCCGGAAACCCAGTCTGTGTATGTATAGATGATGTGATAAACAACACGCCGGAATCAGAATTAATGATAAAACTATCGATATTTTTGAAGAAATAAAGTTCAGTAATGATTCTAATTTCATGAACAATATTTCATTTTTAAATTTAATCCAATATTTGACTTGGATCAAACATTTTCGACCAGCCACGCCCAAGTAGAATCTATATGAACCACCAAACAAAATGACAAGTGCGTAAGTTCTCCACAGAAATAATAACTTAAACCAAATTTTTTTATGATATTTTTTTATTATGGCTTTGTTTACACGGTACCGGAATTCGTTTGTCACGCGACACCGCCGGTCTACACGGTACTGGAATTCGTTTGTCACGACACCGCCGTTTGCCGTTTAATGCATCCTGCGTTTAATGGGTAATGGTTAGTAGGTAATGCTTAATAATTTTACAATTTGATATGTAGATTCTGGTCTTAAACAATAAAAATGTTCACGGTCTTTTATAACCTACAAAATTTGACCTGCCCGATGGCAATCGGACTGGGTATAAACAAGGCCTTTGACATAAAACGCCTTTTGAAACTAATACAATGTTGGCTGTCACAATGTTAAGGATGAAAAACAATTCAAGGCTAATTCAATTGATATTCTACCTGTGTCTATTTGCGCAAATAAAAACTGAGCAAACATTGATTCGCACATCTCACTATTTCCGCACAAGTTGATGCAAACGCATACGCAAGTTCGAGCACAAGTTGAATGCATGCTCTAGTTAACGTGCTTGCTGACGTATTTGTGACGATGTAATCTCGTTCCCAGGGTTCATATGACGAATAAGATTAATTATTCAAAGGCAATGCATACTGGGTTATACAGTGATATCTGGAATAGCTTCATAGATTCAACGTACCGTGATACATGCAAACAAAGCTAACCTATCTTGTCATTATGAGCAGGGGAAACGTTATCACAGCATTTTTCTCCAAACATTTCTTACCTATTGGAACACTATTTGTCATTCCGATTGGGATTATTTTCCCTGCTCCTGCGGTCTACCTGAATGAAAAACTACCAGTTGTGCACATGTGTATTGTCACATTATTTTTTGTTATCGGAACGAAGTTTCGTTTAACTGAGATTAAATCAGCTCTTCGTTGTTATAAAGAAACCGTCTTGGGATTAATCGTTATCTTACTGCTCACTCCGGTTGTTGGAACGAAGCTTTTGATGTTACCAAGGTTTCGTGATGTTCACAGCTCAAGTTTACTTTCCGAAAATGTTACATTGAACAAAAGCTGGTCAATTGAGTTACCAGATTTTGGTCCGGAGGAATTTCGTACAGGGCTACAGATATTTTGTATCTCTCCATGCGCATCGGCATTTCCAAATGCAGTGGTAAGTGTTATTTTTTTATGAGATGCTGTAAAAGCTGGCGAGGTGTTGTGTGTAACATGCGAATTCACTATTATACGGAATAAACCATCAGCGAGTCTGGACAGTGACATTCTCACTGAGGATCAGAAGCCTCTTTGTACGGAATATAAACTGTACTAGTGAAACTGTACTACAAAATGTACTAGTATTTATCTGTTATATAATACAGTCGCTTATCAGTTTTGTCATTTAGATAGTTCAGTTATAACCATTTGAGGACATGCGAACAAGCACTGTTCTCTTATTATGCATATTGTCTACGATATGGAATTGGCAATTCGCCACAGGGATCTTTACATAGCTATAAATCCCAATTTCATCACATAAGCATGCCTTTAATTAATTTTTGCATTGGTTTGTACGGGAAAAAATCGAATAAAACACGGTTGAAAAGCACAATAGACTTCATCACAATGACCAGAATTCTATGGGAGAACCATCAAGCAAGACAAACATTGCCATTTTCACTGGGAATGCTGGTCTTTGTGATCATCATGCAGAATTGTTCATCGCCCAAAAATTACCCCCGTTCTTTAATTGACATGCAAGACATAATTCTCCAAATGCCGTTGCCGGATTCTCCCAATAGCGTGACGCCTTTTGTAATTACTTTTCTAACGAATCAGATCAAATTAAACCGGTTTTAGAAAAAAACCCGACTATAAATCTATGTCGATATGTTTGTCTTTGTTTATTTTACGATATCTATATGCCGCTGTTAGTAGCTCCCTCTTTCCGCCACATGAAATTCCTCTTGATAAAGAGTGATTATAGGGAGACTATAGTCTGGAACAACTATTAATTATAACCATGCCGAAGATCTAGGACGAAACTAATACTAGCAGCTATACTATAGCCAAGCTGCCAAGGTATTATACAAACACAGTGAAACACTCTATTTAAAACATTCATGAAGTTGTTGGATAATGCACTGAATGCATGCACTCCTGAAGTTCTGCGGAAGGCTGTTTTTTACATGCAAAAAGACTAACTCAATGGCAAGAGCATTGCACTGGCATCGCAAAAGCGTAGGTTCGATTCCTGCCGGAGGACCGATAGTTGACTCATTTTCCCATCAACTGTTCCTGGCTTGAATTTGAAGTGTGTATAATTCCACTCGAAATTAAGACCCTTTCAACCTTTAGAATTTACCTACATCGAGTGAAGTGTCAAAAATCATAACTATGAGTCAGCCTGCCAAAACAGCATGATTCATAGCCTCGTCTATTTCTAATAGTTGCAGGGATGAGTGAAACTTTCGATGTGCCGTCAGGGCCGTAGCTAGACCGCTTAATTGGGGGGTGTATATTCATATATCCATGTTTATCAACCGCAGGAACATTGCGTACATAAGAAATCAGTCGGGCATAAGATAAATTTATGAATATACACCCCTCAATTAAGCTTCTATAGCTACGGCTCTGTGTGCGGCTGGTTTACGCCCATTTTTATTTGCCCAACATTAACAACAAGGCCTTGTCTTCATGCACTGTAGCACTAAATTCCGGCTTCAGTATTCGAATTTCATTAAATTGCCTTGTGAGTAATTACGCGCGTCTGAGGACAGTGAGAGGACAATTTCTATACTGTCACTTTTTTCAGACCATAATGTAGAAATTATATCTTAAACGCGCGTGATTAAAACAAGGGAATTTACTGATGAAATTCAATTTTAAAGCTATCTCTATTTTTAGGTAACAACAGCCAATGGTGATCGAGCATTGACATTATTAATTGCAGTAATTGCGACTATGATATCAGTCTTCACAGTTCCCGTCATGACCACTTGGTTGATACCAGCATTTCAAAATGCCAGTGTCAGTTTTCTCACCATACTGCCTAGAGTGCTGTTGTTTATCCTTTTACCGTTGATCGTAAGTGTTTATAGTGATTTCCTAAACA
Organism: Dendronephthya gigantea; assembly: GCF_004324835.1. Classification (NCBI taxonomy): domain Eukaryota; kingdom Metazoa; phylum Cnidaria; class Anthozoa; order Malacalcyonacea; family Nephtheidae; genus Dendronephthya; species Dendronephthya gigantea. Next base: position 2,462,455 of record NW_021163010.1, on the reverse strand, counting down.
CCCTTGGGGTACAAATTTTTCGATCAAACAAATTATTTTCCGTCTGATTCTCATTTAAATTGTGACCGTTCAAGGGAATCAACCACGGTCGAATTGTCACAATTGAAGAGAATTCCGTTGATCGAAATATTCCGCCAAGTGGAAACCCACCTAGTACGGACCTTCGCACACACTAGGACCTAGTAATGATGTTAGTGGTGATTGCATGTGACAGTACTAATAACAGCAGCCTACATTCTGGAACCTGAAACGCCCTTCAGTTTAACCTATAAAGAGCGTTATAAACAATTTTTCAGGTTGGAAGACTCTTGAGATTTATCGGACTTGTAAAAAAGATTGTGATAAAAATAAATACATCTTTGAAGTTCGTCACTTCTGGGGCTCTACTTGTTATGTTCTGGGTGAAGATTAGTCAAGCAACAGCGAAAGGAGACCTTCAAAGATTTTCACCGTGGATTATTTTGGCCGTAACAGCTCTTGGTACAGCTGTGATTACTTCATTTCTTGTGATATCCTTTATATTGGCTTCTCTACTTCGTTTACCTAAGAAATCAATCCTAGCTGTTACAGTGCTTTCTTCAGCAAGACATTCGAGTATCGCTATTGCTGTTATTGAAAATTTACCAGACAATGTTGGCGATAAAGATCTTATGTTCTTTCCTATAATATTTGTTTATCTAGCCATGATTGTTATTATCAATAGTTATGGTGTAGTTATGACAGTAAAGAAAGAAGAGAATAATATTGAGCAAGATGCTGCCGACATGGCTGAAGACAAGGTTGATAGTGGGGAAGGACTGGATTTACTAGTCAATCCGTTGGAACAGACAACGAGATTACCTAAATCAAATAACAGTGACGACATTATCCTGCTAACGGTGCCAACTGTGCAATGGTTTACCGCTGTTTAATTCAAACATGCAACAAATATATAAACGATATAAACCTTTAACCCAAATTAACCTGATAATTGAAGTTGCACTAGTTGGTTTTAGCAGATGGAACATTTGAACTTGCATTCCGAGTTTTCCTCACGCAGTTAAACTGTAGGAGGGGATATTGAGTACAAAATGAAGGATGCAAAGCCAAATTCTGATTGTGGCGGTGGTGCTTGAATCTGGGAAATCTAGAAAAGATTAGCAATTTCGTATCAAATTATACCAATATACCCCGCAGTAAAAACGCTTTTGACACAGTAAAAAAGTACGAGTTAGGTGCAAGATAATGTATTAGCACTTTGTAGTATGTAAGCCCGACAGTAAGCCAATCTTTCTTGAATGTAATTACACTAATTTCATCTGTCGAGCTCCGAAAAATATTATTTTACTTTCTCTTCAAATAAGACAACTGCATGATTTCAAAAATTCTTAATCGGTCACAATCAACATTTCTACTTTGCCCACTTGAAATTCCTGAAAAAAGGCCCTACATGTTTGTAGGCGCACAATCCACAATTATAGATAAGACGGGGGTATAATTTTCTATTCTCCATGAATTACGTGGTAAGGGAATATTGTAAGGTCAGTGTATGATAATTCACTAGCTGCTTTATAAAACGCAACGCGGACAGCGATATTTTCTTTGCACTTTATTAAAGTTTATTTAGATTTTTTTACAACGTTTATCAATTGGTATTTCCGTCTATTAAGAGTGTTCGTGAATACCAAAGTCCCAAAGTAGTTGAGTGGCCTTTGTCAAGTTTTCGTTGACGCACGATCATATACATGAAGTTAGCACCTCGTTGAAAACCAGAAAAATTGTCAACTTTTCGCATCGAGCAAATGAGACCCGACAAATGGAAGGTTCTTCGTCCGCATGTTTTGGTCTTTACGAGCCTTTAGGCCCGTCACCGCCTATAAACATCATGCCATTTGAGGATTATTGATATTTACTCGTGAACTACATGTATGGCAATGGAGTCGAACATATATATTGCAATGACGAAATTATTGCCAAAATTGACCATCGCATAGTATAACAAATATACGCTCCACACGTTTGTTGTTTCAGTATTACATCACAATAGTCTTAAGGCTACTTAGTTACTTTGATTTGTAGAATTAAAAGTCAAATATATACTTTCACACGCCATTCGCTGATGACGATGCGTGTCTTGTAAATCCACATAGCGATGAACTGTATTTAAACCTCGAAAAAGGATGCGTAATACTTGGCACCGGAAAGCGGAAGCGATAACTTGAAATTAACTTTAAGTTATTCCTGAAATGTATGAGATAAAAGATAAAGAACGGCAACTTTTGAGGACATTTAATTCAATCTGTCTTGGTATGAAAAGCACTTATTTGGGAGACGACAAAATTTAGTTATCGTGATATACGATTGAAAGACATGTAAGTTCATAAATATAAATATATATATGAATAATTCACATGAGTATAAATTTTCTTTAACTTGATCAAATATTTTTTGTTGTAAATATATTTTTCCTCTGACTCTGTGGATGAGAAATTTCTATGGAAATTTATAATATGATTAATATCTGGAGTATAACAGCTCTTAACGATAACTGAAAACTTGTATAATAATGATGTTGTATAATGATGTTTCAAAAAACGGTTTAACACAAAATATGTAGCTACAAGCGCAGTCTTTGCCATTTGTTAAAACTAAAAAATCAGTTCAAAAGTCGAAATGGACCGTTGGCGTTGCATGTGCGTTTCAAATATACGCTTTTTGGTTTTTGTAAACATTTTATTGACTATACCCTTTATATTGTTGCTCAAAATATTTTGTTTACAGGTTTAGATTGAACAATCAGAGTCAATAGTATACTAAACCAACTTGCTTACTTTATATATGAATAATAATACGTTAGACGATACAGAGGATACATAATAATTAGAGGATACCTATTGATCGTTTTCAAATTGGCCGGGGATATTTTCTGTTCGTCAGCTACGTTTATTTCGTATTTTACTATCACACACATTAAACACACATTTCAATGCATGCATATATATTTCACAGTAGCCCACGACTGAAGCCATGCATGCATCTTTAAAATCAATACGGATGCATGGGATAACTCACAATGTAACTAAATGTGAATTTCGCTTTGCCATTGATATTACTGATTTCTCTATCATGTCAGATGCCTGAAATATCAGACTGCGTGAGATCAAATAAAAAGAATAGGAACTTAATAGCGGTAATTTTACATTTAAGTGAATGCAATGCAATTATATTAATGGCATTGTGTGGAGAATTATTATGCATTAATCTTTGTCTTCTCATCCGGTTTGATATTTCGTTTCCTATTCATATACTATATAGTATTAGAACTATAAGACCGTCTTTTTACGTATATATATTATAATGTTTCCTCGTCAACTTTGTATTTTTTTTCTCTCCGCGTTATTTTTCTCTCTGCATGTATCTAGCTAGTCTATATAACATATACCCTATATATATATACCATAACTGAAATAACGTGGTCTTAGCTACGTGCATGCATGCATGTTGCGCACTGCAGAATGATGTAATGTCTCAAACATGCCTCAAAAACAGTCTTGTAATCTAGATTAGTTGCGCTCTTGTGTTAAGTATATATGACCATTATCTTACACATACTTCTTTCTCTAATCCCGGATTATCATCAGCGAATCATCAGCGTAAATAGCGAACATGATGGCGTTTATCGAATGCAGCAGTTTCGCATCAGTTTTATTTTCTTTGCATCATGCATCATGAATGCTATTTATGCTTCGTTCGAATTTGAAGAGAGAAATGAAAAACCCAAAGTCGTTTACCTTATGAACACGCCGTTACTTATTGAAATATAGTAACACTAAAAGTCCTTTAACAAAATATTACTGGTATTCAAACAAAATTCAATGTATAGGATATCACTTCCAATTGTGTAAGTACACGTCTGAGGACCTGAAGATGATAACAAAGTACTTCAATAATGAGAACTGATCTACCATGCATCACTGAAGTGTTCCACGCACGCGCAGACTGTTGGAAATTTTCAAACAATCATGACGATATCCTTAGAAATTATAAAATAATTTGAATTAGTATATCTCTAATTGTAATATAGCTGATTTATGGGCCTATGGGGCGGGTTATAGCAAAACTTTGTCGAACACTTTCTTTGCCTTATTAATTCATTAATTATATGCACGAGGAAGGACTTTATTGAAAAACATTTCTAAACAATTTCGTGATTTTAGTCTAAGAAATACAAATAAAATCAACAGGATTTACTGAGCCGGATGGAAATTTTCAATGGTATGAGCCAGCCAGTTATAAATATAAATGAACGCGCGAAAGACAGCGATCTATATGTATATATATCAGTATACATATCTTTTTATATATATGAAACTGCATGAAAAAATAATCTGCCATGTATAATCTACAGTATACAAATTGTTGTCAAATTTCTAATAAAGATTTTTCCACGTTTTTGTAGACGATCAACTTTAGTTTTTGATGATGAATACCAAGTTGTTTGTTTTATTGAAAGTTATGATATTTTATCAAATAAGCTTCGGAAAAAATCCAGGTAGGTAGCTAGGCCAGTATGAAAGTAACGATTGTATAGCTACATGGTGATTTATTTCGAGAAGGTAGACCATTTTAATACATCTTGACAAAGGACTTTTGTTCGAAAAGTGGGTGCAGGCAATTAAATTTCAATCGTAATTTTTCAACCTCGAAAAATAGAACAAAAAACGACATGGTATATTTGTGACCATCAACATATAAAGGTGACCTGTGAAACGTAGGCACGGGTGTCCACGTGCCCCTTTCTCGCATGCAACTAGCATATCTTTCTCTATATAAACTGTTTTACAATCATATATGTATGGGAAGATATTTTTCAGTGTCATTCAGTTATGTTAAATTCATACACAAAACAAAATTCCTCGTTGTTCACTATAAGTTATAAGAATCTTCAAGTGAGACTCAGAAATACATAAACGAACAACATGTTTTGCCACGATGGCTATGTAACGATAAAAATGTGATGTAATAATGACGTCGCACAAGGTGGAAAATACATCTGTATTTTTTCTGGTCATGAGAGATTCAAGATGAAGAAATGAAATGATATTTTTCATTACCCAGCCGGGAAACTTGTCATTATACAAACAAAAACCTGTTTGTATAGCATAGTCACGTCGTTCTCCGCAATCGTCGCGGGAGGTTCCGCGTTGCCGTCTTCTAGCACAACAACATGCAGGCAACAGCAACAGGCAATTAATTTTCCACTTGAGACGGTATTGCACCGATTTTACTATCATTTCATCACTTGTAAACAATATTAGGCCAGCTCGTTCGCGTCAATCAAGGCAAATATTGCACGACTTTTCATCAACAACAACAGCTTTTTAAAATGAACATGTTATAAATTGATAACTTGTTATGAACATGTTATAAAGAGATAACTTGTGATGAACATGTTATGAAAGTGATAACGATATACAAAAATGTACTCAGAAAGGCGTTAAATTTTTTTTTTAAAGAAATGGAAAATAGTCGTACTCAAAGACATCAGCATGAATTAAGTGAATGTGAGAACATAAAAGAAGAAGTATGTTCCCTGTGCTTGCAGATACCCGGATGTTCATGGTGCACTTTGGAGGTATTCCCGCTTTACAGATAATTATTTAACAAATTCGATATATAACAAAAAGAATATAGAAGATCTTAAATAATATACAGAGATTTGGTGCGATTGCCCTTCATTAGTAGAAGATATAGAAAAATGTACACTTTTGTCCAAATCTGCATGTTTGCTTCTGTTTATTCTTTATTAGGATTATGAACATGCTCGCTGTGACAGAGAGGAAAATCATATTAACAACGGTTGCCCAGGAAACACAGTTAATCCTAAGCAAAATGTTACAGTAAGATTATTTTATACACTGGTCGTAATTAACCTGCGATTAAACACGAATCTTTGCTAATCAGTGTTCCTTACAAAACCTGGTTTTCGTCTGTTTTCATAATAAAGGTGGATGAGGGAAGTCTTGTTCCCGAGGGTCAAATATTTCCAAAGAAAGTCTCATTAACCGCCAGAGTTGGTGAGTACAAAAAAGTGATGAAGATAATTGATGAGCAACTATGATATATAATCAATACAAATATATCTAGGTTTATACGTGATAATTTCTTGGAACATACATAAATGCCTTAATCATTATATTTATGCTAAACCCAAATACCGCATACCTAAATCTTAATTCTTAACGTCTGTTGTTCCCACTGTCTATTATGTTGTCATCAATAGGTGAACCAGTAACATTCACAGTGAATGTACGCCCAGTAAAAAACTATCCGGTAGACCTATACTTTCTCATGGACCTATCCAAAACAATGCAAGATGATCTTAGTAACTTGAAATCATTGGCAGGAAATATTTGTAAGTATATTCAAAACATGTTAGGGGAATTAACATTGTTTCCGTGAAAAAATTCAAAGAACTTGCCGAATGACATTATTTCCTGATTATTATCAATGAGTTTTTTTACAAATTGATTAAAACCATATTTCCAGAAATGGAAAATTTTAACAATGCACGAAGTGACGAAGAATCTTAAACCAACTTTACATATTTGTATTCTGTTTTCGCTACAGAAACATTTGTTACAGCAGTATAAAACAAGCAATTTCAACTTTGATATCTCTATTTCTGACTTAACTTATACGACACTTATATTTACGAATTACGACTTAACTTTTCTCTTATAACAGCTATAAAACTGAAAGAACTAACGAACAAACGAAGACTGGCTTTTGGTTCATTTGTAGACAAGACAGTTCCACCGTTCGTAAAGCAGGAGTTGTGAGTGTCTTTTTTCATTGCATGCAAGCACCATGCAATATTCAAAGTTGACATGCGAGCACTACAACGGGCGTAATTTGACACATACATCTTTAGAATAAATAAAAGTCATAATCCAAACGAGGAGCCTTCATATAACTTCAGACACGTATTGGATTTCACAGAAAAGGACAAATTATTCAAGGTAACTACGATATTATCTTTGAAAGGTCAAACGTTCATTTCAAGCGGTATTACATTTCAAAAAAGTAATAGAACCTTCTTGTACCCTAACATTAACTTTTTTTAAATAATATATTTAGGAAACGATAAACAAACAAACAAATTCAAGAAGCAGAGACATTCCAGAAGCTACACTCGATGCGCTTATGCAAGTAGCAGCTTGTGAAAAAGTAAGATGCATATAAGACCAGTTTTAGGACCAGTTAAAAATCTCGATTGGGATCTGCATATAAATCGGGAGGTTAAGAACTTTCTGTTAGCTAAGCCTAGGTCATATGGGAGAAGAGTTTCCTGCGATATTATAAACACGATAATTGAGGAATTAAGACTCTTTCGCATATTTTGTCTCGTTTTTATATCAACAAAATAAGCCCTATCAAAATAAACTGTATTATATCACAACATAAACATTCTCTAATTAAGCCTTATGGCTATGTGGAGATCATATATCATGCATTTTGAGGTATATCGCGCAATATATTTATCAAATTGAAAGCTGCTGGTTCCTATTGCTTTGCAAGCGAGGTGGCATCAGCGAAATCAAATCAGACAAATGGATTAATTGGCTAATAATGAAGGGAATTTGAATGTGCGGTATAGTAGGTGTCCATGTTTGTTTTCAACTGCTTGGCAGTTGGTTCAGTTTTAATCGTCTATAGACGTCTCGATGATCTCCCGTTATCCTGATAGGCCAGCGTCAATATTCCGGGCTCTTGCGGTCAAGCATGTATTTGACCATCGATTTCTTTATCGGCACTATCAGTATTCTTGTTATTAAGCCTAAAGGCAATCTTGTCTTGGAGTTATTATTATTAAGGAACCAGCAATGTCAGTCTTTTTACCTTTTTAGTTCAATGCATTTTTAACATATTTTTCAAAAGTCGTCTTACTAACAATAATAGTTCATGCATGTTTAGGATAACAATGACCAACCCGGAAGCATTCTATACATATAGGATCTTTTCTTTATAATCATATAGGAACTTGGATGGAACCCGGTAAACACAACGCGTCGTATTGTTTTAATAGCAACAGATGCACCTTTTCATACAGCTGGGGAAGGAAGGGTATAATTTTACTTGTTATATAGGCGCTGTGTATTTTAAATGTGATTGGTTCATTGGTAGTCTCATGACTTTAAATATAAATGCAATGTTTCACAAGTGAAAAATTGTTCCCCGCATACTGTCATAACAAAGTAAAGTGTTTTTTTGTTCCTATATAACAAATTAAGCACTTAACTCCTCTACTTCGTCTCGGGAAACATTCAAACGCTTGGGAAAACAAAATTTCGGCACTATTTCCCTCGGGGGCATACATTAAGTGTATAATATATACGCGGAACGACTTTTTTGGGATTGTTTTGACTCTTATGAATTTAAGGAAACATAAGAATTTCCTAATTCTGTTTGTCATTCTTGATTAGTTTGGTGGGATTGCCGCTCCGAATGATGCAAAATGTCATCTCACAGAACGAGTAAACGGAGTGAGAAAATATTCTGGTTTAGAGCAGGTTGGTCAGGGCTTGTGTTTTATTTTGCCCCACTGAAAATGAAGCACCGAACCAACCTAATTTAATTAAGTCGACAAAATAATAGATATTTAGAAAATACGCATGCATGAATCACTTTAAGCTCAAACTAGGCCATGTGTAGTTAAAATATTGCCATGCTGATCAAGAGATCCCATGAGTGAAATATTAGTTAAAATTTCATGAGAAAAACAATAACTCAAAAAGGGATTTTAAGATGTTCCATTTTTTTATGTATTAGTCGCTGACTGATGCGTTTCACTTTTCCCTCTAGGATTACCCAACAGTGAATCAAGTTTTTCAAAAACTACGCGAATCCAAGATTCAGCCAATATTTGCCGTCTCGAAATATGAAAGAAAAACGTTCGAGGTGAGAATTTTGCGCCGTGAATGTCCGCCTTCATAACAGTGCTCTAATATAAAAGCGCATTCACGAATTTTCTCACAAGCAAGGTTTTTCGTATCCTAGTGGTGCCAGCACTGCTCAGTCCGGTATTTCACAGGCGGGTTAGATTAGGACGTATAGATTGAGTTCAATTTCTAGTTTGCCCTTAAATCTGTTGTATGTTTTTATCCTCATTTCCTTGATCAAAAGGTAGTTCGTAACCTCGGATGATTCCAAAAATAACAAGTTGAAGTTAGAACAATTTTTAGTTCGACTTAAATTGTTTAGGAAAAGGCCACTACATGATAATATCGATAATATTGTTTACGATTTTTCTTTCATGTGAGCCCTCAACCTCTAGAGGTATAAGTTAAATCTTGCATTGAATTGCACGACTTGAATTCTTAATTGTAGCAATTGGCGAAGACGTGGGAGGACCTGGGTTCAACTTACGAGGAATTAAGCGCAGACTCAAATAATATCATCGAACTTATTGAAAGAAGCTACGAGGTAATAGATGATTAAGCGTATAATCCAAACCTACATGAGAAAAACACTCTACACTCCGAGTGCATTCAGCATCTTGAGCAAAGGCGGGAACAATTACTTAAGGGTCACTTGAGAGTGTTCGTTTGCAAATGATGGACTTATTTATTGGAGATCTATCAATGAGCTCTAGAGATATTACAAAAGCCAATCACTGACAGTTCGGATTACCGATCGATAAGTCTGTGAACAACTTGTGAATTTTTGGTGTTATTATACTTAGTTATAAATTTTGTTTAGTAATGTAGATCAAACGACGAACAAATGACAAAAAGAATTAGCAAATTGTCATAGAAATAAAATGTGGAGCAATTTGCAATATTTTATAGGAAATTGTATCAACCGTCCGGGTGACTTCACAACCTCCAGAAGACTTTGATGTAAAGATAAACTCAGATTGTGGGTACGCGATTTACCTTTCTACAGCCTGCATTTTTTAAAGCTCCATGCACATAGCTTATATGCGAATAAGCAATGTAATATATATATGCTCTTTTATTCTCCAAACAGAGATAACATCATGATCGGAAACAACATATGCCAAGGCGTTGGTCTCGATGAAACTGTGAGTTTTTGTTCTTTTGGGCCAGTTACATAAAACTCAATTATATTTTGCATCGTTAAATCGTGGTTACCCCCATAACACACAATACTGATTTGCCAATTCTGAACCGACCCTGGATTATGATAATATTTCTATCCCACAGGTATCATTTAATATCAGTGTAACAGCAAAATCGTGCAAATCAAATAGTTCCAGGTAATACAGTGTAGCTTAATTAAATAGAAAATACCTCCTCGTCTTTAGTCTTCACTATAACAATATATAAGAGAGCTTTACATAAACGACTATGAGGACTACTAGAAGATTTTTTAAGACGTGTTTTTTTCTTTTTCTTACCCCACCTCGTATTGTCGTATTACTCAAAGTCTCAACTAACTTGGTTCCAAGGTATAGCTAGGGTTCATCAAGACATTCATTAAGAACATTCATGATTGTGTATAATGTTCGTTAGTTATTCTATCCTTTTAAAGTGAATATACTTTGACAACATACATGCATAAACTAGCTGTGATGTAGAGTAAAAGCTTGATGCTTTTAAAAACTGTCTGCTTTAAATTCTATCAATTAGTTTCAAAGTTTTCGCAGCTGCATTTGGAGAGGTGGAAATCAATATCAATACTATATGCAGTTGTGATTGCGATAATGAGAAGGTAAAAAAACTGGAATGATTCACGTTTCTATATGAAGCAAGGATATAAGTCAAAGTATTTCTCCCGGAGTGTTATTAAAAATAAATGTTAGATAATTATATCTCTTAATTTAAGGAATACAGATCTACAAATTGTTCGCAAAATGGTGATTTATCTTGTGGAGGATGTACCTGTAGTAGTGGATGGTATGTATTGTTTAGACTAAAAATACAAGTAAATTGTAGAGTCCAGCAATGATGATCATAAAATATATATTGATTGAATCGCGTAGATGCATTATTGCAACGGCAAACGAAAATCTATTTGCTAGCCAATATGTGTCTAAGAAAATTTTCAAAATCAAGCACTATCGTATCCGTACAGCATCTCCTGATGCCCACAAAGATACTTCGCCCCATCTACTCAACAAAACATATTAAGTGCCCTCATTAGTCCTCGTTTGTAGATCATGCAAACACTCGCAATGTGCTAGTGTACCGTTAAAACACACCAGTGACCAGTCTATATTTTGCTCTGAAGGTATGGCAAGAAATGTGAATGCGAATCAAGTCGAAATAATCCAAGTGTAATAAATAGATGCAGAAGAACAAATACCAGCATTACTGTGTGCGAGGGAAATGGCGACTGTGTTTGTAATGAATGTAAATGTCGCTTGATAGAGGTACGAAATATTAATAACTTTAGATGCTTTAAGATAAAAAAGTTTGTATAAGGATTCATTGCCCTGGAAATTTGTTTGATGACCGAGTTCAAACGCTGATATTTGCAAACATTCTCCAAGTGTATGCGTTAATATAACGCCTTGTATATGATAGAACACACGGTAAAAAAAAACCATTTTTACTGGCTCTTTCGATAAAAACGTTTTCATTTATCCAAACGTTTCAGAATACTGATCAGAGTTATTATGGTAAATATTGTCAATGCAGTGACCTAAATTGTGACAAGTACGAAGGCAAGCCTTGTGGAGGTGAGTTTTGTCAGTTATAGATACAGCCTAAGGCTATATTTCCTAATTTCCAAAGGCTATATCTAATATATAAATATGGATATTGAAAACCGCAGACACTCTTGAGTCAATACCGCGGGCGCGATGACGAACCCGGAAAAATTACAATCACTGAAATAACATGCTATACATGCAGAACGCTTTTCAGAACTAATTTTCACTCAGTAAGTAAATTAACTTGTAGGTACACCACGTATAAGTATTTAATACTGCATGCAAAGCTTTCGGTCCGTTAACCCGGGTCTTCATCAGTGCAATTACCTGAAAACACATTCACACGTCACTTAATTAAAGGCCCGAGTTAACGGACCGAAAGCTTTGCAGTATTAAATATTTACGTGGTGTACCTACAAGCTAATTTACTTATTGATTACACCATGCAAACATAAAAGAATATTGTTAATTTTCACTCGTCATAAAAAACGTATAGTGAGCTGGGGCATCGCAGCTAGGGCATCTATAAAATGGCTGCATGGCCTAATTTACAGACTAAACACCTTGGAAGAACCATTCTAATCGAATATTCATAGGATGCCATCCCGGCATCTCTGTGTGGTGGTTCGTCTGGGTTTCTCCATGCATGCATTATCCACACGTTTTTATAGTTCTAATCTTCACCTGAACTCGGAAAATCAAGTTTTTTGCGTCCATTTTTTTGCAGGTGAGGAAAGGGGTGTGTGTAAATGTGGAACATGCGAGTGCAAGGAGGGGCATCTAGGATCAAATTGTGGTACAACCGATTGTTCCATACATAACGCACGCTGTCTTGATACTAATGGGGTATGTGAAATTTCTTTCTTATAATGATCTCTTATAGTTTCAAATATGTGTTTGGTACCTTATAGTATGCGGTGCTTATCGATGTACCAGTAGTTTCGTGGTAAACATCTCAAACGAGTATGGATGCTTAGGAACTGGCTCACATAATTTAACCACGTGCTGATATATTATTACAGGTTAACTGCAGTGGCCATGGAATGTGTATATGTGGAAAGTGTCGATGTGATTCATTTTATGAAGGTGATGTCTGCGAAAGTTGCCCGGTAAGTTGAAAGCTTGTAGAAAGTCAAAATGCTTACAATTTTTTTATGAAATTAACCAGTGGGAAATGTTATGTGGCCTAAAAAGTGTGCGGTACATTTTATTTAAAAATTAATACTTATAATAGAACTGTTGAATTAACAAAATTGGATTACAATATTTTAGACATGCATCAATAAATGCGACGATTTCAAACAGTGTGTTTTATGTAAAGTATTCGCCAAAAATACTCCAAATTCGTCCTTTTGTGCTGGTTGTCCAAAAGTAGAAATTCTGGAGTCTCTTGATGAACTAAGGAAGAGTAAGAACATGTGATCTCTACATTGTGCATCGAAGTAAAATTTTCCTTTCCTAAAAAAAAGGTTGAATTTTTAGCCTTAAATGACTTTAAAATAAAGTATAGTAATTCCTTTTTAAGTGGATTATCCAGTAACCTGTGAGAATGAAGATGAAAATGAGTGTAAATACTATTTCACGTACGGCAAAAAACGGCACGAGAGTACCATAACTGTATACGCTGTTGCAAAAAAAGGTGAGATGTTTTGAAAGCTTTTTATAATACTGAAATATCAAATATACTCGTATCTTTTCTAGTCGAATGAATATTTTCAACAAAGTATTTCCGTGTATATATTTCGTTTTCAAAAATATTACATGTACAACTTGCATGTAAATATATGCTGAATTAAATACGATGTTTGTAAGTTTCATTTTCATCTTTTTGGCAGACTGTCCTCAAGATCCGGATCTACTAGTGATCATCCTCGGTGTTGTTGGTGGTATTGTTGGTATCGGTATAATTCTTTTAATTCTTTGGAAACTTCTTACTGCAATGGTGGTATGTAACTTAAGTTACTTAATTAACCGATCTTAACTCTAAATTAATCTTAACTCTAAATGATCTCAACTGATCATTAAGATAATTAAGTGATCTTAACTCTAAATGACGCTTTCTATCAAGCGAAACGTCATCTACTCATAGGTCGCTGGAACAAGTCTCACAACTTTTACCAAAGCAATCTCTCTTTCAGGATCGCAATGAATATCAAAAATTTAAACGAGAACGAGCCAGGTCTAAGTGGCACAGGGTAGGTATTCCATGCTACCATCTGCACAGCTCAAATCACGTTCTTTCCTTTATTAATAAACAATAAAATTCCATTCCTAGGAAAAGAATCCACTTTATCAGTCCCCAACACACACTGTGTATAATCCAATATACACCGGAACGAGGCAAAAAAGATTTTCGTGGTTGAGGGGATAACTTTTCTAGACACATTCGACATAGAAACCCCACCATTACAAAAACACCGAGGCGAGCCCTTCATCATGTCTGATCATGTTGTCATAAAAACTATGCTTTTGACCTGCCGATGCGAGTTCGCGTATAGTATACTTTTTGTCGCCGTTATATACGAGGAAACAAAGTTGTCTTTGAGGCTCACTGCGCCGACATTAAGATCGAGGGATTCAGAAGAAAAGACGCGATTCTAAAACAATAGTAGCTACATTTTTTGTAGAAATTATCTGTATTCCTCGTCTTTGTAACTGTATTATAGTACCAAGTTTATGAATAATGCATCTTGTAAAAATGCTGCGCAATATTTATTCTATTATGCAAAATTATTATTCTTGTAAAAATTATTTTTGTAATTGAATAAAAACCCATAGTGAAAGAACTGTTTGCTGCAATTAAAGCCTGCAATGTTGTTGTTACTGAGATTCAAAGCGGACAAGCAACTGTTATTATTGACTTTAAATTGATAGTAGTCCAAATGAGCAGTGATATTGCGGAGCCAAAAGTCATGCAATAAGTCAAAAAGTCACCAAACTGAAGTTACCAAAAACAAAATATATTTATCTACAAAATACTATACGCAAGCAAAGTATAGTAATCGCTTACTATATGACTTTGTGTCCTTCATTTTGCACCAGGTTTCTTATCAATGTTGATAGAATTTTAGAAATATTGCATTATATGTAGCAGAATGGATGTGATACCTCCCGTGAATGATTGTCTCATCTTTACATGTAGAAAATATCAGCCAGGAGTATCCCCTGAAAGCAAGATGATTTTGTCAGTTTTGTGTACGCAACAAGACAAATCTTAGTAGATTGATTGTAGCTACTTATTCTTTTTTTGCTTTGAGGCAGGAAAATAGCAATTGACTCAATTAATGGATAATATACATTAAGTTGCAAAAAGAAATGGTTCACGCCAATTGGAAACCCAATTCACTACTGACAGTAATTCACACATTGCCATATATGTTTTCACACAACACTTATTTTCAGTGATAACCCACCTTTATAGGCGTATTCCAAAGCTCCAGCAATTGTCGTCATTTCAGCTTCAATAACCTGGGACCAATTTTCAACATCTCCTAGTTCCTATCAGATAACCAAATGAACCTTTAGCATGGCACATAGTGTAAAAATACAATTTTGATATCTTACAAAGATATGTCAAATTATGGACAGCAGATAAGTATTGAACTCTCAAAAAAACAATGGACAGTAAAGAATGGTATACAAAAACTATTTTTAATAATTTACAAAAATAAATCAGAAAAATAAAGTTTTTACAACTTGCCTTCAGTGCACGGTTAAAACCTTCAGCTAACTGAAGCCATTGAATTGTTTGTTTTGAAAACTGGGCTATAAGAAAATTGCTTCATGTCTATTACACACATACAAAATAGCAGCTGTATCCAGTGACAAAGTGAATGTATATATAGCCCCAAGCAGCACAGAAACATTGCTGCAGACATCTATGATCAGGATCTTCAGTAATTAATACAGATGTGATGCCAAATTTAATTTAATAAGCTCACTTGGTAATTTTTTAACATGACAAGGTTATAACAGTAGTTGAATGTCTCCCATCTGTTGCTCCGCAATATGTTTATTTATATACTAAAGTTTATTTCAGATGATATTTTATACTAGAATTTACCTGCATGTGATTGTAATTGCTTCGCCTCAGCTTCTAATTTTTTCTGATTCTGATAAACTTCCTCAACACTATTTCATAGAACAAGGTATTAAAATCAGAATCCAATATTTGATGATACGATGGATTGATAGCTTGACAGCTTTTTCCTTTGTTCTTTTACATTTTTTAAATGGACATTATCCACCATAAAAAACAACAAGTTTCTTAACTTGGGCATTATAAATCCTTTTTGAAACATAGGAATCCCAATAAATACTATTTGAAATAAAAAAACTTAGTCCAGTTGCACTGTGAGTTACTGTAGTGTTACTAGTGTACTGTCTGTACAGTATGTTACTGCAATAACTTGATGAGACTACTTGAAATATGTACCTGATTATTCTTTAGCAAGTTGACAATTTATGATAAGATATATAAATGTATTAAATATTTAAATATATAATATACAAAAATGTACTGTATGTACAATAATTAAATAAAGCTAAATGCCACTCACCCATCATTTAATGTGCTCACTAATTTATCAACAACTACGTTTGCAGATTCAAATGCTTCTTTTCTCTTCAACTCTAAATAAATAGTGACCTCAGACAAAAGGGATCCATGATTTGTGGGCTGGCCAAGTGTGAACCAGGTTTAATTTTTATTTCATAATATATAAAGATATTAGAGAAATTATAAAATCACAATTCACAAATACGTTTTAAAATATGAATGCTCGGCAAACCTTGTTGATCTCTGATTCTTTGTTTTTGAACGTGGTGTTCTTTCAGTGCACGAGAAAGCATGTTTCCTATCTCAATAGATTGATCATCCGAAAATAACAAACTATTAAAAATTCTAATTTCTTACATATTATACATTTATTTTAAAAAGTACTAAGGAGTAAGGACACACAATGGACACATGGGGTTAAACTGATGGACGTTGAGGGAAACCTGGGTGATACCATTGGGCTCCAGGTTGGGTCACAGGTCGGGCTCTGGGAACTGAGTCACGTGTACAGGGATATACATAGTAGAGAGCATTTATAAGTAGGATTTATAATTACATGTAATGATTATTGGTTAGTGGTTTTACAAACTCTATTTTCTACGAACACGCGGGGGACCCATCGCCCAAAGAAAATATTTTATTTATATTACAAATTCCAAAAAACTGACAACGCACTATGGGCCCATTATTGGCTAATCGCCAATCATCTTGTCAAAGATCTTGTTCTCCGAGCTCGTCTGCAGTCAATGACCTATTGATTATTGAAGCTGTTCATTGCTTTACTTTGGTATGGATTATTTAGTGCATGGTGAAGAAACGAAGTTAATTAAGCTACCAGTAAAGCAAAACAATGTCAATAATTTGAAAAGTTGTTCATATTTGAATAGAACAGATTTAATAAGGCAATAATTCACAAATATTTATATCAAAGTATTTCTACCAAAAAAATAATGAAGATATTTGTGGCAGGATTATCAACACACAAATTAACCTGCTAAGCTTCTATTTTAGTCTTTCAAATGCTGATGTATCACGACAACAGTCTACTACACTATTACTATGATGAAATTATTCACAACAGAAATGATCCCAATTCACCTCCTTAATGTAACGACACAAAAATTCAAAAATCGAAAACAAAATCTGGCTTGTTTGTAAATTTGTTGACCAATGCGATCGATGTTGTTTTTTGACCAACCATTTAGAAAAGAATTTATTTTATGGATGCAGCAAATGCAAAGCTAAGGCTTTAGCTTTTTGATCCTACAAATGTGGGATTCTGAACAGTAGAGGTGGCTGGTTGATACAAAGGATTTTTCTCCTGAAAAAAAAACACGCTAAATATTAGAATATTGTGGGCAAAATCATTTATCGTTTAGACATTGCTAATTCAGGATGACCTTGTTCCTGGGCTTATTCGAGCCAAGCACACAGAAATATCTGGTGATCCTGGAACGATGTTCTTGTTGAAAACGTTATAATTTAAAAGTTATAAATTAACGTACCCTGTGCCATTTCGATTTAGCTCTATCCTGCTCAAATTTCTGGTATTCACGTCGGTCCTGTAAAAAAATAAAAAGCGTTGTGAAATTCAAGGTGGAAGGTGACACGAACTATCTAACCTAACAAACTTCCCAGAGGAGGACACAACTTTTTTATAGTCAATGTCGTCCATTATATATTAAAAAACTATCATCTAACTAAGAGTTATCTACCCACGTTACCAAATGTTTATTCGACTTGTTATTAAACATTACGCATTTTAGTCAGAAATGACGCTCACTTAGCCATTTATACATTTCACTAATAATCAAATTAACTGAGTGAATTCTACGTACCACCATAGCAGTAAGAAGTTTCCAGAGAATCAAGAGGATGATACCAATACCGACAATACCACCAATAACAGCAAGAACGATCAGCAAAACATCGGGACCTTCGGGGCAATCTGAAACAAACAAACGTAGATAAGGATTCTGCCGTGCTACATCAAGGTATATGTAGGTTTATATAGCGATTGTGATATTCTGAAGAAATTTATCTCTCTCATAATTCTAACTTAATTTCACCGCAATCATCATCCGATTCCTGGGTCTAAACGTAAAAACTCCAACTGAAATGCAATTTCCATACCGGGAGGGTGTGAGGGTGTGTTATCCTCCAAATAAATTATTGAGAGGCCCAGAATTACGGACGCATTTACTTCATCGAGTAACGAAACTGTGAATAACTATTTTTTTGAAGAGAATAGCAAAATATTTTCCTGTATGAGGCCGTTTTTGCAGACGTTATGAAGACGCTTGCATGGGGCTCTTTGACTGAGGACTTACATGAAGTTTTATACGGCTGCTTTGACCACACTAACTGGAAACCCAAAATTGACAAATTGTGCAGGTCAAATACGACATATTACCAACCTTTGCTTTCCACGGCATAAACGATGGTTTTGTTTCCTTTGTTTTCATACGTATAGTAATATGTACACCCATCGTCATCTGTCTCTTGACATTCCGCCGGAAGCTTCACTAGAAAAAAATATGAACAATAAATAATCTAGTTAATATTTTTGAATCATGAAAAGTATGAAGAAACTCAAAAAAGTAAACAACAATCATATTTATAATATAACATTTATAGTACGCGCAAGCTGATTGGTCAAGAAGCGTGTTGCTATAACTGTATAGAAACAAGGGAATTTTCCCGCCGAACTTGACAAGCGATGCGATGTAATGAGAATTTGTAATTGAATCGAATTATAATATTTGTATAAAATATTTTTATTGAGTTATAAAAGAAATAGAAAACATTTTTTCCTGTGTTTCTATACAGCTGTTTCTCGAAATAACGTGGCCACTGATTATTTCTCGTTCTCCCAAACTCCCACGCGTGTTTCTATAACTGTGTAGAAACGCGAAAATGTTTTCTATTTCTTAAATGGAAAGCATTAATGTATTATACTATGATGGATGTTTTTTTGAAATAGTATGTTTTTGGTTCCCTTCTATACATAATATGAAAAAAACAGATTTTTTATATACTTACATTCTCTCAGGTTTGCAAGAGTTTGTACTCTATCCATTTGCGGGCAATTTTCACACAATGTCGCATTACTTGGGGTGACACCAAAAACTTTACACAAGACACATGTCTTAAAATCACCGCAACGACCAGCACAAGACTAGAATTTAACAAAATTAGAGCATGCAGTAAGTTCTCTAATTTTTGCAATATACGAACTCGCTTTTACAGCAGCGTTATGTCCTGGTAAAGATATATGCAGTACGCACATGCAGTAAATCGAGTTTCAAGTAAATAAAGTTTCACTGAATACAATATGGTGTTAATATAACCACTCATCACTTAAAGGGCATGGAGTTTACACAACAGGTCTATACACTATTTTTGCCATGTTTTACGTGATTATCTTAGGTTGATGGTTATGAACAATTTGTTCATTAGTCCTGCGCGATCCGTATATCTGTGTTTCCACACTGGACGTTCACTCGCTCACATCAATCAAAAGGAGAAAATTTTCAATAAAATGGAAGCACAAAATTGTAAACTTGCCCTCAAAATTTCAGAGTAACGATTATTTTGATATAGAAGGGTGTGTTCAGATATATGTTCAGATAACAGAATGTTAACATACCGGACATTCATCACAATGCCGTCCTTGATAAAATGGATCACATTTACACACACCACATTCACAAGAACCATGTCCACTACAGTTTACTTGAACTCCACCATCCTGGATAAGAAGTTTCGTGGTGTTGAAATGCATATTACGTATACGTCATACTAATTCTCCAGACAAGCCTCTTACGTCGAAACGTCGAGAAGTGTTTTTATTTATTTTAGGCAGTTGTTATACCACATATGATGCGAAGTTATTTAATAATAGTTCGGGTGAACAACTATTTACGGAGACTATAAAACATGTAGTTATAAGATTAAGGAAATAAAGCCAAAAACACAAACCTTGACAGTGAGACAGTTAGGCAATCGTTTAGAACAATCAATGTCACCACAATTAGTGTTGATGAACCCTTCTTTGCACTTACATTTGCCGCATTTACATTCTCCTCGTTCAGCTAGAAGTACACAAAAATTTTAGTCAGTAACTATATTCTTCTTGGACCATGCACCTATAATGCATGTAATCATTAACAATAATGCACGTATCGTTATAATAGACTACACAAATCACTCGTTCAAGCCGGAATATACCTGAGAACGAGCAAAGACCTGTTTGGAGTTGCAAGGATGGAATTTGTTTGATACACGAATATTACATACTAATGTGTCTGCGTGCACAAAAGAACTAATATATGTGACCCCAAGATTTATATCGATACTACGATAGTCGATAACCACAAACTAGGTTATTGATAGTGCTTTATATTAAACAAAAAAGGATGAATTGTAATCTGTATAAAGCTCCAGCAGATGCGGAAAATGCACCATTTCAATCATTTTTTTACACAACGGAAAAAGTTTTTTCATTGGTACAGATCGAGACGTATGGTAAAGCATAAACAGGCAACTGTATTTCCATTTTTAAATTTCTATACATAACGAGTTAAAATTAACCCTAGAAATACTTACGTCCACCACATGGCATGTTGTTTGACCTATCACAATTGAAGTCACTACATTGACAGAATTGCCCATAGTATTTTACCGTTTCGCCCTGAACAAAAAATCATTACATTCACGTATCTGCATTTTCGCATGTGAGGTTTCACATGATTATTTTATGTAATATCTACCTCCTATACAAATATCAGATTTTCAATGGCAGCCAATAGACAATCATGAAGTCCAACATACATATGTCGACACATTAAACATTTACGATTATATTATGTGAGATTTGTGCAGCAACAACTTCAAAGTCTATTTTCTAGTCATTCTTTGCAATTGAATAACTCACCGGAATTAAATTACATCTGCACACACCACAGTCACATATTCCATTTCCATCACATACTAGACTCCCAGTTTCGTTCGTCATCTTGCATTTATCTGGGTCGATATTTAGAAACTGTTGTGCATCGCACTGACAAAATTCACCTGACCTACGAAGAGAATTGGGGAATCATTCTGTCAGAACAAGATTTAATTTTCGAACGAATAAACTGGTGACCGAATAAATAAAATACATAATTGATTAGGGTTTAGAACTTTTTACCAAAAGAAAACTTTTTGGTAAAATACTTTTGGTGAACAACTGAAAATTTACACCAAAAAATTAGTCGCCTATGGCGTAAACGTATGGCTATATTACAGGTGGTAAACACAATTTAATGAATATATCCTCATTATAAAATCTTCATAGCATCATTCACGAGAAACATGCGAAAACGTACGGTTGAAAATGGCTCCAAATGTCAAAAAATCATTCTCTATACATTGTGTAGGTGTTGTTTCACAAAATGTGAAACGGGCGAGCTTAGAATGTTGTTTAATACTAACCAGCCTTCATTGCATTCGCAACCACCGCACACGAGGCTTCCATTACCATTACATCTAGAGTGGTTTCTGTTTAATTCGGCCTAAAGTACCGAGGAAAAACATTATGTATCGACTAGCGGTTCGCTACGATGTGTTTTTGAAAATATTGTCCCAGAAACCTCCTGCTAGAACCTTTAGTGAAAGGGAAATTCTTGCAAAGGATTTACAGGTCTGGTTCATTAATAGTCTGGTCATATAACGTCAAAATGTTTGCATGTGACCACATTTGGAGATTTGCATATAGGTATTTACATGCTTTCCTACATGACGTGCAGAACTTCCAGAACTTGCTTGAGACACTCTGTTATTTATAAGCAAATTAAACCAACCTCTTTCTCGCAATCACAGCTACATATAATATCAAGTTCAACCTCCACTCTGCCAAATGATGACGCACTCAGCTCAAAACTAGCAAGCAGAAATTGAAAAACATTAGACATGCATGTCTGTTTTTCGTTGGTTTCGTTAATTGTAGTGCACAATATCGCAGTGCTCAGTGAATGTTAGGCGCCTAAGGTACAGCAAGGTACATATATAGATGTACAGTACAATAATATCCTGAGTGAGAGTTATTACCTTGTCTTGTTAGTTTTGCATGAGGTAGCTGTTACCGTAACGTCGAAAGATACCTGAAACAGCAAGTGGAAATGTTAAATAAATATTTCTTCAAATTCATTTTTAAACCATTCTATATAAACGATATATACATAGAAGAGAAAAATCTCATACTTTTTTTCCAGGTTTGACATTTTCGCACACGTGTTTGTCTTGACTTGCAGAACTAGATATTCGAATATCATATCATATCATGATTGATTAGATTGTACTGGGGCCAGTTGTAGTTATAAAAGACTAGTTAACCTTTAATTGTCATTAAGGAATTAAGTCGCAAGGAAGTTTTAATATTCTATAAATGCGCTTTCCTTATCAAAAGACATTTGTCGAAAACTTATTAGATCCGTTTTATTATTATTATCACTATTATTATTATTATATTGCAACTTTTGAAAAGCGTCGAAATGAACTAACTTTTAAGACAACACCTCCTGCATTTGCTTATGTGCACACAAAACAATAGCTTCAAAACGAGGCGGGTAATGTAATCTATT
Organism: Dendronephthya gigantea; assembly: GCF_004324835.1. Taxonomy (NCBI): domain Eukaryota; kingdom Metazoa; phylum Cnidaria; class Anthozoa; order Malacalcyonacea; family Nephtheidae; genus Dendronephthya; species Dendronephthya gigantea. The sequence goes on along the minus strand of NW_021163010.1, from coordinate 2,439,612 downwards.
GTAATATATAACCTCCTTTACACTACAATCGATTTATTGTTACGGCATATAGTTAAAATGGGTATACCGTAGTCCCGTAACAATTTTAGCCGTGCCCGGCCTTCGTATTGGTAGCCTGAACGTTAATAAAATTGTGTGCACGCGGGTACCAATTTTAGCCGTGCCGTGCCAATCAAGAGCTAAATACATACACTTACCCACACTCGTTCTGCGTGACCGTAATCTGGACACCTTCAGGATTAGGCGGCAAAGTATTCAGTCTAACTGTGGAAGTGATTTTCTAAAGCACAGTAAAAAAATCTTCATAAACATTAAATATATAAAGTACATCATCATATTTATATATATTGTCTCTTCTGTATAAAGCCTCTTTCATGGTTTTTCACGAAATAAATTCTTACGGAAAACCGCCTTTTTGCTCATAACAGACGTTGCGACGTTAGGCGGGCTTTCAGTCACTACCTCATGCACTATAGGATCATGTACTAAGATGAATCCATATCAATGAATCAATATGTCGAAGGTTTTACTCTGAGAATAAAATAAAGACAAAAAAAGCCACTCAGAGGTGCAACTTGTCTTGGTTTTTCACTCAAAAATGCAATATACTGGCCAGAAGGCGGAGCAGAAATTTATCGGCAAGAAATATCTTTGACTGCATGCATGGCTAGCAATTAGGAAAATGGCGGACAAGAATGACGGTGACATGCGCGAGACATAGCTTTCTTTTCTGCACTATAGGATGCCCCAGGTTGCACTATCAGGTCTGGGCTGAAATCCAATGTCAATTGTTTTCCTGGTACGGCTGTGCATGAAATTAACGTTACATAAATCAACGCATGCAATTAAATCAAAAGCCACATAAAACACTCACGTTGTAGCTTTTTTCAATGAGGTCGATGATGTTACTTGAGTCATCAACCAACTTTCCTAATTCAGCTTGTATACCTTTCCAGTTATCTACGACAGCCTAAGGTTTTAAAATAATTATAGATTACAAAATAATTAAATATATATATAACATCACAGAGCTACAGAGCAGTTAAGGCGGATACCTTCATACGAAATATAATATCCACGCTAAACAATCTTACCCCGTACGTTTGAGGAGTAAATGTATCCGTGGCATAAACAGCGAATATTGGCTGAATCGCTGATTTTACCAGTCTCTGATATATTTGATCCAATGTCGGATAGTCCTAGGACAGGTTAAAAAATGAAAACTACAGCAGGTGAATTTTCCTCTCACATGCAATGAATAATTGAGGCATATATGTTTGTTGTCGGGTTCACGAATTTCCGTGGTAGATATTACGAGGTCTATTTCGTACGAAAGGTAGAAAAGCATTAGTACCGAGCGCAATTTGTACCGCAGAAAATATTACGCAGTTTTAACGAAAAATAAATCAAATAAAGGCTTAACGTATTTAGATTATTCAACCATAAAAGCAAGTAAATTCTGGAAATATCTGGACAGTTGAATGAGATTGATTGATTGTTGTATAAACTTGAGTTCGTTTATATTCACGCAATTCACATACTAATTGGGTAAGTATCTATAATATCATGGTTGCACGTTTTTTAAGAAATAGAAAACATTTTCCGTGTTTCTATACAGTTTTCGTATACACCCGACTATTGTCTATTACAAATCCTACATTCTGACTGTCTATTCGTGATGGTGAACGTTTGGGAAAAATTCACTCGCGCGACCGGTGTAATTGCGGTGTATCGATTATTTTCTCGAAATTAATATATCTAGGTACAGGGTGTATACTAAAACAATCAGCACGCGCGTACTATAAATGTTATATTATAAATTATCTTCCTATATGTTCAAATATAACCAGGGAGCAGCGTGAAACAACGTCGCATGAAACGGGAAACGTCATTTCGGGGAACAGCGTTACGTAATTTAGCGAGTTACATAATTTAAGGGAACAGCGTTACGTATATAATGGTCAAAAGTAGTAGTATTTATGTCATCATTTTGTTTGATGTATTGCATCCGTTTAATTTGGTTTTTAGTTTGTGTGTTTATCATTATATATAGGGCCGCTGTAATTGGCTAAAGCTGTAGCGTGCACCTAGCCAATTCTGTTTAGATGTATGCGTGTGTGTTTCCATAACTATATCTAGTATATGTATTTATGTAAATGTCAGTATATTCATTAATTGGCGAAGATGAATAAATATAAATATAAATAAATATAGCTTAGCAAGTTACATATAACTTGGGGGAACAGCGTGCACGGAGCGCGTAAAAAAATAACGCAAATTTTTAAAGGTTCAAATAACTAACATATGGCGAGTTTTTGAAGGTTCGTGCGCATGCATGGGTTTAAGTTATACCAGAATATGCATAGCTGGAAGCCTGGAAAACGCGGAGGAAAACCTTACCAGATCCAGAGCTTTGGCATAATATCGAACACCGTTCTGTTCTGGGGTGAGCGAACACTTTGCATCATTTGGACTCAAAATACCACCAAACTATAAAATAGGAATTAATTCTACTGCTGAAATGGGTTATTTGTACGATTCAGATATATTAATTGTTTTATACTTCACATGGATTAATTCTACTATTGAAATGAATTAATTGTACTATTCAAATGGTTTCAAATATACTATTCAAATGAATTAATTGTTTTACTCAAGCGTTTTACAAGAAACAAGAAATTCTATAGTTTTTCGAAATATTATCAACCCTACCCTGCCTTCCCCAGCCATATGAAACGTAGCATCTGTTGCAATAAGCACCATCCGACGTGTCGTATCCTTCGGGTTCCATCCTAACTCCTGAAATTGCAATAAAATAAAGGTTTCTGTATTTGGGATAAAGGTATTGTCCCAATATATAAATTTGATTTTATTACATTTATCCTAAAATAATACTTTCGCTAATCAGTCATACATAATGTCAGTGGCTATATAAAATAGCTTTTATAAACAAGGAATATTCTAAGGACGAAATTTTATCACTGCATACCAAAATCTTATTTATCACTTAACAAATTGGTCATCATTGCACCTTAGAATAATCAATACGGTGGAACGTCAGCGCCATTGCTGCATGAGCCCTGACCGGTTAAATACGGTATAATTTTTGAGGTATTAAACATTTTCTTTTTATTTCTCTTTTATTTTATTATTCATTTCAGATTAACAAACCGTCTCGCAGGCTGCAACTTGCATCAGAGCATCAAAAGTCCCTTCGGGCACATCACGATTACCGGAACTTATTTGTTCATTGATCTTATTCTAAAAAAATAAATAATAAAATAATTTCATATTAGTCTTATGAATATTGGTTTACGTGGATTGGTTTACGAGGAAAATCGAAAACCATACATGACGTTTCCTATAAGAGAGGAAGACATCATAATATATATTTATTGGTTATAGATATAATGATAAAAATGTTTCTAGGATTCTTGGCGATCCCGATGCTATAACAGCGGTTGGTTGTGAGCATCAATCATTGTCAAATGGGCATGGACAAAGAAAAACTAAAATTTTCACAAAATTTCACCTTGAACACTAGTATAATCTGATTAATTCACGTTTGATTTAGAACTTGTCTCTTTAGGAAGGCCTTTTTAATATCTTACTGCTCTATTTGTGAAGTAGTTTTTGTTATTATGGATGGAAGTGATATTTTTACTTCTGGTGAAATGTTTTCCATAGTGATCACTTTAAAGACGTCGAAGCAGTCCGACAGCTTAGTAGTGATACCCCCTTCCGTAGCCAGAGTGGGGGGTAACCCCCCCTTCCGTAGCCAGAGTGGGGGGTATCACTACTTAGCTTTGCCGACAACGCGGGCAGTTGGGAGTTTCACACTCGACACCATCTTTGCGACGGCCCTGAAATGTAGTGTTTCCTAATGCACACGAAACGTTTTTGGATAATACAGAATTCTTCCGACTTTTTTATATTTGTGCATGGGCTGAATACGTATAATCTGATGTCCAACTTTTTAGGTAAAACTGAACCCTAAAGTTAACATTAAACACCACTGTAATTTACACATCAAGGATCAGGGCGCTTTTATATAAGGGCCCTGTCAAAAATATTGTATAATTTATATAGTCTTACTCGGGCCATTGAAACTTACGCTGAATACATTTATATCACCAGTGAAGGACTGTACATGTTTATAATCATATGGAATGTCTTTTGCAACATTTCCACTCATGAACGGTTTACCAACCCTAAAAAAGTTTAAATATATATGTTTAATTATTAAAATACAGTAAAATTGTATGTTTTGGTCCATTAACTCAGACACTCACCGTTCATGTCTTAAGTATGGTGCTACTGTTTTGTCAACAAATGAACCAAATCCTAATCGGTGCCTGCTCGTGAGTTCATTCAACTTCATTGCTAAAAGAAAAGAGAACAGACCCCCTGCTTAAACCAAAAGTACTTTTGACAAGGATAATTTCAAGTCTCGGCGCTATAAGTCAAAAATAGCTGTGAAATTACTGTTTATTCCTTGTTTTGAAAAAAAAATAGGTGAACGTACAAATATTTCGGGTCAGCTTTTTGAGACTGGCTAAATCGTCTGCCATAGACGCAGATAAATCCATCAAAATATAAAAATCAACAGGATAGTTTGCAGAAGGTTGAATTTCGATCTTGAGATTCAAGGGTTCACCTAAAAACAAATTTTTGCACATTGTAAAACTTCTGAATATGGTACACTTCGCTTTTTTATATTCAACTGCCCAAAATCGAATATTCCATACGGTTTCATGATTGTCTCTTGTGGAGTGTATATTGATGTGGATTGCTGTAATTTGTCCCATTCTTAAAAATTTATTTGTGGAGGCATGAATATGGCGAAAACCGGCCTCATGTAAACAGTCGCTAAAACAAACGCTCAAACAGAACAATGAATCGAGACAATGAATCTGGAGTACCAAAATGGCCGCGGTCAAAATTTAGCTTCTGTCCAATCTTCTGTCCTGAACAATTCAAATTCGATATTCGGGTTTATTTATAATGGTAATGCTGAAATGATATACCTACCAACACGCACTCTCGATGAAACTTTTCTTGGAGTTATCTGATTTAAATCATCAAGTGGCTTTTCGGTAAGCTACAAAATTTGTTGTAAACAAAGGACTTACTATAGTTTACAATTAACACTCCGCAGAACTTAAAAACGACGTTGATAGTTGTGGCGTTTTGAACGTCCATGAATTATTTGTTGACGTTACTCTGAGAGGAACCACATACTTGACTGTATAGTTGGAATAAAACCACGATCATATATATTATTGATCTATACCGATGTTAATATCCTATACAATCAGTTTGAAATATCAATTCTCACACCAGTATGACTCCGTGGTCCGGTTAGTGGATCAGATTAGATGAGATTATGGTCGTGGTTACTCTCAAAGTGAAAAATCACGCAGCCACCACATGCTTAGTGAAGTTTTCATCACAAAAACACACACTCCTACTTACTTTCACATTACAATTTTTTTACAACTATATAACTAATATTACAGCACAAAATTAGCAAAAGCCATATTTTGTTAGCTTACCGTTGGTTTAGGATCTGGGTTACCAGTAACTGTCATATTACATTGTAACCTCGTATGTTCGTCTTCAGTGTTGCACCGAGCACTTGTATAGTTCTAAAATGTCAATAAAAACGGGACATAAAAATATATTTTCATTGCAACCAGCATGCAATTTAACATAATATAATAATAAAAGAAAACTTTTCCCGAAAACAAAACTTGATATAAGAATAGGTAATATACCTACCACTGACTTACACCACACACATCCAGGTATTTGTAAACACGATGAACACGTGTTATCCACAATTTGCCCGCAGTTTCCTAAAACGTATATTGTCCACATTACGTAATTTGCTGGAGGCTACAGTCGACCCTGACACTCTATTACAAAATATCATGTTTCTTTAGGTTTAATGAGCTCTAATAAAGTATGCAACTCTGATTTCAAGCCTATACGGCTGGGTTGATAAAACTTCATAACATCTTCATAACATTCACAGTTCATCGTAGAGGCGTTCATTAAAATTGTGATTTTGCACAGCAGAGTTTGCCATACCATGTACAATATATGTTGCAGTGAGATCACGTTTATTTTTAAGAATTTATAAGTCACTAATAGATAATTTTGAAATCTTAGGCCTTAGGGGTCTTTCTTCTTTGTTCTAAGTTTCGCATGAAGTATACTGTCATAACTCAAATGAAAATATACAAAGATTCTTCTTTTAAAAAATTCCAGTTTCATGAGATGTTCTCTTTTTAATGAAAGAAATTTCTTTTAAATGAATTATTTTGAATATTAGACACTATCCAACACTTTAAGAACTATGCTGAGTATGAAGGATTGGTAGTAATAATGTTATATCTTGTGGCAATGCATTTGAAATAGGGAACATGAAGCTGAGGTTGTCACCATTGTTAAAACAACACCATCAAGGCCATATGATGAGTTCATTTATAGGCAGCCCAAAAATAAGTATGCACCATCAATGTTTATCACCCTGTATAATCATATAGGATGATAAACATTGATGATCATATGGGATGAACATTGATAATGATGATCATATAGAATTGATGATCATATAGATGAAAACCATTGATGATCATATAGAATGAAAAACATTGATGATCATTAGGATGAAAAACATTCATGATCATACAGAATGAAAAACATTGATGATCATATAGATGAAAAACATTGATGATCATATAGAATGAAAAACATTGATGATCATATAGGATGAGAAAAAGGATGAAAAACATTGATTATATAGGATTAAACATTGTTTATCATCATATAGGAATAATAGGATATAAATTGATGATCATATAATATGATAAACATTGATGGTGCATGCATATTTTTGGGCTGACCATGGTTTATTGCATTCCTTTTCATTTATATTCACTTTCTTGACATAGTGAAAAAGAGATTTTAAAACCGATTTCTGGCTTGGTGGGTATTTTTGGTGGGATTCATATCCTTTTGTTCTATCCAAAGTCAACTGTGAATAAGTTATGAAGTTTATAATTTTTATGCACAATTTTATAACTGTTACTATTTATTGTCAATATTAATACTAAATGTAGTAGTTTCTAGGAACAAACCTGATTGTGCATATATTATGCGAGATGTCTGCAAAATTATTAGGAATAGAAGAGACTTCATTTCCTATTTATTTGTTCTAAAAATACAAAACAAAAAAATACCATATAATAGCTATGATAACAATGGCAACTAGTCAGTATGTCAGTACTGTACTATGCACTAGGGTAGAACAATCTTTATCTATTTAGACAAGGGGAGATCTGAAGGTCATTTCTAGAATAATTAACGCTAAGTGTACTATACTTTGATGTCACCAGGATGTCACCTAGCCTGTGTGTTGGTCTGTTGTATTGGTCACTAAGAAGTTAATGGGCAGTTGAGTTTGAAAGAATTGAAACAAGATCAAAAAAATGAAAAAATTTAAAACCTAAGACACTTACAACACTCAAAATTAATTATATTAATATTTTTTAACATGTATTAAAGTTACAAGCTACTATGTTTTGTATATGTAAAAGATAGGTATGGACAGCTACCAAATTAAGCCATGTTTCTAAATTAGGTATAAAAACAAAAATATAACGATCACGAACAAGTGAGATATGTTTACATAGATTCAATTGCAATATTTGTTAACGATACTTTACGACACAGAAATGTGTGAAAAATTCTATATGGATCGAACGATATACTGTATAAGGGAATTAATTTACTAACGAGGCTATTTTCATATGTATTTGTAAGTTTCTATATTACATAACAAGAAGTCAAACTTCTATTAAACAAAGTTGGATAGACGTTTTTTTTAAAGTAGAAGTTGAATATATATGACATCATGATACCGAATCTAGCGGTTGATATGTAACACAATTTACAGCACGTATCCATTAAGTCTATTAAAAGAGGCACTTTTAATACGGCTGTCAAATATTACGAATAACCACTTACATGGCGCTATCGATTAGAAAAACACATGCCGACTACAAACAAACAGCTGAATTCACACAAAACCCCGTCGATATCATAAAAATTCTTTCAATATGGAGTCTTTTTGAAAATATAACATACATTCCATCATTTTATACCTATTTTATTAATAATATACACACCTACAACTGGTATTAAACCCTAAATGAATAAACTACGATACTTACATATTATTTCGTACAGATAGCTCTAGCCAATGATTTTCACAATACAAATTCCTTGTTTGAAGATTGCTTAAAGACTCGATGTTTACTTACAAAGCCGAAATAAGGCAAGCAATTCTACCAAGGGTTTCCAGATGTTTGGGAGTAAGGCTATTTAACGATCGAATTCAAACAGTTGCTGACAAATAGCACCCTAAAATCAGGCAGAAAGTTCCCCTCCCTTTCCTCTCCTGATTGTAGGCGGAAACGTGTAGGAAACCACTGGCGGAAATGCGTCACAGGTGTGTAAACGAGTACCCGATTTACATAAATAGTTATTATTCATGACGAAACAGTGAAATAATACGCGGAAGAGTAAATTTGAGTAAAACGCGCAAAACTTGCATGGAATGGAATGTCTTCTGAGAAAATTAGTGCAACCCACTGGTTAATTTTACCAGGCTTCTAAATATGGATGTAAAATAGCCAAAATTAAAAACCGAAACCAAACTTTTTGAAGAGCTTGAGAAATTCAACGTCGGGATATTTTTTTGGATAACGAAGTTCGCATTCTTGGGATGTGTGCTACATGAAAAATAGTGAACACGCATGAAATAGTAAACCCTCTTCCGCATCCGCCATTTCACTTCCGCCATTTCGCCTTAAGCTGTCACTTCAATGGGGGTAAACTAGCGCGATAATTGGCGGTGGGGGAGGGCATATTCATAGATTCTGTTTTGCCCGACAACCTATATATGATTTTACCCCGGACAAATTTGGGACAGCGCTCGAATTCGTCCGCTTTTCTTTGTTTTCACTTTGTGAATATCCGTTTTTACTTTGTGAACACCCATGAACCAGGCAAATTCAGCACGGTCCCGCCCTGTTAAAAGTTATAAACCTGTTCTATTGAAAGTTATTAGCCTGTTTCTATTTCAGTGTCTCAGATGCTAACGTATCTCTTCTATGATATCTTTAGGAATGAATTATTTTCATTCACAACACAATTGTTTCCAATAAATATGAATTAAAATCTAGCCTGTTGCAAATCTTTTGACCAATGCGTCCAAACATCCAGCCAGGGAAATTGGCAAAGCACGTTTTTTATGATAGAGACAATTCGTTAACTTTTTTGTCCGACAAATATAGGGTTCGGAACAGTAGTGGTGTCTGGTTGATACAGAGGATTTTTCTCCTGAAAATATATAAACAACACTAAAGATTAGAATATATATATATATATATATATATATATATATATATATATATATATATATATATATATATATATATATATATATATATATATATATTCGATTTAGCTACCATGGGTATGAGGTTGCTTTTAAAAATGAATTCTACGTACCACCATAGCAGTAAGAATTTTCCAGAGAATCAAGAGGATGATACCAATACCGACAATACCACCAATAACAGCAAGAACGATCAGCAAAACATCGGGAACTTCAGGGCAATCTGATGATACAAACTAACGGAAATAAGGATTCTGTCGTGTTGACATCAAGCATATGTAGCCATTTGTGTCAATCGAACGTTTAATCGAGGGGGACCATATTCATATATTCCGCTATGCCTGGCTAATTTCTTTTGAAAACAACTTTACTTTCAATAGAAATCAACCTGGCATAATTCTGAATGTATGAATATGGTCCCCCCAATTAACGCTCGATTGACGCCAATGTATATGTAGGTATATATAGGGATTGATACTCTGAAGAACTTTTTAAACACTAATCATCTCTCCAACGAAGTTTCGATTCACACGGCCGTGCCTTAATGTAGTTTACCCATATACCAATAATTTAACCACAGATTTAACTGAAATATAATATTACTAACCTTTGCTTTCCACGACATGAACGATGGTTGTGTTTCGTTTGTTTTCATAAGTATAGTAATATGTACACCCATCGTCATCTGTTTCTTGACATTCCTCCGGAGAGTTCACTAGGGAAAATATAAACAATATCTAGTTCATATTTTTGAATAATACAACACTTTCGTTGACCTTACTTATTTTTGAATCATTCAACACCTTCGTCCCCTTCGGTCACGTGGTTGGCCTGACGTCACAACCCAACATCACTAAACCGGTTTCCCCGCTGTTAACCTTGGTTATTACATTACTTGGTTATTACATTTAATGGTAAATAGTATGAAGAAATTAGAGACCTTTAGTTTGACGTTTACGGCAAACGCCAAACCGCTAGCAAAGTTTGTGTTTTAACTCCACTCTCTTTAAGTGTGCGGCAATTTCGCTAAATTACAAACGTTCTACATAAAACTTGTGATGTTGAGCAGTAATGTAAGAAAGCAATAGGCTATTTCCGATGTATTTAGAAAAGCAGCAAATTCAGCTTTGCCGTATGTGTTTCACGTTCGCCGTATAAAATTTAATGCTTGAACGACTGCATACACCCTCCGCGGTTAAAGAGGGCCTCCTATCTTTCCTTAAAATTTGAAATTATGAGAAAGCATTTTTTCTGTTTCTCTTATAGTATGAAGGATGTTTTCAAGTTTTTTAAACAGTATGTTTTTGGTACAGAATATGAAAAAACCCAGCTGTTTTATATACTTACATTCTCTACGTTTTGCAAGAGTTTTCACTTTCAAAATTTGCGGGCAATTTTCACACAATGTCGCATTACTTGGGGTAACACCAAATACTTTACACAAGACACATGTCTTAAAATCACCGCAACGACCAGCACAAGACTAGAATTTAACAAAATTAGAGCATGCAGTAAGTTCTCTAATTTCCGCAATATACGAACTTGCTTTTACAACAGCATTGTATCCTGGTATAAACAAGCTACAGTACAGTAAATCGAGTTTCAAATAATAAGTTTCAAACAACAACATGCATGGGGAATAATATAATCATTAATCATTCGGGCATCAAAGGGCATGCAGTTTACACAACAGGGGCCGGTTGTACGAAAGCCGGATAGCGCTATCCACCGGATAGCGAGTTTTTCAACCTTCTTAAAATTGTCCGTTGATCGGTATAACCCAGATTAAACCTTAGCATTTATAAATTAAAGTATATTTCTCTTAATTGGCAAGTTCATCTCGGTAGTTTTGTAGGTTTTTAAGCATTTTTACAACGCCTGAAAATTTCGCTATCCGGTGGATAGCGCTATCCGGCTTTCGTACAACCGGCCCCAGGTCTATACTGCTATTTTTGTCACGTTTCACGTGATTTTCTTAGGTTGATGGTTATGAACAATTTTAAAACACAATGTTATACATACCGGACATTCATCACAATGCCGTCCCTGATAAAAAGGATCACATTTGCACACACCACATTCACAAGAACCATGTTCACTACAGTTCACTTGAACTCCATCCTGGATAAGAGGTTTCGTGGTGATAAAATGCATATTACGTATAGCTACATCATACTAACTCTCCCGACAAAGGCTCTTATAGGTCGAAACGGCCAAACACCGAGAAGCGTATTTATCTATTTTATAGGCAGTTGTTACACCACATTTGATGCGAAGTTATTTTAATAATAGTTCGGGTGAATAACTATTTACGGAGACTATAAAACAAGTAGTTATAAAAATATATACTAGATTAAGGAAATAAAGCCAAAAATACAAACCTCGACAGTGAGACAGTTAGGCAATCGTTTAAAACAATCAATGTCACCACAATTAGTGTTAATGAACCCTTCTTTACAATGACATTTGCCGCATTTACATTCTCCTCGTTCAGCTAAAAGTACACAAAAATTTTAGTCAGTAACTTTATTCTTCTTGGACCATGCACGTTGCCTGGATCATTAACAATAATGCACGTATCGTTGTAATACACTACACTAATCACTTGTTCCAGCCGGAATATACCTGAGAAGTTTAATAGCAATTTTTTTTACACAACGGAAATAGTTTTTTCATTGGTAGAGACGTATGGTAAAGAGTAAACAGGCAACTATATTTCCCCATTTATAAATTTCTGTACATAGCGAGTTAAAATAAACCCTAGAAATACTTACGTCCACCACATGGCATGTTGTTTGACCTGTCACAATTGAAGTCGCTACATTGACAGAATTGCCCATAGTATTTTACCGTTTTATCCTGAATAAAAAGCCATTGCATTCACGTATCTGCATTTTTGCATGAGAATATACTTATAATAGAAGACTTATAATAGCTTCTTTTGTCATTTCGATTTGCATTTGAATAACTTACCGGAATTAAATTACATTTGCACACACCACAGTCACATACTCCATTTCCATCACATACTAGACTCCCAGTTTCGTTGGTCATTTTGCATTTATCTTGGTCGATATTTCGAAATTGTTGTGCATCGCACTGACAAAATGCTCCTGACCTACGAGGAGAATTGGGGAATTATTCTAATTAAAATTTTCTGTCAAAACAATATTTAATCGATCGATTCCGAATAAATACATAATTGATTATATATATAGGGTTTAGAACTTTTTTCTAAAAGAAAACTTTAAAATACTTTTTGTAAACAACTGAAAATTTGTACTAAAAAAATTAGTCGCCTCCGTCATGGTAAACGTATGCATGCTATATTATACATGGTAAACACAATTTCATGCATGTATAAGCCTCATTAGTTAACGAGAAACATGCAAAAACTCACGGTTGAAAATCCAAATGTCCAAATGTTAAAAAAATTCTCTATAGTATACATTGTTTAAGTGTTGTTTCTCAAAATGTGAAACGGGCGAGCTTAGAATGTTGTTTAATACTAACCAGCCTTCATTGCATTCGCAACCACCACACACGAGGCTTCCATTACCATTACATCTGGAGTCGTTACCACTTATATCGGCCTAAAAGTATTGAGGAAAAACATTACGTATCGCCTAGCGGTTTGCTACGATCGTATAACTTATAAAAATGTTGACTTTAAACTGTCTTAGAATTCTCCTGGAAAGGGAAATTCTTGCAAAAGATTTACAGGTCTGTGTATTAATAGTCGTATACCGTCAAAATGTCAGGGGATCCGACAGTTGAATATTTGCATATAGGTATTTACCAGTGGTATTTTCATGCATGCTTTCCTACATGACCTACAGAACTTGCTGGAAATATACTCTGTTATTTACAGGAAAATTAAACCAACCTCTTTCTCGCAATCACAGCTACATATAATATCAAGTTCAATTATCACTCTTCCAAATGATGACGCTCTCAGCTCAAAACTAAATTGAGGAAACATTTGATAGACGTGCATGTCTTCTGTTTTTCGTTAGGAATTTTTGTTACACAGACATCAAAACCTGGGCAGAATATCTGTGAAATTTTTCAATGGTTTATAATGAATGGAATAGAATAATGCAATAACATAAATGGGGACAATTCTCTCGAATAAACCCAATTCTTCAGTTTTAAAATTCTTAAAGCAAACGTATTACCTATTTTGACGTCAGAGCAGAGGACTGGTGAGAATTTGGCGAAGCGTCAAAGTACTGCTTTAAGGGCGCAAAAAAGAGGGGTCGTCGCTAAAACATTGTCAAAATTATCGTCAATTGCATGCACAATTGCCAATGAAAACATTCATGTGATGACATTTTAAATAAATTGTGAATGTTTGGCGCCTGATTCTTAAAGTACAGCAAGGTACATCTATAGACTGATGTACAATATTATCCTGAGTGAGAGTTATATTACCTTGTCTTGTTAGTTTTGCATGAGGTAGCTGTTACCGTAACGTCGAAAGATACCTGAAACAGCAAGTCGAAACATTAAATAAATATTGATACCGCCAAACTTTTCAAATTCATTTTTAAACCATTCTATAAGTAATGTTTACAACACGGCCGCGAGTGTTGTAAAAGAATTTGTAATAAATAAGACTTGAATAAATAATGCAAATTAGTTACAAACACTAGTGGTTGTATCAGTTCCGATCAACCACTATATATTTGATTTGCATATCTGTTCAAACTAATTTGTATGGGGTATACAGGGTGCAAACCACAAAGGATATAATTTATATATAGAAGAGAAAAATCTCATACTTTTTTTCCAGGTTTGACGTTTTCGCACACGTGTTTGTCAGGACTTTCCGAACTAAATATTCGAATATCATAATATGATTGATGAGATTGTACAGAAATATGGAACAACATTCGTATTAACAATTTTAATATTATTTTTTTTAATATTCTAAAAATGCCCTCAGTTCATTACCAAAAGAAATTTGTTGAAAACTTATTAGATCCTTTTCATAGCAACTTTTGAAAAGGGTCAAAGTAAAGTGACGAGAGATACAGTTCGATACGTTAATCTTTAAGAAAACATTTGTATACGGACACTTCCTAAATTTGCTTAAAAAAATAGCTTCAAACGAGGAAGGTAATGTCATCTATTGTAATACAGGGTGTATAAAAAAAATTAGAAAATTATTGAAAACTGAAATTTTGCAAAATGTCTGAAAAACGTGTGTTGATATAGGTATTTTAGGGTCTCTTGACCACTTCAACACTGGAATAGAATGAAATATTTTGTACCGACGTTTAGGAAAGGCTATTTTCAAACACCGCCTAAAACAATTAGTATTGCGCACAAAAATTGACCCCATTCTCCCACAAATTTTGCCTGTGTGTTTTTACTCCATGCATCCCTAAGTCGAGAAGCAATTGAAACATTAACGACTTTAATATTAAATCATTATCATCTTTAGGCTGAAAGTTTGGTTAATGTTTTATAAACAATCAAAGTTATGCTAGCTCTAAAGCTATGTTTGGTCTTTCTTTGGTCTTTCCCGCATAATCTTTACATTAATCATGCGTGCAATCTGACACGACCCCTATTCTTTGTGTCTTTCAGGGGAATCGTTGGGGCCGTAGGCCCGGGGAATAGCCCAGTAACATATATCAGATTAGAACCACAACAATAACTTCTTCTTTTTATAGAAATGTATTAAAAACTGTGCCTTCGGCTCGTGGTGTTGCCTCTCACACTAACTTCAACGAACTACTATTCATTATTCACCGCTTCCGAGTGTCAAGTGTCTGACAATTAAGCATTGTTCATTGTTTCACAATGTTTCATTGTTTACTTGTGCAACGCCCGTGCATAATTGCTTATGTAACAAATCATTTGTGAGCTGCAAAAATTGTGCAGGAAAGGCCAAACATAGCAAAAAAGTGCAAGTTCAAGACAAATTTTCTGGAACTTTGATAGTTCATGAAACATGACAGAAACGTTCAGCCTATGATAATGAAACAAGATTGAGGCCATCCATTTTTGTGCGGCAATACTTGTTTTATGTGGTGTTTGAAAATAACCCTTCCTATATCTCGATACAAAATTTTTCATTCAATCTCAGTGTTGAAGTGGTCAAGAGACCCTAAAATACCTATATCAACTCAAGTTCTTCAGACATTTTACAAGATTTTCAGTTTTATATGGACATTTCAACAATTGTCTAATTTTTTTATACATCCTGTATATAGCGTCTTTTACACTACCCTCGATTTATTGTTACGGCACAGTTAAAATGGGTACACGTACCAATTTTATTCGTGCCCTGTCTTTGTATTGGTGGCCTGAACGTTAATAAAATTGTGTACATGCATGCGGGTACCAATTTTAGCCATGCCGTGCCAATAAAGAGCTAAATACATGCACTTACCCACACTCGTTCCCTGTTACTGTAACCTGGACACCTTCAGGATTAGCCAGCACAGTATTCAGCCTAACTGTGGAAGTCTCTCTCTGAAGTACAGTAAAAAAGTCTTCATAAACATTAGATATAAAGTACATCATCATATTTACTGGAAATACATGCATGCAGTAACCCTCGCTATTCAAACGAATCAAAATATTTCCTGAGCCAGCCAGACCTAATCACGATTATGAAATGACAAAAGCCGATACCTGATGTTTCAAATTTTTCGGAAACAAGCACGGTCGTAAAGGTGAAGTAGAATTACCAATTTTCCTGCTGCATTGGCTATGTTGCATGCACTTTATAGACTTTCACAGCTAATACCTCACTATAGCTAAACCTTCAAAACATCAAAACAGCACAAATACTTTAAATCCTCAAGCATTAAACTTCGAATGCTGTTTTTCGATTTAATCAGAGATTGCAGCCGACTATATAAAAGCTTTAAAATTAAAGTGACATTTGTTATATAAAAAATCCGAATTATACTTTCAGGAATTATTTTTGAAGTTTATAATAAACGATGATGTAAAGCCTTAAATAGTCGGTTAGGTCTTCGCAAAACGACATACCAAGTTCATACTTGATACTTATAAAAATAAAATGTATTCTCAGTACAGCATGCAAACACGAAGTAAACAAAATACGCGAGTCTACCAGGTCTATTATTATGACTGATTGGCTGTCGTTCTTTCAGTTGGAAATTTAAGCTTTTTATTTTCAATTCAAAAAGATGACGACACCACAGGGTAGATGACCCCAGGATAGTTTCGATAAAATTTTGTCAAAATCTTGAAAAACATTTGCTTTTTAGTTTCCTTAAAATTAACGTTGGAAGTTAAAACTTCAGGAGAGTTAAAACTTGTAGTCAAATTACCGGCGTTTAATTAAACCGATGCAATTTTTTATTTTTATTTGTAATTTTGAAAGATATTCACGCCTTAGCAAACGTTGTGGTATATTTTAGTAAAAAAAAACTTGCCAACCTTGGCATATAGACCGAGTAGACTCGCGTACACGCGCGAGCGTCACAAGAACGAAAACATTTCTGGACCATAGGCATAGACATAGTTGAAAGATGGACACATGTCCATCTCCCCAAGATTGTCCCCAAGATTCACTTTACATGGTCGTTTAAATTCAACATAATTTCTCAAACGATGCCTTTCATACGACATATGCTGTGTTGCACCAGAATCTATAATCCACCCAGAATTGTTACCATGCATGATTAGAGATAAATAATGCTTCTTGATCAGTGACTTTGTGAGCATCTTTGTGATCTTCTTGCTCTTCCTTGTTTACAACATTAGGCGACTTGTTCTTGCTATTTGAGTTGCTCTTTGCAATTCTTTTTCGACAGTTCTTGGCCATATGTCCTTTTTTTTTGACAATAATGACAGATACCATTAAATTTTCCATCACCTTTCTCGGGATTTTCATGTGGAGACCATCTTTTGCGTTGCACAGAAAAGGTATCCTCCATCTTCTTGGCATCAGACATCCGGTCTACATCATTTAGGAGTATTCCTTTTACTTCCTCAAAAAATAAATTATCTTTCCCAACTGCCCAACAGCGTCTAAGGCTGTAATTAACGGTTTATACTCATCAGGAAGACTTCCAAGTAACGTCATTGCCAGTTCCTTGTCATCAACATTGACGCCCATTTCTCTCAGTTGATCATGGAGTGA
Organism: Dendronephthya gigantea; assembly: GCF_004324835.1. Taxonomy (NCBI): domain Eukaryota; kingdom Metazoa; phylum Cnidaria; class Anthozoa; order Malacalcyonacea; family Nephtheidae; genus Dendronephthya; species Dendronephthya gigantea. Next base: position 2,422,012 of record NW_021163010.1, on the reverse strand, counting down.
TCTCATGTGGTTAATGTGCTCTAACATTTTCCCACCACTTTGAAATTTACAAGTATAATACTGTTGTCGCAATCTTACTTTCCGTAGAATTGATTCTCGTGCGAATTGGGTCTTCAGCGCATCCCAGGCTTCTTTGGCAGTAGTAGTGTCTCTAACGTGAATCTGTTATTCAGGCTCAATATATATAGCCAGACAGTTATTAGTTCATGCTTTCTTTGCCCCAGTTCGAAAAGCTTGTTTCACCGTTTCAGCAGAATCTTCTGCAGGACTAACAGCCGATCCATCGACATGTCCGTATAAATCCAAGCTTTCGAGGTAAAGCCGTATATTGATTCTGTTGACATCGCTATCATTATATGTTCAATATTCCAACAAGTACCATGACCATTGAACGTCCAAGGTCCATGACATAGGATTTTTATGGGCAACTTTGAATTTGGATGTTCTGTCACATACCCGGGTGTAATTGCTAATCTCCGGGCGGGAATTCCTTTTCCAGTTTTAGGTCTCGATGACCGTTTTTCATGAAACAAATTCTTTCGGAAACCCGCTTTAATGCTCATAACAGACGCTGTGCAGGTTTCTCAGTCGTTACAGTCATCATCAGGAATGATGATGATTAAATAAAGTCGAAACGTTGAATGAAAATGCTTACTTTATTCGGAGTTACTATTTTTGTGAATTTTAATCCATATATCAATTAGTGATATGTCGAAGGCTTCACTCTCGGAATAGAATAAAGACAAGAAAAGCCACTCAGATTTTTTATTATACTGGCCAGAAAGCGGAACAAAATTTTTTTGGCAAGAAATATCTTCGACTGGCTAGCTAGGGAAATTGCGGACAACAATGACGGCGACGTGCGCGAGACCTAGTCTGGACTGAAATCCCAAGTCCGCACTCCCAAGTCTGGACTGAAATCTTGCATGCATGTCAATTGATTTTCTGGTACGTCTGGATCGGACAGTTTACATATGGTTTGACCATTTCAGCTATTATTATTAGATTATTTTGGTTATTAATCATTTCGCAGTTTAAATTAATTTAGCATGATCCTATTTGATTTGCATGAGAAGTGATTGAATTCAGTAGTGATTAGGTGTTAGTGCAATCAGAGAACAGAAGCATATCAGATTCATTGTGAGACAAGCGTGCGAGAGAACGATAGCAGAATTTGTGTGAGTTTGACAATCAGTTGAGATCTTCTCTTCAGGTACTGTGAACTGATTAAGGTTGTTTCTATAATAGTTTAACTGTAATCTAATCAGAATCCAATCAATTTAGAATTTATAAAATATTACGAAAAATCTCCATTGGATTGTGTCTGATTTCGCCCAATTGGAAACAACGTCTGTGCATGAAATTGACGTTATAAATCAATGCATGTAAATAAATCAAGAGCTAAAACACTCACATTGTAGCTTTTTTCAATGAGTTCGATGATGTTACTTGAGTCATCAACCAACTTTCCTAATTCAGCTTGTATACCTTTCCAATTATCTACGACAGCCTAAGGTTTTAAAATAATTATAGATTACAAAATAATTAAATATATATATAACATCACAGAGCTACAGAGCAGTTAAGGCGGATACCTTCATACGAAATATAATATCCACGCTAAACAATCTTACCCCGTACGTTTGAGGAGTAAATGTATCCGTGGCATAAACAGCGAATATTGGCTGAATCGCTGATTTTACCAGTCTCTGATATATTTGATCCAATGTCGGATAGTCCTAGGACAGGTTAAAAAATGAAAACTACAGCAGGTGAATTTTCCTCTCACATGCAATGAATAATTGAGGCATATATGTTTGTTGTCGGGTTCACGAATTTCCGTGGTAGATATTAATTTTTACGAAATCTATTCCATATGAAAGGTAGAAAAGCATTAATGCTTTTAGTACTAATTAGTACTAAAATTAATACTAATTAGTGCCTATATAGCGCAATTTGTACCGCAGAAAATATTAGGCAGTTTAAACGAAAAATATATTTAATAAAGGCTTAACGTATTTAGATTATTCAACCATAAAAGCAAGTAAATTCTGGAAATATCTGGACAGTTGAACGATGGTGATTGTCTGTTGTATAGACTTGAGTTCGTTTATATTCACGCAATTCACATACTAATTGGGTAAATATTTATAATATCATGGTTGAATGTTATATTATCTTCCTATATGTTCCAATATAACCTGGGAGCAGCGTGAAACAACTGCGCATGAAATGGGTAATGTCATTTTGGGAAACAGCGTTACGTAATTTAGCGAGTTACGTAATTTAAGGGAACAGCGTTACGTATATAGCTTAGCGAGTTACATATAATATAGGGGAACAGCGTGGAGCGCGTAAAAATGTAATGCAAATTCAAATAACTAACATATGGCGAGTTTTTGAAGGTTCATGTGGGCTTAAATGATACCAGAATATGGCTGGAAAACGCGGACGCAAACCTTACCATCTCCAAAGCCTTGGCATAATATCGAACACCGTTCTTTTCTGGGGTGAGCGAACACTTTGCATCATTTGGACTCAAAATACCACCAAACTATAAATTAGGAAGTGAAAAATAAGCGCATGGAACTTTACTTATATTCAGATAGAATAATGGTCCAGTTTATTCTACTCACATGGATTGATTCTACTATTGAAATTAATTAATTGTACTATTCAAATGGTTTTAAATACTATTCAGATGAATTAATTGTTCTACTCAACTATACTCAAGCGTTTTACAAGAAACAAGAAATTCTATAGTTTTTCGAAATATTATCAACCCTACCCTGCCTTCCCCAGCCATATGAAACGGGGCATCTGTTGCAATAAGCACCATCCGACGTGTCGTATCCTTTGAGTTCCATCCTAACTCCTGAAATTGTAATAAAATAAAGGTTCCTGTATTTTTGAGATAAAAGTATTGTCTTATTATATAAATTTGATTTTATTACATTTATCCTAAAATAATACTTTCGCTACTTTTAGTTTCATGTCACCACTTTCATGTCACACAACGGACATTATACTGTCAATATACAGGGTGAGTCAAAAAAAAGTCCCCCCTATTGAAATGAAGCCTTTGTTGATTTGAATGCATGATCAACGCAGTAGTGTGTAAATAGCATAGTTATTAGGTTGAGGCATTCAAATAAAGCGTCTTGCTTTCAATTGGGTTTATCATAATATTAAGGCAATCAGATTCTAACAAAGGCTTGATTTCAATAGAGGGGACTTTTTTCTGACTCACCCTGTACAGGGTGTCTCAAAAAAAACGAAAACCTTTGAAATCACGCATAACAATGTAATTGTTAGAGTTTGAATGCCTAAACACTCTGTTGGGACCCACAGGTGTGTAAATGTTTGCCATAAGCATTTTCATGCATGCATATGATGCAGTAAAATTTGCTTGCACGCAAAAATGATATTTATTAACAATATTTACAATTTACAAATATGGATATTAATATTTAAATGTGCATCTCAAGCACCATGACCTTCGACATGTCCCCTTTCTCTAGCAACACAAAGCATTTCGTATTTTATAAGTTGCATTAAATCCCCACGAGCTAAAATTCGTGAACACGGCATTCAAATTTTAACAATGAATGATTTGAATAGTTTTCGTTTCTTTTGAGACCCTGTATGTCTATTCTGTGAACAGGCGAATAAAATTCAGTTCGTTATCATAGGCGATAAGCCGACAACAGAAGATAACAGTTTGCTAATGTTAATGATCCAATCAGTATTGATATATTCATGTTAACACTTAACAGGCTGTAAAGACGATCGATTTCAAAAGAAATTAGTCACCAACAAAATGAATACATGAATTTGGGCCGCCCAATTATCGTGCTAGCTACGCCATTTTATCCAATGATGTGAATATATTAATTGATCCATAGTTTCAATGTTTGTTCTAGCATAGTTCTAGTCACTGAACTCGCGTGCATCAGTCATACAGCCGTATATAATGTCAATATATAAAATAGCTTTTATTTAACAGGGGATATTCTAAGGCCGAAATTTTATCACTGCATACCAAAATCCTATTTATCACTTAACAAATTGGTCATCATTGCACCTTGAATAATCAACACGGTGGAACGTCAGCGCCATTGCTGCATGGCCCAGAACGGTTAAATACGGTATAATTTTTGTGGTATTAAATATTTCTCTTTATTTCTTTTTTATTTATTATTCATTTCAGATTAACAAACCGTCTCGCAGGCTGCAACTTGCATCAGAGCATCAAAAGTCCCTTCTGAGGCATCACGATTACCGGAGCTTATTTGTTCAAAGATCTTTTTCTAAAAAAATACATCTAATTATATAATAAATAATGAAATAATTTCATATTACGAGGAAAGTCGAAAACCGTCCCCTTAAGCCCTCCACTTTCATGTGCGGTGACGGCCGCCTATGGCCCGCCTTGACAGTAGATTACACTTTACAGTTCTACTGTCATGCGTACAAAAAATTTGCCGCGACAGCCGGCTTAGCGACCAGTTTCGAGGCACTGATAGTACGTGCAAGTGGAGGCCGGCCTTAAGAAGGGAGGACATCAAAATATATATAGGTATGTTTATAGCTTATAGATTATTATAGAAATTTTCCAGGATTTTTGGCGATTATACGCCGCAATAATAGCGGTTGTCGGTTGTTTTGAGCATCATGCAATCACTGTCAAATGGGCGAGGACAAAGAAAAACTGAAATTTTAAGAATATTTCACCTTGAACACTTGTATATCTGATTAATTAATGTTCTCATTTGATTCAGACTTTGTCTTGCAATTTTTCTTGCAACTTGCAATGCAATTCTACTTTTAAGAGATGTAAATTAGTGAAGAGGCTTCAAAATGTAAGTATAAGAAAAAACGCCATGTATTTTAATAAAGGCAAAAATTTGGTAGTTGCCAATCTCCCAAAAGAAGAGTCACAGTGACACTGAGAAGAATTGCATTGCAAGTTGCAAGAAAAATTGCAAGACAAAGTCTGAATCAAATGAGAACATTCTCCCGTCGGAATTCTTCTGACTTATTTGCTATTTGTGGAAGTGGCATTTTAAGAAAATACAGAAAATACAAAATTTTAGGTAAAACTGAACGCTAAAGTTAACGTTACACAAATAGTATAATTATATATAGTCGGAACATTGAAACTTACGCTAAATTTATCCATATCATCAGTGAAGGACTGTACATGTTTATAATCATATGGGATGTCTTTTGCAACATTTCCACTCATGAACGGTTTACCAACCCTAAAAAAGTTTAAATCTATATGTTTAATTATTCAAATACACTGACGTACATGTTTCGCGCGCAAAGGCATAATCTATATATTTGGTCTATTAACACTTGCCGTTCATGTCTCATATATGGAGCTACTGTTTTGTCAACAAATGAACCAAATCCTAATCGGTGCCTGCTTGTAAGTTCATTCAACTTCATTGCTGAAGAAAAAGAAAAAAACATTCCCCGTACTTAAACCAAAAGTACTTATGACAAGGATAAAATCTCGGCCCTATAAGTCAAAAGAACTGAATTACTGTTTATTCCTTGTTTTGCAAAAAAAATAAGTGTATACGTACAAATATTCCGGGTCAGCCTTTTGAGACTGGCTAAATCGTCTGCCATAGACGCAGATAAATCCATCAAAATATAAAAATCAAGAGGATAGTTTGCAGAAGGTTGAACGTCGATCTTGAGTTTCAAAGGTTCGCCTAAAAACAAATTACTGCATGAACATTGTAAATGTTGTTGGGATTTCGCTTTGCTTTTAACTTTTAAGTTCTTTTTTCTTCAAATCCTATACTCCATCCAGCTGTTCAAAATCGCATATTCCATGCGGTTTCATGATTGTCTCTTGTAGGAAGTGTATATTGATGTGGATTGCTGTAATTTGTCCCATTCTTAAAAATTTATTTGTGGATGCATGAATATGGCGAAAACCGGCCTCATGTAAACAGTCGCTAAAACAAACCACATGCAAGCTTCAAGATGGCGGCCATGTTATGTTTTTATACAGGAATACATTACTTTTCTCACTTTTACAAACAATTTAAGACTTTCACTCGATATATAGTATATATATAGACCAGGGACCCATCTATATAGCCAAACCAATGAACTCTAAAAGTGTTATTAGAGTTCACAAGGTCGAGATTCGAGAACAATGGATCTGGAGTACCAAGAGTGGCAGTCAAAATTTAGCTTCTGAAAAATTCATATTCGATATTCGGGTTTTTTCATATCTATGGTATAATGCTGAAATGATATTACCTACCAACACGCACTCTCGATAAAACTTTTCTCGGGGTTATCTGATTTCTATCATCAAGTGGCTTTTCGATAAGCTACAAAAAAAGGACTTATTATGTCTATGCATGGTTTAAAACACTCTGCAGAACTTAAAAACGACGTTGATTGTTTTGGTGTTTTCACAGAGAAGAGATATCAATCTCTCCTCTGTGGTGTTTTGAACGTCCACGAATTATTTGTGTGACGTTACTCTGAGAGGAACCACATACTTGACTGTATAGTTGGAATAAAACCACGATCATATATATTATTGATCGATACCGATGTTAATGTCCTATAGAATTTTTTTGAAATATCAATTCTCACACCAGTATGACTCCGTGGTCCGGTTAGTGGATCAGATTAGATGAGATTATGGTCGTGGTTACTCTCAAAGTAAAAAATCACGCAGCCACATACTTAGTGAAGTTTTCATCACAAAAACACACACTCTTACTAACTTTTACATTATATTTTTTTACAACTATGCAACACAAAATTAGCAAAAGCCATAATTCGTTAGCTCACCGTTGGTTTAGGATCTGGGTTACCAGTAACTGTCATATTACATTGTAACCTCGTATGTTCTTCTTCAGTGTTGCACCGCACACTTGTATAGTTCTAAGATGGCAATAAAAACGGGCCATAACAATAAATTTTTTATTGCAACCAGCATGCAATTTAATTTAGTATTAATACAAGAGAAAACTTTATACAAGAATAAGATTTGAGCTTTAACAATTGTACAGTGGTATTTTAGGTTGTAAGAAGTAAGAACCATGCTATTTTGTACAGTAAAACAGTAGGTATATGACTGAAGTACCATGCTTGCATAAATTAAATAATACACCTACCACTGACTTACACCACGCACATCCAGGTATTTGTAAGCACGATGAACACGTATTATCTACAATTTGCCCGCAGTTTCCTAAAAAGTATATTGTATTGTCCACACTTCACATTACGTCATTTGCTGGAGGCTACAGTCGACCCTGACACGGTATTACAAAAAATCATGTTTCTTTAGGTTTAATGAGTTCTAATGAAATATGTGACTTTTACATGCAGCGAGCATATTTTTATGACTGGATATGAAAAAGTGTTGTGCTTAGCGACTTTTTACCTTTGGCTGTGACTTAAGGGTTTCATAATTGCCGGTTTGTATATTTTACTGGAAATCAAAGCCAAACGCGGAGTTCTAGTTTTTTGTGGAGGATTAAAATAGGAAAGCTATATGCTCAGTTTATGAAAACAGTATTTCCAACAAAGTTTGGAAAGAAGAAAATTTTCTTTTGGTTGTGTTTCAATGAAGTGTTGAAGTCGCTTTTATACTATGATCGTCACCCGACATTTTCATAACATTTACATGCAGCTCATCGTATAGGCAAAAATTGTGATTTTGTACAGCAGAGTTTGTCGTACCATGCCGGTGAAATCACGTTTTTTTGAAAGAACTTATAAGACAATAGGAATCTCAATAAAAATACTATTTGAAATAATACAACTTAGTCCAGTTGCGCTGTGAGTTCAGTGACGTCAGTGATCGCGAAGCATAAGCTATATATAGTTGTTGAGCAATAAATTTGAATTTCAGAACGATCTCAAAACCGATTTTTGGCTTGTAGGGTATTTTGGGGGGGATTCAGCATTTACAAATAGAGTTAGGGGGCAGCATGTTATCATAGGCAGCCCTAAAAAGTTTTCGCTTCTCGTAGCGCTCGCGCGTGTACGCGAGTCTACTCGGTCTATTATTATGATATAGACCAATTGCGAAACTTAGTGACCGCGCCTTCGCACAACATGTAAACGAGGCTTATTGTGTAAAAAACAATATTTGTGTTCCACTCGGTCTACTTTATTATAGTCTACTCGGTCATAATAGACCGAGACTCAAGCACACGCGCGAGTGCCACGAGAACGAAAAATCTCTGCGCACCTATGATCTTATCAGTTCTGGCCTCTGGGGCCGGTTGTGTCAAGCACGTTTAGCTTAAACGGTACGGTGGATAAGTCAAAATTAAATTACACCCTTACATCTGTTTTGAATGGGTGAATATTATTGAATATTATACATTTAAGTATGTATTTGTAAACAGTATCTTTGTTTGCTTGTTGAGTAAAACGATAGACTAGTCTTGCTTTTTATTTTGAACTTAACCACCGTTTAAGCTAAACGGGCTTGAAACAACCGGCCCCAGATGTAAATTTAGGTATGGTGTTGATAGGTTCCAAAATCAACTGTGATCATGAAATGTGAATTAGTTATGAAGTTTGTAACTTTACCCACAATTTTATAATTGTTACTATTTATACATCAATATTAACACTGAATCTATTAGTTTCTAGGAACAAACCTGATTGTGCATATATTATGCGAGATGTCTGCAAAATTATTAGGAATAGAAGAGACTTCATTTCCAATTTATTTGTTCTAAAAATACAAAACAAAAAATACCATACAGTAACTATGATAACAATCGCAACTAGTCAGTATTTACTGTACCATACACTAGGGTAGAACAATTTTTATCCATTTAAAGGAAGATCTGAAGGTCATTTCTAGAATAATTAACGCTAGGTGTACTATACTTTGATGTCACCAGGAGGTCACCTACCTAGCCTGTGTGTTGTATTGGTCACTATTAAGTGTGAAAGAGTTGAAACAAAAGCCAAAAAAAGAAAAAATTGAAAACCTAAAACACTTACAACACTCAAAATTTATTATATTGATATTCTCTTCAACATGTAAGTTGCAAACTATACTATGTTTTGTATATTAAGATTTCCTACTACAGTATATAAAAGATGGGTATGGACAACTACCAAATTAAACCATGTTTCTAAATTAGAGTAAATTCGGTTTATTATATGAAGTCTTTGAACAAATTATAAGCAATCGACAATTCTTAGTAACTCAAAAACAAATATGTCTTCAAGGGCACACGTTTAAAATAACAATGTTCAGTAAAATGCGCTTATAGTTATAATCTGAAACTGTGAGCTAGAAAGATTTTTTGATTGGTCAAACATATTTCCTACGCGGTTTTTGATTGGCTTGCGAAAATGATATCGTATATTTTTACGTGTGTTTTTTTCGGAGGCGTAAATCTCTATATAACACTCATGTTCATATAATAAAAACAAATATATAACGACCACGAAGAAATGAGATATTTATACATAGATTCAATTGCAATATTTGCAAAGGATACTTTATAACACAGAATTGAACAATGCTATATGATCGCACGTAATTAATTTACTAACGAGTTATTTTCATTTGTATTCGTTATGACATCATAAAACGGAAACTAGCGTTTGATATGCAACACAATTTACAGCACATATCCACAAGTCTATTAAAAGAGGCACTTTTAATACGGCTGCAAATAAACAGCCCATAATGGACCACTTGCATAATAGACTAACTTTTGATTTAGGCGACAGGAAGAAAATTGCCGAAAAGTAATAATAAATTTAGTGAAATTGCCAAGTTTGGCTGCGAAATATTGTTAAAAGTGCGGAAAATTTAGCCAAGCGAATTTAGCAATCATCGTCAGTCTAAGATAGATAGTAAGAATGTCACGTACGTAGTACGAAATTCGTGATCGTTCGGAAGTTATCATCCGCATTACCGTTTGCAGAAACTAAACCATATACATATGTATTCTTCCTCTGTGCAGTTTGTCAGTTTGTGCAAAGCTAATAGAATATACATGGTTTGGAGACCAGATAAAACTACAATATAACTCATTAACTATGTTGAGGTCGATTTATTTGAGGGGGGGGGGGTGAGTATCGAATTTGCCGACAAAATGGGCGTGATAAATGGGTGTGGTTTTTCTAAATTGACTACATTATTACGCGTAATTAAACCTATTCGACATCTTTATTTTACATGTATATTGATGAAAACGCTAGGATTCAATAAAAAATGCTGGGCTTAAACTAGTTACAATGTCAAAAAACTAAACAGTAACGAAAGGTCATGTGAGGTTTAAAAATCGTTCATTTGCCGACAACTATATAGTTTACAGAGGATGTCACGTCCCCCCTAGCGACGGCCCTGTTCGAGGTTCTCCGGAGTTCTCGCAATTCCATGTTTTAAAGATTCCGGAGATTCCCGTGACGCCTTACGGATTCTAAAGATCTCCGGAGATTCTCGTTCCGTGTCGTTCTCGCTTCCCCGTTCCTTTATTTCCCGTTCCGGGTCAGTTTAAAGATAGCCACTACGTTATTACTATTATTCATAAATCGCCATTTTCTTTGTTTGCTCTCTTGTTCCAAATATTTGTTAACCGTCTCTAACTTTACTTGAAAACATCTGATCTAAGCCAGTCAGAACAATGACTAAAATGTTTACCCATTGCATAAAATGAGTTCAGAGTCGGGCCAAAAACGCATTCATGCCCGCGAACATCAACTCTATTGTTATATTAATTATTTCATCAGCACGCTTTCTTGCTGACATGGTATTTTCGCATAGACTATTTGTCCCAACATGAATAATTATCTCTGCTGGATTTTTTCTCAATATCGGCTTGGCATTCATCTTTCATGTGTAATGCAGTACAGCCAGGAAAAGAACGTACCTGAACCTTTGCCTTACTTGATAGTCGGTAGCCGTTTAGATTCTTGAGAACAGAGTCGCCGATGATATAAATTTCTTGATTTCTTTCTTCCTATTCATGTCTGTCGCTGAGTCTGTGTCTGTTTGTCACATGACAGGATACTCAGCTGGCTCCGCGAAAACGGAGCTGGTTTAGCCGGCTCCGGATTCGAGTGAACCCGGAGCTGGAGTGGCTACTCCGGCGTCAGCGACGGCTTGAAAATTCACCTCGGTTTTGTTTTGTTTGTTTGTTTTTTATTTTTTTTCGCCGTCGCAAGTGTGTTTTGGCGCGAAATGTACTAGTATTTGAAAAGTGCATGTGACCGTATTGGTGACCGTATTTATCTATGTCACAGTTTTGTCTCCCAAGAGTTGTGGTGCACAGCTCGAAATCTAATGTTCCGATGCGATTTGATTTCGCTCGCATTATACGGCACAGATTAATTTTCCTCTCACGGGCATCGAAGGTCCCAGATGCAATGCATTTTAGTCTCTGATTGTTGCGGTACTCTTCTATTTGTTATAACTTTGGCGATGGATTGATAAACGATATTCAGTCTGTTCATTAGCGAGGGGGTCAAAATGATTGAAGATAGGCGATTAGTTTATTCGTTTGCAATTTCCATGTTGCACATGTTTGACAAGGCTAGGCCCACGGAATTTAGCTATATATGTTCTAAGTCTAAGAGTTCTTTGATGTTTTCGTTTTGATTCCTTAGCGAAATAATTTCAGCTTTCATGTATGCTCAATATCAGGGCAAGACCAAGAATTGTTTCTATAACAATTTTTCGAGTTTTTGCACCACTGCCCAAAGCATAGCAAGTAACGAGTAGCTGCTCGAATTGGTTTACGAACGAGTGCGAGCAACTACTCGTTACTTGGTGTGCAAAAAGGAAGTCAATTTATTCGAGAGCAAGTGAGATATAGGCAGTGGTGCATAAACTCGAAAACATTGTTATAAAAACAACCGGTCTTGTCCTGATATTGAGCATACATGAAAGCTGAAATTATTTCGTTAAAGAATCAAAACGAAAACATTAAAGAACTCTTAGACTTAGAACATATAGCCAAATTCGATCATAATCCCGTCGATCTCAGTAAAAATTCTTTCAATAATATGGAGTCTTTTTGAGAATATAATACACATTCGGTCATTTTGTAGCTATTTAAATATGCACCTATATCTCGTATGAATGTACTTACGTATTATTTCGTACAGATAGCTCTAGCCAATGATTTTCACAATACAAATTCCTTGTTTGAAGATTGCTTAAAGATTCGATGTTCACTCACTAGGCCAAAATAAGGCAAGCAATTCTACAAAGGCCGGAGAGGAACGTTTCCTGCATGGAAGTACTTCAGGCTAGAGATTCCCCTCCCTTCCCTCTCCAGAGAAGGGAATGCTTTCCACTGTCGCGTTTTTTGCACGTACGCGTACACGCATGCACGTATAAAAAGTTGAAAACCTTCTAAGTTGTTACATAATTAATTTTATCGAAGAAAAAACATACCAAATCTTCAACAGAACCCAACCCTATGTGTCTATTCAATCGCAGATTTATAGTGCACATACGTGAAAAAAAACGTGTTGTTGTGGGCGGTAACGTGTACAGAAAGATTTACATAAATAGTTATTCATGACGAACAGTTGAGCAATACGCGGAAGTGTAAATTAGGGTAAAACGCGGAAAACTTTCATGAAATGGAGTGTCTTCCGAGGAGATTAGTGCAACCCACTGGTTAATTTTACCAGGCTTCTAAATATGGATGTACAATAGCCAAAATTAAAAACCCAAACCAGAGCTTGAGAAATTCAACGTCGGGGTATTTTTTTGGATAATGAAGTTCGCATTCTTGAATGAATTATTTTCACTCACAACACAATAAAAATAAATTAAAATGTAGCCTGTTGCAAATCTTTTGACCAATGCGTCCAAATTGGTAAGCATGTTTTATATGATAGAGACAATTCGTTAACTTTTTTGTCCGACAAATATTGGGTTCGGAACAGTAGTGGTGGCTGGTTGATACAAAGGATTTTTCTCCTGAAAATATAAAGATTAGAGTATTGTGGGAAAAATCACACCGAGATCAGTGCTAGTTCAGAATGAACCATGTTTAATTCGAATCAACCGTACAGAAAATATGTTTGTTAATTTGTTGAAAACTTTATGATTTCAAAGTTATAAATTAACGTACCCTGTGCCATTTCGATTGAGCTCTATCCCGCTCAAATTTCTGGTATTCACGTCGGTCCTGTAAAAAATAAAAAGCGTTGTGAAAAATAACAATAAAAAGTCAATATATTAGTAAGGTATTATCATCGTCTGTACTCTTTGCTTGTCTGTCTATTCATCGATCAGTGTAGATAAAAAGACTAAGTTGGTAAAATAAGATACGGATAGTTGTCAGTTGTGTGCGATTAAAAATGGTAGAAATGCCATGTATTTGCTTATCAAACTGATACCAAAATTTGTAAAATGTCTTAAAGCTTTTGCACCCGTGTTTGTTTAATTATAACGTCTGATCGTATAGTGTGCAAACGGATGTGTAAATAAACTCAGGACTAATGATCTATCGATTAGTTACCATGTATGTACACATCAGGTTTCAAACAGAAATCTTGCTCGCTATTCATTTCACGACAATCTTAGAATTAACCTTTTGGTTCCTCCGTAGGATGTGTCGTGGGCGTGACAAGGATATACGCTGGGTATGAGGTTGCTTTTGAAAAGTGAATTCTACGTACCACCATAGCAATAAGAAGTTTCCAGAGAATCAAGAGGATGATACCAATACCGACAATACCACCAATAACAGCAAGAACGATCAGCAAAACATCGGGACCTTCGGGGCAATCTGAAACAAACAAACGTAGATAAGGACTCCGCCGTGCTACATCAAAGTATATGTAGGTTTAAATAGCGATTGTGATATCTCTCCTAATTCTAACTTAATTTCACCGCAATCATTATCCGATTCCTGCGTCTAAAAGTAGAAACTCTATCTGAAATGCAATTTCCCCACCGGGCGGGTCTGAGGGCTGTCTGCATGCATGTCTTCTGGATTGTCTATGAGTTTACCCATTAACCAATAATTTAACCACGGATTTAACTGAAATATAATATTACCAACCTTTGCTTTCCACGACATGAACGATGGTTTTGTTTCCTTTGTTTTCATAAGTATAGTAATATGTACACCCATCGTTATCCGTCTCTTGACATTCCGCCGGAAGGTTCACTAGAAAAAAATATAAGCAATATCTAGTTAATATTTTTGAATCATAAACAGTATGAAGAAACTCAAGAAAGTAAACAACAATCATAGAAAGCATTAACGTATTATACTATGATGGATGTTTTTTTAAAATAGTATGTTTTTGGTTCCCTTCTATACAGAATATGAAAAACAGATTTTTTATATACTTACATCCTCTAAGTTTTGCAAGAGTTTGTACTTTCGCTATTTCCGGGCAATTTTCACACAATGTCGCATTACTTGGGGAAACACCAAATACTTTACACAAGACACATGTCTTAAAATCACCGCAACGACCAGCACAAGACTAGAATTTAACAAAATTAGAGCATGCAGTAAGTTCTCTAATTTTCGCAATATACGAACTCGCTTTTACAGCAGCGTTATGTCCTGGTTATCCTGGTAAAGATATATGCAGTACGCACATGCAGTAAATCGAGTTTCAAGTAAATAAAGTTTCACTGAATACAATATGGTGTTAATATAACCACTCATCACTTAAAGGGCATGGAGTTTACACAACAGGTCTATACACTATTTTTGCCATGTTTTACGTGATTATCTTAGGTTGATGGTTATGAACAATTTGTTCATTAGTCCTGCGCGATCCGTATCTGTGTTTCCACACTGGACGTTCACTCACTCACATCAATTAAAAGGAGAAAAATTTCCATAAAATGAAAGCACAAAATTGTAAACTTGCCCTCAAATTTCAGACCAGAGTAACGATTATTTTGATATAGAAGGGTGCGCATGTTCAGATATATGTTCAGATAACACAATGTTAACATACCGGACATTCATCACAATGCCGTCCCTGATAAAATGGATCACATTTACACACACCACATTCACAAGAACCATGTTCACTACAGTTCACTTGAACTCCACCATCCTGGATAAGAAGTTTCGTGGTGTTGAAATGCATATTACGTATAGCTCATACTAAATCTCCCGACAAAGTCTCCTACGTCGAAGCGTCGAGAAGTGTTTTTATCTATTTTAGGCAGTTGTTATACCACATTTGATGCGAAGTTATTTAATAATAGTTCGATTGAACAACTATTTACAGAGACTATAATAGTTATAAAAATATAAACTAGATTAAGGAAATAAAGCCAGAAATACAAACCTTAACAGTGACACAGTCAGGCAAGCGTATAGAACAATCAATGTCACCACAATTAGTGTTAATGAACCCTTCTTTACAATGACATTTGCCGCATTTACATTTTCCTCGTTCAGCTAAAAGTACACAAAAATTTTAGTCAGTAACTGTACCTTTCTTGGACCATGCACGTTGGATCATTAACAATAATGCACGTATCGTTATAATTAATGCACTACACAAATCACTCGTTCTAGCCGGAATATACCCTAAAGCGAGCAAAGACCTTTTTGATTGGACAAATGGCGAGAACAAACAAAGAAATGTATTCTCATAGGAGAATAACGGAATAAGGATGCAACTAGTGTGATACAGGTATATTACAAATGTTCTGGCGTGCACACAGATGAACTATAATGCATGGGCCAAATGATGACAAAATGTCAAAGATGCATGCTGCTGGCTTTTTGTGGTTTAGATTAAAAGAAAACAAACACATCAATCATTCCTGAGTGCATATCTACCAATAGTCTGGGGTGGTAGTCACACACTAAATTATCGATATAGTACTTTAAATTAAAACAAAAAATGATGAAATGTAAGCTGTAAAAAGCTCCGGGAGGTGCGGAAAATACACCATTTCAATTATTGATAAAGAGCCATGTTTTTATAGAGGATAAACAGGCAACTATATTTCCCCATTTATAAATTTCTGTTCATAGCGAGTTAAAATAAACCCTAGAAATACTTACGTCCACCACATGGCATGTTGTTTGACCTGTCACAATTGAAGTCACTACATTGACAGAATTGTCCATAGTATTTTACCGTTTCACCCTGAACAAAAAATCATTACATTCACGTATCTGCATGCATTTTCGCATATGAAGTATTTACTGAAAAACACAACCGGAAATATGATTATTTTATGTAATATACAGCAAAATATTAAGAGCTTTAATAGTTTCTTTTGTCATTTCGATTTGCAATTGAATAACTCACCGGAATTAAATTACATCTGCACACACCACAGTCACATATTCCATTTCCATCACATACTAGACTCCCAGTTTCGTTCGTCATCTTGCATTTATCTGGGTCGATATTTAGAAACTGCCGTGCATCGCATTGACAAAATTCACCAGACCTACAAAGAGAATCGATCATAAATTATCACTTGATTAACTAACCCGGAAAGGGGAAAACCCCATTTTCGTTCAGACCAAAAATTAATCTTCCATAACTGAGGAAAGGTTGCTGGAACTGAGGGAGTGTAACCACTACGTCTCGCCACACCCAATTTCTTATGGGTCAAAATGGCAAATACGAAAAACTCATGTGAACGTGTTTAATACTAACCAGCCTTCATTACATTCGCAACCACCACACACAAGGCTACCATTACCATTACATCTGGAGTGATTACCGTTTAATTGGGCCTGAAATGTCCCACGGGAAAAAAGTTAGTGAATTATTTGAAAATGACGTGAAATTAAGTTGCATTTGTCATCTCTGCTTAATTAATAGGACACGATGGATGAAAAATGCGATTTTCACCACATTGTAGATCGAACTCCTACTATTAGCTACTATTATTTGCTCACACACAATAGCATCCTAAGAACGGTTAAAGTAATACCTTGTAAACGGCTATGGTTTGGTTCAAGAAAAATATCAACAATACATTTTCTAAAGATGCAAGTTCCTGTATCTAATCATAGGGAATTTAGCTTCGTCAATCGATAAATCATATATATGCTTACTTCATTCTCGCAATCACAGCTACATATAATATCAAGTTCAACCTCCACTCTGCCAAATGATGACGCACTCAGCTCAAAACTAGCAAGCAGAATTTTTTAGGTAACATTAGAGTGTGTTGGCCATCCGCTGGGAATTTCTCGAAGTCTTTACAGGCGGCAAAAGAAAGCCCGTATACCGAATATAGTGTAAAATATCACTTTTAATCTTTTATGTTGGATATTTGGAGGTTAAAAGCGAATCAAGCCGATAACCATTTGAATTCCTACAGTAGAAGTAGACGCCTTTTGGTGTTGGTCATGCATGGAATGTTTTCAGAACAGCCCCATGACGCAATTTTGGTCTCGTTATTTCAAGTCCTATAATGTTTACCTCTCATTTGTTTAAACTAGCATTTATGTTAACTATGTGTGAAATTTTTGGTAAATACGGAATATAATAATTTAGGCACTCAATTTTGACTATAAATGTTTTCTTTTCTTTAAAATAAGCCCTTTATTTAAAAGTACATTTTCAGTATATTATTAATGAATCAGTACAGTTAATAAATACTGCAGAGATGGTACTGGACTGGAGAGACTATTACCTCGTTCTGTTTGTTTTGCACGACGTAGCAGTTACAGTCACGTCGAAAGATACCTGAAATACCAAGTCGGAATATCAAATATCTACCAAACGTCTGCACTTTTTCCATAAAGCAATCTATATATGATGCACATAAATAATCCATACTTTTTCTCCAGGTTTGACGTTATCACACACGTGTTTATCAGGATTATTAGACCTAAATATAGATATATTATAATTATATAGTATATGTTTATTTTTTCGTTCAAGCTATACAGAGTAATATAATATACCATATACTGACCGTATGTTACATCACAGGGTGTAGTGAATTTTCTTCAAACGTGTATTTGTAACTTATAAGCAGAGCGACTGTTGTCAAATACCAGTAAAATAAATATTTTCTAATATGAGGGCCATTGTTTGAAGAAAAGATCAATTTTAGACAGGCATGCGTGCTTATAGAGAGGAATGACGCGTAAGATCTTGCATTTATAATTTCCGTTTGGAAGTCAGGTGGAAGACGTTGAGGTTACAATTATTTCAATTATAAAATATAATCGACTTTTTGGCAATTAACCGATCAATTTTAGAATCATAAGATATCATTGGTTAGCTATCAAGAAAGGTTAATGATCGAATCAGATCATCCCATAAGTCATCATACTATTTTTTTCTCGAGTAAAATTACGCCTTGACTAAATGGGTTACTTGGGAATTGGGATGTTTTGATGATCTGCCTTGCCATAATTCAGCCAATATTCGCCAACATTAGCGATAATCGACGGGTATTCTTTAACTTTCGCTAATCAACCTCCGCCCCCTAAAATATTAGGCCTGCATGAATGTCCAGAACTTACCCACACTCGTTCCGCGTGATTGTAACCTTTACATCGTCAGGATTAGCTGGCACGGTATTAAGTCGAACTGTAGAAGTGATTTTCTAAAATAAATGTTACATATGATTGATATGAAACATTCAGTGGTATTTTAATATGTTTGTACTACAATGTAAATCACACATCAGAACTGACCAAGCGTCTGATAATGTTCCAAAACGCATAAGAAAGTAATCCAACTTTAGCGCTTTTTTAAAAGATATGTAGCTGGATTGAAGCTGTGCTAATAAAAATTATACTTTACTCAACATTGATTGGATGGAATCACATGGATTGTATGGAAATGATGCATAAAAAAACAGAAGGGGGAACAACGAACTTACTTCAATATAATACGGATGGTATGTGCTCATGCAGCCAAGGGTTAAAAAATACCCGTCTATATTATACCCTTTGCAAACAAACATGCGAGTGACGCGCATCTTCATGCATAAATATGTTACACTGTTTCACTAGCCAGTATAGCCTACTGCATGTGTGCGAAATAATAGTGAGTTTGGGAAATACAACAACCGCAACGTCCTTATCAACAATGGCATTAGACAAAAGAAAATGTGAATTACGTGGCCTTTAACGTTGTACACTGCCGTAATTGCTGAAACGGCATCGTGACGCAATTACGGCAACGCGGCAACATGCAGTTAATGTGTTCGATGTTGTTTGGAGTGTTTACCGTTTTACCGTGTTTCGACCATATTTATAATAGTTAATAACTGTTTCAGAGAAAGAGGAAACTTGAAGAGGCAAATCAAGTCGATATTAACTCGTATTTTCTTTGATTACCACAATATTAGGTGAATAATTTTGTTGTTGCGGTTGCCGTTGTCATTTCCCAAACTCACTAATACGCCAGAAATGTACGACATGGAAAATGCACAAAGCTAATAATTTGGCCGGTATATATATGCACTCATATGCCCTGTTTGTGCCTCTAATTACGGGATAAAAAGAGGACTTTGTAATAATATCAACTGTCGCATGTTTTTGGTCTTGTAAATAACTGAAAATAAAACTCACATTGTAACTTTCCTCAATGAGTTCAGTGATGTTGGCTGACTCCTTAGCTAAATGTTCAAATTCAGCTTGTATACCTTTCCAGTTATCAGCGATAGCCTGCATGATGAAAGTTTTAAATTATACAATTTGAAAATACTGTTTGTGAAATATTTATCAAACATGTATGCATGCAACGTAAGAGCTAGTGGCTTAGTGCAGTAACTAACTAAACCGGGGCAGGCCTGTAAAAAGGCCAAAAGGATAATCTAGCCAAAATTTCTTCGAACATTCCTCAAAGTACTTGAAATACGTGAATCTATATATATAAAGCTACAGAAGACCTATTTCGCTATAACTTGTTTTTGGAAGAATGCCTATAATACGGCGAGCTAAGTATATCTACACTGTAAAAAATGAATGGTTGAAACAACCAAAAAAAAAAGGTTCTCCTGGATGCAACCAGGACAACCAATTAAAATTTGGTTATTTTTTTACCAAATTCATTTTGGTTAAAATTACCAATATTAATATTGGTTGAATCTACCAATATTTAATAGGTTGATGTAACCTATATTCAATTTGGTTAATGTAACCAATGTGCAATGGTTTTTTTGACCAATTATTTCAACCAATTAAAGATTGGTTAAATTATCCTGAAATTCAGAGCACTTCAAATCAAATTTTGTCAAAACACACATATATATTATAAAAGATCTAATATAATAAATAAATTATCCTAATGGTTATTTGCATACATATATACAAATTACTACATTCAAACACTTATCTTACTAGGATTCATCTATCTATACTTAAGTCATTTCTAGGTTCTCAAAGCTGCGGTAAAAAGTTTTTAACTCCAATTGGAATGTTCGTTTTTCCGTCTGTTTGTAGTAATATCTGGTCCAGAAGAAGGAACACATTCTTTGTCTACCCACCTCCATCTTTAGGGTTCTCTGCGTTGGATACATACAATGCAGTCAGCAAACACACAACAGCATTTAAGATGGAAAACTGCTTAAACTTTATTGCTACCATGCCTTCAGCCAAAAGGTCTAGTGAATGGATGTCACCAAGAGATCCAGTTAATAGCAACTTCGGGAATGTTCTTTTTTTTACAATGGTCTAAATTTAACACCACTGTTATCCCAAAATAAAATTCAAAAAATTATAAAACTTTATATTCCTAAGCTTGGAAATAAAACATTTACATATGGGAAAAATCCTGGGACACAAAAGAGCAAGACCCTACACTTCACAAGCAGCCACTTGAGCATATTTTTAGTTCTTATGGAGTAACTCTTGAACTATAGTTTAATATTTACAGGGACAATTTCCCAAAATAATTGTCCAGGTCTTTCTCTGCCTCAACTGATGCAGCGGGGCAGTGTAGATGCAATGGTTTTCAATTTCTATTAAATAAGTTTGATTACAAGATTCAGCAGGCAACATAATAAATGTGATTTGCATAGTTCAACATTGTATATTATATACATATATATCTGTAGATACCTTTTTCTAGTTCGGGTGACAATCCTCTAATAGACCAATAATATGTTGGACATCTTTGTTCTTGTTCTTTTCCAGAGCAGCCAGCATTGATGGCTTCTTTGAATCAATGTTTGGGCATCTTAAACATGTGCATCGAAATGATGCTCTACACACAGAAAAAGTAAAAGTCAACAATTAACTAAACCAAGATATGTATATAAGATATATCAACTTCCACAAATAGTTACTAACAATTACTACTTACCACATATACTCTTAACTTTCTCTGGGTCGAGTTGGGGTTTTGCATCCTTTTCTTTAAAGACATTTAAAGTTTCCCAGGTATGGAATGAGAGCAAAGTTGTTCTTGCATCCTCGACATGCCCATAATTGCATAAACCAAATTTTGACCTTTGGTTAATATGTTTGGATATAAGAAAATCTGTAAATTTTAACAGTAAATATGAAATTTAAACATTTGACACCTTATTCATTCTTAGCATGATGCCATGATATAGCTATAGAATTTATAAATGTACTGCAAAAGCATTGACAGAAACCGGAATAGTTGTAATGGCCCTATTTATAATGATATAAATAAAAGGTATATTATATTATCTATATGATTCACCAGAAGTAGGATTTGCAGTTGTTGAGTTTTGACAGCATAAATACAATAATACTTGCCATTTCTGATTCAGCATCAGAATTTGAGGATTTCTGATTCAGCATTAGTCACAAGAATCTTGCACTTAAAGGTGATCTTAAAGCCTTGATGGAGTGAATAAAGTAATCTTTTAAATGACTCAGTGCATGGTTATATATAGAGGGGCATTTCATATTTAATTAATACTAGTAGGCATGTGACAGCTGGACAAAGTTTTGAAAAAGTGTCCAGCAGCCATACAAAGTCTGATCTGAAAAAATAGTCAATATTTTAAATATAAACATATACTATATACAAACACACTCACCACTGAATTATAATACTTTAGCTGTACACATGTTGTTGTTGAAATTGTAGATAGTTGAATGGAACCTTTGATCATTTTCTTATCAACTTTAGAAATTCCACATGGCCATGACACAATTACTTCTTCCTCGCGATCACAGTCACTATTCACAAATAATCCGGATCTCCTCACATATTAATCCAGCGTGTTTCACCAATTTCGCATGACTACTCATTGACAAATTCAAATAACGCGTATTTTATGTTAAAATACGAAAGAAAAACCTTGAACCGATGACAAAGAGTCAAAGACGCGCTCAAAATTTGAAAAAAAAGCGTGTCGGTTATTATACAAGTCCCACATAACCTTGCGGTCCTTTTTGGGCAAAACGCCCGCCACCTAACCTGCGAACAGGTATATTATGAAAACAGTTTACAGATAAGTGTGAAATATGTGTGATTTGTCCTTACAAAACGAGTGATTTTTGCTGAGAATTTTAACTTTAAGATTTAATATTCTATATGATTTGTAAATTCTATAGAATACGGCAATGGAATTCTATATAGCATAAGATCATAAGAAGTCCTATAGAATATTCTATAGCCATAGGATTTAGAATGTGCTATAGATAGCATTCTAGCATATTTTATTGGATTCAATAGAACATAGAACCAGATGTCTACAAATATACCCCATTGACCACAAAGATTAATTGGTCAATTTAACCAAATTTTATTTGTTGCTACTAAATATATTTGGTTG
The DNA here is from genome assembly GCF_004324835.1 of Dendronephthya gigantea. NCBI lineage: Eukaryota > Metazoa > Cnidaria > Anthozoa > Malacalcyonacea > Nephtheidae > Dendronephthya > Dendronephthya gigantea. Next base: position 2,399,298 of record NW_021163010.1, on the reverse strand, counting down.
TTTTTACCAATATGAGCTCAGTTTCATATCCATTTTACCAATTTTTTATTGGTTATTTCTACCATTTTAATTTGGTTTTAACCAATTTAATTGGTTGAAACAACCATTTTATATGGTTGCAACCTTTTTTTTTGGTCATTTCAACCATTCAGTTTTTACAGTGTATATACTGAAATCTTTTAAACAAGCAGATATATAATCCGTTCATATGACCAATGACAATTGAAAAGAGAAGAATATCAAGCGAGAGAATAAAATGGTGGCAGCATATAGTAGACTCACAACAGAATTTCATATATCATCTTACCGTGTACGTGTTTGCGATTACAGCCGACGATACCGACTTTTGGTCAATGTAAACTGCGAATATTGGCTGAATCTCAGATTTTACAAGTCTTTGATACATTTGATCCACTGTGGGATAATCCTTGGTTTAAGAAAAGAACTATTTAGCAATTTTGCATGTATAGAGCAGGGACGGCGCAGTCGTGTTAACCATGCAAAGAAAATTAAAGAAAGCTCAATCATGCAAGTATGAATCTACGATTTTTCACTAATAAAAGTTTAATAGGCTAAAAAAGGTACGTTTTTATTTTGCCATAAAATGATCAATTTCCCCTAAAAAGATCGACCGATCAATTACGGTCTCGAAATAAACACCTATAAATGCTTAATTTTAGTGAATGTGCATTAAAACTATTTCCTAGAAGCATGCAGAAAAGATGCGAAAAAAATGTAGCCTAAAATGATTTCGAGGTGAAATAACTCTTGCCCTAGAAATAGGTAACCGTGTGAAAATCTTACTTGTTCCAGAGACTTTGCGTATCTCTGAACACCGTTCTCTATGGTGCCGAGCCAACATTTTCCATCATTTGGCTTTACAATACCACCAAACTAGACAACAGAATTAAAAAAGCAAGCTGTTACATATATACGCACTGCTATATAGTCAAATGTATTATACTATCTGCATGTACTATTCAGATGTTTTACAACAATAGCTAAAATAAGCTAATGCAGTACCCTAAAACTCAGTTTATCAATTATCGAGTTTATACCCTGCCTTCCCCAGCCATATGAAACGTAGCATCTGTTACAATAAGCACCATTCGACGTGTCGTATCCTTTGAGTTCCATCCCAACTCCTAAAATCAAATTGTGCTCGAATAAGAAACCTTTTCCACCACTACCTCTTCATGCTTAGTTAACTTTTCCGTGATTTCGCATGAGTCAGAGAATCCAGAGAAAAAAGCGTATTATGTTAGAAACAAACCTTCTCGCAGGCTGCCACTTGCATCAAGGCGTCGAATGTACTCTCAGGCAAATCCTTATTACCAGAACTTTTTTGTTCACCAATCTTTTTCTAAATAATATAAGAACTAAAATCATATTTTTGTGCGATAAGTATGCTTCATGTGTATGGTGATAAATCGAAAACCAACCCTAACCCTGTGAAGTAAGATTTTCTAAAAAGTTGCCAAGCCTCGATCGTAACTGTATGAGAAAATAATCAAAATATATACGTATATGACATACGCTGTCATGCATGCATGTCGTGTGAAAGAACACTTGTAACGAGGTAGACAATCGATTGCTTTTTACACTTTCACGTGCATGCATCTGACCGTGATCTGACATGTTAAATATAAGCATCAAGGTTGATACTTACGCTGAATTCATCTACATCTTCAGTAAAATTCAGTACATGTTTATAGTTATATGGAACATCTCCAACTGATGTCCTCCCATTAATCTGATGTAAGACCGGTTTACCTAAGCTAAAAATGTTATTAATTATAAAAAGTTATATCATATTTATAAAAAGTTATTTATGCATGTGTACGAATTATACAAGGTCAAAATACAAGGAAAATACAAGGTCAAAATTGGGGATTGAACAGAAAACTCCTTCGCTGTATATGTTTTTTTGTCAAGTATGTTTGACACAGTATATCGAAAATGCGTTCGAGTTGGTTCATAAAAGTTGCCTTATTAATTACTAGCGGATCGGCTATGTGTTATTGCAACCTGATTTCCAGGCCTCCCTAATTAAATATGTAAGGACGGTTCTGGTTCTTTTCTCCGAATGGTACTATATAGATACTCACTCTTCATACGTAACATATGGAGGTACTGTTTTATCGACAAATGATCCAAAACCCAATCGGCGCCTGCTAGTAAGTTCACTTAACTTTGTTGCTAATAGAAAAGATAACATACTATAGTAGTATGAATATGTTCTATAGTAAAAAAAATTAAAACAAAACAAAAGCCTCGTGGTACTAGTCCCCATTCTTTAATGAGAAAATCATTTATACTAACTAAACCTAAGATAATCTTTGTAAGCGAGTAAAATAAATAAAAATTCAGTATCGCGAGCTGAAATATCAAGTTATGTTACCACTGATTTATTGTGATGTGAATGTGAGAGTTTCATATATAGAGGGTATCGGGGCTGTATAAATATGTGTATGGATGTGATAATATAGGGGGGGGGGCGTATATTCATGATGCATATATCGTTAATTCTGCCCTCGGCTAGCTATGGCACTTGTTGTCATTATGACCGGCAGTAGATAAAATCTAGCGCGGTTGTTTCGGTCATATAATCTAACAAAGAAGGTCCGAAGCTCGCACATACTAGCGAGGTTCAGATTCTTACTACCACAACCGCTACCTTGAAGGAAACATGCATGAACCAATCAAATGCAATAATCAACTCCATCAGATTAACCAATCACGAGGCACGAGCACAAGTTAATGAAAGCTAGGTATGGCTGAACTTGATGTTGTTATGTATAAAATACGTGTCAATGATTTATAGCGATCATATATTAGTGGACTTACAAATATTGCGTGCTAGCTTTTTGACGTTGTCTAAATCACCAGACATAGACGCAGATAAATCCATCAAAATATATAAATCAACAGGATAGTTTGCAGAAGGTTGAATGTCGATCTTGAGTTTCAAAGGTTCACCTAAAAACAAATAATTGCATGAGCAGTGCCATGCAAACTTCTGAGTGGCATAACTTTTACCTATGGCAACCAATTTATCAACTTATCGTTCCAGAGTATAAACAAATCAGTGACACAGCTAATTTAGCTATAAGTAGCTACCCCGCTGGTAGTTCCTAGATCGATGCATCTCAGATATTGTTTTGAAAATCGACTTCTAAGGTCGCAGTCCAGGTTTACTAGTGTCAATATGACAATATCAATAAAAATATATAAACTTAAAATCTAGCGCGGAAAAATATACCTACCGATCCGCACCCTCGATGAAACTTTTCTCGGGGTTATCTGGTTTAAATCTCCAAGTGGCTTTCTATCAAGCTGCAAATTAATTAAAATTGTTCAGTCATGAATTTGTTGTGATAATCTATTATTTTTGTATACCGAGATTTAATTTACTATAGAATTGGGGCCAGTTGTATAAACGACTAGTTAACTTTTAACTTTTAAAACTGTCCAATCAGAGTCGTGCATTTTATGAGTTAACTAGATTTTAACTATTCAAAAGGTAGTCAAAGAGTTTATACAACCGGGTACCTGAGATCATGTATAACAGTGATAAACAGCAATCTTGGGTACCAGCGACATGATCGTTATTTCAATTAGCTAAGAAACTCAATATTGCAATCACGCTTACGCAAAATTTTTGAAATGCAATCAAATTGCAATTGTCGTACAAACATACTCAACTGAAATATATTTTGTTAGCTCACCTTTGGTTTAGGATCTGGGTTACCAGTAACTGTCATATTACATTGTAACCTCGTATGTTCTTCTACAGCGTTGCACCGCGCACTTGTTTAGTTCTAAAATAAATCAATAAATTAAACAATAAATTTCTGATCAGTGCAACGAGCAGAGAACTTAATATGAGAGAAAACATACTCTAAATAAAAAACAACATGATTTTGTATATAAAAAAATTATAAGATTTTCAATGATGCTTGCACACATGCAGTTCACTTTTGCTCGTTTTTAATTGTCTCAAGAAATACGAGAAATCGTTGTACAACTTACTTAAATTTCGATTTTGAGCATGGACAATACCTATACACATCCTCACGTTATTTATGGTACTATCGCGTGCTGTACTAATATTCCACGGAAAAAACAGCATGCTAACATGGCAATACACTTACCGCTTGCTTGCCCCACGCACACCCAGGTATTTGCAGGCACAGTGAGCACTTATTATCTGCAAGTTGCCTGCAATTAGCTAAAAAGTATTGCGCACGTTACATGGATTGTTTCCGCTAACTGTATCACATATCCATTGCTTGGGTGTTGTGAAAAATGACAGTGAAAAATGAACAGCACTGCTCGGAGAATCACACATCTGAATTACGAGAGCAGAGATAAAAAACACTTTTTCTAAAGCTGCATGTACTATTATTATTAACATTATTAAAGCCTTTATTATACTGGCAAAAAAGGTACCCGTGGCCGTGTCCATTTCTCTGTGCAAAGCCTTTGTTTTGGTTTTGGTAGCTGGCTGTGCCAATAAATTGAGTGTAAACGGGGCTTCAGCTATATCAATTTTGGAAAAAGCGAAGCGGCATGCAAGTAACTGAAAAATCAAAGATTTATTAACCTAAAACCCCTGAACTTTGTTTTGATGTTTGCACTGAAATACCGGTATATAGTTAGTGAAAACGTTCTTAACTCTGAACTTCATAATTTTCCTGCTTATTTTCATAATTACCAGAGATATAATAATTACAATTTATAAACTATTTATCTAATCATAGATTCAAAAGTTATGGTAAACAAACCTGACTGCCCATAAATTATGTGAGATGTTGTCTGTAAAACTATTAACAACAGAACAGTTTTCATTCCTATTTACGTGTTCTAAAGCAAAGATGAAAATTTAAAAAAGAACCATTAGATACAATACAATAGTTGCATGTGATCACTAATATAACTTCTGTACCATATGTGAACTGTTTATATGTTAAGAATAATTCAATAATCCTATATTTATAATAGCTACCTACCAAAAAATTACCTCTTTTAAAATGTGTTTTTATTGGAATTTAAACGCATGATTAACTTGCATTTTATGCATTAAATATGTACTTCCATTGAAAATTAAGCTATTTACATCGAAACATTTCAGCTCATTTGTCGAATAAAGAGATAATTTTGTTTTCCATTTTGAACTCATCCACCGTTTAAGCTAAACGTCTTTCGAACAACTGGCCCCTGGTGTGTAAAGCACGTCTTTGGAATCCCAGCATGCTTAATGCAGTGGATGTGCAAGAGCTATAGTTTGTACTTAGTAGGTAATACTGGGAAGTCAACTTAAAGTAATAAAATGGTCAAATTATTGATCGTTATATCAGCTTATATGTATATTTGTATATATGTTTACACCATGGGTTAAAGTTCTAACAAAAGCTTGATTTCAACAGGGGATACACTTTTTACACACTCCATACAGGCCGTTCTCAGAACGTTTCAATTTTTTTATAGCAGTTGTTTTACGCTTAGCTATTAAAACATGAATATATCAATATATGCATGGTTATACATCCCCCCGTCCTCCCCAATTAGGCTTTTCGCGACGGTCTTGGTGTCGATGGAGAGAATGTTTCAAATTTGGGATCTCAAGAACGTCAGAAAATGCTTTTTTCCACCCCCATTTTCCACTTATAGAGTATACCACGGAGCCGGAGGATATATGAGCTTGAATGCATACGGTTTTTTATTATACTATTTAAGATTCCAAATGAAATGATTTAATCAAATATTCATAGCAAAAGTTGAGAGGGGTAATTACGGTAATAGATTATTTAAAACCGAGCTCTAAGTAATATCATTAATATATATGCGGCTTAATAGTTAACCAGCGTGGAAAGACGGCTATGTAAAATGCCCTAAATGCCATTGCTATATCATACAGAATATTTACAAAGTTATTTTAAATATAAATCCGATCAGCTATATGTTGCTACACATGCACCTAAATCTAGTATGAAAAGTGAAAACCACATGTAAGGAATAGAAATAGAAACAAGGAGACTTACATATTCTTTCGTACTATAGCCAATACTTTTCACAACTCTCCCTTAAAGCTTAGATTTTTACTGACAAGTTGGAACACGGCAAGTAATTTTATGATTTATGTCTGCACGCACCCTACTAGCTTGTATCAAGGAAGAGGATGTTTCTGAATGATTCGGAAATACGTTAGCAAACGGAAACGTCAAGCCAGCGAAGGCGTCACAAGACAAACCGGTCACGTACACGGGAGAAAAACGGAAGTTGGGAAATCATAGCATTTTGAAGATTCATTGAGATTTTTTGAAAGTTCAGACCAAGGAATTTTGAATCTCTGATTGAAACCAAGACAATTCAGCAGATACGGAGAGGTTTTTTTATCTTTAGTTCTGACTATCGATCATTTTGGACGCCCGGAATTATTTACTTATATATTAATTCCACTATAAGTGAGAGTTACTTAAGATATAAGTAATATTTTAAGTGAGAGTTACTTAGGATATAAGACCTATTTCGTCGCCGACGTCTCACTGTTTCTGGAGAATCAGTGGTAGAACGCTGAAAACCTTCTGAGTTGTTGTATGATTATTTTTATGCCAGAAAAGACGCCAAATCATCAACAGAATCCAACCCTATGTATCTATTCAATCGTTGATTTCATAAGTATCATTTAAATTATTTTAAAATTTTACATAAAAAATATTAGTCGCAAACGCATATCTTCAAAAGTAAAAAACAATTAATCACGAACATGGCACAGCTTGCACTGGTTTTGTCACAGCTTGCGCTGGCCGCATTGCTTGGAATGTTCTCCTGATGTGATTTATTCCTACTTAATATGCATATGTGGGTAGTTTATTCAAAAGCAAAATTCTTCAATTAAGTTCCAAAGAGAGTTAATTTTCAATGGTTTTAGTCCCAACTCTCAGAGGTGAAAATATGCGATTTTGACTAACACTTTTTATAAGCCTCCTATTTGCTCATTTTTTCACCATTTGGTATCAAAAACATGTCATTCGATAGTTGAAAGCCTAACCTTTCGGAATGTTAAAAATATTTGTTTTAATAGAATGAGTAGTTCACGTACAATAGCGCACCAAAGTTGGATTACCTTTTTTTTTATACACCCTGTATAATAATAAATAATAATAATGCCGGCATAGGAAAGAACGTTGTATGGGCCGATTTTTTTCTGGAGCGATTGGCACACCTGTTCACAGAGAGACAAGATCCATACCAACATTGGTGATAAGTAGGTGCGGCCATGAGATAATCATCGAGAATGCGGATTAGATGTGCGATTGATAAGTTTCTTAGTGTGTCTTAGCAACCAAATCGACATTAGTAGTAAACATCTCGAAAGTGCGACATGACGACGCACAGCCCATACCATAGGCATGACTCGATCATAATAATGTTTGCTTTGCTAAAAGATACCAAAGAGACCGTAATCTGCAGGGCGTATGGGAGTAATGCGAAATGCGCTTTTGATATCTGTCTTCGCTAGAAAACAGTTGCGCCCAACGTAACGTAAAACGCCGAAACGTAAAACGCCCTAACCCACTTAGAGTCTTAGACATGGTTTTTTCCCACACAAAACGAGCAAACGATCTATGCATAAAACTACATCACGCGACAGACATCACAAACACAGACAACGCATATTTAACAAGTAAAATCATAAACTCGTCCTGCGCAGCAAAAAACCCAATGTTGAAATCTCAACGTGGGCATCTGTAAACAGTCATGTTACTACAGCCCATACCTGGGTAAGTAAAACGTATGATAAACAATATAACCAGCAAGCAGCGTGGCATCGTCTTCATGATACTAACTCTCCTGTCGCAGCGTGGAGAAGTATTTTGTCTATTTTAGGCAGTTGTTATACCACATTTGATGCTAAGTTGTATGATAAACAACAACTAAAAACTAAAAAGTGCGGAGTGTGTGTAGTATTAAGAGATATACAAAAAACATATACATACATATATTTAATATATGCACAATATATACACAGAATCAATGACTACAAAAGTGCCAGAGCTTTCAAAATAGCCCCGCAATAGCTCCTATACAAACAATATTGCCCCTGTGGGTTATAATGAACGCCATCCGTGGATAACAGAACACGAGCGGGATTAAAAAATTCCCGATGTTCCCATAGAAAAATATCATCTGCTCATCTGCAAGGACCACGGACAAATACTGGCGCAAAAGAGTGGCTTATGTGTTAAAAAGTTAAAAACACTATCAGCTTCTCGTATTTTGGCGATATGACGGTCGATCACCTGGCACACCCCAATGACGCGAACGCGAAATTCGTCGCGAAGCAGGCGAGCGAGCTCTTCAACCCTCGATCCTACAAACTCAGGGGCGTCACTGGTCAGATCATTTGTATCCAACTCGAGAATTATAATATTAGGTTGGGAAGTTCGGAATTAACCACCTTCTCAACTGTACTGCCACCTAAACCCGGCATAGTGATATAACTCGATTCGGGAATATGAAAATTTTGTGATGCGCGGGAATCGAAATTATCCTTTAAATCATTCCGCAAGCGACGGACAAAAGAATCAAAATTAAAGATATTCGGAAAGCCAAAAGACATTCTAATAAGAATAAATAGAGATAGTTACCTGTTAACAGAAATTTCAAAAAATCGAATTCGCTCTGGAATGACTTTGTCGAAGCGAAGAAAAGAATTAACAGCACAAACTGCTCTTGATATATAAAGATGTTTATGTTGTCGGGAACTGACAGATAAGATGACTTTGACAAATGGTTACTTTGCTTAATTAAATTCTTAACAGCCCAGTGATTGAGAGGATGAAGGTGTATGTGGTGTGGTCACGAGAGCAAGATAGGAGTTGGTTGGACTGTGCCGTTCAGGGAGTGCAGCCTCGTACCCAGGCGCTTTAATTGTAAAATATATAACGTTGCATTCAGGTATTGTATAGAGGTCACCTGAAAAAAGCAAGCGCATAGAGGTGCTTGGGGTGGTTTTGTTTGTTTCCCACCCCAAGCAACCCCGCGCGCTCGCGTTTTTTTCAGCTGACCTCTATACAATTACTGAATGCAAAATTTTTTATACCACTAAAGCACCTTCGTGAGCGAGAGGATAGCGAGGTTCAGATTTGGCTTCCACTACCACTACCGCTACCTCTCGCTAATCTATCAAGCTCGTGATTGGTTAGTCTGATAGACCTATCGCATTTGATTGGTTTATATATATTCCCTCAAAGGTTGTGGTAGTCGTAGTGGTAGTCAAATCTGAACCTCGCTAATGTAAATATCAGCCCGTGTGCTATCTCACGGTGTGAGTTGTGGGATCATTTGGAAAATCGTTATATACCTTTAGAAATCGTAATTTGGTTAAAATAAATATATAATTTGAAACTCTGTGACTTGTTGAGGATCACATTTGGAGGCAAATTCTCAACAGTTTGGCTTAGAAATTCTACTAACGCGTTTAGGATAAAAACTATGTGACCATATCCCTGAACAAAACAACGCGGAATCGCAAGATTTTGAGAAGTTGTCTTGTGTATTTTACTTGGCCTTGGACTTTTAAAAATGCACTGATCAACCCTCTCGCCCGGGTTAGGTTTGGAATAAGGGTTAAGCCTCCGTCAATCGTCACTACAAGTTGCTCTAAACAGCCAGTTAAGTGCCGACTGGCACTTAATAAATCATGTACGTACGACCACGTACGACTCAAGTTTTCACTAAAGCGGTTATGCTTGAAAGAAAAACTAATGAATAATTTCGAATAACCAAAATTATATTTACCCATGCGTTGAGATCAGTCAAGGTGAACTAATTTATTGAACTATTTATTGTCGAACTAATTTATTGTCGCTGGATGAGTTGTTTGAGAATAAAAGCTTGGTATGTCAAGCTGGATGAGTTGTTTGAGAATAAAAGCTTGGTATGTCAAGCTGTCCCGAAAACAACTAAAAACCTGATCTCCAAATTGGTGGCATGCAATGTCAGGACAATAATACACTTGATAACACACTAAATACTAACTATAGTAATAATACTAGTACTGGTACTTTGTAAATTTTTCGTATACAAAATTTCTATTAGACTGATTTATTGATCATGCATACGAAAATACAATTAATGTATACTAACATTTAAAACATGTTAAAATGAATTCACAACAACAGCGGTAATTCAGAACAATTTCAAGGATTAAACACCCAATCGGACGCAAAAGCAACGAACAATGGCCAAAATAGATCTATTTGACAGAGTTCGTATATTCATGAGGCATACGAATTTGCTTTGTGCTTCGGAAGAAATACAAAATCGGATGGAACAGGTCCAAGAAACATTTCGCTAGAAGTCAAAAGATAACAAAAAAGCAATTACTACGATACTACAAAAGCACAGAATAAGACATGTTCAACAAACCATTATTTTTCACAGCGCAGTATACTTATTATAATATGAATAAATTGAACATACTATAAAGTTTGGAAGTTAATGTATACCTTATTTTTATCCAATCCTCGCACTTGTTACTAGCCATCAATGTTTCAAGATCATTTCGCCCAAAATATGGTGGAGGCCTCTCATTAATACGCTGAGGGACTCTTTCCAACAGACCAACAGGAATGTACCTGTGTGATAGAGATTAGCATGGAGTATGAACTGTTGCAAGATTCATAAAAAACAAAATTGATATAATTGTAAAAATAAAAAAGTCAATACATAAATAGGAATAATACCATTTAGCATGTTTGTTACACAAATGCATGGGGGGTAAATATTCATATTCGGCCATTCGCAAAAAAAACTTCGTCGCAATTTTGATAAACTACAACGAACACTGACTCCGCTATTTTCCAATCCGATTAGGAGTGGTTGTTCTCGAAGCCTAAACTGCGTCTCTACAGCATTCTGTGACTACATTGTTCTCACAACAGAGCAAAACTACTGCCAAATTCTCCGAGGGTTTTTCACGTGCGCTACATCGCGAGGGTAAAGAGCACAGCGCCTGGGTACGTCGAGCCTACGAGGCTGAAAAACTCAAATGAATGAAAATAACTAGAAACCTACCGGTATAGAAACGATAGCCATTCCAGTAAGAAACGTCGTGTCGTCTCTATGCCCTACATGGTGTTAAAAATATGTTGCTAGTTGATACATCTAGAGCCTGGGAGCACAAATGAATCAAAATAAAACTCGATCAGGTCTTTTCAGGAATTCTTTGGGGCTAAGATTTGCAGTTTTCTGGGAAGTCCCGATTTCTGTGCTTCACTACGAGCGACCTTTCGAGATTTTGCAATCTTTGTTACAAGCATGCGCACTATGAAAAAGACCCAACGCTTAAACCGAGGCACTAAACCGAGGCTTCATTCGCTGGTCATATGCATATCCAAGAACTGCGTAGAAACATGCACGTTAAATAACGTTCAATACCTCAGTGTCAGATCCCCAGTGCTCCAAACCAAAGTTTACGAAATCTTTGATGATATCTAATCTTTCTGACGAAGATATATCCCAGTGTCTGAAAACAAGACGAATAATATACTTATAAAACATGGAGAGACCTAATTAGGCGCATGTTCAGTTGTGCTACACACAGAAGCTTTTGGGCCAGGCTTTTTCAGGAGAAAATATCGAGATGATAAGAGAAATATCAAGAGTATTTTTGCATCATTTTGAACCAGAGAGGATGTCAATTATAAAACTAACATATTCGTGCTGTATGTATCAAATAATTTACCTTTGTTCTTTGATTTCAGTAAAAATCCATGGTTTAATCAGACCACCACTAAAGTAAAAATACTTTAAAAGTGAATTTTGTATCGTTACTGATCTTCTAGGAATTGCGTCCGGCCTGCACGAGGGCACGAGAGGAGGGTGTTTGACATGTATAAGTCACAAAATGCCTTACTTACAGTTGTTATAGATATGCAATACAGTTTGCGACTGCCTTAAATTCAAGCAAAAAATGACTAAAATTACCGGGCTATCATGACACCTGATGCACCCGTTTCTTGTCTGTGTCGCTGTACATCTTCAAATGAAAGGATATCGCCATTTCCTACAGTGGATGCGGAAGTAACGGTCAAAACAAAATTCTCACTCGATTTTCTTTCAATTGGAATCCGCTGTAGTTGGCCTTTTAAGGAGGATTTCCATTCACTGCAAATGTCCCGTGACAGAATTATTTCTGTGAGTTTTCAAACCTCCTTTCCTTTTATGAACAATTTCCTTTTACATGTATTTCTGGCAAAATGAACATCCAGCGGTCTCGTTGATTAGTGCTCAATAGACCTAATCTCATCACGGATAAATAAAACCTGCGCTTAATCTGGGAACAAAGAACGAGAATCCTTTATCAGCATCCTTCGTATAAACTAACCAAAAAGTGGCATTGGTAAAGCTTCATTTGCACATTGATTGATGTAATTCCAGTCAGCTGATTTCGTGTACCGTTGCTCCCGAGACCTCCCATGCAACTAAAATCAGGAAAATATATGGTTCCGTGATTTCGTGTCTTCTGAGAAAATAAATACGGGAAATTGTTTTAATCTATTCTTACCGAACGTTTCCTAAGATGCGACACATATCATGCAGGATTTGCAGGCCCTTAAAAGTTCTTTCTCAAAATATCAGTGCATGTACTGTATATAGTGAGAAAGAGCTAACTGGACTTACGATTGAATATAATTCTTAGCAATGGACATTAAAATCTCACTGTGACAAGCGAAGCTCCCCAATCCCTTATTTTAGGAATAAGTTGAAGAGCGTTCCATTTCTTATCATGAACGCCAGTTCTCATCTTGACAGTAACTGGAATGTCAAGTACCTATATAATGATATTAACAAAAGAATACAAAATTTCTTATAATGACAAAGAACAGGGAAAGCCTAATAATAATATACTACAATAAAATTAATAGGGTTTTAATTTTCCAAACCAAAATGAGAAAATTGTCATCATCAATAATGAACATAATTAACCATATCTTACACATAAAATAAGTGTTCTTTTTGCCATTTTTAAATCATCTTTGAAGACTTACATAATTCATTCCTCGAACAATTTCTTCAAAACGCCTTGATCGCTCCATCAATGCTGACCCTGCTCCCTATATAGGAAGCAAATAAATCGCACTTCCAGAATACATCGAAGGGAGGGTTTGTCTTGTTCAAATGTTTGTTAAACCACTGTGAACTTAAGCGTACGTGATGAACTTATACTATTCTGCACCTTGTTAAAGACAAGATCTATTGGACACCCAACGTTGACATCGATGAAATCAATTTCAATCTTGTTTTGGAGTAACTCAGCACACTTGCTCATTGTATCAGGAAAACTTCCACAAAGCTAATGCAAAAAGAAAAATCATAATCAATACTATTAATCATGGACACCGTACAAAGCAACTGACCGTACTTTTAACGGAAAGAGGTGTCAGTGTGAAGAAATATTACCTGAAATTTTCGTTATATATTTCAGGGGTTAGTTGCAAAAAACTCCTAACTACGTATCTCTCCTAAATACTTGGTTACATAGAAAATAATGCATTATAGTACATGTTACTTTATCAATTGTACCTAAAGTCATTCTATTGAGTGTTACAATGTACAAAGTTACACCAAAGATAATTCATCATCACGACACTAGCTCAATGTAACACTCTTTCTTGCTGTTTTATTATTATATATACCTGCACTCCAAATATATCCTCACTTGGATGGCGTTTCATCAGGGCCCACTCTGACTGCATCCCCTATACATAGTAACAGTTAGGAGCTTTCAAGGGTTGGTAAACAAACGACAACAAATACGAACCAATTTACGGCAGTTAATACTATCCGTAACCATGCATGTTCAGAAGACTATAACGATTTTCTCTCAACAACCTCGCGAGATGGATTCATCAAGTAATTGTGTCCCCCAAATGCAGGAAATGAAATCATATAGAGACTCGTGGATACAGAAACCTCAGACCCCTACAACTCCCGTATGATGAAATTTCGAACCCCAGCAAAAAGAAGAGATTATGGTCAATATACTGAACTATAATCATACCTGCAGCAAATTTGTGCACATCGCCATTTCACCGCAAGTGATATCAGCACCCAAACTCTTGCACAATCGTCTGAACGGTAAATTGCCAACCTGAGGAAATTAAAAAATATCTTTTAAAATTTGCCCAGTACGAGGCGTTATGGATCGATATCTAAAGAATTTACTTTTCCTACCGCGGTAAATAATTTAATCACTCGACAATATCACATTACCGTACATAGGTAATAGGGAAACCGGTGTGATTTCGAACACAAATTTAAATTTTTTCACCAAGAACAAGAACCTATCAATTTCATTCACAATTCAAACCTATTTCCCAATCGATCTCGATCTATTTCTTACCGTTGTGAGAGGAGCAAGGTAGAGCTTATCCGAGAAGTCAATCTGAATTAATAAAACATTAAAATAAAATATTTACTGGACAAAAAAAACTATAGACATTAAACTACTAGTTACTGGTACTAACTCTTTCAAAAATATTTAAAAGAAGAAATAGAACTTTCTGTCAAAGCAATAAAATTTAAACCTTTTAATTGCGTTAATACCTTCTTTATTTCCACAGATCTTAGTTTAATGACATCTTCATCAGTTACAACACCAGATGTTTTATATTCACCTATATCTCTCAGTGGTCTTCCTTGACTATGAAAGTCTTTCATTTTTTCTACATACTCATCAGATCTGGGAAATGAAACTCTCTTTTTTCGAAGTTCCACTTGTAACTCTTTAGTTAAACTATTTTTTACTTGATATTCATCGAATGTATCTTTAGTAACATTCTCAAAATCTTCTGTAAGATGATTTTTACCAAATCTACATGCAATACCATATGGACATTTTCCAAAAACTTGAAAGTTTCTGCATACCTCCCCAACATCAGGCAAGCGATCGTCTATGATTGTTTGCATATCGTGAGAGAAGTTACAATTAACACCAAAATGACATGAGCCATGTTGAAGAAACCTTCGACATATTTTCTTCTTTCCAGCTGGATTTGGATTTCTTGGTCTGTTTTTGTTCATTCCTCGTTCTCTTTTCTTTTTTGGAGGGCCATCAATATGCCCATCAACATTGCTGGTCTGTTCATTAATGGTTTCCAAAGCACCAGTCTTCGCAGGTTTTTCTTCATGTTGGAATGGAATATAGGGTAAAAGATATCTAAATATGACAAAGATCATGATACAAAAGTCTATTTGGCTTTAATTTTAAAACAATTGCAATTGATCAATGTTAAGTTATAGTTGCCGACATAGCTAAATGCCCTCATAGCTAAACCAAATTGTCCTGCATGGCAATAGAATGCATACCTGTTTATTCATCTTAAAATAATTCATATCATAATAATATAAATCAGAGAATGAATGGACTAAGATTGTGCAGTAGGATGATTTTTAGTAGAGCAATGTGCACAATGTCTACAAAAAAGTTCCTGCAAGCCCGCACAGTGGTTGTGGACCAAGTCTGAGCCATTAGTAAAACAAGAATAAGTTTTTAAATCCATAACAACATGAAGTTGTACTAAAATTGTGGCACATGCACCATATTGGAACAGCCGTGGAATAAAGCTGATGACTGACTAAGTTCATGAAAATTTGTTGTTCCAACACTTGTCATCAGATTGGGATAGGTATTAATTGTAACACAAACTGTTGATAGTTTGCAAATTTTTTACAAAGTGTGAGGCTTCATGTGTATGACCTAGGATTTCTTGTAGGAGTTGCAGCTAATGCTCTACAAGTCCAAAATTTTTAGAATATAGCATTTGTAACTTCTATTTGTCTTACAAGTCTGGTCTATATACTTGGTGCCCATAGCCATATCTTCTTTATAATTTACTATTATACAATTTATTTACTATTGTACTTTTGTCAAGCAATATGTTCAAGCAATACATGTATATTACGGTGTGGTTTATTTTAGTTATTGAATCCAATAATGTATATGTCTACTCCCAAAACATTATCCAACTTACTGCTGTTTAATCGCTGCCTCTCCGGGACGATTTGATTGAACTGGGGGTTGTGGTTTGCTTGTAATAGTCTCGTTGTCTATAAGTGCAGCATCAACAACTACACAGGATGTAGAATCATTTGCAGCCATTATATTATTACAGACAAGAGAATGCCTAAAGACATTTGACTGTTTGTATCAAAATTGACCATTCATTTTCAACCGAATCAGCCACGTTTTCACTATGGTTTATAGACCATAACTTGAATTGATCTATAGTTTGATCCCATAGTTTTTAAATAGGATGGAGCCACGGCGGAAATGACGTAAATTGATCCATACAAAGGTCCCAAAACTACTCACAATATACTGTTAGAATTTGAACCCCCTAGCACCATAAAACAAATACTATAAACTATTGAGGTGAAACCACGAGTGCATATTTAAGTTTTTTTTTGCAAATTTTATTTTTTAAACTCTTATGAGCAAAAATTCTTTAAATTTATAACACCAGAAAAAAGTTTTAAAAACAAATTTATACCGGTTTTGTTTTTTTGTAATGGAACAAGAAAAAAGTTTAGAGCAATCACGTAACCATCAATACCTAATTCCTTTCCTCCCGTTGTTTTCCGAAGTTCCGGACAGTTCCAAAGTTTTACAGTTAGGAACCTTTGTATATACACTACACAGGTGCAGCGAGTGTCCTTACACGTTTGAGAGAAGTCAAGTTGACTGTAAGTTCTATTGAAAGCTTCAATGTTGAGTTTCCAAAGAAAAAGGCCTATCTTTACGTCACATTCGTCCCTACGTAATTCCAGCTGCATGGTCTTGTTGAGTGGCAGTGGCGGCAACACTGTGATCTTTAAGTTGAAGAGGATAAAAACAGCTTTCTAACGAGGCCAAAGTCAAACAATATCGAGGAACGCTTCAATAACAATAACCAATAAGAATTAAGGAGGTGTACTTAGTGTTTCTTGTCCATGCATTATTATTCTATGGACATTAAATGCAGCAACGAGGCAACAAAGTACAATTGGACCAACGATCGCTCCCTCCAGACCCAAACAATATATGCCTCCAGCAACAGCTAAACCAGTAAGATAAGGATGGCCACCACTATAACAAATAGTAAAAACAGACATCATTACTTGTTAGAAGTACGCCAGAATCCGTCCTTAATGCTAATTTTACAGCCCACAAAAAATTACATCTGATATTATTTTTTTGTCCAGGAAAAAGTGGGGAGCATTGTCCTTCCCGCCTACTGGATGCACAGCTGCTCATGACATATTCCAAACATGTTAAAATCTGAACAGAACCAAAATCTATGATGATAATAGCGACATCTATATGCCAAAACTGCAAGTTTAAATGGTTCATTTAAAAACTGTCGTATTTCTTTAACAACTCGACCATGGTGAAAAACGGAGATGGTTAAGTGGAAGTGTTAATTGCAGTGAATACAAAATGATGGTGACGAATGGCTTACCCTTTTATTTCGCTGTATATGACAGTATCCACAACATAGGTAGGTAATATGTGACACAGCGCCAAGAGCAGAGCATGTATGTCTGAGTTCTCAATGAGCCACAATTCCAAAATAGCTGGAACAGCAGCCCAATATGACGCCACAAATGGTACAACACCCGTCACAGCGGCGATAGCTACGTGGAAACAAAAATACAAATATGTGAGGCAATAATTAATTAAGTATTAAGTATCCGGTCTTCTGACCTCTGAAGATTAATGCTAAAAAATGGTGCACTATATTTATCATAATTTTTTCTTGGAGAATACATCTTTTAGGTTAGAAGTGACTACATGCCTGATATTCATTTTGAATTCAAAACACCCCTTTCCCCTTTACTATGATGGTTCAGACGCTGATACAAAAATGTTACGACACAAGAAAGGGAAGTTCTCAAATGAAGCTGAAAAAAATAAATAGAACACCAACACTACCAACCAGAAGGGATGAAAACAATTTTAACTCCAAATAAAGTGTGAGTAAGCCAGGTGTATAAGCCATAAAATGCAGCCATTTTTAACGATGCTCCAAAGACACCCCTGAGAAGAAATCAAGAGCATTTTCGGTTAAAAATAATAATTCAAATAATTAAATATGAATACATAAAGCCGTGTCCACATAAGAGGCATAGATGTGAACTTCATGATTTTACCAGCCAGGGCCTTGCCTGGATTTCTTGACCTATAAGGCCATTATTTATTGTTCAGCAATATATGTACAAACTTGATGTTGGCAAAAAACAGACGGATCAACATGTAATATATATTCTCTCTGGTCTCTGTACATGCAAAAAAACCGCAATAATCGACCGGTCCGGGTTTAGGCCATAACATATGTAGGCAAAATATGATACGACGATATATGACTGACCTGACCGCTGTGTATATGGCCTCGCCAAAGAGAGTTGCTTCACTTCCAGAAAGTGTACTGACCCAATAAACTGGCAAATATTGATTTTGAGAAAAACTCAAAAGATAAAATAAAGCTGTTAAAAACACGATCTAAAATGAAGAAAAAATCATTACCTATAACAAATCAAACCAAATGCGTCAATTCCCATGGCAGTCCACTAATTCCTTAGTAACACTGATCGTGTAGCATACATATTATTTAATTATAGTTGCAACTTACCATAGAGAAACCAGCATTAAGTAAGTATGTTCCACTGGAGAAAACCAAGGATATCAACACTGTGACAATATTGAAAGCTAGGTTCACGTTGCTTTTAAATATCAACCAAATTGATTCTATAATCTGAAGAATTAAAACAGTCACCGATAACTCATATATGCACGACTCTGAGAGTCGATTCTTATAGTAATAACTATACTTTAACTTCTGAAAATCTACAAGAACCATTGAACCTACTCAATCCAGAGCGATACTTACCGACATCAACACACCAATGTTCTCTTTAACGACATTAAAAACAGTATTCAGATCAATTTTCTGTTTAACTGTGATCCACTTGTAAATACCACGTAATGACAGACCGAATGGAGATTTTCGTTTTTGAATCGTTGTGTTGGAACTACTTGATGTAATATTATGACTTGGTAGCAATGATGCATTGCTTTCCTATATAAAGAGGAACTCTTAATACACGAGGGAATTGATATTCTAAAGAGGGAAACAGGTATAAGGGCGGCGCTGCATGGGCGGCTTTTCTTTGCAATTTCTTTATGCCTTATATATGTATATAAATAAGACCAATTCAATACAGTACCTCTTTCCAACTGTGGTACAAACGATCAGTTAACTCCAAAATTTCCTTTTTAAGATGAGAATTGTTCTTATCCTTCGCCCCACCAAGTTCCTGAACCTACAACAAAATATCATGCAGTTATGAATTTTACCACAATTTCACCTCCGGGGCGGGAAATAAATAATAGGTTAATTGTTTCATCGTGATGTTATCATGACCAGGACTATAGTTCCAAGCTGATATAACAAAGTTATAGCTAATATATACATTCACCATCAATGTCTTACTTTATTAGCCAACCAATCTCTACCATGTAAATACATTTGGTCCACGGCATTTTGTAGAATATGGTGGAAATCTTTATTTTCTGGAAGCCAGTGCCTAAAATAAGTAAAAACCTTGTGTTTCATCTCTCAGGTTTATCCATTTCACCTGCTAGGCCATTATTGGGATACAGGGATGTAAATGAGTCTTTTATTGATGTATTTTGCATTGGTCAGTATCCAGCCATGCACCACGCACTCATACCTTCTTCAATCTATCATAAAATGTTACATAATTTGATTGCTCACTTAAAAAGTTCTGGATACTGATTAATTGCATCATTCACCAGATCGCCAGTTACTTGAACCATGTGCATACTCTCACGTTGAACCTGGTCGGAAATGTTTAGTAACACGTCACTTTCAGATTCAGATATATTGAAAATCGATTCTGTATATTACTTATTACAGGCATTATTGGAATATATGCATGCTTAAATTGCCTGCTAGCATGCAACTACCCGTGCTGAGGTTCCCAAGTCAGAATTAACAAAAAATTAAGATCATTTTATGACGGTTCAAGCAAAAACCTCTTACGTCATTTCAAATAAGAACATATATAATTATAATTCTGTGTGTATTTAATATTAAGTTTCACGCAGCTGTACCTGAACTGCAATGACAGCACTGAATACAATTGTGCCCAGAATAAGACACATGATCATACAGATACTGATAAGTTTGTCTGCAAATTGTACCAACCACAGGACCATCTATGTATAAACGAAAATTAATGTTAACACACGTCGAAGTTTTCATGTGCCGAACCTAACGTTAATGAGTTCAAGGCTGTTTTTAAAAGTTCATTTGCATTTGATTCGGCGGATCCAAAACGATAAAATAAACATTTAAATTGTTCATGTAATAAATTCCATCCGTATGGGTCTAAATTGAGGTATATTCAATTTTCACCGAGTTTCTTTTCTTTGTACAGCCAGTAAAAGAAGTGGACTGTATAAGTTCTATAATTTAAAACTGTAATAGTCTTACAACCGGAGTGGTTGGTGTATTCTTTTGACATCTGCAAACGAGTGAATAGTTCTAAACGTTCTGGGTTAAAGTCCTATCATTTCAATATCCGTAACTGACGATCCGATCACATGTATTAAGGGAAAAACATCGCACTTAAAATCCGAGCCCTGTATACCTTCTTATCACCCAGCAAGACCGTTCTCATTATTCCTCGTACTGGTGCTGGAGCCAAAACATCCTTTCTTTCCTTCGCCCATAGTTTTAATTTCGACCGAGCGTTATCTAGTTGTTCATGGACCACACTGTTCGTTCCAATCCATGACAGAAGAGCTTTGATCAAATATATTACGAACGGAATGGTAAGGAGCTCCAATATCCACACATTCTTTATAATGCATACCAACCCGATTGCCCAGAATAGCGCAAGGAAAAAAATATTGCTGGCCTTCATGTTTCGTGGTTTTTCACTTGTGTTGTCGCTTGTTACAGGTTTACGTTTAACCAGCCTTGGTCTCTCCTTCTTCTTCATTTCACCGTCCACACTATGCAAGATAAGAAAATGGAAATGCTTTGTTTTTTCTCTTTAGTCATATGTTTCCAGTGCAAATTAGAGGATGTGTTTGAACCCAGCATTAGATAAATCATTGGACCCATGAAGCTGAGGATGCAAGGCCAGAACATGCATGCTAAAAATGATTTGCACATCAAACACACTGAGAGAATTTGCAGGGCAAGGGACAGAATGTTTTCATACAATGACCTAAACACTGTCACTATACGAATGTTCACTAAAAAAAATTTTAAACCTCTGAACATGCTGTTCTTGTGGTTTCTCAGTTTTCTCCCCAGATTTTGAATTTTCTTCCATAGAATCATCTTCAGATTCTGCACCAGTTTGATCATTCAATGCTACAGCTGCAGCCATCGATAAACTACGTAATAATTTACTACCATCTCTTTTTAGCTCAGGTCCTAGTTGAGATATGACATATCAAAATTATCACACATTGTAAAATCTTACTCAATCTTTCATCTCAGCCCTAATAAATTATAGTTACACCATCACATATTGCATTTGTTTAAAATTCTACAAAGAATGCTTGACAACTTGCAGTATTGATTTTGTTTCTAACCTTTACGTTTATATTTTTTTATAAATTCTGCAGAAACACCAACAATACAAAGTATGAACAGAAATAAGAACAAGGGTACTCTGAAGTCACCGGCAATGGAAGCTAGGTGTAGTACTAACACACTCCAGACAGGATATGCCATGATTGTAATCATTGGTGTATATGATGGTGTCCAAAAGAATACCACTATAGTGACATAACAAACAACTATAGACCATACCTATAAAAAAAGATTGTACATGGTATTAAAAAAACATGAAACATTCAAATCTTGTATTGTATTACTGAAATCACTAAATTTTCAATCAATCTATCATCTGTTCAGGGAAGTTCTTATTGTCATTTAAACCTCTGGTCAATCCATGCACACGCTGATTGGCTCCATTTTGCAACTTGTGCAACTACAATTTGGATAAATCAGATCATATTTATGAAATCTTGACCTATCGACCTTACCCAAACTGGATTAGAAAAATAATCAAGTGTTTGGTATAGAAATGTGCCCATTCCATTTATCATGATAAACATCTCATAAAATGGCTGATAAAGATAGAGTAAATATACTCCAAAGGATGTCAATGTTAATGAAATCAGCTCCCAAATATGATCAAATATGAAGAAACCAACAACTGCTGAAACTTCATTCAAAATTTGAAATGGTAATAAAGTCACACCCACAACCAATGGTGTATTATAATCACTAAGAGATCTCAGCCATGAACAAACAAGTGTGGACAATGTCTTCTTGAATGGATATAGAAATGCACCACAAAGTACTGCCCAAAGTAATGGCTTGATAAAGGCCTCCAAGACAAAATAAGCCGCCACTGCAGCCCCAAGGCCAACAGATATAAACAGAAATGCAGCAACATTGTAGAAAGCTCCTTGTAAATTTACGTCATTTTCAGAGCCTTGAAGAACTGCGCTTAATGGCGTGCTGAAGTATTCAGTTAGTTGCCTAACTGGAGTTTTACTCATTCTCATTTAACGATGAATTATTGTGGAGTATAAGACTTCTTTTCTGCATCTTAAAATATCAAAAAAATTAAAATTTCATGTTTAAAATACTCATCAGTGTTCACACTTCTTGATTTAATACTTGCGCCCGCGATACTGAGATAACTACGTCAGTGGGCTACGTTCGTTCACCCCTCAGTGCTCCTGGACCTGTGAACTCTAGTGAACTCTAAACTTTTTAGAAAAAAATCTTTCAGAAAAGACGAATTTGTGACCGTGCTCAATTTCGTCCACTCTCCTGTTTCCTCGGGTAAACACGTAGGAACTGGTCAAATTTTTAACACAACGTTACCTTCGACGGGAAATGTGAAGTCTTTTACGAGACGAAAAAAGCGTTTTGTCATTTTTTACATCTAACAAAAATAGTCATTGCAAATTTACAATAGTTAGCTCAGTCACCGTGCAAGCACTGAAAGGAGAACGAAACTTGTGACGAAACGGAGGTTCCCTGCACACGCGATATCTCGCGATCAAATCACTGGATCCGAAATACGTGATTAGGATCTTGACGGTTATAAATAAGCTAACGTGACGTTTAGTAATTATTTTTGAAAAAGTTTCTAAAAAATGTAATTTAGACGATAAGTGAAAATAAGTAAAATGAACAAGAAGGAGAGAGGAAGAAGAGACAGTGTATTTAGTTGGAATGATCAGTCAGCCAATGTTAAAGTGATGACATGGGAAACTGGGAAAAAACTAAATGTAAGAATGTTTGAAAAGACTCGTGAAAAGAAATGGACAACAGTAAAATCAATGATGATCAATCGTAGTCGTGGAAAGAAAGCACAATCAAATCAATCTCGTTATGCGAGACACCTCAGATATTCCATGGATTTGGACACTCCGGATGAGATAGTAGAAGAAAAAAACGAGGAAACACGACAGCGGGAACGAGAGGTACAAAGTTTGAATCACGTTAATATACTTCCTACAATGTAAGTGCGTTTAATTCGATTTGAAATTGGCGTTTATAGCTACAGATAATAGCATTCATACGAAGTACATTCCATAGAGCTTACGGCTTAATATCATGCAATTATTAGTCTGCATAGCCAATAGGCAATACGGATTAAATCAACACTAACGTTGTTATTCCTATTAAGCTTTAAGTTTTTAACCAAAAACTTCTTCTTTTAAAATCTTTCAGTTAACACTCGAAAAATTCAAGAATGTGGTGACGAAGGTGAAGGCTTGTCAAAATTTAATGGAATTTGTTTCACTCACAAAACACGGTGTTGTTTAACAGAGTAAAGAGATCTCTCATTTCATTTGCTCTGCAGTCAAAACCCACAGATGTATGCACAAAGATATTCTGAGAAATTTAGCTAAATTTTATCAAAAAAAATTCTATAGGTAATTCTCCTTCGATCAGTATTTATTCATGTTTTGAAATATGCAATGGAAAAAGGTGGGCATGAGAAAATTACATCGGATCCACGTCTACGACTCAAAGTTGATCATGCAAAGTTGCGTTCTGATAAAGATAAATTATTTGATCCAGAAAGATTTAAGACGGATTATCAGGTACAAAAAAATCATGCATTCTTTCCTTTGTCAAAATAACGACGGTCTTGTTTTCATGAAAGTAACATTGCAAGAGTGAAAAATTAGAAAAAATTCCATTCCCAGCAGCACAATTTCACAAATCCCATATTCCATCTCAGATCATGCATGTTCTGCCCCCTCAGGATCCTCTGCTAGGTCATGAAGCAGTTTTTCATATGCACCTGAAAACTTTTTTTCATTACTTAGGGATACTTTCCAAAATGGGCAAAAGAAATTTCTTGTAAAGCACCTGGTGACAGAACCGATAAAGAAATAGATTCACTAAACCAAATCCTTAAACAGCTGAAAGAATTTCGTCGTTATACACCAGAAATACAGCGACTTATGTGTAGAGTTGTAAGATATGACAGGTAAGCGAATATTCAGTGAAATTGCATGATAATGACTGCTTCACGTTAATATAAGAACCGAAGAAAAAAGTCTTAAACCCAAGGAGAAATCGACGAAGTCGTTTATCTATTACCTGTGACTTCGCTAATTTCAAAACTGATCTAAACCCACCAAAATTAACATTGGCCTGGATCAAGGATATAGACAATTAGACATAACCAACCAACCAACCAATCAAGCACTTCTTCCTCAAAGGTTTGGACGTCATCGTGTAATAATACGGAAAGGTCATGTTGGCAGAAGATTTTACATAATATATTCTGGAATCGTGAGTTACACATTGAGTGTAGACGACTGTGAAGTGTTTTCAAAACCGACAGAATACTATCAGTTAGGCAAGGGAGATGCTTTCGGGGTAAGACTCTGCCGTTTTTTAGTTGTATCATGTGTCGACATATGGTTCTCTATTATGCTTAATAAAGCTGAAATAAAACACCGATTGACTGTTTTCGTTAGGATTGTCCTCAGCGAAAGAGAAGATCAGTAATTATTGTTATTTTAAAATTTCTAGGAACTTGCTCTAATCAGAAATGTTGAACGTTCTGCAACAATAGTTTGCCTTCAAACAACCGAATTTTTGTACATGGAGAAAGAGGATTTTACTGAAATGGGAATTGATAATATTTTACGAAAAGAAATGGAGATCAGAGTTGCGTTTTTGAGGTGCAAAAGACGTCTGTTTGCTTAAAAAAATGCGAAATTTATACAACTTGATAAACATTAATGACATTTTAAATTAAAGCCATCTGCATGCCTACAGTAGACACACTCCAATTGCAATATAACCAGGGAGCAGTTACCTGTTACCTACAATTGTTGGCCCAGACTAACACAGATATTTGACAAAAAAATATATATTATATTTTACCCTTATTACAATGTATACGGTTTTAGAGAATTCGAACTGTTTTCAACATGGCCTCACCACGTTCTTCAAAAAGTTGCAGAAGAAAGTCGTTCTATGGAATATCGAAACGATTCTGTGATTGATAACAACCTGTTGCAATCAGATATGCTCTACGCTGTTATCAAAGTACGTTGCCCGGTTGGATAAGATACACGAGTTGACACGCACGTACGCACGGACGTGTTGAAGAGCAATCTTCACAATCATCATTCACTAATGAGCAAGAGATCTTTTAAATTCAATATATTATACGTATATTATGTATATACAAAACCCCATTCACCTGGCTCAAACGAACAATTTTGAACCTCCGTCACGGCATTGTCTTAAAGAGATTTCAGGGTAGTCAATATTAACAGCATAAATAACTTAATGATTACTCCTATTATCGTCATTAGGGAAGATGTCAAGTGCTTCGTTTATTGGATTTAACACAGAGGAAGAAGTGGATTAAATTGCGACGTAGTCAAAAGAAACTCTGCCACACGGAGTTCCCAGAAACGAATAGCACGTCGTATTCACGACAGGGCGCCTACTCACGACTTAGTGCAGTATCCAATACGACTGGTTATGAGTCGAGAATTCCTAGAACATTTTCTAATCCCCAGTCTACGTCTACAACACAGCTTGTCGAGCCAAGATTGGTAAAGTCAGATCACTGCTGGAACGTCTCTCGAAGACAGGAAAACTCTGCAAAGCGCGTGAAACGAGCATCCTATCCTTGTAGCTCACAAGAGCGAAATTACTATTCTAAGATGGAACCTGAAGAGACCAAAGTTGGTGTTGGAGTTTTTTTAAGCGTTGATGTCATAGAGAAGGGGCAATCTGCGGTAATCTATGTTTCTATACAACAATGTATACGACTAGCTATATCTTTATAAGCTGTCCTTCGCAACAAAGGACAAGAGATTTAAGGCATATATACCGTATAAGTTTCATTGCAGGAATTTGGTGGAAACTCTACATAATTTGTGATAAATAACTAATGTTCTTTTGATATCATGTTCAACAGGGTCTTCAAGGAGTATTGCGGACAGATGATGATAAGACGATAAGCCGAAGACGTTTAACCCTGATAAGTAAAGGTTGCTTTATTATCATAATTCCTGTTGAAACTGTGAAGAAACATGCAGATTACAAAACCATCAGGAAAATTCAGAAACGTGTCAAGATCTACCCAAGTGATGAAACTTTGACAGAATGCTATTTGGAGATGACAAAGTGGAATGCGTACAAGGAAGTGTTAATGGGTCGAATAATAAATGATATCGAAAGACGAAAATATGAAAAGAAGCCCGGATCCATGATACCAGGAATAGGTGCAGTCAAGCAGAAACAAACATACGTGGATATTGCCAGTCGACCAACAACACGACAAACGACATATGGTGAGCTTTTACCAAGTTTTAGACCATAAATAAACACCTCTTAGACCCTAATTTGCAAATTAGGAAGTTGCGAAAGCTAAAGAGGTGACGTAATAAATAGATATATCTCAGCTGGCTCAGCACAGGTCAACCATTTGGACGCTAAAGTTTTGTTCACGTTTTCAGTAACAGAAAGGCCACAGACAAGAAATTCTTACAGTTCCTCCAGTACAGAGAAACGACAACTGTGTTCGCGATTCTCAACAATTTCTAAAGCAAACCATGAAGTTGGTGGTGATTATCCGTATAAATATCCTGAAACAATTTACGCTCAAGGAAGTCGTCGAAATTTAGTTATCGTTAACGGAAGAATACGAGTCAACGAAATCCAGGAAAAAATCGAAGAAAAATTTTTAAACAGTTGTGCAACAGTTTATTAGCTGTTTGGAATTCATCGGAGTGTGTGAATTCATTTTAAACTGCAGACTGTTGCTCTCAACGTGGATTTATAGTATAGAGGCAAAGAACTGTAACTGCTATTTAATGATATTAATATTATCAATTTTATTAAGTGTAAAATATCTTGTGCATGAGGCTAATGATCTGTTCTGAGTCTCAAACTTTTCAATTCCATTTCATCAAATTTGAATGTCAAGTCATCTCCACCATAAGCTTTTTCGTCGAACGCCTCATCGTTACTGCTCAGTCCGAATGACAAGGTCAAAGCTTTCATAATGAAAACTGCCTTTAAATACTTATCCTGAAGTAAGGAAATTTCAGCGTTTACATTGGTCTTTTGTTCATTATGTCAGTATACAATATGTACAGGACAGCACAGCTGAAATATGGCAAAGACAGAGCGATTACTCAGCATCAAATCCTTGCTCTGGAGTACCAGCATTGACAACATCTGCAAGATTTTCATCATCTTGAAGCCGCGAACCTGAAAAAACGCACGCATATTTTGGTTCATTTTTCCACAAAGACACAGAAGGAATTGCATCCATAAAAATAACAGTCCAATTTCCAGAGTACTTACGTATTAATTCAAGAATAGCTCTTTGTGTACGCCTCTCTAATTTTTCCAATTTCTTTGCAACATCACGTTTTAAATCCCTGAAGTATTCAGATATTCTCATATCAGGTAAAAAATCACTATCTGGTAGAATGTGCTATCCAGCTTTCCTACAACCATCCCCTGTACAGTACAGTAGTAATGCAATCCTAACATTAATTAACAGGTGAGGTCAACTGCTCATGTATACTCTGACCAGTGAAATAATTTTTACAGCCAAAAAAAATTCACTATACTTGAGAAATTAAACCACACAATCAAGTGATGTAGGCAATTAACTTATGGCACTGTTTATGCCACTATGCCAAATCCAAATATACTATAACCAATCTAAATTGGACTGACACATTTTAAAGCTTTGCTCTCCTGAATGCACTTCAGTTTATGTACTTACCAGTCAGGTTTCCTGGGAGCAAGGTTAGCCAAGTCCTTTAAAAAAGACAGATATAAGCCATATATATATATATATATATATATATATATATATATTAATATATATATATATATATATATATATATGTGTGTGTGTAATAACTGGCATTACTTCATGATTACTTACCACTTCATTGACGACATCAGATTTTGCTTTTTCCACATGATCTTTCACTTCTTCCTCAACTACATTAAAAGTATTATGATGCATTGTTATGTAAAACAAAGAGAGGTTTCTGATAAGTTAGGAGAAGATCTGTGTTAATCTGACACCAGAGGTAGATGGTTTTCAACTGCTCAAGAGTTCTACCAAACTTACCCAATGTTTTATCAATATATATGATATTATATTATACCTGATAAAGGTTTAGTAACTGGAAGCTTCTGAACTTTTAAAGATTCATCCTTTGGTTGATAGTTCCTAAATTTTATTATTTTTGCAGGAGGTCTAAAGAAGAACACAATGCATTGTGTGTCTTTAATATTTGTATCTTTAATCATGTATACTGGAGATGAAGAAATAAAATTCTTATGCATAGTCCAAGCTAAAGTTCTATCAATGAGAAATGCAATTTAATTTAAGCTTAGGAACTAATTAATATAACATTCTCTATGTATTAAGTGTTTCTGAGTATATACATAGCATCACTTTGACATGTAAAAACAAGCATGACTACCATATGCCAATGCACCCTTTTTCGTACGTAGCAACTAAAGTCTACAGCTACCACAGTGTATTATCATTAATTACCCAGTATCGGTACTATTGTCAGCATCTCTTTTTTCACCACTAACCTCCTGCAGGGAAAAAGGAAATCATTACTTCACTACATAATTTACAGTACACATAGTAGCTTATTATCACTGGAAAAGTAATTTGGGCAAATTTACTTATTCTATTAAAAAAAATTATATACAAAACTGGAGTTTGGAAATTGTCGGACTGTTGACCTTATCGTTGATTTCACGTGACTTTAGAGGTACTAATAGAGTTAGTTACAATGAAGAGTATTTTGAAATACTACCTGAGATGCTAAAGCGCTTTTATCTCTCAGTGCTTTTAGTTTTTCACGTCTTTTCAATGCTTCTTGTTCTAGAGACGATTCAGCCGCCATTTTGATAGTTCGTTACCAGTCTGCTTACGAAATGTTTACATCGCGACATTTGGTTGCCGTGCACTCCAAATATACGATCACATTCACTAAAAATTATTTCAAAATTCTATATATTTTCAGTTCCCGAAGAAAATAACGTATAAATATGGCTGCTACGGATACTTTAATACTGGTTAGTACAATTACCTTTTTATTCATTGCCGTTGTTTAAAGACGTTTTCCAAACTTCGAGATGTTTGTATGTTTCGATAGGGTAGCATCAACTATTATTGCCAAGCCAAATTCTATCGACATTTACAAAATGTATGCCTTGAAGGATTACAAAAGCATGGTGGGGACCCTGTTTTAATGTTTTGGAAAGCATTTGGAATTTTAATGGAAGGTTTGTATATTTTGCAAGGATAAATTCCCATATATATAATTGAGCTGTCAGTTCAGGTGAGGTAGGCATTCTTGCTGTACAACTGCACCGTATATATGCAATGACCCACAGGGACAGAATGGCTACCATGTCTGTTTTACACCAAATGCTGTGCTGGCATATAAATAATTTATTGCCTCAGTCAAGGTGGAACTAATTCAAGAGGAACAGCCTGTCATTATTGTGCCTGACAGGTGTGCTTCACCAGGTTGCTTCTATATGACTTTAGTCTACATGGCATGACTACCTAAATGTAGAAAGAAATATTTAGATATTATTCAACTTTTTAATTACTATAGAAGTGTATATGTAAGCATTGCTGTACGGTTGAATGATAGTTTTATTTTTGTGGTTATAAGACACCATTGATATGGTTGCTAATTCTTCACACACATTTCTGTGAGGTATATATTGCCACAGTTAATAGAAACTGTGAGAACTTTTTTCGCAGAACGCAGATTTTGTGCAGTAATTGTTTTGTCTAATTTTGACCAATATCATTGAATTTCATGATAAAGTAATATCTATATATATAAACTCTCTGCTGAGTACCCACCAGCTAGGTCTCACCCCCATAAGGATAATAGTGTAATATCTTTATGAGTATTCAGTGTAGTGTTTTGAACCCATTCACTCAAACTTGAAGAAGTGTTTTGTCTATTTTAGAAATTTGTAATATGTCACATTAGATTAGAAATTATTGGCAAACGCTGCCATGACCTTACAGCATAATTTAAAAAAAGAAATTCAAAACTTACCCTTTGACATTATATTAATTGCATACACAACTGCCTTAAATCACCCTCCAATCCAAGAGAACGCGTCAAAAACATCTATTCTGTGGTCTGCTTGATTTTATATCACGTCTTCTTCTCTTTAAGACCGTGTTTCCGAGGCAATTCGTGAATTTGAATCTATCCAAGAGCGACAAGAAGTAGTCTTGTGTTGTTTGATGGCGTTGATATACGCTCACAAAAAAGCGAAGATGATAGATAAGGAGAGTGTTCAGGAACTTGAAGCAAAATTAAAACAAACTCGTACCAGTTGTGGTGAAAATGCTCTCTATTTTGCTGGAATGTTTTTATGGCACACTGGACGTCATGATAAAGCCAGAGAATATGTGGATAGGATGTTGAAAATGTCGAACGGTTCCAAAGAGGTTCGTTACGCCCGTTTCTAACGTAGAAAACATCTCAAATAATTGTCTTTGTTTAATTCTAATCCGTTATCAGTTTCTATCGCTCCTCCGAGAAATAATCCCGCTTGCTGTACAGGGACCAGGGTGTGTCAAAAAATGAAGCCTTTCATATTCAAATTTTTGACAGAAGTTGCGTAACTTACTTTAGAGAATCATTAATTAATCTAAAACATAAATCTTGCCCTCTTTTGTCCCGAGATAAATCCTAATCGTGCCAGAGATAATAAAGCTGTAGAAATTTGCAACTCGACGATTTCAATACATTAAACCTCGAGAGGCAGTTAGCTCAGCCCGAAAACAATCCGCACACGAGAAAAACTTGCCTCTCGAGGCGAAAACTTGCTGAGTTGACAGTGTTTAGCTGATCAGCTAATAAACAATAGTTCTCGTGTGCGGCGGGCTAACGCAGCGATGCGAAATGTTCAGACGCCTTCGCATAATTAACTACGTTCTGCATGTCCTAACTTCACAAAGGAATTGCCAAATTAGGCCAGTCTTTAGTTTAGTTGGGGGCAAATTTGAATATGAAAGGCATCAGTTTTTTTACTCATGCAGGGGCGTAACTACAGAAAGGTAATTGGGGGGGGGGGGGGGTTATTCACATCAGTTCTGCCCGACGGATTTCAATTTTAAGCTATTGCACTTACAAAAGAAATCCGTCGGGCAGAACTGGGTGCATGAATATTCACACTCAATTACCGTTCTAGTTACGTCACCGCATCGGTCCACATGCATGGTGTAAGATGTTAGTTTTACTCTGTTGACTTGATGACTGTGTTTACTAAACATGTGTAAGCGTAGTGCGTGGGAAACTGAAAATATTGTTAAACTTTAGGGAGCGATCCTTCGTGGTTGGATAGATCTTACAAGTGGAAAAGACTCTGCTCTCAAAAAATCCGTCAAATTTTTTGATGAGGCTTTACAAGGGTAGGTAACCTAGGGTGTAACCTCGGTTATATTCGGAGTTGTCGGTAAAAAAAGATACTCGTTGATAAATGAAAACACCCAACTATGATAATGAACCACGCCTATTTCGTGGGGAAAACTTAGACTGGCACCCCTCTCTGTTGAGGGAACAAAAGAGACTTTTCACGACCGAAAAGATAACAAAAAACTTCTAAAATGAATAATTATTCATAATTAGGTGATTCACAGAATTTTTTGTTTGTAGACCAGAAACTTCACAGAATATTGATGCCCTTTTGGGAAAGGTATGGTCAAGTTCGAATGGTCGAATTGATTAATGACTTCACAATCGTGGTTTAATTTAATGCAATTCATTTTACTTCAATATCAAAGTAATAAATCAATGATAGAAGATTATAAGTAGGAATGCAAGTAACTTTCATCAACTGAGAAAACTTTCATTTTTGTGTTTTTCCCAGGCGGCTTACCTTGTGAGGAAAAACAATTTCACATCTGCCTTAGAGTTTATCAATAAGGTAAGTAACGATCGGGCTTGTTACAGAGGAATTGAAGTTGAGCTAGCTTGTAAAGTGACTATATCGTCCTATTCTTAAAGGTGGTTGTATCGTACCCTGAGTTTGAACCTGCACTGGTGGAAAAAATGAAAATTCAACTTGCTTTACAAGATTGGGAACAGACAATGGACGTTGCTCAAAGGTACTGTATTTTAATTATTTCGATCGACAGACTGGTATTTTATGAAAGAGCCATTTACACGTATAATTTGACATTTGCTGCTGTTGTAGATTTGAATGCATATGTAAGCAGGCTTTCTCAGTGATATGTACCGTACAGTGCTTGGCAGTATAAGCCTTTTAAAAACCCCAGAATAACTACTTTCGTGCAGTTTTATTAGGTGAAATGGCTCCAAGAAGTACACATTACTATAATAACTCCGAACCTAAATATTTTCGCATCTATTCCTACATGATTTTTTTAGGTGTTTAAAACTGAATCGATATTCTCTTGACGTTCACAAGATGAAGATAATATCTCATTTATGTCGCGACGGAAAATATGATGAGGCAGCTGAAGGAATTGGAGAATTAATTCAGTTTTATGATAGATATGAACCTAAGAGTCATTACTTATATTACGAAGCTGGAAAGCTGTTTAGTCGCGTGGTGAGTCATTAGCTATGTTGTGAAAACTTGAAAAACTTGTCTTTCTTGTTTCGTATGTATACCGGTAGAACGTTTAAGAGCAATGAACTTCTCGTTTAATCAATTCCGTCATGGCTATAATTGGTCGTCCTGGTGATAGCCTGCGTTCGGACGCATCGTGTTTCCGTGAATTCACGTCTGCGCGCATGCTCCCTGTTCATAGAACTTTATAAGCAAAATTCATCGTAATAAATGCAAAGTTTGTTCTTGTAGTGTGGACGTAATCCTTTAGTTCTTCAGCAAACATTTGAACTGATTGTTAGAGCACAAACTCTTAGTGAGTCAACTGCTGAGTATGCTGTGGAAGTAAGTTTTTGAACTGTGTTGTATAGCTAATATACTAGTTACTATGGACCCTAAACATTTGGTCGAAAGCTCTTCCCCTCTTACTGAGTATGACTCACTGTCCTGAGATTAATCCCCATTCTCTGGGGATTAATCCCTCATCCCCATTCAAAAGCAAAAGATTGTGGCGCGAGAGATTTTTAACATATACGTTTCCTATGATTTATTGCTATTCCTGACGTCAATTAATAATCGTTTCCAGCTTGGTAATCAACTAATAATGCAAAAGAAAGTTCGTGATGCTATGAAAACGTATCGAACCGCCATGAAACTGGATGAAACAAGTGTCCCAGCCCTGACCGGTAGTTTTTGTGTTACTTTGTTGTATGAGGTTATTATACAGTATGCTAAGTGTAATACTATTGGTCGGTACACATTTCAAGTAGTATTTAACAATATTAGATGTTCAAAAACAGTCGAGTCCCCTCACTGTATTGAGAAACATTTTTACCAACTCTATATGTACTATATACCAGGTATTATAAATTGTCAACTTCTGGAGAATATGGTTGATGATGCTGAACAGCAATTGGAGTTTTTGAGTGAAATTCAACAGTCAATTGGAAAGTCAGCGGTACGAAGCTATTGTGAAAGCCTTTATCAGCATGCTGTATTGCAAAATATAGAGAAAACATTTATCCTATCCCTCATCTGCTTGTGAACTCTTCTGAAGCGCGAACAAAAACATTCTGATTACTAGACTACTATACAAGCTCGCTCTCTAAGTTGAAAATTACCGTCCCATATCTCCTCGCATACTTTAACACTTTTAGTTTTCTTGCTATTTTCGCCAGTTTACTACCGTATGTAATAGTTGAGATTCCTGCATGATTGGTGAGTAATTTCATTATGATATGACAACCATGCATTTGATCGTTTTACAGGAGTTGTCGTACCTGGAAGCTGTCTTAGCCCGAAAGAAAGAGAGGAGATTTGAAAAAGTCGTTGCTTTACTAAATGAATGCACTGACAGTCATTTTAAAGAGTTGCAGGTTTGCTATATAAAATGTGGAACTGTCAATTAAAAACTGGATCATCACGATTAATCCTAAATCTCGTATTACCACGTTTAGGGAATTCCTCTGGGGTTCGAGTACTTTTTGAAGTTGAATCCTGAATTCTTATTGCAAGTCATTGAGGAATATCTCATATTCGCTCCAAACGAGGTAAAAATGTATAATATAATGTATACATGATCTTTATGAATCTATTGGTTGTCGCGCTTATACTTAATTTGTGGTGTTATTTTATTCAATATTACATGCAGTTCTAAGACACCCAGAAGCTGTTGATTGTTGCTTGTGGTATATGCAAAATGATCGTATACATGCGAAATGATCGAAAGTTCTTTCTGCTGTAGGCCTGTGATGGAAACACTTTTGCATGTAACGTACATTTTGTTGCGCCCCTCAGTTTCAGAATAAAATAATAAAATAATGTTTTTTCAGCCTCAAAGTAGTGGTCAACCAGTGTCTCCAATTTTGAAACGTTGTGCTGCAGTGCTGGATCCGCTAACAAAAGCCACGCCTGGTGTTCTACAAGGACTTTATCTGATGGCAAAAGTACGATATTTATCAGGTATGGTAAACAATAAAATAAAGGTGCTCGAATTATAATTTTAACACTTCAGCATCAGTTTTTAGAGGATTCACTTGCTCTTAGTTAGTTAAAACATGAGTTCTCATGTTTTTAGGTGATATTGAGACGGCTAAAACAATGCTGAATCACTGTCTTGAAAAACACGACAGATTCTCTGAGGGACATCTATTGATGGCTCAGGTAATTTATACTAGCATATTCTCTATGAGTTTGAGTTTGTTATACGTACAGCACTATATGATGAACCTGAAAACGTATCATTAAACTTAGATTCATCTTAAAGATGGAAATTACAGAATGGCAGATCAATCTCTGGAAGTTGGATTGAGTTATAACTTTCAGGTTGGTTGTACGATCAATTAGACACAGCAGGTATACAGTGAAAACAATCCAGTTTATCGCGACTGCCAAAAAATAGAAGAAATCCTAGCACACGCTTGGGCTAAAGTATATCAGAGCTAGAACACTTCCGCGTGGTAACTGAGGTTGTTTCTCCACGGTTATAAAACTCTGGTAGTAGGCTATAATGCTGAATTTATTTTTTGATGTTTTCAAGGTCCGAGATTCCCCTCAGTATCATTTGATCAAAGCTTGCGTTCATAAGAGTCTTGGAAACCACGAAGAATGTATCAAGACGCTAAATACAGCAATGGCCTTGCCTGGTGTTAAGAAAGCAAGTACGTTGTAATTAATTGACAATTCATATTATATTTTTCTATGCGTTCTTCCTTCTGTAGTTTTATCCGAATGTTTTTAACTATAATGCATGTATTTATATCTCAGTTCCAGCTGGCCAAAGTGGAAAAAGCGGCAGCGGTCTCACTCAAAGTGACCGCGTGTCAGTATATCTGGAACTAGCGTCTGCACATTCACAATTAAATCACGCAGTAAGTGCAGTATAGAATGCGTCAGTACATATGATATCATGTTACAAGTATCATCTTGGGTATAACCCACATGCCTAGAGAGTTGAAATTCAATAAAAAAACACATGGATGTATTGTTTTACTATAATACGCCTACCAAAACAAGATTTGGCTGTCAGTCTATTATGTATGTCATCATTGCCCAGACATCCACAATTTGTTCTAAACGAATTAAATTGATTATAGCACGAGGCTGCTAAGATAATGCAGGACGCTATGAATGAATTTTCTGGAACTGCAGAAGAAGTGAGGTATGTCATAAACTCGATAATTTAATGGCCCCGTCTCTCTCTTTAATGGAGCTGCATGGAGAGTTCCGGCTGGAACAAAAGAGGGAAACATAGGTACACACTTATGAGTTATGTACATGTGGCCCTTGTAGCACCATAATAAACAACACCATACGATATTAAATTTTCTATGTTAGAATAAGCATTGCAAATGCTGATTTATTCCTGAAACGAGGTGATCATAAGGAAGCCTTGACAATACTCAGATCCGTTACTCCGGAACAAAGGTGAATTCATTTTGCATCACTTTTTAATGTTGTTTTTACGAAATGTGTTTATTTCTTCGTTAATGATGACTAAAGAAAGGTATATACTAACAATCACCTAACTAATTTTATTGCAGCTACTATATTCAAGCTAGAGAGAAAATGGCAGATATATATCTTAACCATCGAAAAGATAAAAGACTTTATGCAAGCTGCTATAGGTAAGTAAGATTGTCAATCAATCCCAGCAGAAAGTTTTCGTTATAATCTATATGTACTTTGTTACTAGTTAGCTTTTGTTACTCTTTTGTTGCTCTTTTGTTACTCTTTTGTCCATCTTTCAGAGAGTTGCATGAAAAAAATCCAAGTCCACAAACAAGCCTGTTGTTGGGAGATGCATACATGAGCATCCAAGAGGTGCAGTATATTGATTAATTTGCTTCGACCAAGTGGCATGACCACCTTAACGATACACGAATGCAACGTCGTACATATAACTTTTTGGTGATGTTGTCTGTGCAGTTTTACTCTATATATAAGCTAGCCGGGGAGGTTAATCCACATAACCTTTACGATGTTTTATCTCTTGTCCTGTATTCTTTGTTGTCAACTTATGCGTGCCATTAACGATAGTTTTAATCTTAGCCTGAACAAGCCATTGAAGTTTACGAAGCTGCATTAAAGCGAAATCCTCGGGATAGTACATTAGCAAGCAAGATTGGCCAGGCATTAATAAAAACACACAATTATAATAA
The DNA here is from genome assembly GCF_004324835.1 of Dendronephthya gigantea. Lineage (NCBI taxonomy): Eukaryota > Metazoa > Cnidaria > Anthozoa > Malacalcyonacea > Nephtheidae > Dendronephthya > Dendronephthya gigantea. The sequence continues at coordinate 2,361,875 of NW_021163010.1, read as the reverse complement.
GGTACTTTAATATATGATCCCAGTCAATGGTATAAAAGCATACTGTTTACATTCTTTGCGTGTGAAAAAAATTGCTTCAATATTGGTATTCTCTTAGGCTATAAACTATTACGAAGCAGCATTGAAGTCAGGAACTCAAGGATTCCTTAGGTTGGTATTTTTTCCCATTCTGTCTAGATTTAGCGTGATTATTCAAGTATGTTTAACCGTAACTATAGATATGATCTTGCTGAACTCTACATGAAATTGAGGAACTACGAAAAAGCAGAGAAAATAATCGGCACTGCTTTGGAACAGCAAAAAGGTAAGATATACCGTAAAATAGTAGGAGGTTATTTAATTTAATGAAGTTTAATGTGCACCCCTATACCGCGGGTAATGTTTCATTCAAAAAGAGAGGATGCTGGCTTAGTATATCATCCCATGCATCTTGTAATTATTTTTGGAATCTCTGAATACACAGACTTTTTAACGTGTTTTAGGAAAAGATATTGCTTCATTAATGGAGAAAAGTAGACTTTTTGTTTTGCTTGCCAAAGTACACCAAAAGGCGAATAATACAGAAGAATATTCCAAAATACTATTCAGCGCAAGAGATGTGCAAAGAAGGTAAAATGAAGTAGATTAATTGTTAGAAAAATTTAGCTTTCACTGCAGTACCGAATAATACTTGAAATACGTTTCTTCCAAATTTGTAGCTATGTTATTTAAGTAAGTTCTCAGTTGTGGTGTTTTTCTTTGTAGCGTTTTAAAGAGAGTTGGACTTGAGCAACCTGACCAAGTATCAGTGCAGAAAGTACAGGCGGCAAAGTGAGTAAAACTGTTAGCTTGAAAAGGACATAATCATAACGGCAGTTATTCAGCTACTATAACGTAACACATCGACCATCGTTATGATTTTTAGAACACGCTGTGATTACTTTATATATACTTAGCATTATTATCATATTTTTTTCAGGATCTGTTGTGATCTAGCAGAGGTAGCGACAAACAAACGCGAATATGAGCAAGCCATCAGATCTTATAAGGAAGCTTTATCGCACGAAAGCTCACATGTAAAGGTGCTTACGTTTTATCTTGAATGTACGGTCCTTTTCATTTCGAAAATGGGCAATGGTGTTCATTCTAAACGTCTTATTTATTATTACACCTTCCGTTTTATATCGACCTTTCATTATATGAACATCTGTGATTTTTCTAATTTCGTATTTCCTAAACCCAGGCAATGTTGGCTCTAGCAAAGCTACATTTGTTAGTGGATGACTTGGATGCTTGTCAGCAGCAGTGCTCGCAATTGTTGGAAATGGATAAAGACAACGACTCCGCATTTATGGTATAAATTTGTCCCATGTTGTACTAATATACAGTATTTCTGCAATGCAGATGCATGGACCACGATCATATTATATACAATAACACAAGTGTGGCTAATATTATTCACAAGTATAATTAGTGGCAAGCTGCATGACGATGCATTGGAATTTAAAAATTCATAGTAGAAGAATATCTACACATTTATTCGATTGCATGTTTTATTCTCCTGCAGATGATGGCCGAGTTAATGTTTCGAAAGAATGATTATGATTCAGCCATGTTTAACTTTCAACAACTATTAGAACGAAAGCCAGGTATAGCAAGACTGGAAAATGCCATTAAATATATGTTCTTCAAATTAAAAGGATTTTATACAAGGGCTGCAGAGTCATTCAGAAAATGGGGGGACACCGTGTTCACATGCCTCTAGGCATGTACCCTTCACGTTCTCTTTTCAAATTATATTCTGGACAACTGATAATATTTTTAGACCAATACGAAGCTTTAGGACGACTTCTTGATCTGTTACGACGAGCAGGAAAGCTTGAAGAATGTGACAAATTTATACAACAAGTAAGTAGTGACCTTTAGGAATCTCAATAATTAAATTTGCAGTGAACTAAATTTTAGTCAAGCATTTCAGTTACATATACAGATCAGTGGTGATACGGTAGTCCAGTTAACGCGTACATACACTATATACTGCACCTTTTGGTATATAGCGGTAAGGTCTAATAAAGACCGATAAATTACGGATATAAAAGCGTCTTAATTTTTTCCTAGGCAGAGTCATCTCCTCATACGGGCAGGGATGCCGGATTGAATTATTGCAAGGGAATGAATGAATGGTAAATAACGCGGGACATGAATTAGTATGCAATATTACATCATTTGAACATGCTAACATTTTCTCCCAGGTATAAAAATAATCCAACTCAAGCATTGAAATTTTTCAACTTGGCCAGAAAGGACGCAGAATGGTTTGTGTATTTTTCAATGAACTTGCATGTCTACTTCTTCATAATGAAAATATAGGCCGCCTATAGATTGATTATGTGCCATTTGGTAAATGGTATAAATGTTCATGCACAGTGTACATATTCTTTACATAAAAGGGAGAAAGCTACTTCTAATAATGTACGTATTCTTTACACAGGGGTGAGAAAGCTACCTTTAATATGATTGAAATTTGTCTCAACCCGGATAACGAAACACTTGGTGAGTTTTTCATCTCATCAGAACAAGACTAATCAGTACAGTGTAATGTGTACAACGCACTTGCGTCGCCCGGCCTGAGAAACCTCACTACAGAATTATATATACCCACAGTCCTGCATGTCTTCGTAGACTGCACGTTAAATTAAGAAGAAATTTTTCCATCATAAATTTTCATATTCTAATGCTTCTTAGGTGGAGAAACATTTGATGGAATGGATACTGACCAAGGGTAAGACTTCAAGGCTATCTTAATTTTGCAAATCAATTATCGATTTTGAAAGTGATTGTTCCATTTGTTTGTGCCGTATTTGAACATATATGTGAATATTTAACTTTCTATGTATTTACTGTAAGCGTCATGTGTAATCAGAGTATGGCAAGTGAATGTTATAAAAATGGACAATGACATCTTGAATCTATATGGAGATACAACTACTCTCTTCTCTAGAAACCAAGCAGAAAAAACGGACTCTCGTCTTGCAGCGGTTAAAACTGCTGAAAAACTGTTGAAGGTAAAACTACGTTAATACCTAAAATATAATTATACTCAGCTATATCGTGTACCACAATATAGATAGAGAACAAGCATGATGATAAGTTTTCATCGCTGGAGAACTTAAATATTGCTGTTTTTTATATCTGTCACAGTTATATGTTTACACTGTTTAACTGTTTTAAGGAATTAAAGCCAAAAACAAACGGATTGAAACATCGTATTCTTGAGAATTATGCATTAATGGCGAGTAAAAATAAATCAAACATAGAGAAATCTCTGTCGCAGTTCATGACAATAGCCACTGATGAGGTAAGCTTGTGTGCTCTTTTACTGCCATTTCCAAGTTGCTACAACTGTCATTCGTGAATACGATGCTTAACGAGCTTGGTATATTGCTCGAGGAAAGACTTTTTAAAAGAGCATTTCCAAACATTTAGTGTTATTGTTTACTGTTCCTGTGGATACTGCATATAATCAAGATCGAGCTACACTACTAATTAGTCTTTTGCTTTTCGTACCAGCTTGAATATTGTAACTATACCATGTAGATATAGTAAAGAAATGTTTAGTATACATACGATAAAATATTTAGCGGTAAAATGTGATAAGAGGTTTACTATAGTATTCCAAATAAATCTATCTTACTATTTAGCGTGACCACCTTCCTTCACTGCTGGGCATGGCCACGGCTTATATGTATCTCAAACAAACACCACGAGCTCGAAATCAACTTAAACGTATTTCTAAAATGAATTGGACAGTGGAGGTAGGCGACATTTCACAGTCAACCACGCTCGTACTTAGAAATATATCCATATTGAATGCATTCCATACATTGTGGACTTCTTAGCCTATGCTATAAGTCAACACGTTACTGTCTTCCACTAGGGGACTATAGGCTACACTCAATTTTTCAATTTTTCATCTTGTTCCGGCATTTAGGAGGCAGATGAGTTTGAAAGAAGTTGGTTACTTTTGGCTGATATTTATATTCAGGTATATAGTTGTGATGCATATCAGTCTATATACCTCCCTCTCTGGTATATATTACTGCCTTATAGAGATGCACGGCTCAATGCAGTCCCATGCACGAAATGTTTCTATATGAACGAAGTATAGCTTTACAGTTTAATTCCTTTTTATTCAGAATGGAAAGTACGATATGGCCAGTGAACTGTTAAGGAAATGCTTGGATCATAATAAGGTACAAAAACGTTCGTTTTTTGCAAGGTCCAGTTTTTTTTGGCGTAGGCTTTGTATAACTTGAAATGCATGGGGGATTTATGGCATGAATATGCGTTATTTGTTGGATGTTTGTATTCCTAGTCATGTTGTAAAGCCTGGGAATATTTGGGATTTATCATGGAGAAAGAGCAAGCATATCAAGATGCTGCAAAAAATTATGAAAACGCTTGGAAATTTGGGAATCAAAATAATCCTGGAATTGGTAGGATTCGTGACCACGTATTGAAAGCACCTTTTGACATTTACTATATACGCACTTGAACATACTACATACTTGGGATCGTGTATAGTGGAATGCATAATTATCGTATGGTTCTACATTTATCATTGCAGGTTACAAATTAGCGTTTAATTATTTGAAAGCGAAACGTTTTGTGGATGCGATCGATGTTTGCCATAAAGTAAGCAGCTGTACAAGTAGTTCAATCACATGCATGTCTGTGATCAACTTGTGACTATATATATTCCATTTGTCTTAATTTAGTCTTAAACAATTATTAAAATACTCCTCATAACCCAAGCATAAAAACCTTGTATATTCCTTCCAGGTTTTATCTCAACATCCCAAATACCCAAGAATAAGGAAAGAAATTCTCGACAAGGCGAGATCATCTATTCGGATTTAAAGAGTCCTCAATGCTTGACTATGATTCTATGTATATTTAAAGTTTCAAGTAATTTAGGTGTATCAGTTTGTAAATATCACACAACGTTCTAAAACAAAAACTATCTGAACTAATGAATAGTGAGTGGTCTTTTCGGGACAACTTATGCTTGGAGATCGAAAACCAGGTTCAGAAAACTTTAAATCGTTAATTTTTAATTCTGTAATTTTGCAGTTTGTGAGCTCCAGGGCCGTGCACAATGTGTAAGACAAAAACATTGTATATTTAAAAATATTATTTTAAATGTAACAAAATGTACTTGCTTTTATGAAGTGTACATATACCATAATATAATATTTATAAAATAGTTTTAGCTGAATTTTTGTACACAATTCAATCCGCACTTATTCCATAATCAAACTTATAATATTTCGTTCGGTTCAGGCCCGTTCAACTTCACTCTGATTTGGCGTTATCTTCAAGACATTCATTTGGGAGCTTGGCCAATAATAAAGGGGGCATTCCCTGGTTAGCGCCTGGTCGAGTCCGTCGAGCGACTCTTTGCAGGTAAAGGTTAAACCCCTGCGTATGAAGTTACGCGTATGAAGTTACGCTGCATAACATTGGGTAATACTATAACTACGTGTAATTGTTTCCGGACTTTTTATTTTTACCAACGTTAATACGAAACAAATGTTGAAAACGTTTTTTTATTTAATTCATATTTTTCCATTTCGATTCATGATTTCAATCTACGTATTGACTACCTAACTTATCTAAAATTACTGATATGAAGAATTGCAGTTCTATATTAAGCTAAACTTTTAACCATTAATAATACTGCAGTTCTGTTAGTTACTTCTTCAATTTTTCGGCGTAACGACGAAATATATCGGCATTATAATCCATCCTTTTCTTTATGCCACCATTCTTCCCAGGTTGAGACGCTCGATAGTCAGCACGATCAAGATACTCGTCAGCAACCTTGCTCCACTCCCCGTTGTTTATATACTTGACAGTTTTCTGGGAGGATTTGAACTCCCCCCGAAAAACCCCGTTCACCAAAGCTATTTGAACATCAGGGGGATATTTATCATAACTTGGAAAAAGGCGTTTTGTTGTTTGAATTTTGTCGTTCAACGTTTCCTGGAAAAGCTGCATAGCCTGAGCTTTTGTTAAGCTTTTCTTTCCAGAAAAAACGTCATCAAAAGAGACTCCAGGTAGATGTCTCTGAAAGATTTCACGAGCGTTCTGCTGCTCCAAGTTAAAACCCACACCAATGGTTTTAATTCCCCGTGTGTCGGAGTAAACTGACGTCCTCATACCTTCAAAACCGGCAATGATTTCTTGCATGGACATGACTATAAAAGTTGAAATATCGAAACTCGTGAACGACACAAACTTGGTAGAATTATTAATCATCTATTAATCATCATCAGGATCATACGCTAATTCGGTTACAGCATATATTTTACAGACCAAAACCTAAAATATTTTATGATGCAAACGAGCCATATACCAAAGTCATCTAGCACGGATCTCTCATTACCTCTGATATCTTAATTAATATGTCTCTGGACAAGACAAAGTCTAATTGCAAAGAATGGCTTAAAATGTGACTATAGTTGAAATCATCAACACCTAAATCACAAAATATATAGATGACTTACCTTATTTATTTGCTATATACTCGCACAACCGGTAAACGCAAGAGAAAACGAACTTCAACCAATGTGACAAAGTCTACGGAAATAGCCTCTTGGAAATGTCGACAAATATAACCTAACTTACTCGAGATTTTTTCCGGAATTGGTTTTCAGATATATCGACAAATGAAAGTAAGATATCCGTTTCCGTCTGCGCTGTTATTATATAATTGGTTATTGATCTATTTAATATTTTTCAGCAAACATGCATATAACTGGAAAAACGTTTAATGTCAGAAAAAGATGCATACAGATCTCTGTAAAAGTATCAATACAATATGTATGTTATATACACTGTAACTGAGTTATACAAAAGGTGAATTCATTTTAAATGACACCGCGGAAATTGGTAAAATTTAAAAAGATTCGGCTGCAATTCTCAATACTTAGGCTTCAAACTTGGTGAGAAAAAATATTTCTAAATACTTTGCACAGGCAAAAATTGAATCATCTGAATTAATAACCTTGTTTAAGCCTCAAAATGTGTATGAGTGAGGAGCTGTCAAGAGATTAAAGAATGCGTATTCACAAGAAAAATTGAAATTTTTAATATTAAAGTTATTCAATAGTTTTCTCCTGGATAGCAATAAAGAATTTCACAATTGTGAACCAGTGATCAGATTTTCGGGTTGAAACGTCATATAAAACACCAATTTCTGCGGTGTTTGTTTAAATAGTTTACTCTGGTCGCCAGGCTGTATGAGGTTCATCACTTGTGACTTATGGATTCTAAAGTATTCCTCCATAATTTCATTTTGCTATGCACATAAGTACCTGTCCGGCATGAGGCTCATGTTCCGTAAATAAAGTAAAATAAGAAATGAAAGAAATGTAAAAAAAGAATGTTAAAATATGAAAGTGAAGATCTAAAAGTTTAAAAGTGAAAAGGTATGCCATTACTAACCCAGATATTTAGTTTCAATTAATGTGGTTATTTTGAAATAATTTAGTTTCTTTATCAAATTTCAACTAAGCTATATATACTATACAGAGCAGTTTACAACCACACCCAATCATCATATAATTAGCATTTATCAAGTCCACCTGACCTTGACAAGTAAACTTAATATAATTGTGTCAATGTTTAAAATAGTGTAAATTCTCTGTTTGTTAGAGTCATCTCATCAACAAATCTGAAAAAGTATTCAAACATTTTAGCATCATAAAAACCCCACTTGTGGTCCCTAGTTGAAATGGTAATACCCATGCATGCAAACACTACATGAGAAATTAAACTTTATATATTTCCATTCTTTGTTAAACTCATTACCTTGTCATTTCACTGTGCACACATGAATGTCTTTCTGTTTTAGTCCATGATTCTTTTTCAACTCCATCCTTCATCCACCATCCATATTTCATATTTGTTGTTACTGGTTTGTTATAAATGTCATTTGGCCCTGAAGTGAAATTGAGGTCATAGATTGATTTATTTAATTATAGCCATTATAGTCTGAATTACTGCAATTCAGAAGGTGATTTGTACGCAGAGATGCATGAATAAATCATATTCATTTTACTCCACTTCCACAGTCTAGTGAGTTACGTTGCATGGTATACATGCATCAACACTTACTGACTAAAATGCAAGACAGAAAGACATGATTAAGAGGGCAGACATTATGTGTCAGTAGCAGTTATACAGTTCCTACCATTTGGAGATCGTTGATGCTTTTGTAACATTGTCGTGTATTTTTCATGTGAGCCATTCGCTTCAGAATTTGGCAGCATTGTCTCACCAAACCTGGATGAAACAGCAGAACAAGCAGACGGTCTCTCATTGCTAGGTCCAGTACTGCGTGGCACCGAATTAACGGCCACGGAAGATTTTACTGCATCATCCGCACCAAGCTGAGTTAGATTAAAAAACGACATGATAAATTGGAGGAAAATAAACCGGTGTTTTTGACTTTTGTGGTTATTCTATTCCACTTTGTCTTCTTTGTCTCTTGTTGCTATGGAAACTAAATTCACAACCACTTTCCTTACAAATCGCGGGCGACAATTCAAGATGGTGGTCGAACAGCTTCTTTTTGATTTTCCCGAAGTGGGTCTGGCTTTTGCTTATGGCTCTGGCGTATTTACTCAAAACGATAATGCCAATACAAAAGACAATATGTTGGATGTCGTTTTCGTTGTCGAGGATTCTTTTAAGTGGCACAAATCAAACCTCCGACTTAACAAAAGTCATTACTCGATATTTGCACGTGTTTTTGGGCTTCGAATGATCAATTGCTTTCAAAACGATTTCAGTGCGAACATATATTTTAATACTTTAGTTCCTTGGAATGGACGACTCGTAAAGTATGGAGTCATAAGCAAGCAATATTTGATAGAAGATCTTGTGGACTGGACATCTCTCTATGTTAGTGGACGGCTTCATAAACCAGTGAAATTCTTGAGTGTTTGTCCCACCGATATACAATGTGCCTTGAACAAAAACTTACACCATGCTATACGAACTTCACTTCTTTGTCTTCCAGACCGTTTCTTAGATGAAGAACTTTTCATGCAAATCACAAACTTATCCTATGGAGGGGATTTTCGAATGGTTATTGGTGAAAACAAAAACAAAGTCTCTAATATTGTTAAACCTAACATAGAGCATTTTAGAAAACTATATTATCCATTATTAAATGAATATGATATTAATATTTGTAATAACTTTATACATCAGAATTGTGATGCTGAGAAACGTTTTGAGCTCCTGCAATCACTTCCTAAGAACCTGAAGGGACAAATCATAAAATGGCAGATGCCAGGGCTCAGACTACATCCATTGAAAAGTCCATCCAATGAAATGCAAGATGCAATTTTGTACAGCTTGGCTCACAATAATAAAAAGACTTCAGAATTAGCACTAAGGGGGGCAAGATCAATTGTGAGATATTCAAGCATATCACAAAGTTTGAAAGGAATTATTACAGCAGGGATGTTAAAATCTGTTGTATATTCCAGCAAAAAAGTTGGCAAAATGTTTCGTGGAATGCTTAAGTAATACCATAAACTATATGTAAGAATTTAAATATTACTTGAATACTTGATTAGCAGCTTGAAAATTGTTCAAGTACCAGTTAATATTGTTAGAAGAATGGGATAAATTTTTTGTAAAACACAGCCAAAACAAAATAAACTCAGTATGGGTTTTGACCTTAAAATCATGTAAATGATTTTGTTTTGTGTTTTGAGGGTTGCAGGCCTGTTGGACTCGTAACTTTTCATGTGCCGAACCTAATCAGTTAATGCGCTAAAGTCTTTGTTTAAGTTCACTTGCACTCGATTCGGCGCATAAAAAGTTGGACGTCTGAAGCAGGCCTTACCTACAATTTATTTGGATTCCTGATATGAGCCCTTGAATACCAGGCAACTAGCGCAATTTCGTAACCAAAGCCCGCGATCCCTTCTGAATCATCACGCGCTCTCGTTGGCGCCGCTAAAGACACTATGTGGAAGAGGGAAAGTTGAATAAAATTTTTTTCATCCACGTTTCATCCAATTTGTTTCATCCTAAAGGTTGGTCTCATTCACCAATTGGATCGACTTAATCATGTGAACGAAAAGCGCGCTAATTGTTTATGGCATGCTGAATTCATGTTAAACACGTGACGTGGATATTAGGCAGGGCGGATTCAGCATGACACTCGTGACTCGTCTTAAATCCAAAATTCTTGAGCTGTGAAAGTGACGTTGGTACATACATGTCTGACGAAGTATGTTTGCCCACGTCCTGACGAATAGGTCAATAAATCAGGCCATTAACAAGATACATTCAACTGCCAAGCTATTATGGAAATTGTGACTATCGTCATTCTGTTACTGAACAGATCGCAAATTTCAAGTTTATAGATGCAACATTCAATCCTTTTTTCTTGCTCGAATATATAGCAATGAAAAAGAAATTAGCCTGAAGGCTACGAGTAGAGCAACCATATAATAAATGTTCAGGTAGAAATTCTCCTAAAAATAAAAATAAATTAGGCATGAGAAATCTATGGAAAAGATAACTCATAAAAAATAAAATGGTGCGTAATGCATATACCTCGTGCAACTGATAACGTTCAAGGATCATACTACCCGATGTCAAACAGGTACCATTCTTATTACCACATTCTGGTAAAAAAAATACGGTTATTAAAGGGAAATAATTTTAGCACGAAAATGATGGGCCACACTCTGACAGCTAGGGCTCTCGCAATTTGAATATGCATACTTTTTACTATAGGAGAGGATGTTTTGAATAACCTGAGACAAAGAACATCTGAAAAGAATATATTAAATATTTCTCCCTCCCTCCCCTCAAACTCAAACTTTTCTAAGGAAATTTCCTTACCAATTTTGCCAGGGTATTCATCCCATTGATTAATCATTAAATCCTCAAAGCCATAGTTGAACCATGACAAATAACGCAACCAAATGAAATAATCAGGAACAGTGCTAGGTTAATAAAGAAATTGATTCAGCACATTGGCTATTTCATGTGTAGATGGTGATCAAGATCTAAGTGATGATCAAGTAGTCTTTTATTAACATATTTCATTGTCTTGTCATATTATTTTCGACGTTATTGACACGCAAAATACAAGACCAAACAAAGACAAAACAACACACTTAACGAGATAAACTAAAATGAACCATAAACCATGCACGGTTTTACACGTTTCTTACTCGTTGTTTACAAAGAAACCACCGAAAAGAAGTAGAGGCAACATTACAACTGGACCAAGCGCTGTGGCTGTCTCGACCGATGACGTCATCGTAGAAATGGCATAACCTGCGAAAAAATATATATGTTAACAGTTGCCATACTCTAATCGCCGAGTGAGAAACTATTTTCTTTATTAAGATGATGTTGAAGCTTTGTTACGAAACTTACGGAAAATCAGATTAGGAACTGTTTCTACTAACCATAAGACGCAGCTGTGTTAACGATTAAAACACCAATACCAACACAGACGAAGAAAGCGTCAGCTTCTTCACGCAGCCCTTTTAAAACGGAAGACAAGGACATATCTTTGCATCATACACATCATATTTTAGCAGGTAAATAGATAGATGTTGTAGCAAGTCAGCTATATATTCACTTCGCTACACTGCAACAATTCAGTTCGCCAACGCGTTTTATCAGCCAGACACTGATTCGGTATTTTCCATTTTACCGCTATATATTTATCATTATGCAATATTGTACATAACAGTATATAACAATTTTCTATATTTGTTATTTTTTTACTTTCATAAGCCATAAAAACATACCTGCCATCCAATAACATATAGTAATTAATAAAACAGCAGCGAATGAGAATATAGGAACCTGTGTCCAGGGAAGAAATACACATAATTATTATGGATAATATTCTTTTTTAATAAACGAATTTGTAGCATTATGTATGTGAGCGCGAAAGATCGTTGAATGGGGGCTAATATTAATTTACTCGTGTTGAAGGACCGATGGGTGGATCTCACAATGCCCCTTAGCGGTCTTACAAAAATTCATCCGAGATTACATTAGTGTGTACGTTTGCCTAGCTGGTATTTACTGCACCGAAATTTGTTCTGATACAGATGAGGTTGTATATACTACAATTGTTCATTTTAAGATAAACGTGCCAACATTATACCTCAGCCAACGTCTTGGCCAAATAATACGTGTCAGTGCGATACATTCCATTCTTGTGTTCTCTTAAGAATACAGGAACCTCCACAGGAAAAACCTAAAAAAAGATTCAAGATGATAAACATTCCTGCAGAATATATGGGGTAATATGGCAACAACATGGAGTCGATGTTTTCCATGCAATTTTCAATTCTTGGATGATTGGATTTCTCAAAAATTCATTGATCATGCTGCAACCTTTTTGTTTTGAATTATTTCTATTTACACAACTGCATTGCTGAGTCCTAGTTCTAAATAATATATTCTACGTCTACCTTACGTCTACCTAACAACACTAGTACTTACAAAAATAACGCCTTGTAGACTAGCAAACGAGAGATTAGTGACGATAAAGAACAGCAGCCCTGCAAAATTCTGGATGTTTTCTTGGTTGTATGACAGGCGTAAATATATCAAACCTACGACAACACCAAGTACCTTTAATACAAAAAAAACCTTTGAATATGTTGTTTTATCAAAATATAATGACAATATATAGTACTATACAGGATATTTTATGGCTTTATAGCTTTATAAACTGTCCCTACAGGTTCTCACGGGGCACGCCTATGATATTAATAAAAAATTCAGCGTATAAAATACGAAAGAAGATGAAATAAAACAAACGGACAAAATTTATTCAATTCTTACCAAAGATTGCATGATTCTGATAACGGACACCATTTTATCACGTTTTGCACTTAACATTGCTCGATAAAATAAAACTCGGAATTGTTTAAACCATCCTGCTTGATACCTGAAGAAAAGGCAATAATTATTAATAAATACATGTCATACGAATGAACTGCCATGTTGTTGGCTGGATTCAGCCATAAACACATATATATGCACTAGCTTATAATATATAAACCGTAATGATAGCAAAGCTTTATATAAAAACATATAACAACATACCTACGACCAGAGTTAAGTATTTTTGTTTCAAAGGAATTCTACAAGAAAGTTCGAAATACATTCGAAATAATAATACTAAAGGGGTTCGGGAGAGCCGAATTTACAAATAATTTAGCTGCATCAAAAATATTTGCTATAAATAAATTATCGTACCACACGTTCAGTCGTTGGCTGCTTTTTAACATAACTAGTTTTCCCTTCATCATGTTTGTCACAGAGAAACTACGAAAACAGTCATTTAACATTTATTAAATATTGAAGTATTCACAATAACCAATATAGTTCACTGTGTGTAAGAGCGTGGTAGTCAGACTATCTGCACAACTAATATAGTTGAAGGGTTAGGGAAAAGATGCCAATATATCCAGGCGGGAAAACAGAAAATCCAATCTACAACCATCTATATATAGGTTATTCCACCAGAGCGCTAGGAAACCACCAGTTGCTCTTCCAACAACATTATGAAATCCCACGAGGGTTGTTTTCAACATACCTTAATTCTTTCCTTAGACTCCTCCTCTTTCTCTGGAATAAACGCGAGAATTTGAACAAAATAATCGGCAGGATTGTAGTTTATTGGACATTGATATCCTATCCTAAAAATTATGAAAAAATAGGTTTAAATAGGCTATAAGCATACCTTAAAATTTGTTTTTGTTCAAATTTTGTTACCTTTCAAAGTATGGAACCGCGTCCTCTCTGGAGCCAACGTACGCCAAACGACCATCAGCTAACAAAATTATGCTGGAAAATAAAATTACATGCTAAAAACCAAACAACCCGGATTCTCTTTGTCTATTCACAGAAGTAAAGATCAAACTGCATGTGGGAATATTAGAGAAAGAGTGTTTTGTTCGCTGGTTTTACAAGATTCTTACTTTTACTTTATATAGTGCAAACAGCATACTTATCAAACATTTGGTAGACTTCTGAAGAAGGCTGGTGTATCGTGGCCAAGATAGTCTTTCCTTGCTGTGATAAACTATGAAGTGTTGCAACCACGGTTTGTGCCATGAAAGAGTCAAGTCCAGAGGTTGGTTCATCAACAAATAACAACGGAGGGTCGGTTAATATCTAACAGAGAAGAATTTTTTTAGTTTGGTGTGAAATATCGTCAAAAATAAACGTTGCAATACCTAACCATTCCATGCAAGATCTTATAGTTTAAACCTTTCAATTTTTTACACATGCACTTGCAATTTGTTTCTGCGATTTTAGGTGTCACCGTCTTTCAGGAGTTCAAGCATCTTGCATGTTTAGGTCCATTTTTCTTTCTCAGAACCATCAAACATATAGCTACATCGGGTTGCCGGTTGCGAAATCTATAACGAGTGTAAGATAGACGCAAAGTACGCGAACCTCAGAGGCAAATGAGAGTCTTTTCTTCTCTCCTCCAGAAATACCACGAAGACGTCCCGGTATTCCTATCAACGTATTTGAACATTTTGCCAACCCCAACTAAAAATACACAACGAGACTATAGGTTAAATTTAGGAGTGTTGACTTGCTTGAATATTTTTTACAATATCCAGGGGCAGCGTGGCAGCGTCTACATCCAGTTTAAAAATCATGGACAAAAAACTCAGTTCTCGACGTTTCGACCTCTGGTATATAGTAATATCAAATTAACATTTTGTTAAACCTCGGTAATTGCTTTTTCCACTCTTCTTACTCTTTCGTCTTCTGGAATATATCTGTCCATTCGAAGTAAGGCCTGGGAACAGAACGTTATCGTCCTACAGTTGACGTTTATATATATAAGGCTATGTAACCATTTTGTAAACGCATACACATTGTAGCTAAAAGATATCTACGATTCTTGAATAAAAGGTTTCATATACATATGTCTACGGATACTTTATGGCTTCAGCTTTTTAGGTAGGAGATTAGATTTTGGGTAGCTAAAGTAATCAAAACTAAAACTATAAGGCGATTTTTTTCCTCTCTTACTCATTGAGAACGAGGGAACCTTAAGAACACGGACATTAGATCTGGGTACAAATGAAACGGTTGCGCGATAAAATAATCACTAACTTGAAACATCAGGTGTTCACGAACAGTTAATGTTCCAATAAATAAATCTTCTTGCTGAACATATGCCGACATATTATTGATTTCATCGCTAATTGGGTTGCCATTTATAAACACGGTTCCTGACACTTCGATACTGGATATGTTGCGATGGGATAACACGTTCAATAAAGTTGATTTTCCCGCGCCACTAAATAAAGGTTAAAAACGATTAAGGACTGCAAACATCTGTACTACTGTCAGTATTGCGTCATAAGGCACGAGTCTTACATAAAATTCGAGTCAGCCCTTATCTTAAAACTGCATGTTATGTAACAGATCTGGACCTTTGAAAATGTCCAAGCTGTATGTAATAACATACAGGTGGGAGTTTGTATAAGAGTTTCAAGATAACCAGAGAAGCCTGAGCATGGGGGTGTACTCTTCTTTAAACAGGAGGCAGTTAAAAGTTGGAGAGAGTTGAGAATTATGAAAAATTTGGAAATTGATAAGACTTATAAGAACAGAATCCGATCATAGATTTTAGGATACATCATTTGGGCCTGGGAGCTCCTTCTAAAATTCTGCAACAACTTTAACACGGAAACACACAATTAATATATGATAATTAATGTATACCACACCTGGAACCCATAAGAGCGACAAGCGATCCAGCTTTGATCTCTCCAGCCACTAAACAATAAAAATACATTTAGTCTTATGGAGCGAGGTAGCTTAAATGCTAGAGCAGGGTAGCCTCTTTAAAATAGTTTGTGATTAGACACATTCGCATGAAAAATAATATGAACCTACATGTTTTAAGCAGGAATTTTTTTGTTAGCTCAAAATTAAAAGGCCTTAGAGATCTGTTCATACTTTTTGGTAGTATAGACATGCACAAAAGAAAACTTCTATTGATTAAAGTATACTCTGTACATAGAATATTCCATAACAGTGCACCTAGATTAAAACTGGTTTAATTTCCCAATGCTACAAATGTTTGTATGACAATATTAACTAAAGCTTTTATTTTAGCAGTTAGGAGGTAAGTAGGCTGGAAAGTTTGTCTTATTAGTCTTTTAATACATTCACAAATTGGAAATCTGGAATTCTACTCAGTTCTGCCCCATCCTCACTCCAATTTCCCTTGACCTGTGAAATACCACTTTGCTCTCTATTTGTTCAACAATTAAGACTTGAAATACCACAGTAGCTAATTTCAGATACACTGTTTTAATTATCAATATAAACAAAATCTGCTAAAATGTGTTTCCGTAACTCCATTTTCCCCTAACAGTCTTCTTGGGTGAGATGATATATTGCCACATGCAGTGTGCATGCCAACAATTGAAATTTTCCATAGAAATACTTTTAATGCGACATATGTTGCAACCTTGTTAGAAGGCGCTGCTCTTTGGTTTTTATACAGAAACGTATCTGTATTGTACTGGTTTGAAATTTACTCCTTGCTGGATCATTGTCCAAACTTTGGAAATACCCTTATATTTTCTTAAAGCAGAACCTACCATTCTTCAGAATATGTAAGACGTCTCCTTCATCTTTGTTGCTTCCAACCAGTCCACAACACTTGCCCTGATTTCGGGTAACAAAGACATTGATATCTTCCCAGGACAAGTTGACTGCATCTTGTAACTTGTTGGCAGATCCAGGGTTTGCAATTACATTGTCATATGCAGGCTTCTTTCCGTCAACGCTACTATTGTTAACTTGAACTTAAATAGATAAATTTATTTACCATTCATTAATATAGGGCCGTAGCTACTAGCTAGAAGCTTAATTGAAGGGTGTATATTCATAAATTCATCTTATGCCCGACTGATTTCTTTTGTACGCTATTGTCCGTGCGGTAGATAAACATGAATATATGAATATACACCCCCCAATTAAGCGGTCTAGCTACGGCCCTGAGTGATTCACAATGTCTCTAGATGGTGCACTACAGCACTAGTACTAAATTTATGTCTAGTGGAATTAACTTCGTACAAGGTCTCGTGACTCGTGATGCACGAGAAGCTGGTAAACGTATAAATGTACATGTATTAATTAATCTTTTTTAATCACTATTTATACCTTTAATAGAGGTATTATTCCCGCTGTTAACACCAGTGGAATTCGGGTTATCATTAACAAGTGGCTCTTCGATAGAACGATCCATTTTGTCTTCCATCGTTACAGAGTTTATAATTATGACACCCTGGCCCTGGGCCTGGGTTGGTTCCGTTGGTCTTGTTGCTGTGCCAGCTCCTTCTGGTGACGTTGAATTTTGTGACGTTTGTCTCGTGTATTTGCCTTCTTGCATCTCCATAACGATTTGCCTTGATGATATCAACATTAAAAGAAATTGAACAAAGCCTTAATATATTCAAGAACGCGCAAGATTATAGTAATATACAGCAGGTCCTGCAATATTTCTCATGTCTATCGACTGGTGGTACATGGTGTAATGTTTTTTTATCGATAAGCTTGAGAGACAGATTGAAAAATGTAATTCTCAATTCACCAAGCTGGTCCAAGCTGTAATGTTTATTAAACTCTACCACTTTTACTTATAGTTATGATTTTAAATCTTTCCGGCTAGCCATACGGCTATGGCTATGGCTACGAGCCTACGGCTATAGCGGCTATAGTATAGTATATATAATTGTATAGTATAGTATAGCTAGATTATATATCATCAACGTCTCAACTGTGGGGAATAACTATTGTGGAATTACAGTTATTGTCTAGCTCTTATTTTCATACAAACAGTTAACGTGTGAAAAACACTTCGTCTTTGCTTTCTATAGATAGTTAGCGATCATCACTGATCAGACTTCAGTGGCGGGGATCTAGCGTCAGCCAAGCGATAAATTACTACAACGCAATTATGAATTATATATACTGTAACAATCACTAATTGTGTTACCTTCACGTGACTAAGAGCAAGGCAAGGGAAAAAGCTAGCTGTCTTTAAGGAGTGAAGAATCCAAGATAAGAAATGAACCGACCAGAGGTCAAGAATGAGAAAAACGTCACTGACATTGTGTTTACAACATTATCGTATAGGCTGAACTGAGTTTAATGATAATTGTGGCCGAAGTAACTGGCAGCCCAATAAATACTGTCAACCAGATATTGCAGTGGCGGTTTACAGCCCCCAGTTACACAACACTGGTTCGCATTGTCCGGACATTATGTGACTAAGCCCTATCTGACTCGTAGGAAGGCAACAAGATCGAAAAGTGGTTAAATTTGATGTCGTGATGATCAGAAATCCGGTATCGTATAACTGGGGCTTAAAAGGTCTTTTCATACGATCCAATCACTGACCTGTCTGATTTCAGATCAGTGGATATCTAACTTCATTGGTTTTAATCTAACCAGAGGCAGAGGGCAGCATGGCAGCGTCTTCTAAAATAGATAGACCAAACACTTTTCAACGTTTCGACCTAAGGGCTTCGTCAGGAGAGTTTGTACGAGTTATTATCACAGTAACTCTCCGACAAAGGCCCTCAGGTCGAAACGTCGAGAAGTGTTGTGTCTATTTTAGGCAGCTGTTATGCCACATTTGATGCATTGGCTTTAGTTGTTTTGCTATTTGAGACGTTGCAAGTCAACAGAATATAATAAAACATCAATATAAGGAACACAGAAAAAGTCCTAAGAACGAGGTTCCCATAGTTAGTGATTTGGATCCAGCAAAATTCATGTGTCGTAATTCGTAGCTGATTTTTACAATCCATTGTCGGTGATCAATAAATTTTATATATTAAATGCCTTGGTCGACTAAAGTCAACTTTCTGAATATTGCATATTATTGGGAAGGCTTGGGGACACGTCACCCCTTCTCCCTCCGCACTATACCATGGCAACATGGCGGCAAACCGGCCTCGCTCCAATACCTTATAAACATCACAGGTATTTCTGTGCTAGCTGTCATATAAGATTTCGTCCAGACCAAGAAGTGTAATTGCGACCAACCTAATCAAACTCGCTGGGCGCAAAAACATCTCTTGTTGCCAAATTACTCGGTAATCCGGGGTATAGCCCTGCGCATGTAAACACTGCTTACCTTTATAAGAGTGGACGAAGGCAGACGGTGGTTGAGATTCGCTGACACTGGGAGAATTGAGAAACGAAATGGAATGTCATGTGTGTAACTTACTAGGTGACTGCAATCTAATTGCGATGATCCGTTTGGACTTAGTGCGACGTTATGCTGATGTTTTTCTCAGTCAGTGACTAGCTGGCACTGTCTCTTCATCAGTGCTTAACGAGTTGAATTGTGAGCTCGTGAGTGACAATAACATTCGTAACATACTTTTCATTGTTTCAGCCCTTGAGAGAGTAATTATATACATGTTTCTGCATGGAAGCTAGTCGTTGGGTGCAAGTTTAGGCGGTCTGTTATTCGAAAAAGCTAAATAAAGCTATTGAGACCGAACTGAAAACGTTTGAAATTGCATTGTGTAATCATAAAAGCGGATGAGTAAAATAAAAAGTGTCGAGAAGTGGGGATACATCGCAACATTTCGTCACTGCCATATTAGGGCATTCTTTTGTCCAAGCACTTTGCAAAGATTGAGACAATCTTTGTTTTAACACACACAATTCAGTCATCACGATAAATGTGACAGTGCAAGCACTTTCGTGATACCGTGTTCTTTGTGAAGCTCGCGTCATAATGTAATCCTGCGAGAACTATAATTGGTAACATGCAGGGAAGAAAAGGTTCAAAGCCACAGGAAACTGTGTTACTGATTGCATGCACTCATTGAAATAAAGATAACTTATGTTAATGATTGTACTGCACTTCAATATTAATTTGAATAACAAATCTCATATACACATAAATTAAAGACTGGTATAGTCTCAATTCTTAAACCTTCAATGCACCTTTTGAATATTCTCATATCCTAACTGATTAATGTAAAGTTTTTTCAATTAATTTAACAAATCAAGATATTTCTATTTTTGTGTAAGGAATGATATATATATACACGCACTATCGTTTAATTGCCGGAAACCGGCAATATAAAATTTGATAAGTCTTTCAGATGACTATGCAAAAATCCAGAGATTAACAAAATTGTTATGTATCCTAAAAAGTAACTTCTTCAGTTACAGTTTTTTTACAGTTGTTGGAACATTAATTTTAAACACGCAAAGCAATAACTCAATTGATTCTCACTACAATAATTATCTTCTAAATTGATACAACGCAATGCAATTAATTATATTATTCACTCAAATAAAACGGCACAACGTTGTTCAACAACGGTGGTATTAAAAGCGCGAAATTGTACTTAAAAAATTTAACATTGACGAGGGTAAGCCCTTTCCTTTCTCATCGGTGCGATTTTTTGACTAAGCGATTAATATAATAATTAGAATTTTGCTTCATTGCCATTATTACCTTATTCGTTCACTGATTTTTTCCACTGACGAAAATCTGATATGGTTGTTGGCTACAGACTTCTGTGCATTACCAGCTGGTCGGCTAATAACGCCACACACACACACGTATAGTCCAGAAAGGTGGACTTTAAACTTTAGTATAACTTTAGTGGATAGCGCTTTTCAACCCAACAATAACTTTTAACTGGCCCTAGCCCCAGTCCCAGATAACGTCAATCGCTCTTGAAATGTTACCGTGTTCGACTTGGATTTCGCAACAGGAAAATATACGCCAAGAGCCTGTAGGTAATACAAAGAGCTGCCAGTAACCAAAAGTTTCGCTTGAAATTGTTCTATAAAACAGATGTTTACGATGGTTAAACAGCATTGTAATAACAATAATAATATTTTACATTTAGCTACATTGCGCATGGTCTAAGATGTTTGGGTGGTAATGCTGTAATAAATTTAACGGTTAAGAGTAGTACTACAGGTATTATTTTCGCACTGCATGGAGAGATGCAGCAGAACGTTGGGTTTCTCAGGGGTAGAACTGGCGTTTTAACTTAATAGTGATGAAAGAAAAGGCTGAATCATGCAAACTTTTGTGCATGCGTGATTTGCATTATTTGAACTGCATCAAGATTTGAAAACAGTATAACCAGTTACCTCGTCAAGCTGATAAAAATCTAAGACCTGTTCACCATTTTGTAGACAATGCTTTGAAGTTGTTTTACCACATCCTTGGAGAAAAAAAGCACAATATTGCATTTTGAAATTAGCATATTGTTACAAAAATATTATCGGAATTAATACCATAATATTATCATGCATGTAGTTACCTGTTATCCTATCGACATTTTGCCATTGATTTATCATTAAATTTTCAAAACCAAAATTAAACCAGGAAATATATCGTAACCATTTCAGGCTGTCAGGTATTGTACTATAGCGTAAAAATAAATTGAAGAGCCTTTGAAAAAAAAACTGTCTTGCTGAATGCCGATTTCGGTGGTAATCACTTTGCTAATCACGTGTGCGATAAAGCTCAGAGCTGCACTGAGTACAACAACGGTGGTGTTTAATAAAATATCTAGCTTCCTTCTAGGATATAAAGGTTGTTAACTCACTTGTTCGAGACAAAATATCCCCCAAATATTAGAAGAGGTAAGATAAGAATTGGTCCAGTAGCGATAGCACGTGACAATGAATTTGTTGCAGTGGATACAAAATAACCTGTAAGTTAATTTATAGTACGCATAATTATAATAATGTGTTTCGGTACTCGAAAAATATAGGATGAATAGAAAATAATATATATTCTCAAGAATTACTGTGAAAAAACGTTAAGCGGGGAGGGGGCTGATCATGATTTATATATTTGTGTTATCGCAGACCGTAAAAACAACGAATTTCAAAAGAAACTGAAAGAAAACTAAGCATACCGAACGAAACAGACGTATGACACACCAACAATGCAGTAGCACATGCCAGAAAGAAAGCCTCTGATGTTTCTCTGAGTCCTGAAAGATATTTAATTTTTTATTTGTAGTTTTTTTTTTCTTTCAATGTGATTAAACTAAATGTTCGTAAAGGTGTCTTTTACAGGATTAATGCATGTTCGTTATGTATTAGGGAAAATTTTCAACCAGCAGAGATAATCATCTTTCAGCGTTTACCTGACATCCAGTAGGCAATGGACATCAAAGTTATTGTCAGAATTGAATCAAGAGGTATCTAAAACACGTTTATGCATGAAATGTAAATGTTTTCGGAGTGAACAGTGAACTCCAGCACCAATTGTTACGGTCACATTTTGTAACTTCCATTTCAACAGAAGAATAAAATCCTATAGCGTAAACCTAAGTGAGATGCTTGGTGATTTTAATCTTCAAAACAAAGCACATACCCCGACTAAAGATTTTGCTAGGAAGTACACACTTGTACAGTATATCCCTTTCTCATTCTCTCGTATAAATATATCTCGTTCCAAAGGAAACGTCTAAAATGAAACAATTGGGATGCAACAAAACGGAACAATTAATATGTAGAGGTGCCTTTGATTGTGTTTTCTTGTCTAGAGCTAGAATTACTCTGAGGCTTGTTAACTTGAAATTTCATCACTATGAAGTCATAAATATCACTTACAAAAAGCACTCCTTGAAATGAACAAAACG
This sequence comes from Dendronephthya gigantea, assembly GCF_004324835.1. Classification (NCBI taxonomy): domain Eukaryota; kingdom Metazoa; phylum Cnidaria; class Anthozoa; order Malacalcyonacea; family Nephtheidae; genus Dendronephthya; species Dendronephthya gigantea. The sequence goes on along the minus strand of NW_021163010.1, from coordinate 2,339,139 downwards.
TTATATTGAGAACAAGAAAAAACAAAAGACCAGAAAAATTCCGAATATCTTCTTGGTCCTCATCAAGTTGAAAATACACTTGACCGGTTATAAATCCAAGAATCTATAAAGCAAGTGAGTTTTAGTTTCTTTATTTAGAACGACGAGTTGGTGAAAACAATGATGGTCTATGTAGTGAAGATTTACTGAAGGTAAACTTACAACTGCTTGAATTGTTCTTAAAAACAAAGCGTTTTTGTCTCGTTTAACTATGATGAAGGAACGCCACAAGACAATTAAAAACTGTGTAAACCGTCCCGCATGAAAGCTATAAAAACAAAATAGACAACGTTAATGTGACAATAAAGTTCCGCGTAACAATCCCCATGCATGCATGCAGCAAGTACTCGGTATATAGCCTGTTTATAGTTTGTGCAACTTTTCTTAATGTACAAGTACTCCTCCTATTCTCTCTTAAATAGCTGATAATCAATAAAAGCAAATCAGGTTTTTTTTCTTTAGTCTCACGCTTACAGGACAGTCTTCTTATCTGGATCATCAAACGATTCCTGAGGTAAAATGTATAAACATCAGTATTTTGGTACTAATTATGCATGCTTGATAAACTATTTAAATATTTTCATGTCATGACAAACGGTATTAACAACTGTTTCTATACACCTTATATATACTCGCTGCGTCAGAGGAATAATGAATTTTACAGCTCTTTTCCTTCCATATTGACTTTCCATATTTGGTAAATTTTGTCATTCCGTATTCTTATGTGATTGTATCTACTTACGATTGGTCCTAAAGCGCTTCGAGCCCTGGGTCGTATTTCAATTTCTCGGTATTTGTCACAAACGTACTGAATGAAATAAAATATATACATGTTACTATAAAAAAATGGGATCTCACTTCTTATATATAAAAGTTAAGCTATATAGTAACCAGAAATTTTAAGATAGCTACCAGAAATTTTAAGAAATGCCTTATTTTTAATCAGATTCTTAATCAGCTCTGATTTACCTTAATTCTCTCCACTGATTGTTCATATTCAGTCGGATTTACTGTGAGCGTTCGGATGAAGAAATCTGCTGGGTTATAATTTTCAGGACATGGAAATCCAATGCTAGAAATAATATCGGGAAAATTGTTAAACAGACAAAATGCATGCATTCAGCTTTATTACTATCTTTTCCTTTATTCTTTTATGTGCATGACGCGATTTTAGGCAGGTTAATTCGGTAAAAACCAATCTTTAAAACGGCAATAGCTATATAATCTCATCAAACCTGTTTCAACACAAAATGGTAAACATCCAGTGAAGAGGAACAAAGAGTGTAACGTGTAAGACGTGCATAGAAGGAGTATAGAAAGATACAATTTTTCCTTTCAACTGTCTTTGCAGACATGATTACCTGCCAAAGTAAGAAACTGCTTCACTGCTTGGTCCTAGGTACGTGATCCGTCCTTCTGCGAGTAGAATAATCCTTAAAAAGTTACAACAGTTTTACCAACGCACGCCGCATGAAATGATGTTTACAGGAAACAAGTTTTGCGTCTTAGCATTAAACGACGGGCATACTTATTGAACAACGCGTAAACGTCAGAGGTTGGTTGATCTAAAGTGCACAAAATAGTGTATCCACTGTTAGCTAATCTTTGAAGAGTATGGACCAACATGTTTGAAGAAAGGGAATCCAAGCCAGTCAGTGGATCGTCAGCGAACAATATAAACTTTTTACTTGAGAGCAGCTAAAACGAGAACAATTTATCTGTTATCACTGCATGTTATTGCACAATTAACTTTTTTAAAGGAATGATTTTACATAGAATGTTAACTACGTTGGAGCTATGCATATGCGTTTTTACCTCAGATGCAATAGACAAACTCTTCGTTATTTCACGTGGCACCCCGTTATGTGAATCTGGAGATCCAATTTGTGCATGCTCCCAATCTTTAAGACCAAACTTATTAATAAAAAATTGTTAGCATTAGTAATATACACGAGAATACGAACGGACTGATCGGCATCATCACCATTGCTACAGGTTTTGAGGGTGGGGCAGACGAGTGATTTTAGCAGAAATTTTTCCGAGTCACGAGAAGTAATTATACCTAATAACTATAGTCGGTGCAAAAAATATTATTGAAACAAAGCAAGATTTATAGTTACGTGACCCTTTTTGTCACTAGTCATTTATATGGGGATAGAAACCCGAGGTCACTTCTGTGGTGATAAACGGTTGGTATACGATTTCTTTTTGTTTTATAGAGTAGTGTAAGATAAGTTACTGAGTTACAGGCTTTAAGGTACACTTTATCGAGTTGTTAACATTTGTATTAACGGAATAAAAATGTAACTTACTTCTTCCATTACAGCTTCTACTCTTGATATTTTATCTTCACGTGATACATCACTTCCCATTCTAAGAAATGCCTGCATGAATAATAAGAAATTCTTTGTTACAGCATGAACAATAAGACAATTGCAAGCAATAATAATAATACGTTTTAGTTCCGGGCGACAAATTGCAATACAAAACCCAGTATCCCAATAGTATCCCATTCCAATGATGATTTGGAATAGGACCACGTGGTAGCGTAACATGCATGCAGTGTGTGATACATGCATGCAGTGTGTGTTACATGCATGCATGCAGTGTGTGATACATGCATGCAAGAGAATGAAAAGGATAAGTTGAGAAAAATAGATAAACACATTTATTCTGACAAATTTCAAGAAAAAGATATTTGATCAGTTTCAAGTCTTACTTGAAAAATTAGATGTTCCCGTACAGTCAGTAATCCTACAAATACGTCATGATCTTCAACATATGCAGATACTTCTCTAATATTAATTCCAACTGGTTCTTCACGAACATACACAGTGCCAGTCACTTCTAACTGCTCGATCCTTCGATGAGCTAATGCATTTAGCAATGTTGTCTTGCCAGCCCCTCTAAATATATTGTTCAGATAAATTAGGATGAAATGTGCTGGGAAACAAAAGATGAAGATAATAGGCGAAGATGAAAATCATAGAATAAGCTAAAAACACGAAAGCGTTTATACAACTTAAAACTTTAGACCTGCGAAATCAAAGATATGTTGATATTGACAAGTGAGAAAAAATATCATAACTGGGAATCTATTTTATCTGCAAGAGAGAAATGCACAGCGTATACTGGGAGTTGAGCTTGTTTTGCTGCAGTTTAAGGCTGGAGAAAGCTAAGAAGACCAGCCGTTAACTTAAAAACCTCTCCACTTGTATAGTGAAAACTTAAAAACCTCTCCACTTGTATAGTTCAACGTATTTCCACGTGAAATTCAACGTATCACATGTCGCATATCAATTATAATAAACGGTTATTGGATCAAAGTCATTGTTTCGGAGAAATTTGTTTGCTTTGATTCGTGAAACCACAAACAGCCTCGCCATGTAGCTAATACCTTCCAGTAAGATTAACATGACAATTACTACCATAACAGAGCACATGATCACGAAAAGCTACTCACCTTGGACCAAGGATGGCAACAAGACTTTTAGAGGGAATCTCACCGTTTACTGCAATGTAAAAAATCTTATCATTGTTCCATTTTTTGGCTCAGTTTGATTCATGAAAAATTAAACTAATTCAGAGTTAAAAATACCTCGGTTAATTATCATTCAGACCTACGTTCTCAATTCGAAAGTACTCCTAACATATACTTAAATCTTAATTGTTCCAATGATATGTTAATCCGGCTAAATATAGTCATAGATAGCAACTCGTGGTTTAAAAAAACTGGGCATTGTAAGCACATGATAACACAGCATGTACAAAACAATATACAAGTTGACTGTTCCCATTTGTATTTAGAGTATCGTACAGCCTTGCTGCCATCACATATTCACTCCTAAAATATAGATTTAAGGCTTATCTGATCGGTATATGCAAAATGCACACGAGAGGTAATATGAACGCCTGAACGGGTCGGATATTTGGTATCATGCAGATCCATTACAATCGGCTTGTATACAAACAGCTGCAATGCCGTTATTCCTGGAACTGAGAGGGTGTTATAGATATAACGGCAGGGAATTTTTTTCAATATTGTAGTTGGACTTACGGTTATTCATTTACTCGATTTGTGCATCAGTGATTATGGTGATTACCTTCGTTTAAAATTTGATTCACGACAAATTCAATATTTCCCCGACCTCGCTTCAAACATCGATCAAAGAGGCCCGTTTGTTTATGTACAAACACATTAATATCTTCCCAACCGAGAACAATTTGGCTTGTTTCAAATGTAGAAGATAAATCAATACTTCTTTTGCTACCATTAAATGTATTTAAACTGCTTTGTTTTCTCAGGCCAGAGTGTGAATGACGTCCATTCTCGTAGCCATCAATATTAGGATTGCTATCGCTTGAGCCATAAGATGGATACATAGGAGTTTCGTAGCCTTCATAATTTAGAAGTTGATTTCTATCCATACTGAAGATTTGCACTAAGTTTATGCCACATTGACATGCAACACTACAATTTACAATCAAATGCACCTTAATGGCTGTAACTGAACAGCGAGTTGTGATATTTTTTTGTGATATGAATTGCAAATATATTTAAGTGGGCAGAATGGTGCACCATGCATTGACCCATGAAATGCCCATCTATATACTAATAGGTTGAGTAAAAAATGACTGATGCCTTTGACACTGAAGTTTAAATTCAAACACCCTTGTCTCCAACACGACGTAGTTAACTATAGCTTTATTATCTCTCTTCCGCATCACAGAATTCCACTCACACAGAACTCCCGAAGGAACAAGATTTATGTTTAGAATTAATGATTCACTTTAGAAAACTTATGTCAATTAAATTGCAGATGCTATGTGGTAAATTTGAATATGAAAAGGCTCATATTTACAGCAAAAGGCTTTTACCCATCCTGTTATATCGCGTTGGTCATATTCGGCAAATTTTCTCCCGGTAAAGAGGGCTCAGTTTTTCAGCGGTCTTCGCATAAAAAATTAAAAGCTTTTCGTTTTACGCCTTGCTCTCAATTTTATGTAAGTTGTCCGCTGACAATATGAGCCTGCACGAGTGGGAGAAACTTAGCTAAGTTGGACCAGCGTGTATCGTCACGACATTAAGTTTTATCCTTTCACACTCGCGTTGACTTTTACAACTTTCCCTATGAGTACATTTTGTTTTATTCTATGTTATTATCATAATTTTAGGCAATTTTAAACAGTTGAACATGATGTCGTGAAGATGTACGATACATCTAACCGGGGGCCTAAAGCGAAGTCCAAACTCCAAGTGCTGCAAGTCCCTGGGTACGAGGTTGCATACGTACCGTAGTTGCTATAGGCTACCGATTTTTGATGCAGCAATATGACAACCTCGGAATTTCTTGCGCGGGGTTTAAAATTATGAAATAGGGTTATGTCGTCTTTAAACATGTGTGCATTACCATGTATATATGCATGACTGTTTTTTGTTTCATATTTACAGTTGTGTTAGTAGCGCAAGTTGTGTGCAATCGAGTATCCTCGGGAAAGCACATTGACCACACCATATTGATTTTATTTCGCGGTCAAACTAGCGAAGGAGGAAAGGTCGCAGATTCGATTTCCACCTGCATCGCATTCCAAGTCAAGTATTTTCAAGCATTTTTCAAGTATATTTGGCCTAATGAAACCCAGGATGAAAGTATAACGAAAAAAAACACATTTGGGCGTTCTTGCAAACATGCAGATTTCAGTTCAGCGTCTAATGATAATTTTAGTTAAGCTGTATGAAGGGAAACTTTCAGGTCAATCGCCGTTTAAATTACACAGATTTTCATACTGTGCTTCATTAATGTGATACACAAATTCATGGGAAATCTATGACGCAAACGAACAGAGAAAACACTCACTTATTGCTATTTACTTATTACAAAACTAAAAAATGCTAAAAATTTACGATAAAACTTCTCTATGCAAGACAATCATTATATACTAAAACCCATCTGCGCTACTCCAAGCTCACTGTCTTTTCCTTTAGGATCGGATGATCGCTAACATCGAACCTAAAACGCCTACACATTTAATTTTATTTGTTGAGTATAAGCCTAGCAACCATTGTCAATGAAGTGGTCTAGCCCTTGCCACCATAGGTTGGATTTTGGAATGTCGTCGTGGCCTGTTTGAAGATTGGGTTTTCACTTGTGTCCCAGCGCGCGTTTTGCTGCTCACGTTCAAACTTGGCGAACTCTCGACGATCCTGAAAATTAAAAATTATAATACATGTAAAAAGTTGTTCATTTGAGCCTGGTTACCTGAGATGCAAAAGAAGCGTGATGATTTAGGTGATTTTCGCTCTTTCACCGCATCTATCAAAAAATGCACCGAAAATGGCGAATAGATTGACCGACCAAATTAATGAGTAATGAAACAGTACCTGTATAGTTGCCAGCAATTTCCAAATTAACAGTAAAGCAGCTCCGATAGCGACGATTCCCAGGATAACTCCAATAATAATTAATAGATAACCCTCTTCACGAGGACATCCTATTGAAAATATCGTATAGACGCAATGAGAAAAGGACACTAACAATCGCACATGAAGAGTTCAAAAAAATAAGAAATTATCTATGCAAATTACACAATGTAGTTAACACGACGTCGTGCAACCAACTATCACACAACAGCCATTTATTGCCATTGCTGACTATTATCATTTAGAATATTAAAATGCTAAGGTTTCTTTAACGTCCGCTAAGCTTTGTTGCTAAGGTTTCTTTAACGTCGATATTTTTTCATCAAACTCATTCATACGCTTTTGGAGAGACGACACACATATCTAGCTATATTTAACAAAACAAACAAAAACGAAAAAGTCCTCACTTTTCTCTTCTTCAGCGTAAATTTGAACTTTTTCACTTCCTTCAATGAGTACATACGAGAATGTGCAATCGTCATCATCGTCAATTTCAACGCAAGTAGTACCCTGACCTTCATCTAAAAAATCGATATTTTTGCGTGATGTCAAACGCGGGATAAAAAGGATCGGGGTATCTGTAAATATCTTATTACAAATTCATGCTTTTTCATTCTATATACACCAGTCTGTATGGTTCTTTCTTCACTTCGCTGTTATGTTGATCTTAGTAATGATTAATAGCATTTAAAGTTAAACATAATCTTACGTAAAAAAAACTTTAAATAAGCTTACGTGATTCGACGTTATCTACTTTGGTTATTGTGGCATTGCAACTCTTCTCACAGTCTCCAGTCAATGGTCCAGTTTGATATATCTTACAACGCACACAGTCCTTGTAATACGAGCAGCCTTTTATACAACCCTATTGAGATATAACCATACATGTGTAAGCAATTGCCTTCCAGGGTCACCCTCAAAAACTTTAAACCTACAAAGAGTATTTATTGCTCTCGTTGCATAATTGCAAAGTTTCTGACCACAAATTTTCAAATCAGTCAGCGTGACATTAGCAAGTCAATCTACCCACACACGCAGAAGAGGCATAATTCACAGTGTGAAATTTCGCATGCACAAACCAATGTTGGATGATTTTGGATTAATTTCACTGTTATCTGCAAAAGGAAATATCGTGTACGTACGTCACAGGTCTCGCAGAACGTTCCGGAGAACTTTGGTTCACAAATACACAGCCCACATTCACATTGACCACGCCCAGAACATGTCACCTGCAAGAAGGCAGAGTTGAATCTTTTAATTACCAGGGTTTTTGTGAAACATACTTTTGTAAACGGGATGACAGGACAATATGTGCGCACATGCACTTTAGAGTTGAGTTATGAACGAAATTTCAGATTGCTTACATTATTCTGTATACACGCCGTGGTTACATTGCGACAGCTACAAGACGGGCCCTCCCAGCCAGGGAAACAACTGCACTTATTACAATCACAATATCCTCGTTCCTCGCCTAAAATTTGAAATAAAGCATTCACTAGAAGCATATTGTCTGCACATAGACGGTGTACAATACAACTTCGCATCAAATGTGGTATAACAACTGCTTAAAATAGAAAAAAATCTCAAAGACTTTTTGACTTAGTATGACTTACTAACTCTCCTGACGAAGGCCATTAGGTCGGTCGAAACGTCGAGACGTTTTTTTTTGTACTTTTAGGCAGTTGTCATACAAGATTTGTTGGTGTATATACACATTTATCTTGTGTCGTCCCCATGTTTTGTTATAAACCTACCACCACAAATTTGTCCTTTTTCATCGGACTCGCAAAGCTGATCATTGCATTGACAAAATTCGCCATATGAGCGACCTTCACCAGCCTCCTGATACAAAAACAGAATAAAAGATTAAGAAAGTTGATAGCATGCATTCTAGCGCTCGCAACATTTCGTAGCAAGGATGAAAAACCGACAAACATTAAGATGTAAAATATTTAACAATGAACGACGAACCTTTCTTTTGTCACACTCGCATTTCCCACAATAACATCTGCCTGCATTACTACATATACTCGACGAATTTCTGGAAAAAAAATTTCAATTTGCCTTAAAATCACCTGACCATGATTAAGCTACTAATGTGGGCCGGAACATGACACGGTTTGTTACAAGATTTTAGCTGTACCATGCAAGAGCTACCAATAGTTTATATATCCTATAATCTGCTGCTTCAACTGGAAATGATTCGCGTATTCTGCACTGCTTGTTCCACGGGTATTACGTAAATTCAAACATTTTCCCTGTAGGTTGAATTACTAAAACAACCATGAATAAAGGAATACCAAATGATTTTCCGTGCAGGATTGCGTGATCCATGCACGCGGGATGTTGCGAGACTTTCGGAAAGCGTGAAAATACACGAGCCGTAGGCGAGTGAATTTTCACGCTTTCCGAAAGTCTCGCAACATCCCAAGTGCATGGATCACGCAATCCTGCACGGAAAATCATTTGGTAATTGTTTTATAAAATAACTGTAGTGAAACAACGGTTAACTTTATTAAAATTAAATTTCGCGTGCAGGATTGTCTAAAACGCGTGCAGGATTGTCTGATCCTGCACGGCTATTGACCAATCACATTGCGTGTTTCACTATAGTTATTATATAAAGCCGTATACTTACGATGCTCTACATTTTTCATTGTGTTCGTCTATTCTTGAATCAGGACAATCACACTTATCAAGAAGACTACAATGAAATTACAGTGTTAAAATGTGGTGGCAAACCTCTGCAAGCAAATATCAAAGTGACAATGAGTCGTTGTCGCTTACTATCCATCGTTGCATACACAATCTCCACAAGTCAAGGAGCCTTGTTCGCTGCATTCCGTCGAGTTATGAACCTACACATAGTTCATAAAGATCACTTATAAGAACAAAATATTTGCCGGTTAAAGTTTTAATTCACTAAATATAGATTTATAATTCTATATATTCTCCAAGACAAAAGGCTTTTCTCATAATGACGTCAAACGCAAAAAGCCCAATGTTACATGACTTTTGATTGGCTCTCGTGAGTGGGAGGCTAAGGCTACGTTCACACGCGGGACTGGACGAATTTGGAACCTCGTGTGAACACGTAGAAGCATTCATTTTTTACCGTGTGTACAAGAAAACAGGACGAATTCAAGCACGCATTCAAATTGGTCCGGTCTCGTGTGAACATAGCTCATGTCTACTATAAGCGACGTTAGCGTCTTATAGAAGAAATCAATTAAGAGACATTTAGTGTATTTTGAGAGAAAATACGGCTAGACGTATAGACGTTAATATAACTGTTGTGTTTGTAGCCTGTACGATTTGACTGCATGTGTATTAGACCAATTAAAGAAATGAGGGTTACGAACTACAGGCCAAAAACGTACTGTGCATATATAAAGACAGCAACTTACGGTCATATTTGTGCAATCACAATCACAAAGGTAGGTCACTTTAACAGGAATTTTATCACCAAGAGCTGTTGTTATAAAAAATCTGTATAAATAAAAATTAAAATTTAGATCTTGATACTTCAGAATGTAATTACGTATAAATCATTATCAGTTTAGTTATGCATCTTTAAAACATATCCTGTTCAATTACTATAGATGTGATGTTCATTTTGGAAATAAAAAGACTTACTTGGTGTATCCCATTCCACCAGCTGGACATTTTTCTAACGACACAGAAACGGTGAATCTTACCTATAAACGATTTGAGGATTTGTATTTATTAGCTACAGTACACCTCTCTTTCAAAACCATTTCGACAATCTCAAACATACATATTCACTATAGTCAGTTTTGGAAAGGGGCGACCATTTTACGACCATGTCAAATTGGTCATTAGACTAAACGAATCTGGGTTTCTTATGAGGTTTCACTTTAAAGTTTCACTGAAAACAGAATCAGCATTCAGCAATGTTTCATACCGTCTCTCCAATGGCGACGTTCTCACATGTTGTGCCTGGAAAACTACCATTTCTAAAATGTTAATAAAGTGATATTTTATATCATGATATTCGTAAGGATATTCGTAACGATTGGATGGACCAAATTATCACGGCATAAGAATAATTATAAACAACCGATATCCGTATTCGGAAGGTCATTGTGTTCAAAAGTTGTAAAAAGAATCTTTAAAAGCGAAACTAGACAAACCATGGAATATCAAGTTTTGGAAACAAGCTGTTTGTAAATCTAATTAAGTTAGAGTAAGTACAAAAAATCAACTGCAAAGGTCAGTACAATAAATTGCTGTGTATTAAAGAAGCTAGAAATACATACAAACAATGTGCAGTGTATTCAATTTTGAGGTCTTTGGTATCTTCTTCGTTATGGAAAACAGTTTGAGTTGTACCAATTTTCTATAGTGAAAGGTAATGAAATATATGATTTGTAATAGTTGTTAGATAAAGTTGATAATGCAGTAATTGTTGAATGCCAGGCCACATATGGACGTATGTTTTTTGTATCGGACGTATGTTTTTTCCAAAAATTATTGTGTATTTACACGTATTCACTATGTACAGTAGATCTAAAAAGTGTTTGCGGGTACATATTCAGTGTATACAGTACTTAGATCTTGGCTCGTTTATGTATCATGAATTTTCAATGAAAAATAATATGCATAAATGTTGTATGCTCGAAATATGGTCATTGTGAAGGATTTAGTACAGTATATAGATTGCAGCGTGCATGGAGATTGCATAAGGATAACCCGCCTGCAATAAATATGTGCGATATCAGTAAATGCTGTTTCGTTTCTTTGTTTAAATATCCTCCCTTGCCAAATTATAGGCCACTCCCGCCCGTGTTATCATACTATCACGTGTTACGCCCTCATACAAAACACGTGTTCTCCCACACCATTTTTATTCCCTCCTTTTTTTATGATATAAGGTATCAGGTCATGGTTGGAACTAAAAATTTTAAAATTTTACCTCGTACGTATTGCGAATCAGTTGTACGATATTGGTTGAATTGTCATAAAGTATACCAGCTTCGGAACCAATCTGTCTGCCAAAGTACCTGGCCACTCTCTAAAAGATTATATGCCAAAAATTATTTCACAAAAATAGGGACAAAAAGTGACACAATCTGTAAAGACTTTCAAAAAACAAAAGTATGAGCCCTCAAAACTCTTGCAGTTACAGAAAATCACCTTGTAGATGTCTATAGAAGTACTATCGACGGCAAAAATTGGAACAATGCTGTTATCTAATAACACTTTACGAAGATAAGATATTGAGGGATAGTCCTAGAAAACAAATAAATATATTAGTCGTTATTTCGAATATCGAAACAGGATTAATTAAACCGCCTGGATAAAATTAGGTATGACCCACCGTCTCTTTACCAAAATACGTATCACCGCTCCCCAACTTGCACCTTCCATCACTAGGTTGAACCAAGCCTCCTAACTACAGAATTAATCATAGTTAAGAATAAAAAACCTACCTGGATTTTGTTTTTCGATTAGACAATTTACATTTAAGGAATATGATATTACAGTATACAGGACATATAGACGATAATATATCTGAAGGCATTTTATGACAAATCAGGTTTGAGTCAGCGCTGATTTGAAATAAGAGTATATTATGTTCGGTAAAATTGACTAATGCAAAACCTCGATGATAACTTACCAAGCCATCTCCGGCGATATGAAAGTCTGCCTCAGTTGTAATAACAACCAGTCGTCTTGCGCTCTCCTTTGGAGACCAATTTACTGCCTATATTAAATCATCGTGAATAAACAAGATACAGGAAGCAGTCAGCCAAAGAATAGGGTTCTTTCTATTTTAATACCAACAAGCGGTTTTAGTGATACTATGATTGGTAAGAAAACTCACTTTCTCACAAACAGCAACTTGCATTAGAGTATCGACCCAACCATCTGGACCGTCAATACTGCCCGACAAATTTGAAGACTTTACACTTGCCTAAGACATTATTGTTAATAATCAGCAATGAAATTATTTTTGTTTTTATACAAAATTCTGAAAAGTTTGCTTTGAGGCGTTAAAATAAATATATATCGATTTCGCAGTTAACACAACCTCTCGGTGCTCCGCCATAACAGAAGAATGTGTGGTAGAAGAATAAAAAATACCTCAAACTCATCCGTGTTTTCAGTCAATGACAATGCATTCCTAAACACCCAGGGAGACGAGAAAGGCCGGGTTTTGTCTTTTTGCCCTTGTTTAATCCAGCTGTTAAACAAAAATACGATCAAATCATGGAGTGTTTGCATGCACAATGATTTCATTTGGATGTTTTAAATACTTTCTTGTAAGACTTATAACGCCTTGGCTGGAACATTTACACGATGGGCTAAACACGCAATACAGTAGAACGCAGGGTAATATACAGTGTAGGTGGGTATATTCTTGTGGAAAATTTAGAAAAGTCATGTTGTAATAATTATATTCTGAACAAGTAGTATTCATATTGTATAGACCCTTTGCACTGATGTCATAGTCCTTAACATTTGTTCTTCAGACACGTCCTTTGGCCTAACTAAACTGAATCATGACGCAAACAGTTAACGAAGCGAAGTGTCTTCAGTGGTCAAAGTTTCTGTATTTTACAAAAATTCACGTTATTTTGTCAAATGCTCTTAATTAAAGATGCCCACTGTGACGTCATGTGCCAAGGGTAAAAAAGTTCCCACAAACACTACAGTAAAACTTACTAGCTTTCAGATGACTGAGAAAACGGAAGCATTGGTTTATCTACCATTGTACCAAAACCAACACGAAATCTAGATGTGATATTGAGCATTTCTTTGCCTGGAAAAAAGACACATTTCTCGAACACATTGTTGTTGCACCTTACGATATTTCGGAAGTTGGGTCACTGTGGATGACAATTTATACACAGTAACTGCAGATTTTCCAAAAACTTTGCTTTGACTACTTTCGTTAATCGAGATCGTTCGTTTCTTGTCATTTGTCATGTGACATGCCTGGAACACAGTGTCAGCGAACACTGAGTAAACAGAATACTGTATTTGGGTTGTATGTTCTATTATGGAAGCATAAACAGTTCCGTGAATAGTGCGAAGCTTTTAATTTTTTCCCTCTCCAAGGAAAGCAGAGATAAAACTACTGTGCTTGCACACTTTACCAACCTAGATCAAGCCCTAGCGTTTCAACAGACTTCAAATTGTCTTTCATTGAATACGACATATCCATCAACATATAGACATCAACTGGATAATTTTCTGGTGTTCGAACTGATATATCAAATTCTCGTTTTTGCCCTGCAAAAAATTAATACAATTCTTTTCATAGGATTTGTAAATAATACTACATGTATGTGCATAGAGTGTATGTATGTATAATATAATCTTTCCATCAGTGGTGTACCCAGCATCCATTAGTGCATGGAAAATATATTCATATATTCATGTTCACTGACCATAAAAACAATTAATTTCAAAAGAAATCAACAAAGTAGAACATCATTATGACTTTACACATTGCTTTGATTGGCTGGAAGCCTGAATCAGCTGTCTTATTGTATTTAAAAATTTAACTGCTTTATTATCAGAAAAGGTATCATTTAATGCAGTTGATAGACAAGTATTTTAGATAAAGAAAATAGGATATTTTATACATTCCAATATACACGAGGAAATAAGTGGCATCAACACAATTTGATGAGGTTTTATATACTTTGTACATGTATCTTATTCTCTGCATACCTGGCCTAAGTGCAATAACAACTTCCTGTGGTTTAACTTTTGTTGTATTTGTTAAATCCTCATTCTGAAAAACAATATGACCAGTATTTAAACTGTGAAATCCAGACTCTATTCATTGAGACTTTTCACAGTCTCCATGTGGATAATTGCCTTGATTCATTGATAATTTGTCATATATTTACACTATCACAATGAAAAGCAATTGTGTTTTGCAGATATATCAAATGATAACAATGATAAAAAGAACAAAATCTGATTAAACACCACCATCAAACAATTGCAAATAAAAAAAATATTGAAAAGCTTACCTTAGTAGCAGTTGCATTAGATAAAGGATTAATAATATTTGAACAGTTCTGCTGTTTATGTTTAGCCATTGAATTACATCTTTCTAATGGCGATGTTTGTTTGGTATAGTCCTATAACACAGCAAATTTTAATAATTTTACAATCAATACCATTTTAGTAGTTCTCACAGCTGTACATCTTCTTATATACAATTGATAAGATTTAAAAAGTAAAATATAATACACACCACATCTGAACACCAAGTACATTCAGCATCTGAGTACTGGATACATTCTCGACAAGTTGATTTCAGTGGGCATTGGTTTCCTTGTGCTCTAATATCTAACAAGAGTAGTATCACAAATTTCAATACAAAGCTACGAATTATTAGAAGAAATCAATTTCTGATGCTACATTTAAGTTTGTTATACATTATCATTTTGTAGTGTATAAAACTTGCACTGACAAATGCATTAACTAGAAGTCGCACATGTTTGGTAGAGTACCAAAATATGAAAAATACCAAATATAACATGAAATCTGTCAGAATTTTCTAAAAAAATCACTTACAAATTGAGTTATAAATCAATAACACTGCAGTGAAATAATTTCTATATTTCCAGAGCCTGGTATTCCCCTGCATGTTTGATTCTAAAAAAATAAACAGAAAAGTTACCAAACATTTTTAATTTTAACCAGCTTCTGTGAATCAGTTCTCCTTATAACAAGGGACACTATACACATGATCCGAAAGTACCTCCATAGATCATAAACTCATACACTTATATACAATCAGAACAATCAGGAACTATAAATAGTGTTAAGCTTTCCTACAGTTCAAATTTATTTCAAGAAGTAACATCAACTTGTTATTTTTATATGTTGCAGAATGCACACCACTATCATTGCAAACTTGATTTAAGCCAGTTAGTCTCAGCTAGAACTCTGATTCAGTCTTAATTAAGAGTCCTGGTTTTGACAGGAACCATTCTCATATTTTTGTGTTAATTTTTGTTTCAAATTAAATCTGTATCCGGCTGTAATATTCTAATTAAAATGTTTATGACTCACATAAAATATGCCCGAACTACATAATAAAAAACATCACAATACTGTAGTCCAAAGTTGTGAATAAAGAATATAATGAACATGAACCTTGAGCCAACATACAGTGTTTCTATGCAATACGGCCCAGATGGGTATATTTATTTTCATATTAATTCCTCGTTAAATTCAGGACACTACATACAAGAAGTAAAGAAGAAACTATTCTATATGTACAGAAATCCTCATATTTTATGCTTAAAAAGATAATTTGTGAGGTTCTATTTGCTCAGGAACACAGTCTGCAGCGATATATTCATACACAGATATCAAATATTTAGACATTAGCATACGAATAAGCCAATAAGCTCTTCAAAAGTAGCTAAACTGGTCACAAATACTGTTAGAGTGTTATTGGTATCTGTGCAGTATATAGGCTTCGCCAAGAAACACAATTTTACAATATTGTATTACGATTCCGCGCAAATGTGTGATCAGTCAACAGGTTATTAAATATATACGACCGGCTTGACTCGAGCAAAAGAATAAATATTAATATAATACGGCACAACAAATGGAGCCAAAATAATCAAAATATATGTAAGTTCATATACGGCACCTTGAAAAATTTAAACAAACAAATCAACCGCACAATATTTTTAGTTAGATTTAGCGCGATTTTTAATGTTTCATGCGTGGATACTGCATTTGCCTAGAGTGGAAAGTATCACACTATCACTCAGTAAGTGCGGGATATACATAACAGTCTTTTATACTATCATACCTGTCGCCTTGATGTATGTTACAAACGACCTGCTTTGTGAATGTTTATATACGCAAGCCAACACAATGAACAGTCGTTAATAATTCAAGCAAACGGACATCCAATCCCAAAGGACTGTATAATAGATTGCTTAAATGAAAAAACTCTTGACAGAAACGAACAGGTTGACAAGACTTCGGACTCGTAAACCACAACCCTAAATGCCTTGTTACCGGAAAGCTTGGCTCATGAACTGTCAGCGGCCGCTACCTATCTGTACAATCCTAAGATTCTTTCGCGACAAACCCAAATTTTTTCCGCGATTCCGATTCTTGCTAGGCTGCCATCTGATAGTGATAGAGTCAGAGCATGATCATGGTCGAGTATCCCGGAAAATTGTGTATTCGAGCCTGGTCGAGTATACCGGAAAATAGTATATTCGACCATCATCAAGTATACCGGAAAATGGTATATTCGACCATGATCAAGTATACCGGAAAATGGTCATGGTCGATTAAAATATATTCAACAAATATGCATCGAATGGGTAAGGTGAATAGTAAGGTTCAATTGAATGTGCCAAAATATGGTATATTTTACCTGTGTGAGACTGAAGATATTTTATATCTTTGATATTCCGGTATATTCGATCATATATACCAACCATATCATCACAATAGTATAGTAGAGGCGGGAGACAGGATAAAAATGGTCCTAACTGTAAATTGGTAATTTAAAGATTAGGGAA
Organism: Dendronephthya gigantea; assembly: GCF_004324835.1. Taxonomy (NCBI): domain Eukaryota; kingdom Metazoa; phylum Cnidaria; class Anthozoa; order Malacalcyonacea; family Nephtheidae; genus Dendronephthya; species Dendronephthya gigantea. The sequence goes on along the minus strand of NW_021163010.1, from coordinate 2,322,132 downwards.
TAGGGATTGATTATTCAGCGCATGGGGTCTGCAGGATCTCTTGCAGAAATTTTCTGTATTTTTGAGTCCCTATGACTAGATTTCCAGCATTTTGGGGAACAATTACTTATGATCCATCTCAGAAGAGTGAGTCTTTTAGGAAAATACCATATGCTACTTTTATCACTGCACAAATTGCCGGTTATCATTGCACACTAAAATAGGTATGATCAATCTTGCTTATTTGGCGCCACTTGAATTCCCTCAGATCCGGGGGAGAATTAAATGATAAGATAGATTATTTATGGGTTTGGTCGGTCCGTATAGACTGAATATTTCCCCTCGTTCACAAAGCGTCCCCCGGCCCGTTTTTCGGATATTTCCTATGTACGGACTTCCAATCAGGCAAATCAACATAGCTAGCTACTATGTTATATAAGTAAATATATTTTTATCTTAATATGGTAACTGGTCAGTATAGGTGGTTGTAATTATGAGCCCATGGTGAAGAATGACAAAAATAATAGGAAGTATATAGGTAACTTAAAAATATTGTTCTCTTTACAGCTACTAGGGGCATTTGACAATAACAGGAAAATGTGCAGTAATTTGCCATTGAGTACTTCTACTGCAACAATTATATAATAACTATATAACTGTACCAACCGGCATCTCCCGTTGTCAGCTCTAATATCATTAATTCAGACGATTCGTTTTTGCCGTGTGCAAACTTTGAAATCTTTTGTGCAAGTCATATTTTCCTGAGCATTTATAAATCTTTCTACCCACCAAATTTGAAGTCAAAGTATTAAGAAAGTCTTACCATGAAATTTCCGCGGTGTTCTAAATATCAATATTTGAACATATGAAAAATATTTATTCCTTTAGAGTTCTTTCTTGTCGAACTGTTGCACATCCACATTCTCTCCAGTTTTCCCCATAAACACAATTACACACAGAAGAATGATAGAAAATGGTTTAATATTTCACCACGTCAAGGTATACATGTTACAAAAATTAGGTAGAAAATGTGCAAGAATTCTAAAGGTCCAGTGCAAAAGTATAATGAGATTATTTTTATCATTTACTGTTAGTTATAAGTTGATTATACGGATTCAACGGCTTCTTAAAGTGCGATATATCCCTAAAAATTAAAAAAGGCATTAATTAAAGGTCTATAACAACGAATAAATTTTATAATATAACATTTATGTTTCGCGCGTGCTGATTGGTCGAGAAGCGTGTCTCTATTTCACAAGTCTATATTCACTGAGCCGAAGGTGAATTTCACTTTCATATAAAAATTACTTCAAATTTCTTATTTGAAAAAAAACCCAAAAAGCTATATAGCTATAGTCACTGACCAGTGACTATAATATGACTCGAATGTGAACAAAGACTCTAATGTGAACAAATTAGACTTTTCTACAGTGTGTTTGGAAATTTAAAACAAGCGATTTTGAACTTACTTCTTGTCCAGTACTGACGCTGCTTTTTCCACCTACGCTTGATTGTTCGGCTTGTGATTTAGTTTCATAAAACATGGGGTTGACTTTGTAGGATTCCAATCTTGTTTGTTGTGGAGGACTCGTTGTGTATATGGCTGCGTTCTGGTTTTTACCATTACGGGCCGACATCTCTATATCTGGGTTCTCAATACCCACTGATTCATTTCCAAAGAAATATCTATTTCTGTCAACTAGTGTTGTATTATCCACCATGTACCTTTTATGTAAAAAATAGATAAAATTAATAAACTCTTTATATATAATTGGAAAGATCTATGCCCTATATACAATAAATTCAGACACAGACCTGGGTTGGTATTCTTTCTGTTTTTGAAGCAAATTTGAAGATAATTTTGAGACAAATGAAATGGATATTATATATTATATCTTTTAAAGCGAAACGACGTTTAATAAATATAGCTAATATATTTCGCTATCATGCATTTGTCTCAAAATTATATCCTAAACGTTTTTAATCCTAAATTCAAAAACAAGGTTCCCAATAATTTTTTATAGTAAGCTCGATATGCATGCATGTTCATGTGCCTGAATCATGGTAGAGTACGTTCGTGTTTCTATTTATCACTGTTTAAAAAGATAACATACTGGCTTTCCTCGGCATTTTCCAAGCAGCATACAAACAGGATGAACATGACAATGATCAAGAACGCAACGCCGAATACGATAGCGTATACCAGCCACCAAAGATCGTCTATAGGAAAGAACACAAAAGGAAAAAAATCAAGTTTTGCAGCGCGTGTTACGTATAATGAATCATTATATTTAATAATAGGCCCGGAGATGGCAAAAATAAATGGCGTGATGCGTCTATGAACATGCCACGCCATTTATCCGCCATTTCACGTCATCTTTGAAGTTCACGTCCTCATGCTAAATTTTCCTAATTAGGACGCCGAGACGTCGTGGTCATTTTAGACATTGAGCATATATAATTATGCATGTATGAATGGATGTTATTTCGCAGGACGTTATATGACGCAATATCGCTCGAGTACGCATTTACATAATTTATACTAAACAGGCCAAACTCACCAATTGGTGGATTCGGGTCTTCCAATGCTAAATAAAATGAAATGAGGAAAGCTAAGCCACGAAGACAGCAAAATCAAATGGGATTACCCATGGGATTGCATTTGCGTGGCTATATGGGAGGCGCCCATATAGTAGTGTTGTCAGTCAGGATGAGCATGTCAAGGGCCGATCAAATAAAGAATTATTGAAAAATTCAAAAAGATTGCATAATAGGCTCTATGAAGGAGTGTCGCAATGGAGCTAATATCAAAATTTCTTCAGTGAGTTGGAAATGGTCTAAATCATATACCTGAGCATTTGATTCCATCTCCGTAATATCCTTCATTGCAAACACAGGTATACGAACTCATAACATTGGTACAGTTGGCGTTCTTGTCGCAATCTTTTATATCAACCAGATTTGAAATATGACACTCATCGTAGTCTACAAAACGAGAAATTTTTTTCACTGAGATTAGTGCATAGTTGTGATTGAATAAGATCAGAACTAGTGCGATAAAATATAAGGACTAAAAGAATGGTATAGTACAAGTTGAGGATGTATCAAAGATGGCGACCGAGAAATGTGGGACGTGCGATGAGAAAGTATCTATTATATAGAGATTACCGCCATGTGTTAACTTTGAAGTATTGACTGTATGTCTTCCCAACATAGATCCATTCTTTATGATTGCATCCGACAATTCTTTAGTTAAGGATGCACCATTTTGTGTCACGTTGGCATTAGTTTTGAAAAAGACCAGATACTGAATAACAACAGACCCAGAGCTAAAATAATGCAGCAATAAAATAATATAACTTGCCGATTATTGATTTCCGATGGAAATGCATGCACTCTTTATAATTAAGATTATTAATAATTAATTACTCTGCATGTCCCTATTATACCTGTCAGAATGTTCCCTTCAAAACAAATGTTAGAAAATTTGAAAACAAAACTTAGGAGGAGACTATAATATGCGTATTTATTTTAACAATACAACAAAAGGTGGGCTATTTCAACACATACCTCATGCCAGTAACTTGGGTGCTTTGGAAAGTGTCTGGATATAAACTTCTGTAATACCTGTTCAGCTAAAAAATGCAAAACATGGTATGATTAGAAAAAAAACCCTTTAAAAATATATCCATGGAGCAGTCAGCAGTGCGGAAACATCTTGCGTCAACTTGTTATCAATTATGGCGAAGAATGCCTTTTGGTCGAAACATCCGGAGACGTGTTCTTCGGCAAAGGTTCAGGAATTTCATTCCCTTACATATACGTGTTGAAGTATTGAAAAAACATTGCAAAAACAGCTGATTACCTGCACTTGGATCTCTTCAGCAAGTTGGAGGAATATCAAAGATGTGGCATTTCCCAGTTCAGTGACGAATGAAAGATTGATTGTTATAGAAGCTTCGTAACTGATGATTGCTGAAGGGAACAAGCATTTATCTCTTTATTGATTGAACGATGATCTCAGTGTGGGGGACATATTAATATCGATCATGTCATTAGGAACAAGGTTACCGTTATAATTGTGTTCCTTTGCATTTATCGGTAATATAAATTTACAGCGAAGTTTGATGTTTTTGGCTGTTCTTTTTGTACTCTTAGATTTGTGCCCAGGGTAGCACAAGTAATGGCAATCTTATGTCTGGATTCAGTATAGAAGAAACGAACCGCGGTTTCTGTCCGTTGACGAAAGCTGGCGAATGCACTGCGCTTATCCGTGCCTTAAGGTAACACTAAATCTTAGTCAAATTCTGCGTCTAGATCTTTAAATGGTGAAATTACGTTAATTCATCGGGGCAACGAACAAACACGCGTAAAACCATGCCTTCGCCTCACCGCAAGGTATTCAATTGTCGGCATATTTTCTACGCAAGTTTTTATCACGATCATTTTGTACTTTAACCTCGTAAACATGAGGCATTTAGAAATAGCCTTCGAGGTGCCAGTCATTGCATGTTTCGGTAAACGAATGATGCAAATTTACTTAGGCTTTTGCCTTAGCTAGTTCAGGGAATTATATTAAATGTGGGCCGGAGAATGAATATTTTTCTTGATGTGAGTGCCATAATGTGCGTGATTCGCTGCGTGTTGGGCACTGGACACAAGTTGAGCTAGGTAAATATTAGTGTTGGCATTTTGATATCGGTTCCTTTGATTTCTAATTTTTGTTCCGTGCCAACCTTTGTGCAGATGTGTGTAATCATGTCAAAAGGATCATTCCACGAACTTGGCTACAGGACACACGCTTGCTCAGGTCTTACCTGTGCACTCGCCTAGAACCTTCACTTCTCGAGGACTACTGCAATAACATCGATACGTTCCTGGGTAGTTCCTGCACAACTTGTCTGCATCGCACACGCTAGGATTGTACTTGCATTCATCATAATCACCTACAGAACATTCACGGAAACCAATTGTACAATTTCTCGTACAGTTTGATGGAATTCATTGATTAGCACGAATAGAGAATGTACGAAGCAAAGGCGAGTAGCAAGAGAATGGATTCAGACTGGTTTTGGGCGATTTAGCGGCTTATCTACTTAAGACACGTATTTTGCCTAACATGCAAATGTATTACAATGTAAGTTCATTAACTCCCCCACATGGTAGTAGTGCATGAGATTAAGATTAGAGATGGTATAGTAGTGCATGAGATTAAGATCAGAGATGGTATAGTATAGTGCATGAGATTAAGATTAAAGATGGTATAGTAGTGCATGAGATCAAGATTAGAGATGGTATAGCAGTGCATGAGATTAAGATCAGAGATGGTATAGTAGTGCATGAGATTAAGATCAGAGATGGTATATAGTAGTGCATGAGATCAGGATTAGAGATGGTATATAGTAGTGCATGAGATCAAGATTAGAGATGGTATAGTGGTGCATGAGATCAATATTAAAGGGGTTATATCGGAGACGTTAAAAATCCGGCAATGTGGCAAAAATTACGTACAAACCTGCATTAATACTGTCCAATTCGAAACGCGGTTCGAGGGCTTTTTTGTTGCCATGTGTCACATTTGATACGAAAATATCCTGGACGTCAGTCATCGACATATCTCTTACATCCGTGTTGAAGAATATACGAAAGTTTGCTGTCACAAAGTCTGCTGGCTTTTTGCTAAATTAAAAATTTCATTATCAATTTTAACAATAATGAAAAAAATTCTTGTATAAAAGTATAATAATTGAAAGAAAAGTCATGCAGCTATTTTATCGATAACTTCTCGCTATAAAACTAGTATCACAAAAATATATGCTTCTTAATTTTCCATATCTCTTGATCAGATATGGAAAATATATAATCTCTTACCTTAACTCTTCTAAACGTGCAGATTCAATGTAATGTTCACCCTCCGCAGAACGTGAGTACACCTTATTTACCTAAGTGGAAAGCAAATAATGTACCGACTATATATTTTTAATGATTACTCTCTTTATTATTACTCCCCAAAATCTTACCGAGTTTTCAAGTTGATGTTTTAACTTCAAATGTTCTTCACTGTTTGAATTGCCCAGCGCGTCAGAATATGTCACATTTGTAATAACAAACTGCAGGTTGAAGACCAGAACATCTAAAAGTTTCAAGAATTGATATAATTATGGAGATATAGACACTCTATGAGTATGATGTCTCACTATTTCTTGGAAGCGTTTTCCTTGCACGCGGGGCTATCGTTTATATAATTATAATTGCCTTTTTTGGATCGTCGCGCACACGTGCATACCGCGGGGAATTACAAATTAGGTTCTTCTAAGGTTGAAGACCCAAATTATATAGATAATTTATCAACAGTCATTATGTATGCAACACAGATAATGTTAATTGTATTTCTATATACCGACTTTTTAATTTTTGTATTTCATTTGATAAATGTTTAATCAATTTGAATTTACTTGAAAATGAATTTATTCCTAAATTTTAAGCTCTTCATATACATTTGGCGCCACATTTCAGGATGGATTTGAGAGCAAAATATGAAAACGATAGTGTTGACGAAGTCGCCTACCTTTGCAGACGTCATCTACGTAATTCTGTCCCCGAGGGCAGTTGCAGCGGTGACTTCCATACGTGTTTTCACAAGTCAAAGTCGCACCACATGGGTTAGATTCACATTCATTGATATCTAAAGTATCAATGCATAAATATAGCAACCATTGTATAAGGCTGTATCCATCATTTCGTCTTGTCAAAAGACAAACTCTACGAGTTAATAACCTAAAGCTTTATAAAAAGTCTGCAGAGTATATACCCACCATTGACTGTAATTTACCTTCACACTTGGTACCACTTCCAGTAAAACCAGGGTTACATGCACAAGTATACGAGCCTTTTATATTTGTACAATTCGCATTCACGTCACAATTGTCAGTATTCAAATCACATTCATTGATATCTGCAGCAAATTATTCAAAGAAGATATGATATTAGTACAAGATTTTTAAATCATGAGATGCATCAATTGATATCACGTCCATAATTCAACATGTTTCATTTATCATTTAGTTTTCGCCCTAGCGCCCTAGTTTTCATCGCACAACATCGTACATGTTCTTTTTTCGTTCTTCTTCATCGAGTTACAGGTACAATGGTTGGGGACCGTACGACACAATAAATTATGTAAACCAGGATAGCATTTTATGGCGTGGTTCTTATTTGCTAAAAATACCGAATATAAATTTAACTTCCGCAAAACATTAGGCATTAGCCCTTAATCGCTGTGCTATTTGCAACGTTGTTTGGTTTTGAAATCGTAATATTCTAATCCCGTATAGGTTTTTCCCAAACGACAATTTGACTGAAATTACCTGCGCAGAAAGTGTCATTTCCAGTATAACCAAAGAAAGTAGCTATTCAAAGAAGTTAGCTATAATACACAAGCCTTCATGCAAAAAATGCAAGAGATGAATTTCTTAACATCACATTCATTACGAAATTTTACAAGTTTTACTAAGAAAACCTTCTTTTTCATCACTAAATGCAGCACTGTGTTACTGAAAATCGTACGGCAAATTTCGATTTTGAACTTTTAAAGCTCTCACACATTTAGAAACTTCTCAAATCAAGTTGAGTGCACACACTTCTTCGTTTGGTCTCGAAATCGTTATCAGTATTCTAAATTTTTCAAGGCAAGTTCAAATTATTTGGCTCTAATTTACCTTCGCAGAAGGTTCCATTTCCAGTATAACCAGTCCTGCATGCACAAGTAAATGACCCAGCTACTTCAGTACAATCCGCCTTTTCGTGACAGTTGTCAGTGTTTAAAGAACATTCAGTTATATCTGGAGCAAAATATTTACAGTATATTTAATACGATATGTTTTCAATGTTTATATAAAATGTTAAAAAGTGTGTATCACAAGCGTGATCTGCAATTGAAGGCCATCTAGCTGGCAACTATAGGAAGACATGATGTAGAGAAAAAATGAAACGTCGGAGTTTTCCTTAATTGGATATTTTCATTTTCATGTATTTTCTATGCAAATAAGTGTCTGTGATTTACCTTCACACAAGACCCATTTCCAGTAAAACCACTGTGGCATGCACAAGTATACGAGCCTTCTTGTTTGTACATGTCGCATTCCCGTGACAATTGTGAGTTTTTAAACCACATTCATTGATATCTGGAGGAAATTATTCAAAGAAGTTAGCTATAATATACACAAACCTTCGTGCAATAAAATGCAAGAGATCAGTGAATTTCTTAACATCACGTTCATGACAAAATATTAAGTTTTACTATAAGTATATAAACCTGGTTTTCATCACAATTAAATGTTCTTTTTTCTTCATGAAGACACTGTATCACTGACAATCATACGACTAATTGTGATTTTGATTTTGAAAACCCGGCGGCTGACTTTTAAAGCTTTCACACATTTAGAAGCTTCTCAAATCAAGTTGAGTGCACACACTTCTTCGCTTAGTCTCGAAATCGTTATCAGTATTCTAAATTTTTCAAGGCAAGTTCAAATTATTTGGCTCTAATTTACCTTCGCAGAAGGTTCCATTTCCAGTATAACCAGTCCTGCATGCACAAGTAAATGACCCAGCTACTTCAGTACAATCCGCCTTTTCGTGACAGTTGTCAGTGTTTAAAGAACATTCAGTTATATCTGGAGCAAAATATTTACAGTATATTTAATACGATATGTTTTCAATGTTTATATAAAATGTTAAAAAGTGTGTATCACAAGCGTGATCTGCAATTGAAGGCCATCTAGCTGGCAACTATAGGAAGACATGATGTAGAGAAAAAAATGAAACGTCGGAGTCTTTTCCTTAATTGGATTATTTTCATTTTTCATGTATTATTCTATGCAAATAAAGTGTCTGTGATTTACCTTCACACAAGATACCATTTCCAGTAAAACCACTGTGGCATGCACAAGTATACGAGCCTTCTTTGTTTGTACATGTCGCATTCCCGTGACAATTGTGAGTTTTTAAACCACATTCATTGATATCTGGAGGAAATTATTCAAAGAAGTTAGCTATAATATACACAAACCTTCGTGCAATAAAATGCAAGAGATCAGTGAATTTCTTAACATCACGTTCATGACAAAATATTAAGTTTTACTATAAGTATATAAACCTGGTTTTCATCACAATTAAATGTTCTTTTTTCTTCATGAAGACACTGTATCACTGACAATCATACGACTAATTGTGATTTTGATTTTGAAAACCCGGCGGCTGACTTTTAAAGCTTTCACACATTTAGAAGCTTCTCAAATCAAGTTGAGTGCACACACTTCTTCGCTTAGTCTCGAAATCGTAATCAGTATTCTAAATTTTTCAAAGCAAGTTCAAACTATTTGGCTCTAATTTACCTTTGCAGAAGGTTCCATTTCCAGTATAACCAGTCTTGCATGCACAAGTAAATGACCCAGCTACTTCAGTACAATTCGCATTTTCGTGACAGTTGTGAGTTTTTGAAGAACATTCAGTTATATCTGGAGTAAAATATTTACAGGATATTTAATACGATATGTTTTCAATGATTATATAAAATGCTCATAAGTGTGTATCACAAGCGTGATCTGCAATTGAAGGCCATCCAGCTACCTACCAGCTATAGGAAGCTAGACATCATATAGAGGAAAAATAAACTGGCGTGTTTCCCGTATAAATATTGTTCAATCCTATATTTCGATATGTAACACGCAATATGCATTTTCATAGACTTAAAAAAATTTCTGTACGTTGCTCATTGAGACGCTGGTATAACTCAATTTAAGTTAATCCTTTATGAATGCAGGTATAGTTTTACTTAAGCGACTTCAGCTCCTATAGCTTTTTCCTAATGAAACGTCGAAGTCTTTTCCTTCATTGGAATATTTTCACTTTTCAGGTATTATTCTATGCAAATAAAGTTTCTGTGATTTACCTTCACACAAGATACCATTTCCAGTAAAACCACGGTTGCATGCACAAGTATACGAGCCTTCTTCGTTTGTACAATTCGCATTCCCGTGACAATTGTCAGTATTTAAACCACATTCATTGATATCTGCAGCATATTATTCAAAGAAGTTAGCTATATAATACACAAGCCTTCATGCAAACAATGCAAGAGATGAATTTCTTAACATCATGTTCATTACGAAATTTTACAAGTTTTACTAAGAAAACCTGGTTTTGATCACAATTAAATGTTCTTCTTTCTTCACTGAATGCAGACACTGTGTTACTGAGAATCGTACGACAAATTTCGATTTTAAACTTTTAAAGCTCTCATACTTTTAGAAACTTTTCAAAATCAAGTTGAGTGCACACACTTCTTCGTTTGGTCTCGAAATGGTAATCACGGTATTTTAAATTTTTCAAGGCAAGTTCAAACTATTTGGCTCTAATTTACCTTCGCAGAAGGTTCCATTTCCAGTATAACCAGTCTTGCATGAACAAGTAAATGACCCAGCTACTTCAGTACAATTTGCATTTTCGTGACAGTTGTGAGTGTTTGAAGAACATTCAGGTATATCTGAAGCAAAATATTTAATACGATATATTTTCAATGTTTATGTTAAATGCTAAAAAGTGTGTGTCACGAACGTGATCTACAATTGAAGGCGATCTAGCTACCAGTTGGAGGAAGACCTCGTGTAGAGAAAAGGTAAATGGTGTGTCAGTTCCCGTATAAACATTGTTGAATCCTATGTCTCGTTACGTAACACGAAATATGCATTTAAACTTGTACGTGGCTCATTGAGCACGCTGGTATAACTCAATTTAAGTTAGTCCTTTATGAATGCATATATATAGGTTTACTTAAGCGACTTCAGATCCTATAGCTTTTTCCTAATGAAACGTCGTAGTTCTTTCCTTGATTGGAATATTTTCACTTTTCATGTATAATTCTATGCAAATAAAGTGTCTGTGATTTACCTTCACACAAGATACCATTTCCAGTAAAACCAGGGTCGCATGCACAAGTATACGAGCCTTCTTCGTTTGTACACGTCGCATTCCCGTGACAATTGTCAGTATTTAAACGACATTCATTGATATCTGCAGCAAATTATTTATAAATTACAGGTTAATACACAAGTGTTTATAATTCATGCATGAAATACAAAAGATTACTTGATTACCATACGTTTACAAGCGACCTGGTTTTCATAACAATTCATGGTACGATGTTCTTCTTCATTGAATACAGAATGGATTGCTGAACATCTTACTACTAATTACGATTATGAAAACCAGACAAGCTTTTTAAAGCCTGGTTTGGCTTACAGATCAACGATTTATCTTTTTTACCGGTGACAAAGAAAATTAATTTAAAATAGTTCCCTTTTAATCATAACGATATGACAACAATGAATTTCACTCCTTATTTGATTAATCACCAAAAAAGTAGGAATAAACTTACCACTACAAGATTTTCCATCTCCTGAATAACCTTGGTTGCATGTACAATCAAATGTTCCATTTTTGTTCGTACAGTTAGCTTTATCATCACAATCAGATTTATTAATGTCCATACATTCATCAATGTCTGTGTAAACAAAACAAACGGACGCTTAAGCTTGTAAGAATATACTAGCTAGAACCAGTTACAAGGATAAGGAGCTATCCGAGCTACCGGTATAGGTTTCATAAACATGTTTTACCAACAGTGATGAAACAAGAGCATTGATATGCGCCTGAAATGCTGCTGCCAAAATGACAACTTGTTTATAAACATACATCGCTAGTGAGAGTAAGTTACCTACCATCACATCGCATTTTGCCATCACCTTCATAGCCACTAGCACATGTGCAGTTATACGAACCAATAGTGTTTTCACACTTGGCATTTGCATGACAAAATGCACGGTCTCTGCACTCGTCAACATCTATCATAGGGAAAACAAGTCGTTATCACGTTTACTGTGGTAAATGCTATACTTAACTTAGGAAAGGTTAACAAAAATATATAAAAGTTTAGGGAAGAATGAAGAATGTAGGTTCTTTGGTCACGCGGTCATATCGTGGCATTTCAATGCAATTATTTTAAAGGTATCAAGCTAGATATTTAACAATTAAAACATTCACTTCTGCCCAATAAAAAGTGAAATAATAGCCTTTTTTAACACAGTGGGCATTTTATCGATCTTGACCATTTGATCGATGGGCAGAAACCGCTGTACGCCATTAGTGGAAGAAACGCAGCATTAATTTTCATACCATCACAAGCTGTTCCATTTCCTATATACCCAGAGTTACATTTACATTCATATGATCCTGGCAATTCTGTGCAATTAGCATTAGGATGACATGGATCAGTGTCACATTCTTTAATGTCTAAAATGATAGAAAATGAGGTATATTATGGTCCGTATATGATGAAAATTATACTTGGCGAATCGCTTTTCTTTTTGGGTCTTGGAAAGTAATTTGGGTCAAATCATTACTATAATTAAACGACTAAAATATAATCATCTTGTTTGACATTCCTTAGACTCGCACATGAGGCATGAATTCAGAAACAGTCAAATATCATCATTATGGATGAAATTGATTTCGCTATTTCATAAAACAATTGTTTACCTTCACACGAAGTGCGTCCATCTCCTGTGTACCCAATTTTACATCGGCAAGAAAACCCTCCCTGTTCTTCTAAACATTCAGCATTAACGTCACAAGGAGATCCATTACATTCTGGAATATCTACCATTATAAGAAATAAGAAATATGATGTCTTCAAAGAGGTTACTAACAACAATTGCTTGTAGAGCAATACGATAAACAGCCTTAATTTTCCCGAGAGGCGAAGGTTTAACTAAATTCCTCCGGTTACAAATTTGTAGTTTGGTAGTTAGAAAATATTTCCATATATTGTTTTTAAGGCCTACAATTTGGAAAGTTTGGTTCAAAAAAGTTACTTTTGGCATGGACCTGAACTTTAGGCGCGTAGGTGACCGATGGGTGCAGAGGGCAGCATGCAACCTCCAAAGGTTGGGCTGAATTAGTGATAGTTCAAGAGAAAGATATTTTAGCTTTAGATATTTTAGCGCAGGTCTGCTTCTGAGAGTCTAAATTTAAGAAGTCCCTCGTTAACTGCCCCCGCATCCACGTGGGTCCACCCCTTCGAAATTTCTAAACCACGTATATATAGCTATACCATGCACATATGTCTTAATGTGTACAGTATTTGACTATCATTCTCTAGGTTCTGACTTTGAGAATAAAGTAGAAATTACAATGTACATACCATCGCATACTTTACCATCACCAGTGAAACCATTATTGCAAGCACATTTGAATGATCCGAGGATGTTTGTACACGTTGCGTTATCTGCGCAATCGGCAGTACCACTTTCACACTCATTTATATCTACACAACACAAAAAATGAGTCAAATGTATTACACCAAAATTTTAATACACGAGTGGAAACATAGCGAGAACTCCAACTTACAAACCAGGCTCTTCTAGAATGAAAACATAAGAATGCAAATGATGATATAACAGAATACGTATAACGTATTATCAGAAGTATAACTAGGGATCATTTTTGTTCTCAAATTTTCCCCAAATGTTCACGTCATGCACACGCCACGAGACTTGCTGGAAACATGACCGCCTGTTAATTTTTTACTATTTCTACCGTTTTAGTAGTAATTTGTTGGCTTTTCATTGATATAAATTAAATAAATTTATTTTTAAATGAATTTTTATCTCCGCAAATGCCAAAACATTGGTGAAATAGGTTAAACGGCAGAGAGCATGAAAGCAATGATGTAATTAATGACAAATGACGAATATCCCGCAATAAACAGTAAACACCTGCCAGCAAGATGGCTGCCTTGGGGCATTTTTAATACCGAGATGGACCATTTTTTCATCTATGACGATATTATACCTGGACACTGTACACCATCGCCAGAAAAACCTTGTTTACAATGACATGAAAACGGATGGATAACATTATTACACGTAGCATTTGGATGACAATTATGCATCTTTTCAGCACATTCATCAATATCTAAGACATAGAAGCACAGAATAAGAATACTTTTATTTAACCCCAGGGTTATTAAACGGTATTCTGGTTGCACATACTGACCTTTACAGTCTCTACCGTCACCCGTGTAACCTGAATCGCACTGGCAAGTGAAATTTCCTTCAATATTTGTACAGTTTGCCTTCTCATGACAATCGTCCGTGCCTTTCGCGCATTCATCGATATCTACAATAAGGAAACACATTATAAAACCTTGTACCGACAGAAATACACGACCCTTGCAAGTGGAAGTAATGACAAACATGATGACATTTTGTAAAACTACAAAAAACACACAAACCTATGCAATTCAAGCCCTCGTATCCTGGATTACATTCACAATTAAATGACCCATCATAGTTTTTACATTTAGAATTGGCTGCCGTACAAATACCAGGTTGTAGGCACTCGTCGATATCTAGATAAAAAACCCTCCAACAATAAATTATTAAGACAATTTAAAAATATGTTAAGACTGTCAAAGACAACGTTTTTGTGACCACAGGAAATCTTCAGTCGGGTTCGATTCCTACCGTGGTCGAGCTAATTTTACCAACCAGCTTACCTGGTGGTTAACTCAAAGTAACACCAACGAATTCATATTAATGGATGAAATGTTTCCCACTTACCAACACAGACATTTCCTTGAAGATTGTACCCTTCAGTACATGTGCATGTGAAATTACCGATTGTGTTTTCACATGTACCTCCTGAACACGGATTTTGGTTTTCACACTCATTGATATCTTAATGGCAAAATACAGTGTACGAATTAGTATATTAAAGTATTCAACATATTACTGCGAAGGATCGCTAATTCAACCGAAGTTCACAGTTTACAATGGGCTTCATAAAGTCCAGGAATCTTATCCAATTTTATTTCAAACATTAGCGTTACTTTGTACAGTATGTTTTCAAACATATGTTTTCGCTTTACTATGGTAAGTTCAGAGCAGAAAAACACGCTGAGACAATTTTTTTTCAGAGAGGACTCCAAATAATGGTAGTATTTAAAACCTGCATTCTGAAACAGCATAAATATACGCAGTGGTTAAAAGGTTAAATCGGTATACCTGTGTTCGCACTAACATTGAGCATTAAAGCTGAATTATAATACGCACAGTAATATGTAACATGAAGTATTGTCTTACACGTACCAACACACGAATTTTCTCCATTTCCCGTGTAACCTGGGATACACTCACAATTGAATGAACCAGGTGAATTCGTACATCTAGCTAAAATTGGAACGCATGCTCCTGGACATTCGTTAATATCTATGGAATAAAATATTCATCATTAGATTTTAGAGAATCAAATAACTTTTATTTCAAGATTGTATACATCATAACGAGGGTATGTCTAATACGCCCCACCTACAACAAAGCACCCATGAAGGCAAATATAATAGAAGTTGCTGTGCCGGCAGCTTTTAAGAAAATAGTCCTCAGATAACGTGCAAATATCATATAAAATTATTGATCACGTAGACCCTCATGTTTTATTCCTAATTGTCACGCTGGTGCATGTAATTTCATTTAACTAGTTAACTAATAAAGGCAGATGAAATTGTTATTCGGAAACAAAATATCATACCTGAACAATTATTAATGCCATCGCCCGTGAAACCGTTTTTGCAAGAACATGTATAACTTCCGGGAGTGTTGTCACATTTGGCATTTGAATGACATGGGTCAACTTTGCACTCGTCGTTGTCTAAAAAGAAAATACACAAATCACATAAATGAAAATAAATTTTCATAAAAGAATCAGTAGAAATATGTCTGGGTAACCTTGTTGTAGCCTTTTTCAAATCATGCATGCACTCATTTAGAATAATATAGTAGTTTCACAGTTACAATTTGTCTCTGTTTGCCCCAGTCAGCAGTTTTTTTTCGTTCTCACTTTTGCAAAAATTCAGTCTCAATGACACGCACTTTACTTATCAAATATTTACCTACCAAGACAAGTCACCCCATCTCCGACGAATCCAGGCAAGCATGTACAGTTGAAACTGCCGAACGTATTGATGCAATTTGCATTTTCATGACAGTTATTGTCAGTCGAATTGTTACACTCATTCAGGTCTGCAAATATGAGAACATTGAAAATTTATAAGTCAGTCATTTTAACTATGTTAAAACAACAATTGCAGGTGTGTGTGTGTGTGGGGGGAGGAGGGTTGTATGATTGAGACATATTTTCTTTGTAAGCATCGTGTTGGGAAAATAAACTACATAAAATATTAATATGCATGTATGACCTTCCAGGTTTGGGGGTTCTAGGTTTAATATAAATTATATGTTGTCATACATTACTATGTATGTCAGGTGGTATAGGGTGCCTTTACCTATACAGTAGTCTGCTAATGTGAAATATAAGCCCCGTTTACACGATACTCAATTTATTGGCACGGCACGGCTAAAATGGGTACCCGTGCCCATCTTATTTGTGCTCGGCCTTTGTTTTGGTAGCCTGAACACTAATAATGTAGTGTAAACGGGACTATAATCTCAAATAAAATCTGCTAATGTGAAATGGCGGAGGTGAAAGAGCATCTTCCATCATTCCTATTTTCTTTTTCAAATACGTTCCGGCCCTTTTAAGCATATGCAAACTGGAATGTAGCTAACTAAGGAGCCGCTTGCACTACGCGCGATATTTGGTACGGCAAGGATAAAACTGGCGCTCGTACTTGAACTAAAAAAAGTGGCACGGCCGGAATTTTATCCGTGCCGTACCAAATATTGCGCGTATAGTGTAACCGGGGCTTAAATGAACCAATAACAATGCATGCTTCGCGAGTTTCGTATAAATAATTGTCCAATCAATAATAACTAAAAACTGGTTCTAGATGAATATATGATATTCAGATGGTCCCAGATTGATATAACCTAGGCTGTTTAATCCGCTGTTTTATTATGTTCTTCTGCACCGCTACTCGTTTCAAAACCGCTTTACAAAATATGATTTAGCTAAATAACACTCTAGCAATATAAAGGGACTGAAAATTTACCATAGCAGTCTTGATCATCAGCTGTTTGAGTAAAGCCGTCTTTACAAATACATTTATGGCTTCCTTGAAGATTCACACAGGTGGATGTTGTAACATTACAAAGGCTGGTGTCATTACACTCATTGAAATCTATCAAATAGGGAAAAAGTGCTATTAGAAGAAAAGCTATTAAGTAGAAATTTATTTAGATGGTCAGGATGCATTTAGATCAAATACGAAGTTCGAAAAGCCTGTTCCTTTGGAATCAGATGGTGCCGAAATAAATACCACAATTACATGCACGCAAGGTAACCTATATGTAAAACATAAAACACAAAACATGACATTTATCTAATTAGGTGGTTTGATTATATAGTGTACGAGTGATCTATTTTTCTTACCTATACAAATTTTCCCATCAAGTATATAACCATCTTTACATTGGCAACGGAATGTTCCAGGCTCATTAACACATTCAGAGTTCTCTTCACTGCAGTCATGAAGACCCTGTGTGCATTCGTCGATGTCTATATACAATTAACAATAAACAAACTGGTTTGTTTCACTATCTTTAAGTGAAAATCAATTAAAAAATACTAAAGATCAAGATCTCAAGAAACCCTAGTTAGTAAGTATTTAGTTCTGCTTCTGCAAATTCAACCAACAGATATTGGACTTAATTCCTTGACTTGTAAACGTTTCTGTACTATTTATTAGATATGGGAAAATAATGTATATGTTATTCCCATATATTTACCATCGCAAATAGCTCCATCTCCTGTGTAACCTTCATCGCAGGTGCAAGTATATGATCCTAAAGGCTTATCTTCACACCGTGCTCTTTGATGGCAAGGCCAATCGAAACTTGTTGGGATACAATTTATTATATCTGAAAACACGGAGGAATTAATGTGATTGTGATTTATCAAGAAAAGAAACGTGATGCATGGGAATTTGTAACCATATTTGTTTGTTTGTTTGCATGTTTGTGGTTTGTTCGTTTGTATGTTAATTTCAGAGAACCGTTTACTCTTCTAGAGCTTCACACCTGCGCAGTTCGTTTTTCCATCGCCTGTGAAACCAGAATTACACGTGCATGTAAAGGAACCTTGGGTATCGTTACAAGTTGCATACGTATTACAAACATTTGGTGTATCACATTCGTTGATATCTGAAGGAAAGAAGACAATGGATCATAAGCAAATCTGCGAAACCTACATTATATGATAGGTTTGCTAATGAAGATAATGATCAGTCTTTGACTCGGTCTCTTTATTGTAATGTTGAACCTCTTTCAAATCGCCATTGATTATCAACATCCACCGTTTTTTGCTTTGGGTAAATAATTTTAAAGTCGAGGATTACTGCGAAAACTCTTAGTTAACAAAGTAAACGTGTTCTTACTCCGACAGGAGACGCCATCTCCGGTAAAACCAGCCAGGCAAGTGCACATAAATGATCCAATATTATTTACGCAGTTTGCATTTACGTGGCAGTTATCTGTTCCAAGATTACATTCGTGTTTGTCTATCAAATAGGAATAAAAAGAATTAAATGCTTTGTTGGCTGGACATTATGTGCTTTATAATATATAAATTACAACCATGTGTTTATTTGGATAAGGATATGCATGCATGCATGGTATACAATAAACTAAAGAAAAAATACCTTGGCAGTTGTTACGGCCATCACCAGTGAACCCAGTCTTACACTCACAATCATAGCTACCCAGAGTATTATCACATGTTGCATTCGGATGACATGGGTTACCATTGCATTCATTGATATCTATCAATAAAAGATTGGCAATGAAAATATTAATTATGTTTTTATGGTGAGCTTACAATGACAAAGATCAAATATAAACACATATAAATAGTGGTAATCGCGTTGTAATCACAAGTTTGATTTCACACCAAAATTGCACGCCACGAAGTGCAATTTCCACTTTGAATGAACCGTAAATGCGTAAAATGTGAGTAATTTTTATCTATTTTTGTCAAGAAATTTTGCGTGGCATTTAAAAATTCAAATAATAAAATTTTGTGCCATTTTCCCTGTAATTTGATTGGATGGTTACACTGAATTACTAAATCTCATTGGTTATTGTGGTGC
Source organism: Dendronephthya gigantea (assembly GCF_004324835.1). Classification (NCBI taxonomy): domain Eukaryota; kingdom Metazoa; phylum Cnidaria; class Anthozoa; order Malacalcyonacea; family Nephtheidae; genus Dendronephthya; species Dendronephthya gigantea. Next base: position 2,302,991 of record NW_021163010.1, on the reverse strand, counting down.
AGAGCTTCTAAATGATCTTATTTGCTTATAAATGATCTGATTAATTCTCAATTAACCAATCAGATTGCAAGAAACACCATTGATTACAAGCACACGTATAGGCTAACAGGTCCATCTCAATTGGGAGGCTGAAGCCATTATCGCCAAACATTTTTTTTCAACCGAATTTTCAAATCGATTCTTTCTTAATCGAGATTTACAAACAGTTGTTTTCGTTTAATTCGTGCAGCTGACCAAAGCTTCTTTTTAAATCTCCCCGGCGATAAAACGTCGACATATGGAATACTTGTTCTTGAAAACAAACAAAGAAATGCAGTTTGGCTAACAAGTCAGAAGTGTCGTTACGTTTCTCTGATTTGTTAGTTTGTGGCAATATCGATTGAATCGAAAACTTTCGTCGCCTAATTATTATAGCGGACTAACATTCGTGAAACGTCATATTGCAGGAGCCTTATCTTTTTCAAAATGCTAAATTCTCCGTTTTCTTATTCCCTTCCCTATTACTCTTACCTGAACAAGTTAAACCATCTCCTGTGAAACCAAGCTTACATACACAATTGAAAGAACCATCTGTATTGTTACAGGTAGCATTTGCGTCGCATGGGTGGTTTGAACATTCATTGACATCTAATAACGATAAATACTATATAATTGCAGAAATAATACAAATTTAGGACATAAAATAGAAAGGAATATATAGAATATGCTACTTAAGTGACCCACACGTTTGATTATCCTCACCTTACCCACACCTTCCCGCTGGTTATTAATCATTGTTTTTGAATACAATTCAGCAAAGTTAACGTTTAATAGCTATATGCTTAAATGCACTAAAACTTTAAAAGAAAAGAAATCACTCACCGTTACAGACTCGCCCGTTTCCATCATAGCCAGTCTTGCAAGTGCAAGAATATGACCCAATGGTGTTGTTGCACCATGCATTATCATGGCAAAGGTCAGTTCCATCAGCGCATTCATTAACATCTAAATTGAATTTTAATTGTTTTGTATTTTAGCCTATTAGGACTATTTAATCGTTTGTATTTTGTTGAAGCAAATTTTTTGTCAGGCGTTGTTCAGAGCACCATAGTCACCACCTTTAACTTTATTGATGGAAAGGTTTTCGTTACAGTATGTTAGTTTTTTATGCAGTCCGAAAATGTGATCAGCCAATTTATGTAAGGCTACCACATTAAAAAATCTCCATGCAAGTAGTAGTACATTATGATGCATATAATATCCCAGATATATTTCGATCACACCGAAATTTAAGTTTTATTTAACAGACTCAAACAAAATGTCATGGGTATGCCGGCAAATGTCTGGAATTAGTTAATTTATCACTATAGCTGGAGTTAACGGATTTAGGATTACCCAGGTCATACAGGAAATTCTACGTACCAACACAAGTTTTGCCATCACCAAAGAAACCTCTTGGACAACGGCAAATGTATGATCCGCGAGTATTCTCACATGCTGCGACACTGGCGCAATTGTGTGTTCCCAATTCACATTCATTTGTGTCTGAAGAGAAAAAAAGCTTTTTGATGGATACAGCACAATAAATTTCGATAGGAAATCCCTATCTTAAAACTGGAAAGTAAATCCTATAAAAATTGCTTAATAGACCTGATGCGTAATGACGTACCAGGGAAGGATTACGAGTTAAGGGAAAATGTTCTCCAGTTAAAAAGGCTGGAGATTGAAATAGGGTGAGTGTATATTGAAGAAAATGCAATATTTATAACTATATAAATTATCTCTAAATCGATAAAAAGAGAGAGAGACCTACCGTTACAGAAGTTGTATCCATCACCAACAAAACCAGCAGGACACCAACAAACGAAAGAGCCCATGGTATCATTACAAAATGAAAACCTGTGACATGGGTACTGATTTGGATTAGGATTGCATTCGATGATATCTAAAATATTAAAACAAAGTTAAATTTTTAAAAAAATTAAAACATATTCTCTTACTCTAATTAAACAAAATGCAGCGATTAACGTTATTTTTTTCTATACCTGTACAAGTGAAACCATCGCCTGTGTAACCTGCATGACAATGGCACTCGTAACCACCAATTGTGTTGGTGCAGTTCGCATTCCTATCACAGCTGTGTGTTTTCTCTGCGCATTCGTCTATGTCTGCATGGGATAAAAATATTTAGGGTGAGTAAAAATTTAATTTTAATTTGACATGTAAACATTTAAAATTTTACTTTTAATCATCTAGACTATGATTTTCGAGAACTGAATATTGCGATTGGAACTCATTTTGTTCAAAAGTCAATACATATTTGCTTATAGAAAGTAACTAATGGGAGTGTAACTACGGCATTGTAACTAATACTGTTGTAAATTAGTCACCTTCGCAAGTTCGCCCGTCGCCTGTATACCCTGGCCGACATGTGCACGTGAATGAATCTTCTGTATCACTGCAAATTGCACGTGTAGGATGACAATCATCAGTCGCGTCACGGCACTCGTTCACATCTGTATTGAAAAAAATTCACTTTGTCAGAGTGTCTTTTTTTAAAGAAAATTGCTAAAAATATCTCAAAATATTCCAGCTATAGTTTATGACATGCCATTCGTCCGGGAACAAGGTTGATAGATAAAAAAGAAAATTGCTAAAAACTATTTAAAAATATTTTGGCTACTTTATGTTGTATCAGTGGTCTAGGAACAAGATTTTGCCAGCTATATGCATGTATATTACAACCGTTTCCTTTCTTTCGCCTTCTTCACAACAATGCAATATTATAGATTAAACAGACTATTTTTAACACCTCTTTTGTGAGAAAAACTGGTACCCAGGCCTTTTATAAAAATATATCAATTACCATCATCAACAATGTGCACGAAAGCAACTCTTTTCGGTATCTGTACACGCGGGTTAGCAGTGGTCAACTGCACAGAGAATGTTTCATTTCCTTCAATAAGAAGATCTTGCTTTAAAGTGACGTTCAAACATACGGCAGCCGTTGATGTAAGAGTTAACTGTTGGGCCACAGGTACGAAATCTAATGTCGAAGCGGTTCCAGCTATGGTGCTCACACTAATTAAAACAAAAAATGAAAATCATTTTGCAGCATTGAAAAGAATTACAAAATCATTACACCGGCTAGAGTTAGTACTAGATTATGTTTCACAGCAAAGATACAAAAAACTTTTAAAATTGTTATATACACATTCATTGATGTTGAGTTTTTTTCGGTTTGTTTTAGTCATGGACGAGCCGACGAGGTGTTTGATAAAATAAATTCATGCATGTATACATTTGTTACAGATATAATTATCTTGGAGCACATAAAGGATAAATATGTTATATACATACGTTACTATAATATTGTCATGAAGTTGAATAGAACTTGAGACACAGATTTCAACATTTTCACTATCCTCGGTAGTCCAGTAAACTTCTTGTTGGAAGCCAACAACAGCATCTATATTTGGATTTTTAATTACAGTTGAATGAATTTCAATATAACTGATAGAAAGATAGGAAATACTCCTATGTCTATGATAAGCAAATAATCAGTATCTTACCATCATCATCAGTAATGAACACATTCGCCAGTTCAGGTGAAATTACTTTAACTGATGGATCGGTTGTTGACAACCTAATCCTAAAGTTTTCTTCATCTTCAAAATGCGAATCATCTTTTATTTCCACTGGAATGTCTTTTTCGTTTCCATCCGAAGGAGAAATAACTATTGTGTTGTTCGCAAATAATGATATATAATCCTCACCAGCTATAGCTGAATTTTGTTCTGAAGCAATCCTGTAAAAATAAATAAAATATATGCGAGTGAGTGCATGGCAACGTTTGTACGAAAGACTATATAAGGTCTGATACATATTGTACAAACCGACAAGGAGAAATATTTTTTTAATCAGACCGAACTAAAGAGTTTTTTCACTAGTATAGTCCGACTAAGTAATGGTTACAACAAAACAATCAAAATATCATTCTTTAGTTACTGAAATTCACACTTATATCGCGTAATTATATAATTCAAACGATTTAACATTCAGCAACATTTTTTTAAGAAAACAAAACAATCTGCAGATATCGTAAATTTCCGCTGGCTGCTACAGGCAATCAGTTTGCAGGGAAAGCTAGGATTACACCCGCTGCTGATTTGTAAAAAAATAAAAAATATATTGGCAAAGCCATGATGGCGGGAAATTTAGGAGGCTGTAGTGTCAAGCGCGGGAAATTTACATGAATGCTATCCAAAAAACATCGTGCCGCAAATTTTACGAGAATACTACGAAGGAAACCTACCCGATCGTAATTGACTTTTGTAACGGAGAGGTCGACAAGACTAGGACATTAACGTTTGTAACCACTTCATCCTCTTCAAAATAGTAAGGATTCTTTACGAAGCGAACGGAGACATCTAGAAATATTATTAACAATTAAGTGGTCAATCGACAGGTTTTAAGCGGGCAAATCTAGATTGTATGGCCTTGTCTTGTACTGTAGTAGGAATGTATTTCAAGATAACCTACCATCATCGTCTTCGATGAATACTGTTGCTGTCCCTGGATTAAGCACTTCGTCGGATGTAACAATGGTAACTGTGAAAGTCTGTGTTGGTTCCACAATATCGTCATCTTCCACAGAGATTACAAGGTCTCGAGTTGCCGAGTTACTATCTCCAACGTTAAAGGTAACAGTTGCGTTGGTGTTGGATGGAAAATCTTCAGGAGACACCGCAGTCAAACCCGATAAGGTAAAGCTGAAAACAAAGGTACAGGTTTTTTTGTTTTATAGACCATAATCAACATTAATGCAGTATGGTTCCTATCAAAAGTTACCTTGCTGTAACTTCTCTTTGAAGTGGAGCATTGGTCGCCAAAACAACGGTCAAGGTGACTTGTTTGTCAACTTCCGAAGAAAGGTATGTACCGCTTGAAAAATATAAAGATGCCTCTGAAAAAATAAACGAGAACAAAATATATATTTGGCAAGTACTGGAAGGAAGATACAGGTATATAGATAAATGTTCTAATATGTAAGAGTATGTTTTTGAACATTTAAAAATTTAAAAATTCTTAAAGACACTACCCCCTATAAGCATTTGTTTTTTTCTCAACGAAGAGGAATCAAATTGAGCTGCGAAGTTAAGAAAATCAAAATAAGAAAGATTATAAATACCGTCATCATCTTCAATGGTCACAACAGTTGTGCTTGGAGTTCCGATTTGAACATTCCCATCGGTAGAAGTCAGTACCACATTAAAGAATTCTGTGGGCTCTACCACATTATCGCCATTAATTACAACTAGACGTGTTTGCTGTGTGTCTCCGGGTTGGAAAACAACTGATTGATCGGCGAAAGTAAAGTCATCTCCTTTTGTAGCTGTCAATCCATTTGCTTTCAGGCTTTAATTTAGAAGGAAACGAAATCAATAAACACACACAAAGAATAAAAGAAAGAGCAACTGAATTAGAATAAGGGATTAAACGTACTAGAGGGGGTAAAAGCTTAAAGATCGCTAAAATATAATTGAAAATTTTTAAATTACGAGAAACCCAAGGCTTAGGAGTGAGGTTGATAATATTGAGGTTTGATAATTACTCATATTAAGTTATTATGTGAAAAAGAATTCAATAATTCAATTCAAACTGTGTATTTTTTATGTTATAAACAATAATAGCTTTTTTTGCCGATGTATAAATCTCTGGCATTAATGATTATAATAGACAATATTTCATGCAGATGATCACATCATCAATGATAATTATTTTCTAAAGCATTTATACAATCAACATAGTGTCTCCGCCCGACCCATCATTATGGCCGGAAAGATAAAATATATAGACACATGCAGTCGGACCTTTATTATAGCAGAAAACCTTTAGAGGAGCGTCATAAAGAATCCTCCCTCGGTTTATATTAAATTTCATGCACGTCATTGGTGGTTTCCATTGTTATTTCGTCACGCAATTTTGAAAAATGTACACCCCTGGTAAATTCATAGATCTTATAATATCTAACGATTAAAAAGATAACAACTTACTTTACTGTTACAGATTTATCCAGCTCCCCAGTTAACAAAACATTTATAGACGCCAGACTTCCTTCAGTATTTTGGACGGAGCTTTTATCCAGGCGCACAATCGCTTCTGCAAATAGATAGCATAGTTACAACAAATTACAACATTGCTATTACTTTAAATATATTCGGCACATTGACATGATTCGCGACACTGTTGGTTTCTAAACTAACGAAATATTAAGCGATGTACACGCAAAATTTCTTCGATTCGACGACTTTGCAGCGGAATTAATGATTTCGTGTTTAGATGAGTTGAAAACACAACTAAGTAAAGATGTCTAACATCTAAAATTTTCAAGTAGTGTTTCAACCGATGTTTCATTGCCCCATGAAACGTCAGAAGTTATGAAACGTTCTCCCTAGATTCAAATCATTATTGCCATTAATTGCAATGAACTTAAAATACTTTCACTAAATTATCGTCCAGAAACTGCCTACTGGTGACCAAATTGCAATATATGCTGGTGTTTAACGTGAAATTGTTCATTTTGCTATATAGGGACAGGACTTTATGACATTTTAAATCCCAGCATCACAACTTTTCGAGCTAAAAAATATGTATATTACTTCTATATTCGGCGTGTATGATTTCATTTCCATCCGGAAAGTTATTAGCCCGAATGAAAAATAGAACTTACTGTCGTCGTCTTGAATTGTGATTCGTATCTGTCTAGTAAGGATTTCTGCTTGAGGGTCTGTCGTGGATAATAATGCCAAAACAACCTCGTCGCCTTCAATTCTGGGATCATCATTTGGTGTAAAATTGAAGTGCTGACGTGATGGTCCAGTTGGAGAGAATGTGAATATGATATTATCAGAAACTGTGTAATCATTTGATGAAGCTGTGCTTCCCGTCACAGTAACACTATAAGGCAAAAAACGTGTTATATGATTTTATATCAGCACAATAACATAAATACGGCGGCCTTTTTTATATCCATGCAGGCTTTTATATTATACAAAGTCAACATACTGCGCACGCGCACGCGAGACATGGTCAAATTCTAATAAAACGCAGTGGTTTAAAATCTTGTTTTCGTTTAAATAATGATTAATGCATGGAATATCTCAGCTCAATGAATTGCTTTTTTTACAAACCTGACGGTTACAGTAGTGTTCAGACCTCCGGTGGATTCAACTGCAATCTGAACCGTTCCTCCATTTTCGGGAACAGTAATATTCGATAAAGCAAATCCGATTCCAGCGACTAGAAAATAATTATCACATTCACTGGCAAGGAATTTAAAGCTTTACATGGCTTCCTCAAATAAAGCAATATTTGCTTTTTTAATGCCTTAATGCCTAAAATTCGTCTTTATATACCAGCTGACGTTTGTCGTCTGTCAAATGATTTGGTGAAGGTATAGACATTTCTTGCCTGTGTTTTGAGCATGATTTAAGCTATATACACAAAGATATCATATATAATATTACTTACCATCATCATCAATGATTGTTACTGTAGTTGTAGCAATAGTTCCAAGATTAACTAATGGTGGGGACGGCGTCAAGCCAGCAGTGAAGTCTTCAGATCCCTCAATCAAATCATCATTAAGTATAGTTATATCAACATATTGCAGGACATCTCCTCCTGGTGTATACGTTAACTCGAGGTTATTAACTTGAACGTAATCTAGACCAGCAGAAGCGGTATCTTGGGCTGTGTTCAACCTGAAACAAAATCAGTTGAGCTATTTTTTTATACACAGCTATATCGTTGGGGATTTTGACATGCAAATACGAAGTCGTGATTGCACACGTGCGTGTGCATGATATACAAATAAAGTATAGATATGTCATGAGCACCATGCAGCATAAAAATGATAAACAACAGGTAATGATAAATCTACAGGTCTACAAGTTATAGAAATATATATGAAAAGCTGAAAAACGTCATGTCAACCAAATATAAAATATACCCGACTAGAACTGGTTGAGCGAGATTTCCTGACAAAAGGATGCCGAGACGTGTGGAATTATTGGTTTCATTGACGTAATAACGATTTGATACAAATTGGACAGTTGCAACTAAAAATGAAAAAAGGTGCAAATACTAGTTTGGTACATGAATTCAGCATCACACGTTACGAAAGGAATAAAAACACTAACAAGAGAACAGTACAATATACTGTATATGCATGCATGCCATATAAAAGACAAAAAATGGCAATCTATACCATCGTCATCTTCGATTGTCACAACAGCAGTGGATCTGCCTATAGAGATCTGGTTGGCATTAGACGTTGACAATTCCAGGATAAAATTCTCATTTCCTTCTGTTAGTTGATCATCATTAACAGTTATTCTTGCTTCAATAGGACTATTCTGTCCTGGCACAATGAAGAGACTCTGTGTTTTGGCTTCGTAATCACCAGGACTGACAGCTGCTCCGTTTCGCGTGGTCAGCGTACTACAGGGCATATAATAATAATAATCAACTTTATTTAATGAGGGTAACACTTAACAGTTTAGCACTCACAAACCAGTGGCCCTAATTTCATGGAGGATGGTACGGAATCGTTAAAATCGTAACGCCGACCAAGTAACACTAAGAATTCTTTTCAAAAAATGCTACACCCCTACTCCATATACCTTCCAGTAACAAGCACATCTGTTGTTCCCGAGACGGTTACGTTAACAGAGAAAGACCCTGCATCTTCTTGGACGGTGTAAGTTCCTTGAGCAATGGACAATGTCAACTCTATATTGATACAAGATAAAGGAAATGTTTAAAATATGTAATGTTCAAGTAAAAAGGATTGTTGTACTGCGCTGTATTGTGTTACAAAAATTTTGAATTGACTATCTTGGACCGTGCTGTCCAGTAGGTACTATTTAACAAATAGATTACAATGAACCGTTGTCTGTTCAGTTATAGATACACGGTATGACGTCATATGACGTCATACCGTGTATCTATAACTGAACAGACAACGGTTCATTGTAATCTATTTGTTAAATAGTACCTACTGGACAGCACGGTCCAAGATAGTCAATTCAAAATTTTTGTAACACAATACAGCGCAGTTTTTTCAGTAAAACTGAAAAAAATCCAAAATTAAACCGGTAAAAAGAAAATTGCTGTGACGTCATTCCGTGCGTCTGTCCTCTTATAGATCATGGCTCTCGACCAATGAAATTGCTTGAATTCTTTACGTTATTATATAAATACCTATAAATCCATTTTACTTACTGTCTTCGTCCCGGATTGAAATAACGACCGTCTCATCTTGCAGTTCGACTTGTTGTTCACTTGTTGAGACATTAACGCCAAATGTTTCTGTGTTCTCCACGACATTATCATTGCGTATAGCAACAACAAACGTTTCTATAGTTTTTGTGCTATTCAATGTAATTATTTCGTTCTTTGAAACATAGTCATCACCAGCTGCAGCAGTTATATCATATGTGAACACGCTAAAAGAGAGAAAAAAATTGATTCGGAAATTAGTTAAAGTTTTCTTAAATCCAGCTAATTTACTTGTTGATGTCACAATGCAAACGTACAAGAATACTATAATTAAAGCTTGCTGAAATATCTGCAAATTGATCAAGCGGAAATAGGTTTCTACAATGAAGTGGTATGCCATTTGTATTAAGTATATTGTGTCACTCAGAAACATTAAGTCTGTCAAGGTTTTGGCCTTTTGGGGACACCCTGTATGTTCTTTAATCATAGCCGACTGCATGTGCGATTCTTACTTAAGATTGATCTCCCTTTGTAGACCTCCAACAGCTCTGACGTTAACAGTGACGCTGTCACCATCTTCGTCTATAACAGTTGTGGGAACAGCTTCCATGACAATCGTTAAAACTAAAACGCATGGTAAATAGGCAGTAATTAGCAAAATATAATCTCAGGAATAAATTCATCAAGAAAGATTTTTATAAAACAATATTGTATCATAACACATTTATATTATTATACACACCATCGTCGTCCAAGATGGTAATCGTAGCAGACTTTCCATCCTCGGGGATCGTTGCCCCAGAGACAGCAGTTAGACCGGCGGTAAAAGATTCGGTCCCTTCTACTATTACATCTTGTTTAATTGTAATGGAAACAGTCTTCCGCAAATCAATTGGAGTAAATGTTACTACTGTGGGAACACCTGTGTAGTCAGCAACCGTTGCTGTTCCAGATTGCAGGGTCAAACTAGAGAAACAAGAAAAACACTAAAATAAACGATATAATTCAAAAAGGGCATTCTACCGAACCCCTTCGTTGCAGGGATGAATATGTAGAATATATTGAAATTCGTATTTTAACCTCGCAGCCACGGGCCCACGACGTGCATCGTGGCAGTAAAACCGGTTTATAAAAACGGCGTCTTTTTTGTGCTTCTTTCCGAATTTACTGCAATGTAAAGCTTGCTACATATTTTCCCTACTATAGATTTTACTAGATAACAATTAACATAGCACGACCTAAAAAGTCATAATATCAAAATTCTACTACAGTAAACTTACAATGCCGAGACATCTCTTTCAATTGCTCCAATTCGAACTATTATGACAGAAACGGTACCACTACCCTCCACTATCGTATACGAGTCAGGTGCAAACATTAATATTGCGTCTAAAAGAAAGAACAATTCCGACGAAAATAAGTTTACCAACTGTAATTCTAGGTAGGTTTGATAAACATAATTAAATATAAACATGTAGTGACGGGTTGTGTCAAATAAAAATTCTAAAATGTTATATATATATATATATATATATATATATATATATATATATATATTATATATATTAATATATATACACCCGTTTGCAAAAACGTTGGCCGCAGATAGATAGATAGATAGATACCCGAAATCTAATTAGAATTGCATATGTTGTGTAATATGATTGAAATCCCATGCAAATGTATTCATATGCAATTCTAATTAGACTTCGAGTATCTATCTATCTATCTATCTGCGGCCAACGTTTTTGCAAATGGGTGTATATATATATATATATATATATATATATATATATATATATATATATATATATATATATTTAGAGAGATGATCATCGGTTCTTGACCTAATTACTGTAAAACAGGCCAGCTAAATGAACTTGTAAAGAAAAACAATAGACATACTGTCATCGTCCACAATGTTAACAGTGGCACTAGATGGATTTACAGGGACAAGGCCACCACCAGTCACAGCAGAGAGTTCAACTGAAAATGATTCAGTCGACTCGGTTCTTGAATCATCAATAATTGAAACTGAGATTTGTTTTGTTGTATAATTGCTGGAACCTTGCTGGAATACTACAATCGAACCAACTGCTTTGTCGAAGTCTACATTGTTTGAAGACACCGCTGTTCCATCCTGGGTAACGAAACTATTAAAGAACAATCACAATGTTCAAAGCTTCATTTCACCGACATATTTCGACAGACTAGTGATAACGCCATGCTGCCCTCGATATATTTATAGATTTAGTTTAATTTTATGAAATATTAACGATGTTCACAAGGACAGTTGAAATGTGTTTATGGTTTAAGCATAGTTATTTGTTCTCACCTGAAAGAAGCATCGCGACCCAATGGCAAGACAGTTAGTAAAACAACAGTCAAATTAACGATTTGATCTGCCTCATTGACGGAGTATTCATTGATTTCGAATCGAATTTCAGAGACTAGAAATCCACGAAGAAACGATTGTTAAATGCATACACCAACGTAACATAACGAAAACTACTAACTTGAACGTGAGAAAATTTTGCAATAGAAATAACTAGTTAAACACACCGTCGTTATCCTGGATGAAAACTGTGGCTTCTCTAGGTGTACCAACAACTGTGTGAGAGTCACCAGTAAGTTTTGCTTCGAAAGATTCCAAAGCTTCTACAATCTCATCATCAGGAATGAAAACAGTGATTTCTTTTTTTGTTTCCCCAGGATCGAATGTAACATCACCATTACCCACGAGATAATCTCCTACGACTGCAGTCACCGGAGTCAACGCGACACTAGCATAAAATCCCCACAGAAAAATCAATTTAGCTACAGGAATTAACAATAGAATGCGAAACACAATAAACTATTCTGAACAAAAATTTCTTAAAAGAACTTGTCATGCATACATGCACGTTTATATCAGTTAATATAAAGGTAGGTAGGTACTCATGTGACCATAGATGAAATCCGTTCGCAATACGGTTTGCCAATAAAAGGTTATATTAATACTGCCATTATTCTTTTTCCATGCATTTAAAAGCTTACTTAGCATCAATTGCTATGGAATGTTGCCCATCCATTATAACACCAATTTTGAGTGATGAAATGCTTTCATTGACTGTGTAGGAACTCTTTTCCAAGCGGATGACAGCAACTGGAAGGAATAAAAACATTGTTTGCGTTTAAAAAGGCGGAAAATTAAATGCAAATCGAAAAAAAATGTTTTATGGGACAAACCTAATCGGTCATAAAATTCACCAAAGAGTAAGTTACAGGAGGAAAGTAAAAAAAAAGTAAAAGAGGCTTCTTTTATATATTTTTTGCTCTATACATTTCCAAGCAAGAGCGGAACATCTACTCTTTTTAACACCTGTTATTTTTTCGTGCACATTGTTAAATTTGTAAATAAAATCCTCACTCACAATCATCATCTTTAATAGTAGCAGTGAATACATTATCGCCAAGGGTAACTCCTGCAGTTTCAGTGGAGAGAAGTAACACAAATTGTTCGTCATTTTCAACTATTACATCGTGACGTATAATCACAAGTATTCGCCTTGGTTGTGTTTCATTTGGTAGAAAAGTAATTGTTTCATCAACTTCATTGTAGTCAGCACCAGCAATTGCACCGAGGTTGTTTGACTTCACTCTGTTAAACGTCCAAAGTAAAAAATTAAATTGTATAATTTGTATATTTAGTTCTATATTAAAAACTTTAAAATTAGTATACAGCCTTCTATGAGGGATATGCTAATGCCATGTAACTTGAAATGGTTTAACAATAACTTTGGAATAATTATATCGAAGTACATCTTTCGCCCTAGCTATTCTGTATAACAAGCTCTTGAAACTGCATTAAAAAACCTGAACAAGCAAATCAAAAACACCAATTAAGATAAGTGCTTGAACCAGACGTTAAAAAAAGCAATGTTGATATTTTATCATAATAATTATGTACTATTTTTTAAAGGTTTTTAAAATTTTCCACATGTTAAGGCTAGAAGATGCATTTTCAATTCACTAGTAAGCTCTTTTTAAATCTTAGTGAAAGATAAACATACTTGGCAACAACATTCACACTACGTTGGCCAGTTATTGCAACGTCAACCGGAAGTACACCATTGGATTCTAAAACGTCATCTCTCGTCTTTACAAATTCCACACTAATAGCTAAATAAATATAAAAAAACAAATAAATAAAATAAAATAATAAACATAGATTTAAATAATTATTTTTGAAAGTCTGATGTTTGGAGCAGCGCTAAAAGGAAGCTGGAAGGTGCTAATTTTTCTTGGTCGCAAGTTTAAATGGTGTTGAATCGATGGAAAACAGGTGGGATACATGCAGAATAGGTAAGATATTCTGCCTGAAAAATACCACGAGAATTTCACCGCTCTGAGCAGTTGCCTCTCGAGTATAATGATTTGCACGCGTGTGTATATCTTATATGTAACCTTCATTGCGTGATTATTAGAAAGAAAATTTATTACGACCTACGAAGGTTGCTGACTTACAATCATCGTCAACTATTCGTATCGTAGTGGATCCCCTGTCGCCAATTTTTATGTTGTTAACCGAAGATGAGACGTCCAAATAAAACGATTCTGTTCCTTCTAGAATGTTATCATCAATAATAGTAACATTCAAAGTTTGGTTGGTCGGTCCACCGGGAACAAACGTCACCTCCTGATTGGTAACTTTATCATAATCAATTCCTGCTAATGCTGAATTATTTCTACTTGACACCCTAAAAAGTGCAATTCGATCTTCATTAATTAATGATAAATTAATACGACAGTATTAAAAGGAACTATTGGATATTCTGAATTATCATATAATATGCAGTGTTATATATCAATTACGATTTTGTGGCACTTCACTCGATGTAGCTAAATTCTAAAGGTTTTTTAAAGGGTCTTAATTTGGCGTGGAATCATACACAACTTAATTCAGGCCAGGAACAGTTCGTAAAAATTAGTCAACTATCGGTCCTCCGGCAGGAATCGAACCTACGCTTATGCGATGCCGGTGCAGTGCTCTTGCCACTGCAATCGTACTGTGTTATTATAAAGATTATCGTGTTTGATCCACCAATCAGGAATTTTAATAGCATTGTTACGATTCTTCTTTCGGAACATTTGATCTTTTAAACATTGTAAATTACTCCTACTCAATTATTAAAAGGTAGCAGTAACGGCTAGTTAAAAATACAATTTGCATAACGCAAATACAAAAGTCGTATTATAGGTCTAATTTTTTATTACCAAACAGTTGCAGGTTGATCGAGTACTCCAACAATATTTAACACCACTTGTACTGACTTATCATTCTCATTAACAGGGTAAAGATCTTGCGTAAATTGTATTGTAGCAGCTAAAATGAAAAAAAACCCAATATTATTTGACCGGACCACTAGAAAAACTACAAACCTATTTTTTTTAGACAAACGTGAATGCCCATATAAACAGTGAATGCCAAATTCATAGAGAAAAATACGTCGAAATGAGTGGAACTAAACATCACATACCATCATCATCCATGATCAAAATAGTAGTTTGTCCAAGTCCTAATAAACGAACACGAGTATCTCCTTTGTTGTTCAAATTCAGAGTGAACGTTTCATTGTTTTCGAGGTTTAGGTCATTGGTAAGTCTAACACTGATTTCATGCTTTGCTACACCTGGTGTTAATTCTACCGTGGATTGTAGCAGAATATAGTCTGCAGGTGTGGTAGCGCTTCCGCTTGTGGCTGTGACACTGAAAAAAGAAGATGAAACAATGAACACAGCATTTTTAGCATCAAATTTGCATATTATATAGAAATGGTCTTCTAGATCGTGTCTTCTGGGAGAAAATATTGACAATCAATGTAGTGAGTCATCAAATTATGTAGACAAGCTTCCTTAAAGTAGCTCATAAGTGGTAATTCCGCCTTTAATAAATAAATAAAGCCTTTCAAACTCAATTGAACAAGTCAAGATACGTTTACACCTATGGTTTAAACATTGCGATTTGTCGTATGCGATTCGTATTTTGGCATAATGTAATCACTTGAGTGCGCTTAAAATAATGACGACTTTAAACTTCGTCATACATTAAATCAACGGTAACGTTGTTTCATGCATGTCATTTATATAGTATTTTACGCATTTAAGATAAATTGCAGAATTGTTTATACTTTCAATCTCAGGCATCTGCTGAGCATGCGCACTAAAAAGTGGGTACACTAGTTCCAGCTCTGTATCTATCTATTACTCTGTGATAATATTTACACGCCAGAACACGAATCATGATGTATTATTGCACTGCTTTTGTTTGAAAAGCGTACAGCCAAGGAAATTTAACTCGCTTAGTTGGAAACATCGATTTCGCGGCATCTTGAAAAAACAAGAAGCTAAAACCCTACCCAAATTCCAAAGTAAGAGATGTGGAGCCGGTAACAACCACACCAACAGTTATTGTTCCATCATTCTCCGATACAATATAGTTTGGCTGCTCAAATGATATGAACAATGCTGGAAAAGAAGTATAATTGTTTTAGTCAAAGTCAAACACTCGATAATGACACACACATTTACTAACTAATGTTGTTATTTATTTATTTGTTTGCATGTTTGTTTATTCATTCGTCTGTTCGTTCGTTCAAATTTCACAGAACGAACAAACGAACGAATAAACAAACAAACAAACATGCAAACAAATAAATAAATAACAATATTAGTTAGTAAAAAATAGATAAATAAATAATACTATTGACAGAGTACTGTGTCTTGACTATATTAAAATCCAATCTTCTGCAGGGTTATTGAATCGAACATTTCGTTACAGCTATTTACAAGCATATTAAAAACCATAAATGTTTGGACTTGGATATATCCACTTCATATTGAAGGCACTCACCGTCATCATCTTTTATGGTAATCAAACTAAATGATGGTGTTCCGATATCGACTTGGGCGGAGTTGGTGGTAGATAATATAGCTCGGAAAGTTTCATCTGATTCAATAATTCCATCATTTTGAATAGGTATGGATACCGTGAACGTTGACGAACTTGGCGTAACAAGGATTGTGCGTTCAATATTGGTATAATCGCCCGGAGATCCAGCAGTTATTGCGCTCGTTGATAGTTTACTAGGGAAAGAGAATGTACTTAAACATTTTATAATGGAGTGAGGGGAGGGGGTTGTTAAACGGTACACTGTTTTTAAGGAACCATGGCTGGATAACCAGTGAACAGCTAAAAGGTAGAGAAGTACCTTCCTCCGATATCGATTGCCGTCTGTCCAGTCACATTCACATGTACCAATACAACAATGTCATCTTCGTCTACTGCATAGGTACTTTGCCTCATTGTTAAAGTAATCCCTGGAAAAATACAACCGGTTACATTAGAAGGTCTTAACAGCATCTAAAACAAACGTTATAATAGTTGAAGAGTGCGATTGTCTTGATTAGGAAAACTCGAAAACTACTTACGGTCATTGTCGGCTATCGAAACCCGAAGATCTCCATTTACAATATTCACTTGCGGATCAGTGGATGTTACACGTACTCCAAACTGTTCAGTACTTTCGACGATGGTATCTTCAAGAATACTGACCAGGAATTGTTTCAGAACGCTATTCGGTTCCAATGTTACTAATTCAGACTTCTTAGTGTAATCATTTAACACAGAAAATGCAGAAATATCATACGTCGACACACTGAAAAGAAGATTGACATTTATTTCAGAACTATATGGGACTGTGAGGTGACTGTCAACGCGCTTCTATAGACAACAAAGTTTATGTTTAAGTAGAAATACCCTCATGGAATCGTTACGACATGAACGCTAGAGTACAGGCGATATAGTGTTGATTGTTTGACGTAAACAGCATAAATATGACAGGATAATGTATATACACAGTATAGAAGAGCCTTTAAGAGCAACAATGTGTAAGGTTTGTTTGCATTATAGACCTAAGGCTTCCACAAAATCACTAATAAATCAGTGGTCGCAACATTATCAACTCATTTATGACAGACATTAATTCTAGACGTGCATACAGGTGTGACTCTCTTAATAATATTTCGACTCACTTGACGTGTATGTCTCTTTCTCTAGTACCAGTCACTTTAACCAAGACAATGGCGTTGTTGGAAGCTTCATTCACATCAATTAGGAGAGCTTCCAGTGTGACGGTAACATCTAGAAGAGAAGTGTAAAATCATAGTAAACTTATCCAAACACAAACACAAACGCAATTAGTTTTACTGCTAGTCAGTAATAATGTAAATTACTAAAACAAAGTGATCAGTCATGCATTTATGACCATTAAGCACAAAACTCACCATCATTGTCAATGATAGAGACAGTAGTTGTAGCACCATCAGGGGGTACAGTAACTCCATTGTCTGCTGTTAGGGTGGCTCTGAATCTTTCGTTATTCTCGACGATAGCATCATCATCGATAGTAACGGGGATGGATTCAATTTTCCCCCCTCCTGGAGTGAATGTTACAAGTCGATTTAGAGTACCATAATCATTTCCACCAATTGCATCAATGTTTGCGGTAGTTATTCTAAAAAAAGGAGAAACATATATATTTTTAGTGGGTTTTGTAAAATAAGCGTTTAGCAGGTATGCTAATTACGCCTTACATCAGTAATGCCAATATCAATACACCAACAACGGCAATTATTCAAGCAGTAGTTGTTTACTTCCTTACCTAGCCGTAACAGTTCTCGTAATTGTTCCAGTTAACTGAACGAGAAGGTTTACAGAGGTGGCTGGTTCGTTCACTGAGTAAGTTGACTGTATGAAACGGACTGTTGCTTCTATAAATCCAATGTTATCATGTAAGCGAAGATAGTGTCACGGAATTCCTCTACACTTTATAAAATACAACGTATGATGTTGTACTGGGTAATGAAACATGTCTTGACAACATTTCCTGTAAGCATTATGTGCCGATACCGACTAGTTAGGATACAAAGACGATGGCCACTTACTATCATCATCAATGATACTAATGACAGTCGATGTAAACGTTGTGGTAGTCAAACCAGAATCTATGGATGTCAGCTTTGCGGTGAATGATTCAGGATCTTCTACTATGTCATCATCTTCAATGGGAACAATCCCATATCGTGTTTCTCCATTGGAATCTCCTGCATTAAAGATCACAGTTGATCCAGCAACATTTGAGAAATCTTCAGGAGACTGCGCTGTGCCTTCTTCGGTTGAAAATCTAGAATAAAAATATCGATACAGAGCCACGCAGGATATAATTGTGATTTCTACAATCATGATACTATGATAACCGTTTCAGATTTGTCTGTTCAACAACAAACCGTGCCAAAGTACTATACCTTTCCAATTCCTATACCAAAATGACCGACCATTGCCTTGTCGGGCCTTTAAATTATTCTTTTCTCACAGACCAAGCTGGACAGGCAAGGTCCGATATTATCCGGTGGTGACCGAACTGGCCCAAAAGGCTTCTAAAAACGCTTCTATAAGCCAATCAAATTGCGCTATGTGTTTAAAAGTTTATATTATACCTTACAGAGACATCTCTTTGTAAAGGAAAAACAGTAACAAGCTCGATAGTCATATTCAAGTTTCCGGCGTTTTCATCCACCGATTTCGATCCAACCAGGAAACGCACTTGAGCATCTAAAAAGGCAATATATCGAATCTTAGTAAAAGATCGGTTTGTAAATAACGATTCAAATAATTGGTAAAATGCCACAGCATTTCAGGGTAATCACTTTGTATGGTTAAGGCACCGCAACTATTTCTAGGTGAAAAGTTGACTTACTGTCATTGTCCCGAATACCGATAGTTGTTGTTGAAGGCGAACCAAGTACAACTTTAGGGCTATTTTCTTCTAGCTTTGCCGAAAAAAGTTCAGTCGTTTCCACCACATCGTCATCGGTAATATTAAATTTAACGTCAGCTCTGTTGGAACCTGGGGTGAACACTACTGTCCTTGTTTGTGGGGGTGTGTAGTCTGTAAGATCAGCAGTTTGCGCATCGAACTGGACACTGGAAAATAATTACGCGATAACAATTTCTAAACAATTAATAACACCTTTTTAACATTCTAATTAATTGTTATAGTATAATTACAAGGGTGATTTATTAAGAAAGCGAATCTGTTGTTGAAAATACATGTTTTACAAACGTAAACACATTTAAATTTATTTATATAAAACATTGTTTTCGCAAAGTAAAGTTGAAAAGCTATCTACAAAGTAGTTTTCTATTAGGCCTATTTTTTTCAATTTTTGGGGCTTTCAAGTACAGTATGTTCGTTAAAAATATAACGTATTTCATAACATATTACATAATTGATGTCGCTCCTAACTACTTTCTCTGCGGCCGTACGATCTTAAATTGCAAAATAAATCGTTAAATAAAAGTATATTGCTAAATTCAGATCACTGTTAAATAATTTCACAGCATATTTTGTTGCCGCCTTTGTTTTCACACGCATGGCAGAGAAATTGTTATTCTTTTAAAAAGCAATGGAGGGAGCTGGTGAGGGAGCAAATCAGAATGCTCGAAAGCCATACTTCAATTCTGAAATTATACTCATAAAAGATTATTCCCTCGCGCGAAAGAAAGTAATTTATTTCGCTCAAGGACTATCAACTCCAGTACCATGACTGACTTCATGTTGTTATATTTGGCCAGAAAACAGGAGCGGGAATTTTATCCTTTTTTGCTCAGGGATCTCATCTTTTCACACTAGCACTAATTTAACCTATTCCAATCATTCAAACTTACTTACACCAAAGTTCAGTGCGACTATACCGCCCACACGAGGCCTAAAATAATGAGCCATGCAGCTTCCATGATATAATCTCCAATAAGGCTAATATTTAGGAAAGAGTTGTTCCACTTACTCCGCTGAGACTGAAATACCAAGATTACCAGCCAATAGTATGCCAAGAGTCACCTCACCATCATTTTCATCGAATGTATAGGACGTTTGCTCAAATCTGATGGCTGCCTCTATAAAACCGTAAATGTTATACCGTTATATCTCAAATACGTGCAAAAAAGTCTAATTTTTTAACAATAACAACCTCTGTCCTGTTATTGTAACAAGCATGAACTAAATGTAAGAATTTGTGTTGCCAAAATGTTCAATGGCGCATTGAGAGAATTTGTTGGCTTTGAAGCTTAATCATGCTAAAATGATCTGTTTTCTTTTCTGTTATTATCTCGTACCGTCATTATCCAAGATTTTTATTGTCATTTGGTTATCGTTTATCTTAACTTGATTATCATCGGTTGAAAGGCGTAGAAGGAATGTTTCGTCATTTTCAATCAAATCATCGTTTGTAATAAAAACGCTAACGAGTTTCTTGCTTTCCGACGGTTGGAAGGTGACTGTACTGTCCACTGCAGTAAAATCACTTGCAGCTACGGCAAGCAAATTGAAGGATTCAAGGCTGAAAAATAGGATGATCACCATTTTATTTATGACGTTGAACGAGAGAACGTGCTTATATGCCACTAATGATGATTTTTTCATAATAACAAAGGATTACGCAGGTGGTTGAAATTTTGTAGTCGTTTCAATTATATTGCTATACTTACCTAACAGTGACAGGTCTTGTTCGCGTTCCTTGTATTTCAATTTCAACGACTATAGCACCATCTTGTTCGTTCACATCATCCGTTGTAATTACGAAATCAACACTTACAACTGTCAAGAAGAAAATACATTTATTGGTAGCTATAAAATAAATCTAATGTTATACTTCAACAAATTAGAACAAGTAAAAACTATTGTATTACAAGTTGAAGCCTGAAAACAACCCAATTCGCATTTCCAAAAGTGATTTTTTAATTCTTAGAGATATGATAAAGTAATAAAAATCGAGTAATGAATACGCGTACGGTGATGATTGTATTTGGAGGGTCTTCTTACCGTCATCGTCAATGATCCTTACAGTTGTATTTGCATTTTCTCCGATTCGGGTATAAGCATTTTGGGAAGAAACAGACAGTAAGAATGATTCTGTTCCTTCCAGTAGGGTATCATTATTAATTGGTATTACAATTTCCTGTTCAGTTGGTCCACCGGGGGAAAATTTTATTTCTTTACGTGAAATCTCTGTGTAATCTTGACCAGCTGTAGCGGTAACATCAAAGCTTGATACACTATAAGACGAAAAAAATAATTACGTAAAAAATCTACAGAGCGCAATTTACTAAACATGCACATTTTAAATTATTTCATTCATTCGTCATGTACCTTACTGTGGTATTCTGATCAAGTACGCCCGTCAGATTTAAGGTAACAGTTACAGACACACCATTTTCAAGAACACTATACTGTCGTTGTGAAAATTCAACAGTTGCAGCTGTATGAGCAAAAAAGTATCACGATTACTATTTCATTTTATAACGCAATACAAAAATATAAAGCATGATGAATACGACTCCGGAGTTAAACAAATGTATAAATATTGGTTTAGGGGTCAACAGTGCCTAAATAGATCTAAAAGATTAAAAAAACCTACCGTCATCGTCAAGAATTAAAATCGTTGTAGTTGATGGATTTGCAAGAACAATACGTGCGTTATTCAAGTTATCCATACGCAATGAAAACGTTTCATTTGACTCGATATTATCATCATTAACCAGTGGAACATTGATAGTGTTTTCAGTGGTTCCTGGTTGTATCAACAATGATTTGGTAGCTCCTGTGAAGTCAGAATCCCGTCGTGCGCTACCTTCTTCAATATGAACACTATATATAGAGACACAAAATTATAATGGTTGTTCGGCGGTTTGAAAGTCGTTTAGCCTAAACGGTGGACAAGTTCAACATAAAAAACAAAATTATCTGAAATACTTCGATGTAAATAGTTTAATTTTCAATAGAAGTACATATTTAATGCATACGATGCAGGTTCAGGAATAGTTTTAAACTTTGGCTTATTCACCGTTTAAGCTAAACGCTTTTCGAACAATCGTTCCCTAAACTTTAACCGGAATGTTTAAAAGAATTATGATTGCATATAGTGATCATATCACAAGTTTATTTACACGCACATCAAAGATGTTACCATCATAGGTCCTAAGTATTTCTGTATTTTTTATACATTCTTATTTTATTTCTATTATTTTATAACTTGTCTGGAGTTGCATGTTAAATAATGACTTAAAGTATAATGACTGATCTGGGATCATGACGTCATGAAGTGCCTCGACAAAGCGGAGCTATCACGTCATTTGTCCCTGTTTCAGGGTATAATGGGGGGCGCAAAATAAAAATTCTAATTTACAACCAACTGAGAAAACAGCGTGTCAAAAATAATAGAATTAGACCCTACTCAAAATGTGTAAGGGCTTCGTACTCAGATCAGCTGGTAATCTCATTTTTCAGTCAAAAGAAGGGAAATATAATATACATTATACAGAGCTTACAGGTAATTAAGGTTGATAGCAGTGGACCCGATTATTTGACAACTGACTTGGACTGATCCATCATCTTCATTGACAATGTACTGAGCTTTTTGAAATCGGATGGAAACATCTGAGAAAAAATGTAATTAATAACATTAATTCACTTTGCGTTTGCAAGTTGAAATGTATAAGGTCTGTATGGTTCTGATTTGTCACCGACATGCATTTCGATTATCTACGAATGACGACGTTCTTTGCTATTTCGGACAATTTTTTCGTCTTTGACTATGACGAGCAATTGAAACATCGCTGAAACTCAGCGACACACGAGAGAGAAAAAGGAAAAAAAAGTAAGCCGAAAAGATAAGGGTTAAAAATATAATGGGAATCAATTTATAACACGAGTTTTTCTTTACGCAATCACGTCAAGCCTAGATTTTTGCACGAGTGCGCTTTTTTACTCAGCCGGTATAAAATTTATTTTGTAATATGCTCACGATATCGAGAGCTACTTTGTAGACAAATAATTTTAAAAAATACTCACTGTCGTCATCTATGATTTTAACCGAAGCTTCACTTCTATTAAACTGTACTCTTGGGTGAGTAGTCTCCAAAGACACAATAAATGATTCGTCATTCTCAACAATTCCATCGTTGATTATTTGAATATCGACTGTTTTTGAACTTTGCCCTGGGTCAAAGGTTATATCCCGTTTCGTAATTACACCGAAGTCAGCGGATTCAGCATTGCCAATTGTTGTTTTAATGCTGAAAAAATATAGCAGTGGACCCGGTTAGCACTAACGATCATTACAACATAAACAGCGAAACAACATATGTATATGTACAGTTTCTTTTCTAAATGTCGGTACGTTGGTTCGGGTTACCAGCTCTAAATTTAAAGATTGACCATTTTTTAACATTGTATAACAAAACATTACCTCACAGTCACAGATACAGACAGAGTGTTTTGAAGTTCAACTACCACTGAAGCATCCTGGTTCTCGTTTACAGGATATTCGGCTTGGGTAAATCCGACAATGGCGACTGCATTTAAAAATAAAAAAGTCTGAGTACAAGTAATTCACATTCTTCCATGCAATGGACAAAAATAAAGTTTCAAGGTTCCCCAGCAATTCGTGAAGAACAAGACATCTCACCGTCATTATCCTCAATAAACCCTCTAACTAGCAGCGGTTCAACGGCTACAACAGTCGTCCGATCAGCATTTATCAAACCATAGAAACTTTCAGCGTTCTCAACATGGTCATCATCATTTACAGTGTAGGGAATTGGCAGGAGTTTTGTTTCGCCACCGCGAAAAGTTAGTATAGTTGAAGTTGGACTTGCAAATGAATAGTCCGCTGGGGTCTTTGCAGTATCCGGGAAGTTATAAACTTCAACTCTATAATAGAAGATGCAATACTGACGGAAAACAATTTGGCCAATAAAAAATGACTAAGCATTTGTAACCAACTAAAGCTTAGGATATAGACATCGTAAATTTTGCTAAGCTTCCTATAATTAGACAAACCCTAGCATAGTAAAGACAAAATTTTCATGCAGTTGTGCCTACTGTACGTTTTAAAACAATTATAAACAGCGAGTCCTAGCATAATAGTATATGGCAAAATTATTTCTCATCAATTCAAGGGACACCTTTGTTCAAAACACAGGCATTTAGTTGCCTCTATAAGTGCTATTATTTTTGTTGTTCAAAACATTTTGCTAATATTATCATTGAAAGTACTAAACGTTGTAATAACGCTTGTACGTACTTTACTTCCGAGTTAATTTGCAATTCGTTTTTCAACTCCACCCAAAGAGCGGAAGATCCAACATCTTCATTCACCCTATATTCACTTTGATTGAACGATACCGTTGCCACTTTATTGAAACAAAAAATCAAAATGACGTATGAGCAAAAGAAATGGGTCTGAAAATATTTTATTAGTTTTATCTTTTAGTATTACTTTTGTTTGATGCCTAAAGTTAAGAAGCATTAGTGGTGGAAAGTTTTTCAGATTTAGAGGAATGAAAACCATGCATATATAGGCCTATTGTAGGGTATAAGTATAGTTTACTCTTCAATAACAGACAATAACCTACCATCAGTGTCAATGATTGACACTGTGATACTTTGTGGTTCCAAAATTTTGACTTGCGGATCACCCGAGGTGATTGTCACACGGAATGTTTCTGTCCCTTCAATGACTAGGTCATTCAATATTTCAATGTCCACAGTTTTACTCGAATCACCCGCAGGGAACCGTAAGTTGATATCTTCAGTGGTATAATCTGAACCAGGTGTAGCGGTGTTCTGAACAGTATTCAACCTGGTTAAAAAAAAAGTGGTATTGCGAAAATGAGAATGGAATAAAACATGCCTGGAGTGGCTTTATATGTATCCACATCCATGTTAAAACACCAAGAATACAAAGCTAGAAAAAATTCTTACCTAATCGTAACCTCTCGTTCATGCTGTCCATTCAGCCGAACAGAGACACGCACATTTCCATCTTCTTCGTTAACTGATAGATCACCATGGGTGAATTGGGCCTCAAAAGCTTCAAATGAATATTATTTATTCAAACAATTGCCGAAGTGTTTTTATGGGCCCATAAACAAAGGAACTACGGAATATGTCTACACCCCATGCGGCACCAACAGAAAAAATCTCTAACTTTAAAATCAATAACTTTCAAAATTCAATTCCATATGGTCTTTTTTTGGATCTCAATAAAGGTACTTAAACTACAAAAGGTTTTCGATGGGAAAACTTGATTACAGCTAGTGCTAGCTTAACAAGACATTCAACAGAACAGTAACTTCATTCCAAGTTTCAATTTCCAAAAACGCTCTTGGCATTGCGGTTACACTCACCATCATTGTCCTGAATGTATACGATTGACCTGTTAGGGTTTGCTACTTGTAAAGCAGAGTCTATTTCAGCCAGTTGTACGTAGAAATCTTCTGTATTTTCAACAACGACGTCATCGGAAATGTCAATTGAAATGGAAAGTGTGGCACCATTTCCAAGACCTGCACTAAATCTTCCAACTTGTTCAAGATGGGTAAAATCTCGAGGAGAGAGTGCTGAGCCGTTCTTAGTGGATATACTAAAGAAGGAATCAGATGATTGAGTATTGAGGTCCTTGCGCAAGAATTAGAATGTAAGCATGTTACGTAGCTGGCTATATTCCAAGGATGAAGAATGGTGTTACAACAAACGTAGTCAGTGAAACAGACTTTTTCAATTCTTCCAAGCACGGAGCTTATAATGTATAGGATGAAATCCCCAGTAGCAGGGGCGTAGCGTTCGGGGGTGAATGTGGGGTTGTGCTATATTTAACAACACGCGATCACAAAAATAGTACCTGAATGTCAGTTCTCGTTCAATCGGTGCAAGTGCATTTAACTTGACCTGAACCTGAGTAGTGTCATCATCCTCACTGCTTGTGTACGTTTGTGAGTTCATTTCCACTGAAGCGACTATAATTTTAAACAAATACAATCAATGAATACAGTATCTATTTAAAGGTGGCTCGCTATGAATAAATTATGGAAGTAATAAAGATTTATCCTTCATTCTAGTTCATGGGACAGCCCTGGTTTTAAAAGCGTGCATGGAAAAGTTTTTTTTCTAGCCGTTGTGTTTCTGGACAAATTACATTGTTCCCTAAAAAATGCAAATTTCATTCCTATCGAGCCACATTAAAATATATCCTTGATCAAGTATCGCACACAAAACAATATTGGGTGGTAAAAATAAAGTGCGTGTTATATATCAAACTAACCATCATTGTCATCAATTGAGATTAATGTAGTGCCTGGTGAACCAACACGTAAAGCGGAACCTGGTGCGGTTGATAAACTTAGAGTAAACAACTCATCTGTTTCGACAATATTATCATCCTTAATGGTTACAACTAATGACTTTGTCGAATCACCAGGTCCAAAAACAATCGCTTGATTTACAATAGAAGTGAAGTCAAATCCAGATGTAGCTGTATTAGCTGTTGACGAAACCCTGAAGAAAAATATTAAATGTTAATGCCTGCATGGGATGATTTATAGGATGACCATGCAGCAATTGGTTGCATTAGATAATAAAATTACTTACTTATATAAGATATCTAAAATCTCTTCAGAATACAACCCTCAATTTTTGCAACAAAATCAATAATAGTTAATAAACTTACGTTACAGTTGCCGTTGTTTGTAAGTTACGATCAATTTCAATGTTCACAGTAGTCTGATTCACATCTTCGTTAAAGGTGTAAGACGCCTTTGAGAATGTTACATTGGCAGCTGTTAAAAAAATTATTTTGTTAAAGGTGACTGTATGGTTTCAACCGGGGAGTAACGTCACATCCTTGTTGATATTGATCTTAGTGTATAGCTCTGAGAAGTACGTTGATGTTGGTTGTGTTTACTGACGTTTCGCCCCCTCCCAAGCTGTAGTCATCTTTAGAGTCCAAACTTTCAAACGTCAGTTATCAACACCAACAGTACCTCCTAAAAATACACTAACCTAGACAAACAAACTCTACAAATTTGTAGAGTTTGCTCTACAAATACAAACTCTACAAATTTGTAGAGTTTTACATATCAATGCTATGGATCTTAATAGAGCTTTTTATGTCACGGGACTGTCAAGCAATGCAATGTGGGAAACATGTAGGAAAAATTAGCCACATGGATACCGCTCTGCGCAATGTTAAATTGAATAGGCATGCAATCTTGGTTTCACTACTTACTGTCGTCATCTTTTATAGTGATCAGCATGTTTGAACCATCGTAAGTAACGAGAGGAGAGCTATCGTCAATAGTCACACTGAACACTTCATCACCCTCAACAATTTGATCATTTTTAATCTGTATGGTTTCAACATATGAGGACGAATCACTAGGATTAATTGTTATTTCCCGGCGATTATAAACATAGTCCTGGTCTTTAAGAGCTGACGCCGCTATAGTATCGATGCTAAATAAAAAAAATGGGTATTATTATTATTATCATTTATCAATCTTTACACAGGATAAAAACATC
Source organism: Dendronephthya gigantea (assembly GCF_004324835.1). Lineage (NCBI taxonomy): Eukaryota > Metazoa > Cnidaria > Anthozoa > Malacalcyonacea > Nephtheidae > Dendronephthya > Dendronephthya gigantea. The sequence continues at coordinate 2,275,269 of NW_021163010.1, read as the reverse complement.
AGTGTTTACAAGTATATACAATTGATATAACATGCAACTCTGTTACCCTTGTTTGTCCCGTTTCAGACTGGGAATAATTACAATTATCTAGTTACAATAAGTACAGGTAATAAAAGAAGCTACCTAAAAATTAAAATCTATAATAACTAAAAGTTAAGATCGAAAGTGGTCAGATATGAGTGACCTAAACTCTGTGAATTCTTTTGCCAACCTAATTTCTATTGGAAGGCTATTAAAAATCTTTGCTCCAGCAAAATTAAAGCTTTATTTTGCAACTTCAAGTTTTAATTTCGGTAATTAGTTAATAGAAATAAGTATACATTCGTTATCAAATGAAAGAAAACAATCTGAACATAATCTAAGAAGAAGAAAGTGTCATGGTTTAAATTGATAAAGTTCTTACTCGAAGGTTATAGGAACTGCTCGATCACCGCTTAATTGTATGTTCACAATGGCGAGACCGCTATTTTCCGGTACGTCAGCAGCATTATTTTGAAAGGAAATGGTAACAACTGCAATAGAGATAGCATATAAACGATCAATTCAATTGGTATAGTTTAATTTACACCTAATTAAATATCACTCAGTAAATAAAAACAATTTCATGATACAAGCATGCACGAAAGATGATGCAATCACATAGGCATCTAACTTTTACTAAAATGTCACCAGTGAACTGTAATATTTTTCGAAGCCAAAAATTGAATTAAAAAACTGAGTTTTTGACTCTGTTTCTTGTTCAATTCTTATAAAAGAAGAGCAAATGATTATATCTTACATAGTTCTAGACATTCCTAGATAATTGCTCTCTACGTCTGTCTCAAACGTTCAAACGAAAACTCAGAAAAATTACTTTCATATTTGGCATCAAAGGTGGCGGCCAGGTTTTATTACAGTTCACTGAATGTCACTAACATGCTCTCACCATCGTTATGCGTCCTCCTCCCCCCTCACACTTCCTCTTCCCCTACACCCTACCCTCCCTCCGCTCTGCCACATCGTCATGCATGTGAAACGCAAACATTTTTTTTCGAACATCAAGCAAAAACAAATACGAGAATATCGGAAAAAACCCCGAAAGTATGGACACAATATTAGTATGATAAAAACATTGACTTACAATCATTATCAAGAATGGTGACAGTAAGCTTCGGGTTTTCAACATTGGCATCATCACTAGTTAAAGTAACTTCAAAAGTCTCAGCTCCTTCAACTAAAGTATCCTGATTGATGGTTATTTTGACCTCTACAAATGGGTTCCCAACAGGGAACGTGATTTCTTGATCAATTGGTTGGTAATCTGAATTTGCACTAGCAGTTACATTCGATGTTGTAAGCCTATAAATACATTTAAAAGCGAAACTTAGTAGAATTCATTCAAAATTCTTTATGAATAAAATCTAAGGCTGAATTGTATCATTAGCAGGGTATTTTTTTCCCTTTGGATGTATAAAGGTATATGCAATATCGGAACAAAAACGAATTGAACGATACTAGAACCAACAAAGCTTGAATGGTAAGTATAAAACAAAACACAATCCGAACATGAACATCTTCGAAAATCTAAGATATAGACTGAATTAAGACGCCAACGGTAAGGTTGTAATATTTCGATTTTTTCAGAAGACGATTGTGTTATTCGTGATGCTCGTTTGTGGCACTTACACTGTGGATATAGAATGTAATCCATGAAAATGAAAGGGTATCCTTGCCACCCTTGCCCCTGCTGACCCCCCCCCTGTTCCAAAATCTTCAAAGACAATACTAAACGTCAAATGTTATCTTTCGAATATTTATTTAGTGATTGCAGTCGACTCTAAATGGTGTAGTAATCATTTTCATCTAATGCCAATGATCTAATCAAGTGTTGAAGCCTGTATTGATCCAAATGAATATAATGTTATTCGATAAAGTTGTTTTTCGGTTTTGATTGATTTTATTTACCTGGCAGTGACTTCTCTATCAACAGTTCCAGTCAGCAGAACACGGACACTAAGTTGAACATCACCTTCATTTACATCCTTTGTCGTGTCAATCAAGCGAATTGATGGGACTGGGCAAGAAAAAAGTCTTTAAAAATATAGTTTAACAGGAAAGCTTAAATGACATATATCTTCACCATTTTGTAGTTAAGTATGAATAATAATTGTCCTCGTGTATGCTTGTTCCTTTCCCATTGGAAAGATCCATGCATGATCTAATTAAACGGGTCAAGAACTTCCGGGGGCGAATCGACCTCTTGGCCAGACGAATCTGTCTACAACTCATTATCAAAGGCGTCTGAAAATTTAACAATGACGAAATGTACTATGAAAACATCACACGTACCATCGTTGTCGATTATTGTAACAGTTGCAGTGTTTGCCGAAATAGTATCACTTGCAACAGCAGTCAACTCGACTTGGAAGATTTCAGGACTCTCAATAATGACGTCATCGTTTATCCCAACGGAGATAAAACGAACTGCTCCGTTTCCATCCCCAACATCAAACTGAAGTTGTCCATTGATAATGTCGTCATAGTCCCCGGGTGATTTTGCGGTTTGGTTGATTGTCGAGTATCTAATAATAATGGAAACGATGGAACCGATTTAATTATAAATAGATCAATTAGCGTTCCTCATGATCATGAATACAGGGCGCTATTTTAGTGTTGGGAAGGCGTTATCAGTTGTAGTTACCTAGAAAATTATTAATTAAGACAGCAGAAAAGATCTGGTCTATCTGCTGAGAAACTGATGTAATTCTATCATCAGATATTAAAAAATATTGCAGACACAAAGTGACGTATAACAGGGACGTTGTGATCGGTATTTCCTCCCTGTCACTCCCTCAGTCAGAGAAAATCAGTTCACTAGCAGAGTTCATCTTAATCAATCCGTTTTAATTAATATATAAATTATTATTACCCATTTGAAGAGTAAATGTATATTACCTGAACATGACAGTTCGTTGAAGCGGAGTAGTCGAGAATAGAACGACCGATAAGTTAGCATGTGGTGCAGATTCTTGAAGAGCATAATTTATAGGCTGGAATCCAAAAATTGCCTCTGAAAATTTATAATTACGAGTCATTGATTTTGTTTAAAAATTTTATCCCCATATTTTTAATTCCTTATCCCATTATAAGTAATACCATCCGAGATCAAGTTTAACCGGATTAATTACCTTGACCGGTCACAATTGAAAGGAAAATCGAGCGAAAATTGTCGCTCAATTGAAAAGCCCTATAGGGGTTGGTTTCCCAGGGAGCCCGGCTCCCCGAGTTTCACAAAAGCGTGAGACGATTTTAAAAGTTTGGTCTTCATGATACCGTATCAAAAAAGCACATGTTCCTGACAGGATGACTACATGCATGGCTGCCCGGTTTATCTTTATACTGCAGGGTGTATGAAATAAACAACACTTAACAATTCAAAACTATTGTTTACGATTGTGCTTAATAACCAAATGAATATTAGTGGCTGCCTTCTTTTTTTTGATACACCCCAGGGTGACCAGATGATGTAATTTTTATGCTAGATTCGGTGGGATGCTAATAATACAGCCCCGCCTGATCTTAATAATTACCAAATTTATTCCAGGAGGAGAATCTAATAAATTTGAGCGTCTTTGCTTATAAAAGTTTCATATATGGTCTTTTTATAAGTCATCTCACGTTTCGTTGAATCTCGACTGAGCGGGAACAGTTGCCCGAGGCTAAGGCTGGAATCAGGCCCTAATGCGCTATACGATGGATACTTACTGTCGTTGTCAGTTATCGTAACTGTCGCACTTGAGATCGGTGTTATTTTGACATTGTCGCCAACAGCTTCCAGGTCAACGCGGAAGAATTCGAGATTCTCAACAGCGTCGTCATTAACAATAGTTATATTGCGTCTTTGTGTAGTTGGTGAACTCGGAGAAAAAGTTATGACCGGATCAACTAATCCTGCGTAATCTCCCAAAACAGCAGATTGTGGTGAAAGAGTCAGCCTACAAAAAGATACGTGAAACAAGTTCAAGTCACTGTCGGACCATGGAAAAAGGTCGGACCATGGAAAGCAGTTGGGCGGCTCTATTGCGGTTATGATCTAAATATATATGAATTATAAAGAAAAGTTAGGGTTCATGATTCCCGACATGCAGAGGAATAGTTCGCCAGCGAAATACTTACATATTCGCTTTTAAATTTTAACAGAATAAATAAATTAATAAGCAAAGAAAATATGCATGCAAATACTTTGGTAGCGAACCATTTCTCTGTAAGTGGAAATCCACCTTATCCACCAATGAACTCACCTTGCTTGTACCGTTGTTTTCAAGTCACCACTGAGATTGATAGAAACCTCGACAACTGAGGAGTCCTCGCTGCCTTGGTAACTGTTTTGTGCAAGAGATATTTCCGCGTCTAAGACGTTAAGTGTAAAATTCACTTCAATATTTAGCTATTAAAAAGTATCTTTAGAATTAACAAAATATATAGGTAGGGACGAAGATTACTGAGCTAGAAAGCAAATATAACTGGTGAACTGGAAACCAAACAGTTACTATATATTTATATTATTATCATTATTAATATTATTATTCAAAAATACCAATTTTGGCATTTTTGCAGTAAAAACGTATTCAAGAATACCAATTTTGCAGTCTCGGATCCAGGGTAAGGTAAAATAACTTATTATACAGCTCTAACTTGCAATGACATTGGTGGATTTTTATTCAAAAATATTCTTTAGAAATTCAAAACCAATAACGCTGTTATTAAAGTATTTTGAATCCAGAATAAAGCCGTGTATAATTTATTCGGCCCCGAGAAAATACATGCAGTGATTGAAACGCATTTAATACCGTCATCGTCCAAGATTGTTATAGTTGTAACTCCATCATCAACTTGAACATTTGGGCTTGACGTTGATAGTATGACCTGAAATACTTCATTTCCTTCAATGAATACGTCCCCATCTGTGGTTATGGCTATAGTTTCCTGAGCATCTCCAGGACTGAAGTTCAAGTTTGTTGATGAAATGACATCAAAATCATCGTTGCTAGCGCTGACTAATACGACGGTAGCCCTATAAAATAAAGTTAAAAAACAAAATAATTTCTTATACGAAAACATCAATGTATGCGATTTTCGTTTCTAATGCAAAAAATGTAAAAAAAGGGAATGCTAAAGTAGAGATCTATAAAATCTTTCAACTTACGTCGCGGAAACTTGAGTTGTCAGCGGTCCTGTAAGCTGAGCTGTAAGAACAGCAGGGCTTCCTTCGTTCACTTCCAAATTTAGTACGCTCGCGAACCCAAGTGTGGCCACTGAAAATATAGTGCATGATATAATGTCATTCAATGTTTCCCTGACTATCAGGAGAAAGATTTATCTCGACTGTAAGGGATGTCGGCAAACAATTATAAACAATCTAGGTTGCTATTCTTTCGTTTAAGCCGCTGCGTTAGTCTTATAGCATACTAAGGAACAACACCCTTTGTCGAAATTGTTTCTTACAGTACCGTCCAACGAAAACAGAATAGAATGATATAGGGTATAAACTCTATCTAGAAAATTTTCAGAATTACTCTAGTTTCCATGCATTTTTATACAAATACTTCAAGTGGTTTTTGTAAATATTTCATACCATCATCATCAATAATTCGTACTGTTGTCTCATTAACGCTTCCAATTTTTGTAAACGAGTTAGTGGTTGATAAGCTAGCTTTGAATCTTTCGGTTCCCTCAATGAATACATCGTCTGTTATATTAACTCTGATCCTTTGTAATGTTGGTCCTCCAGGTGTAAATGCCAGGGGAGAATTGGTCAAACTGGAATAGTCAATTCCTGCTAGAGCGGTGTCTTGTGTTGTAGAAACACTGAAACGAAAAAAAAGTATGTCTTTATAATTACATTTTAATATCAAGCCGCTGCTTAAAGGATTCTTTATTCGCCTCCCTGATCTTAGCATTCAATAAATTATATCACTATAGTATACGATTCAACACGAATGTATTGTGACTAATTAATTGGCAAACTATTTCCACTATTTTTGATTTGCAATAAAAATAACCGCAAAACCATTGTCGTATGTAGCAAATATCTTTGAAAAAAAACATGACGGTGATATTCAAGCTTACAAATAAAATCAACATACCTCACTGAGGTAGGGTCTTCTAAAACGCCGGTCAAAACAACCCAAATGTCAGCATAACCAAACGTTTCATTTCCAGAGAATACTTCGCTTGTGAACTGCACAGTCGCAACTTAAAAAAATCCACAAAGCATATGGCCTAGTTAATCTTGTCCTGATCAACAGCTGTGATCTCTTACAATAACGAGGCCCTTCATTAGCAATGCGCAAACCACAAACAAATAATAACATTGTTGTAGAATAATTATGGTTATATAGAAAACGGTTAGGCAGTAAAACGCCTCAACCAATCTTAAAAATTGAATAATTATACCCAGGAGTTAAGAACGTTGTAATGTGATGTACTTACAGTCATCGTCTTCTATTTTAATAGTGTGCTCATCAACAGAACCTATTGTCACTTGGCCGGAAATTGCACTCAAAACAAGTTTAAATGATTCTTCTTCCTCAATTTTGGTATCATCGCGGACAGTAAAGTCGACCGTTTTGAATGTGTCAGTAGGTTTGAATGTAACCACTTCTGTTTTTGTGTCGTAATCAACATCAGCAGAGGCAGTACCAGCTTGTGTGGTGACACTATAAAAACGATCGCAAAGCAATCGTATCAGTGATTGTATCAGTGACTTTTCTTCACAAAATAATCAAAACTCGCGTAACACTTCGTCGAACGGAATTGGTAGCTCTAGTTATGTTATGTTACCTCACAATTACATCAATTTCTCTCTGCTCAACGGCAACAAGCTGGACACTAGTGGATCCTGATCCCTCAGAAACGGTAGATGAACTAGTAGTAAACTGAACAGTCACATCTGTAAAGGAAACAAAAATATTCTCGGGAAAACTATTAGCAGCAGGAAGAGATAACACGAGCATGTTAATTATTTTTCTCTATAATTGCATCCCAAGATTTGAAAAGAGTATAACAAATAATATGATTTTGTAAAATTATCTCTAAAACGCTCCTATACCGTCATCATTGTTGATCGTCACGAATGCCGAGCCTCCAAGTGTTACTCCAGACGAACTCGACAAGGAAACGGTGAATATTTCATTTGCTTCGACGATATCATCATCGGTAGTTAAAATATTCACAGTCTTGGGACCAGTCTCTCCAGCGGCGAATGTAACAGATAATGTCGGTCTTCCGAAGTCAGTCGAACTTGTAGATACATCTTGTGTGCTAACACTGAAATTAAATCACAAAAGAGTCATTTCCTCTAGCAATACTATATCTAATAAATCTGGAAATCCGCCTTTACACGCTGTTCTTTACTATTTTCTTTAGCGTGTCTGCTGCATTTTTAGGTAGAAATTATTTTCATGTGATAACATCTACAACCTTCGGTATAAAGACAATTTAATTTTGCGTCGTTTGTGAAAGATTTGTACAATTTACCTCACAGTGACACTTGATCCCAGCGTACCAGACGAAACTTGAAGATTTATGGGGACAGTTTGTCCTTCAGTAACACTGTACGAATTCTGTGTAAAAGATATCACGGCATCTTGGGAGAAGAAAATTCAAGTTTAAATTAACAAGGCTGTAGAACATCAGTTTGGGGACGTAACGCCTGAAATAAGCCAAACATTTGCATTTGAAGAAAAAGAAATCCTTGCATCAGTGGTATATGCATAAAAGCAACTATAAACCATTTTTGAATATCTTATTAATTACAATCTCGCTTAATAATAGACTTTTTAACCTTTTTCGTTAATCACATGGTCTTATTTCGTCAAGTGATGCTTGTGATATGACAAATTCAGTTATTTCTCGTGTGTAGAATAAACAACATTCCTCAATTTTCAATCTTCTCACTTTTTGAAAAATAAGTATGGCATTAAAACTTGGGAAATTAACTATACCGTCTTCACTTGTGATTGTCACTGTAGCTTGTGATGGTGGATCTATTTCAACTTTATTATCCGTGCCAGCAGATAGAATGACCAAAAACGCTTCATCGACTTCGAACAGATTGTCGTCAATGATTGGAATTGAGATGTTTCTTTCGTTGTTAAAGTCACCCACAAAGAATGTGAGTGTGGAGTTTGGTGGAGTAAAATCATTCGTACTTGCCGTTGTTCCTAACGCTGCAACACTGTAAGGTAATGTTGGAGTAAATAAAAATAAAATTGAAGTAAAATACAGGGCGTAAAAAACTCTTCTGAAACTGATAAGTTGATTATAATTTGTAAGAAAGCTTTTGAAATAAGCTGATTATGAAAGTTGTTATGAAAATTTATCACTAATTGTTCGAAAGGGTGCGTGAACGCGGTGGATGAACTCTGTGGATTATGGGATGATTGATTTATGTACTAGTCCTGCTTTACAGTTTAATTCAGTTAATAAAAGACCTAGTTAATCGAAGAAAATTACGTCAAATCAGGCAACAACACCCAGCAATAGCGAAGACTGACAAACAGAGTTTTAGGTACTGAAAGAAAGCCATGCAAAGCTGAGCGTAATGGCCAGTAAAATTGCAGTGTCTGGTTACAAGTAATTAAAAAAAAAGAGAAGAAATATTCAATGGAGGAAAAATTAACTTTTTGGTAGTGATAGGAATCAAATCAGGCTCGGTGACGGTTTCGATGGTTAGGACAGCAAAGCATTTTTCGTCAGGTTTCTGCGAACCCTGTACAGTATTAATATTATTACAGCTATGAACAATATTACAGCTATAGCTTTGCGAGACGGTCTCCGCGGCAATGGTTTCCGGATTTTCAAGTTTACCAGTCAATTAGGATTTTCAATTAAGTTTTAGCCGAAAATACTTAAAAACATGTCATTAGAAAATCTGAATAGCTTTGTTTTTCGGTAACTCAAAACAGGCCATACAGCGTAAAAAAAATTGTTTGTGATTTAAAAGGACATGCTGCATCCCTCGTCATAGGAATTAATGTGGTAAACAGCCAGAATCATGAACGATATAATCTTACCTGACATCCACATTTGTTTGTAGTGGACCAGCAAGGTTCAGTAGTCTTACGCCAAGTATAGCTGGACCACCATCTTCGGGAAAAGTGTAGCTGGTTTTAACATGTTCCACAAGAGCCTCTAAAATTAAAATTTCATAAAAGACCATGATGCAGTGTAAACCATTGATGAAACGAAGTATAGTTAAAAGAAAACGATACTAACTATCGTCATCAAGAATGGTAACTGTTGTTTGTCCAGTATTTCCAATTTCAGTGTTAACAGGATCTTGTAGTAGAAGAATGACTTTAAACTGTTCCGAGGCTTCAACGAAGTTGTCATTCGCGATTGAAATTGTAATGACTTGCTCTGTTGCTTGGCTTGGGTTAAATGTCAGGGTTCCGGAGTTGGCAGTGAAATCAGCACTAGAAGCTGTTCCCGTTTGGGTCGTATATCTGTAAGATATGTAAATGTTTTGCATGTAATAACGCCGCATGTCATCAATTTTCTCTGACACAGGCTATGTTAGTAGCCACTGCATAAGGTTATCATTATATACGTCAATTTCTATAGTAAACGCATTCACCCCGTGCTTATATATATATGTGAGGAAGCGAAGTAGTTTTTTTAGTATACAGATATTTTTGAAATAACAAATAGTAAACAATGATTCAAGAAGCTATATTTGAAGAATCAAAAAAGAGATACATCTTGTCGGGTGTTTTCAAAAAAGCTTGTATTAGGGCAAATGTATAAACCTTGCAGAAAACAATATAATCCACCCTTACCCAATTGAAACTGGTCTTCCAAGTGCGCCGGTCAGTGTGACTGTTACATTAACTTCCGTTATTTGTTCCAATACAGAGTACGTGGCACTCTTAAAGTTTATTACTGCCTCTAAGATGCAAATAAATATTTCCAAATGTAAATTTTTGCTAAAATATTTTGGTATAGATATTAAAAAGATAGAAGAGAAAGGAAAATGAAACGCAGGGAAAAGGAAGAAAAAATTATAACAGCACAAATGAGGACTAAATATATCTCACTAATAGTTATAGGATGCTAGAAACGAGATCATGCATGCATGAGGGAATTAGGGAAATGCGTGCATGGTGCATTATGTTTTCATTTCTCTGTCTCGAATTGGAATTTTAGCACAATTTAACACAAGCTGAACTTACTATCGTCATCTTGAATGGTCACGATGGTCTTAGATGGATTAGAAAGTTGTGCGAGATCAGCAGATCCCGTTGGTATTGCAAGGTTCACTTCGAATGTTTCATCAAGTTCAACTAAGGTGTCAGGAAGGATTGAAACAGAGAAACTTTTTATCTGGCTCCCAACAAAAGGTGTGAATGTCACAAGCGTATTCGCATTAATATAGTCCAGACCAGCTGATGCACCGTCATTAAATGTACTCAAACTGAAAGAAAAGAAAGAAGCGAGCGTTGTTTTGCGAGCAATAACATGAATATTTAGTGCGAGATTGAATCTTCAATTTCAACGTAACTATCCTGGCCATTTGATACAAAATGAAGAAATTTGAAGAAAATCACACAGGAGGTAGTTACATGCATTAAGCCTAGCCCTACAAAAAAGAGTATTTTTTAAATGCGTTCATTGGAAGCTCATTAAGTCACACCTAAACATAATGACTTTCAGTGGCTGAGCAAACACGTTCATAATTCTTTATAGCCGTGTAGGCGAGGTAATAAAATTTTGCTTTTCACCACCAAGGGTAAGAAGGTTAAGAGGGGAAGCATATTTTTCCATTAAAAAAATCAATATCGCCTTGTATACAAGTGTGATAGTGATAATACAGGATAGATATAATTAGCGGGTTAATTAAGCCGTTGATGAACTGAACTATCTCGGTCCATTCATGCTATCGGCCACTTTTAGGTACATAATTATAGACAGCCCTGGCCAGCAAGCACTTTAAAAATGTAGGAGATACAACATTCTTTGTGGTTCAAAATGTAGATTGTTTTGTTATAAAAACTAACATGATTTATTAGTATAATATACCTTATTGGAACATCAGTAGTTAGCTGTGGGGCGACAGCATTCACTTCTATTTGATGCAGAAGGATGCCTTCACTAAACGTATACGTGCTTTGAACAAACGAGACGATTATTTCTAGAGAAAGCAAACAAAAGATTAGCTGAGAACTAGATGCACCGATTTTTTTTTAACTTTAACAAATTAGGTCTCCCCAAATTACTATATATACAAGCACCGTTTTGATTGGTTAGTCACCTACAAATAATTCATGGTAATTGCAATTATGACGTCAAATTTACAAATAATTCCTGGTATTCTGTAAATTGTGACGTCATAGTCCGACGCTCATTCGGGGGCGGCGCTCTTTAAGAAAAATTGATCGCAAATGCGGCGCTCATTCGAAGGCGGCGCTCAATAGACGCCCCACGAATCAGCGCTTATATAAACGAGTAAATACGGTATACTCATGCACGGTTCTAATAAGGGAAAATAACGCTTGACAAGAAATATATTGAGTAAAAAGAGTAGTAGGAAGATATAACTAGTGTCTTAGAATAAACATACGTAGACGGATCTCCTGGACGCATTACTTAACGTAGTTTTTATGTTGAAAGACGATTAATATAAAATTGAAAACGTACTATCGTTATCTTCAATCAAGATCACCGTATTAGTTGTATTGACGAAGACGTCAGTTGTACTTGCGAGAAGTTCCAGAGCTTCTGATGGCTCAACAATGCCATCGTTGGTAATGGAGATTAACACTTGCTTGGTCTTACTGTTATCACTGGGATTGAACGTAACTGAGGGAGTTAGTAATGCGTAATCAGATGTACTCGTTGAAATATCATTAACAGCAACGCTAAATAGAAAATTGAAGATATACAGATATAGTAATACGGAGAAATAATACACAATGTACATTAATTAACAATTTCCCTGGGTAATCTCATGCACAATACTTGTTGGAAGGACATGCATGCAGGAAACATGACAAAACGCATTTGATGTACAACAGCGATATTTAATCTTTGACGATGGAAAAACTTTATACTAGATACTATCAGAGTTACCTAAGGTCTATATATCATACATTTGACGCTATATGCATCATATATTTCGTTCCTTCAAATATAAACAATCCAAAATAAGATAAGATAGTAAGATAGTTCTTTTATTATCTATGAAGCATTTTCTAGGTGAAATATTTTCTTCGTGTTGGTAAATATCAAGAACTTTACTTACTTTACAGCTATGCTTTTTTCGATATCCCCATTTAAAACCAAGTTAGCTGTAACGAGACCAATGTTTTCTGAAACTGAATTGTCAGGAACTTGCCACGAAATAGAAACGACTAAAAAACAAATAAAATAATTCACATTTTTAAAATTCCGTTTAACGAGTTCAAAATCATACCACAGTGTTGTTGGCAACATTTTGGGGTTTATTTTGGGTTAGTGTTGGACTGGGTTTGACTTAGTTTCCACGGTTTCATCCATGCAACATTGTGCAACATTGTCTAACATTATTTTCATTATTGTTTCATCTTTGTGTAACTCGTAAAAATGTATGTGATAATAACACTTACAGTCATTATCTTTGATAGTCACTGTTGCTGATGATATTAACAGTCTTGTATCAGAATCTGTACTTGTAATAAATACTAGAAACTGTTCATTATTTTCCAGTATGTCATCTTCGAGAATGTTGATAATTACAGGTTTGCTTTGTGTATCTCTGGCCGCAAATGTTACATTAGTTTGTTCTTTGTCTTCAAAATCTTTACCAGCAGTTGCAGATACCGCCGTCACAGACAATCTAAAATAAATTTATCTTGTTCGGTTACGTTATTATATATTAAAGGTAGAAGTCCTAAGTCTCAAAACGTAAGGCAAACAGTAAAAATTACTTGCAATGCTATTCCAGCTTAATAAAATGTACCGAAATAACTCATAAGGCTTTCATAGGACATAAAGTCAGTATCATGTTAAAAAAAATACTTTAAACATAGGCTTACATGACTTTAACCTCCTTATCAACTTCGCCGCCAGACAGTTCAACCAAAACAACAACGAATCTGCCCGATTCGTCGACATTGTAATTACTTGCTGACAAAGAGATGGTCGCAACTGAAAATAAAAACATGATAATACTAAGCATTTTGGTCAAATTTTAAATGTCCCCAATTTGTGGCCATAAAAGATGATTGCAAAACGGCAAAACATTTTACTACACATTATAGCACTATAGATGGGATAAAACCTAATTATTTTCAAAAGTTAAATAACTATTTCACTTACAGCAATTGACCTTTGGTGCTGTTAAAAGAAGAACCAAGATTTCATGAAGGGTCATCTTCTCATACTCGCTACAAAGTCGGAAAGCGCTAACATCCTCCCAAGTTGTTCCATTAATGAAGTTCAGAAAGTTCTGATCCCAACCATAGAGGCATCCCAATTGCGGCACTGATAAACCTGTGTATTGTGCAATAACGTCGGCCACAGTCCTATTCCAGACTTGACGGAGAATTAAATCATCATTCGAAAGAAGACTTTCAAAGGGTGTGCTCTCAATGGTTATCTTTCCCTGGACGATCGGTATTATGCTTTCTCTAAAAAGTGTGTGATAATTTGGTAAAGTCATTGCATAAATATCTGCTTCATTTCGTGCAAGAAGACACGTCGCCAAGGTGTTTGTTGTAACTTTTGGTGAAAAATAGACAGGGGAAGGATTAACTCCAATTGATGGATTGCCGTCGGCCTGGTTTGTCACTGTGACATGGCTACCTGCGGCTAGGTTGACAGACAAGGCATCTGCAGCATGTGCGAAGGAGCCTTGTATAACAGAACGAACGATCCTCGACCACTCAAAAGACGGAAGGGTTGAAAGTATACGCATGTTTACAACCCCAGGAACGCCAAGTAATGAGGGCAAATCTGAAATCGAGTATCTGTCGACCAATGCATCTAGTATCATAGCATGAAGATCAACAACTGGTAAGCTAGATATTTGTGCCGAAGGTGTTCCTGTCAAGCTGACTAATTCATTGTACGTATATCCATAAGTCGCAAGCAAAAGATTTCGGAACGATGGATTGTTGATTGTCAAAAATGGAGTTAGTGTACCAGATTCATTGGTGCTCTTTAGCAATGCAATTACTTGTGGGAGAGAGCAGGTTTTGATGAACGTTGTATTTTTACCGTCTGCAGAAGCAACATGGCTCACTGAGGGAATTTCGACCCAGATACCTTCGTCTATATCTAACTGAAGAATTCCATCCATAACGAACCAACTTGAGATGTCAGTCGCAGTCATAAAAATATAGAGTGAATTTCTGTTTTCGATTGTTGTCAGGGTATTAAACTTGTTCTCTACTTCGTCCAAAGATCTTGACAGTACATAGGAAACGTTACAAGTAGGCTCTGTTGCTCCTTGACCAAAAATTGCTTTTGATACAGCAAATAATGAGTTTGACGTTATGACAGAGCACTCAGCAAAGTAACTTGAGAGAGGCACGTTGTCTATGGCGAACAGTTGAGGCTTTTCCCAATCATACAAAATTTCCAGATCTCGCAAATTGAATGCTATTGTTGAATGAGAAGCATAAAACAACATTGTTTTCGCTTCGCCTTCGGCTGACGTTAATCCAGCGAACAAATAAGCTAAATCAAGTGACCGGGTTTCAAACAAGTTCTTGCGGCTTTGAAGTAATAGAAAATTGGGAAAGAAAGTATTGGAAACATCACTAAGGGTGAAGCCAAGTAACGTAGCGACATCTGTACGAAGAAGTTCAGCCAATTCTGACACAGTTACACCAAGAATATCAGCCTTACATTTGACTGCTTCTGCAACAATCTGTGGTACGAACAATGCCCATTCACTTTCAACAAGGAATTTGGAAGACTTATTTAGTCTTTGTTCAATTACATCCATTTTAAAACAGTAAATATCTTCCAACGTTTGTACTATCAAATTATGCAAGTCAAGCACCGTGATACGATCAGGGTTACCTTTCAAATTTTCCATTGTTTTCCCAGTGACGCGTGTCATTTCACTTATCGGTAGATCCAGGCACCATCTGGTGCAATTATAAGCAAATAACAAATCAATATCCAATAATTTTCGTTCTTCTAACACAAAAATATTGCTGATTACACTGGACATTGATGAGTCGAGAACTCTGTTCAAATCATATATGACTGATAAAGTCAAATCATCATAAATTGTAGCTTTGGAATAGAGGTCTGGCTCTCTGGCGACTTCCGCATCTTTAAAATCTTCTCGAGGAATACCAACTATGGGAGCAATGGAGAGTGGGACCCTGATTGTGGTAAAGTTGGCTGATAATACCGCAGCAGGAACGAAAGAAAGGAAAAAAAGGAAACTTCGGATTATCAGGTTGGCAGTCATAATTACGGAGATCTACAAAACAGAAAGATAGTTTAGCAATCTAAAGCGCATACATGTGTGGTTGTTGCATGATAAGATGTCTCAAACTCAAAAGAAAACCAGAACTTCAGGAAGTAAAGCTATGAACCGCATTCGAGTTCGACGTAACCTATAAATGTGACGTGTACTAGGCATGACATCTGAACTGCATGACGGAATGTAAAATCGGTGTTTTTGCGAAAAATCAAATGCCGAATCAATAGTACGTTTTTGCTTAGATTGAAAAAAATTGTTTTACACCAAAAGCCTTTCAGCCAGCATTCGCCGAGCTTTTTAACAAAATTTTGTATTTAATATAGTTGTGTAGTAAAAATAGTTGTGTTAAATAACGTACGTCAAGGTGTCGTTAAGAACACAACGTATATTAAGGTGCGCTGCGAGAAGAGAGACAGAAAAACTTTGTGTTTTATATAACACACTTTTTAATAACACAACTTCTGCTCAAAGACTAACGTCACACCTTTGCACCGACATGTCGTCACTAAATAGTACAAAAAACACGTCATTCAACAGCAAGAAACCGGATAAAGAAAATCACACCGCGTGAATTACGTAATTATACAGCAGCTTAGATGGTTTTAAGCCCTTACGCGCGTATGAAAAACGCGTAAGTGGAAAGCAGCTATAAGAGGAAATCCCTGATAGACACTGTAGTATTTTTGCAAAAGAGCCCTGTAAAATCTAACGAAACCCAAATGAAACTGAAAACCAAGTACACAGATATTATTTTTCGGATTGACCTATCTGAATAGAAAGTTTATCCTAATATATGTATATATAAATATATATATATATATATATATATATATATATATATATATATATATATATATATATATATATATACATGCCTTTTATATCGGTAAACATTGCAGTTATGAAAGTTTTGTTTTATTGATAGTAAACACATCATATGGTTCCTTCTTCAACAATAACGTCTAAGTTAGGTTAATATTTTTCTTTCTTTTTTCAAGTGAAATGTTATGTTTTCTCTGCTATCTCGAAGTGGCTTTTCCAAGAAATCAAACATAGCGTTTTTGATGTTGAAAAATGCCTGCACACAAAGGTCCATCTATATTTATAGATAATTTTTTGCAACAACTCACGTATATAGACGTAATTAAGGGAGAGAGAATATTGTAGAAAAATAAGCGGCTGTTACAATTATTGTTTTCGTTTGAACGACAAAAACTAGATAGATAATATATATATTTGAAATATTATAATTAGCTTTAGTTGGTCTCAGTTTGTTTTTGATTCAAAATAATTGTACATGAATATTAAAAATCGAAATGTTTCTTTATTAACTTAAATATCACTTAATTATCTATGGCTATGCATGATTGGTTTACATTGTGCCGTGTAAAGGTTAGAGTCAAATTAGGTTAAAAATATTTCAAAACATTTGACTGAAGATAAAGATACCACAATGTATTTAAACAACATAGTTCATAACAGCTTTGCTTAATAGATAGCTTTCATTTATCTGAATGTCCTTCATTCATTGAGATAACATGAGTGGTGCGGTGAACAACAATGCATATTTTTATATAACGCCGACACGGCTTTTACCTTTGAAACACGAAGGTGATTACATAACCCCTATAAAGGCTATATTGGTTATGAAACGATCAGTTTTATATCTGATCTCCCAATGTATATATATACCTACGTGTATATTGGTTATGAAACGATCAGTTTTATATCTGATTTCCCAATTTTTTATAATTTTTTTTATATATTTTTATATTTTTTTTTATATTTTTTATCAGATTTCCCTTATATCTTTGGTATGAACGCAATGATTGACACTTCCGATAAAAATCAAGTTTACAGCTAATCCTCAGTCCTTATAGTGTGAACACAGCTCATATAAATGTAATGATACAGACAACCATCTATATAGAACGATTAAAATTCTTCAAAAAATTAGGTGGAGTCAGCTATAAATCATTTATCATATTGCATTTATCAAAAATCTATACGTTAATTGTAAATATAGTATATGAAAGCCCAGCAAATAACGTCTAGTCTGTTATTCCATAAAATTGACTTTCTTAGCGACCGATATAAGATCATTAAGCCTTTAAGGGCCGAATTATTGGGAATTGGGGTAATTTATTCGTGTACTTAAAAATATCCATACATATGATATTATACTTTATATAAGCGTACATTTCTTAAACATAATTTATAAGTCTATAAACATATCAAAATACTTAAGTTATTGCTATAAGATAGTCGTCCTTGTTATAGATATGAAAAACTATACAGCGTGCAACTGATTCCGTGATAATCATCAAAGATAATTACCATGAATGCATGACTATCGTGGTGTATCCGAAGTGCATGTATTTAATGATATTATGTTATCAAGCAAAGTGACTTGAGAAAATTTAACTGGCTGAAATTACCTGAAGGCGACCTGCGCCAAGTCAGATAGTCGACTGATGAATAACTGCTTGTAAGCTCAATATGACTTGGTCGTTTGGGCTGGATACAAAATCTGAAAATAAATAAAAACGTTAATCATGCTTCAATATCCAGCGTATATAAAGCTTTAGCAGCTTACAAACTACATACAATAACCACAACAACGAAGAGCAAAAGCAAGCGGTATGTAAGTCAAACAGTTATCTATGACGGCAACACATCGATTGTATACAAAAAGAATTAGAGTTGGATCTTGAGCGATAAACTAAAGTTCTGATTCTATATCTCTACTTCAACTGGCTAATTCATAAGCCGAAGTTATGGTATTTTCGATCTAGAAATAACTAATGTTTTCATACCTAAGATTTGTGACTTGAGATTCGCGATCCACACAGAATGCCAAACTGGCAAACAAATTGAGTGAGCGCACGAATGATTTCAGTATGACAAAAATTAGGCACCCTGGGTGCACATTGAATGGCATGTTGATTACTGTGTAGTTCACGCGAATGCAGGCATTCAAATTTGTAAAACAAATTGAATATCAGTTGTATAAATTGCTTAAGCTATTGACCATTTACTTGGCTTCAAAAATAGTATAAGCAAACTATAAATACCGCAACATTCACAGTAATTTGCCCATAATAAAACACATTGAAGGGAATGTGTAAAGGGACATGTTTCTGATAAATTTTATCAACATTTAGTATACTGCAGAATGTATTCTTTTAACAAAGTTATGAAATTGCCTCGTGAAATTCCAAAGGCAGAGTGATATAGAATAGAATTCTCAATTTCTAAGCAAATTATCATTTTATAGAAAATCCAGAATGCATATATAGAATGTTCCAAAGCTATAAGTTGCCATGAAACTGCAGACATCATGCTGAGTATGGCTTATGATGAAATCGATTTATTCAGTATTTTAAATGAGGGGTTTTAATTCTACTTGAGTTGTTCGTGTTAAAGCGACTGGAAGCGTTACAAATGTTCGTCTGACATTAAAATAT
Organism: Dendronephthya gigantea; assembly: GCF_004324835.1. NCBI lineage: Eukaryota > Metazoa > Cnidaria > Anthozoa > Malacalcyonacea > Nephtheidae > Dendronephthya > Dendronephthya gigantea. Next base: position 2,256,339 of record NW_021163010.1, on the reverse strand, counting down.
GTGAAACCTTGAATGATATATGAATGAAAACAATATCTTCGAGAGATCTATATATGCATGAGTTGTGGACACGTAGGTGTTTAAAATAAAATAGTTTGAGCTGTTGGTGGTATCTCATAAACTGAAACATATTTTTGAACAGTCGTAATAGGTTGAAATAAATTTCTGACGATTCATGATCACGGTGCAGTAGCCTAAATATATTGTGACATAAATTAGAGTATAGCTATAGCGGAGCTAATTACATTGCTTAAAGCCCCGAACTTGAAATTTCTAGCACAGTTGTGCGAGATAAAAATATATCCGTCTAGTCAGGAATGTTCAAACGGTCATACTCGATCGACTTGATTATAAAATTATACCGAATTATCGATTAGAAAGAAATGAGGACTTCGCTCTCCCTTTAACGAATCTATTGGTTGTTTTATAAGCTATATAGGCTTGATTTTTATACTAAAGTAATAATAACAAAATGCATTAAAACGGTGCGACTCGCTTGAAACAAAAATCATCAGCTAATTAACGGTATAAGGTTAGACAGAAGCGTGAATTCCTATCTACCAATCAAAAGTCTAAATCTATAGGTCTTTGTGACCAATTATTCAAAGTCTTTACTGAGCCATTCCAACATTTTTCACCCATGCACTCAGGTTTAATTTTGAGGGATGTCAATTTGTAAAGAGTTTTCTAAAGAAAACGTTAGCAGATCGTATAGAGCTGGAGTAGAATCGCATTGCAAGTTGCAAGAAAAGTTGCAGTGTAACATCGCCTTTAAACGTGTCGATTGGCCAGCAAAGCTGCAGTAATCGACATGTTATTGACTGGCAGTGATGCCTAGTAATGGAGGACGGTGATGCCTAATGCGAAATGCGTGCTTGAAATGTTTCGACTTAAAGTGGGCTCTTGAACAGGGTGTCTAAAAAAACGAAAACTATTGAAATCACTCATTGTTAAAATTTGAATGCCGTGTTAACAAATTTTAGCCCAAAAATTTGAAATTGTGAATATGATTAAATTTAAATTAGCCTTGTTATTGTTTCGAAAGAAAATGGTACAGATGACCGCGGAACAACGAGTGTTTATTGTGATAAATTATACGCGTACCCAAAGTACAACGGAAGTGCGAGACGCTTTTCGACAAAGGTTGACAAAGGACAAATTGTAAATATTGTTAATAAATATTTTTGCGTACAAACAAATTTTACTGTATCATGCATAAAAATGCCTATGGCAAACATTTATACACTTGTGCATGGGTCCCAACAGAAATATTGCAACACCGACACGTTAGAGAATTAAGATAGACAGGATTCTCGGATTAATTGCAAGATTACATGTAAGATGGTTATTAAAAGGTATAAAATCAAGTAGGATATGCTTGCTTTCTGTGGTGTTTTAAACGGCACTCATTTTGGGACCGCATTTCCCACTATAGGATAATAGCTTGATATAGTTCTGGTTCGTATTAGGTATAACTTTTTTATTTGACAGTACGGTCTCTCGTATCACCAAAACTACTTTGTTTGTCTCTGCATGTGTATCAAACTTTGATAATATGCATCGATGGGAACTCTTTTCGAACTGTCTAATTGTGCATATTCTGCCATTTCCTCATAATCACCTTTAGAACAGTCCTCTTCACCTTCCTTTTTAAGTACAGCACCAGAACCACTCCCGTAGTCTCCGTGTTTTAAACTTTGATAATTTGCATTAATAGAAGCTCTTCTGAGTTTGTCGAGTTGTGCATATTCTGTTGGCTCCTCGTAATCGCTCTCAGATTTGGGCACCGATGGCAGTTCTTCCCTTTGTTGAGTTTCACCGTCAAATGCAGGATTTTTAATTTCGCCGATGTTTTGCTCCTTGTCCCGTGGCGACATTCTTCGATAGCGAAAGCAAGCAACAATCACGATTACTGTTACCAAGACAACCACAGCTGCCACCACGGCTCCAATAATGACTCCTGTGTCACTGTCTGGGGATGAAGATGGATTCGATGAACCTGGGTCTAGCCCTTGGGCAAAAAATGAGTTGTTATTGTGAAATATGTATTTCGTTAAACTTAACTGTAGGAGTTTTTCATGGCATGATTACTTGAAAGTACTCTGCAGAGGTTTTTTGATTGTCATATCATAAAACAAGTGGCAGGCGTATGGGATGGAGAAAGAGAGGGCAGGTCAGGAAAACAAATCCTTTGCCATATATATATATATATATATATAATTATATATATATATATATATATATATATATTGATATTTATTTTTAAAAAGGGATAAACCGGTCGAATTTATGACTTGTGACCGAGTCTGTGTCTTTTCATACACATAATTGACCGATGAAATTAGCTAGCGCTTAAGGTGGTGTTTTTAGTGCAATAACCAAGCACACCTATTGAAAGGCAAAATGTGATACATTTTTTTCATGATGACCAAAATTCAATTCAACAAAAATTGTTTGTGCATAGGACTTAGCTAGATATAATTTATGAAGGGAGGCGCAAATTCGTTCATTGTAAATAATAATAATTCTATTGTATATAGTGTTTTTTTACTATTAGTTTTTGTTTTCTTATTATCTTCTTATTCCAAGAAATTATTTTCTTGAAACGAGGATCAGATAAGGCAAGCTTTCCTATTTTAAGAAATGTTTGGGGTATTGCTCAAGATTATTTTTCTCATATTGAGAATTTCAGAAGTTAAGATAATCTTTCTTATATCTAGAAATTATTTTCTCAGTTTAAGAAAAAAATTACAATTCATAAGAATATAATTTCTTGTGTTAAAATCTGTAAATCTGTGGGCTGACTACTTTCTTATTTTAAGAAATTACTTTCTAAACGAGATTTTATATCCTAGAGTTAGAAAAAATTCTCAGTTTAAGAAAAATTTTCTTTACATAAGAAAAAAATTCTTAAGATAACATATATTTTCTCGATAAGAAAATGATTTTTGCTTTGTGGGTATTGATAACTTTTCTCATGCACAATGTTGGCAGCTACTATTTAAAAGGATTATTTTTACTTAATCTGTACTCACCTGGTTTTTGAACGCTGGATGTTATTGTTTCAGTCTTTGTTGTAGTTGGATTAACGAGCGATATGCTGGATATTAATGTTGTCGATATGCCGGTCGGTGATGCCGGTAGAACGGAGGTTGACAAGTACAGACTGGAGTTTTGGACACGTGCTTCAATTGGTGCAGTTGAATGGGACGGAATGTTTGAAGAGTATGGAACTTGGTTTACTGCAGTGCTGGTTGGGAACATGCTTGTTGTTAACGGATATTTTGTGAGTGACATTTTGTGGGTAATAACAAGAGTTGAAGTAGGTAACATGGGTGTTGCGAGAAGTGTGCTCGATATTGTACGCTGGAAAACGTGGTACTTTCTCTTCTACGTGTCTGAATAACAAAAGAAATCATATGTCGAATTTAGAGATTCATCGCCAATCGTTGGTCTCACACTTATGTTACTTTGAATTGATTTATTTGATAATTTTGATAAAGAATGTTCTTTTGTGTGTAAAAGCGTGTGTAGCAGTGATGTGTTCGTGTACATTTTACCTCCAGCAACATAATCGAGGTGGGGTAAACTGTTGCATTTATTTTCGTCGACAGCTTCGATGTTGTAACTGAATACAGTCGTATGACGTTTGTAGCAATGTACTTGGATGAAATGACCTTGTTTGTTTGTTTTGGAAACCTAATGTGTCTGTTGAAGAAGTTCCATTTTTATTACCACTGTCTTCAGTCACTGTTTTGAAGATATTTATTGGTAAATGTTTGCTAGATAAATTCGTGGCAAATGGGGTAGTTGACATATATTCAGTTGGACGATGTTTCGAACTATTTTGAGCAACACTGGTTTGATTGTCTGTTGTGTCACTAGAGTAACTTGGGGACAAAGGTTTCGAAAAAGAAACTGCTTCTTATTCTTTTAAAATGGAAATACTTGTTTGAATTGTTTTGATAGTAGCGTTACTCGCAAACCTTACTGAAGGTGAAATTGGATGACTCATGACTGTATTTGTAACGTGTGATGTTGTAAAAATTTTTGAATAAGTAAGGCTCGTTGTATCTTCTGAATTATTAAAGAAGTTGCCTTGGTCTAGTGTAGATTTCAGAAAACGTGAATTATGTGTATTCGAGATATTGTAATTTGATGTAGGCTGCATCTTTATTTTAGCAGTTAAAATGAAGGACGTGCTCAGATTTGCTGTGGCTAGTGTTGTTGTTCCTGTCTGTCTGGGCAAGATTGTTTTTTCTATTGCATTGGAGGTTCGTGTTGAAATGTTTGTACTTGTTGGGTAGTTGTCCTCTGTTGTTAAAACACGTGATGGAGTGAATAATAATGATGTTGTTATTAATGATGTTAATATGTAATGACTAACCACTTCACGATCAAACGAGCCATTACGCTTCAGATGTACAATGATTTCAATGATATCTTGAAAAGACTTGGTTTTTAGGTATGAACTTGAATATGTTGTGATTGCCGTGATATTGTTTATTGATAACTGCGAGATAAGTTTTTCAGTTTCAGATGACACATTCAGCATGCGGTAGTTAATCGGAAATGACGCGTCGGTCAGTTGATTGACCAACATAGAGATCGAGGAGTGTAATGACAGTTGTTTTTGTTTGGAATGTTTTGATTCTAGATAGTTCAAAGACTTCCTTTCCCGAATTTCTCTCAGCACTTCGAAAGATTTACAAGGAATATCCCCTTTCTGACCTACAGTAAGGCGTGCCAAGGCGAGAAGAACATAGTTAAGCGTATTGATTTTGCATACGTCATTTGCTTCTTCAAGAGTAAATATGGAGGAAAATAGATAATCGTTTGAGGTCCATTCATATAAAACTCCCAGTTGGTGTTCAGTGAAGTTTGTGCGACTGTAGATGACGTTAAAAACACTTTCATTCAGAGTGTTTATTTTGTTCAAACCTTGATCTTGAAGGATAGCAGACAAATTGGTAGCCTCCATCAATTCCTTTTGTTGTGATAACGGATCTATAACTGTCTCTAGTGTATTCATCATTACGGTGATTGTAAACTCTTGAATATCCGAATATGAGATGTTAATCAGTGCTGAAAGGATATCAGTCTCCACTGACATAGCTTCTGCAGAGTTTTGGAAAGATTCTGAGATGATTATGGTTTTAAATGGTTCCCATTTATGGGTGCAAGAAAGAAGCATTTTTGGATCAAAACTTGAATCTTTTTCACTGATTTCATTTGCATTTACCCGGAGAGTCTTCAGCGCACTGTTTGTAAAGAGATTTAATACGTCTTTCATCATCATAGCGTTTATATTCGACAATTCTGTGTTGCTAATTCTTGCCAGGAATGTGGGGGTAATGTTAAATGTTTGATAGAGACGTATTATTACATTCTCACTATACTCAGGTAGCTTCTCCAACAACTTTGTTGTATTGTACAAGTACATGTCAACCTCGTTCAATGTGAATTTTTGTATTTGAGACACCGTTTTTCCAATCATCTCAGCTAAATAACACGTTGTCAAATTTAAAGCTTCATTTCTATCCGCAATCACGTTTTCAACGATAATTCCAACCACTTTGATCCATATCTTCTCATCCGCTGCAAGGTAGGCCATTTTTCCAAGCCCTAGTTTGTTCCTAATGTTATCACTTTTAAACTGATATCGTTTTCCCAAAACTTTCATAGCATTTTCTTGTATTTTGGAAATAACTGTTTGCCCATTGATATCTAGGAGTTCTCCATTCGATGCATTTAAGATGCTCTTCACACTTATCGTATAAGACCAGTTGCTTTTTGTTGGGTATTTTAGATCACTCAGGTTCACCGGCTTAGAAACATGAGAGGAGGCAAACGTTAGGAAAACAATTTTGATTTTTTTGCTTATCGTTTCTTCAACAGATTCTTCTGCATTTTTAGCCACATCAATTGGTGTGACTTTAGAATAGAAGTCTTTATCCTGATTATAAAAGAATTTTTCTGTTTCGTCTACTTTGTAGGGATCCTGTATCAGAGCATTGATGGCAACTGGAATGTCATATGTGTCCTTGCATGTGATATGCCATGCAAGAGATAGCAGCACAAGGAAACCGGCGATAATTCCACCAATATTCATTTTACTTGCCTTAGGTCTGTTGAGAATAATAATATTTGTGTATAGGAACAACTATTTGTGCAAATATTAATCTGCATTAATATAACCACATCATGCATGCACTGCATGATATATATTGATTAAAAAATAATTTAATTTTCAAGAGCAATTTTCACGCACGTTTTGCACGAACATTCGGCATTGCGTGTATATTATTTTCAATTAAAAAGAAAAAATCGTCCATTCTATCCAATTTATTTATATCTTTTAATTTATGTTATTTTAAATTGTTTTTACTTACCAATGAATCTTAGCCTTAGGCCTAGGTGTGTTGGTCGAGAGAACATTGCATGATCATGCATGCTGGTGATTTTTTCGCGAATCTCTTACAAGGCCGTAGCTAGAAGCTTAATTGGGGGGGGGGGGTGTTATTCATGAATTCATCTTATGCCCGACTGATTTCTTTTGTACGCTATTGTTCCTGCGGTAGATAAACATGAATATATGAATATAACCCCCCCCCCCCCCAATTAAGCGGTCTAGCTACCGCCCTGATCCCGTAAATCGGTTCGGTTGTCTGCTGTCCCTGCATATGCTCAGATCCCGTAGAATAATAAATTTAGTATAATCTCTCAGATTATTGCTGTTACTGACAGTAGCGTGTATATAAGTGATGTTATTATATACTACTTGTCTAAGTTTTGTTTTCGTAGCGTTTCATTGGTCGAGAGCGAATCACGCGAGAGTGACGAAATTTTGATGTCGCCAGGGCGACCCCCTGCTGAGTGAGATAACGTGTTATCTCGTGGGAAATAACAACTTTTATCCATTTGAGATTATGTCTTTTATGAATAGATATTTCGTTGTTTACCGTGTAGTTTGGTAAAAACCAAACTACAAGGTACCACTTGTCAAAGAAAAACCAAACTACATGGTAAACAACGAAATATCTATTCATAAAAGACATAATTTCAAATAGATAAAAGTTGTTATTTCCCACGAGATAACACGTTATCTCACTCTGCAGGGGGTCGCGCTGGCGACATCAAAATTTTGTCACTATAATATATACTAGAAGTATAATCAAAGATTGTAGCAAGTGCGTTCGGTAATCAGATTTCTCATCGTTAAAAACTGCAAGATAGATTCCTGATGCTTTGATAAGAATCCTCACTGATATTTCAAACACTTCAAAATCAAAATAATTCCTATAACTTCTTAATGAAACAGGCGAATTCGAAAGCCCAATTGCCCGGTCCTAACTCCTAAACAACAACAAAATACGGAAAGCACGTGAAATTAGGAAGCGACACGAAATCCTGCAGGCGAAGGAAACGCAAAAATGCCACACAAAAATCTCAAAACGACCTGGCATCCAGCCGTGACGTCACGATTAGGAAGCGTTCTTCGTCGAATGCAATAAATAATATAACATAAAAAACTTATTTACTGAGAACGCAGAAAACATTATGTTTTGTGGATCCTCGACCATCGATATTTCACAAGGCGAAGCCGAGGGAAATATCGACAGGTCTCGGGTCCACAAAACATAATGTTTCCTTCGTTCGCAGTAAATAAGTGTTAATTATTTTTTCTTTCATGTATGCCAATAAGTTGAATCGCAAACACGAGACGGGATTAAATTGGCTAAAATTGATACATGCCTGGTAAGAAATAAAAAGAAATATACGAACGCGCGTGTAAAGGATCGCTGGCAATATGCTTACTAATTCTAGTAGTGATTGCATGCAAATTTTGAAAAACATTTCTTACAAGGAAGTGCGTGCATGGCTATAGCTGTGATTTTGTTCCCCGCAAGATTTGTTGTCTCAAGACAAGTTATCGTAATGTCGGTTCAAAATATAGAACGTAATAAACGTTTATTAATATAAAGGAAAGAAACAGCACATGTCAAGCGGTGATGAAGCCCAAATCTACCGAACATTTTCAGAAATATAATTGTGGTATGATATAATTGTGTTTGGTTCAACTAAACAATTAAGCACCATGCAGTTTAGTTGTATAAACGAATTTATAATCATTGAAATATACTCATCTTTTCTCTCCGTTGAAGACCAGTCCGATTCAGTCGTGCATATATGCGTTGCATGCTTTCACGTATTTTCCAAAATCGACCGTTTTAGAAAGCATTTACAGACGCTGATAGTGTTTATGCAATATGGCATGAATTCTCGTAAAGGTTGATATAGTTAATACGCAACACTAATGCAAGATGAGAAGACTTGTTTACCAGCAAAGTATATTAGAAATCAATATATTTTACCTTATGTCATCCAAAGTTGAACCTTAACGCAATCATATGTACAGTATACATCATTGTCCATCTGGACATAAATAGAAACCGTCAATGTATATTTTAACATGCGGAATAAAAGCCAGATGCTGCCTGTATTTCCTTCCTTGTTGTGTAGTCCGAAGTAGACCTATAATGACCTGAAATTATCAGGAAACTTTCTATTTAAGGAATTTTTAATTACATTATTGTACCATATAGAACAAAAAAGTTAAAAAAAGTCTTGTCTGCATGAATTGCATGCACTTTTGCATATTCGCCATGATCAAAAGTGGAAAAATAAATATGTTTGTGTCTAATTCTTTGAAGAATAATTTCTGTGGAAACACTGTCGGTTTATTGTTCTAAACAACCACGCAGTCCTAGTCTTATAAGCCGGCATACAGAGGCCGTTTCACATGGTCAATATGACGTCGCCGTCATTAATAGCAGGCACATATTAATTCCCACAAGGACGGATTTCTGGTTGTTTTCATCTTAACTAAGGGCCTGATTATCAGGCTAATATTAAATTGAACATGTAATTTGACTCTCCTTGCATGGGAGAGGCATTGGGTAATTAAAACCAAAGTCGGTAATAACTGAAAATTTGTCATGCAAGTGATGCAACCTGAGGCATCCACGATTTCAATGTTGTGTTCTGCTCAGAGTCGGTAGTGGAAAACCTAGGAGAGAGGACCGCACATTAGCACGGCGAACGTCAACCAGTGCAATGCAAGTACTTGCAGCTATGTTTAACGTGCATTTCAAAGACTTGTTTGTAGCTATATATATTTCTATGATGATTGCAATATTTCTATGTTGATGATTGCAATAGTATTCATGCTTATTTACACTGCAACCGTTTTTGTTCATGGCCTATTTTCTCGCACAAATCACCAAAGTTAAGATAATGCGCCTTTTTTCTGTATTTTACGATTTCTGCAATTCTAATTCTTTCTTGTCTTCAGGGGTTGGATTAAATGTGACCATGTTGAGTTGAGGGCCGTGTCTGTTCACAATACCAAAGCCATCCGCAAGGTCTGCTTCTGATTCTGGTGTCTGTGCAAGATATGGCGTTGATCGAGGATACATGTTGATTCCACCATGGTGAAAATCTAAAACTTGAGGCCTGTATTGAAGAATTTATGCTCAGTTACTCGTTTTAAAAAGGTCAGTACGTACGTCTATGAAATTATAGTAAGACTACCTAAGCCTTGGTTCAGGAGATCGGCAAATAATGTCAGTTTTGTCTCGATCTATTGGTAATAGTGTAAAATTGGTTTTGCGAAATTTATGGTAAAGTGGTTCGACAGACCGATCTTACCCATTATGACGTTTCACAGCTTCATTTAACCACTAAGGTAAAGCCCTGCTTTGTGAATATTACTATAGTCCTGTACAGTGCTGGCATAGAAGTGGTAGTAGTACAGTAGCTATAGATGTTTATTTATTAGAATCATGTTTCACAAGACTGGTGCAGTAATTTCTCTCTGTACGTGCATGCATGACCGGGAAAAGGAAACAAATTGTTTACCTTTGTTTCTTCTTATGTTTCTTCTCACAGTAGATTATTACGACAATAAGGAAGATAATTAATACAACCATAATTGCGATAACTACATATATTATCCACGGTACGTCTTCTATGGCGAAAGAAATGTATAAAATATTAGAGATATAGAATGCAAAAGTTATGTGAGGAATTGCAGCTGTAAAATGTAAGCGTATATTAGACCTACATGGGCACAACGGCTTTTAACTTACCCTTGTCGTTTGGTTTTCTCGTATTGGCCACTGTAAAAGATAGAATAAATATAAAAAAATACAGATTAGTTTATCAAACATGTTTGTTTCTCGATATAGCCAGGCCACTCATACATGTCTTGTTTTCTTGTTTTCTTCTAACGTATTACGCTCCTACCTCGACATGAACTGCCATCCCCAGTTGAACCTTTAGGACAGATACATACATAGGATCCCAGCGTGTTGTTACACGTAGCTGTTTTATAACACTTCGTTGCCTTTCCTGTGGAACACTCGTCATAATCTATACGAGAGGATTAAGAATAAAATGACTGTGTAAAATTAAAATGACTTGGTTGAAATTTTTAGCATTACGAAGCCAACGTACCTTCAACAGCAATGCTGCTATTGTCAATTGTAAAATTAGTATCCTGGGCATTTCTGAACACTTGTTCGATATCCTCCACAGTAGAACTTGACAAGTCTAATTTGCTATCAAATGATAGCTTGTAATGCACAATTATGCTTCCTGACCTACAGGGAAATTTGAGTATGTCAGTTTTCTTTTTTAGTGCATGTGGATCCATTGATAATAACTGAACCATGAAATGCAGAAATACATTTAGTACAAATACTTACTCAAATCGTAAGACCTCAGAACCAAGAAACGTAGATTTGTATTGAGAACGTTTGCAGATTGAATCGATCTATATTTGAAAGATATACATGGGAAAACATGTATTATTCCCATGGCCTTTACTACACTTTGTAATTATCTATTGCTAAAAAGTGGTTTTGTTCTTTGAATGATCTTTAGTATATAATTGACACCTTATGTCTTGTGCCTTACACCTTATGCCTTATATACCTGCTAACATGCATGAATGTGATCCAAATGAAATTATATCGAGAAATTCTTACCAGTATTTCAACTTGAATTGAGAATTTCTTGAAAGCTTCCGAGGTTTTATCCGTCAACTGTACAGTAAAGTTAGCGCCACTTGTGATCCTCAATCTTCCTTCTAGATTTTTTGCATCTGTTGAGAAACGTAATGAAAAAAATATGTGAATCTGGTTTATGTATAGAATATTTCCCTCAAATGTGTGGGTATTGATAACTTTTATATATATTGGAAATCAACCTACCTTTACATGTCATTGAGACTGTATTCTGGTTATCTAAGATGCACAATTCGCCAGTTTTGCATTCGGGTTGACACTTTGAGCCTGAAATGATAAAATATGTTACGTTCTTGCATATGGCGAAACGAGCAAATGGTATGGCTCCTATTTTAGCCAATGTTGGCTGTATTTAAAAGGATTATTCTTACTCAATTTGTACTCACCTGATTTTTGAATGCTGGATGTTATTGTTTCAGTCTTTGTTGTAGTTGGTTTAACGAGCGATATGCTGGATATTAATGTTGTCGATATGCCGGTCGGTGATGCCGGTAGAACGGAGGTTGACAAGTACAGACTGGAGTTTTGGACACGTGGTTCAATTGGTGCAGTTGAATGGGACGGAATGTTTGAAGAGTATGCAACTTGGTTTACTGCAGTGCTGGTTGGGAACATGCTTGTTGTTGACGGATATTTTGTGAGTGACATTTTGTCGGCAATAACAAGAGTTGAAGTAGGTAACATAGGTGGTGCGAGAAGTGTGCTCGATTGTACGCTGGAAAGCGTGGTACTTTCTCTTCCACGTGTCTGAATAACAAGAGAAATCATATGTCGAATTTAGAGATTCATCGCCAATCGTTGGCCTCACACTTATGTTACTTTGAATTGATTTATTTGATAATTTTGATAAAGAATGTTCTTTTGTGTGTAAAAGCGTGTGTAACAGTGATGTGTTCGTGTGCATTTTACTTCCAGTAACATAATTCGAGGTGGGGTAAACTGTTGCATTTATTTTCGTCGATAGCTTCCATGTTGTAACTGAATACAGTCGTGCAACGTTTGTAGCAATGTACTTGGATGAAATGACCTTGTTTGTTTGTTTTGTCATGAAACCTACTGTGTCTGTTGAAGAAGTTCCATTTTTATTACCACTGTCTTCAGTCACTGTTTTGAAGATATTTATTGGTAAATGTTTGCTAGATAAATTCGTGGCAATTGGGGTAGTTGACATATATTCCGTTGGGCGATGTTTTGAACTATTTTGAGCAACGCTGGTTTGATTGTCTGTTGTGTCACTAGAGTAACTTGGGGACAAAGGTCTCGAAAAAGAAACTGATTCTTTTAAAATGGAAATACTTGTTTGAAATGTTTTGATAGTAGCGTTACTTGCAAACCTTATTGAAGGTGAAATTGGATGACTCATGATGGTATTTGTAATGTGTGATGTTGCGGAAATTTTTGAATAAGTAAGGCTCGTTGTATCTTCTGAATTATTAAAGAAGTTGCCTTGGTCTAGTGTAGATTTCAGAAAACGTGAATTGTGTGTATTCGAGATATTGTAATTTGATGTAGGCTGCATATTTCTTTTAGCAGTTGAAATGAAGGACGTGTTCAGATTTGCTGTGGCTAGTGTTGTTGTTCCTGTCTGTCTGGGCAAGATTGTTGTTTCTATTGCATTGGAGGTTCGTGTTGAAATGCTTGTACTTGTTGGGTAGTTGTCCTCTGTTGTTAAAATACGCGATGGAGTGAATAATAATGATGTTGTTAATAATGATGTTAATATGTAATGACTAACCACTTCACGATCAAACGAGCCATTACGCTTCAGATGTACAATGATTTCAATGATATCTTGAAAAGACTTGGTTTTTAGGTATGAACTTGAATATGTTGTGATTGCCGTGATATTGTTTATTGATAACTGCGAGATAAGTTTTTCAGTTTCAGATGACACATTCAGCACGCGGTAGTTAATCGCAAATGACGCGTCGGTCAGTTGATTGACCAACATAGAGATCGAGGAGTGTAATGACAGTTGTTTTTGTTTGGAATGTTTTGATTCTAGATAGTTCAAAGACTTCCTTCTCCAAATTTCTCTCAGCATTTCGAAAGATTTACAAGGAATAACCCCGTCCTGACCTACAGTAAGGCGTGCCAAGGCGAGAAGAACATAGTTAAGCGTATTGATTTTGCATACATCATTTGTTTCTTCAAGAGTAAACATGGAGGAAAATAGATAATCGTTTGAGGTCCATTCATATAAAATTCCCAGTTGGTGTTCGGTGAAGTTTGTGCGACTGTAGATAACGTTAAAAACACTTTCATTCAGAGTGTTTATTTTGTCCGAGCCTTGATCTTGAAGGATAGCAGACAAATTGGTAGCCTCCATCAATTCCTTTTGTTGTGATAACGGATCTATAACTGTCTCTAGTGTATTCATCATTACGGTGATTGTAAACTCTTGAATATCCGAATATGAGATGTTAATCAGTGCTGAAAGGATATCAGTCTCCACTGACATAGCTTCTGCAGAGTTTTGGAAAGATTCTGATATGATTATGGTTTTAAATGGTTCCCATTTATCGGTGCAAGAAAGAAGCATTTTTGGATCAAAACTTGAATCTTTTTCACTGATTTCATTTGCATTGACCCGGAGAGACTTTAGCACACTGTTTGTAAAGAGATTTAATACGTCTTTCATCATCATAGCGTTTATCTTTGACAATTCTGTGTTGCTAATTCTTGCCAGGAATGTGGGCATAATATTAAATGTTTGATAAAGACGTATTATTACATTGTCACTATACTCAGGTAGCTTCTCCAACAACTTTGTTGTATTGTACAAGTACATGTCAACCTCGTTCAATGTGAATTTTTGTATTTGGGACACCGTTTTTCCAATCATCTCAGCTAAATAACACGTTGTCAAATTTAAAGCTTCATTTCTATCCGCAGTCACGTTTTCAACGATAATTCCAACCACTTTGATCCATATCTTCTCATCCGCTGCAAGGTAGGCCATTTTTCCAAGCCCTAGCTTGTTCCTAATGTTATCACTTTTAAACTGATATCGTTTTCCCAAAACTTTCATAGCATTTTCTTGTATTTTGGAAATAACTGTTTGCCCATTGATATCTACGAGTTCTCCATTCGATGCATTTAAGATGCTCTTCACACTTATCGTATAAGACCAGTTGCTTTTTGTTGTGTATTTTAGATCCTTCAGGCTCAACGGATTTCCAACATGAGAGGAGGCAAACGTTAGGAAAACAATTTTGATTTTTTTGCTTATCGTATCTTCAACAGATAGTTCTAAAGATTTAGCCACATCAAATGGTGTGACTTTAGAATAGAAGTCTTTATCCTGATCATAAAAGAATTTTTCTGTTTCGTCTACTTTGTCGGGATCCTGTATCAGAGCATTGATGGCAACTGGAATGTCATATGTGTCCTTGCATGTGATATGCCATGCAAGAGATAGCAGCACAAGGAAACCGGCGATAATTCCACCAATATTCATTTTACTTGCCTTAGGTCTGTTGAGAATAATAATATTTGTGTATAGGAACAACTATTTGTGCAAATATTAATCTGCATTAATATAACCACATCATGCATGCACTGCATGATATATATTGATTATAAAATAATTTAATTTTCAAGAGCAATTTTCACGCACGTTTTGCACGAACATTCGGCATTGCGTGTATATTATTTTCAATTAAAAAGAAAAAATCGTCCATTCTATCCAATTTATTTATATCTTTTAATTTATGTTATTTTAAATTGTTTTTACTTACCAATGAGTCTTAGTCTTAGGCCTAGGTGTGTTGGTCGAAAGAACATTGCATGATCATGCATGTTGGTGAATTTTTCGCGTATCCAGTACAAGGCCGTAGCTAGAAGCTTAATTGGGGGGGGGGGTTGTTATTCATGAATTCATCTTATGCCCGACTGATTTCTTTTGTACGCTATTGTTCCTGCGGTAGATAAACATGAATATATGAATATAACCCCCCTCCCCAATTAAGCGGTCTAGCTACCGCCCTGATCCCGTAAATCGGTTCGGTTGTTTGCTGTCCCTGCATATGCTCAGATCCCGTAGAATAATAAATTTAGTCTAATCTCTCAGATTATAGTTGTTACTGACAGTAGCGTGTATATAAGTGATGTTATTGTATACTACCTGTCTAACGCCTGTATTCTAAAAGCTCACTCACACTCAAACTCATTGAGTGGGAGATCTTAATCTGCTCATAACGTTTCAATGGCGGTATTTCCAGCCGAATAGGGGCTTGATTTTCAGTGATTTACCTTATATCTTTCCATCTATTAAGAAAAAACTTTCTCATTGATTAGCATTAACGAAATTTATATGTCACACTCAATGAGTATGAGTGTGAGTGAGCTTTTTGAATACAGCCTTAGTTTTGTTTTCGTAGCGTTTCATTGGTCGAGAGCGGATCACGCGAGAGTGACGAAATTTTGATCTCGCCAGGGCGACCCCCTGGTGAGTGAGATAACGTGTTATCTCGTGGGAAATAACAACTTTTATCCATTTGAAATTATGTCTTTTATGAATAGATATTTCGTTGTTTACCGTGTAGTTTGGTAAAAATCAAACTACAACGTACCACTTGTCAAAGAAAAACCAAACTACAAGGTAAACAACGAAATATCTATTCATAAAAGACATAATTTCAAATGGATAAAAGTTGTTATTTCCCACGAGATAACACGTTATCTCACTCTGCAGGGTGTCGCGCTGGCGACATCAAAATTTCGTCACTATAATATATACTAGAAGTATAATCAAAGATTGTAGCAAGTGCGTTCGGTAATCAGATTTCTCATCGTTAAAACACTGCAAGATAGATTCCTGATGCTTTGATAAGAATCCTCACTGATATTTCAAACACTTCAAAATCAAAATAATTCCTATAACTTCTTAATGAAACAGGCGAATACGAAAGCCCAATTGCCCGGTCCTAACTCCTAAACAACAACAAAATAGGGTAGGGCGTAAAATTAGGAAGCGACACGAAATCCTGCAGGCGAAAGAAACGCAAAAATGCCACACAAAAATCTCAAAACGACCTGGCATCCAGCCATGACGTCACGATTAGGAAGCGTTCTTCGTCGAACGCAATAAATAATATAATAACATAAAAAACTTATTTACTGAGAACTCAGAAAACATGGACAGGTCTCGGGTCCACAAAACATAATGTTTTCTTCGTTCGCAGTAAATAAGTGTTAATTATTTTTTCTTTCATGCATGCCAATAATTAAGTTGAATCGCAAACACGAGATGGAATTAAATTGGCTAAAATTGATACATGCCTGGTAAGAAATAAAAAGAAATATACGAA
The DNA here is from genome assembly GCF_004324835.1 of Dendronephthya gigantea. Taxonomy (NCBI): domain Eukaryota; kingdom Metazoa; phylum Cnidaria; class Anthozoa; order Malacalcyonacea; family Nephtheidae; genus Dendronephthya; species Dendronephthya gigantea. Next base: position 2,239,937 of record NW_021163010.1, on the reverse strand, counting down.
CGCGCGTGTAAAGGATCGCTGGCAATATGCTTACTAATTCTAGTAGTGATTGCATGCAAATTTTGAAAAACAATTCTTACAAGGAAGTGCGTGCATGGCTATAGCTGTGATTTTGTTTTCCCGCTTAAGATTTGTTGTCTCAAGACAAGTTATCGTAATGTTGGTTCAAAATGTAGAACGTAATAAACGTTTATTAATATAAAGGAAAGAAACAGCACACATGTCAAGCAATGATGAAGCCCAAATCTACCGAACATTTTCAGAAATATAATTGTGGTATGTTATAATTGTTCTTGGATCATGGACTTGGACTAAACAACTAAGCACCACGCAGTTTAGTTGTATAAACGAATTTATTCAATGAAATATACTCATCTTTACTCTTCGTTGAAGATCAATCCGATTCAGTCGTGCATATATACGTTACATGCTTTCACGTATTTTCCAAAATCGACCGTTTAAGAAAGCATTTACTGACGCGGATAGTGTTCATGCAATATGGATGACTTCTCGTAGAAGTTGATATAGGTAATACGCAACACTGATACAAAATAAGAAGACTTGTTTACCGATTTGTTCGAACAAACTTGTCGTTTCTTGATCCATATTAAAAGGTATGTATTGAAAATAATCGATAAAATATCAGCCATCAGTGAAGACGCGTTACACAATAGCGAAGAAAATTTGAAAAGGCGCGCTTCTTAAGCCGGTTTTCCACTAGCGATATTTTTCGCGCGAAGCGACATTTTACTTTTGTTCCAGAGCTCTCAACTGCAACCATCTGGAACAAATTGCTCAAATACAAAGGAATAAAGTCGCTTCGCGCGAAGAATATCGCTAGTAGAAAACCGGCTTTACCCACAACACAGTTTAAGAATATAAACGTGCTTCGCGCGTGCGCATAACTATGCGGGACAAGAATTCCTGCGAGTTCCACAACTGTATATCCTTAAAAAAAACTGTGCCCACAATGCTTTTAGCGTTCTTTCGTGGAACCGCGCGATCACGCGCGATATGTCGCGCACACGACGTTATGTTGCAATCAATGCTCCTTTCCATGATAATCAAAATTCAAAATATCAATCTTTGACTTTTGCATTGTAAATCTTACTTTTAGTATATCAAATATTATTGCACATGGGTAGTGAATTAAATCTATGAACACCTTGGTTTGGTTCGGGCTGGATACTGAATCTGAAGAACAATAAAGAACGGCTAATACGCAACTTAATTAAAAGCCAAAACACAACTTACATAATACACAATATCTGTTATACCAGTGACGTATCGTTTGGACGGAATTGAGTAGTGAAATTCGTCTCAAAATAGAGAAGTATATTTTTCTGTAGAACAGCAGCCACAAAACACAGACTGTGGAGTAGAAAAATTTTCCAGGATGTTCGTCTTGCCAGATCCGTCTAGGTGATGATCCGTGTTTGTATAAGTCGAGGAGATAAACAAAGAATTATAGCCGAGTCTTTATAGCGACCAACTTCAGTCCTGTTTGACTTCACCAAGCAGGCATATATACCTATGAAATTTTTGAAATACCAAGATTTTTATACCTGAGCGAGTTTTGGCGAGTTAGGAGCGAGATGATCAACAACGTAGATTAAATCGATGTTTTCAGTATAATATGACAAACATTTGGCTCCCCGCAGAAGTATATTGAATAGAATTAATGATCACTGACTGCAGTTCATGCAAAACTATTGTTCATCGGCTTCATCCTTTCTTTGGGATTCGCCTATATGTACCGTTCAAAAAAGTACCCTCGGCCTCAAATGAAATCATTCTTTTGTTGTTAAAGGTACTTTTTTGAAGACACACTGTATATTATCGGGATATACATATATTCGCGGTGTACCTAAAAGCTTATAAATAAACCCAATTGCATGTCTTACTCGATGATGACATTTTAGAATTTTATATTCGGCGGTAATTTGCCTCCTCCCTCTTCTGAGCATAAATATTTGTAGTTCTGTTTTATAGACATATGTATTAATGAATATCAATTTTAATAATTTTCATTATTATAAGGCAAGCGTCACTTCCGGTGAAATGGAGCTCAGCGATTGGCTGAGAACGAGATGAAAAACAGAGAAATTCTGAATGAAAAAGGCACAAAGAAATGCTCAAGAGAAAATTTAATTGCTTTTGAAATTAATAAGACGTCTCCAGACAGTTTAGATAAACTAAATAATTCAATATATTTTTTTTGTTTTTATCAAATGCGTACCAGGTCACTAATACGAACTCACGCATTTCTTGCAATATAATAAACGTTTTATTAACCTCGCTTGCTCGGTCTTTACCGAGGAATATCGGACCTCGATCTTTTTGTACAAACCTCGCGCTCTTTGAGCTAGGTCTGTTCAAAAAGACCTCGGTCCGATATTTCTCGGTAAGGACCTTGCGCTCGGTTGATACGAAGTTATTAGTTAATAAAAATAAACCAGCCAGGTAGTTAACTTTTAACTATAGTTAGTGTCAGAATTGGCCAATCAGAATCGTGTATTTTCTAGTTAACTACGATTTAACTATGATAGACTATAGTTAAGAGTTTTATACAACCGGCCTCTGGAGATTGATTTTTTCCTAGCCAACAATATCCCAAAATTGCGTAATATTCACTGTTTACATGGTCAGAAAACACAGTTCGGAAAAGGCATGTATGTTTGGTATTTTCATGGGCAATAATAATTAAGCCGGCCCTTGGGGTGGGGAGGCTGGGACCGGTTGTATATGAAAGACGGATGGCATGCACTGTCCACGGATAGTGCTTTTTTCAATGGCTGTTGTTCGGTATAAGCTAGCATAGCCCTAATATTTAAATCTGTATAGTTTTATTGCTTTTCAAGGTTTCAAGCTCATTTTCGTTTTCAAGCTCGGGGCCGGAACGAAAGTTGCATGGCGCTATCCATCGGATAGTGATTTTCCAACCTTTGTTACCCAGCCTGAAAGCAATGAAAGGTTTAATCACTAATGTACTCGCGGTCTAATTAAAGCTATGTGGCGCGAAATTATTCATAAAGAGATTGAAAGAAACACTATTAGATCGATGGCGCTATCCTGCTTTCGTATAACTGGTCCCCGTGATGTATATAATATTTGATACGTCGCTCTATATAATATTATACAGTTTCATACAATAATTATCCGAAATAATTATAAGAATTATGAAAACTCAATTTCTGGAATAAATTTCTAGGGAAGATCTTCTAAATTTTTGTAACGACACCGAACAAATACAGAGTATAGTTTTACTGTGAAATAGTCTTCAAGTCTTGCATGGATATACCTTATTGACTTGTTTTGTGCATGGTTTTAGTGTTCAAATTCGTTTAACGTTTAAATTTGTACAGGAGCGGCTCCCAGAGCCAGCTGTGAGCACATTCATTGTGAGCAGATTTTATTTTTTAACAATTTTTGGTTTTGTGGGAATGAAGGAAAAACTGACTCTTTCGACGAAGGCCTTTATATATAGCAGTGCGTCGAGAAGCTTTTTTGTTTATATTTGCAAGAGGCAGTTCTTATACCACACATTTGAAGTGAGATTGAATGTAAAACTAGTTGTTCCCGGAGGAAACGACTAACAGTGTCTTTAACTTTAAAAAATTCCAAATAAATGAAGTTTCCTAAAAATAACGTCCGAAATGCAGTTATTTTAGTGGACCTAAGTCTCCGTGCATGCGTGCGTGCACATCTTTCAAGCTAATACAATATATGCCAAATTATCATAGTTCAAGTTTTACATGAAGTACTATACACCAATGATCATGCAATATGCCAGCAGGCGTCAGTGAACCATCCCAGCTCAAGTATGCAAAGATTATTATGATTAACATAAGAATTTAGTGAATGTTCTATATAATTATATTTTACTAGACAGTTTATTATGCCTGAAATAAATCAGAGCAAACTACAAGTTCGCATTGCTATAGTATAGCTCAATGCCTTGAAACATCTGTTAAAAGCTAACGACAAGCATATACATGGTTGATGTTTGTGTGTTAGCTATATAGGATTACTTGATAACTAAAAAAACTACCTGGGACTTCGGATTGACGTTGTTTTAACAATTCCTCGCGAGAAAAAGTTGTTCCCACGACAAATTAACATACCACAAACTGATCTTTTGTGTCCTCACAAAACAACCGTCAAGCCTGATTGATGCTGACTGTTGGAATCCGGAATCATTCAAAAGATAATTACAAAAATACACTGTATGAATTTGCTGAAGCTTTTGAGAAAATCATTCTTAGTTGGAATCTTTTAATAAAGTTTTGTAAAGAATTTTATCTTCGCCAAAGTATTTTGTGAAGTACCAAACTTGAAAATAAGCTGGTGATCGAATATTTGTGGAAGAAGAAAATGGACGGTCTTGTATTAAAATAGGTCTTTATACATTATTCAACCAAGATCAGGTACGAGCGCACTGACAATTGCGAATATGATACTGTAAGAGTTGAGTAGAACACTATGCAGACTATATATATAGTTTTATTCACATAACAAGATTCCTTGGTTAACCGGGAGCGGACAAAAGTGCATGGTATCGAAATCCTCATTCTTAACAGAAATATCCATGTTAATTGAGAATAATACATGGTCATGGATGTATAAGTTAGCTATGTATAAATCATGCTTTATAAATGGCTAAATTAAATCATTAGTTTTACATAGATGCATGTTGTTGCTTGCAAACTATATCTACCACACGTGTAGAATATCTAAAATAACTAACTAAACACTTTATTGACTAGTATTCAATATAATTATTGTCGCAATATTTTTACATAGCCTTTTAATAAAATGTATATATAATTATCTTTAAAGATTTCTGTGATAAAAACGAAATATTTTTAAAGTTATAAACATTTTTTAAAATAAAACCAACTAAAAAAATCTCTAAGATCTATTTGGCAATTACGATCCCCGCCAAAAAAAGCTCTATCGCAATGTCATTGTATTTATTGGTTATGGAATGTTGAGAAAAATATTTTACCATGTTTAATGAGAAAACGAACACTTTTAAACTTATTTATAACACAAACTGCTCACATTCCTCTCGTAGATGCATTATTTTGGAATGTTTTTGACTATGCATGCCTAACAATACTTTAGCTGATAACGTAAACCTTAATTGTCATCCTATGTTATATAGCTTATTTTTTTCATTTTGTCGCCTGATCGACGCCATTCTTTTTATAAATAAACCTTATTCGGCTCAGTAATATATGACAGTCTTTATGATTTTGGAAGTGTACAGTTTATCTTTTTTGTGGACTGTTAGTTACCAGAATTAGCTACTCTGACATTTAGGCATAAATAATTAAATCTCTCAGTTTTACTTTTCACGTACTGGATATATTGTGCGCGAGAATTATGATTTTAAAATTCTGAGTATACAAGGCACGAATGAACCGCAAGGTGTAGGTTTTATCGCGTGATAACTCTGGCACCGTAGTAACTAACTATACGATATAATATTTATATGAAACTGTATAGCTATATCGAGTACAGATCTGATTCTATGAGAAGTATATAGTTTACACTTCGAAATTTTGAGGGCAGCCATGATAAGTCAGTAATGTTGTCATTCACTGACCACTATATAATGGCTTAATTATAACAGCCTAACCGTTTCTACACTCTTTCTTTTATAGGCAATCATTGTAATCATCAGTGTTGTGATTTTCATCAAATGATGCCTTTTACATATATTATCATTTTCTTCGCAACATTAGCCGGTTGTGCCGAAACAACTTCAAATACCACGCTACAATTACCAATTACAATAACTCCACTGTTACAAGATGGAATACAGCGAGGCAATATAACAAAATTCGTCCATCAAATACACCCAACATTTTTCCAACACGTAACTTTTAGTGACATTGTTAAAAGCCTTGGACATGTTTCTCATGTTCAACTGGACAAAACGTTCGAGGGAATTATGACACTTGCACTGGCTTCAATGGGACATGGCTTAACTGTCGATAAATTTGAATTTATAAATGGAAGCAAATGGACAATAGTCATGTCAGCTGAAGAGCTAGCCAGCGTCTCAAACATCACTTTTCCTTTAGATGATAAAATTCGTCTCGTAACGATCCAAAAAGCAATGTATAAAATTTTAGAAAACAGATTTAACTTCAAGACTGAAGAAATAGCCGAACGATTAAATACAACGAAAGAAAAAGTTTATGCGTTTTTAGAACCTGGTTGGATTCAGGTTGTTAATTTTATAACGGAGAAAAATATTTTGGCATTATCGACAAATTATACAATTCCTCCATTTTACATTGCTGAAGCTCTCAACATGACATTATCAGAATTATACAACTCAATATTACCACAGCTTGACGATATACTGGTAAATAAAATTGATGTCATTCGAGGTATGTAAATATATACAGTATAATAATAATAATAATTATATTATTTTATTAAATATTCTTGTATGTTTGCATGGTGAGAATCGATAAGTATAATTGAGCTTGTAGGTACACCACGTCAGTATTTCATACTGCATAACACTTAACACGCAGTATTAAATACTTACGTGGTGTACCTACAAGCTTAATTACTTATACTATATTCATTAATATAATATAAAAAGTTTTCACTATGCAATTCATGTTTTGAAAAACCAAAATTAATTTTTTCAAAGGACCAATATATCCTTGATAGTCTATATAAATCTATAAATTCAAAATAATAAAAAGAGTCAATTTTGAAGTTAATACTTGTGTGAATAACGCGTGGTTTTACCCAACATGTATATTTAAGTCGTTTGTGACTCTTCTCAGCATATAATAGCCTTCTCCATGAGAGTTGGTACGAAGAAAAATATATGAAAACACTCGTGATATCTCCTAATTAGTGGCGTATATATAATGCAGATAGGGTATAAGGCAGAATGAATTACTGCAGCCCTGTAACTTGTAATCACACTGGTATAGATTTTCATTTAAGAGCACGTGTTTTCAATGTCTTTTTTACACAAATTTTTATCTTTTTTTTGTATAGTGGCAGCTGAAAGATGGAGACGAATTGTAGCATCTTCGATTGCGAGTAAGAATTGTGTCCTTAATGGATTTTTACCCAAATACAATAGAGAACAATAAAACGACTGCATTTATTAATTGGTTAAGCTATTATACAATGCGCAGCATATACCATGATTACATGCGCGGGAGCCCGCAGGCTTCTTCACAGTTGGTATCGCAGGCGTGCATCTGTGTAGAACAAAACGTTTCAGGTATCAACAAAAGTATTTTACTCAAATTCACGATAACTGAATAATACACTGCTCTTTATAGAATTATCGCGCGTTCCTTCTACTTCAACCATGAATTCAACCATAACTTCAACCAGGGCTTCAACCACAACGCTAATAAATACCACAACTTCACCAGTCATGGCGGATATGACAAAGACGACAGCCATTCAAACAAAGTCTGTTGTTATCCACACAAAGACGAGTACATCAAGCATTTTGAACAAAATGTCATCTCGTCAAGAGATAAGCCACACCCCTGCGACAACGCTAAATATTCCATCTGACACCCGCCCAATAAATGTTCTGCAAAATTCCTCAATGCTAATCACGAGTCCTCCCACCACAGGAGGAATACAAAATACGCTAATGTCAACTACACTTCCAGAAATTAAGAAATCAACAGCTTTATCTGATAAATCATTCACCTCGATGTATCATGCACCCAGTTTTGCGATATCAACGTCTATACCACAAAGCAGCTGGTCCTCTGCTTCATCATACGCATATATTCAAACATCCACAGCTCAACATCATAGTTTAATGCTTCAATCAACTGCCAAAGAAAGTGTTTCATCAACCAAAGCAGAAATGTTCTCGGCAATCACCTCGAAACCTTCTACAGCGAGCAGAAATATTGCCGAAATTCTTACCAGCATATCTTCTCGTAATCATTCACAAAAGACATCAGAAGACATAAAATCAAGGCCCGCGTCAGATGCAAGAACGAGTGAAATATTTGTGACACAAATAGTGGTCACATCAAGTCCCATAACTACTCACATAATACCAACATCTCTCCTCGTATCTTCGTATTCATCAATTCGCGACAATCTATCTAAAACACAAAGTAAAACCGGGCCAACTGCTTCTTTAGGCAAAGTAACGAGTGATATGACAACCATTGATGCGATAGAAAGCAGTTCAATAGCGAAAATGAAAAGTGCATCGATAGCAATGGCATCGTCATCAAAAATGGGAACAAAAGCCTCGATTCCCCACAGAACATCTCAAATGACCGAGAGCACTCAGCGCTTACTGAAGAGCACAAAAAGCAGTTTGTCGCCTTCATATCCGAGAGAAACATCAACAAACACGAAGGACCAACAGTCCACAAATATTCTAGAACGTTCTCCTGCCTTTACTACAACATCAACAAACACGAAGTACCAACAGTCCACAAATATTCTAGAACGTTCTTCTGCCTTTACTACATCAGCTGATGGTGTGACTTGGAAAACATCTAGTCCTGTCAATCTAAATTCATATCATGCATCATCTTCACATTTTGAAGGTAAAACTGTGGTATATGCTGATTGATATTTATTCTCTTTAAACAGGTGTATATAGATCAACTTTATATCCGTTTTAGTCCAACAATGCGTTTCCGAAAATCAGTTAAAAAGAATTGATCTACTTTAATCAAAGTATAGAATCATATATAAACTGTCATTATGTAGGTTACGACTGAAATTTTTATAGTAGTAAAGTAAAAACCTTTCTACCGAGATAATTAAGGATTCTCCGTGGGTAAATATTTCTTAAAGAGCGTGCGTCTTCACTCAATGCATTGTGGTTTTGAGAAATATCTCGTTGCACATTTTCCTTATAGATATTGCAAGATCGTCCATATCTTACACCCAGAGTATCTCAATAACAACAGGTCAGTAATGTTTGCGTGCATGATTAGGGTAGGTCAAAAAATCTTATAATTATACCAAGCATGCAGGTGTGCAAAGTGTTATTCGAGGATCGTATTTGAATACCATTCTATACCATCATCATCTTAAGTATTTTTACCAAAGTGGTCAATCTCATTAGCTTTTAACCCAGGTCCTCGAAGATCACCGACAGTTGGCGATGGTTATGATCGATGATCACTGCATGGAGAATAAGTTTTTTTTAAACATTTTTTCCTCATCGGTTACAAACATTACATCGCCGACTGTCGGTGACTTATGAGAGACAGATGAATTATATGCTTCGCAATAAACCACACTCTCCATACAACGGCTGTTGTGTTATGTGTCGAAACGTCTATATTTGAGGAAGTAGATGAAACAATTCGAACAAACAATTGAAATATACGAAACATATTTTTCTTGCAGGTAACACACTTGAAACGGATGAAGGTAAGCTCGTAACAGCCATGACATGCATGATAGAGGACCTACATAGTCTGGGACAGACGATATTCTTCCTTATTTGTTTGTGTCTCGCCAAATTAAAAAAAACACCGACATTGCAGAAATCGTTTATACAGCTTTAACCTATCATGCATATCAAGTTTTAGTTCGAGTGTATACGTTTGATTTCATTTATACGAGTTGTGAGAAATGCGTTGTTAAACACGTGCATTGGTATATATAAGCGCTTGAACGAGCATTTTCATCTTAGCGTTCCTAAATCAATATTTCTATGGTGTAGAGTAAATTGACATACCTGACATCATTCGTCATAAAATATAGATGGAGATGAAGTTGATCCTGTCGTTCTCATCATGGTTCCAATCATGTGTGTTCTTTTCCTGGTTGCTGTTGCTGTTGCATTGATCATGTGGATCAGGAACAGAAGACAACGACACAAAAGGTATTCGATCATTTCGTAGCCTAATAAATACCAACACTCGTTAGTGCACAAACATATTATAATGCGCTTAAAGAACTCCAAACGTAGCGTTTGATGACGCGGGCCAGGACCATGAACCCAGGACCGTAGCGATGGGGGGGGGGTGTATAAAGCTAGCTATATATAGCTATTAGCTATAGCTATTGTTAATTAGAGGGGGAGGGTGTATATAGCTAAGGTGTGGTCCTGCCTTTAAGAGGGCAGTGAAAGAGTTTGTGTCTAAATTAATGCTTCATTTCAGTGCTAACCAAATGAATGCAGAAAGTGGCTCAGAACTTTCCAGCAAAGGACTCGTGGGAAGCACGGAAAGCATAAACAATCGAACAACAGGTTTTGTAAATAAAGGTGGAGATGACAGGTCAAGTCGTTCAATGTCGAGAAGTAGCAGCATAAGTAATTTAGAGACAATACAAGAGGGGAAGGAACCAGATGAACCAGAGGTATATAAGTTATATGAATAACAAATTGACTAACGTATCGTACAGAACCGGGTCGTACAGGAATGATTCTTTAAAGAAACGTTCAATTTTCTTAGCACTCGGCCTCGGGTGAAGATAATGACTTTGAAATTAAGAATACCGGCCAACTTGGTTAAATATATCAGAAAACATCGATATCTTAGCAAATCTACACATAATTTTGCTTACGTTAGCAGATTCGAATAACCTGCTAAGTTTATTAATTGTTTTTCATTTAAAAATTTTATTAATGATCATATTAAAAAAACACTAAGAATACTGGCTTTAATAAGTTGGCCCCTCTATTATTAAAAAAACGAAACTGTGTCACCTTGATTTAATGCAAATTCTGTCTGTAATTGTAGATTTACCATCTTTGAGGAAAGGACGCTAGCTACTTCTTATATATATATATATGATTATCTTATAATACATTATAATTATCGAATGAAATATAACATCTCAATAATAATTTATTTCTGGCAAAGTTGTCAGCGTACGGAAGGCTATAACTTAAAGAGATAACTACGAATAGACCTTTAGCTAATGCACGATCCGCATTATATAATTTAACAAATTGTATGGGATATTATTTGTGCCAATTATACACAATGTATGCAGGTAATTCAAAATGTAATTTGCAGGACAACAATAATTTTTTGCAGTGTTAATAGTCTGCAAATACAGAAATACTTATATAATTTACAATATTTTCAATAAAACGTGTATATTACCAAAAAGGGTCTTAATTTCTAGTGGAATTATACACAATTCAAATTCAAGCCAGGAACAGTTGAGTCAACTATAGGTCTTGCGGCAGGAATCGAACCTACGCTTTTGCGATAACGCTGCAATGCTCTTGCCACTGGGTTTCAGGGGTAGCTGACAAAAGCAAGCGTGGTTAATGTGTATTTGATTGGTAATGCCACGAATAGCTGAGGATAAATCGAGGTTCAAAGGTATTGACTACTGCTGAACAGAATTAAGCAGGATCATGCCGGCATAGCTCCAGGAGACATTGGTAAATAAATCGTTCACCCTCTTAATTTTGCTACCTCCTACAATTACCATCTAAGGCCTCTTCCAAAGCCTATACTAGACCTTGTTTGAAGCGGAACAAATATTGATTACTACTTAAACGCCACGCAGGATGCATCAGTCAGTTCATACGGGTTCTGTTTTTGTATATTTTTAAAAAAAGATAAAATATCTTATATTATTGCGATAGAGTGCATGAGGCGATCGACTGTTTAATCCTCATGAAATGACAAACTGCTATGTTAGATACACATTGTTAGATATACTTTGGAGAAAAACGAGTTATGAGAAAATTCCTTTCTACACTGACTACAACTAACCTAGCTATTTGCATGACACAGCTTATAAAGAACTGCATAATTATGGCCACCAGTACTGACATTAGCGATGACGTGTTATATACGCCCACAAACAAAACTTCAATTTTATTGGCGTCCTGTATAGCAGTTAGCAACGGGAGAAATAAAACAAAACTGTTTTCGCATAGCAACATTTTTTTATTCACGACTTCAACACTACTTATACTCGAGAAGGAATATATAATTACTTAAATAACTTTTAAGTATTTAGAAATGAATGTTGAAACACAAACATGATTTAGTATCGGAGTATTGTGAGTACCCCGTCACAATTCAACCTTATTTTATGTATGTTAATTATTTCACAAATTCCCGCTCTACACGAAACGAAAATGTATAGCTATTTGCTTAAACTGGTCCGGGAATATCGCCATAATAATGCTTTTTCGCTGAGAGAAATTACTACAGTCTGATTCATTCGAAAAACTCAGTTGCTTGTTTTCAATCATTTTCAATATTTGAACGGCTAATTCCTCGTTTCAGGATTTTCACGTGAAGTTATATTGTAAACCAATTTTTTTTCAGACAACAATAAAGCAGAGCCAAAACAATCAATGAGCTCTTTTTATGGTGAAAAAAATTGCCTTAATCATAGCATTTATAAAATCTAGCAGAAAAAAAATTAGAGATATAGACATGCAAATCAGAAATTTCGCTCACGGATATGCAAGCACGACATCACACGACCACAACCAGCTAATCCGAGATCAAGACGTCATGAAGCATCTCGACAAAACTGAGTTATCATGGGTCTGGAGTTAATAGTATAATAAAAGACAAAATCGATGTTTAAAATTCTGTGGAAATAAATACAAATTATAATATAGGGTTATGTAAATTGAATCTAGATGGAGAGGAAACGATAAGCAATAGAGCGCCACGATGTCTATTGTGGCAAAAAGAACCTGTTCCTTCCAACAGGAAGACGAACGTCTTAAGACGTTTTGTTTGATGTTGAGAAGAAATTATTAGGATGCACACTACCTTCAGAATGACAAAACGAAGTAAACTTAAAAAATCATGTGATTCGATCTATTGCGACATTCTTAATAAAAAAAATTATTTGATTCATTGATGAAAATTTTTCTTTCGTATTATGGTCATTGAAAATAAGCTGGTAATAGAATATTTGTGGAAAAAGAAAATGGACGGTCTTGTATTAAAATAGGTCTATATACATTATTCAACCAAGATCAGGTACGAGCGCACTGACAATTGCGAATATGATACTGTAGGAGTTGAGTAGAATACCATGCATGCAGCCTATAGTTTTATTCACATAACAAGATTCCTTGGTTAACCACTAAAGTGGTATCGAAATCCTCATTCTTAGCAGAAATATTGAGAATAAAAAAAACATTGATGTATATATAAGTTAGCTATATAAGTCATGCTTTATAAATGGCTAAATTAAATCATTAGATTTACATAGATGCATGTTGTTGCTTGCAAACTATATCCACTACACGTGTAGAATATCTATGAAATTTATGAAAAATAACTAAACATTTTATTGACCAGTATTCTATATAATTATTGTCGCAATATTTTTTTAAATAGCCTTTAAATAAAATGTATATATAGTTATCTTTGAAGATTTCTGTGATAAAAGACAAAATATTTTAAATTTATAAAACCAACTATTTGGCGATTACGATCCTCGCCAGGTGAAACTCTATCGCAATATTGTCTTTATTGGTATGGAATGTTGAGAAAAATATTTTACCATGTTTAATATGAGAAAACGAACACTTTTAAATTTATTTATAACACATTTATAACATAAGATAATATATAGCTATATCGAGTACAGATCAGATTCGGCCAGCTGATGAATGTAAGTCAGTAATGTTGTCACATGCAGACCACTATAATAGCTTAATTTTGTCGGTGGCGGTGATCTATATTAATCGTAGAAATATATTTAATTATTACTGCGTAAAACAGTAATTAACCAGCCCTCTTTCTACACTCTTTCTTTTATAGGCAACCATTGTAATCATCAGTGTTGTGATATTTACCAGATGATGCCTTTTGCATATATTATTATAGTTTTCTTTGCAACATTAGCCGGTTGTGCCGAAACAACTTCAAATACCACGCTACAATTACCTATTACAATAAGTCCACTGTTACAAGATGGAATACAGCGAGGCAATATAACAAAATTCGTCCATCAAATAAATCCAATATTTTTCAAATACGTAACTTTTAGTGACGTTGTTAAAAGCCTTGGACATGTTTCTCATGTTCAACTGGACAAAACTTTGGAGGGAATTGTCACACTTGCACTGGCTTCAATTGGACATGGCTTAACTGTCGACAAATTTGAATTTATAAATGGAAGCAAATGGACAATTGATATCTCAGCTGATGATCTAGCCAGCGTCTCAAACACCACTTTTCCTTTAGATGATAAAATTCGTCTCGTAACGATCCAAAAAGCAATGTATAAAATTTTAGAAAACAGATTTAACTTCAAGACTGAAGAAATAGCCGAACGATTAAATACAACGAAAGAAAAAATTTATGCGTTTTTAGAGCCTGGTTGGATTCAGGTAGTTAATTTTATAACGGAGAAAAACATTTTGGCATTATCGACAAATTTTACAATTCCTCCATTATACATTGCTGAAGCCCTCAACATGACATTATCAGAATTATACAACTCAACATTACCACAGCTTGAAGATATACTGGTAAATAAAATTGATGTCATTCGAGGTATGTAAATAATTATATACAGTATGATATAAAACTCCTCTAAGTTTTCAATATGCAATTCCTTTTTGAAAAACCTAAATTAATTGTTTTTAATTAATTAATTAATTAATTAATTAATTAAAGGAACAACCTATCCCACTGATAGTTTTATAATGCGATGTAAATCTATAAATTTAAACACATTTTATTTGGTTACAACTTTTTGGATAAAACGCGCAACTGCGCGTGGGGTAAAACCACGCGTTGTTCACAAATGAACCATGAGTAATAACGTCAAAATTGACTCTCTTTATTATTTTAAGTCATTTGTGACTCGATCGTCTCAGCATATAATAGCCTTCTCGATGAAAGTTGGTACGATGCAGATAGGGTATAAGGCAGAATGAATTACCGCAGCCCTGTAACTTGCAATCACACTGGTATAAATTTTCATTTAAGAGCAATGCTCTTAAATGCATTGCCATGCCATGTGCCATGTGCATTACATGCCATGTGTTTTCAATGTTTTTTTAACACAAATTTTTATCTTCTTTTTTTTGTAGTCACAGCTGAAAGATGGAGACGAATTGTAGCAGCATCTTCGATTGCGAGTAAGAATTGTGTCCTGAATGGATCTTTACCCAAATACAATAGAAAACAATAAGAAGACTGCATTTAGTTGGTTAAGCTATTATACAATGCGCAGCATGCAGCATATACCATGCATGATTACATGCGCGGCAGCCCGCAGGCTTCTTCACAGTTGGTATCGCAGGCGTGTCTGTGTACAACAAAACGTTTAAGGTATCAACAAAAGTATTTTACTCAAATTCACGATAACTGAATAATACACTGCTCTTTATAGAATTATCGCACGTTCCTTCTACTTCAACCATAACTTTAACCAGGGCTTCAACCACAACGCTAATAAATACCACAACTTCACCAGTCATGGTGGATATCACAAAGACGACAGCCTTTCAAACAAAGTCTGTTGTTATCCACACAAAGATGAATACATCGAGCATTTTGAACAAAATGTCATTTCGTCAAGAGATACGCCACACCCCTTCCACAACTATTACATTAGACACCCGTCCAATAATTGTCCTTGAAAATCCCTCAATGCGAATCATGAATCCTACCACCACAGGAGGAGTACAAAATACGCCATTGCCATCTATCAATGTAAAATCAACTATGCTTCCAGAAATTAAGAAATCAACAGCTTTATCAGATAAATCATTCACCTCGATGTTTCATGCACCCAGTTCCGCGATGTCTATATCACAAAGCAGCTGGTCCTCTGCTTCATTATACGCAGATATTCAAACATCCACAGCTCAACACCATAGTTTAATACTTCAATCAACTGCCAAAGAAAGTGTTTCACCAACCAAAGCAGAAATGTTCGCGGCAATCACCTCGAAACCTTCTACAGCGAGCAGAAATATTGCCGAGATTCTTACCAGCATATCTTCTCGTAATCATTCACAAAAGACATCAGAAGACATAAAATCAAGGCCCGCGTCAGATGCGACAACCAGTGAAATATTTGTGACACAAATAGTGGTCACATCAAGTCCCATAATAACTCACATAATACCAACATCTCTCCTCGTATCTTCGTGTTCACCAATTCGCAACAATCTCCCTAAAACACAAAGTAAAACCGGGCCAACTGCTTCTTTAGTCAAAGTAACCAGTGATATGACAACCGTTGATGCGATGGAAAGCAGTTCAATAGCGAAAATGACAAGTGCATCGATAGCAATGGCATCGTCATCAAAGATGGGAACAGAAGCCTCGATTCCCCCCAGAACATCTCAAATGACCGAGAGCACTCAGCGCTTACTGGAGAGCACAAAAAGCAGTTTGTCGCCTTCATATCCGAGGGCGACAACAACTAACACGAAATACCAACAGTCCACAAATATTCTAGAACATTCTCCTACCTTTACCACAACATCAATATCAACAAACACGAAGTACCAACAGTCCACAAATATTCTGAAACATTCTCCTACATTTACCACAACATCAATATCAACAAACACGAAGTACCAACAGTCCACAAATATTCTGAAACATTCTCCTACATTTACCACAACATCAATATCAACAAACACGAAGTACCAACAGTCCACAAATATTCTGAAACATTCTCCTACCTTTACCACAACATCAATATCAACAAACACGAAGTACCAACAGTCCACAAATATTCTGAAACATTCTCCTACCTTTACTACAACATCAACAAACACGAAGTACCAACAGTCCACAAATATTCTGAAACATTCTCCTACCTTTACCACAACATCAATATCAACAAACACGAAGTACCAACAGTCCACAAATATTCTGAAACATTCTCCTACCTTTACTACAACATCAACAAACACGAAGTACCAACAGTCCACAAATATTCTGAAACATTCTCCTACCTTTACCACAACAGCTGATGATGTGAATTGGAAAACATCTAGTCCTGTCAATCTAAGTTCATATCATGCATCATCTTCACATTTTGAAGGTAAAACTGCATGTGGTGTATGCTGATTGATATTTATTCTCTTTAAACAGGAGCATATAGATCAACTTTATATCCGTTTT
Source organism: Dendronephthya gigantea (assembly GCF_004324835.1). Taxonomy (NCBI): domain Eukaryota; kingdom Metazoa; phylum Cnidaria; class Anthozoa; order Malacalcyonacea; family Nephtheidae; genus Dendronephthya; species Dendronephthya gigantea. The sequence continues at coordinate 2,222,850 of NW_021163010.1, read as the reverse complement.
AGTCCGACAATGCGTTTCCGAAAATCAGCTAAAAATAATTGATCTACTTTAATCGAAGTATAGAATCATATATAAACTGTCATTATGTAGGTTACGACTGAAATTTTTATAATGGTAAAGTAAAAACCTTTCTACCGAGATAATTAAGGATTCTGCGTGGGTAAATATTTCGTAAATAATGTATATCTTCACTCAAGGAATTGTGGTTTTGAGACATATTTCGTTGCACATTTTCCTTATAGATATTGCAAGATCGTCCATATCTTTGCATTGGTATATATAGGCGCTTGAACGAGCATTTTCAACTCAGAATTCCTCTCACTATTCCTTCTCAGTATTCAATATTTCTATGGTGTAGAGTAAATTGACATACCTGACATCATTCGTCATATAATATAGATGGAGTTTATCTTGTCGTTCTCATCATGGTTCCAATCATGTGCGTTCTTTTCCTGGTTGCTGTTGTTACTGCATTGATCATGTGGCTCAGGTTCAAAAGACGACACAAAAGGTATTCGATCATTTCGTCGCCTAATAAATACCAACACTCGTTAGTGCACACACATATTATAATGTGCTTAAAAATACTCCAAACGTTGTATTTGAATACCAGCGTTTGATGACGCGCGCCATGACAGTGATCCCAGGATCTTAGCTGTTCCGCTTAATTAGAGGGGGAGGGTGTATGTAGCTAAGGTGTGGTCCTGCCCATAAGAGGGCAGTGAGAGAGATTGTGTCTAAACTAATGCTTCATTATAGTGCTAACCAAATGAATGCAGAAAGTGGCTTAGAACTTTTCAGCAAAGGACCCGCGGAAAGCACGGAAAGCATAAACAATCGAACAACAGGTTTTGTAAATAAAGGAAGAGATGACAGGTCAAGTCGTTCAATGTCGAAAAGTAGCAGCATAAGTAATTTAAAGACAATACATGAGGGGAAGGAACCAGATGAACCAGAGGTATATAAGTTATATGAATAACAAATTGACTAACGTATCGTATAGAACCGGGTCGTACAGGGATGATACCTTATATAAAAATTTTCTTAACACTCGGCCTCGGGTGAAGATAATGACTTTGAAATTAGGAATACCGGTCAACTTGGTTTAATATATCAGAAAACATCGATATCTTAGCAAATCTACACATAATTTCCCTTACTTTAGCAGATTCGAATAACCTGCTCAGTTTATTAATTGTTTTTCATTTAAAAACTTTATTAATAATCTTATTAAAAAAAACCAAGAGTACCACTATAGTCTTTAATAAGTTGGCCCCTCCATTATTATAAAAGCGAAACTCTGTCACTATGATTTAATGCAACTTCTGTGTGTAATTGTAGAATTACCATCTTTGAGGAAAGGACGCTAGCTACTTCTTATATATTTGTTTATCTCATAATATTAATTATCAAATGAAATATAACATCTCAATAAATAATTCATTTCTGGCAAAAATTGTCAGCATATGGAAGGCTATAACCTATGTATAATTCAATGAGATAACTACGAATTGACCGTTATAGCGAATGCTCGAAACTGAATTAGATTACAAGTTTTGATGGCCGTGATCTATTGGTATTGACTATTGCTGAACAGAATTAAGCAGGATCATGTCGGCATAGCTCAAGCAGACTTTGTTAAATAAATCGTCTACCCTTTTTTGCTACCTCCAACATTTATCGTCTAAGGACTCTTCCAAAGCCTATACTCGACCTTGTTTGAAGCGGAACAAATATTGATTACTACTTAAACGCCACGCAGGATGCATCAGTCTGCCTAGTTCATACGGCTTTTGTTTTTATATATTTTTTTCAAAGATAAAACATTTTATATTATTGCGATAGAGTGAGACGATCGACTGTTTAATCCTCGTGAAATGACAAACTGCTATGTTAGATACACATTGTTAGATATACTTTGGAGAAAAACGAGTTATGAGAAAATTCCTTTCTACACTGACTACAACTAACCTATAGCTATTTGCATGACACAGCTTATAGAGAACTGCATAATTATGGCCACCAGTACTGACATTAGCGATGGCGTGTTATATACGCCCACAAACAAAACTTCAATTTTATTGGCGTCCTGTATACTAGTTAGCAACGGGAGAAATAAAACAAAACAGTTTTCGCATAGCAACATTTTTTATTCACAACTTAAACACTACTTACTCGAGAAAGAGTGTATAGTTACTTGAATAACTTTTAAGTATTTAGAAATGAATATTGAATCACAAACATGATTTAGTATTGGAGTATTGGGAGTGCACCTGTCACAATTCGACCTTATTTTATGTATGTTAATTATTTCACAAATTCCCGCTCTACACGAAACGAAAATGTATATTTGCTTAAACTGGTCCGTGATAATATCGTAGTAACTCAATTGACGACTTGGAGAGCTTGTTTTGAATCATTAGTAGACGACTGGACGGCTACTTCCTCGTGTCAGGATTATCACGTGACGTGATATTGTAAACCAATTGTTTTCAGATTGTTATATAAAGCAGAGCCAAAACAATTAATGAGCTCTTTCTAATTGTGAAAAAAATTGCCCTTAAATCTAGCAGAAAAAAAATTAGAAATACAGACATGCAAATCAGAAATTTCGTTCAACGGGTATGCAAGCACGACATCGCACGACTGCAAGTTCCCAATTTTAAAATCGACGGTATTTTCATACGAGAATCTACGAGATACAATTTTCCCACTTTAAATGAGAGAAACGGCCTTTTAGAGTATTTGAATGCAGGATGAATCAAACAATTGATCTTCGTGTCTGACTTTCGTTAGGATAATAGGCTGTAAATGGAAATTATCTGTGCATGTGGATTGTATATAGCTACAAGGCAATTGTATAATTAAAAAATCGATGTTTAAAATTCTGTGGAAATAAATACAAATTATAATATAGGGTTATGTAAATTGAATCGGACGGAGAGAAGACGATAAAGCAACAGAGCGCCACGATGTCTATTGTGGCAAACAGAACCTGTTCCTTCCAGCAGGAACTCGAACGTCTTTGTTTGAAGTTGCGCCGAAATTATTAGCATGCCTACTACCTTCAGAATGACAAAACGAAATAAACTTAAAAATCATGTGATTCTATTGCGACATTCTTGACATTTGGTTCATCAATGAAAATTTTTCTTTCGTATTATAACCCGCTTCCACGCTTATGCTAAATAGCAGATCGTTTGTCTCTGGCATGTGGTATAGACAAGGATAGATTAATGAATATCTATCCTTGGCTATACAAATGAAAAAAATTAAAAACCTGATAATGGAACATGCACGCTTCAACGAAGTCTCTTGGAAAATTATTCACCTTGTTTGACGTACACACTGGTTGTATGAAACTCGGATAAGTCTCAAGAGATTTTAAACTGAATAGAAAAATCATGTTTAAAATTCCACGTTTAGGGCATAAAATTTAAGTGCAGTCAATTATACAAAATGTCGGAAATGATAAACTGAACCTCCAATTCGTTTCATCTATGATATATTCGCACTGAAATACGCAATGACAATGTTATCTCTTGTCATTTTTTCAGCACATTTGGATACATCAGAAATTGTGGCGTAAAAACATGCAACCGCGTATTAATCTCACAAACAAACAAAGTGTTCAACTGTCCGCATTTGTGAATTATACATTCTTCGAGCGCTAACTAAGTGCATGTCTTTCTAAACCTGGTAAATATACGTCGAAGTCCATTTGTAAAGTTGTTAACAAACGTTGTCGGGTTTGTAACGTAACTGGCAATTATTAGGAATATATATGCTACACGTCATGCGCGTAATGCACATGCAGTACAGTACATTAATGTCTCAATGTCAAAAAACATGCAATGTTATATATGCTAGCTAAACTTTTTTTGAATTACCACAAAATGAGAGAGCAATAGCGGTTCTAAAACATTCTAATCCGTTTCATACCGAAATCACAAAGCGGCTATGCTAACCATGAGGTTCACAACAAAAACATGCGGTCAAGCCGACTATATATCCTGATATTTATCGAAATATAAATATCGCGCTTGTGGTTGAAATTAAAGAATCCGACCATAGTAACGCAACACGCAGTTTGTTCTTGCTCATGATTTTTATCACACGATGGCATACTCAACGAATTCCACTGGCTAAGAGATAAAAACACCTGTAATTCGCCTTTTTGAAGCGACCGTTACCGTTTTAATTGGTTTCTAATTTCATATTGAAGTGAAGTGCTGCTACGTTATTGCGTTGCAGAGGGACAGCTGCAAAAGGCATAGAAGACATTGGCAACTAACGTTGTTTATGGATCAGAGACAATTTCGTTATGACGTTTTGCAAAATGATGTACTTCCTACGCACCCTTGGAATCCTTTCAGTATTCCTAAACCCTTCCCAAGCGACGGAAATATTCATTCAAATTCCAGTGTCAATCAGTCCATTAGTACAACCAGCGTGGATAGAGATGTCACGGTCAGTAAGCTTTTTCTATAAAACGGACAGGAACTTTTACTCGAAAGTAACACCACTCGATGTTGCCAAGAACGAAAATCAAGAAATTTCAGAAATAATAAAGAAGCCGATTAGTGTCGTTTTCCTTATCGCAGCCTCCTCTCGTATTTCACAAATTTTAACACGCGAGAAACTTATCTACGACACTGGAAGTAGCAAATGGTCCTACAAGATCCCGGTTAAGAAATTGATAAGTGAATCGGACGGCACTGTCACGAAACTTACTGACACGATGAAGATATACAAACTACAAGAACTAGCGATGAGAGTTCTTGCAAGGAAATACGAACTAAGCGTAGACTCCATTCTTCAAAAGCATGGTATGAATCAGATGGAACTTTATGCCGCAGATGAAGAACAATGGATAAAGATTGTGGGCACGATAACTGATATTGTTATCAAAAAAAGATCAAATGAAATGAATCTAACTCCGTGTTATTTGGCAGAACTTATCAATAAAACAGAAAGCGAGACACAAGGATTCACACTCCAAGAAGTTGACATATATCTGAACAATAAAAGTAAGCTGAATAAGAAACTACCCGTTTACAGAGACTCGACCCTGCGTAGTTTCTACCAAGAGTTCAACATGACGCCAACACAACTCGCTAAGATTAGTAATACCAACCTTACAGTTCTCAAAGCAATTGGAGTAAAAAATCTTATTCAGCTATTTACCAGAACTATATTGTCAAAACTCGAAATCAACAAAATGCCTTCGTCTTTCTCAGAGAACGAAACTATCTGTCCGTCACAGTGGAGCACGTTCAAAGATGCAGTGCTTTTAGAAGCATTTGAAAATCAAGCAAAGAAAATGTCCATCACACCAGCAATTCTTGCAAATCTTATCAAAATGCCTTATAATAATATTAAAACGCTGTCAGTAATGAAGATGATTAATCTTATTGAACTTGCCATAAATCCGATTAAAGAAGACAAAAGAAAGACTGAAAAGTTTACATTATCAATGTTGAGAAAAATTAACAGCACTAAAAGACTTAACACTAAAAAGCACAATGCCATTTCTTTGATCAAACGTACGACAAAGTTCGGGAAGTATGCATTCAAGCTGCTGTACGGATGGGCGCCTCGTGATTATCATTTTGCACGATTGTTTTCCGCCGAGGAAATTGGCGACGTATGCCTCATTGACATCAACAAGAAAACGCTACTTTCACTGGCAAAAATCAACATGGGTAAAAACAGTGAAGACATTAACTGCACAGCATTCCTTGCATTGAGGTCTGTTTGGGGCCAAGCAAGTTTAAGTGACTTGAAAAACCTATATTACCCAAACACACGAATTTCACTATCAGAGCCCATTGCAACCGTACTGGGAAAACTCACCAACTCGTCTGAAAAAATAAGTTGTCGGGTTCTAAGTAAAACACCCATAATCCAGTGGTTATTACAGAAGGTAACGTTAAACAACATGTCGGAGATGACCAACCATACAGATGATTACTTACAAGAAATCCCAATACAGCGAATTGTGCTCATGATCTACGAGTTACTAAACACTGGTGCATTTGACTCCCTGATACGGGTAAGTTCCAATTATTAAAGCTATATCATATATATTATTTTAATATTACATGAGTTATAACACTAATATTAAACACGATATTAACTGCACTTACCTTGAACTGTATATATATAACAAACTGCACGCACCAAATAATGATTTTATAGTATATGAAAAAATCCATATGCACTTAGGTTTTCAAAACAATAAATTATTCAACGGGAAACTTCACAGAAGGAATATTTACTGATGATGTTAAGTATAACGGACACGAAAAGCCTACAGCAAATCCACGATCATTATCAAAACGCCATCTTCCAGGTTTGTCCAAATTGATTAACAACTAACATAAAGTAATATTAATTTGCAAAAACATTTGCACAATTATGCACTTATTATTAACATGGTCATTACGGGATCTATATAATTAATATTTTTTGCTCACCTAATGCTAAAATCTCAAATTTCATTATCAACGTAATAACACCTACATCTTTCTATTTTCTAGACTTCGTATCATTAACCACTTTGTTAACTGTAGCATTGGTAATTCCATTATCAATAACTGGTCCTAATAAATTTTGATACAAAAACTTATTCAGGTCTGCTACAAAGAAAGTTGTAATGTTTAAAAACTGAAAGAATGATAATGACTGGAGGAAAGTCTAAAAAGTCGAGAAAGGTTCCATTCTTTTTTCATGTTAAATCTATTTTTGAAGCTACTGGATTAATATATATAGTTAATCCCAAAATACCCTGAAAATTTTAATGCAATATATACATTTTACTACAATGTTGCAGGCTAAACAATGCACTTTTTCTTTAAAACCCACAATGACATCAATATATAAGAGTAAAGGAGGTAAAGCCCTTGTGTACGTGCGGATATTATGCTGTATCATTGAGTTCTGCAGTGTTTTTCTTTGTTTTCACCAAGAATGCATCGAAACATATATACATAAAGAAATAAAATAAGACGATAGATAATACACACATGCACATGCACAATTTTAAAAACAAATGTTTTAAAAATTAAAAAAATATATTTATTACCAAAAGCAATTTACTGGGTAAAATGCCACAACATGTAAAGAACAATATTATATAATATTGAATGTTTTGTATTTTTGCACTGAATGTATATAACGAGATCAATTTTTGATATTCACATTAATTTTATAAAGTAAATTTAACATTCGAATTGTCCCACGTGCCCATGCACACGCTTGGTAAAATCTCGCTAACTTTGCAACCTGATTGAAGAACCTTATTCTTGACTATAATAAAGGAAGTTTAAATGGACATCTTATAATTAGAAAATCTCAAAAATAACCAACGGTTCAGCTAAATTATATCGGTTAAGCTGCGTGGTTCCTTAATATATCTACAGGCATGTGGGACGGTTTCATCATTGCACACTCACACTGGCACAATGTATAACGATAATAAAATATTAAAATATTAGTTGTGGCTCTTTTCTCTTTCGAGTACCTGTACCCATGGGTTTCATCCGTGCCCGGCCTTTGTTTTGGCGGCCTGAACACTAATAAAATAGACCTTTTCAGCTTGTATTCAAATGAACCCATTTCAAGTCACATGGTCTGAAATGGTTAATTCTTATTGGCTATTCCACGGTCACAACATCTGCATGAAACGGGTTAATTTGCATGCAAGCTGAAAAGGTCTATTGGGTAAAAGTACCGATTTTAACCGTGCTGTACCAAAAATTGAATGTAGTGTAAATGGGGCTTTAAGCGCCCTTAAAATTGAAAAAAGAATTTAACTGAATCCGCTCTGGTTGAATTCTCACGATTAAAAGGAAATTGGAGCGAAAAGTTTCGTGCGATCGATAACTTACGGATAGTGGGAACCTGTCTTTGTATTCACATGCCAACAGTCCGATAAACATATGTATTTGCATATTGGATATGCAAGAGGTACGGATATTCAATATTTTCGTATTAAAATGACAACAAGTACAAGCAATGCAGTAATTGGAGAGGCCCAGTCATGAAGCAACCTCGCAAGCCAGGCGATTTGGTCATCAGTCATGAAGATGAAACCGCGGATATTTGATGGCATTACCCAACGGTCAGTGTCTTTATGACGTGGATGGAGACATGCACGAGAACACAAACTTGGTAAAACCAGCATAATTAATGTGTCGGCCATCAATACATCCTTGTTTCACAGCTATGTATATAGGATTGTCTTGGCTCTAGTTCATAGACGTGGCATTTCGGTGACGTCGAATCAACTATAAATCAATATATGCATGGTGAGGATAACGAGGCTTATGTTCTAATTACCATTGTCCCGATTCTTCGTACAATTTTTTAAAATCTGTTTTCGTCAAAAATTGTAATCAAACTTCAATAAAGTGTTCAATTTAACATTAATTGCTTCGCGGCGATCACATGACGCAAGAATATTGCCTACTGGATTATGAAAGTTAATGCATTATAGACCACGGCAGGTGTTTGGTTTCTAATCAAGGTTAAGGCAAGCGTCGTGTGATGTAAAGTCTAAACTTGGCTGTAAAGTTTAGCTGTAAAGTAGTCAGGACAACTGCAACAAAAAACGTAACGGTTCTTTATCATGTAGGATTGACTTGCGAATTATTTGCCATCTACTGCATTTAACAAAAAAGAGAATATCGAAGCAAAACAGTAAGTCAAATAAATTGTAAATGACGTAAACTACTCAAGATTTTATAGTGTTTGAGTTTGACGAATAGGAATTAAACAAACCAAGTAAACATATAATTTTATAGAAAATTACATCGTTCATAGTTTACGTAAGCAAGCGTCGAGATATTAGCGACTAAAAAACCTTTACATGCGAACATAACCGTATATCCTACTAAATCGGCCCTGTGCATGTCCACGATGTAAATTGAGGAATATGTAATAAAATATGCTAAACTGCAGGTGTTGATGATTTGTGTTTCAAATTTTGAAAACAAATTTCACTATACGCAATAAAACTAAAGTTTCGACAAACTTCCATGCTTATTCTGACTAATGGCCTTGTCTCCGATTTATAGTCATTTTTAATGTGAGCGCAAATTTGAGAACTTAACGCGCGGTTTTCCAATACCCGGTATATAGAAAAAAACTTACGACTTGTTGGTTAGTTCAGAGATAAAGCAAATCATGTCAGCCTTTGAACATTTCTTACAGTCGCGGCAGTAGAAGCGTTCCGAAAAATATCGAGTAATTCTCATTTGCTCAAATCTATCAGTTGGCTTACGGAGTTCATCAAATATTGGAAACACTCCTTGAAAAACTCCTAACTTCCGGTTTCGACAGCTGTTTATTATCAAACAAAAAAATCCGACAAGACAGGAAACTGCTTTCGGATTAGCCATGCATCCATGTAAAACACCATCTTCCAGCTACTCTCTAAACGACACAGGACAGCCTAGAACACATTATTCAAAGACTGAACAGCCTTGAACACCACATATCTGCAGGATGAGTCGGATGTAACCATAGTTCTGTTTCTTTTTAATAGATCAAAGAAAGATGCACGTCACCTTGGTCCTCACTCTAACCGGTCTGCATCTTCTGCTGAATTTTGTGAATTCTTCCAGTGCCGAAGAATACGTTCTCCCTTTATCCTTAAACCCAGTCATACAAACTCCAATAGAACTGAGTCCAACGCTTCGTTTTTTCTACCAGAATGATCCTGAATTTTTCTCCAAGGTAGCTCTTACGGATGTTGCAGATGACACACAGAAAGATTTAAAAGATCTTATTCTAATGAAATTATCAGTCGTAATGTTCACAGTAGCGTCCTCGCATCTTGCCAAAACCTTGGAAAATAGCGATCTGAAATATGTGAATGGAAGCAAGTGGTCGTACAGCGTCTCTGTTGAAGACTTGATCGCCGCTTCAGAGGGAAGTATTGTGAAGCTAGATGATGCCATGCAATTGTACTTGGTCCAGGAACTTGGAATGAAATTGTTAGAAAGGCGTTTTAATTTTAACATGAGTGAAATCCAAAGTCAACTTGGCCTTAGCAGGATGGAATTTTTAGGAGCAAATGAAGAACAGTGGATCAAGATAGTTGGCATCATCACCGAAATAATGATAAACAGAACAAGTAAAGAATTAGGCTTTCCTCCATGTTATCTGCCTGAACTTCTTAATACGACTAAAAAGAATATTGAAGGATTTACTCTTAACGAAGTTGACGAGCACATCTATAATATCAGCAACCTGAGGAATAAAGTCCCCGAGTTCAAAGAAACGGTTTTAGCAAAAACGTTTAATGTCACTCCGGCTGAACTTGCAACTTTGAGCGGCTTAAATATCTCCATGGTCAACACAATGGAACTTCAGAATCAAATTAGACTACTTACCAACGACATGCTGCAGAAATTTCACCTTTCGATCGATACCATCGCTACAAAGTATAAAAAATGTGGTGATGCTGTCCTAACTCCATGTCCCGAAGAGTGGGAAATATTCCAAAGAATGATCGTCGAGGAAGCTTTTGAGGACCAAGCAAAAAATATGTCAATAACAAACAAGACCCTTTCATTGTTGATTCAAATACCATATGGTAACATAAGCCATCTCTCACCGGAACAAATGGAACAGCTCATCAACAATGAAATAAAGAAGGTGAAAGAAAGAAAAAATATAATCGAACAAAAAAGTTTATTTATACTGATGCATATTGATGGGCAAACTGACGTGATCAATTTAAGTGAAAATACATTCTCTATCATCCAGACAGTTACCAATTTCTCAAAAAGCGAACTATCCTTAATTTATGGCTGGGAAAACTCGCACTTCATCTTTGCAGAAATGTTTTCAGTTGCTGATCTCGTTTTTTCCTGCTCACCTGAACTCTTCAATTACACATTGCTTAAATTAGCTGAAATGAGTGCTGGTGAAGACACTACTGAACTGTGCAAGACATTATCTGCATTACGAGAGATTTGGGAAAAGAAAACCATAAATGAGATAGAAGAGCGATTTGGTAAACAGCTCAGTAATTTGACCCTGGAAAACATGCTTCTCGCACTTACTGAAGGAAACCTCACATTCATTAACCGCGTCTTGAATTCAAGCTCGAATGCTCGAGCACTCTGTGCAAATGTCATCCTAGACGATATCTCGATGGCATCATCTCTTACCACGACGCATCTTAAGCAGAAGTCATTTCAATATATTATTGAACTTGCTGAGGAACTAAAGACAAATGGACTACTGTTTCAAAACGTTAAAATGGTAGGTTGTAAGGAACATACTTATAACAGCATTCTTCACGTATTTTCGTTTTAGAATTGTTTAATCATAATGGAGAAAAATGCATACGAGTTGCTAACCAAACTTATCACAACGTTTTATATTTCTAAATAGTCAATGTTTAAATGATTTATATCCTGGAAATATCTGAACATAATCAGTATAATCATATTAACTCATGTCTTTTCAGATAATGCCAAATAGCTCCAGAGAACTAAATTCAATGCATACTTCCATCGAAGCACAGGTCGCAGTGACAACGAAAACAGGTACATGCATGTTTCTATATATTTCGAGACTTGGTGTATGCACATATTTAGATATAGCTATATCGTATAATTATTAGCCATCATGAGAAAAACCTATATTCAAGTAATCATTACTTAATTAAATTGTATTTTTAGACTTTTATAGACCCCCACAGCCTCAGCATGCAATAAGTGTCCTTTGACTTTGAGTTTAAGCTTTCTGAGGACATATGCATGTACACGGTGTAATAATATATTATTCATCAGCATATAACTATTTCTAAACCTACAGATAAGGAAACCAGAATAGCAGATCAAACGATGTCTCGCACTTCTGTCGGTTCAGCGAAAAATCTTCTAACAAAAAGTAAATACTTTTTATAAAATCGCCTTTAAAAGCCACTTTCAAGTTTGCTTATATAAAGATATGAACCCGCAAGCTAAAATCACCATGCATATATATGATGAAATTTTACCATGCAGAGAAACTCTCTTTCCGTTTTCCTTTATTTTTCCTTATAGGTATCATTACAGAAACCAAAATAACTAATCAAACGATGACTCGAACTCCTAGTGCTTTCAGTCCGACAAAAAATCTTACAAAGGGTAAATACTTTTGAAAGACAATTTTTATGTATGCATGCATTGTAAATTCTACCGAATAAACTCTTTAATTTTTCTCTCTATATAGGTATGATTACAGAATCCAGAATAGCCAATCAAACGAGGACTTCTAGTTCTGTCAGTTCAGCGAATAATTATCTTTCAAAAGGTATAAATTCTTGATTTGCAACCACGCTATAAGAACACAGCAGACAATGTTCTTCGCCCATGTTAGCGAGTGCTTTCAGTAGAACTTATAAAATGTTCGTTTCTTCCATACAATCAACATGGTCGTATACATATATACAAAATACCACGCTGTTTCCGAGAGCCATAAGCATATATAGGTATCACATTGAACCTTATACTTAACTAACATGATCATCAAAGCTCTAATGAAACATTTATAGTCATTACACCGTGTGTCCAAAAAAGTACCATTATTGAAATCATTCTTATATATAATGGTTCATTGTTAAGGGTACTTTTATGGGGACACACTGTACTTCTAAAATTCTAATATTTTACCAAAAAATCAGACATTTACTCATTTACTTGTAGGTATGGTGACGGAAACCAGAATAACCAATCAGACGATGACTTTTGCTTCTGGCAGTTCAGCAAATAATTTTCATTCGAAAAGTAAATACTTGTTTAAAATAGTATAGTTTCCACTTGCTTTGTCGCTGGGTTTCATAACTGTCGAATTAACGAATACTCGAGTGCATACAGTATGTCCTCAAGAAAAAGTTCCCTTAACAACAAAATAATGATAAAAGGTGTACTTTTTTGGGGACAAACGGTAGAGCAAATTGAATGGAATTAGATCAATGAATTAGAATTACATGCAATCGAATGTAATTAGGCGTCGAATATAATATGCGATGACTGATGAGTGATAAACTTTGTTTGGTCTCATGTATATTGTTTGAATGCATAACTCGACCTTTTATGCATTTATAATCCATCAAAAATGTGCACAACATCAGCAAAAACCTTTTGTGCTTTATGTTTCTTGTGCTTATGCTTCTGTTTCTTATTCATTTACAGGTGTGATTATGGCAACCAGAATAGCTAATCACACGACTTCCTTGGGGCTTGTTGGTGCAAAAAATTCCCTTCTAACAAAAGGTAGGATGTTGCACACGACCCAAAAAAGATTCAAGGGCAAATCCAATAAAGTTTTCGAGCAACATCAGTATCACCTCTGCTTTCCATCTTTAAATAGATATAACGACAAGTAGTATTTCCAATCAAGTTGGAGCTAGAACAGTATCCCTAGGAAATAACCTACACCTGAAAGGTACGTGTTCATAATGAAATATTTTCTAATTGTCAACAGTGGCTTGTTATCCGTCCTTTTTTTCAACCAAATTAATTATGTAATTTCTGCGTCTAGGGTACATTTCAACGATGATTACACTACTTTTATCAATGTATTTGGTGTTGGTATAAATTGGAGAAACTCATTGATGCTCAGACGACTTTGCCGAGCACGTAATTTAAAAGCACGGTTACCATGCACAAGTAATTGCACGTACGAAGCCTGACCATTGTTTTCGCGTAATGCACGTCAGGAAAGATGATAAAACAAAGAATTTGGCCGATTTTCTAGACAAAGACCTGCATGGTCGACTATGATTTGAACCATGCAGGCTTAAGCCAGTTTACTTTCTACTAGCAATAATTTTCGAAGCGGCATTTTACTTTTGTTTCATATAATAGGCGTTTTAGATGCATATTTATACTTGTACTGTATTAAAATACGCATACATTGACGCATAAATGCTTCCTCTATCGAAAGAAATTATCTATACTTCATTTATCACTAACAATTTTGTTCTCAGTCTATTTTGTTTTGTTCAGCGTATTCTTCGCTATTATTTATTTGAGTAAAATTAGAATTATACAAGGGCTGAGGAGCCTGATGTATAATTGGGGTTATATGAGTGAACGAAGGGAGAAATATAACAGATTAATGTCATATATTTCGACCAGAGTTCATGAAATATAATTCATATTCATCAATAAAGTATTGTTTTATTGTCATTATTCGAGCCTGCATGCGTGTTAAACTAGAATCACCATATCTATATGGAGGCAACAGATGATATGATATATACTAACCCTATAATACCCTGTCCTTGCACACAAAATATCCATATATAGGTAGAGCATATAAACCCTGGGAACGAGCTTGCATATTTCATATTAGTTGTATAGGTATGCTAGGGTCGAAGTCAGTGCATGGATAGTGTTTGTAATGATATATACAGTATATTATACACTTAATGTATGCTCCCGAGGGAAATAGTAAGTTTTGTTTTCCCAAGAGTCGGAGACTCGAGGGAAAACAAAACTCACTACTTCCCGAGGTGTAGTGAACATTAAGTGTTTTGTTATATAGGAACGAAAACATAAATGTTACACAACAATTTCATTTAAAAAAGAAAGCCACTTTACTTTGTTATGACATGAGCGGGCAACATTCCCTTGCGGGAAACATTGCATTTATTTAAAGTCATGTGACTACGAATGAACCAATCGCATTTAAAATACAAAGCACCTATATAACAAATACAGTTATTTTAAAGTTCCACGTTCGTCAGCTATTACCGACTTTGGTTTTGCACAATGCCTCTCCCATGCAAGGAGAATGAAATTACATGTTTAATTTAATATTAGCCTGATAATCAGGCCCTTAGTTAAGATGAAAACTACCAGAAATCCGTCCTTGTGGGAATTAATATATGCATGCTATTAATGACGGCGACGTCATATTGACCATGTGAAACGGCCTCTGCACGGCGGCTTATAAGACTAGGACTGCATGGTTGTTTAGAACAATAAACCGACAGTGTTTCCACACAAATTATTCTTCAAAGAATTAGACACAAACATATTTATTTTTCCACTTTTCATCATGGCGAATATACAAAAGTGCATGCAATTCATGCAGACAAGACTTTTTTTTACTTTTTTGTTCTATATGGTGCAATAATGTCATTAAAAATTCCTTAAATAGAACGTTTCCTGATAATTTCAGGTCATTACAGGTCTACTTCGGACTTCACAACAAAGAAGGAAATACAGGCAGCATCTGGCTTTTATTCCGCATGTTAAAATATACATTGACGGTTTCTATTTATGTCCAGATGGACAATGATGTATACATATGATTGCTTTAAGGTTCAACTTTGGATGACATAAGGTAAAATATATTGATTTTTAATATACTTTGCTGGTAAACAAGTCTTCTTATCTTGCATCAGTGTTGCGTATTAACTATATCAACCTTTACGAGAATTCATGCCATATTGCATGAACGCTATCAGCGTCAGTAAATGCTTTCTTAAACGGTCGATCTTGGAAAATACGTGAAAGCATGCAACGCATATATGCACGACTGAATCGGACTGGTCTTCAACGGAGAGAAAAGATGAGTATATTTCAATGATTAAATTCGTTTATACAACTAAACTGCATGGTGCTTAATTGTTTAGTTGAACCAAACACAATTATATCATACCACAATTATATTTCTGAACATGTTCGGTAAACTTAGGCTTCATCACCACTTGACATGTGCTGTTTCTTTTCTTTATATTAATAAACGTTTATTACGTTCTATATTTTGAACCGACATTACGATAACTTGTCTTGAGACAACAAATCTTGCGCGAAACAAAATCACAGCTATAGCCATGCACGCACTTCCTTGTAAGAATTGTTTTTCAAAATTTGCATGCAATCACTACTAGAATTAGTAAGCATATTGCCAGCAAACCTTTACACGCGCGTTTGTATATTTCTTTTTATTTCTTACCAAGCATGCATGTATCAATTTTAACTTATTGGCATGGATGAAAGAAAAAATAACATCACTTATATACACGCTACTGTCAGAATTACAGCTATAATCTGAGAGATTATACTAAATTGATTACTCTACGGGATATGAGCATACGCAGGGTTAGCAGACAACCGAACCGATTTACGGGATCAGGGCAGTAGCTATATCGCGACCATGGTCGAATTGGCCGGAAAATGACGAATACGACCATGGTCGAATTGGCCGGAAAATGACGAATTCGACCATGGTCGAAATGGCCGGAAAATGACGAATACGACCATGGTCGAATTGGTCGGAAAATGACGAATACGACCATGGTCGAATTGGCCGGAAAATGACGAATTCGACCATGGTCGAATTGGCCGGAAAATGACGAATACGACCTATAGACCGCTTAATTTGAGGGGGGGGTGTATATTTATATATTCATGTTTATTTACCGCAGGAACAATAGCGTACAAAAGAAATCAGTTGGGCATAAGATGAATTCATGAATATACACCCCCCCCTCTCAATTAAGCTTCTAGCTACGGCCCTGTACGCGGGATACTCGAAAAGATCACCAGCATGCATGATCATGCATGTTCTCTCGATCAACACACCTAGGCTAAGACTCATTGGTAAGTAAAAACAATTTAAAATAACATAAATTCAATATATTGGATAGAATTGAAGATTTTTTCTTTTTAATTGAAAATAATATATACGCAATGCCGAATGTTCGTGCAAAACGTGCGTGAAAATTGCTCTTGAAAATTGAATTATTTTATTATCAATATATATCATGCAGTGCATGCATGATGTGGTTGATGTTAATAGACTTTTTCCAACAATAAATGTAAATGTAATTGATATATTCGTTATAATTATATTCATGGTCAAACATGGAAGGCGAGAAAATGTGATATAAAACCATATTATTAGGATAAAATATATAAGGGTAGGCACCTAAGGGCCGATCGCTGTATACTTAAGGTGGCTCAAATTATTTTAAAACCCTGTTTCTGCTGAAAGCCAAAATCGAGACAGAGAAGAGTAGTAAATTAACTTGCAAATATGCAAAACATCACATTATATGAAAATTTGATGTATCTGGGTGACGAGATGAACACATAGCCGTAATACATAATAATATATACGAGGTAATAAAACAGTCGCGGCAACTTCAAACTACTGTTGAACAAAGCCGAAACGTTTATGAAAACACAAGTCAAAACAAATATAGCTATATGTATATGAGATGAACTGTCTGTTGGCATTAAACCTTAAAGTTATATTCGTTTTAAACAATCGGTACACATGTCATGTACAAATCAATAAATAGTCTCTGAAATCGACACTGGAAAGAGTGTTTCCGTATAGGTTTACAATTGAACAAAGTATTATTTATTCTGAGAGTCTACCTCAGCCAGGACAGGTGCTTTGAATATTGATTAGATGCATCCAAACAGCTGATGCACATAAATGATTGCCAGATTATATCGTCAAGGCAATAGAATATTTCAGCGTCGGTGAAGAAATTGAAAAACAAAACGTTCGTTACCCAGTTGAAAGAAAAAGATTTTTCATAATCATTCAAGTGTATATTGAAAATTAGCATTATTCAATACTGATATTTATGTTACTTTGGACATGTTCAAAAATGAATCGTACAAACTTATCGCATTTGTTTAAGATTATGCAGATTGATCTTTGGCGATATTAAAGGAATATTACAGGTACAAATGTATATTTTTTTCGTTTACTTGCGAGTTAAGGATATATTTTGAAGGTATACCCTACTGTCTAAGGCGTCTTTATATTTACTCTCCTATATAACTGACAGAAATATAAGTTGTTACATATATATCTACCAGTTGTTTGCCTTCGTCAAATATCACTTGAAATATATACATGATACATTAACTGTAAATCAAGCAATGTCTGTTTAGTGTTAGCGAAAGGCATTATATTATGTATTATAGCTATATACTATACTACTAAATATATTTGATTTTATGCCAATAAAATGGAAATTCGTTGAATTTTCTGCCGTCTGATATCCCGTGATCAAAAATGGCGAAAAATACATATAATTATATAGGTATATATATATAGCCTAACACAATAAATGTTCAAATGTTTAAATTATATTAGGTGGCAGGGCGATATATAGCTTCTGCCCGGCAATAATATCAGAAAGTGAAGCCATGCAGCCATGTTTGCCGCGTGAACCAGCTATTTTCATTTTCACTTACACCGAGAAAAAAATATATAAATTTTATAATTGCAGTAATTCACCCAAATAAAAATGTCCTTTTATGTCCTTTGCCTATAAGTGCAAATTATCACCAGAAAAATTTCATCCGATTAGGATCGATGTTTGTATGCACGTTATTCTATAGCACCAGCAGTTATTTTTTCCACTGCTTGCATCTGAATTTATTATGAAATTTTTTCCTGCTGACAATCGTAATTCATCAGTTTACGTTTTAGTCCCAACACAAATAAAACAGACACGAAAGCCGGGGCTTAGCTTGGCTGTCGCCTGGACAATAATCTTATTTTTTCTAGCGTCTGAGCTATATATCACCGCATTTGCATGCACCCACATGCATATATGCAGTGAAGGCAAAGCAAAGTACAAGGCAAATATAGCAGCAAAGATATAGAACGGGCCAATGTTTGAACAAAGTATATCACCCTGGCTATAAAGACGCGTTGTTAAATAAGGAGAGACTCCACAAAAGCCGCAATGCATGTGGCGCGTGCAAGCGGTTGAAATAGTTAAATATTTTGCTTTAACTTTAGATGCTTTTGTTAATTTCTCCCAACTGAATTATTGATCAAACTCGCATAACGCAGAACACTTACGAAACTTTACAGAATAGTATTATTTCAGAAATAAAATCAGTTATAACGTTACAATGTTAACATTTCACTCAATTCATTTCATAAATCGTGCACAGGAGAAATGAGGCTATGCACCTGCCAGCCCACACTTTCGTACGTTGAAAAACAATTTTAGCATAATTATATATATTTGGATAACATATATCCATCTTGTATGCCTGTATCCACGCATGTGCATAGATAATACTCGATTGTACGAGTGAAAACTATATAAAGTTACCTGCATGCATGGACATTTTAGGTGTTTATATATATATATGAACATTCTCAATGTTTGAAAAGCCAGGAACTTACACTAGTACTCCTCTTTATATATACCAAGCCTTATTTATGTTATTTTTAGTATATTCTACTCATTAAATTTTAACATGGACAATTAAGCACTGCTTCCCATTATCTACACGTACAGAAGAAAATAACATACACGCATGCATTAAGTTCTATAAAGAAGGCAAATATGATACATAAAGTAGTAAACGACTCGTGCATATTTTCTCTCCATACATGTGAATAATGAGTTTAAATATATATTTATATATATACATTCATACATTGAGCTTTATGCTTTATATGCGATACAGTTGAAGCGGTTTTTATGACACGATAAGTGAAATGCTAAAAATAATCATGACGCTCGCATGTGGTTGAACAGGTGTATAGTAGTTATATAACAACTTTATTTAGAAGAGGGGCAAAAGACAATATTTGCAGCAAGTTAGGGCAAACATGTAGAGTTTACCTGAACCTAAAGAAATGTGTACATGCAATAACCAGAGAGTATTCCAACAACGAATAATGAAAAACGCTAGGGATTTACATGCATGGGATCAGAGAGACAAGATGTTTATATTAAGTGGACTATATTTACACTGGTAAGAGGTTGTATATACTGAAACTAGAAATATCAAATTTAATCATGTTGTCGATATAACTAGCAGTGTAAAATGAGAGCCAAAAAAATACAAATTTATAAAATTGCCATTTGAAGTATATATTTCAATTGAACCATTACAAATCCAAGCCCGGGAAGGTGCTATATCCATTATGGACAAGATGCATGCATGTATAACTTTGATTTCTTATGATTATTGTATGAATAAGGATTTACTCACATTCGTGGTACCTTAGATTTGATGGGTTAGCTATATCACCCTGAAATTCCCATATATACAAGAATTGCATCGCATTGCAGTTCTTACAGAAATATTAACGAAAAACACTAGTATATATAGCTACAACCCAGCTATGCCTCTCAGAGCTCAATTTCCCGCTGACCAAAAGAGGGAAATAGTATATCATGCATGCATGCTATTTATTATGTTGTAAAGACGTACGTTAAGACCACAAGTCGCCATTATAAAATACATCAATCCATGCATGCATCAAGAATATATCAATACGAAAGTTTATGTAACAGCTATATTGTCCAAGAAAATGCAGATTAATATTTGCACAAATAGTGGTTCCTATACACAAATATTATTATTCTCAACAGACCTAAGGCAAGTAAAATGAATATTGGTGGAATTATCGCCGGTTTCCTTGTGCTGCTATCTCTTGCATGGCATATCACATGCAAGGACACATATGACATTCCAGTTGCCATCAATGCTCTGATACAGGATCCCGACAAAGTAGACGAAACAGAAAAATTCTTTTATGATCAGGATAAAGACTTCTATTCTAAAGTCACACCATTTGATGTGGCTAAAAATGCAGAACAATCTGTTGAACAAACGATAAGCAAAAAAATCAAAGTTCTTTTCCTAACGTTTGCCTCTTCTCATATTTCAAATCCGTTGAGCCTGAAGGATCTAAAATACACAACAAAAAGCAACTGGTCTTATACGATAAGTGTGAAGAGCATCTTAAATGCATCGAATGGACAACTCGTAGATATCAGTGGGCAAACAGTTATTTCCAAAATACAAGAAAATGCTATGAAAGTTTTGGGAAAACGATATCAGTTTAACAGTGATGACATTAGGAACAAACTAGGCCTTGGAAAAATGGCCTACTTTGCAGCGGATGAGAAGATATGGATCAAAGTGGTTGGAATTATCGTTGAAAACGTGATTGCGGTTAGAAATGAAGCTTTAAATTTGACAACGTGTTATTTAGCTGAGATGATTGGAAAAACGGCGTCCCAAATACAAAAATTCACATTGAACGAGGTTGACATGTACTTGTACAATACAACAAAGTTGTTGGAGAAGCTACCTGAATATAATGAGAATGTAATAATACGTCTCTATCAAACATTTAATATTACCCCCACATTCCTGGCAAGAATTAGCAACACAGAATTGTCGAATATAAACGCTATGATGATGAAAGACGTATTAAATCTCTTTACAAACAGTGTGCTGAAGACTCTCCGGGTAAATGCAAATGAAATCAGTGAAAAAGATTCAAGTTTTGATCCAAAAATGCTTCTTTCTTGCACCGATAAATGGGAACCATTTAAAACCATAATCATCTCAGAATCTTTCCAAAACTCTGCAGAAGCTATGTCAGTGGAGATTGATATCCTTTCAGCATTGATTAACATCTCATATTCGGATATTCAAGAGTTTACAATCACCGTAATGATGGATACACTAGAGACAGTTATAGATCCGTTATCACAACAAAAGGAATTGGTGGAGGCTACCAATTTGTCTGCTATCCTTCAAGATCAAGGTTTGAACAAAATAAACACTCTGAATGAAAGTGTTTTTAACGTCATCTACAGTCGCACAAACTTCACTGAACACCAACTGGGAATTTTATATGAATGGACCTCAAACGATTATCTATTTTCCTCCATATTTACTCTTGAAGAAGCAAATGACGTATGCAAAATCAATACGCTTAACTATGTTCTTCTCGCCTTGGCACGCCTTACTGTAGGTCAGAAAGGAGATATTCCTTGTAAATCTTTCGAAGTGCTGAGAGAAATTTGGGAAAGGAAGTCTTTGAACTATCTAGAATCAAACCATTCCACACAAGAACAATTGTCATTACACTCCTCGATCTCTATGTTGGTCAATCAACTGACCGACGCGTCATTTGCGATAAACTACCGCGTGCTGAATGTGTCATCTGAAACTGAAAAACTTATCTCGCAGTTATCAATAAACAATATCACGGCAGTCACAACATATTCAAGTTCATACCTAAAAACCAAGTCTTTTCAAGATATCATTGAAATCATTGTACATCTGAAGCGTAATGGCTCGTTCGATCGTGAAGTGGTTAGTCATTACATATTAACATCATTAATAACAACATCATTATTATTCACTCCATCACGTGTTTTAACAACAGAGGACAACTACCCAACAAGTACAAACATTTCAACACGAACCTCCAATGCAATAGAAACAACAATCTTGCCCAGACAGACAGGAACAACAACACTAGCCACAGCAAATCTGAGCACGTCCTTCATTTCAACTGCTAAAAGAAAGATGCAGCCTACATCAAATTACAATATCTCGAATACACACAATTCACGTTTTCTAAAATCTACACTGGACCAAGGCAACTTCTTTAATAATTCAGAAGATACAACGAGCCTTACTTATTCAAAAATTTTTACAACATCACACGTTACAAATACAGTCATGAGTCATCCAATTTCACCTTCAGTAAGGTTTGCGAGTAACGCTACTATCAAAACATTTCAAACAAGTATTTCCATTTTAAAAGAATCAGTTTCTTTTTCGAAACCTTTGTCCCCAAATTACTCTAGTGACACAACAGACAGTCAAACCAGTGTTGCTCAAAATAGTTCGAAACATCGTCCAACGGAATATATGTCAACTACCCCAATTGCCATGAATTTATCTAGCAAACATTTACCAATAAATATCTCCAAAACAGTGACTGAAAACAGTGGTAATAAAAATGGAACTTCTTCAACAGACACTGTAGGTTTCATGACAAAACAAACAAACAAAGTCATTTCATCCAAGTACATTGCTACACGACTGTATTCGGTTACAACATCGAAGCTGTCGACGAAAATAAATGCAACAGTTTACCCTACCTCGAATTATGTTGCTGGAAGTAAAATGTACACGAACACATCACTGCTACACACGCTTGTACACAAAACAGTGACTGAAGACAGTGGTAATAAAAATCGAACTTCTTCAACAGAAACAGTAGGTTTCATGACGAAACAAACAAACAAGGTCATTTCATCCAAGTACATTGCTACAAACGTTACACGACTGTATTCAGTAACAACATCGAAGCTATCGATGACAATAAATGCAACAGTTTACCCCACCTCGAATTATGTTACTGGAAGTAAAATGTACACGAACACATCACTGCTACACACGCTTTTACACACAAAAGAACATTCTTTATCAAAATTATCAAATAAATCAATTCAAAGTAACATAAGTGTGAGACCAACGATTGGCAATGAATCTCTAAATTCGACCCGTTCCTCGACCCGTTCAACTCAATCACTAATAGCCGAAAAGACCACTTCATTTAACACTGACTATGTACAAATGCTTAGCACTCACAATCTACTCACAGGAACAATACTATCATCCAAAACTGTCTCCCCAATCACAACATTTACATCTAAACAAAACAAAACTACCACCAAAAGAGAGGAGGCAACTATCGCTACGTCACGTAACACCATTATATACACCATGTCAGACAAAGTTATGGAAACCATTCAGTCTTCATTAAGACCTAAAATAAACTTCACAACAAATACAAGTGACGCCATGTATACAACTGAGACCAAAGTGGAGGTCAGGACAACGCTGTCGTCTTCAGTAATGACTGGAATTGATGCTTCTTCCAAGGACTTTTTATCGGAGACAAATTACAGCTCAGCCAATATGATTTCTCTTGTTATTCAGACACGTGGAAGAGAAAGTACCACGCTTTCCAGCGTACAATCGAGCACACTTCTCGCAACACCCATGTTACCTACTTCAACTCTTGTTATTGCTGACAAAATGTCACTCACAAAATATCCGTCAACAACAAGCATGCTTCCAACCAGCACTGCAGTAAACCAAGTTGCATACTCTTCAAACATTCCGTCATCAATGAGTCATTCACCTGCACCAATTGAACCACGTATCCAAAACTCCAGTCTGTACTTGTCAACCTCCGTTCTACCGGCATCACCGACCGGCATATCGACAGCATTAATATCCAGCATATCGCTCGTTAAACCAACTACAACAAAGACTGAAACAATAACATCCAGCATTCAAAAACCAGGTGATTACAAAATAAGTAAAAATAATCCTTTTAAATAGTAGCTGCCAACATTGGCTAAAATAGGAACCATACCATTTGGTCGTTTCGTCATATGCAAGAACGTAACATATTTTATCATTTCAGGCTCAAAGTGTCAACCAGAATGCAAAACTGGCGAATGGTGCATCTTAGATAACCAGAATACAGTCTCAATGACATGTAAAGGTGGGTTGATTTCCAATATATAATTAGGAACAGTTTAAGACAATATAATATAATAATATATTTCTTGTATGTTTGCAGGGTGACAGTCGATAAGTAATTTAGTTTGTAGGTACACCATGCACGAAGTATTAAATACTGCAAAGCTTTCGCTTTTCGGTCCGTTAACCCGAGCTTTCTGCATCAATTGCACTGACGAAGGTCCGGGTTAACGGACCGAAAGCCTTGCAGTATTAAATACTTACGTGGTGTACCTACAAGCTAAATTACTTAATATAATATAAACTAGCATATGCTCTTGATTACTGAAAATCCAGTAAGCACACAACCAATGCCCATTCTGAATCGTGATGGGGTGCATGAAAAAAGTTATCAATACCCACACATTTGAGGGAAATATTCTATACATAAACCAGATTCACACATTATTTTCATTACGTTTCTCATGCAGATGCAAAAAATCTAGAAGGAAGATTGAGGATCACAAGTGGCGCTAACTTTACTGTACAGCTGACGGATGAAACCTCGGAAGCTTTCAAGAAATTCTCAATTCAAATTGAAATACTGGTAAGAATTTCTTGATATAATTTATTTGGATCACATTCATGCATGTTAGCCGTACAAAGTGAGCTTTGGTGCTAAGGTGTCAATTATATACCAAAGATCATTAAAAGAACAAAACCACTTTTTAGCAATAGATAATTACAAAGTGTAGTAAAGGCCATGGGAATAATACATGTTTTCCCATGTATCTTTCAAATATAGATCGATTCAATCTGCAAACGTTCTCAATACGAATCTACGTTTCTGGGTTCTCAGGTCTTACGATTTGAGTAAGTATTTGTACTAAATGTATTTCTGCATTTCATGGTTCAGTTATCATCAATGGATCCACATGCACTAAAAAAGAAAACTGACATACTCAAATCTCCCCGTAGGTCAGGAAGCATAATTGTGCATTACAAGCTATCATTTGATAGCAAATTAGACTTGTCAAGTTCTACTGTGGAGGATATCGAACAAGTGTTCAGAAATGCCCAGGATACTAATTTTACAATTGACAATAGCAGCATTGCTGTTGAAGGTACGTTGGCTTCGTAATGCTAAAAATGTCAACCAAATCATTTTAATTTTACACAGTTATTTTATTTTTAATCCTCTCGTATAGATTATGACGAGTGTTCCACAGGAAAGGCAACGAAGTGTGATGAAACAGCTACGTGTAACAACACGCTGGGATCCTATATATGTATCTGTCCTAAAGGTTCAACTGGGGATGGCACTTCATGTCGAGGTAGGAGCGTGATACGTTAGAAGAAATCCGTCAATATTTGGTTGAGTTTTAAGTGGAGAACGAGACATGTATGAGTGGCCTGGCTATATCGAGAAACAAACATGTTTGATAAACTAATCTGTATTTTTTAATATTTATTCTATCTTTTACAGTGGCCAATACGAGAAAACCAAACGACAAGGGTAAGTTAGAAGCCGTTGTGCCCATGTAGGTCTAATATACGCTTCCATTTTACAGCTGCGTTTCCTCACATAACTTTTGCATTCTATATCTCTAATATTTTATACATTTCTTTCGCCATAGAAGACGTACCGTGGATAATATATGTAGTTATCGCAATTATGGTTGTATTAATTATCTTCCTTATTGTCGTGATAATCTACTGTGAGAAGAAACATAAGAAGAAACAAAGGTAAACAATTTGTTTCCTTTTCCCGGTCATGCATGCGCGTACAGAGAGAAATTACTGCACCAGTCTTGTGAAACATGATTCTAATAAATAAACGTTTGCCAGCACTGTACAGGACTATAGTAATATTCACAAAGCAGGGCTTTACCTTAGTGGTTAAATGAAGCTGTGAAACGTCATAATGGGTAAGATCGGTCTGTCGAACCACTTTACCATTAATTTCGCAAAACCAATTTTACACTATTACCAATAGATCGAGACAAAACTCACGTTATTTGCCGATCTCCTGAACCAAGGCTTAGGTAGTCTTACTATAATTTCATAGACGTACTGACCTTGTTAAAACGAGTAATTGAGCATAAATTTTTCAATACAGGCCTCAAGTTTTAGATTTTCACAATGGTGGAATCAACATGTATCCTCGATCAACGTCATATCTTGCACAGACACCAGAATCAGAAGCAGACCTTGCGGATGGCCTTGGTATTGTGAACAGACACGGCCCTCAACTCAACATGGTCACATTTAATCCAACGCCTGAAGACAAGAAAGAATTGGAATTGCAGAAAGGCCAACCTGGGGTAGAGTAAAATATGCTTTATATAAATTATGCAGCGGACATTTGTACAGCGTGTGTGAAAAACTGGATATAGATTTTAAATCGTTCTTAATTTTACGAAGCAGGTCTAAAATACGTATAATGTGAAATTTGAATAGTTTAAACTCTTTTAAGTAATTGGGTGAAAGAGCTGTGGGATGTTGTATCTGTACTCAAAAAATTAGCTCATTTATGCGATGATGTAATTTACTGCACGCAAAATGCTGATTTTTATGGAGATTAACGGACTTTGTTCGTTTAACTATATTTTGAAAGTGCGTTTCTGATCCTGCTTTGGTTAGTTAAGAAAGATTTCAAATTTAGTCTGCTTTCTCCTACACTCTGTAGTAAAAATGCTTATGGGCTGTCAGGAGTACACATTACTACCCCCTTCCCTCCTCTCGAGCAACGCCCTATCTTCCGCGAGACTGAAATATATAAAATTATAATAGATTATAATTTTCGTAGATCGCGAAACTCGACTTCTGGAACCTCTTTTTCTTTTTATACACTAGCTACTTTCCATTTCTTATTAGCTGATGGAACAACTGAAATTAGTACCCGTAACAATTTATCCCAGCTAGCTCGGCCTTTGCAATTGTTCCCTGAGCACGATAAAATTGGATACGGGTACCAATTTCAGCAATGCTGCGCAAATAATTGGAGAAAGGGGTAAACGGAACTTCTAGATTCTAAAATCTTTCTCGTATAATACAGAAAAAAGGCGGATTATCCGTTAATTTTGGTGATTTGTGCGAGAAAATAGGCCATGAACAAAAACGGCTGCAGTCTAAATAACATGAATGCTATTGCAATCATCGATCAACACTAGAAATATATAGCTACAAACAAGTCTTTGAAATGCACGTTAGACATAGCTGCAAGTACTTGCATGCACTGGTTGAAGTTCGCCGTGCTAATGTGCGGTCCTCTCTCCCTAGGTTTTCCACTACCGACTCTGAGCAGAACACAACATTGAAATCGTGGATGCCTCAGGTTGCATCACTTGCATGGCAAATTTTAATCATTTTTTTTCTCACATTCTTTCAGATGCTTCTTAGCTTTAAGCGGATCGAACCAGCATAAAGTTACTTGCAGGAAAAATTATATGACATAATGCTAATAGATTTGTACTTGTGTAGGAGCATATAAATTTCGATTTATAGAAATCACTAAATTAAGAAAACATTTTTTAAAAAGATTGAGCACTAGCTGTTGTGAACAGATAAAACTTTAAAAGTAATTCTTATTTAAAATTAATACGATAAAAAGGTTGTGAATTGTTGAAGACAGCAATAGCTAAAGCTAAAAGTACATAAGGAGTTAGTATAAAGAAACGTACATCTCTAGCGCTGCATGGTGCAAGAATATAAGAACAAAAACTCTGAAAATTCATGTTGTTTACCTGTTTACACTTGGTTAAGTTTTTATCTTTTGTTAGATACAAACGAATGAATGAATAAAGGCCAGTTAAGACGGCAGATTTTTCTATGATTTTAGGTGGGATTTAATTTCTTCTTTTGACAGAAAAAAAAACAAGTGAACAGTTATAAAAGCTCATAATTATATGTAACTAAGTACTCTTATTTCAACATCCATAACTCATCCACTTGATCACATCAATCAAAAGATAAAAAAGTGTAAACAGATCTTATGTTATTATGTAAATTATGTTATTTGCCAAATTTGCACTAGTTTAATTAAATTGTCCTGCACATGTCTAAGTACTGTGACGTCACATGGAAAAGGTCTATATACAGTATGTGCAACTGAATAAGAGGGGAATGGCTAGACTGTTTACGAGTTCCCCTGGGCTGTGTGTTCTACCAGAAATATTTCTATAAGATTATTGATCATGTTAATTGTTACAATATATAGAATATAAAAAAATTAAATTAGTAATAAAAATTGAAATGTTGTGAAGTCTAAATTTCTTGGTGATCATGATCACAGCACGTCCTGCAGGAATTGATACAATCAGTGGCATAGTCAGCCTGACAAATTTGTCCTACTATCAGTACTATGCTAATTTATTTTGGTGCTCATGCATGCATTGACTTTGAAAACAATTAATTTTGTACTAAACAAAATGACATTTTAGAGGCCTAGAATGCTTTAATGCCTTTAATCCGGTGGTTCTCACTCTCATTATTTCATTGCTATAGGAGTTAATTGATCCATCAGATAGCAATTATGTAAATTACATTAACTGATGTTGGGTGGTAACCATCAACCCATCATTGGGACATCAGAAATTGTACTTAAATTTTAATTAGTATTTTAAGACAGTGCAGCCACTTCTTGAAAAGATCTGCCGGGATTTACAGCTTGGTAAGTTTAACATCAATCATTTAGACAAAGTATATGAAAACTCTGATAACGAAGCTGGTATGTATTTCCACTTCTGTGTATAGCCAATATGCAAATTAAAAAGTATGTTTACAAATGAATTATGCAAATCATGGAAATAAATTCTCAAAGGCTTAGGCTTCTAGGGTTCTAACAATCAGAAAAATTAGGGCTTAATGGCATTTATTGGTTTTTTCATATCATTGCATTTCTCTGATGCAACCCAAATGGCCAGATTATGCAACTACCACCGGTCAGCAAATACTATAAATCACGTATGACCAGTGCTAGCCGGAAGTTGGAAAAACGCACTTGTAGTTCTGACATCTCGCCAGATCAACATTTATATAATAACTGAAATATACTTTATTTAATAACTGGACGAATATTGAAGGTTGAATATACTCACCATAGATGTTATCATGTTACAGTAAAGCACAATCACTAACTTGATGTATAAAGCCTGATGCAACATTTGATGCATAAATTTCCGTTCGATTTATTTAACCACTACAGCCTACCATATCTCAAGCCACGGTCACAGAGCCACGGTGCTCAATGCTCATTCAAGCTGAGCGAATATACGAATCTGTGCCACCCACTAGTGCCACCACTTTTCAAAATAAACTGTGCGTTTGATTGGTTTAGACCTAAGAACGTGGGCGTGGTTTATTTTCCCAAACTCTATCCGGAGAACATTGGAATAGCAATGTTCGATTACAAGTTATGCCACTGATTAAGACACCATCATATTTGTTTTATACCGAATTCTTTTAACCCCATCCCGACCATCCCCATCAATAATCACGATTGCGCTGTTGCGCGTGTGAATTGAAATCTGCGTTCTCATAATCATAGGCAGCATAATATGGTACGTATATGGCCCATATGGATATGGGGTGCCATCAATCATGTTTGTTATAAAATACGCGCGAAAATACTTTGGACTATGGTTTTCAGGAGAAAATATGAGAGGAGAATGAGAAGAGAAAATATTCTTTTTCATAGTTTTCATTCATATACTTTGCATTTTAATAGTATTTGTAAACATACAATAATACCCAATGAAAATGTCCATGCCTATGAAACATGAATATTGTTCGGGAAAACTGGTCGGAAGAGCACACGATTCGGTTCTTCTGGCCCAAAGAGAGAATACGTCTTCTGTGGCATATCACGGCCGTTTGCCTCCGTTGAAGATTTGAAAAAGCTTGGTAAACCAGTTATATTCGAGTAGGGACTTGCCGAGGCGGCAGCTTGCGCCCGATTGTCGGGCTTCTCCGAAAACTTGAGGGGAACATCGGCCAAGAGATTTGGATCAGAATCTTTGAGGGTATGAATATTCTTCGCTACGTGTTGATTCATGTATTGATTTTTTAATTTCACTGGTGTTGAAACAACTGGATTACGTAACTGATTGAAGGGTGTACTTGGTCTTTTTCGTTGTTCTAATACGATGTCATTGTTCAACCTGAAGTGACGATTATCTTTAATTGAATGATTGTTGTGCTTATCAGGATTCCACCGTGGTGGAACATACTCTGGTACTTTCCATACTGAGGGTGGTGGACTAGGAGGTTTACTCTCGCCAAGGTCAGGGCTTGCTGAAGCTTTCTCGCGATATAGAGCATCACCAGCAGATATAACATTCAATGGGGTGACCACTGAATCATTCACTACAACTTGAGTAACATTGGACTTGCGACCATTTGACACTCTGGTGCTTGATGCAGTTATCCAAATTCCTTTTTGAGCAGCATGCTGCTTGCTCTTCGTCTTGGTCTAAAAACATTTAAATGTATTTTAAAACATGATTATTTACTAAATTAACCTGCCATTATATGTATTTTTTGAGTAAATCATTAGGGAATCATTTTAATGGTTTGATTCCTCTCTTTCCTAATTTAACGTGACAGAAGCACAACTTACTTTTTCACTAATAGGAGACGTTTGCTTTTCAATTTTTTCTTCTTTTATCTTACGACGACGTACTTCTTCCTATAGACAATAATGTATTAATATAAACTTACAGTAATAGCTACTGTTACTCAACCACAAAACGTAAAAAGAGAGGTCGAAATCTTGGAATTGTTATGTGATTGCAACAAATACCTTTTTCTCTTCCTCTTTTTGTTTGAGTTTTTCTTCTTTTTTCTTGGCCTTTCTTTCACGCTTTTCTTCCTGCTTCCGTTGCTAAGATGTTTTAAGTGAGGTGAGGTGAAGTTTGAGAAGAAAACAGTGGGGTGCAATTGCAATCAGGAACGTGGTAACAAGTCTAAGGTGCAAGGGGATGTGACATCCCCCATATTAATCACAATGATAAAGTTGGTAAAATGGACAACTTGCGCTTTAGACTAATTTCTCACATCGGCGATAAAAAGGAAATTTTCTGAATTGGCATACTAAAACTAGTCTAAAGTGCAAGTCGTCAATTGCTTTGGTCAAAAATAGAACATCATATTGAAGGAAATCCCCAAAATATGCCACATTGAATTAATATAAGTAGTCAGGCTCAAAATAAGCTATTTTCAAAGAAGTTGTAAAATGTTCCGGAAATGGTAAAATGTTCTTGCTTGGTAGAAGCCTTGTATGGCAGTGCCTTGTATGAACATGCACAGATGCACCTGCCCAATGTACCATTTAGATGGCATTACATAAATCTAGAGCCTAATTATTGTCATTGATAAGGCTACATACATCCAAAATAAATGGAGAAATTGGAGATTTTTATTATAAAATTTGGGAAAAATATCCAATCACACCCCACTAATCATGATTTGTTAACCTTGCTACTGATTGCAATGCATTACAGTTGAGTTTACCCACATTTAAGAGAAATTTGAAATTCCATCAGCAGAAATAATTGGCATGTGTGCAGAATATAATTTTTATATAGGTTAATTTTCCATAAAGGTCCTGTGAGTGTATTACCCAAAAACCTAGTTGAACTCTTGTTGCTTCTGTATATGGTATATATAGCTTTGCTATGATTGCCTAAGACTGGCAATATACTGAACGACTGATCTCGATTAATATTTAGTATAGATAAACGAAAAATATTTCAATAAGTTCTGACGTAAGAGGGTGGGAAGATAAATTAGAAAAATATTTACCTCTTCCAATTTCCTAGCTTCCTCAATTCTTTTAATCTTTTCCTCTTTTCGTTGTCGATAGTCAGATGTCCGAACATGAATTTCACCCTAAGTTACCAATAGATTATAGTAATTGAAAGTATGCTACAACAGTGACTGAGTCTGACATGCAAGTATGAAAAGTGATTTAGAGGTTAAAATAAACTTGTTTAAACTTGGCTTGAAATAGAGTTTAGAAATTAAAAAGTCAGTGCATGAAATTGATACTGCCAAAATATACTCTTTCCCTGCCTAGTCTCTTTCCCACATGGAGATCCCTGGTGACTGACAAGGTTGCTTTATCACCTATTAACTGAATTTGTTGTTCTGAGATTGCAAATTCTTCAGTATTTTGATGCTTTCTAAGGTTATAATAACATACAATTTCACATATCAGTAAATGTTTTTAATAGCACAAAACCATGAATGTTCTAAAGCAAAGATCGCATCCTTTTTCAATTTCCATACCATTTTTCCATTAAAAAAAGATTTAAACATAAGTTATTAGGATTTTACTGGTTATTAGATCTTTCAGGATTGGTAAAGCTAAAGTCATGCAACCAATTACATAGTTAATGAGCTTTAACACAACATTTGTTGTATTCATCACTTAATTCTTTCAACTTTGAAAGGCAAAAAGTAACCTGCACGTTGAGGTAACATGCAACATAATAATTCAATTTATCACTACAAGATATCTCATATTACATCAAAAAAATTACAAAAAATACCTGGAGAATTTTTGACTGGGTATGTTGATAGAATATAGACACAAGTGTTATATTTGACAAGGGGTGATTATCAAGTGGCTTCATAGATCTGTTGCTGACATTTTCCAGTAAATTATTGTTGCAATAACGAATAACGATTATCAACGCCCAGTTTTTATGTAAAATTACTAAAGTTTTAGTCAACCTATTGTAGGCAAATTCCAAATAGGAATTCACTG
This sequence comes from Dendronephthya gigantea, assembly GCF_004324835.1. Classification (NCBI taxonomy): domain Eukaryota; kingdom Metazoa; phylum Cnidaria; class Anthozoa; order Malacalcyonacea; family Nephtheidae; genus Dendronephthya; species Dendronephthya gigantea. The sequence goes on along the minus strand of NW_021163010.1, from coordinate 2,189,781 downwards.
ATGCGAAAAAACAACTTTTGTATTCATCAATGAACACCCAAGTAATAACTTTAACTGTCGTTTTTAGTATATGAAATAAACCATGTAGCGTCAATGAAACATTTTATGTCACATTATCGAGACAACATAAATTCGAGTTGAAACAACATGTTGTAAAGGATGAATCAAAGAGCAGACATAGAAAATTGCTTAATCAATATGTATGTGTGTATTTATATATAAACAAATTACGTGCAAATCAGCGTAAACTTCGCTGAACAAACTTTACGAAAAACCTTAGGTAAATTTATATTCTTAATCATAGCCTACCTGGGTCACAGCCTTTTTGGGGGACTTTTTCTTCCCTTACCGTATATCTTTCATATGCGTTTGGTTGTGAGGCTAATTTAATCGGGAAGTTAAAATTTCAACTACTATATATATAATGATGGAGCTAAATAATATATCTCTAGTGTTTGTATATTAAAAAAGCGGAAAGCAAAAAATATAATCATTACCTATATATTGTTTATATTTATAATATAGTATTTAATACCTTGTTCGATGTATCTGTACTCACTGCTCGTTTGCTCAAATGTGTAGCAGTGAGACTGATCACGATCGCCGAGAAAATAACACTTTCGATTGACTATACAAAACCAAGACAAACAATCGTATTTCTGATGGACGCACTTAAGTTTAATACACATAATCACAGCGATTCACGTACAGCTGGCTAGCGAGGGTTTGTGTCATGGAACGGAAGCAAATATCGATTGTATAATTTTCAGACAGAAATACAAAGCGAGCAACATACCTGTGTTATTAAGGGCACAACAACACATCCCACTACAGAGCCAAAAACACAAAATACTGAATACTGATCAAGAAATCCTTTCCCAACAGCCATAGATCTCACGTATTCTGGAAAATGGACGAGCTGATTAGTCATATACGAATGTATACAAATGCGAATTTTGTTGATACTTGATCAACATGTCCCGCACAGGTTACATACTTGATCGTTTTTATAACCCCCTTAAACCTCTCTCAAAGACTTACAGAACGTAATCACAGGTGCTGTAAAACTTTGACAATACTCAAAACGTTGTAAACTAACGAATAATCAATGTATATCACTTGTATTCCAAAATTCTATCGATAAAAGTAGCAATTTTCCTGCCACAAATTTCCTTCCATGAACTTGATCGGAGTTTGGGCACGAACATAGATTTACTTGCTGACGTAATCAATTGTGACGTTTTCATTGGTTCGTTTCACATGAGCTAACATCGACCCATTACAGGTCCTCTCAACATCCGGGAATGTCAAGTATATCAGTAGTGATAAATGATACCAGTAATGGTTGGTGACTTTCAATTCAAACAGGGCATTTAAATCGCGGTAAATTCCATGGTCAATCTGGTTTCTCGCTCTTTATATGGGGGATCGCAGGTTAGGGAGGATGAGGCAAGGGAAACGAGATTGGCACTGGTAACAGTTAGATTAAAGTGCCTACTTCGCTTGTGTAACGCCCTTAGCTTGGGACCAAGAACGTCGGTCCGGAAACTCGTTTGGAACGAAAGATCCGGCTTAAATCCGAAAGATATGAATTACTTTCATAATTTGTGTTTGTGCAGCCTCGTACCCAGACGCTTTAATAGTAAAAAAATGTTGCATTCAGTTTTGTATGGAAGTCAGCTGAAAAAAAACACGAGCGCGCGGGGGTAAAACCAGTTCACTGGGTAAAACCACCCACGCGCGCTTGCTTTTTCAGCTGACCTCCATACAATACCTGAAGGCAACGTTATACATTTTACTATTAAAGCGCCTGGGTACGAGGCTAATGTTCGTGCCAAGTTTTTTCACACCCTCCAAATATTTTATGTGAGCTCAGGTCTGCCAATATGCTATTGGAAAACAATAGCAAAAAACTCTTCTCTTTTACCTCCAGCCGCCAACGCTATTACGATTTGATGATGTGACACAATCATTACAAATCAGAATTATAGTCGATCACGCAGCATTGCATCATTAACTGACATAGACTGATTTTTGCTTATCTCTATGACTTGTTTTTATTCTGATACTTCTTTATAAATTATATTTGCATGATTGCTCTGGCTTTGTTTCATTTGCAACATAGAGTCAGCCGGACACTAGAATTACTTTCACCAAAACTCGAATTATGCTTAATTTCGAGGCTGAACATTTTGAACACTTTTCTTTAAATCCACGAGTGGGTAACGTTCTTTAGCTGCACGATACCAATCATCATCGAGTTGGGAACAGAATGAGACATCAAAGAATTTGAGATTTTTGCATTCTTCGAGGATCCTTAAAACATAAAACCATTGTCACGTATAATCACTGCGCAATTCCTATGCGGCCAAAGATGTCTTACTTTTCATGCAAAGATACAGCGCAAAGATTTGCAAAATGATAAACTAACCTCTCGGCAGATTTCTTTGTAACATTCGAGTTTCCAAGAATGTCCAGCTGTTCTAGCATAGTACAGTTCTCAGAAATGGCAATAAGATCATCGTCTAACACCGTTCTATGAGATCACACGGAAAAATTATTGACACTTCACATCGTCACGAATTTTAAATGCAACATATGATACAACATGCAACAGCATGATTGTGATCTTTACAGTATAAAGAATTATATATTTTGCATTATTCGAACATTAATTTAGCATTACCTTAAGGCTGTGAGAAAAATTTTCTTAATTTTCGGGCAGTGAGTGACCAGAAGACGCAAGCAACCATGTGTCGCAACATTAGAACTATAACGAAAAAAACAGAGACTTAGGGGCTGTTTACATGAGCCCGGTTGCCCGACTGAGATTCAACGAAGTGTGAGATGATTTTGAGGTATTGAAATGAGCAGATAACATGATCCTGGCAGTTGTATAATCACCACAACAATAGCATGTGCTTGTTTGGTGTCATAAAGACTTATTTCAATACCTCAAAGTCTTCTCACGCTTCGTTGAATCTCGGGTAATCGGGCTCATGTGAACAGTGAGATTAGTGTCTCTAAAGCATTCAACGGAGGTGAGCCTACATTAACTACATTCTATACATGCATACCAAATCCCAACATTACAACATATTTATCAATCTCTTACCACCAACCAAGATCAATTTCCTCAAGATTGGGGCAGTTTTGAAAAATATGGACGATCCCATTTGCGGTCAGTGATTTGGTTCTCCACAAATCTAACGAAACAATATTTCTGCAAGAAATAAATAAATGGGTTATGTCGCTTTGTTACAGTTTTCGTGATTTAAGGTCAGGAAAGGATTTGCGGTTGCGTAAAATTACGCCGACATGCAGTACCAATAAATGGCTCATTAAATGCAGGATAATTGGAATCAATATATTCATTTATTTATTACATGGCTTAGATCTTCAAAATTGTAATGGATACGGATTACTATTGGCGTCGCATATCTCCAGCATAGCTGTGGTACTAATTTCACTAACGTGGACAAGGCGAATAAAGAAAGTGTGTAAGAAAATAGCATCAATCTTACGGGCAATTCTCCAAATACTTCATCATTTCATCGTAGTTCTCGCATTTAAAACATCCTCCCAGGTTAACATGCATTAATTCTGTACAAGACCTAAATGTAATACAATTGTAAAATTAACATGTAACACTACTGTGTAGGTCTAATACTCTAGTGTGGGTCTGTCAACTGGGGGTGTTGGGGTGGAAAGATTGTGCATTTCTGAATAAATGAGAACAAAAAACAGGCTAATTGAGGCTCGTGATTCGGAATCGAACACAACATGGGAGGTCAACTATATGTATGGAGGCAGGTACCTGGCAATTTTCTCGAAACCTATCTTTGTTATCTGTGTTCTGTAGAGATTTAATCTCTTCAAGCATTGTAACCTTGCCAATTCTTTAAATGCTTCACTTGGAATGTCAATGCACGACGACAAATCTAATTCTATAAATATTACATATACATTTGTAAAAAACGCTAGATATTCTTAGGCTCTTAGAATCCTAAATACATTCACCTTAGCTGACGGAAGCCCATTGTATAAATTAGCAGTTTTTATAACTGTATATAGTGACAGATTTCAAACAGAAAGTTGAGAAACCTCTCAGAAAGCTGAGAAACCTCTACCATGCATGCATAATCACTCTAACGACCCTATTTCTAAGCCTGTTTTTACCTTCGAGTTTCGGGCAAACTTTTGTGATCTGTTGCAAAGCATCATGGTCAACAAATCTACAACATGACAGGTACAAGCATCTTAACCTCCCACTGATCTTTTGAAGAAATCTGAAACAAAATAGAGACGTTCGACCAAACACAGCTTTACTTTGAATTTACATTATGGATTTTTTAATAAAAATATTATTGAACATCTTGTAAAAAGTTCTGAAATTTTCTTAGTCCTTATGAAGTTAACAAATCAAAATAAAAAATGCACTTAGGATATTGCCTTCCGCTGTCGCGTTTTTTGCACATACGTATACGTCGGTACACGGGCATAACAGCTTAAAAGTTTCTAAGTTGACCAAGTTGTCAGTGTATAATTAATTTTATGCCAGAAAAAACACACATGCATGTACACTGGACGCAATTCGCCAACGCGACGCGAATTTACAGTTTTTTGAAGCAAATGAATTCTGAATTCTTGAAGAAAATTTTGAGATCTATGAGCGTCGGACATTTTTAAAATTTTTTCGTGCTGTACGCAAAGTGAAAAACAGCCTTAATTACGATGTAAGGCTTACAGTATATTCCGAAAATTCTGATTCAAACGAGATCACTGTTATTTAATACCTTGAAAAGTGAGGTGAGGACAACATATTATTCGAACCGCACCATGATAATCTAATTTTCTTTGCTGATTGGCATCTATCACCCAAGTAATGAAGACTGACATCATTTACCTGATTAGGAAAATAAATTAAAAACCCTTATAGGCATCGAAAGAGTTAAAAAGAAACAAGCCAAGCTTGATATAAAATTAATATGATATAAATAATCTTCGTTCATACTTCGGGATTACATTATATAGTCATTACAACGCACTTCATTCCTGTATTTTGCGACCCGAAGCTGCATAACCTCATGGCATCCCCCATGAGAGCCTGTTATCCTTTATAACCCCTTTTAATCATCGAATTCGGTTACAAGATTTGATATGTCGGTCTTTTATTTTTCTTGCTATCTCTATACGACGCAAAGCTAATTGTAAACGGCGGACAAACGAACCTAACTTTCGTTATATTTGTGCGAGATAAGTCTTTCTCGCGCTATTTGAATGGCATATGAACGTAAAATTTATGCATGCACTTTAAGCGAAGTTCGTATAAAACTGCCATGTAGGTTTTTATATTGACCTATATCACAGATAAGCGTCATGATTCGCAACTCCGAACAGACCGTCACTCGCCCAAGGGTCTTCACCCAGGGGAGCGTACGAATTCCCGAGGCGTGTCTATAAAGACCCTGGGTTGCAGGTTGACATTATACGTACCTTCTGCCAATAAGGTTGCAGGTCAAATTCCTTGAACCATAAAGGATCATAGCAATAATTCCGGAGCGATCTTCATAGAAAAAATATATCAAATAAGACTATGTACATACGCGACCGGACAAATTTGGGACCGTGTTCGAATTCATCCGGTTTCCTCGTGTGAAACCGTAGAACCGGTCAAATTTTCATTCATTATCACCGTGTGAACACCTGAACCGGACGAATTAAAGTACGGTCCCAAATTTGTCCGGTTCCGTGAACGAAGCGAAATCGAATTTAGATTAATATAACCCCGTTCAATACATGACTTTTGCCCAGGGGCCTGCTGTATGAAAAGTAGTAAATTTTTAAACATAGTTCGTGACAGGATTGGCCAATCAAATTCATGCATTGTGCTTTGGAGAATTGGAGTTGACTACGAATAAATTAAAAACTCAATGTAAAGAAGCGTTTTATCACAACCGCCCCAAACGCTAAACGTCTTTTAGCGAAACCATTATTTTGGCCTGGCGCCCTAATTTAATGGATACTACAATATCCATAGTAGGCGTACGTGAAATTCTAAGAGAGGCGAGGCACCCTAAAGAGGTAGGCATGACCCACCGCGTGCACTCGGTCTCTGCACTTTTCTTTTCGTATTATTGACTATTGAGCAGCATGCAGAATTGAAGAAACTAATGGTAAAATGCATGTCAGTGTTTCGCCACTCACAACGTACTAGCCAGCGTAACAATTTAAAACTTTTAAAATCGTACAATCTTAAATACTCTACAATATTTTGCATTGGCTACGACTGTCGTAAACATTCCTTATTTGGAACAGGCTATAGTTGCAACACATTTTTTTCGTACTGAAAGTTACTGTAAAGTCGACGTAACCACATAAATCCCAGTGTACATAATGTACGATTTTTTCCTTACCTGCAAGATCTGGAAAGATTACCAAAATCAGTAAAAGTCAAATATGAAAAGATTTTGTTGATTACTTCAATCTACATTCGAAATTGAGGAAATCAGGAGTTAAAAATAAATATAACATCGAATCCTAAATATTCGATCCACGAATGTCATTCTAGGCCGATAATATCAAGTGTTTTCCATCATTCTATTCAAAAGCATATTAGATCAATACTCAGACAAAAAATCAGTACTAAAGATCGGTATTATTACAATCATGCATGTGTTTCATGTAAATTAGTCGGTCGATATAGCGTAATTACTGTACATACTGGAAGCATGAGGATATTCAAAGCCACTTGTTCACCATGTACTTCATCATGGACGCTATTCAGTGCAATCTTTCCACGAAATATATCACTTAAATTCTTAACCGAATCTTCATTGTCGAAATATTCTTCTTTAGAGTCTACGCCATGAAGATAAACGGCATCTAACTCAGTGTAGTAATCAACATGATTTTGGTTGAACTCTAGTCTAAGACGTCTACAAATAGAAAAAACTTTGTTGGTAAAATAACGTCTAACTCCCATTATAAAAGGATTTTCTTGCATTCCAAGCATTTAAATGCGTCGAACAAAGTTATATGGGAAGTCTGGCACAGGCTAGGCAACAGTACCTTAAGTAATTCAGTTCCAATAAGGAAATGAAAAACGTAGGCGTGTGTATTATACAAATATACAAAATTACATCCTTAATTAGTAAACCTCGTATGATATATTACAAATTACTATCGATATTCTATATATATATATATATATATATATATATATATATATATATATATATATATATATATATATATATATATTATATATATATATTATATATTTATATATATATAATATTTTATAATAACTTCACATACCTGGATTTGAAAGGACATTTCTTTAGTTTTGGTGTGAAGACCCGAGCTTGGCGCTTACATCTCTGTATATTTCCAGACCATAGAACAAACCACCTGAAAAAAAAATATTGATCCTTACTCGTATAATAGTTGATAAACTGGCAAATGGGTGCTGGTATATATTTTTCATTCCTTGCATATTCAAGTACCGGGTATTCAGTTCAAAAACAGAATAAAAACAACGCAGAGAGTTATACAGAGAGAAGTCTACTTGATTGGAGGCGTCTATATGCAGCTCCTGACATATTAAATTTATTGACAATAATTCAGCGTAGAGTAAAGGAGTCTGAGAGTAATCAGTATATCAGGCATCAATCTGTGATAGGTATAGACAAACATGTCTCCCATTCGCCAACTGCCTGGCTGTATTACGTCATAACGCGGAATTTTTATCAAGACATACGACTGAAACTGTACTTCCCGCGTACATACCGACATAGTAGTGAAGTTGCCGCTATTCCTGTTTCTAAACTTTTATATAAGTATAACAACGTTATTTTCCTGCATGAATATAATAAAAACTTGCTGTTCCCGCCGGGCTTGTTCTTCCTGTTTATTGTTTTTCCAAAATGTTCCTTTATTCATGAGGGGCGTACCGGGCAAGGATACTTCCATAAATAGAAAGGTATTGAAATAAGACAGCGGATGGTTATGAAAGGACGTCTTAATAATAACACTGCATGTCTGCATCAATTGTTCTTTTTGTATAATGTATAACAAAGTTGCTCTCAAATCTCAATGTATACTGACAATAACTATATTGTCCGAATTGAAAAGAGATTAAATGTTTATTGCTATATCAAAGACGTTACAAAATTTAGTCTTCATCGACTTTGCTGCCTATCAAAACAATTGCAAACTACTACTCATTTCTCCATCAACTGTTCCTGGTTTGAATTTGAAGTGTGTATATTTCCACTCGAAATTAAGACCCTCTCAACCTTTAGAATTTACCGACATCGAGTGAAGTGCCAAAAATCATGATTGATTTACCCTTACTGATGATGATTCAATTTTAATAAAAACATCAGTGAGATTGTATGATACCTTGGGTTTCATTTGACAGTGTTTTAGTTTAATTACAAACTAGTATATACAGACTATATAGTTGATTTATTTACAAAGGCCAGTAATTATTTGGGAAAACTAATTCGCTGTAAAACTAAAAATTTTAAATACATTTTCTACAGGAAATACTCTAGTAGTCAATATAGTTTCCAGTTACATCCTGCCGGGTTACGTATATTAGAGCCAAAATCAGCAGAAATAATTGTACCTATTATAAACATTTGTTGTACTTGAATCACTATCAAATGCAAGAATCCTGACCACGGCTCCAGGGTTGTATGTCTCATATATTTCTACTTCTGTTGGGTAAACAGCCTCATTAAATTGAATATCTACAATAGGGAAAGAAAGGAATCAGTGCCTCTGTCGTGCAGGTACTATATTAAATACATGCGTGTGCTTTAAACAACAAAATTCGCAGCCAAATTTTTGCATGTTTGTTTGGCTTCCATGTAATTTGGGAGTCAATGAGAACAATGAGAACGAATAATACCAAACCATGAAGCCTCGCTTTCGAAACACACAGTAATTCGCGTGCGTTCGGATGTCACTGATGGACATGGACATGAAGACTTAGTCGAAAACTTGTCCCACTCCAATCCAACTAAAAGCGAACTTTAGATTCGCAAAGGCTTCAAACACACAAAATATGGTACGACAACGAATTTTTTTTATTCAATATCGCTGCTGGAAACCGGCTTTGCAGCATTGTGCGAGGTTTGGTGATGTGGCAGTGGTGTGCAAGCTGAAGGACAACGGATAAAACCCTGGAACAGCACGATCTTGATGCCGTACGTACTAGAGTGCGTGGCGGCGGCAGCGAATTTTTAAGGTCACTGTACATATTTCTATATATAAGTCAGAGATAAGTATAAGATAAATCCGGAAAATAACATCTTGAGGAATCCATGATATGGATTGATCGAAACAAGAGTGATCAGACTAAAATATATATGGAGACGAGTTGTGATATCGTCTGACGTTAGTCTGTGAGTCTGACGTTACACAAAATTTAATTGGCTCAAAAAACTATCAAGCCAATCAAACTTCGTGTTACATTAGACTTTCCATGTTTGACATCATTATGGTAAAGGTCTATAGCTATAGGACTTAATGGCATAATTATTCGTTCCAGTGACCAAATTAATATTTACTGTTATATACTATTATAATATAACATTTAAAGTACGCACATATGCTGATTGGTTGAGAAGTATGTTTCTATAACTGTATATAGAAACATGGGAGTTTTCGCACCGAACTTGACAAGTGAAGTAATTAATGTATTATGAGAATTTGTAATTGAATCAAATTATAATATTTTTACAAAATCTTTTTATCGAGTTATATTATAAAATAAACATTTTCCTGTGCTTCTATACAGTTTTAGTATACACCCGACTATTGTCTATTACAAATCCTACATTCTGATTGGCTACTCAACCATTGTCTATTCGTGATGGTGAAACGTTTGGAAAAGATTCGCTCACACGACCGTATAAAATTGAATTATTTAAATTATTTTTCGGTGTAATTGCGGTGTATCGATTATTTTCTCGAAATTAATATATCTAGGTACAGGGTGTATACCAAAACAATTAGACAACTTGTCTTCATTGTCTATGAGCGAATAGTCAACTCAGGCTTCACCTTCGTTGACTATTCGCTCAAAAACAACTCGGACTTGTTGTCTAATTGTTAAATAGAAACATGTGTGGGAGTTTGGGAGAACTAGAAATAACTAGACATATTTAACATGTACAAACCTATAAAATCCTGACTAATAAAATTGAAGTTTGTGTATTGAAAATATTTTGGAGTTGATGGACACTGGTTCCACCATGTTCCATAGGTTCTCTAGAGAAATATATCATTTTAGGATCATTTAATTATATAAAATTACTAATTGAAATTGACATATTGAACTAATTCACAAGTTAATTGTTTTTGGTAAAGAAAATTAATAACAAATTTCCTGGATAATTTCCTGCCAAATTTCGATATTAAACCGAATTTGGATAATCCTGTTCAATTGTGTAATGTACTTGATATCAATGTTATCAATGTCAATGAAGTATTGTACATGCTTAGTTTCTCAATAATCCATACAGAATAACCTCACACCAGACTGCAGTAACTCTCCCACATTTACCATCACATAAAGTAGTATCAGGCATTTATTGCAGTTCTCCAGTATATTTATATCATCTCTACCTTGCAATGCCACATATATATTTCAAAACACACACTAACATCTGGCATACAGTTTCATGCTGCATCTTTAAATACTTAATTCATAGACATACTTACAAAAACAAGTGCCTGGGTAAAATCGCCATAATCAGGGTAATTATGGGTTTCGCCAACAATATTGTCCACAGTATAACTTCTTGAGTCTTCAGAGCCATATTGACTTGAAAAATCTAAAACTTTGCTCACTGCTTGGCGCTTCAGGGATTTAAAAATTGATTTACCACGCACATCTGTCGAATTCTCTGTATTACCATCCATAGCCAAATAAGTAATCAAGACTCGAGTCTTAGAATCATCTTACAAAAGATTTTCGTTAATCAATGTGAAATTGTGATTTTAGAAGTGTCAAAATTGCAAAATGTAAACAGTAAATGTCAATTGTCAACATCGAGGGGATATGAATAGGTAAACATGAATAAATAGGGTGAATTGAGTCGTACTCCTTATTCTTAAAGAGAAAAATGTGAAAGTACACGTATATTACCCGTGAATTTATATCTGAATTATTAAAACTTTTAATCCTATATATAACCTTTTTAAAAGCTTCTGTGGAGAAGAGAGAGTCTGTGCAGGCTGAGTGTCACTGCGTGAGCGCTATACTATATACATTACATGATAATTAACATGAATGTACATCTAGTCTTCCGAGCGAAACGTTTAAAAAAAATTCAGGAAGATTTACAAAATACGTAGAACAACATAAATAGGTCATAGAATTTTGTGGTTTCAACGACAATTGTTCAAAACGTTCAAAACCAACCGTGACCTACTAGCAATGTATATTGCAGATCTATTATTAGCCGCGTTGTACCACCCAACTTCACCCTACATGTCCCCTCTAGTGTTATTATAATGTTATGATCTGTATTAATTGTGGGCATTTTGAATATTTTGAATGCTTTGAGCATGATGCTGTGAAAATGAAAGAAAGTCAAAACCTAACATGCAGTTCAAGCGAGTTATTATGTACCGTCATGACATATTTAACTTTCTGTTAGTTTTTGACTCTATCGTCTGGACGTTTCGTCTCTTCTGAAAGTTAGAAAGGCAAGGTATTTTATTACCATCAGTATCAACATGCTGCATGCATACTTTATAGTAATTTGTGTATTAATTAGGTTATTTAGGTTGACCAATATACACCATTTGATGGATTTCCTTATACTACTGATATTTTGGAAACTTTGTCCATGTATTTGTGCCAAAGATATGAAGAACTATTTAATGTGAACACCCACAAACTCATCTGGATAAAGCGATGTTTCAAATCATATTATCCCATTTAAGTCATTAATCCTTCCACTGATGTGGAATATTGAAATAAGTGAATAAATTCAGAATATCTATAATGCTAAAGCCCATAGATTCATCCCAACTGATGGATGAGATAAACCTTAAACATATCATTATATACAGCAGTTATGTTTGTCACCTACAGCACTGTGTTCACCTGCCTGGATTTTTATACCTGAAGGCACATCTTTGCCTCTATTGCTATTCTTTGGCCATATCGCCAATTCAATCTGAGAATGATTCTTGTTCTGAACCTCATGCCGTACATGTACTACATATAATAATTGGTTAAAGGAAATCTTTTAAGGTCTAATTGAAATAACTATGTATTTTGCCCCAGCTGTTATTTTCCCAATTAATGCACAAGTATTAGATGTAAACAAATATATTCTTAGCTTCAGAAGTCAAAGATCCTAATTATATCAATACATAAATTTCATCCCTTCTTCCCAATTAATCCTTATTATTATTGCTCAACCATTTTAGTGACAGATGCAACAAGCTAAAGTGGATGAATATCCAGTAGTTTCAGAGAGGAATTTATTAGAAAGAATTTATTATTATCATGGACTTTTTTGTGCAAAACATCCTGGCTTTATAATATTCATCTGTGGTGTGTTAATCTTCCTTTGCAGGTAAACATAATTCATGAACTGTCTTTATAAAGTGGTATTGACTATTAATACTGTAATAAAATCTCTGAATCAAGACAAAGCAGAGAGGTTGATTACTTGATACTATTAGCATTTTAGAAAGTTACTTGGTACTCCCTTTCTCTAAATTATGATCATATCCTTCTGTGAATGATAATGTTGCACTTGATGATCAGTCAATTCAGAACAATGCAACCTTGAGACATCTAAAAATCTCAGGGGTGTTTTACCTTTTAGGGAAAGGGGCAATTATTACAAATTTATTGGAGACAAGTGTAAAAAGACTTATTTTAATTATTGCATGGCAATAATGCTCTTTATAATTTCTAGGTTAATCTAGGTGATACTAGGTGATAAGCTGTACTAATGCTTTTTTTTTGCTTTGCTTAGTGGACCTATTATAACTTATCTTCCTTTGACTGTCAAGATTCCATCTGAATGGAATGAAACAACGTCTTTGAATGGTTCAAACAGTGAAAAACCTAACTGGGTAAAATTTGTTCATATTAATATTGCTGAGTATACAGTAGGTATAATTAATATGTAATGCCTGCTAATAAGTGATATCAAGTTTTGATTGCGATGCATAAAGAAAATGTAAAGGTACCAGGTAAAAAAAAGTTGGTTAAAAGTTTAGATATATAATTGTGTTCTTTCCCTGCAAGAATGATATATAAGTGTATTACTTCAACATCTCTGGGAAAAACAACAATTTCTAGTTAGCGTGTAATGATGGCTACAGCTCAGAATCACCATTTTGAAAATCCTAGTTAAAAAATCAATTCGCTGTTCCCAGTATGTTGCACAAGGCTGAGATTAATTAAGTATTTTGAAGTGAACAAAAATTTAAGCATAAAATAAAATATATTCGGTAATATTTAATTCTTAATATTCTTCTATTCAGCTAAAAGAGAAACCAGCAGCTTTCATTCAACAAGTAATTGTGACAATCTTGATTGAACCTGTTAACAACACCTTGATTTTGCCGTATGGCATACAAGAAGCATTTAAACCAGTTTTTAAAATTGTTCATGTTCTAAATGAGCATAAACATACTGACAGGTAAATACAATTTTCTTCATGTATGTACAAGTTGTTATTTACTCGTATTTGCTTGATTTCCAATTTTCTTCCATTTTCAAAATTTTCACATTAATTATCCAGTGCGAATAAAGACATAGGAAATTGCTATTTCTGTGGTGGTTCTATACTAATAAATTACTCTTCGAATGAGTATTATGCAATTATATAAATTTTTTCTAGAAACAAAAAGAGAGTCAAGTTATCTGATCTGTGTTTCCTGATACGCCATCGTGACTCGATTTTGCTTGGCGAGGATGGAAATATTTTACCTAAGAAAGGTTGTCTTCAGATATCTCCGGCAAGTCTTTGGAAAGATGTTACCAGGTACAGAAATAATAAAGTATTGTTTTTCTCAATAACAAAAAGCGTTCAACAAAAATAAGTTTAAAAAAACATCAGCGCATTCTCGTCAACTGATGATGCCACTCTACTGCTCCAGGAACGTCGTTGTTTGCAGAGTACTTTACATATTGATAAAAGTAGGACATACTGTACATATAAGTCTATTTTGATAGGCCGCGCTGCTCAGATAACGCGGCCACCGAAAAGAGAAGGGGGCCCTGTAATAAGACCTTGGCCGTGGCTTTTGCTCTATTTTATTTTAGTCAATTATGAACAACAGATCGAAGCAGATAGGTAACTTATAGTAATCCTGGATCAATTCTAGAGGTTTGAAGGTCTTAAATTCGAGTGGTATACTGGTATTATACACACTTCAAAAACGAGTCAACTATAGGTCTTCCGGCAGAAATCGAACCCACGCTTTTGCGATGCCGGTGCAATGCTCTTGCCACTGGGCTACAGAGGTAGCTGACAAGAGCAAGCGTGGTTAATGTGTATAGGATGGTAATGGAATATGTCAGTTACCTCTGTAGCTCAGTGGCAAGAGCATTGCACCGGCATCGCAAAAGCGTAGGTTCGATTCCTGCCGGAAGATCTATAGTTTTGAATTTGAAGATCTATAGTTTTGAAGTGTGTATAATACCGCTCGAATTTAAGACCCTTTAAACTTCTGGAATATTCCAGCATCGAGTGAAGTGCCAAAAAGAATAATAATTGATTAATCCTGGATCAAGTTACATGTTTTGAGGTCAAACCTGATGTTTGCTATTACCTATATAACTGAAAGCAAAGATGTTGCATTCAAAAATATTTGATGAATGTCATGATAATATTCTTGTCATTTTGCATGATGATATCACAATATGAATAAATTGTATTGTAAATAGGTTCACGGTACACCCGTAAGTATTAGTACTGCAAAGCCTTCGGGCCGTTAACCCGGGAAGGCCAAGGTTAACGGACCGAGTCCGAAAGCTTTGCAACATACTTATGTGGACGTACCTAAAAGCTAATTTATGAGTGTGATGATGTTTGATTAACATGTTGAAATGGGCAGATATATTTTGCATATCTATAATTCTATATTATACTATATGCATGCCCCATGAAAGTGGAAAACGTCAGATTTATACCCACTTCTAATACTCGTTACAACATTATCATTATTCGAAATTAAGCGAATAATAGCCTTGCGATATTAGCCTCCGATCAATCAAGCTTGGGTTACGATCTAACTATAGAACAAGATGGAAAATAACCATGAAACAGCGTCTTCGAAAATCTGCTCAACAAAAACGGTGAAGCAACTTTCTTGACGTTACGACTCGGGGGCTTCTGAAAATGCATTAGTTCAGTTGTACATGCATTTGTATCTTTTAAGCATTTGCTTCATCACGTTTGAGGAAAGGATAGCGAAAGGCTTACTGATATTAGCTATTCAAAATATTTCAATCAAGATCTATAAGCATTTATAAGCAAGATATCAAAAATTCAAAATCCAGCCTAATATGTACAGTATTATTTTATGGGTTCTTTCAAATATAAAGAATAATAAAATTTCTTATTGATAATGGCCTTGCTTTAATAGAATTATGTTCCTGCTTCCGTGTTTATATACTCTAAATAACTATTAATATATATGTTTAGGATGAAAGCGGGAGATTTATGCAATATTCAGTATATTCCTGCAAGCGATATTCAGTATTCCTATATAATAATTCATGCATGTATTCTAAGACTCGCTTTAGACTGTTGTGGTGACTCAGTACAGTAATTGTATGCTTGAAAACTATATAATGGTGTGTTTTGTGTTTTTTTTTATTCCTGCTGATTTTTTTGTAAGTTCTTTTGTGAAAGTGTTTGTGACAAGGATCTCCCGAATTGCGTTGGGATTTACATGCATGCATGTGTATCGCATATCGCATATAGAAGTAAAGAAATCAATACATATAATGTTTACAGCGCCGTTATTTTAGATTGTAAGCTGTAATATATTGAAAAGATGCAGCAAAATCTAACCTTCCTGAAGTTCCGTAATTCACCAATCTTTCCATCAAACGTTTGTCATTTATTCCAGCTGCGTCACTAGTGCTTGTGCTAAAAGCTAAACCGAATGACATATGATTATGAAATAAGATATATTGTAGTTAGAATAATAGAATACTTCATATTAGTTTTTCTCTGAATTCCTGTCGGTCTCTTTGGTAATTTTCTTATATCTCTAAACAGTGTATATATATATTGTAAATAAAGGCCCCTCACGGCGTTAACACAACATTTTCAAAACTGAACATTACAAACATCGTAGTGTTTAATCACTGTTATATCTGTTATATATCATCATTAATTAAATGCCTATCACTAAAATAGGATTAGCTAAATCAATGCTATACGATAATTATTTGTATAAAAATCTATCCTATTGGCATTCCTCGACAGAAATGCATGGAAAGAAGATACGATATCATCCACAGTACATGCGGCTGCATGCTGTGTGTAAATACTGTATATATAGTCTGGAATGAAGGTCTCAATTTCTATTTTTCCACAAAAGCCGGTTCGAACATTATTACTCTATACGAAGGGGATTTAAGCTAATTAAATAACTGAAAGTATTTCCTTATATATATGTATGAACCGCGTCAAAAAGGTTACAATATCAATAGGCCTACAATTCCAACATATATATTTTGCGTATCTATAATTCTATATTATACTATATGCATGCCCCATGAAAGTGGAAAACGTCAGATTGATACCCACTTCTAATACTCGTTACAACATTATCATTATTCGAAATTAAGCGAATAATAGCCTTCCGATATTAGCCTCCGATCAATCAAGGTGGGGTTACGATCTAATTATAGCACCATGCAGATGGAAAATAACCATGCATGAAACAGCGTCTTCGAAAATCTGCTCAACAAAAACGGTGAAGCAACTTTCTCGATGTTACGACTTGGGGGCTTCTGAAAGTGCATTAGTTCAGTTGTACATGCATTTGTATCTTTTAAGCATTTGCTTCATCACGTTTGAGAAAAGGATAGCGAAAGGCTTACTGATATTAGCTATTCAAAATATTTCAATCAAGATTTATAAGCAAGATATCAAAAATTCAAAATCCAGCCTAATATGTACAGTAATATTTTATGGGTTCTTTCAAATAAGACTAATAAAATTTCTTATTTATAATGGCCTTGCTTTAATAGAATTATGTTCCTGCTTCCGTGTTTATATACTCTAAATAACTATTAATATATATGTATAGGATGAAAGTGGAAGATTTATGCAATATTCAGTATTCCTATATCTAGCTATTTTAATTCACGCATGCATGTATAGTTATTCTAAGACTCGCTTTATTTAGACTGTTGTGGTCACTGTACAATAATTGTATGCTTGAAAACTAGATAATGGTGTGTTTTGTGTTTTTATTCTTGCTGATTTTTTGTAAGTTCTTTTGTGGAAGTGTTTGTGACAAGCATCTCCCGAATTGCGTTGGGATTTGCATGCATGCATGCATGTGTATCGCATATCGCATATAGAAGTAAAGAAATTAATACATAATGTCTACAGCGCCGTTATTTTAGATTGTAAGCTGTAATATATTGAAAAGATGGAACAAAATCTTACCTTCCTGAAGTTCCGTAATTCACCAATCTTTCCATCAAACGTTTGTCATTTATTTCAGCTGCGTCACTAGTGCTTGTGCTAAAAGCTAAACCGAAACATGTGATTATGAAATAAAATATATTGTAGTTAAAGAAATAGAATACTTCATATTAGTTTTTCTTTGAATTCTTGTCGGTCTCTTTGGTAATTTTCTTATATCTCTGAACAGTGTATGTATATTGTAAATAAAAGCCCCTCACTGCGTTAACACAATGTTTTCAAAACTAAACATTATACAAACATCGTAGAATGAATTCTATATGTATATATGTTTCACATTTGTTCTCTAAATCGCCTCTGATACACGTGAGTCATGCTTGGTTTATCTAATCACTCTTTATATCTATCATATCATCTTTAATTAAATGCCTATCACCAAAATAGGATTAGCTAAATCAATGCTATACGATAATTATTTGTATAAAAATCTATCCTATTGGCATTCCTCGATGGAATTGCATGGAAAGAAATATATATATGAACCACGTCAAAAAGGTTTTAAGTGTCAACAACCCAACAATTCCAACATTGTGCATTGAATTAATTATAATTCAGAGTCGGTTTAGAAATCTAGTGGAAAAAAAACATTGGGTAAGAACCTTGTCTCATACACAGCATGTACCATACTTTTAGCAAACTGTGTGCGACAGGGTTAAAAAAATTCCATGAACAGAAGCGTATATTTTAGATGTTTTTTCGTGGTGTTTTTTTGAAATCAAAAAGTACCAGGGTTTAAAACCATGTTAATTATTGTCGAGTAACTGACGTATAATTATTGTTTTTTATATATACAAATACACTATTATATTACCATTTTTTTTACTTTTAGTTTTCAAAATGATAAGAATATTTTAGGAAAAATATATGGGAAACCAAGCAAGAATATCGTCAGTTTAAAAGGTATACAATAATTTATTGAGCTATCCAGGTGCTTGAGTCAGGTGAGGTGTTGTTAATCAACAAGCTTGTGTTGTTTTTACTTCTTAGAAAATATTTTTGGAGTGCCTCTGCGGTCGATAGGATTGTTTCCTTTAGCTGTGAATGAAACGTGTCTGGTCATTCGTTATGCTGTGACGACTGTGTTGCGTGACCATAATCCAAGGTTGGTAAACTGTAAGAGAAATTTTAAAATGTAATTAACGTTTTAATGCAATGACTGAATAATGCAAGGAGAATGTCTCCTATATAAATTCATTTTTTAAAATTAAAGCTCGTTAAATGTGTACCTGGACGTGTTATATAGTAGCGAGGTATAATGGAACAATGTATTTTTTTTTATTTTGCTAGCTTTACAAAGAGTCTGAAAAAGTTTCTTCTAGAAAAGTTTCCGCAATTTTGTACAATGAAAAGTGACAGCGATAGTCATACAATAGTTCATATCCATTACGAGGTAATTATAACAAATGAATTATTGCATGTATATATCGTCCATGAAATTTTTGCTTCTTTCTACTAACTTGTGTCCGAGCATCGGGCGCTTGGGATGATTGGCTTGGGTCTTCACGTACGTTTCAGCAACAAGGTATCTCATTTCAAATTTTTATCTTGGGCTATAAGTATGCATATGCTGTAAGTTAAATGTTGTATAATTATATAAGTCGGGAATAATTCTCGTTAAATGGTGTTGTGGAGAAGCCGCGTGTGAAAATTCAGTTTTGAACTTTATTTGAAGAACAAACCACCACCTTATGACGTTATGTTTACAACATTATGTGTGAGGTAACAATATGAAATATACGTTTGAATCTTTCATGTTTTTCTATAGGGTGACAATATAATTGAAATTTACCATTTGTGTTTTACATATTTCATGGTGTTCATATACCTCGTGTTTTCAGTCTGTAAGTTAAGAAAAATACTGCGACTAATCAAATTCAAATGCTAAAGTGATGTATTTAATATACTTAACAAAATAACAAAACTTAAGCTGTTACTGATTGAAGCACTTGTATGTTTGCATGTTTAGCTAAAATTGAAATGGTCAAGTCGAAACTCGGTCTAGCGTTCAGTGCCGTTGTTACTGTGGTTGCTTCATTGTCAATGGCTGCGGGACTGTGTATATTTTTTGGGATGGTACCATCAGTTAGCAGCAGGTGAGATACAATGGTAGTACACGCTGAGATTTATTCAACACGGGATTCAACAACGCATGTTATATGTTTTGTGTTTTATAGTGAAATATTTCCGTACCTTGTAATAATCATTGGATTAGAAAATATTTTGGTCATAACAAGATCTATAGTTTCTACACATCCTTGTCTTCCCGTTCCAATACGTGTGGCTGAAGGTGCGCAATATTGTTGTTGTATTTTCATTTCCTTATTTTTTCTTTATTCCCCATGCAAAATCTACTATTGTTTTGTCTCCTGTGCACTTCAATCACTATAGAAAATTATACTTCTAAATGCCAATGTATGTATAAATATATACTAGTATATGCATTCCCATTGTTATCATCGGGGCCGTACCGTATATTGTGGGGGGATTCGGATATTACTAGAAATATATATGGTCATTATTTTGTAGGACTAAGTAGAGAAGGACGGTCTATCACACTGAATTTGACAACAGAGCTTCTCTTATTACTTTGTGGATATTTGACGTTCGTTCCTGGAGTTCAGGTAATTGATCTAGTTAAAAGTAATTTCAAAATTCATTGTCAATCTTTGGCTATATGATATAGGTGTCCTGGCCTCGCTACTTTAACCATGTTACGATTCTTTACATGCACCATGATGAGCGGATTGTAAAGTTCAACGCTTTAAACGATTGTAATTATTTTGTTAGGAGTTCTGTATGGTCGGAGGAGTTGGTGTTCTGACTGATTTCTTCCTTCAAATTGTTTTCTTTGCTACAGTACTATCAATTGACCTGGGTCGCTTGGAGGTGAATCCATTGTTTTAAATTAATAACTGCAGGAGCGGATTAGGCCTGACAGGGGGGTGCATGCACATACCAAAGATTGATGCAATCTTAATTCTGGATATGCTGACATTTTTCGAGGGACGGAAGGAGTGTTAGGAAATCCGCCTAAAAAAAATTTATAAGGCAGCAAACATTATATATGCATTGTATAGATTAAATTTTAAGATTAAATTAATTGCTTTAATTGCTTTTTCTTTAGCACCCGACGCAGTCTCCGCATATTCAAATTCCTGGTACGAAATTATATCTTTACTCTTCCTATAATATACAAAGCAAATGACTCGCACTGCGGTACTTAGGCCTATATATTATAGCTTGTAAAAAATTATCCTCAAGAAAATTTTATACTAATCTAACAGGCGACATACACTATTATAGTTATTTATACTCTATATAAATTTTCGTTGCAGTACCTTCCCTCCCACCCACTGATCCCTCTGATAAAAAACCATCAACACCTGATGAGCCTGAAGGACCAGGATTAAGAAACTGGCGTGATGTCTTCACTTACTTCTATAATCCAATGAAAATCTTTTCGCTACGCCAGGATCTTCCTAGAAGGTTAAACTTTGCCTATTTTTGGGCCCGAACCAGGATTGTACAAAGAGGAATAATGGTAAGCTATTTAAGATGTCAGTTTTCACGTTAGTTTTTCTTACGATGACGCATATCTTACAATTTTAAAAAAGGGCTCGTCACCGCGAGAAATGTTAATTGCATGTTTATGCTTTCATCATAAAACTTCTAATAGAAATATGATCAAATGACACAGGTTGAAGATAGTTTAGATTGGAATGAACCCTTCATGATGCGTCCATTAGCATACCAAATGATATACGCATGGCATTACCATATTCGCATTCGTAGCCAGTAAATTGCATTTTCCAGCCAATCAGAACTTCGAGCTAGCTAACATCAGCCAGTAACTGATTCAATATCTCGATACTGTGACATTGCCATTGTTATTTGCTACATTTTTGTTATAATTATTTAGATATTTGCTATCATCTACTTACTGTATATTACATCCACGACTATAATATACAAAGACGAGTACCCCACAAAAGTCCTAGCTAGTAGTGGCAGTCTTCAAGATTTGGCAAACACAGCAAATGAGGAAAAGTTGAGTGAGGACTCTCCGAATGTTTTCCCATGTAAAAAGAGTCTAAAGACTGAAGGATTATGGAGGAATCTCTCACGACAACATTGGCCTGAGTTACTAGACCTTTATGGTGTTAATGTTATGGATAGGTATGTACACTGGAAATGTCTGTATCTAACTCTCTGCTGTCGATCACACTGTGTGTACATGCATGCACTCAATTTTAGGTTAAAAAAAGTACATATACGTATACGGTGTTCCATTTTTTCGTTTTAGGTATATCAGCGTTCTCCCGCCCATAAATCTGCAATACAAGGTCGAAAATTTACATATTCGGGATCCGTTATCTCGGGACAGTGAGAATATATCGAAATTCTATCAGGATATAAGCAAAGACCTACGATGGACCTCGCATAGTTATGCTGTGGAGCTGGCTGGTTTTGTGAAAATATTGTATCTCATAACTGCCATATTTATGATCGTCTTGGTCTATTTAATTTATCAGCTGTTGTCTACTCGACCGAGATATCATAAGGTGAAAAAGTTTAAGCCTAATGCTAAATCGATAATGCTTCTCACATCTCCGATATTCCTGGACGGCCATCAACAGGTAACTGGATGTTTTGGGCAGTGCTTAATCCGTATGAAAAACGTTTTTCTAAATTCCAGTTACTAGCATGAGCATGTTTACTTATTGTTTGTTATGGTGTTGGTTTCATTCTTCCCTTTATGTCAAAGAATTAATAATGAACAATTAAACGAAACAATGTATATTCAATCCTATTATCTAGAACATAGAATGTGTTGACTGCAGTGATAACGTTATCGTTAGCTCCTGTCTTGAAGGATCTGTTCGAGTTTGGGACTCGAAAACAACAGAATGCATTAGTGTTGTGGAAAGGAAATGGTAATGTCTGGTAATCAGTATTGTGCATGTATAATAGGATGCATTGCATATAACTGTTTGCAGGGGTGTTATTAATGCAGGAATTACCCCGTTTGTCACCCGTTGTAGATTTACGTAATGCTCAGTAGAGTATTCTTCTAACTTTGTTGTTTGCAGTCACTCATCACGAAAATTTGGTCGTTGCATTGTTGGGAAAACTTTGTTGCTATGGGATGTTCAAATGGCGATCTTGAGGTATACATTCAGTAATGTTGTTTTCCAGCATAAAAATTGACCTGACTCAATGTTCCTGCATGGCTTATCCTGGAATGCAGAAATGCAGTAACACACTGTAGCAGAAAATCTTTGTAGCAGAAATTGCATCAATATGATTATGATTATGCAAAGTGAAAATGCCTACTATAACAAGCAACGTTTTGAGTTATCTGCTCTAAGCTCAGTTTTACCTTTTTTTTATCTAGATTTGGGACTTCTTCAAAAAGCGCACTTGTTTTCTTTATGAAAATGATCCTAGTGGAATTACGACAATTCGATATGTTTCACGGAGGTACAGTACTGTACTTTGGTATTTATAATATATTAACCCGTACGTATCTTAATGAATAACACACTATAAATGCCCACGTTCATTGCCTGTTTAATATACCCACCTTTCTGTGTTTATTTTAGCAAAATTCTTGTCATAAGTCGACTGAATGGTTTCCTTGAATTTATTGATCTTGGAGATCGGTTTTCAGAGAATTCCAGCAATAGTTCTTCAATGCCAAGCATGCGCAAAAAGATGCATTCCAATCCATCGTCGTGGAAAACCATCATGAATAGTGTATCCAACGATCATTTCCCTTCTCATTCTTGTCGAGCTCATGGAAAAACAATCAGTGTCATTTCAGTTTGTAAAGATCTGGTTATATCCGGAAGTGTTGATAACTTACTCAAGGTAACCAGGGTACATTTCTCCGTTGTAAATTCTTAGACACACTAACAACATTTATTTTCAGACTTTGGGAAAGGGTTCACATTATCAAGGCATTGTTCTGACTCCTTATCTCTACTACTCCTCTCCCATGTATATAGGTATTTCGTTCACAAACCGGGGTTTGTCTCTTCACCTTACGAGGTCACACCACTCCTGTTACAGCACTCACGACAGAGGTACAATGACAATATGTTTATATATTCTCCTTCATAAAAAATTACAGAATTCTTGCACATTTTTTACTTATATTCAATATCCGTTGCTTGTCTATGATAATGTGTAGTTTGATGGAAATGCTGCGATAAGTGGTTCTGCTGATGGTGAAATTCGATCGTGGAGTCTTATATCTGGTGAAAGTAACCGTTTTGCACCCAAACACTCGACATCAATTGTGGCAATCGTCAGTACACCCTCCCGCATAGCAACTCTGGATATTACAGAAATGTTGTGCGTGTGGGATCGCTTCACAAGAAATCATTTGCAATGTTTGACACAGGTTAGTGTAAAGCACCCCCGTCGGGTTTGTGTGGCCAATCAGGCCATTAACGAGAGGTAGCTATATTTGTTGTTGTTTTTGGATCCTTGGGTATCGATCCCTGTTTCACTCTTTACAAATTACCCAAGGTGAGTGTCAAAATGACAAAGGTAGATACGGAAGACCAACGAGGTTGACGGTACAATTCATTGATATTTATATACACTGTCGAAAATAAAAACATTTTCTTCTTAGTTTCCTGGTGGTTGTCTTGGTATTACGCCATTGTCGAATGACATTGTCGTGTGTGTGGGAAAGGTATGTATACTTGATAATTACTCCACGTCCACGAATGGTTACGGGAGTATTCTTGTATATAATCATTATATACAAAAATACTCCCATAACCATTCGTGCATGGAGTATAATCTATATACATTCTGCATTATAACTTCGCATCTCTTTTTTTTCTTTCAAACGATTAAATTATGTTAAATTTCCTCATCGTTGTCCTTTTTTCCTTGGTAATTCACATTCACTGTTGCAAAACACCATTTTTGAATGTCAACTCTGGTTTTTCTCACTTTCCAGGACACAATGGTAGTTGTGGGATTAATTCAAGGTCACATACTCAGGGTTGTGGAACTGGAACAGAGATATGATCGTATTTTAATCAACCACGTGTTAAAATGTGACGAAAACAGTGTAGTTTGTGATTACGGTGAAAAACTAGTACTTTTAACATTTCACGAGAGTGAAAATAAGAATAGTTAGATAGTTTTTAAAATATTTATAATATTTATATACATTAGGACTGCACTACGAACTAAGTTTTAAATAGATGTTGAAAAAGAACACAGCTAAATCTGATTTGTGATTTTGACTGACATGTGAATTCTATCCTTGGAGTATTGTCGTCCCATACCGCCAGATATAATAAACCATTTTAGCCGGAATGGCCAAAGTCTTTACCATTCAGTCACCTCGGGGATGGTAGGAGTGTCTCCTTAGCGCAAGGGCTACAGTAAAAGAGCCCATTTGACTATGAAACTGAATGTTTTCGTGATTATAAGACTTTTAAAAGCATTTAACTCATTCAAAAGTGCTCTAAGTCTGTGCGTCTCGCCCTTTCTACTCTTACACGCGATGAGAGCGTTTTGCAAGGCTATGGAGTATGGACTATATGGTGGGGAGTTAGGGGACTCAGACTCAGCCCTTAAAAATTTTACAGAACTTAATTAACAACTAACAGTATAGAACTCAGAATTTCTCATAATTTATGAAAACCATTTCACATAGGGGTGATATAGGTGTCCATTCATAGGTCCAGGTGTGACAGACATGACTTCATCCCTTTGCTGGATCCTGATTGGACACAAGTTCCCGCTATTTGTGAAACGCGACACGCAAGGCTTTCACGTGTGAATGACATTTCGAAGCGCAACAACAAGTTCAAGTCATACAACAAGTCAGCCACCAGCTTTAATTCAACTCCTGTGGTATTAAAAATGGAAGAAATTGCCAAAATGTTTGGCGGAGACATTATGACTATAACTAATCCAATGTATCCTCTCAAGTTTGAGCGTTTTGGTCAAGCTGACATCGCAAAAGACCCGGAGTTTCAGGCGCACATTGAAACTTTAAAAACCATCGGCAGCCCAGTGCCGTGCGAAATGCCTGCCATGGCCAACGCTTATGGAAGCAAGAGAATATATAAAGCCGAAGGAAAAGCGAGAAAGTGTTATATGGCCGAAAACCCCGTACAAGGAGCCAAGGAAGCTTTGGCTATTTCACCGTATTGTCCTGAAGCATATAATGTTATGGCAATGTTTGGTGCTGACAGTTATTCAGAGGCGCTTGGTAAGAATTACTGTGTTTGTTAATATAATATACTCGTATTTTAGTATTAAATAAACTTTTGTTTTCTTGAATTTATTTAAATTTAAATTACACGAATTCTTATAAGGAAGGTGATGTGTGTGATGTATTTTAGATTAATTCATACTATTTTTATGGTGCATTTAATATGATAATTTGCAAGTGGTGGACTGGCAACTTTTGTCTAACCCACTTATAATTAAAATTTGAAATGGTGACAATCTGTTAACAGAGTTTACCCTTCAGGTACGATTTGTTTGGTCATATCATTATTTCAAATATTGTTTTACAAAGCAGCTTTAGCAATACCTGGTCCTCAATCTGTGATTATATATTTATATTTCTGGAAAAGTCACCATGGACAAGCCCTATAAAAATGTAGTTTTAAAACTTTTGACCAAAGAGTTAATTTGAAGTTCATGACTTGTATCTAGTCCAGGTATTTTCATGGAATTCTGTTTGATAAATTAATGCCTTCAATGGCCCATTCAAGAATAATTGTATTTAATGATATCCTCATCTTTGCAATGGCTATTTTCTTTTCAAACAATTTTGAAGACTGGATGGATGTGATGTAACTGCACGCAAACACAAGATATAATAGCCAGACGTTCACCATCAAAAGACTTGTAGCAAAACAATCACCTTAATATAGGTAGCTATACTGTAGGTATCATGAAGGATTTGATTGATTCATTTGAATAACTTCCCTAAAAAATTGAACCTTGTGGATTAGTAAAGTTTTCCAACTCTTGCACCATGTTTGCTTCAAGCTGACACAACCTGACATGGTCCCCGATTATCTAAAAAGGTCTGGGAATTTTGGGCAAATGAAATGGTCTGTAATAAATATTTTTTTGTATTGTCAATCCAAATCCTCTATTTTACTTTAAGAAATTTTGCAAGACTGTTATGAGTTATAATCTTTCCTTGACTACTGTATATTTTCTGAGTGTTTGAACCAATTTTTTTCTACTTTTTGTATACAAGTGTTTGAAAGTAAGGTAGATAAAGTTATTGCAAATTAACATTGTAATATAATGAATGTTTATGAGTAGAATGGTAAGAATTTTTCATGAGGTTAAAGATCGAATGTTCCACTGTCATACATGTAAAGAACAATGATTTATAAGTTAATAAAAAGTTATATCTCTAACCACTAAATCAGTGATGAAACTTAACAATTAAATGGATTTGGATAAATTTGCATAGTTTCGTCCTTTCTATCGAAGGATGGGTTGATGTTGCCATGTATGATGTAAATTAAGTACAAACACTGCATAGACTATGTCTACATGCACACACCCCTGATGCTTTAGATTGAGGCAGAAACTCCATGTTTCATTGTTTGTAGGGATCCTTTATTACCACTCAGGAAACAGACGCGGAACGTTTACATTATTATAAATGTTTCCCTATCTGTTAGTATAGAAATAATTAAAATTGACATTCACAATGTATGTAATATGTACATGTTGACCTACAGTTTAAACACTTATTTATTTCGACCAATAGAAAGTAGAAACATATCTTTTGAGTTTTGTTGGCAACACCGATATAAAAATTGATCCATTAAGACCGACGAAACATGAAATTTAACTCTGGGACCGATGTATTTTGAATATACTACAATTATATATACAGTAAATTACGCTTATCATTTATTTGCACAATCTACCATGTAAAATCTGCTTGAAATACAATATTTCAAAAAATCCGCATATTAGATCCGACGACGCCCACACCTCTTGTCTACAATTTTTGCCGACAAACAGATTTCTGTAATTAGGAACTGTCGAAGTAAAACGATTTTAAAATAAGTGTAAACATCTTAATTTGAAAGGTTAAGTGCTGCAGGTTTCCCCTGTTTTTAAAATAGTTCCGCAGCCTTTGTAGTGACGAGTGAACCCAGAAACCTCAGATTTATCAACCGAATCCAACCCTATGCATCTACATCTGTGTATTCAAATGTTGATTTAATAAGTATCATTTCAATGATTTTAAAATTTACGTGCGTGTTCGTACGTACAAAAAACGTGACAGTGGAAAGCAGTCAGGTCCTATCTTATTTATCGTTTAATTCTAACTCGAATTACTGATTTTATTATTTTTATACGTAGAGTTTTACAACAAGGCCGTTGAAATTGCACCGATGATCAGCCCAGATTTCGCCACAGATGTTGCAGAAGGGAGATGTTGGAGTAAAAATCATCTGCGAAGTTACTTCAGAGCCGTGCATGGTCAAGCCAATACTTTACGTAAAATGAGACGCTACAAAGAAGCTTTAGAGAAGTATTTACTTCTCGAGAAACTTGATCCAAACTTTCACAGGTATATAATTTACATGGACTGTATACCTGTTGCATTGATCTTATACATATTGTTAAGTGAGTTGTGGTTTTTGAAGAAATACCACGCTGCATTTTTAGATTTTGCACTGAATATTTCGCGACTAAACTTTTCCATTTTTTGTGTCGAATGCTACGGCTAATATTACGGCTTAACATTGCATAACAGATTTTGGCAAAATAAGTATTCGTTCTTATCCATTATTTCTAAAATGTCTAAAAAATTTTTTCATAGCTGGTCGTCGTATGCCAACTGGCGTTTTCATGTTCTGGAAGTGTACATGAAGCTTGGTGACGACAGAGGTGCTCTTGCCTTTGCCTCCAAGAAATCAAATCAGCAAGCATTTGGCCTTGCATCGTCTGCAAGTGCGTGGTTTTGGAGCGTTGCGTTGCTTGATTTCAGATACAAGCGTACAAGAGGCTTTGCAAAGGAGTTTTACGAAAACAATCATAAACTTGGTTCAGTTTTCCCTCCTCCAGGTGCAATAATGTGTGCATCTCAAGCTTCCTATTATGTTCTTGCCTTTCTCACTGGTGAACGAAAGTTACCAAATTGCAGGATCCCATTCGTTATGAGATCTGAGAGCTCGTTAAGCAACGCAGCTGTGTATTGCACATCCAACATTGAGTTGTGGAATGAAACGCCAGGAGCTATTGAGTGGGCAGCTAAGAACTGTCATACGCATTACTGCATTCTGTTATTGAAAAAAGAGAAAGAGATCCTGGATTTCCTCAAGATCAAGCAAACCCTGTCAACTTTTATGTCGTTCGTGAAGAAGGGGATCTTTCTTGACAGCTCATTGCCAGGATTCGAAGGTGGTCTGGTCACTGAAGCTGTGAAAGCCAATATGGTTGATCATCTTGAAGTTTTACTGAAAGCTGGAGCTAAAGCTGTTGTTCGCCATGGAAGATGTGTTCCTCAAGCACTACATATGGCTTGCTATTATGATCATGATCCCAAAATTATCAGGCTCTTATGCAACTATGGTAAAACTGTTACATCTGTAGATACTTTATAAATTATCTGTGCAAACCTAAATAAAAAAATTTTCTTAAAAAAGGATATCATAGAAAATTCAATTCTAATATGGATGTTCATGAAATTATCACAATTATAAATCTTTGATTATTTTATTCAGGTGCTGATCCGTCTGCTAAATATGGCCTGCATTACTGTGCTATTGAAATGGCTGCTGAACAAGGAGCATTTCGTGCACTCCGGGCTGCCATCAGCTGTTTACCAGACGAGCCCGCTAGAAAGAAGAAAGATCTGATGAACGATGTCCTTTTCGTTTTGTTCAATACTTCATGCTATGAATGTATTATGGGTACTGGTCCCAAATGTCAACGTTGCGTGCATGACTCCACTAGTCACTCCAAAGATGCTTCGTTCACTGCTTGTGTTGACGTTGTCCTGGAAGCGGGTTATGTTCCATCAAGGAAGTATCTAATCCGGTTACACCATTGTGATAACTTCAAGCAAGAGCTATTTGACCATATTCTCAAGAAGGCTGTCAAGGTTTCACCGTCCCTCAAAGAACTGGCTGACATAACTTCAGAAGAGTCTTGGCAAAACATGTGCAGTGTTTGTGGTGAGGAAGATGTCAAGACAAAGAGATGTTCTGCATGTAAAAACATTCGCTATTGTTCGCAGAAATGTCAAAGAGCCGACTGGAAGAGCCACAAAAAAGTTTGTTATTGAGTGGATGGGATTTTGTTGAAGAAAAACGCAGTCAGAAACTAAAAAGTGACAAAAGTTTGCTGTTAAACACAAGATAATGTTGTTGTTCAATTGTTGAGATTCCCACAGTGTTGGCACTATAGCAGTTATATGGACATTGATAAACTATTGATGAAACGTTTGTTATTTACCTTGTGCACAGTTGCTAAATTGCTAAAGCGAAGTAAAATGCCTTTGGGCTGTCGAGAATGTTCGATGTGGCATCTAATTATACCCCGGCGTTGGGAGTATATGTACACTATGCAGTAAGATTTGTTTACTTTTTGTTGAGTTAGCCTTTTTGAAAAAGTTATATACACGAGTGTATTGTATGTTAAAAACGAAATAAAGTTCATTGGCACATTCAATACACACTGCATTGATAAACGTGAACTTTCTTCTGCAGCCTGGTTAAATTCAAAAATGCTCTTCAAACACAAAGTGGACTCGTGTGCTGGCTTATCCGTATATTTTAAACGATGTCTAATAATAAAATTTAACAATAATATAATGTTTTGTGAACAAATCGCATTACCGAATGTGCTGGTGAGGCGTGGGCGAAGCGTATACGCTTAATTCTACAAAAAAGCCGTTTTAAATGTGTTATAGAATAAATATGCATGTTCTTAAAGCAAAATATATTATTGGTTTAGTCTTTAGAATTTGCAATGATATCATGCCTCAGAAGGACCGTTATAATGATTAGTCAATGTCCCCTTTCTCATGATGTCTGTCACATCCGCGTCATGTAGTGTGTCCCCTAGTGTCACATCTCCGTAATGTCACTAATGGTTTTTTGATGTGCCGGTGTATTGACTCACGCAAGGCTTACCTTGGCACCCTTTTTGACAATACGTCAATATATAGCCAAGCGTAGCTATAGCCTATGGCTATGTGCTACATTTTTAGCAGTCGGATGAATCTAAGACTAAAAGGACTGCTGAGTGCTGAGTTTTACTATTTATACTTACAAAAATCACTTTTCTGGTAACTATGATATACGATATTCATGAAACTATACTGTTGTTTAATTATGCAATAATATGTTGCTGCATGACTAATTTTTTTGTGACATACCTGGTTAGTGCATATAGTTTTAGTGCAAATTTATGGAAAATAAGTTTAAACATTTGCCATACATTTCATCCAAGACAAAAATAACTTGTTTTCTCTAGTCTAGTATAACGATGGATTTTTTCACTTCTGCATTCTGTGATGGGGCTTTGGTTAACGATTAGTTAATTTATCGATTTTTCACTCAGGGTTTAGTTTTAAACTGATATCTAAGTTCTAGATCTCTACTAAATAATGCTGTTACCAATTTCAAGTAAATCTAGGCTTTCATCTATAACTATATAGTCACTTGACATTGTGAATATTGCAAGAATTTAGCCACCTGTCATGCTAATTTATATGAAACATGCAGGTGATAGGTAAAGTAATGGGAAAGTAGATGCGGGTGACTCTGATATGGGACAACAATATCATAAGTCATAGTTACTTCTAATAACTGAATATAGAACTTATATTGATTTGTGTTTTCAAAGATTTTAAACATGGTTATAACTACAAGCTAGGTAGCTACGACCCCAATTTCTGTAACATTAAACCCCAAAACGACGAAAGCCATTTTCGCTTTATGTCCTCTAGTTCTATTATTCTATTATAGGTACGACGTTTGACCCGAGGCTATAGTTCTCTATACTTCAAGGTTTGCCTCGCGTTAGCTGTTTTTGTATGATATAATATACGAATATTTAGAGTTTACCCTGGCCTGTTGTTTTTATTCCAGAAACAATTTATTTTTTTGATTGAGTTACATGTGAATTAATTTTGCGTTAACCAGACAAG
Source organism: Dendronephthya gigantea (assembly GCF_004324835.1). Classification (NCBI taxonomy): domain Eukaryota; kingdom Metazoa; phylum Cnidaria; class Anthozoa; order Malacalcyonacea; family Nephtheidae; genus Dendronephthya; species Dendronephthya gigantea. The sequence continues at coordinate 2,157,876 of NW_021163010.1, read as the reverse complement.
GCAAATAGTTAAAGCCACAAGATGTTGTATAGGTAATCAAAATTATACCGGACAACGGGTACTTGAAAAAACCGTATCCGGTGGCGGTGGCGGTGTATAGCGCTATCCAGCTTTCGAACAACTGCCCTCTGTATACTCGTGTGTCAATTATCCTTTATAGAGTGTGTAGAGTCTAAGAACTGAGGCCATGCAGTCAAGGATAGTGACCGGTGAAGCTGTATTTTTATTATTCATGCCACATACAAGTGTTGAATAGTTTCTCCTTTGACGGCTTTGCCATTCCCAATACCTTCGGTAAAACTCGTTCCTAGCTTTAATTAATTCTATTTGCATGAAATGTAGATTTTTATCAATTAAATTGCTTCGATTTACGACAATTCACATGCACAATTAGAATTCTGGTTTAAGACGTGTTGATAATAAATGTCGATTCGATCGTATTTTCTACCTTTGCAGATATAGCTACAGCTACATATTTATTTTACCTGTAATTAGTATAAATATAACTAGTTTAATTTTCTAATGATTTATCATTGATCGATCCGCGCATATAAAATGTTGCAATTTCGTATAGTTCAGTGGAAATTGAATTCGCGTTAGGCGCTGCAGAGGATGCCGAAATGTTTAAGATTTTAATTTAGTTCAATTGTTTTTTTCGAAAAATTTCCTTGATATTCCTAAATTATTATTTCGTAAATTTCCGTGTGCGATTTTCTTCTTTTGATAGATACGAACGAGTGAATTAGTTACGGATGCTTAAATAGGAGCTCGTACACTTCAAAGCATTCGTAACTTATTACTCGTTTACATCTATCAAAAGAAGAAAATCGCAAGTGTAAACGGCCAACGAGCACTTTTCTTTTAATTACGCGATACATGGCGAAAGTCCTGTTTGATATTAAATGCTGTTGCCAAGGATGTAATAATTTGCTATTCAGTCTTTCCACCAATGATTGAAGACGCATTTTCACATTAAACATTAATGTTGAAAAGCGCAGTTTGAACCGAGAAAAACCAGTTGCGAATTGAGCGTTCGCAATATCTGAGGGAGTTTTATCTCAAGTACATGGAAACAAAATATCTTATCTAATGCTATTTCTCAAATATTTTGGTTAGATTGTAATCTTGATGTGAAGTCCTGTGTCTCTCCGAAAGGTGATAACAGACGTGTTTAAGGTACTGTGTGTAAAATACACAGAGGCGATGAAGTGGCCAACACTCCTTCAAGTTATTTCGATATTTCAACTCGTGCTTCCCGAGAGTTTGGGAACAGGATTTATTTTCAATGCAACGGCCGGTAAGTTTTAAGTTTATTGTAATATAGCTGCGAAAACGATGATGAAATAAAATTTTAGTCCTGTTTTCGTCCATGCACGAACCACCTGCCTACATAGCAACAAGGGCAGAAAGTCAACACAAAAGAAAATATTGAATGCATACGATTTTTCATTTGCAATTTTAAAGAAAATTTTTCTTAAGAGAGTTATCCGTTAGAAATAGAAACATAAGTGTTGCATGGAGAATAATATTGTGAAAGAGCTTCGTTATTGCATCATATTCTGCGCGTGATATCAAAGATTATCGCGCGATGCCCAACATAATCTCCAACTTTGTGATGCCTGATGAAGACGCATATAATTGCTTTAAAACTTGCAATTTCGTTTAATAAAATGAAATAAATTGAGATGATTATCTTGCATAAAATTTCAACCGTTGCCGTTTTAAAACTTTGAAGTTGAATGAGTTTAAGAATTTTTCGTGATTCAAACAGCTGTAGCGTTTTGACACTTTTATCCATGTATGTGCCATTTTATATTAGGTTTTATCCTGAAGACGAAACCTTTTTAGTAGGAAATTATTTTGAGCGAAGTTCAGTTTCAATCCTTTCATTATAGGTTTCAAACTTTTAATACATCTTAGCTTAAAACATATATACATACGATAAGCCGGAAATTTAAAAAAATTTTTTCTTGATGCATCTAGAAGCGAATGAAAGTGATATATAAGCATGACAGCTAGCTTTATACCCATATATTATTTGCAAATAAAACCTATACATGTATGGGCACAATGTTTGCACTAGATATTTGTCATAATTCTTAAAATCATCTGTCATATATTTCTATATTGCGTATTTTAATTACATTGGCAGGCTTTTAATTTAACAATAAATACTTTGATGGGTAGTATAGATCTTGGCAAAGTTGAGTAGCTATTGTATCTTCATATACATATACTCTTTTCCAGGTGCCGGTTTCCGTCATTTTTGAGTTTGCATGTATATATTTCGAAAATCTATTCGCTTTGATTTTTCAATATGGTTTAATATAAATCTGCATTTTGCCTCATTCTCAGTCATAGATACGACATTTATAGCATTCATTTAGCATCTATCTGTCCCTTGTGGTAACCATGCCATGCACTAACATCTAAACTAGATTTTAAAACCACGCCGGTATTTCAGCGCGGATGAAAGTTTAATGGCACGAAGGTCGAAGGGTCTGCTTTCCGTACCGTGCTAAATGGTATATAAGTTTGATGAAATATGACTATTTTTTGAATGATTTGTATAACATTCGGCTATATATTCAGTATTATTTTCTTTTGATGAAGTATGACTATTTTTTAAATGATTTGTATAACATTCTATATATTTATTCCATTTGAAATTTTTCCTGTTGTGACGATTTAAATGAACTGGCAATTGTCCAGGTTTAGCATATGAAAATGCACATGCAAACGTTTGAATGATAACCGCAATGGGGCGTATCATCCAAAGCCAAAGGGTAGAAAAGGGGCCTGAGAAATAAACAGACAATATTGAGGCTTCAATGATTAACAAAAAAGTCCAGCCGGTATTGAGGCCTCAAATTGAGGCATGCTGAACAGGTTCAAAATGTCGTTCCAGGATTTTTTTCCTCCCCCGCCTTTCCCGCCTCTGTATAACTGCATGTTTCAGGTAATTTATTATTGTTAACTTTCTTGAGAACGCTTGCATGTATATGTAGTTTGGGAACTGTTGTCCAACATGATTTTTCTTTGAAATGACTTCAGTCGTGGAGGGAGTGGGCGGTGTTTACTGCTATTGCCAACGTGTGTCGTCGTACATATGTTAAATGCAGCTGCATGTCGTTTTAAATGCATGGGACGAAAAAATTCCCATTTCCGTATGGGTTGTTTGTCTCAAAAATTATATGTAAAAAATTGTTTTGCATGTCGAACATGCATGCTTTTGTATTTTGTATTACTACCAGTTATTCATGACTGCGCTGTCGTATAATGATATATACAGACATCGCTTTCATATAGAAACTAGAGCCTGAAAAGCTGAGTTATTTAATTCTTTGGACAGATATCAAAGTGTCCACAGCTGTAGAAAACGATTACATTTCAATATACGTAAAGTGATTAAACGCCTTTGTAAAAATTGTTAAACCTATACAACATACAACTTTGTCTTACTCTTGGCAATAAACTGTTGTTTGGGCTGGCCATGCATGCGCTACCTGTGGCTTGTGCTACTAGGGTTTTGTCCATCTGGATTTGTGTAAACTAAACGTGATGTTTACATGCATGCAAAGCAATGTGTCAATATTTTAAAATGGTTAGCTATAGGAATAAAACCGCATTATATAGTTATACTGTCACTAACTGTAGTAGAGCCAGGTGTTAAGAGGTTATGCAGATTATTACCAACAGTCGGCATTAACCGCATCAATTTAGTTCATTTATAGGCCCGTTTCAGACGTTGAACTCTTTATGCATGTGCCGACCTAATGTTAATGAGCTTAGGTCTTTGCCTAAGTTAGGGTTAACCTCTCTATATAATTTTGATAACTTATTCCTGCATGTTAGCATGTGCAGGTTGCAGATAGTCGCCCAAAAAGTATATGTTTTGTAGAAGTTTTATTTTTTTGTGATCCAATCCATTGCCGGAAAACGGAAAGTCTTTAGTTACTGCATGATTAGTTTTGAATATTTGAATTTTTCAAGAATCAAACGTATCACTAAATTCTGGTTTCCATTAATTTTCAACTGTCGTATAGTAATTGAAAACAACATGCATTGCCATAGCAAAAACTCACGACCCAACTCCAGGGGTTTTTCATCGCTGTGACTTAAAGCGCTATCTTAATTGAAAATTTTGCGTTTTGACTTTGGAAACTGCATGGGCTTCAAGGTAATATGGTTGGATGATTTGTATAGTAGGTACTGTGTGGCCAAATTTAAGAAATATTTCAACATATTACTCTATTCTTGAACATGCTGTCAAATGTTTTTCCGCGTGCACAGCTGCAGGTGACTCAAAAATAATTTGGACGCTATAGGACGTATGTCATCCCGAAATCGTATTTAAATGACTTAATACAAAAATTTGTTTCAAATTAAGACTGCCTGTCGCAGGTTCGATTTTTTATAGATGGAAAATATATATTTCCTGTGTGCATGGCATTACTGATAATTTACTGATGATAATATAATATATATTAATAGTTATCTTAAACTACAGTAGCTACTTGGAAAAAACCCCGAAAACATGATAACGAGGCAGATAATGTATAGCTACATAGTTTATTGCACTATGTAATTCTCGTAATATCTTCCTCAGTTTTTGACTGATTTATGTTCGTTTCGTTTCGGTTTAAAAATATATTATACTGTATATAATATTGCATCAAATATGGTATAACAACTGCTTAAAATAGACGAAACACTTCTCGACGTTTCGACCTGAGGGCCTTCGTCAGGAGAGTTAGTATGAAAATAAATAGGGAGAATACATGTTTTGTATGGGAGCGAAAAACGTGATAAATATGGGCCAATATATAATACCTAAAAATTATAAATATATGTATCCAAAAACATGCATGTGGTGACGTCTGCACGTACGCAAGATGTGTGCGAGTATGGCACGACTCTCAATAGACCTTTCTTATAATGACGTCAAACGCGGAAAGTCCGATGTTACACGAAATTTGATTGGCTCCACAAAACTGTCGAGCCAATCAAACTTCGTGTAACATCATACTTTCCTCGTTTGACATCATTATGAAAAAGGTCCATTGCTTTCTATTGCGTGTTTCTTTGAATGCTTTTATTTAATCCATTTACGTCACACTCGATCAACAATTCACATAAGCATGTGTGTCACACACGGCAATTTTCGTCATTTTTCAGCAACCTTCCTGGTGCAATACAATTCAAATGCAAATTAGACATCAACACAGCTTGCATCTGTGTACGGTGTGTTATATATATCTTTTAATTTACTGTTGAAATTTTCATGTCCTAATAATCACGTCCTAAAAATTTTCAGCATTGAAAAAGCGTTTATGACGTATTGCCTCATTTCTGAATGGCAGTGAGTGAGTTATATACAATTTATGCGATTGATCAGTGACAATATTAAGGCCCCGTCCACACGTATCCGGATATTTTTAAAAACGGAGGTTTTTTTATCCGTTTTGGCCTTGCGTCCACACGTAACCGGCGTTTTCGGTAACCGAAAACGGAGGTTTTTAAAAACGCTCTCCAGAGTGGAGTTTTTCGAAAACGCCGTTTTCATGTTTACGTGTGGACGGGCGAAAACGGAGGTTTTCGAATACGATGACGTTGTTACGATACGAAAACTCAGTTTATCACATTAGCATTTCTGGTGATCAAAAACTGATACTACGATTCCACTCAGATGATACATACGGAGTGACAGACATATGTACGCGCTGCGTTCCCATTTTTTTCCATTGTAGTGGTTCTGCTGCATTAAAAATTCACAACCTCAGCATGCTGGTCAAAAATAAACCTAAATTTCAGTTTGCAGCTTTGTAGATTTCTGAATAAATTGGCTTTTTCCGTAACTTACCGCCTCCGAGCAAGTCGCAAAGCATGCATGCTTGAATGAAAGAATATCTTTCACAATTCCAATACACGAGATGACCAGTTCTCACTATGTCTCTTCTTTGCAGGAAACATCTATGAAGGATGTTTTCAGTTGGGTACACCATCAGACCTACAGCCTCCGTCTAGTAACTATGAACTGTCTAAAATGACGCCTTACAAGTGTGTCATCCTGTGTTCTGTTACTAAGCGAAAACTGGCAGGCTTAACCAGCGGTGCACTGTGCGTATGCTCAGATACTGTGGCAGGACCATCCTTGGCCTGTAATCAGGCATGCGCAGCGGACTCGTCCCTCAATTGTGGTGGTCCAGGTGCACTAGGAATTTTCAACCTCAGCATGCTGCTCAGAAATAAACCGCAACTTCAGTTTAGCAGCAATCCAACGTTCTTGCAAGAGGGGCAATACCAAGCGATGACAGTCAACGAGACGACCAGTTATCGGTATCAACTTGCGTACAAAGCCACTGGATTCCTCAATGCAACAAACACTGATCTCATATTCGGAAATTCCTATTCCTACCGACCCACTGCTTGGGGAAGTGACGTACAATTAACGGTCGTTGTCCTTGGTAAGATTCGTCAGGAATTCCAAGAAACCGTTAAAGTGAGTTCACCGTTGAATGATTCATCAATTAATTGCCCACAGTTTGTTACTGCTGGCCATCCCTTTACATGTACTGGACGGTTGAATCTTGGCAAAGAGGTCAATATGACATGGGATTTAGGTGGATTGTCTGGCTCAATGAATTTTGCAGGTTAGTTTAGCCACAATACAATAATTAAATGTGATGTTATTAAGTAAAACTGTTCCTACTTACAAAGAGTGGGCACAGAAGTGTTCGTTTCTAATTGTTTACCCCATCTCTTTCCCAGCTGCGGAAATAAATATATATTTTTTCACAAATTTTGTAAGAACGACAAGGGGCATTGTCACGCACTTTTTGGATTGTAAAGAGGCCGTGTAATAGTTCAGCAATCAAATGTCCGCTGCTAGTCTCTTGCGCACATTAATCTACATAAAAACATAGAGACAAATTTTTATCGAAAGATTTCAGTGGGTTGTCGGCAGGTTTTCTCAGGTTCTCTGATAATTCAGATGCACAGTAGTACCCTTGTGATTCGCCTTGAATTTGGTGCCATCAATTGAATGCTATTTACCCCCAATTCATCATTTTCATTTGATATTTTCCTAGATCCTTTGAGTTGGTATATTGGTGAACCAGTTCCACGATGGACTATCCCTGATCCTAGTGTTCATTCTTTGGATGGGTTCGTCATATTGACCGCGGGAGTTAGCCACCCTGTGGTTGTCTACGCGTGGGAAATGAATGTTCAGAAGCAAGGATCGCTTGATTTTGTGGTAAAGTTTTAATGGCTGAAGCCATTTTGCTATTTTACTATTTGGAGTGTAGATTGTTTACTTACTATTCGAGCATTTTTTGCGTAACCGTTTAATTTTGTTTTACAGAAAAATTAAAGCTAATTGAGCCTATAATGAGATTGGGAGTGTAATGAAATAATTCGGTGGAGTGTTGTACCCGAGTAGTTGACAACAATGATTACATTATCTTTTGTAGATTTTAAGACCAACATGCAGGGCAGGCACGACTTACTGTCCGGTATCATCATCTTGCTGCGAAATCAGTGGTCAATTTTCAGCTGAACAATGCAATGAAGAAACCTCTTTTTGTGGAACAAGCACTATCGGCGTTAATTCAGGAAACTGCTCTTCCGGTGATGTAAATACTCCGGTATCCTTGTTCAAAAATTACACGGTATATCATAAATTCAATTTTTCCGTGGACGTTGGTCACAACATAGAGATTTTGGAGCCAAGTAAAAGGTTTGAATATCTTCCTGGAGACATCATTGGTTGGATGAAGACATCATCAAGCGCAACACTCGCTGTGGACACGAGTCATGGTGAATATATTGTCGTTGAAAGCATTACATCCCTGCCACAGCCTACTTCACATGTTTACCTCTCGCAACAATTGAATAAGACGCACGGAACTGTTCTTTTTGCTGGTATTGCATCCAAACCCACAGAGTTTGTTGTGAACATAACTGCACCAAGTACACATGGAGAAAGAAATATATCGTTTGCTCACAAAACGAGGGAGGAAACCCTCACGGTAACACGGCCAGTTTCTGTTCTTTACCCCGTGGGTAATGTTTCTTTCACCGGAGCTACTAACTCGTGTTCAATATATGGACCCTTAGATGAACCGTTCAACATCTCTATCACTTTTCATTTTGGAACCAAGGCTCGTGTGGCATGGAAAGTAAACAACTTTTCTGTGGCTTCATCACCATACGAAACGCTTGGTATCCTGGACAAAACTACCTGGCAACAGAATTTCACATTCCCCAGTATCGATGAATACCCATTGATTGTGTTAGTCACAAATGGGGTTAGCGGTAAGTTGCTCACCGCCACTATTTTCATCCAGGAAAAAATATCTGGGCTTAAGGCTTTTAAGTGGAACAGTACAAAAACGTCCTACCAAGGATTCGAGACAAAATTCAATGTCTCCATCTCGACCGGAACGAACGTTACTTACAAGTGGTATTTTGGTGATGGTAGCGATGTCGTGGTGACGACAGAAAGCACCGTGAACCACATATACCACAAGTTCGGGACAATTAATACGACAGTTGAGGCAACAAACATGGTATCGTCAGTAAACTTCTCCTTTCTTGTAAATGTTTCCAATCCTGTAGAAATCACAGTTCCTCCGTTTGCCGTTTTTAATATATCAACCAATATTACGTGTAAACTTGCTGAACGTGGACCGGAAATGTACACCGTTGTATTACAGGTTGATAACGATTCATTGGTTTCATCAAACTGTAATACTATCCAGTATGTTTTCACACCAGGTCTTCATGATATCCATTGCTATATCCATAAAACAGTCGTTTTGCATTCCGAAATCTCCCTCTTCGCGGTCGAACCGATTACAGGATTATCAATTTTGGACATACCTCCTCTAGCCATTAATACATCATATGACGTTGAAGCCAACATAACTAGCGGAAATAATGTGTCTTATGAATGGAAAATCGGATCAGATGCGTATGATGCCTTTATTAACAGTTCATATTCAATTCCGTTTAAGACTCTCGGTGATGCTGGTCGCGTAAATCTGACAGTCACGGCAATAAACGCTGTGTCTAAGAAGTCTGCATATCGAATTGTTACGGTTCAAGAACCAATCGGAAAAGTGAAAGTAATTTCTTCCAGCAACCCAGCGAAAACTAACTCGACTGTATATTTTCGCGTCAACCTAACACAGGGCACCGAAGTCAATTACACTGTCAATATAAACACCACAGATTATAAAGATCTACAATCTACTCCCAAATTCACTCATGTGTTCTCCCAAGAAGGTTCATATATTATATTCGTTTCTTCAACGAATCTTATAAGTTCATCCAACACCACTTACCCGATTATTATACAAGATCCCGTCATCCCTCCCCTAGAAATTACTTGTCCGTCAATTTCACGAGAAGATGGGACGTGTATCGTATTAACAAAAAAGCAACTCCAGTTCGTGGCAAAGATACCGTATGCAACCAGTCCAACGTTCGAATGGCAATGGGGAGACGATGTAACCAACACTGACCGTCGTCCCAATATATCTGTATCAATCACTTCAAGTCAAAATAAAAATTTTTCCGATTTTAAGACGTACACGATCGTCGTTGTTGCAAAAAACAACGTTAGCAACGTTACAAAAGAGTTGAACGTCGCAACGCTTCACGAAGTTACTGGTTTTACTTTTGAAACTCCTGAGGCAGTTGCTGTGAACACAAACTTCGTTGTTGATGCAAATATTTTACAGGGTTCCAACGTCTCGTATTCTTATGATGCTGGTGATAATAGGGAAGAGAAAATTAATGTTACCAATCAAACTACAAGCTGGAACTATACGAATGTCGGCGTTTACCAAATTAAAGGCATAGCGAGCAATCTATTGAGTTTAAAACGTTTTCGGCGTGTGATAGTCGTACAACGAAAGATAACTGGTGTCAATATAGAGGTGATCAAGTCATTACAAACAAACAATGTGACCAATATTAAATGGAATGTCACTGGCGGTACGAATGTTACCAGTATCGTGCGTTTTGGTGATAATACCAGTACAACCATCAGTTACTCACAATGTCAGTTTGATGACTTAACCTCGACGTACAGTTGCAACGTGAAAAAATCATGGTCCAAAGCTGACATTTACGAAGTGAATATTGAAGCAAGAAACCTTTTGAGTGTCAAGGGGTTTGGCAGTACAAAAGTTACAGTCCAGGATCCTGTGCGTAATTTTGAAGTGGAGATCGATAAGTCATTCAAAAGTAAAGCAGGTGAGGGCAAGTTCTATGTGAATGAAGAAATTCCTCTTGTTTTTCATGCTCTCGGAACTAGCGTAAAATTCATAATTTATCGAAACGATGGAACCAATGACACAGAGTCTCCATTGACACCAAATTCTACCGACATCAAATACTACACTGCGGGCGAAACCTTTAAACCATCATTTAAAGCTTATAACGACATAAGTGAACGCCGCCTGAGAGAACACCTTACTATTTCCATTATCCGACGTCCAGAACCTGTAGAGATAAAAGACCTGAAAATTTCTGCGAAACCTGTAAAGTTCCATGAAACAACAAAGTTTGAGATCGACTACGGAGATGGAGCTGTATTTAAATGTTCTATTTACTTTGGCGATGGGAACGATGAAGACATATTAGAAAAAGACTTAAAACAAGGTACGTCTTATAAGTACAAAGAAGCCAAAAACTTCAAGGCCACATTGACTTGCTGGAATACCGAAGGCAGTCGAAACAAAAAAACAGAATCTACCGACGTTTTCGTTCATGTACCGATCGATGGCTTTAAACTGTTAAAATCTTCCATCGACGCGATTTATCAGGAGAAAATTGATATCGCAGTTTCGTGGCAGAAAGGATCACACGTGAATGTGTTTGCCGTTGCCGGACAAAATAGGCACATAAATGCGGAAATAATTCATTACTCCAAGAAATATACAAATGGTTCCGGCAAAGTCACCTTACCCGGAAACTATTTTTCGGCACCTGGTCACTATGTCGTGCGCGTTAACGCATCCAATGCCGTATCACGTGATTATAAAGAGTTGACTGTACATATTTATGAAAAGATTGATGGAACTCAAGTTATTTTCAATCCATATGTTTCTGTTCGTTATGGTTTAAAAGCGTACGTTACAGTCGATTATGGAAGTGAAATGCAAGTGACTTGGAATTTTGGAGATGGCACTTCTAGCAACTTTTCTAATTGCACTTGGAAACAAACCTGTTCTTTCGATCATACCTATTATAGGGAAGGTAAATTTGTAATTAAAGTCAAAGTTAAGAATGATGTGAGCGAAGGTGAGAACAATGGAACTATAGAGATTCAGCATCCTATCGTTCGGTTACAAATTATCACTTGAAGGTAAAAGTGTGGAGAAAAAAATTACGAAAATAAAATTAGAAAACGGCAAGGAAAATCCATCGCCAACCGATGCTAGTATAAATTCTTTTTATCTTGTCAAAGTTGGAAAGAAGATTACAAACGGTTAGACGAAGATAACACAATTGAACACACGTATGATAAATCCGGATGTTATTATGTTAGAGTTAGAATGAAGAACGAAGTCAGCGGTCTTCTTCTAGAACGTCAGGTGAAAGTTCAAGGTGATTACGAAAAGGCGGTGATAACCGCTGTAAGCTTGAGCGGACATAAAAATTTAACGATTTTACCTTTGGAATATCCTGTGAATATTTCGTCAAATGTCAATAACGATTGCCTGAAATATAACTGGACATTAAAAAAGAACTCCAAAACATTGAAAGAATATCATTCGAAATCTTTTTTATACACTTTCAAAGATCCTGGAAGCTATCAAATCGATCTCATCGTGTTTGACAGCGATAAAAGCAACGCTGCCATTAACGCTACAACGACAATAGAAATGGATAAATCAGTGACTGGGTTATTTCTATCTAGCAACGGAGTTGGGCAGGTGAACAAAAATGTCGAATTCATTCTACTCTGGGCAACTTTAGGAACTAAGACCGGTTTTACAGTTAACTACGCAGACGGCAGTGAGGTAGAGGTACTTGATCTTAAAAATAAAACAAAAACGTTCGGTAAGGATAGAATCCGGCTGCCTTTTGATCCAAAGGGACTTGAAGGCATATATTTCTCCCATAACTTTACGAATAGCAAAACGTATGAAATCGAAGTGCATGTTTTAAACTCGTCCGGCCCAACCAATGAGTTGACGCACCACGTGGATATCGAGAAAAAACCATGTTTTTTACCAAAGATTACAATCGTGGGTGTAAGCAAAGACGCAAAACGTCCAACCAGCATGCCATATGGGACTCAATACACACTTTTTGGTACATATAAAGCAGATTGCGCAGACTCTATTGTAACTGAATGGAGGATTTTTAAAGCCGATGAATATCTTCTTAAGACAACAAATTCATCTGTAATCCCACCAGATAAACACAGAGAAGTGGAGTAAGTATCAGGGATTGTTTTTACGATTTTAAGTTTAAGAAGACTTATTCGTCCTCCCTTCTGTGGAGCAGAGGAATGCCTATCGTGCATGACTGTATTTAGCAATAGGGTGGCATGTTCTCCGGAGGATTCTTTAATCAGTCATTTCCTCTATTCAGAGCCTTTTTCAATGTGCTTGTATTTTATCTAAAAATAAGAAAAAGGAACGAAGCTCATTTACCAAAGGTAGTATAAAAACATCATAAATTCAAAATGTGCTAGGCTTTCATCGTGTGCCAAAAACGGATTGAGTGGGGGAAGGAACATGGGGCTGAAGAGAGGGAGGGAGTTGTGCCCCCAATCTAAATATGAAAGACACTAGGGTAGGTGGGGTAGTATATTTGTCGATTATCTTATTCAATGCTATATATACTGACTATCGAAACCTTTTTTTAGCTATGCCAAATTTCCCTCAAGAAACAAATCTTCACTGCTCATTGCTAGAAAGGCCCTAGACCCGGGACTGTACCAATTTCAATTAGAGGCGAAGTTTAAAGATGAGAAGAAGAAAGCGAGTTCGCAGGAGATTGTTTACGTTAAATTCAAACGACCACCGTTAGTTGTCATAATCGAAGGTGGCAGCGCCCGGTCTATAGTCTGGAATAAGGCCTTCTACCTGAATGCTGAAGATTCAATGGATCCATTCAAAAGACATAATAAAGATCTAGATTTCAATTGGGAATGTAAAATCAAAGGAGATAATGAGCAAGGCGGTTGTTTTGGTGGTGGTAAAAATCTTAGCTTTAGAAAAGGTGAACGCAACACTACTTTTCGTGAAAGAATTCTTTTAGAAGGAAAAACATACCAGTTCACAGTGCTCGTTTCTGACAAGAACGATAAGAGCCACAAAGGAAGTTATACACAGGAAATAAATGCAATACCAGGAAAGCCACCAGAACTAAAACTCAGGTAATTTACCATTATGTCGATTTGTATAGTTTGTATAGTATGTGTAGTAGTATAGTATTTGTATAGTATGAGTGATGGCAGGTATATGAGTGCAATTGTTGTTTGAAATATTAAAGCCACCAGGCCGAGTCTAATTTGACAAGATTTTTAAACAAACCGAGTACTATTAATTTCAAATTACACAAAGGTGAGATTTGGGCCATTTGGCGGTAGCTATAGAAAATAACATATTACGACCACTGACCTATGCTACAGATCAAGTATATGAACATTTTCTAGTATATAGGTCACTGGTATAGGTCAGTGTAAGACTGATCACCAGGCTTCACCAGTGGACTTCACTCGAACAATTTTGTCGCTTCACAAAAGCTTTACAAAATACAAAACCATCCAACGTCCATGACATAAAATTTGGACGACGTTTGATTCCGCTATATGTAATTTCCCCGGGTGTAATTTCCTAACTTCCGAGCGGAATTAGTGCCCTAGTACGACGCTTAACAGATTCTATCATTTTATAATAGAAATACATTTTTGGAGTGTCGACTTTTGTCCATTAATATATTGCAGGTGTGTGTCAAATTGCGCTGCCAAGGTCAACCCAGAAGCTCGTCTATCAATAACAAGTGACTGTCTCGAAAACTGCGAAGGACTGAAATATAACTGGACGTTAGCTAGTGCTACCTCGAATCAAACATCACAAGATATATGGCCGAACAGAACTTTGACATCTAATAATTCCGCCAGTTTAGTGGTAAAGGCTGGGACCTTCCAACTTAAGAAAGAGTATATCTTCAAACTTTTTGTTACAAACGACGCCGGTAGGTGATCAAACCTATTTGCATATAGAAAAAACGTTGAAAATCAATGCAATGTTTTTAAGTCAATGCGGCAAAATCATTATGCCTAAAAATTCCGACATTTGCTAAAAAGCTATGCATGCAGTGCGTGTGCTTGATGGCTCGGCTGCCATAACTCGATCCAGTCACACTCTTCCTCTGGCTCAATATTCACGATTTTGATTACCACATTACAACAAAATTTCTGATTACATTTCAGAGAAAGGTGGCTTTGTGTCCTATAAAGTGGTAACAAATTCTCCACCCGTTGGTGGCAGCTGTACATTAACACCAAGAATTGGAATTGCAAGGAAAACCAACTTTTCGTTCAATTGTAGTAACTGGGTCGACGATGAACCTGATACAGTTTTATCCTATAAAGCATTCTATTCCTTTGGTGTTGATGAAGAAAAACAGAGTTTTTTGTGGTATCACGGCCCAAAAAGCACTGTAGTGGACTTGGAACTTCCTGCCGCGCCAGATAAATACGAAAACAATTTCACCGTGTCAATAAATGTTGAAGATCCGTTCAAAGCCTATGGTTCTATTTCTTTTCCTGTCAAGGTATGTGTCTGAAACAACTGTTCAATTTATTCATTTCTTGTTTTTCTACGTTCAAATCCGACAATATTTATAGTTATGCTGATTGATAAACTATCGAAATATCGATATGGAACTGATAAATTGTGTTCTGACCGTTGAAAAAGTAGAAAAAAATATCGAGTGGCGTAGAGGCCACGTTGCTTGGAAACATATACTTTCAGTTATCCCCAGATTATTCTAAGCATCAATATTTAAGCCACTTTCGTCTGATACGTTTTTCCACACTTACGTCAGTCACCAAACATTGTACATTCCTATACCAACAACTGCACTCAGCATCTTATAGAAGGCCCGGGGCATAATTCTTATTTGGAGCCCATGCAAACTCCTAACCAAAAACGTCACAAAAATGGTATAGTTAATGTAATTTATTAAGGTTTGTTATCAGGGTTTTATTTTTGGGAAGTAAAGCATTTCGAGGAGGTTTGGATCAGTGCATTCTCCCCTAAAGAAATTTGAAATTTACAGTCGATAAAAATGTCATTTCCTTCGTTTTAGGGGTGATATTTTTCACAATATTTAACACATCTGGATCGACCTACCCGGGAAATGCAAATTTATTTTTATGATTATTTTCTGGATTATTTTTGCTTTCAGCAATGGTTTTGTTTATTCCGGGGTCCCCTGCAAACCTGCAGCTCTGAGAAAAGTGCCCCTTGGTGGAAACTTATGCAAAATTAAAATTTACGATAACTTCTTCTATCTAGGTCAAAGCAGCCACAGTGGACTTAACTGAAGTTAGGAATTCTTCGAAAAAGGTTGACGACCTTATTAATACTGGGAATATCCAAGCAGCTAATATGATAGCGATGGGTCTTTTCAAAGGACTTGACGATGAAGATGCAGGAAGTAAACACCATAAATACAACGGACACAAAAAATACAACGAATATCTATTCTGAAGAAGAAGTGGATGAAAATTCAGATCATCATGAAAAGAAAAAAGAAGTAATTTAAATGAATGTATAACAAGTATATTTTAGTTTATGAAATTACAAAAGTTGTATAGTTGTTCATTTTACCTCAAAAACTCCTTCGGTCTGTTTCCTCCGTATCCCAATATATCAACTCCTTTTAGTCAACGCGACCTTTTAGGCAGATGAATTTCGAAGAAAATTTAGGACTAGGTTGTTTATCTGCAAGTTTTATTATGGGTCGGTCGCAAAATGTTTTCACTAATACCAAGCAAACATTTTTTAATATCGTTAATAAATTCCCTGCAGAGGCAGGGAGTTATTTCACCGCAACACAAAAGTTTGACTCAACATGCATGCACTCTTAAAAATTATATGTATGCTATATTTTGTTTCATATATATTTTAATTTTATATAGTCTACTTGTTATTTCATTTAGCTAAAAAAAGTGTACTTTCAAACATTTATCAGTGAATTTTCGCGTATTTATTAACTTACATTGTAAAACATTTTATTCTAGGCACTTAAAATCGTCGGAAAACTCGTCGAAGGTTTGCCGGAGGACCTTGATTCACGGAGACAGATCATTGATACCCTTTCATTTGCAGTGGGGGGCGATGTACCGAAGGACACTCAGGTTTGTTGAGGCCAGTAAAAGTGGAGGAGAAACCTCGGGAAATTTGTTTTGATCAGTAACCTTAAATATTTCTAAGCCATATTTTGTAACAGTAGTGGAAAAATTGCCTTCGTTCAGGCCAGGGTAATCGAAAACTTTGCATGATCGTGAAATCGTCCTCGTTGAATTCAAAAGGCAAAATTTAGTCTTTTTGTTGTTAGTATAGCTAAAAAAAAGAAATGCCGATATAGCTGTAGGTTTGACTAGATATTTTCAGCGATTATTACCAGTGGTAATTAGTTATCAAATTTTATACCGATCCTTAAAATTAAGTTTTTAGTTGTCTTTATTAGTAAAGAATCGCTGGTTAAAAAAATATACTTTCCTGCATGAACAAAGCAGGAACTATTCATCTTTGCTAAAATTTTATTGTAACCATTTTGCTCAAGGTTTCTCATGAGAAATTATCAAATTTTACTAAAAGAAAAAGAACCCAAATCTGGTCACACAGTGCCGATATATTATAAATTAAAATTATTATATTTTAGAAACAATCCCTCGATGCCTGCCTCAAAACGTCTACCTTTCTTAATGATGAGGCCGAGGAAGATATTGGGAATGTTATTATTGAGGATACATCTCTTGGTCTGACAAAATTGTGTGGCAATGTATTAGCCATATCGTCAAAGACTCAAGCTAAAATACGTGAAAAACAAAAGAATAATGAAACTGTTCCGTTAGAAGACACAGATGAGGTAAAATTGCCTTATCATCGTACTACTTTGAAAAAGATAGCTATATAGCTAGGAAATGTTAAAAACTTGGCATTGAAACTGAAAACTAGACTTTCCTTTGTAGGTTAATCGCAACGTTGATCAAGCATTCCAAATTGTAAACGTAACAACTGACTCCATTCTGAAGAAGAAAGTGCCGGATGAACAAAGTGTTTTAATGAAGACAGATAATTTACAACTTTCACTTCGTCGTGCCAGTGCTCAATTAACAAACGGATCGTCTGTGAAGTTTTCAAGTGACAATAATGCGACAGTAGATCTCCCAGATGATTTCGATGTTGGATCTTTGGGTGGCTCAAAAGCCGTAGACATTGTGGTAAATCATCTTTTGTTTAATTTATTCAATCGATCCACTCTTAACGTCGATTTATGTTTTGTAATATATCACGATTAGTTATACATATAAAGACATACCAAGCGACCGCTTCTTTCAAAAAATTTGAATGCCCGCATGAGGATTTTGCATGAAATTCTGCGTCAGCTACTAATTTTCATATATGCATATTTCACAGCAGTTCCCACACTTTGTTTTATAGGGACTGTTTATAAGGGAGAATCCTTATCAAACAAGTACCTCCAATACCTCAGCTGTTGTTGACTCGAGCTCGATTTCCTTGGAACTGAAACAAGAAGATGGTACCCCTCTCAAAGTACAAAATTTACCTGATTATCTTACCATTAAGATTCCACGAAAAGTGCCTGAAAATGAAACCGAGAATGAAAATAATGGAAACAGTGTAAGTACATTATGATGAGATGATGTCCGTTTGTGGTGGAAATTTAGGTATATAGCTTGTTTACGTAACAGCTGTGTTTCGCAGTCCGTATCGTAATATATTCCTTTCCTGAACTTTTTCTATAGACGATTTACAACAAGACAAAGTCTGAAAGAACACAATTAGATAAATTGGTGGTCTATGTTCTTCACTTAAGCTCTGTAAACAATGCATATGTCGTTGAGATTAAACCACACGATAATATGACAAACTTTACAGTCTACTGTCGTCGGGAAGGGACTCCGACTCTGAAAAAATACGACTTCAATTATACATTCAATGTTAACTCTACAGACCCTCTGTTTTTGGGAAATGATACAATAAATGGTCTCAAGTATTATGTTGGAGTTGCAAGTAGCGTCGGAAATGAATTCGTCCAAGCAAATTATACATTTATATCGTATCAAATTGGCTGTAATTTTTACCACGAAGCGAACAAATCTTGGATCTCCGACGGTTGTAAGGTAGGAATAATACTAATTAAGGCTTAGTTTGTGTCGCAATTTGGCCTCGTCGAAAATTCAATTCAAACAACAGATAATAAGATTCATATAGCCTCGTTATCATTTCATTATTTTATTGTTATATCTTATTATTTATTATTTTAGTGTTTGGGACAAAATAACAAAACGCGCCGTATAAACTAGCTCACACTTAATTTATTTATTTTTTGAATGTATTAAAATTCTATTGAATGGAAGGCAATTTTCTCATTTAATTTCCTCATTTACTTAAGCTAGGCAGCCTAGGCTGGCTTAAAATTGTTTTTTTTCTGTGCAACTGAACAGTGGTTTGGTCTTTTTAGCCCGATCGTCGTTCAACTCAGGAGTTGGTTGTATGTTTGTGCAACCACGCTACGTTGTTTGGGTCGAATTTCCTGGTGGCACCCAATAAGCTTGATGTCGCTGCACAGATCGATAACCTGGCAAATCTTGCCGACTATCCTGCACTTCTCGCAACCATTTGTGTCATTGCTGGAGTTTATCTTTTTGCAATGGTTTGGGCACTTAGAAAGGATCGGAAGAAATCTTACAAGGTAAATGTATATGTTTAAATGAGTTGTTTTCGTCTAAAACTAATATGTGAAGACGTAATCGTGAAACCGCGTGGTTGTTTTTTTGTTACTTATTTTAGACTACTCTCCACTGTGCCGCTGATAACGAACCATATGACAACTGCAGATATGAAGTAACTCTTTTCACTGGCAGCCGACGAAATGCCGGCTCAACAGCAGAGGCATCCATAATAATAACCGGAGATAATGGTGACAGCGAACCGCGTTTGTTACAGCGAACGTCAGCGCTCTCCTTCAAAAGAACATCCCAAGATTCATATCTTGTTACCACAGCGAACTCTCTAGGCTCCTTGCAGTATATACGTATATGGCATGATAACTCTGGTCCTGATCCATCATGGTTCCTATCTGAGGTAATCATACGCGATGTTGAGAGTGGAGAACAATATTTCTTCTTGTGTAACAGTTGGCTTGCTTGTGACGAAGGCGATGGTTTGGTTGAAAGACTGATACCAGTCGCAGGCCCCGAGGAACTAAAAGATTTCCAATATTTATTCATGCAAAACACTACGCAAGGATTCAGCGATGGACATTTGTGGTTCTCCATTGTTCTCCGTCCCGCTCAAAGTCGTTTTACTCATGCGCAAAGAGTCACCTGCTGTCTATGTCTGTTGCTCTGTACCATGCTGGTGAACGCAATGTTTTTCAAAGTGCCTGTGGCTGCTGAGAACAATGTTGACGTCGACGTCGGTCCATATCAGTTCACCTGGCATGAAATAATGGTGGGAATACAGTCCAGCTTGATCGTATTTCCAATCAACTTGCTTATTGTATCCATCTTCAGACGCATCGCTGCCAGACCCACAAAGAGTTCAAAATACCTCACTGGAGGCAGTTCAGCAAAACCAAAGAAAACTCCAGGCGTTGCTATAAGTTTGGGGGACATCGAAATGGACAGGAATAAAAGAAAAAATCAATCGAAAAACCAAGCAGGTAAAAGCTATAACCTTTTTGCTGTAAGGTTTTTCTGTCACGTTTTTTTGGCGACCAAATGGCTTTTTTGTATAATTTAATTAAAAAACAGAATATGAAAAAATAGAACATCCTAAAAACTGAAACCACTTTTCCCAAAACACTGATGATCGTGAATCTAGGTTTCTTTACCTATACGTGCATGATCTTCTTGAAAAACATCGCCAATTAAAATAGTTTTTTGAGGTATAATGCAATGGGATATTTTTGGATTTCTTTACAGTCCTAAAGAAACGTCTTAATGTTATTTGTTTTAGATGAAACTCCACATGTGGAGACACAAGGAACTACGAGAATGCGTCTTCTTCCATGGTGGTTTGTGTTCATAGCATGGTTCTTGGTGATCACTACTAGTCTAACAGCGGCTTTCTTTACCGTACTTTATGGTCTTCAGTTTGGTAAACGACGACAAGAGCAATGGTTAACAGCATTAGCTATCTCAGTTTTTCAAGATATTCTGGTGTCACAGCCTATCAAGATATTTGCTTTGTCTCTTTTTGTGGCATTTGTTATCAGGAAACCAAACAATGTTGACGTGAATGAGGAGAATGATAAATTGATACAAGATGAGAGATGGATTCGAGAAAGTTTGCATAACGTAAGGATCTTTTTTCTGTGAACAATGTGTAACTCCATTGAATGTACCGCTGGCAAACTCTATATTTTTAACCTTCAGGCAAATCCAGACGGCAAGGTGAGGGCAAAGGCTGAACGGAAGCCACCTGATGAATTAAAATTAAAAAAGATGAGACTTTACCGTCAGAAAGAGAGGAAGATGTTCGGTGTTTGTCGTGAAGTCATACAGTTCTTTTTCTTCTGGTGGATTGTTTTGCTAATTGCTTATGGTCATCGTGAACCGGATGCCCACAGATTGTCTACATCTATGGAGAAAACATTTACAGATCTTAGTGATGATAGTGAGAATTTTGCCTTTAAAAGAGGATCTCTCAAACATGATATTTTTATGGTATATTGAAAAATCTAAAATATATATCTGATCTACTTACTATATATAAACCTCTATATCAGGTATTAGGTAAATCTATAGGAGGATTTTTAAACGGATCCTGAATATGAAATATTATACGTGCTCTATACTGAAGGTTGTTGTATCATCAATTTCATGATTTCTTGCAGACAAAAAACAAAAAGGATTTATTGATGTGGATTACTGAAGTCATAATCCCGGGGCTCTCGCATGAAAAGTGGTACAACAATATGACTGATAAAGCGGGGTGTTATATATCAGACGGAGTAGGCTATCTCATTGGGAGCCCTAGACTGAGACTTTTGCGAATAAAAGAGGGTAAGCGTCATCATATGAAAGATCGTGTACATGTAGTCAGTTCAATGACATATGTATGTGAAGAGTACTTGAATAATAACTATTTCTAAACTTTTTTTGTTTCTTACAATTGAACGTATTTTGTAGATACCTGCGACATATCTTCAGAACTCGAGGGTAAAATCGACGGTTGTGAAGCTGAGTATTCATTCTCTGATGAATATCGAGAAAAATACAACGATGTTAAGTGGGTGCCTTCCAACATGTCTGCCGCCGGCTACATGTGGCAATACAGAACCCAAACTGAACTTTATGAAAGACCGTTCTGGGCAGATCTGGCGACATATCGAGGTGGTGGTTATGTCCTTAAATTGGAAAAGAAGAAAGATGAAGCTCTCCGACAGATCAATGAACTGAATGGAACCTGGTGGATTGATGGAAAAACACGTGCTGTCTTTGTAGAGTTCGCGTTGTTTTACCCCGGAAAGAATCTTCATTGTATTATTACAATCTTGTTTGAGTGTCCTGCATCTGGGGGATGCTCAGCAACCTTCCAAATCCAAGCCACGCGATTGGATGAATTTATTGGCAACTACAGAATCTTTGTTTTGGCATGCGAACTTGTGTTCATAATATCTATTGCTGTTTTCACGTACAAAACGATTAAACAAATGGTAAATGAAGGCGCCAAATATTGGCATCAGTTTTGGAATTGGATCGAGATGAGTATCATTGCTGTAGGTTGGACATGTTTGGCCTTCTATATCCTCCGATTTATTGCAAACAAATGGACAAAGGCAAAATTCAATGACGACCCAGAAAACTTTGTTAGTTTCCGTTACGTGGCTACTGCTGACCAGTTGTATGGAGTTGTTATTGCTTTTCTGGTGTTTCTTACGTCAATCAAGTTCCTTCGTTTGTTCCGTTTTAATCGACGCATGTCCTTGCTTGGCTCGACATTAAAGTATGCCGCTTGGGATATGTTCAATTTTCTTATCCTGTTTGCAGTGGCGTTTATTGCATGTGTTAGTGTCGCGTATCTTCTCTTCCAAACCAACATCGACATGTTTTCAAGCATCCTGAGCACCACAGAGACCCTGCTGAATATTATCCTCGGAAAATTCAAGTATATGAATCTAAGTCATGATACCTTCGTGGCTAGTGCAGTTGTCTTGGCTGTTTATTGCATCGTGG
Source organism: Dendronephthya gigantea (assembly GCF_004324835.1). Taxonomy (NCBI): domain Eukaryota; kingdom Metazoa; phylum Cnidaria; class Anthozoa; order Malacalcyonacea; family Nephtheidae; genus Dendronephthya; species Dendronephthya gigantea. Next base: position 2,135,402 of record NW_021163010.1, on the reverse strand, counting down.
TCGTATTTCTGCTCATGAATGTGTTCCTGGTGATTCTGAATGATGCATTCAAGGTAGTGAAAGGCGACAACGACCTACAAGAGAATGAATACGAGATCGTCGACTACATGACAGCACGTTTCAAATCTTGGCTTGGATTCCGTAACAAACCATCGCCAACAATTTCTGATTTCGAACACGAGTATGGATTTAAGCCAACCTATGTCGCGCCATTGAAGAAGAAGTACCAGACTCCAGCCACAGTAATCCTGGATAGAAAGATGCAAGAATTGTTGGATTTCGTAGAGAAGCAAGAACATCGCGATGTTGTTGAGAATATGCGCGTTGATCAGTTTGAGGACGATGATTCCAAGAAAAAAGCTCTGTTGCTTTTGATGAGCTGATCAGTATCATAAATATTATATAATCATAATCTATACATGAAAGTTTTTCTTTTGTGTCTACATATATTATTGAAACTACAATTTTTTAGAAACCCTTTATGGAGTGGTTGAATGTTGATGTAATTTTTCGAACTCAGGCAGGTGCCTATAGCTTCACAAATAATTGAGAAAAATAATTGAGAAAATAAGATTGAAGTTGTCAATTCGGCTGAAATCTTACTCAATTTTTTTTCTGAAACCTAATTAAGGTTCTGTTCATTATTAGTTCGCCAGCCAAAGTTAGTCAGAAAATGGACAGCAAAACCGTCCTAAAACGTTACAGCAGACTGTATTTGAATTGACAGTCGAAAAATATATTTGCTTTGAAGTTTCGTCATAAATTTCTTAAGCTTTTATTTACAGCTTGTTTCTTGTAAGCAATGTATTCTGTGATCATAATTTAAAACATAGAAATCTTGTAGATTGCACATTATTCCAATTATTTAATACTGTTTGTTGCAAACATTTTCCCATAACTTATCCCAGCACGAACTCGAAAATTGGACGATTTTGTGGATTTTTGCACTGAATGTAATATTATATAATGATTCATTTATCATAATTATATTGTTCGCGCTGATTTTTGTGCATTGTAATTTATTTGTAAGAAAACATCATGACTTGTGTAGCGAATTTGTAAGAAAATATCATGACTTGTGTGGCGAATTTGAAATAAACGCGTAATCATTACTTCAGATTTATTTTTCTGCTCTGTTTGTTTTTTCTGTTCTGTTTGTTATTGAAATAACAATATTGGTGAACTTTATCAATCGTAAAGTGATTTTAAATCCTTTGCGAAATATCTCTTACCACTTTTTTTATTTGTGCTTTGACATTCTGGGAATCTATCTTAAGCTATGATATTATGTCAAAGCGATGGTGCATATTGATTATTGTTATCATATTATACTCCGAGTAACCAACCGGGCAAGCTGAAAATTACGTACATGAATGATATTGTCCACTATGACGTATCATATATTATTTATTTTGCTCTAATATAGAGTGCAAGGATCATAATACGATAAAATGTTTTCAGACTAGTAATACATTTTAAAATACTGATACAATCAGCATAACGTGTACACTACAGAGTGTATCAAGCCAGCTACATATATACTTTAGCAGTGTCTGTGTAAGAAAACGTTTTCATTGCATGCTTACATTGTCCAATGTTATTAACCGGTTGGATTTGAAATTTTAAACAAAGGCGGCAAATTAACTTAAGATTTAAGAGTACATGATATGAATGCCTTTTTATATATTAATGCCCACGCATGCGTGAAGATTAGATACTTTTGCATTTTAGACTAGTACGTTTTGATCCAAAATAGGAAGTGCAACTGATTCACCACAGCTAAAAAGAGCGTATTAAAATTAGTAAAAATGCAAAGCTTGGTTACGAAATGTTGAAATATGCGGAAAATATAGCCTTGCAAAGTTTGCAAATTTTGTGTACTTTTGTATTACGCCCGGAAATTAATACCACAATGCATTCAGGCCGAAAATGGTAACAATTTCCGTGCGAAGCACAAAAGTATAAACAATGTTTGCAAACTTTGCAAGGCTATATCTTCCTTATTTTACAACATTTCGTAACCAACTTTTTCAGCTGTAGTGAGTTATTTGCACGTAAATTGCCTTTTTTATGTGACTCAACTATACACGTCGTGATTTAAATGCATAATCAGCATAAATTTAAAACTCCCATGACATTTTTATATTGTTGAGATGCCTTTCCGCTCACTAAAACTCTTAAAAAAGATAAATATTACACCATATATAGCTGATCTCTGGTAAGTGAATTCTTCGTCGGGGAAATTACGAGTATAATCCCAACAAAGTCCTAACACTGACTGAACCTAATTTGATACAATTTGATTCGTGTAAGTTAGCCATGGAATGATTACTCTACAGACATCGCCAATATTAGTAGAAATCTACAGTAAAAAATCTTCACCTGCATTTTTATCTTCTCCCCCCGTTTTATGAAACTGAGCCGACTGAGCCGGAGGCTTTTAATTTTAGCGTAAATTTAGTTTAAATAAAGCTTTAGTAGGCCTTTAGAAATTAAGAACGTTGCTCTAGCAACTTTTCCCCCCGTTTAAACTGAAACTGTACGATATTCTGTAGTCGATTTGAGCTCGCTATGGCAATGGCAGCACCTTTGAACTTCCGTCTTGCATTAAACTCGCGGTCGGAAAAAGAAACCTCTTCATCAATGCTTTCTTTCTGGTGATCTTGAATCCAGTGATGATTAAGAATTTCCTGTGCTGTAAATCTCTGTTTGGTATCGATTACCAGTAGTTTACTAACTAAATCTTTGGCATCTTGGGAAACATCGTCCCAGTAGGGAGGTAGGAACTCGTAATCCCCGGCAATAATTAGATCGAACAACTCGTCCTGGTCTTTATTAGGACTGCGGAACGGGGGGAAGCCACATAACATGATGTAGATAATAACTCCAGCAGCCCAGACATCAACTTTGAGACCGTACCCAGTCTCTTCTAATATCTCTGGGGCAACGTAGGTCGGCGTGCCACACACTGTAAATAGAGGTACCCTAACCTCCACGGCTAAACCAAAATCAGCCAGTTTCAAGTGCTTCTTTCCATTTGATGAAATATGAACCTAAAATGTGTAAAGAATAACATTACATTTTAGGTGCTGTTGATAATACTCATTTAAAATACCATATTCTAGCTGGGATAAATGTAATATTTAATTCTTTATCATAGTTAATGAAATTCCCCACAACAAGGTCCACTATCATAGGAAAAATTTTCAATTTTTATCCCACCCACGAAGATCATGAGAACCAGACAAATGTCATGCTTAGTAGTTGTCCCAGCTAATTAATACCTAATTAAACTAATTCTTACCAATAAATTCTCTGGCTTCAAATCTCTATGAACAATATTCTGCTTGTGAAGATATTCTAGTGCATTCGCAATATCTTGCGCAAATGAGCTTGCAATTGGTTCCTCAAACTTTACAGCATTAGATATTTCATCAAATAGATCTCCGCCAGTAATGAGTTCCATTACCAAGTAAACATCAAACTCTGTATCAATGGTATCATACAATTTAACAATATTACCATGGCTACATGCTTTCATGATTCTTATTTCATCCTTCAGCATGTTCTCTTTCCCTACTATTTTCTTTCTGTCAATAATTTTTAATGCATGTTTTTGTTTAGTTTCCTTGTTTGTACCAATCCTAACGACTGCAAAATTACCATCACCAATTTTTTCTCCTACTGAATAAATAAGTTCTATGTTATCAATTTTTTTTCTAGATTCACTTTTTTGTCCTCGATTAAATGCTAACCCATGGCTTGTATCTTCAGGTGAACTTAGTGTCTCTCCTTGGGAAATATTACCTTTTTTCTCAGAACTACTTTTGATATTTGTATCTTTCAAACTTTGGTTATTTTTACCAATGCTCTGATCTTCATTCTGAGAGCAGTTTTTCTTTCCATTCTTAGGTGTACACTTTTGCACAGTCTGTTTGTTCACAATATTTTCCTTAAGTCCCTGGGTAGAATTCAGAGAACTCGTGTTACTATCATTTTCGCTCTTCCTTCTAATTGTGGGCAGTTTCACAGAATTCTTAGATTGGGGATTGCGTGGGGAAGGTCTGTGGTGGGTGGACGGACTGACATCACTTTCATCTGTGCTGTTGATTGATGGTAATCTTATTTTCTGCGATCCATTCACCTTAACACCCTGAATTAAGTCTTCTAAGTCAGAAACATTAAATTTTTCATTTCCAACAGCAATAAAACAATCATCTTGCTTAAAAAGATCAGAGAGCTCAGTCAAACGCTTGCCAGTCAGATCATACAAACGTCGAACACCATTAGTTCCCCATACACCAATGGCCAAAGTCACCTCGTCTAACACTTGGTCGAAGGTCTGGGCGGTTCGTTTGTTCAATAAAACCTTTGCACTTCTTCTAGGCTTATGCCCATACCGAATCACTGTTATTATTCTAGGTTTGATAGTATCAGATCGTTTCCTGGGTGATGTCTGCTCTGTCGAACCTTTAGAGGTTGTGTAATATTTAGTCGATTGTGTCGCTTTGTCTTTGTTAACATGCTTCGAAGAATTCCAATATGGAAGATTGTCACCGACACCATATCTTAAATTCTTAAGTTTGGGAAATGACGAACAGATGTATCCCTGGCCACTTTCGAATTCTTGTAAATTTTCCACAGCTTTTCCAGTTTTTGTGAGTACATATCTTGCTCCGAGCGGTAGGTTTAACAACCTTGTAAGATCATTCAGCAACGTTTCCATATTACGATACTTCTGAGGAGTAATAGCTAGTTTATAGCCTCTAAAAAACTTGTCTCCGTTTTTATAAAAAGTCACTACTTTTGGAACCACATTTTTGGCTGCTCGTATAGCCATATTATACATATAAATTCCGTAATAAAAATAAACCTTTGGTATATCACGAGTTATTAATAAGCCATATGATATTGTTTACATTACAGTGTGACTCTTGCTAAAGTTTGTCCATGTATTAGATGGCTATGATGGGATATATAGCCTGCTGGGATTCTTTATATGGATCGTCCACGAAGATATTATAAATACGAGTCTAAACGTGGGAAACGTTTCATACAACTCACAGGATATCACTATATCCGGCAGACCCCACGTAATTCTTCCTCACCGACAAGGCAATCCAAAATATTCACAAGTTCGCCAGACAAGCAAGCAATTTGAAGAGGCTAGTATGAATAACCTCTGTCCAAAACGTTGACGTGAAGTTGTTTTTTAGTTCAGCTATATATCAGGAAGTTCTCTCAAATGTTGCAAATAAAGCTTCGCTTTATGAATTTAAACAAAACCGAAATTTTTTTCGCACGTTTATATATAAATTTATGGCACACAGGTAGCTATAGCAACAGTAGACAATTATAACGATATGTTTCATGTTCGTCGTTATGCAGTGCATAAAGTATTCAAATTTTAACAATAGGATATTTTACTTGTCAAATGTATGTCTTACGGTTTATGGACGTCTACAAATAATAATTCTCATATTTTGTAGACACAGTGTCACATCGCATTACTTTTGTATCATTCATTGGGCTTTGTAAATTGTAAACCCAGCAAAAATGATATAAACGAATGGTAGTATTGTAGTAAATCAGCAAATTATACAATAATGTATAATGGAAGCTATGATTATGTACATGACAGTTTGTGCAGCTGAAATAAAATGACGCTGAAATTTATTATGGTGGAGCGGGGCGTCACATTATTAAAAACTTGACCATTCCTTATTGGATCATTGAAGTCAAGAGCAACTAATCTTTTCCGGATCAAATTACTCAAATAACTTATTACTTATAGGACTGAATTTCCATGAAACTGGATACCGCATATCTTAATTTTGTCAAACTCCCCGTGTTTTAACAATCTAAAGATTTTTCAAAAATATGAAGATTGCAAAATCTGTAAAATATCATCAGCAAATTATGAAAGAATTTTTAGAAGAGGTCCATGGTTTAACAGATGATGCGAGACCCAATTATGTATTTAGTAATTACAGAGAATGAAAACATTTCATTAATGCTACTGCTTTCAACATGTGTCCTCTTTATCAATCTAAAAATATATAGCATAATAAAACACCTGCATAGCACCAACTTCGCAGTTAAAAACTTCAAATGTAACTAAAATTAACTGGCTAAAAGTTTTGAGATCTTCAACGATCCTTATATCGATAGCCATAGGGAGCTCGTTATATACCTTACGGCACCCGTAAATTGAAAGGATTGCCTATTGAACTTTAGTTTTAATTTTGCCAGCCTGACTAGAATAGCTTTATTTCTTGTGTTCTCGCATGAGTACTGGTTATTAAGTTGAAAATATCCATCTCGAGACCGCAACCACTTTCCTGAAGTGTGGAACCGACCATGCAAGAAATACGCGGCAAGGCTGATCATAGGGGGAAGGGGGGGGGGGGGGCGTAGCTTACTTGCCGCAAAAAATTAGAAACTTCACCTTCAAATTTAAATAGCAAAAAAAAGATTTAAGCCTTTCCACGTTCAAGTCACTTTTTTCAGTAAAATATGAGTGTCATAAAAATCGGCGTTGTCATTTCAACTGTTGGCTTTTATGGCGGCCTTTAATTTGGCGTCAAAGATGGCGTTCCAGTCTTCTTGAAACTCACTGGCAACAAATCAACTAACAATATCAACTAAAGCCAATTACAAAGTAAACAATCCAACCCACACCAAGGATCGATTGCTCATTCCATTATGATCGAGAACTGATTTAAATATTCGATTAAACTCGCGAAATTTAAAAACATCAGGAATGATTTATTTTATACTAGAAAAAGCACACCAAATCATAAACAGAATCCAATTGTTTGTGCCTGTACGTTCAAAAAAGCGACAGTGGAAAGCAGCCTTAATTGATCATAATTATATTGCATGTTTTTAAATTAGCTATATTTCCGGAATAAACATTACATATATTCATGCATAACCAATAACAACGAAATACCAATTCATTTCGCAATCCAAGTGACTTCAAGACTAAAAGGCATTTCCTAGTGACTTGTGTATTTGTGTATAATAATGGAACTTTTAAAGAGTTTATTTCTTCTTTCGCTTATTACTTTTGTCTCTAGCGATGAAGTACATTCTGATGGGGATGCTTTTAAAAGTATTTTAACGAAATTGTCACCGAATTCGACCGCGACGTCACTACGCCTACAAGACGTGAAGTCAATTTTATCGAAGCTTGGAATACATCGTTGTTCAAATGCCACCGAACACAAGGTACAAAATAGTCATATCTTTTAAAGTTATGACCTGGCAGATAGTAAAAGAGTAAAGGTTTTTTTATAAGAAATTGCATGTTTTCGCCTCCTCACAGTAACAATTTTATCAGTGGCAAAACTTGGCTGAATAACTGAATAACTTGGCTGATGTCACTGATCGTTTTGTAATTTCGTCGTTACGACGTTACAATCTTATAACTTTGTAAAAGTGTGTAGAATGTGCTTATAAATAAGTTGGGTAAAATAAAATAGCGACCGGATCGATGCTGAGACATTGATGCTGAGACATTCCATTGGCATTGATGCTTGAGAATAACACTAGCCATCTCTTCCATAATATACGTAACAAATTCTGTGGCCGTTTAAAACATGTATTCCCGCAATAAAACTTGCGTTAATGGCCGGATTTCACGGGCAAAATTTTTTAGCTAAATGCGACATATTTTGCCTGCTTTTTTGAATTGTGAGGAATCAAGTAGAAACAATGTATTCGAACGGTCGAAATTCAGAAATATTTCGCCGTGAAAAGGCCTGTTGATTCAGGCCTTATAACGTTCGCATGAAAGGTTAAAGAATATAATTCTTGGAAACTGCATGATATTTCTAAACTGCTCGGTATAGAAATTCGGCATCAGCAAAACAACATCAGAGCTCGTTACAACATAACCCCAAACTCGGTATGTTATTCCGATATAGTGTGTCACATCTGAAACATTGTTCAAGATTTTCAATATTTCAACATCATCATCAGTGAACGAAACGGAGTTTTCAAAGTTTGCGCAAATAATGATTTACGCACTACTACCAAATGAGGAGCATTCGGATGAACATGATGATGATCACGATCACGATGATCACGATGATGGTGATAAACATGGTGAGAACGATGAAGACCATCATGACGATGATGACGATGATGACGATAGAGAAATCATCAAAAATATTGATGTTGATAAAGAACTTATGGAAAGATATGGAACACAAAATTTTTGTGAACAAATTGTTGACCAGTTGTTAAAAGATGTCAATAAAACAATAGGAAAACAACTATCGCGTGAGAAAGAGGTAAGTTCAATGCACGAGGCCGGTTGTTCGAAAGGCGTTTAGCTTAAACGGTGGATAAGTTAAAAATGGAAAACCAAATGATCTATTTATTGAACAACGGAGCTGAAATATTTCGATGTAAATTGTTTAATTGTCAATGGAAGTACATATTAAATGCATAAGATGCAGGTTCAGTCATTCACAAGATGTATGAGAGTATTTTTAAGCTTTGGCTCATCCACCGTTTAAGCTAAACGCCTTTCGAACGCCTCTTATCGGGTACATCGGACAAGAAAATCCTATTAACTAAGCAACTTTCGAATTTCGCCGGATCAACATTCGCCGGATCTATAACCAAAATTGCAAATATTAAATATATTTGCTTTCATCTTTAAGACTTTAAGCCACTTTAAGCCGCTTTATTTGTCTTATGGTTTACATGCCCAAAGTTATTAAGTTGATGGATGAAAACTTATGACATGCATAAAAGGATAATTATGCCGTAATCTCTGCCGGTTATCTCTTTCATTTTATATGAACAGAAAATACTTGATCAATATCAAAACACTTGAAAGCGCACTTTAAGGCCAATTTTGAACATTGTCCATGGCGACAATTCTATTATTATGGTTCTCACGACCACGTATTGCGTATATGTGAAGACCCAAGACTAGTAGAAACTGACTCATCAAAGAATCGGTATTCTTTTTGGCATAAATGCACGAACATGCAAAGTCAAAACAAAAAGCAGAATGGACGTCGTGGGCGGTGAATCGAAAGCCTGATTTTAATTCGTTTTTAGCATATATATGTATAAGCCCTGGTTTGTAGCATGAGATAAACACATCAAACATTTCGGCTTAAATTCATGCAAAAGAAACAAAACCGGGAATTATTCTTTTGAAATCTCTCTTTTCTGGGCCTTTTCTTTCTTGTTTTATACTTGTGCTCATGGCTGTGTGTGGATGCTTGTGACGCATGTTTCACTGTTGAACCTCTCGTCTTTTCCTATACCTGCGAAGCTCTGCGGGTTGCACCATTTCAAACAACTGAACCATTCAAATTCAAATTATTCGTAACGTACACGGTATTGCGAAAATTTGACAGCTCTGCAGGAAGTTATCCCTGCAACCCTTTAATCGATAACAGCCAATGTAATTAGCACGCCATTGCCTTTGCAACTGTTTAAATAATTGAATAGGTTGAAGTGTAGACCAAGCCTATATTTAAAATTCCAATACAACTACGATCTTTTCTGCCTTTGGAACAAAGCGGATTTTGGGGAGAAATTCCGATCTTGTGTTTCCGGCCACACAGAGTGACATAAGCAAAACAACTGCAATCCTTTGAAACCCGGCCGTTCAGGATTTCGCTGCGAATGATCCCCAGGAGCGGGAAAACGCAATTAAGAAGAATTTCATGCTTGGATTTTCAATGCACAAAACTGAGCTGGAATTCGTATGCTCTCATTCCTCTGTTAGAAAATCAAATCATAATTTAGTCAAAGAATCAGTAAACGTTGTTACGTAACAGTATATCAAACCACTAACCACATCACGCTATTTAATGCTTAAAGTGTCGGAATGTTGCCATTATCATTCACTTTTATCCATGCAGTAGATCGCATTTTAAAACTCCAGGATTATGCAAGGCGAGTAAAAAGCTAATGCCTTTCATATCGGAATTACTGCATCCCATTAAACAACCTTGCTTTTGTCCCCAACAGACCTAGGACGCATGCAGTTATCTATCGCTAGATTAGAATGCATTTGCACTAACAAAGAGGACAGAAATCGCGTTTCATATTGATTAATAATTCACTAGGTAACTTTTATTAAATCACAGCTTCGCAGCCGCTACAGGCAAATTCGCATGTATGATCAGTCATTTTGATCAAAAACAGAAAAGGATCTCTTTCCGTCGTTGCCGTTTACTCTCCCAGCGGGCTGTTTGTGGTTGAAACGATTGTCCAATGCTATTATTTTACTGTCTTTTATTTAGTGTTTCTCTAGTGATGATATTTTCCATCAACTAAATATTTCGAGCGATGACGATGACAGCAAATCTCATCTGCCAGAGATAAGTGTGATCATCATATCAAGATTATTATCAAGGACAATGCATCGATGTTAGATACCAATCCCCTCTACCTTGCTCCTCGTATTTTGTCAACCAATTGTTTCAGGAGTACGCAGATCTAGAAAATAACGCCATTAGTGAAAAGAAATTTAAAGAATTACTAAAGAAGTTAAAAATCGGAGGACCCGACGAGGAATCACATGACGATCATGACGATCATGACCATGATGACCATCATGACAAGCATGGTCGTCGTCGTCGTCGATCCATAAACGATCTTAGCTATCCCATTAGGTCGCAGATTAGCGGGAATTCAGCCATTCGTAAGGGACGATATCGGAGAGAAACCGCTCATAATGACACCGCTGTTAATGATGGAAGCAAGAAACCGAAAATGTATCAAAAGGTATATTACTTAGAGTGCAGGGCTCTCACAATTTAAATATGCATACTTTTCATTGTGGGGGAGGATGTTTTGAATAAGCTGAGATAAAGAACATTTGAAAAGAATATATTAAATATTTCTCCTTCCCCTCAAGAGAGTCAAACTTTTCTAAGAAAATTTCCTTAAAATTGAGAATGCTGTTAGAGTGGGTATTGATGTTGTACTTTTAGTGATTATCAATCTCCTAGCTGAGGGACGAAATTCTTAGTCAGTATTATGAATCTTAATATACGCTAACTCGATAGGTTTTATATTATATATAACTATAGTATTAACGCGGGACGCGGGTAACAAGGCCTGGTGCCAAGTTTGCTTCCTCGGGCTAGTCTGTAGAAAAACACTTAAATAAAGGTTGTTTAAATAAATGTATAGCTTAATACTAAGCTTGAAAAAGAAATATTTTTATCAAGTTTATTATAAATCTTTTGCAGTAATTACGTAATTACACTGAATATTCTAAAAAGTAAAAACAGACACATGTAGCTACAATTATACGGTGACATGGATAAAACTATCAACAGAATGAGAACTGAGTGTATGTAATACACTACTGAGAAAAAATATCATATGAAAGTACAAACAAACAATGTTAAAAAGGTGTTAAGGCCAATCTCATCTATATAGTCCAGAAATGCGTTCTATATTGCTTTTTATAGATGTTGAACAATATATTGTTTTTTTTAGTGTTTTACCGTTGACGAGTTTTTTTATATTTACCAAATAAAGAATAAAACTGAGGGTTTTGATAAGACGAAATTTCAAAGCGTTAGTTCAGCTCTACTTCAGCAAATAGAAAGCGACGTTTGTATTAAAGCTGGTCATCCTCACGATGAGAAAGATGTTGCAGACAAACATAGTAAGCTTCTAGTTCTGAAAAATAAATTAAGAGACCCTGACAGACAATAGACCCTAGGAACGTCCCTAGAAAGCTAGGCCAGACAAGCAGTCTAGTTTGTATTAGATAGCAGATTTTCGGACAGACGAATGTTAGAAATGTCAGAAACGTAAAATGACATAGCGAGCCAAAACATCTATATTGCATGGCATTGCGTGCATGTCCCATGCTTTTACACCGTCACCGAGGATATGGTTAAAAAGGATGATATTTCTTATTTTCTTTAGAATGGGGCTATGGCATGCTGGCTGTTGCCATTATCAGCTTCTGCTCGATTTTAGGAGTTGCAATTATTCCGTTCATGGAAAAGATATTTTATCAAAAAGCAGTTATGTTCCTTATTTCATTGGCAGTCGGTACATTGGTTGGTGATGCACTGCTACATCTTTTCCCGCACGTGAGTAATTTTAAAAACATATTTTATACACGTTGGAATAAAATCTATAAATTGCCGTTTTTAGTCAGACAAGGTTTTTTATTGGTAGAGAGTATTCTCTAAGAACGCCATTATCTGATGACTTAGAAAAAGGGTTAAGTTAAGTGTCAGACAGTAGAATTTTTAGTAGAGAAATGATCTGATTTTTACATTTTGAAGGCACTTGGTTTTCATGCTAATCATGATCATAGTCATGGTTCTGAGTCAACGGGTGAGAGTGAAGACAGAGACTATTTATGGAAATTTCTTGTCGCAACTGCCGCTATTTATGTGTTTTTCATCTTTGAAACTATAACACACCTGTTTCTACGCAAGTCAATTGGTCAATCACATTCCATGGAGGTACGTTAATCAGTCAAATTAGGTCTCGATGACATGATAGAATAATATGTTTAAAAAGAAGAGGATATAATTGGACTCCTGCATGTGTTTGACTTGCAACAGTGTAAGAAAACAGCATCAATTTAATATTTCAGCATACTCGACGACACAAACAAATTAATTCACATGATCATGATCACAATGTAACAGAGGTAGCTGCAGTGGAATCTGGTTACAGCCATAAGAACCCGGGTGTCGCATCAATGAATATGGTAGGTGGAGTGACAGGCAACGAATTTCTTCCAGTTGTCACATTGCTTTATTTCATATTTTTGTATCCACCCGCTCAAATCATAATCTTCCAAATAATCTATGTTGATCATTCATTACATTTGATCTTAAAGGGTTACGTGAACAGTGGAGGGCCTGACGAATTTGGCAAAAGCCAGAACGTCAAGGTATAACTTTGATATTTACCATTTCATGAACACCATGCATGCAGGGTTGATGAACACCATGCATCTAGATTATTGAATAAATTAGTCGAACATTATTATGATCATAATGTTCGTTTTCTTTGTGCTCAAAGATCAAAGGGCCAACCACAACATTATTTGGCTTCTGTAATTTTTCGGTAATCTGGCAACCGTGATGAACACATTTGAAATCAGTTGAATTTACGAATTTTATTGAGTGCTATTTGTGCATCATTCCTTTTTTGGGAGGGGGAGAGCAGACACACAGCCTTACACCACACGAAGTAATATTTTTTCTGTATGTTCACGTATGTGAAAAGGATGAAAATGTTCCAAAGACATCGGAAATCAGAGAGGAAGGAGAGGTTAAGAAAACGATTTCTGCGGTGGCATGGAATATCATTATTGGTGATACAATCCATAATGTTGCTGATGGTATAGCCATTGGCGTGGCGTTCTCGGATAGTATAGCTGGGGGAATAAGCACTTCTATCGCAGTGTTCTGTCATGAGCTGCCTCATGAATTAGGTAGGTATCCATCTACGAAGTTAAGAAGTGTATGGATATCTTGGATTCCAATAATCTTTTCTTCATTATCTCGTATATCGGAGTTAATACCGGAAACGACCTTTTCCATCTGTCTTTGAGCATTCAGTTTTTCTGAATGGTAAACGAAATATAGCATCACTTCAAAAATATCGCTAATAGAAAACTCGTTCCGTTGGTGAGCAGGCATGCAGATACGTTTTGAAATGTAGTGATTATATCGTAGTTCAATTGTTTGGAGATGAAGGGGTATAGCTTTTCCCGTGGAAGGGCGGATGGTTTTTCTTATACAATTTGAAGGGGGAGAGGCAACCTCGCAAGCCAGGCTCTTTTACCTACGCTCCTCGCGGGCCACGCTGGCTTGCGAGGTTGGGGAAGAGGAGGGATTGGAAATATTTTCCTTTGTGTCTGGACGTAAAGTAAAATTGCACTGTAATTTTGCTCTATAAATGTCTGCATGAATTAAGATGACTACACCAGTTATATCCTTTTCCGTCGTAAGAATTTTTTTTTACAGCCTCAAAAGAGTGGTAGCAAACCCAGCCCAGAATAATGCATGTTACTGTTTTCTTCATTCACAGGTGACTTTGCCGTGCTGCTAACAGCAGGGATGTCTGTGAAGAAGGCATTGCTTGCTAACTTTATCTCAGCTTGCTTCTGTTTCGTTGGCTTGGTCATGGGAATACTAATTTCGGACGTCAGTGAAGACATTAATTTATGGATTTTTGCTGCAACTGGTGGATTCTTTATTTACATCGCACTTACTAACATGGTATAACCTCAAACGAAGCATAAAACTCAACAGCCTTAATTCAGGGGCATGCATGTATTATTTGCTAGAAATATTGTATGACGATTCTGACCATTCCTAGTGTCTTGCATGGTTTCTGTTGTACCTGATTAAAGTCGTCAATTACTTTCTTTTTGTTCCGTTTTAGTTACCAGAGTTGATGCACAGTGCTGAATTCAATGCGGTATCATGCTTTTCAAGATTTCTCTTTCAAAATTTGGGCATTCTAACTGGCTTTGCAATCATGTTTCTGTTGTCCTACTTCGAGGAAGACATAAACATTGAATGAAGACTTCCCCGGCATGCAAACTGAGTTCAACTGATTCATATTCATATTTATCATTTGTATGCACATGATGAACTCAATTTTACAATGTTCCACGTTTTAACTTACCAGCATGTAGTGTCTAGCGTTTTATAATGCACAATGGTGTATATATAACCCTTTTATAATCCACAATGGTGTATGTAAACTTTTTTTATGTTAAGATTATACTGCATAACCATTACAATAAATTCAAAAACCGTTGCAATAAACCGTTACGCAAACTTTTACTGTTATTCTTATTCCAAATATGTTCTAAAGTTCGGTTTGCCCTATGTAAATTATCAATCTCCTACCGTAAGCTTTTCGTATTCTGCCAACTCCGCATTCCTATCTCCGCATTCAGTACTCCGAATACAAAATATTCCCACTGCCCCCTAAATTGTGTTCTAAGCATGCGCAATACTTCTTTCTTCTTGTGATCGTCACAATCAACTGGATCGTTAATATGATGTGTTGTTTTATTGAATTTTTACGTAATATTTATTGTATGAGTTCACGTTGAAACAAAACTATATAGGGTATCTACACAGTGGGATAAATGACAGAGGAATGCCAAGTCGTAAAAACGAGGACGAAGAGCCGTTTATTCAACTACACGAAGGGGCAGAAAATATAACTATGAACTCAATGAATTTGCCTGACAACATGACGGAATTAATACATTGTCATGATCTTAGGCTGGTGACATCAAACAGAAAAGCATGGAAAAAATTGATAATTGCTAGTACTTTATGTTTTATTTTTGCCGTAGGAGAAGTAGTTGGTAAGTAGATATTTCGGTTGATAATATGTAGACTGCGTAGTTTATATCGTACAATTATTGCCCAATAATCGCCATAATTTTTTTATAATTCGCCGACTACATAATGTAAATACTTATTTAGCTGTTGCTTTTCGATTGTCGTTTCCCTGTGGTAAGAATGCGCTGAAAAAACGTGCATGGTTAAAAAATCTGGCTAAATTTTCAAGCACATAGATTACAGATTCCAAGAAGTAATGCCAATTGATGTTTAATACCATAAGTGAACTCTGTGTTGAATTCCAACCCTGGTAATACCAAACAAACAATTTCCTGAGCTAGTCAGACCTAAGTTTATATGATGAAATAATAGCTTGGCAATATCTAATATTGTATCATTTGGTACAAAAACAGTCATAAAAGTAGGATAAACATCACCAGTTCCTGCTGCATTAAGCAAGCAGTTTGGACTGTTGTAGCTTAAGTAAAAAATTCATACTTCAAACCATCAGGTGTCTAGTCAGGCAGTTTCGTACAGTGTAACAATATCCCCTAGTTTGAAATTGTTTCAGTGGAATCGATCAGAAAGATATGTGGATTAGCTATGTGTTTAATGCGTTTCAGAATTTGAAAACACTATCCTCTCAAGCCTGACAATGTGTGATCACACTTAGCCTCTATTGGGAAATTAAAAATTTAATGTATAGACTTTCCTTGGAAGAAAAGGATGTGGGATGTATGGGTAATTTAATTAAACAATAGATCCTGACAGATTACACAGATACAGGTAGCTTTGAAAACCCCAGAGTGGTTATATTTTTTATTGCTGAAAAATATGTGAAATGTCTGTAGACTGACATTGCTTTCCACCAACCAGAAATATTAAGTTTATAATTCTTGCAGCCAGTTTGACAATGTGCTTGCAGAACAAAACTATGCATAAATCTTACAATGCCTTGAAATGAGCTTCTGGGCAATGTGAAAGCAGCTTCTACGTAATATCAGCTAGACATCAGAGATTCTTATCACAATTAAAATATTTGAATGATGTTGGCATAAATAATTTCCCAGCAAAATATGTAGGTAGCAACATGGAGCTGACTGCATTGTAGATCATACAATCCACATTGTCTAGTGTTGACAAATATGTTCTTTTTTCTGTAGTGGGGACCTGGGTATATAGGGCAATAATTTACAAATATTAAACACATATTGTGTTTTTTAAGGTGGTATCTATGCTGGAAGTTTGGCTATAATGACAGATGCCGCACACATGTTTTCTGATTTTGGGACATTTTGTATAAGTATGTTTGCTCTTTATATTGCCAAGAAACAGGCAAATCATAAACGAACATTTGGACTTTACCGTGCAGGTATGAATTGTTGTAAATATCCACTAAAACACTTCTGTGTGTTCTGTACCCATATCTTTCTGGAATCTGGATTAGAATGGAATCCAACAATTTTTACTTTTTCCAACAGAAATACTTGGTGCTGTATTATCTGTCCTTGTCATATGGTTTTTAACAGCAGTATTAGTATATATGGCAGTACATCGGATCATGCAGAAAGAATATAACATTGATGCAAATATCATGATTTTTACAGCTTCATTTGGTGTTTGTGTCAATGTTGTGTAAGTATAAAACTATGTCTATCCCATCAGGTTTAAGTATTCTTATGCAGGGAAACATTAATATATTTGACAAGATGCCTGCTCAGGTATTCACTTGGGCTACAGTTATATCTCCCTTGAGTTTGTAATGGCTAATTTTTGGTGTTATGACATGTTTGTTACACCTGAGGCGATCCTAGAATGATTTCAATTTATTTGAAGAATTCGTGCTGCCCACATGTGATATTTGTAAACTTGCGACAGAAAAAGAAAAACCGAGCCCATTTTTCAACTTGGGCTACTGTAGTTAAAATCTTACCATAGCTGGTGTACCTATTCATATTTTTCCCCTACATAGCTTGGGTTGCATCCTTCATGAATCAGGTGTGGCTCATTCACATGGTGGCATGCATTCTCATCATTCTGCAGATGAGAAAAATATAAATGTCAGGGCAGCATTTATTCATGTCGTTGGTGATACTGTTCAAAGTATTGGGGTACTTATTGCTGCACTAGTCATCAAATTTAAGGTAAAATGTCCTTAAGGACTGTATTAAACCAGAGAGACTTCCAGTGTTTCCACATACATACAGTAAAAGAGTCAGCATTTTGCATCTCTATTGGGCCACAGTGAATGGGCTGCAAGTCAGTGGCATATATGAGCTGAGTTGCTATTTTGTACCCGATATATGAATGAATTATACTGTAGCAAACCCAAGTTAAGAATTTCTATTGAGTTTGAATCACGCTCCGACCAGACAGGCAAGTCTTTTTTGGCAAGAATTGACCTGAAGGAGCCTTGCTTATATGTCGTTTATGTATGCAGTCATACGAAATTTCCAACAAGAAAATTTGCTCTTATGTATGAGTTACAAGAAATATTTTTTAAAAATGTTTTCAAGGAAAACTTATTCACTCAATTAAGAAAACTTTTAATTTTATTCCTCTCTCTAACAGCCTGGATGGGCGGTTGCTGATCCAATATGCACATTTCTCTTTTCATTCTTGGTTCTGTT
This sequence comes from Dendronephthya gigantea, assembly GCF_004324835.1. Classification (NCBI taxonomy): domain Eukaryota; kingdom Metazoa; phylum Cnidaria; class Anthozoa; order Malacalcyonacea; family Nephtheidae; genus Dendronephthya; species Dendronephthya gigantea. Next base: position 2,117,437 of record NW_021163010.1, on the reverse strand, counting down.
AACAACGATCGGTATTTTACGAGACGCACTTCATATTTTATGCGAAGGTAAGTTGAATGATGTAATACTTGCTTAGAGGGGCTACCTGTTTTAATTTTATACGTCCTCTAAGCTTGTGATTCTATTGTAGTTCTGTTATTATGAGCCCTGCGAACTAATCCGACGATCCCTCTTGTCCTTTTAAATTTTCATAACGGCTATAAACAGTAAAAGGTTTCAGTTACAATTAATCTTACGCATTTGGAAAACTCACTAACTACTTTTTTCGCCACGTGCGTTTCGGCGGGGATTCCTCGCTCTTTTTTTTAAGGGGAGTTACCTCTCTCTGATTGCTTGTGATTTTTAAATCTGTTAAGGCCCGTTTACGCTTGCGATTTTTGCTGCGAGTTCATATGCGATTTTCTTCTTTTGATAGATGTGAACGAGTGAATGAGTCACTGATGTTCAAGTAAGGGCTCTTACACATCAGAGCAATACGTAACTTATTATTCGTTCACATCTACCAAAAGAAGAAAATCGCACCTAAATTTGCAAATGTAAACTGGCCTTTAGACTTTCGCATTGTTTGGTTTCATGTTTTCTCAATGAGAGCAGCAGTGGAAAAGGGTCTAAACCTGATTTCAAATACAACCGATGCAGCAATCAGTACGATATATTACACGGATAGTGTGGGATGTTTCAAGATGCTTCCTACGGCATCTTTTGATTGTATCACCTTGATTTAATTAAAGAAATATTTTTAGGCTCGCCCAAATCATTTGATTATTTTCAAGTCAAATCAATGTTGAAGGATATACCTGGAGTGATGATGGTTCACAATTTACATATTTGGTCTTTGAATGTCGATAAACACTGTTTGACGGCTCATTTAGCAATTGGTAAGACCATGTATTTCTTTCTCTTTTTGATTTAGTAGAGTTGCATTATTCCCTTCCGTTCATGCCCTGTTTACTGCAATAGAAACTATCTATCACCAGTATGGAAACCCTTTCTCTTACACCCATACCCTTGTATGCCAGTTTTAGGTGATGAAATTTGACAATTTTGAAATTGAAACGACAGTCGTAGTAGAACCAGTGACATTTCATTTTTTCGCGATAGATAACGTAATAATCAGTTATGAGTAAGACAATACCGCAAGACATTGCCCAAGTCGTGTTCAACGGGGCTTGTTCGGTTAATACATTTTGGTTTATATACTTTTCTTTTGTAGACCTAAATATTGATTCTCAGGATATTCTCCAGCAAGCATTACAGTTACTGAAGGAACAGTTCCGATTATTTCACATAACACTTCAGGTGGAAACATACCAACCAGCTGTCATGTCATCCTGTCCCGACTGTTTGACACTAAATGCACCAATTAACTCTTGAAATTACATTTTTGGGGGGGATTGATTTTTATTGATTATATTATACAAATTAGCAGATAAATGTCTTAATTATGTAGGTATATAATTTTAAACTGTAAAATAATTGCTATAAAATAAAATTGTAAAATTGAGTTTGAACGAATCAACTACAATCTTAACATTTTCTTAGTCCACGTCTTTAAGCATAGTGCAATCCATTGAATTTCTTTCAGACAGTATTTAACGTTAGTGCATGATGATTGAAATGGCATCACCATTTGTTCGGCTGTTCGGGTAGTTGAGATTACAAAACACGCGTAATCGAGATTACAAAAAGCATGACATGATTTTGAGGTGATAAAATGTTTCAAAGTGAGGATGCGCAAGGACGGTGTTGCTGCCTTTTTTTCAAGATCAAGGGGTTGGGCAAAAATTTTAAAATGCGCTAAAAGTCCTTACCACTTAAAAATCATTGTTTATTTACAAATTTGACGTGTAAGGAAATGTTTTTGACGTGCATTTTGACGTGTAAGGAAATGTTTGGAGAACGTTTTGGAAAAAATCGAAACACTAATATATAAACATTTGTAAGTCTAGACATTTTTTATAATATGACTGTATCAATGTGTCTTAAAAGACAACCACATAAATTGCTAATAAAAACTGACTCAGTCAAAATCTGTAGATTTGTCAATTATGTCTGGTAACGAACTTTCCTTAAAACAACAACACTGGTCTGGTGAAATGGAATAACCAAAATATAGCGAAGTGCTTAATGGAAATAGGTAGATAGAGGCACGAAGCAAAAATAGGTGTACAGAAAAATATTCTCATGAACTGAACGGTAAAACGCTGTCCCTTGTGACAAAGATGATAAGCTCACGAACTTTTCAAGTGTACAGGGTGTCTAAAAAAAACACAACCACTTAAATATGCAAGAATATTTTAAATATTGTTCGGGTTTGCACCACAGTTCAGCTAAAATGGCTTTTAGCATTTTAAATGAAGGATTAAAGAGCCATTTTCAATTCCCAGAGGTGCTTATCTATTGTGCTTTAGAGCTGTATTAATGTCTTGCATATTTAAGTGGTTGCGTTTTTTTGAGACACCCTGTAGTATGAAAACCGTTGGTTATTACAATGGTTATTATATATTGATTTCATGATCGATTTAAATTGTATGCAGTTGGCATGAGTAAGGTCTGGTTCACACGAGTGAAATAAGAACAAGGATAAAGAATGAAAAAAGGCAAAACAAAGAAATGAAATCACCGTGGGATACAAGCATCGACATAACCACAAAGCACAAGTCACAAGACTTCAAGCATGAGACAAGACAAAAGAAATTTCAAAAGAATATATTTCCTGCTTTGGCTTTTTTGCATAGATTTAAGTGCGATTATGAGCGGAATGCATTCAAAACAAGAGATAATCATTTCAGATCTCTCATTACCTATTGTTTTAAATGCGTTCCCTTAGTTGTTGTTTACTCGTTTTGAGAACAACTAATATTGATAGCCTCTGGTTGACTTCGCTCCGTCGGTTGGTTCACTGGTTGGTCAATCCAAAATATCCAACCAATCACCCGCGTTCATTTGTACTGATGATGTTGCTTAGCCAATGAAATGCACAGATTTCTGATTTTCTAGACCCTCCCATCCATGCATACGATGCCAGACTAAATCCTTACGCCCAAAGCTCTAATTCACTTGACAAGAATACACCGCAAGAACCATGCAAACGTTTTCGAAATGCGAGCTGTGAAGGGTTTGAGGAAGGCTGATAATATTTCACTTATCCAGGGAAACCTTTCCAATAAACTTGTAAGTATTTTATCTTTCTTAGTTCTCTTACGTGTGGTGTAATTAGTTCATGATTCGATCATGAATTTTTGAATCGAAGCAGTACTTCTAATATTCAATTTACGTTTCTCTGTTGATAGACAATTGCTCGTTTGGAATCGACGAAGATGACAAAGATGTCTACTTTCAGAATGATGTGCTTCAAAATCCAGTGAACTGCCAATCAAGATCGCCTCCAGGAATCTCGACAAAGGGCGTCTCTGCTATTTTATTGATGTAAGTATATATGTTTGAAGTTGTTGATGGTTTGATCCAAACTTGAGGACTGATTGAGCTATGCCTATGCCGTTCGCCTTTGAGCCAGTTTAGATCAAATTTTTTATACATTCATGAAACAATGACAACAAAAACCACGAGAGAACACGAAACATGAGTCATATGAGTATGTACGGTATAATTTTTGCCGGAAAATTTATAAAATTATCAAAATTACAAATGTTTGTAGTTGCTGGTGAAATTGGTGGCCTAAAGTAGCTATGTTTTTATACCCGTGAAGCAATTTTCACCAGCACGAAAGTTTTTCTCGACTCTGTTTCACAGATTTTAGTAAAAGCGATAAATATTGTTCTAGGATTGGATAAAATGAAAAATAAGGCCGTAAAAGCATAGACCGGCAACACCTAAATATGAAATACTAGAAAGGATTAACAGACCTTTTAAAATTAGCCAGGATGGAGATGGATTGTAAAATGTATACCGCAATGAATAAGGATTAAAAATGCGTGGATAATTTCAAGGGGCCTTTAAGTTTATTTTCAGACCAATTATATAGCTATACTGTCGGAGGCGAATATTGTGGATTAGAATAATTCGCCAGTGAATGCTTTTACGTCGTAGAAAGAAAATTTGATTTGAGTACTAAATATAGCTATTCTCGTATTCTTTCGCAGGTTTGCACATCAAACGTGAACTTCTGTGAATTCATCTTAAACCATGCACAGTTGTTATTAAAACCAGACCAATTCCAACAATATGGATGCAACACGCACAGACGATAGCCTACAGCTTTCTCCTCAGAATAATCGGGGTTAAAGTCGAATCTGATGCAGGATATTGAACTGCCTTAAATAAGCGAACAGTTTTAAAACACGGGGTCCAAAGTGACTCTTAGTAGAACGTACGCGTCGTTTGAGCCAAAAAGACGACTTCAATTCAGTGACGATCGATCCTTTAAAAACGACGAGCGAACAGCGTGCAAAGAATGAGGATTAAATATTGCCTATGAAAAACTTCCACCGAAGGACGACCGTACGACGACGACCAAAAGCAACGCCATGCAAAGAATGAGGATTAAATATTGCCCACGAAACACGATCACGGAACGACGAAGACCAACAACAACGCCATGCAAAGAATGAGGATTAAATATTGCCCACGAAAAACGATCACCGAACGACGACCGTACGACGACGACCAACAGCAACGCCGTGCAAAGAATCGATGATTACAGTGCGACTACGAAGTAGATGACCTGGCTTTCAAAGTTTGTGTTTCATTTGTATTTGGGGGCCCCTTAGGAATTTTTAAGGTACTTTGCACTATCCAGACTATATATCTACTACGTAACTTTGCAGTATTGCTGTGTTGGTAGCATTTGCATAACGCGCGCGGAGTTAGTTCGGTCAAACGTACAACAAGCGGTTACAATAGGAATGAAGGGTTGGGCCCCATAAATTTCGGACTATAAGAAATATTTCTTACTTTATGAACGTTGTAAATAGAAAGTAATACAAACACAAGTTTCTTATAGGAAATATCGCTAATTTCATGAACATTGTAAATATAAAGTAAATACAAGCATATTTTCATAACGCGGAATTAGTTCGGTCAAACATACAACAAGCGGTTACAATAGGCATGAAGGGTTGGGCCCCATAAATTTCGGACTATAAGAAATATTGTAATAAATACATACTTCATGAACAGTGTAAATATAAAGTAAATACAAGCACAAGTTTCTTTGAAACTTTAGAAAATATTGGTAACTTCATGAACATTGTAAATATCAAGTAAATAGCTACAAGCACAAGTTTCTTTGAAACTTTAGAAAACATTACTAACTTCATGAACATTGTAAATATAAAGTAAATACAAGCACGTGCAAGTTTCTTTGAAACTTTAGGAAATATTGCTAACTTCATGAACAGTGTAAATATAAAGTAAATACAGGCACGTCGTGTTTTAAAAGAAATGGATGGATACAAAACTTTTATGACATAAAAGAAAAAAAAATAAACAAAAGTCAAAACAAAAAGATTTAAAACGAACTTGTTGCAAGTAAGTGATAACGATTTTTGTAAATGAACAATTGCTGTTAATAGAAATACTGTAGTTACAAAAGAAAGCATAATCTATGATTTTATAGGATATGGCTTCTTAAAACAAGTCAGTGTAACTAGAAATAACTAGGACTTTCCATTTCAGGGTATTTAGTTATGCACCTTTTTTTCAGGGTAGTCAAAATGTAGACAAACGATCCAGGCAACTGGACATATGCATAAACCTTGTTAATATAAAGTAAAACAAGCGTAGTTTAAGGATGCTGAAGCTATGAAGATGGATGGCACAAACTTCGATCGTGGCTAACTTCAACTAACACTTCCTTTTTTAGAATACTAACTAACTCCGTTTTCTCTTTTTTAGAAACTAACTCCATTTTTTCTTTAGGCAAATACTGACACAACTGTTCTCTTTTTTAGAATACTAACACCTCTCTTCTCTTTTTAGAATATTAACTCCATTTTTCTTTAGGCAAATACTAACACCTCTCTTCTCTTTTTTAGAATATTAACTCCATTTTTTCTTTAGGCAAATACTAACACCTCTCTTCTCTTTTTTAGAATATTAACTCCATTTTTTCTTTAGGCAAATACTAACACCTCTCTTCTCTTTTTTAGAATTTTCTTTTTAGGCAAATACTAACGAGACCCAGTTCTCTTATTTAGGGTGCTAACTCATTTCATACTATTTTTGACTCTTTTCTAGGGTAGTTTGTAGTTTTACTAACCATTCTATTTTAGGTTACTAATTCCCTATGTCATACTTCTATTGTCTCGTTTCAGAGGTGATGATTAGCCTCAAGGTAAGGTTACTAACATCTTTTTCAGATTGATTTCTGTGATGCAAGTAAGAGCCAATGCAAGACTCTGAATGGAAGATTCTTTCAACAAATGATTAAAGCATTGTCTCTAACCAGAGGGTGTATAGATGGTCGTGAAGAGATGACCTGAGATGCGTATTCAGTTATTCAAGAAATTGTGGAACCGTCATTGGAGGCGTTTGAAGAACATCATCAGGAGTAAGATGGTTCGAATTTGATGCAAAATGAATCAAGCGAACAGTTTTTGAGCTCGAGGTCCTAAACGACTCGTAGTGCGTAGTCAAAGTCAAAAAGCATGGCGATCCTATCAAAACGACGACTGAACAGCATCGTCATGCAAAAGAACTAGAAATAAATATTGCCTGCGAAAAACGATCACGCAAAGACGAACAGTGAACAGCCAATCAAGCTAGATCGCCTCCAGGAATTCTCAACAAAAGACTTCTCCGCTATTTTATTGATGTAAGTATGTTTAAAGTCGATGATAGTTTGAATAAAATAATAAGTCATGCAGTGAAGGATTTTTACGAAGGATTTTTTAAGTAAGGAAAATTTTATTTGAGTACTAAATATAGCTATTCTCCTATTCTTTCGCAGGTTTGCACATCAAACGTGAACTTCTGTGAATTCATCTTAAACCATGCACAGTTGTTATTAAAACCAGACCAATTCCAACAATATGGATGCAACACGCACAGACGATAGCCTACAGCTTTCTCCTCAGAATAATCGGGGTTAAAGTCGAATCTGATGCAGGATATTGAACTGCCTTAAATAAGCGAACAGTTTTAAAACACGTGGTTCAAAGTGACTCTTAGTAGAACGTACGCGTCGTTTGAGCCAAAAAAACGACTGCAATTCAGTGACGATCGATCCTTTAAAAACGACGAGCGAACAGCGTACGAAGAATGAGGATTAAATATTGCCTATGAAAAACTTCCACCGAAGGACGACCGTACGACGACGACCAAAAGCAACGCCATGCAAAAAATGAGGATTAAATATTGCCCACGAAACACGATCAGGGAACGACGACCAACAACAACGCCATGCAAAGAATGAGGATTAAATATTGCCCACGAAAAACGATCACCGAACGACGACCGTACGACGACGACCAACAGCAACGCCATGCAAAGAATCGATGATTACAGTGCGACTACGAAGTAGATGACCTGGCTTTCAAAGTTTGTGTTTTATTTGTATTTGGGGGCCCCTTAGGAATTTTTAAGATACTTTGCACTATCCGGACTATATATCTACTACGTAACTTTACAGTATTGCTGTGTTGGTAGCATTTGCATAACACGCGCGGAATTAGTTCGGTCAAACGTACAACAAGCGGTTACAATAGGAATGAAGGGTTGGGCCCCATAAATTTCGGACTATAAGAAATATTTCTTACTTTATGAACATTGTAAATAGAAAGTAATAATGCAAACACAAGTTTCTTATAGGAAATATCGCTAATTTCATGAACATTGTAAATATAAAGTAAATACAAGCATATTTTCATAACGCGGAATTAGTTCGGTCAAACGTACAACAAGCGGTTACAATAGGCATGAAGGGTTGGGCCCCATAAATTTCGGACTATAAGAAATATTGTAATAAATACATAGCTACTTCATGAACATTGTGAATATAAAGTAAATACAAGCACAAGTTTCTTTGAAACTTTAGAAAATATTGCTAACTTCATGAACATTGTGAATATAAAGTAAATACTGGCACGTCGTGTTTTAAAAGAAATGGATGGATACAAAACTTTTATGACATAAAAGAGAAAAAAAATAAACAAAAGTCAAAACAAACAGATTTAAAACGAACTTGTTGCAAGTAAGTGATAACGATTTTTGTAAATGAACAATTGCTGTTAATAGAAATACTGTAGTTACAAAAGAAAGCATAATCTATGATTTTATAGGATATGGCTTCTTAAAACAAGTCAGTGTAACTAGAAATAACTAGGACTTTCCATTTTAGGGTATTTAGTTATGCACCTTTTTTTCAGGGTAGTCAAAATGTAGACAAACGATCCAGGCAACTGGACATATGCATAAACCTTGTTAATATAAAGTAAAACAAGCGTAGTTTAAGGATGCTGAAGCTATGAAGATGGATGGCACAAACTTCGATCGTGGCTAACTTCAACTAACACTTCCTTTTTTAGAATACTAACTAACTCCGTTTTCTCTTTTTTAGAAACTAACTCCATTTTTTCTTTAGGCAAATACTGACACAACTGTTCTCTTTTTTAGAATACTAACACCTCTCTTCTCTTTTTTAGAATATTAACTCCATTTTTTCTTTAGGCAAATACTAACACCTCTGTTCTCTTTTTTAGAATTTTCTTTTTAGGCCAATACTAACGAGACCCCGTTCTCTTATTTAGGGTACTAACTCATTTCATACTATTTTTGTCTCTTTTCTAGGGTAGTTTGTAGTTTTACTAACCATTCTATTTTAGGTATACTAATTCCCTATGTCATACTTCTATTGTCTCGTTTCAGGGGTGATGATTAGCCTCAAGGTAAGGTTACTAACATCTTTTTCAGATTGATTTCTGTGATGCAAATAAGAGCCAATGCAAGACTCTGAATGGAAGAATCTTTCAACAAATGTTTAAAGCATTGTCTCTAACCAGAGGGTGTATAGATGGTCGTGAAGAGATGACCTGAGATGCGTATTCAGTTATTCAAGAAATTGTGGAACCGTCATTGGAGGCGTTTGAAGAACATCATCAGGAGTAAAATGGTTCGAATTTGGATGCAAAATGAATCAAGCGAACAGTTTTTGAGCTCGAGGTCCTAAACGACTCGTAGTGCGTAGTCAAAGTGAAAAAGCGTGGCGATCCTATCAAAACGACGACTGAACAGCATCGTCATGCAAAAGAACTAGAAATAAATATTGCCTGCGAAAAACGATCACGCAAAGACGAACAGTGAACAGCCAATCAAGCTAGATCGCCTCCAGGAATTCTCAACAAAAGACATCTCTGCTATTTTATTGATGTAAGTATATGTTTAAAGTCGTTGATAGTTTGAATAAAATAATAAGTCATGCAGTGAAGGATTTTTACGAAGGATTTTTTAAGAAAGGAAAATTTTATTTGAGTACTAAATATAGCTATTCTCCAATTCTTTCGCAGGTTTGCATATCAAACGTGAACTTCTGTGAATTCATCTTAAACCATGCACAGTTGTTATTAAAACCAGACCAATTCCAACAATATGGACGCCATAATTAGCGAACTGTTTTAAAATACGGGGTCCGATGCGTCTGAGACAAAAAGGCGACGCCAATCCTATGATGGCAATACAAGTGGCAAACCTATAAAAACGACGACAAGGATGCAAGCTGCAAAAAAAGAAACTGGTGTTCATGACAAAAAACTCTCGACGTTTTCGTTCAGGATGATAATTAACGGTGAACCTATTTGGACGGTAAAATATAGACATTGCTGTTAACTCGCATGTCATGCATGTTACTGTGAAAAGTATATATAATTCGCAGCTTTTATGTTCAATTTTGTGTTTGACTTGTCACCATTCCAGTGCTCTAGATAAGAAACACTATAAGCATGCAGTCTTTATCAGTATACCCTAAAGATTCACTTGCAAAAAAGCATGCATGTGAACTATATATTTTGGGCATTGATCTTCGCTGTGAATTTCCATCCTGTTTGGCTGAAATGTTTGCAGTATAAACGTTCAACTTAGGTGCGCGAAAAACCAGTCTAGGATCAGTGAATAAAACCTAAACTTAAGTTAAGAATAAACCTAAACAGTAAATCTAAACCTCTTAGGTTATTGCGGGCATTACAGTCACTTAAGATGAGATACATTCACAGTGAATTTGATTTTGAAAATTTTGCGATATTTCGGTATTTGTTTTTTTTCTGTCGTTTGTGTTTGTATACCAAAAGAGCACTGGGATACTTTGAAAGTCTAAAACTTGAATTTCGATCGAAATAAGGCGATTCGTGTCCAGAAAAACTAAACAAAACGAAGTTGTTTAAGTTGCAAAGCCTTAAAGAAATTTGTCACTTTTTACCATATGCATGATTAAGAAAGCGTCGAACGGTGGAACTTTGATGTCATGGCGGATTTTGAGAGTGACAGTGTCGATTATGATACAGTTTAGTCCTTTTTGTCAATATATATATATATAGTGATGCATACTTGTAATAGCTAATGAGTAATGAGTAATGAACAATATTCCTTTCACAAGAAAAGAACTGTGTAATGTAAATTACTCTTCCCCGTTACCGATCTTCCTGAAATTTTTGAACATCCAAGTGTGATTTTATGTATTCAAATATATTGTTTTCTTCGAAGAATGTAATTTACTCAGTTTTGACCCATTCAAGGTATTTTGAATTGAACGTAATTTTAAATCTCGAAAAATTGACGAAAATTACGATTTTTATGAAATTTTCAAATTCATCAAAGTATGATTTTTATGCCTTCATTTCTACTCGTTTCATAAACGAATGCAATTCTATTTAGCTTTCAACGATTTTCGAGGAGTTTTGAACCGAATTTTGGAATTTCAAAAAATTGACGAAAGTAGATTTTTCCTTTGGTACCCCGTTACCGATTTGCCTGAAATTTTGAAATTCACCAAAGTATGACTTTTTGCGTTCAAAGGCATGTCTCATAAGAGAATGCCATTCTACGTATTTCTCAACAATTTCGACGTACTTTTGAACCAAATTTTGAAACTTTAAGAAATTAACGAAAATTAGGATTTTTCCTTTTGGTCCCCCGTTACCGATTTGCCTGAAATTTTGAAATTCACCAAAGTATGACTTTTTGCGTTCAAAGGCATGTCTCATAAGAGAATGCCATTCTACGTATTTCTCAACAATTTCGACGTACTTTTGAACCAAATTTTGAAACTTTAAGAAATTAACGAAAATTAGGATTTTTCCTTTTGGTCCCCCGTTACCGATTTGCCTAAATTTTGAAATTCATCAAAGTATGATTTTATGTGTTTAAATGCATTCGTTTCATAAAAGAGTGCAATGTTACTTAGTTCTCAACTCTTTCGAGGTATTGTAAACCGAATTTTAAAATTTCAAAAAATTGACGAAACTGATTAGGATTTTTCCTTTTGGTCCCCCGTTACCGATTTGCCTAAAACTTTGAAATTCATCAAGGTATTATATTTTGTATTCAAATGCTTTTGTTTCATGAAAGAATGCAATTCTACTTAGTTCTCAACCATTTCGAGGTATTTTGAACCAAATTTTGAAATTCCAAAAAATTGACGAAAATTAGGATTTTTCCTTTTGGTCCCTGTTACCGATTTTGTTTAAAATTTTGAAATTCATCAAGGTATTATATTTTGTGTTCAAATGTTTTTGTTTCATGAAAGAATGCAATTTTACTTAGTTCTCAACGATTTCGAGGTATTTTAAACCGAAGTTTAAAATTTCAAAAAATTGACGAAAAATAGGATTTTTCCTTTTGGTCCCCGTTACCGATTTGCCTAAAATTTTGAAATTCATCAAAGTATGATTTTATGTGTTCAAATGTATTCGTTTCATGAAAGAATTTAATTCTACTTAAATCTCAACCATTTCGAGGTATTTTGAACCAAATTTTGAAATTTCAAAAAATAGACGAAAATTAGGATTTTTCCTTTTGGTCCCCCGTTACCGATTTGCCTAAAATTTTGAAATTCATCAAGGTATTATATTTTGTGTTCAAATGTTTTTGTTTCATGAAAGAATGCAATTTTACTTAGTTCTCAATCATTTCGAGCTATTTTGAACCGAATTTTTAAATTTCAAAAAATTGACGAGAGTTAGGATTTTTCCTTTGGTCCCCCGTTACCCAATTGCTTGGAATTTTGAAATTCATCAAACTAATTAAATGTATTCCTTTCATGAAAGAATAAAATTCTACTTAGATTTCAACTATTTCGAGGTATTTGAACCGAATTTTAAAATTTAAAAAAATTGACGAAAATTAGGATTTTTCCTTTTGGTCCCCCGTTACCGATTTGCCTAAAATTTTGAAATTCATCAAAGTATGATTTTATGTGTTTAAATGTATTCGTTTCTTGAAAGAATGCAATTTTACTTAGTTCTCAACTCTTTCGAGGTATTTTGAACCGAATTTTAAAATTTCAAAAAATTGACGAAAGTTAGGATTTTTCCTTTGGTCCCCCGTTACCGATTTGCCTAAAATTTTTAAATTAATCAAGGTATGATATTTTGTGTTCAAATGTTTTCGTTTCATGAAAGAATGCAATTCTGCTTAGTTCTCAACCATTTCTTCATATCTGCATCGTTCCTTTCGGAAGTGCCCCATAAGCCATGATGAATAATAACATCTGCATCGTTCCAAAGAAGTTCAAATTGTGCTTGCTCTGGAAAAATGTTTGCATCTCCCCTATAACTCACAATTGAAAATACTCCAAAATTCTAATTGGAAGTGCTCCATAATCAATCATCAAACACCATACTGCCTTTCTTTGTCAATCGAAAATACACCAAAATTCCTTTCGGAAGTGCCCCATAACCCATGATGAATAACATCTGCATCGTTCCAAAGACGTTCAAATTGCTTGCTCTGGAAAAATGTTTGCATCTTCCCCATAACTCAAAATAGAAAACACTCCAAAATTCCAGTCGGAAGTGCTCCATAATCAATCATCAAACACCATACTGCCTTTCTTTGTCAATCGAAAATACACCAAAATTCCTTTCGGAAGTGCCCCATAACCCATGATGAATAACATCTGCATCGTTCCAAAGACGTTCAAATTGCTTGCTCTGGAAAAATGTTTGCATCTTTCTTATAACTCACAATTGAAAATACTCCAAAATTCCAATCGGAAGTGCTCCATAATCAATGATCAAACACCATACTGCCTTTTTTTGTCAATCGAAAATACACCAAATTCCTTTCGGAAGTGCCCCATAACCCATGATGAATAACATCTGCATCGTTCCAAAGAAGTTCAAATTGCTTGCTCTGGAAAAATGTTTGCATCTTCCCTATAACTCACAATTGAAAATACTCCAAAATTCCAATCGAAAGTGCTCCATAATCAATGAAAGAGTGTAATTTTACTTAGTTCTCAACCATTTCGAAGTGTTTTGAACCGAATTTTGAAATTTAAAAAAATTGATGAAAATTAGGATTTTTCCTTTTGGTCCCTCGTTACCGATTTGCCTAAAGTTTTGAAATTCATCAAAGTATGATTTTATGTGTTCAAATGTATTCGTTTCATGAAAGAATTTAATTCTACTTAAATCTCAACCATTTTGAGGTATTTTGAACCGAATTTTAAAATTTCAAAAAATTGACGAAAGTTAAGATTTTTCCTTTGGTCCCCCGTTACCGATTTGCTTAAAATTCGTAAATTAATCAAGCTATGATATTTTGTGTTCAAATGTAGTCGTTTCATGAAAGAATGCAATTTTACTTGAGTCTCAACCATTTCGAGGTATTTTGAACCGAATTTTAAAATTTCAAAAAATTGACGAAAGTTAGGTTTTTCTCTTGGTCCCCCGTTACCGATTTGCCTATTCTTAAATTATTAAAGTATTATATTTTGTGTTCAAATGTTTTCGTTTCATGAAAGAATGCAATTCTACCTAAATCTCAACCATTTCAAGGTATTTTGAACCGAATTTTAAAATTTCAAAAAATTGACGAAAGTTAGGATTTTTCCTTTGGTCCTCCGTTAACGATTTGCCTAAAATTTTGAAATTCACCAAAGTATGATTTTTGTGTTCAAATGTTTTTGTTTGATGAAAGAATGTAATTTTACTTAGTTCTCAACCATTTCGAGGTATTTTGAACCAAATTTTGGAATTTAAAAAAATTGACGAAAATTAGGATTTTTCCTTTTGGTCCCCCGTTACCGATTTGCCTAAAATTTTGAAATTCATCAAGGTATTATATTTTGAATTCAAATGCTTTTGTTTCATGAACGAATGCAATTCTACTTAGTTCTCAACCATTTAGATGTATTTTGAACCGAATTTTGAAATTTCAAAAAATTGACGAAAATTAGGATTTTTCCTTTTGGTCCCCCGTTACCGATTTGCCTAAAATTTTGAAATTCACCAAAGTATGATTTTATGTGTTCAAATGTTTTTGTTTCATGAAAAAATGCAATTCTACTTAGTTCTCAACCATTTCGAGGTATTTTGAACCGAACTTCGAAATTTCAAAAAATTGACGAAAGTTAGGACTTTTTCCTTTGTTCCCCCGTTGCCGAATTGCTTGGAATTTTGAAATTCATCAAACTATGATTATATGTGTTTAAATGTATTCCTTTCATGAAAGAATAAAATTCTACTTAAATCTCAACCATTTCGAAGTATTTTGAACCGAATTTTAAAATTCCAAAAAATTGACAAAAATTAGGATTTTTCCTTTTAGTCCCCCGTTACCGATTTGCCTATAATTTTGAAATTCATCAAAGTATGATTTTATGTGTTCAAATGTTCTCATTTCATGAAAGAATGCAATTTTACTTAGGTCTCAACTCTTTCGAGGTATTTTGAAAAGAATATATATGATATTGCGGCAGCCCAGTGGTTAAGGCTACGGCCTATCAGGTTGTAAGGGTAGGTTCAAATCCTGCTTGGGAAAGGTTCGATTTTTCCTACTGAAATTACTATTTAATTTGAAATTCATCGAAAAGGATTAGGTCAAATAGAGAACAATAGCTTTCGACAAATGACTTTGTGGTCTAGTGGTTAAGACGTTCGTCTCTCAATTCGAGGACAAACGTTTCAACTCCTGGCAATGCAACAAAATTAGCCAGAAAAATTTCGGTGTGATTTGGAATGTTTAAAACAGTTAAAAGACTTCTCGGCCTTTGCGAAAGACTGTAAATTAAAAAAAGATTTGAAATAAAAAAACCAAAAAAAAATTCTCGCGTTCAAAAGTACTTGAAAATTTGAAAGAAAAGCACAAATAAAAAGTTTTAAAACACGTGCCTTCTAAAAAGCCTGCAAATGAAGAAAGTCAGACGGGAAAAAATTAACAATTTCCCGCTTTTAAAAAACTCATGTTTACTTACCTTAATTTTTTTTCACGAAAATTTGACAGGATGATTCTCTCGAGACTGAAAAAATTCACATTTTTCAACTTTTTTGAAATTCTCTTAGACTTTTTTTTTAAAGAAAAAGTATTTTGTTTTGGGCTACTGTGTCTGTCTTGGGCTACCTGTGTCTGGCTTGACACAGGTAACCCAAGACAAAATACTTTCGCGTCAAAAAAAAATCTAAGAGAATTTCAAAAAAGTGAAAAAAATTAAATTTTTTCAGTCTAGAGAAAATCACCCTGTCAAATTTTCGTGAAAAAAAATTAAGTTAAGTAAACATGAGTTTTTTAAAAGCGGGAAATTGTTAGTTTTTTTTCCGTCTGACTTTCTTCATTTTCATGTTTTTTAGAAGACATGTGTTTTTAAAACTTATTTTACTTTGTGCGTTTCTTTCAATTTTCAGGTACTTTTGAACGCAATAATTTTTATTGTGTTTTTTTATTTCAAATTTTTTTAAATTTACAGTCTTTCGGAAAGGCCGAGAAGTCTTTTAACTGTTCTAAACATCCAAATCACACCGAAATTTTTCAGGCTAATTTTGTTTCATTGCCAGGAGTTGAAACGTTTGTCCTCGGAATGAGAGACGAACGTCCTAGCCACAAGACCACCGCGTCATTTGTCGAAAACTATTGTTTTCTATTTGACCTAATCTTTTTCGATGAATTTTTAATTAAATAGTAATTTCAGTTAGAAAAATCGAACCTTTCCCATGCAGGATTCGAACCCACCCTTACAACCTGGTAGGCCGTAGCCTTAACCAATGGGCCATCGGATTTATGTTGATAGCAGCCCTTATATATATATGTTATTTCGGTGGCCCAGTGGTTAAGGTTACGGCCTACCAGGTTGTAAGCGTTGGTTCGAATCCTGCATGGGGAAAGGTTCGATTTTTCCACCGAAATTACTACTTAATTTAAAATTCATCGAAAAGGATTAGGTCAAATAAAGAACAATAGCTTTCGACAAATGACGTGGTGGTCTAGTGGTTAAGACGTTCGTCTCTCAATCCGAGGACAAACGGTTCAACTCCTGGCAATGAAACAAAATTAGCCTGAAAATTTTCGGTGTGATTTGGAATGTTTAAAACAGTTAAAAGACTTCTCGGCCTTTCCGAAAGACTGTAAATTAAAAAAAATTTGAAATAAAAAAACACAATAAAAATTATTGCGTTCAAAAGTACCTGAAAATTGAAAGAAACGTACAAAAAAAAAAAGTTTTAAAAACACATGTCTTCTAAAAAGCATGAAAATGAAAAGAGTCAGACGGAAAAAAAATTAACAATTTCCCGCTTTTAAAAAACTCATGTTTACTTAACTTAATTTTTTTTCACGAAAATTTGACAGGGTGATTTTCTCAAGACTGAAAAAATTTAATTTTTTTCACTTTTTTGAAATTCTCTTAGATTTTTTTTTTCACGCGAAAGTATTTTGTCTTCGGCTACCTGTGTCAAGCCAGACACAGGTCGCCCAAGACAGACACAGGTAGCCCAAGACAAAATACTTTCGCGTCAAAAAAAAATCTAAGAGAATTTCAAAAAAGTGAAAAAAAATTAAATTTTTTCAGTCTAGAGAAAATCACCCTGTCAAATTTTCGTGAAAAAAAATTAAGTTAAGTAAACATGAGTTTTTTAAAAGCGGGAAATTGTTTTTTTTTTCCGTCCGACTCTTTTCATTTTCATGCTTTTTAGAAGACATGTGTTTTTAAAACTTATTTTACTTTGTACGTTTCTTTCAATTTTCAGGTACTTTTGAACGCAATAATTTTTATTGTGTTTTTTTTATTTTCAAATTTTTTTCAATTGACAGTCTTTCGGAAAGGCCGAGAAGTCTTTTAACAGTTTTAAACATTCCAAATCACACCGAAATTTTTCTGGCTAATTTTGTTGCATTGCCAGGAGTTGAAACGTTTGTCCTCGGATTGAGAGACGAACGTCTTAACCACTAGACCACAAAGTCATTTGTCGAAAGCTATTGTTCTCTATTTGACCTAATCCTTTTCGATGAATTTCAAATTAAATAGTAATTTCGGTAGGAAAAATCGAACCTTTCCCCATGCAGGATTCGAACCTACCCTTACAACCTGATAGGCCGTAGCCTTAACCACTGGGCTGTCGCAATATCATTTATATTAAGGCTGTTATAAATATACAATCCAATGGCCCAAAAATTTTTGACATATATATTAGTGTTTTTCAACATTTTAAATTTTTTTACATGTATACTAGTTTCTTTTTTAAACTTTTCAAATATGTGAGAAATTCAACTTTAAAAATAATTTTTAAAAAAATATATGTGTATATATCAAATATTTAAAATTTTTAAAAATTTTTAATATTCAGGCAATTTTCACACCGAACTAATTTTAATTTTTTTCCCCTAAACGGGGGACCAAAGGAAAAATCTTAACTTTCGTCAATGTTTTGAAATTTTAAAATTCGGTTAAAAATACCTCGAAATCGTTGAGAACTAAGTAAAATTGCATTCTTTCATGACACAAAATATAATACCTTGATGAATTTCAAAATTTTAGGCATTTAAAATTCAAATTTTAAAATTCGGTTCAAATACCTCGAAATGGTTGAAATTTAAGTAGAATTTTATTCTTTCATGAAAGGAATACATTTAATTAGTTTGATGAATTTCAAAATTCCAAGCAATTCGGTAACGGGGGACCAAAGGAAAAATCCTAACTCTCTCAAATTTTTTAAATTTAAAAATTCGGTTCAAAATACCTCGAAATGGTTGAGAACTAAGTAAAATTGCATTCTTTCATGAAACAAAAACATTTGAACTCATAAAATCATACTTTGATGAATT
This sequence comes from Dendronephthya gigantea, assembly GCF_004324835.1. Lineage (NCBI taxonomy): Eukaryota > Metazoa > Cnidaria > Anthozoa > Malacalcyonacea > Nephtheidae > Dendronephthya > Dendronephthya gigantea. Next base: position 2,099,230 of record NW_021163010.1, on the reverse strand, counting down.
TCAAAATTTTAGGCAAATCGGTAACGGGGGACCAAAGAAAAAATCCTGATTTTCGTCAATTTTTTTAAATTTCAAAATTCGGTTCAAAATACCTCACTGAAATGGTTGAGAACTAAGTAGAATTGCATTCTTTCATGAAACAAAAACATTTGAACACAAAATATAATACCTTGATTAATTTAAAAATTTTAAACAAATCTGTAACGGGGGACCAAAGGAAAAATCCTAACTTTCGTCAATTTTTGAAATTTCAAAATTCGGTTCAAAATACCTCGAAATGGTTGAGAACTAAGTAAAATTGCATTCTTTCATGAAACGAGAACATTTGAACACATAAAATCATACTTTGATGAATTTCAAAATTTTAGGCAAATCGGCAACGGGGGACCAAAGGAAAAATCCTGATTTTCGTCAATTTTTTGAAATTTCAAAATTCGGTTCAAAATACCTCGAAATGGTTTAGAACTAAGGAAAATTACATTCTTTCATCAAACAAAAATATTTGAACACAAAAATCATACTTTGGTGAATTTTAAAATTTTAGGCAAATCGGTAACGGTGGACCAAAAGGAAAAATCCTAATTTTCGTCAATTTTTTGGAATTTTAAAATTCGGTTCAAAATACCTCGAAATGGTTGAAATTTAAGTAGAATTTTATTCTTTCATGAAACGAATACATTTAAACACATATAATCATAGTTTGAGGAATTTCAAAATTCCAAGCAATTCGGTAACGGGGGACCAAAGGAAAAATCCTAACTTTTGTCAATTTTTTGAAATTTAAAAATTCGGTTCAAAATACCTCAAATGGTTGAGAACTAAGTAGAATTGCATTCTTTCATGAAACAAAAACATTTGAACACAAAATAGAATACCTTAATGAATTTCAAAATTTTAGGCAAATCGGTAACGGGGGACCAAGAGGAAAAATCCTGATTTTCGTCAATTTTTTGAAATTTCAAAATTTGGTTCAAAATACCTCGAAATGGTTGAGAACTAAGTAGAATTGCATTTTTTCATGAAACAAAAACATTTGAACACATAAAATCATACTTTGATGAATTTCAAAATTTTAGGCAAATCGGTAACGGGGGACCAAAGGAAAAATCCTGATTTTCGTCAATTTTTTGAAATTTCAAAATTCGGTTCAAAATACCTCGAAATGGTTTAGATCTAAGTAAAATTACATTCTTTCATCAAACAAAAATATTTGAACACAAAAATCATACTTTGGTGAATTTCAAAATTTTAGGCAAATCGGTAACGGGGGACCAAAGGATAAATCCTGATTTTTGTCAATTTTTTGAAATTTTAAAATTCGGTTCAAAACACCTCGAAATGGTTTAGAACTAAGTAGAATTGCATTCTTTCATCAAAAAAAACGTTTGAACACAAAAATCATACTTTGGTGAATTTCAAAATTTTAGGCAAATCGATAACGGGGGAAACGAAACGATAACGTAACGAAAAATCCTGATTTTCGTCAATTTTTTGAAATTTCAAAAGTCGGTTCAAAATACCTCGAAATTGTTTGAAGTCAAGTACAATTGCATTCTTTCGTGAAACGAGTTCATTAAAACGCATAAAATCATGCTGCGATGAATTTCAAAATTTCAGGCAAATCGGTAACGGGGACGAAAAATCCAAAATTTTCGTTATTCTTTTGAAATTTAAAAATATTGTTCAAAATACCTCGAAAGAGTTGAGAACTAAGTAGAATTGCATTCTTTCATGAAACGAGTACATTTGAATACATAAAATCATACATTGATGAATTTCAAAATTTCAGGCAAAACTATCAAATACATTTCTGTAATAATTTCATTTGTCTGCTTCGACAAAATTTTTTTAGGGCGCGGGAGTATTTGGTCTTGGGCCACTGTGTCTGGCTTTTAAATCTTAAAAAAATTTGACAGATTTCCAAGTATTTTTAAAATTTTACCAGTTTCAAAATTTTTAAAAAAATTTTTGACATAGATACTAAGTTGTTTTTTTTTTTAACATTTCTGATGAGACTACTTTTTTATCGTTCTGATAAGACTACGAGAACTTGCACGAGACTGGGACGGCCCTTTTTGCGACAAACACAGTAACAGCGCCTTGCGCAAGCTATAAAAGGATTAATATGTATAAAATTGATTGATTTAGTCTAAAAAACCACCAATTTTTTGCCACTTATGGTTTAAATGTATCGTTTTCATGAAAGAATGTAATTTTTCAAATAATAATTTAAACGGCTCAAATCTATTGTTTTTAGGCAAAATGTAATTCTACTGATTTCTTTTGAACCGCATTTTAAAATTTCGAAAAACCCTTCATTAATGATTTTACTGAAAGTTTATTTTCGAACATGCAGAGCATCGGTTAAAGCGGTTCATAGACATAGTGGCCTTGTTTTAAGTTTAAACCCTTCGTTCTACTGTTCTAGGCTAGCATTGCACTGTGAATGAACCTTCTGCGTTAAACATTTAACAGTATATCACTGCATTCTTTGTTTTGTATCCTGGCATCCTATATAAGCATCGCTGATAAGACATTTATGTATGTCTAAAATATTTTAATGCATATTTAACTTCTTCATATAAATCTCATAAAACAACATGCTTTTATATTATATATCTGCTGTGTAGGTCACTGTTTTGATCACTCGGATATTACGAGGTCTTCCTCAAAATATGCAATTAAAAGCATAAGAACAAAGCCGAGTAAGATTCCTATGTTTTGAAGAAGAAATATTTGCAGTCTGCCTGCTCCACCAAGCTCTTCGCTGTGCATCAACTCCGGTAACTATAGAAAGAACGTATATAGTTACCAATAATTTGCATTTCGCACATAAGACGTTTTTGTTTTATTATTTATATCTTTAAATCACCCAACATTATTTTGAAGTATCAACCCAAGTTTAAACGCCGGACGGGGCCTGGGATATATAAACCGCATTATTTAATAAATTGTTGTCGCGATATGAAACAGAGGCACACCCATTTCTAGGCTACCTGTCGACTGTTGTAGACATGTACCAACGTTCGAAACACTCACCATATCAACCAATGCAATATATAGAAACATCCCTCCCATGACTGCAAATATCCACTGATTTCCCTCTTCTGTCTGCTGGCCTATTAAAATCCCAATAACCAAGCCAATGAAACTTGAGCAAGCTGATAAGAAGTTGGCCAGCATGGCTTGTTTTATTGTCATTCCTGATGAAACCAACACAGCAAAATCGCCTGTAATCACAAAATACTTTAGTTAAGGCAATTTTCCATTGCAGTCGCTTTGCGAATCGGTTCAGAGATGCTGCTTATATGATTCAGAGATGCTGCTTATATGGTTCAGAGATGCTGCTTATATGGTTCAGAGATGTTGCTTATATGGTTCAGAGATGCTGCTTATATGATTTAGAGATGCTGCTTATATGGTTCAGAGATGCTGCTTATATGATTCAAAGATGCTGCTTATATGGTTCAGAGATGCTGCTTTTAGGAGCGGTCATTGGTACGTAAAAAATGCCTAGCACTGATACTTTACAGGAAAATGACCGTGCAATACTTATGTCAACAGAGATATGTTTTCGCGAGTAATATTTGCAGAGGAAAACAAAGGTAGCTATTGTTAAGCGTGTTAATTTTTACCTAATTCGTGTGGTAATTCATGACAAAACACAGCAATAGATGTGCTCAACCCTCCACCAACGTCTTGCGTGAATGCCGCCCCGATGGCAATGCCATCAGTTATATTATGTATTGTATCTCCTATTATGATCATCCAACCAACAGAACTAATCTTTTTCTTCTCAGATCCATGGGATGAACTTTTTAATAAACTTGGGATATTGTCATCGTGATTCTGATCATCAGTTTTAGATTTTAAAGCCTTTTCTTCCGCCTTGCCGCTAACCTAAATACAAAGAAAAAAACATCATTTCCAATCGAGCAAGGTACTGGGTCTGGTCGCGAACCGCAAAGCATCTATGGACTGTTTGGAGGGACAAATGATTACTTTTCAAATATTTAAAATAATTTAATTATGTTACGATTTCTGCCAGATGACCGAACTTCAAGATGTATCGCTAAGCGGGGAAGATATTCCGGGCGCTATTAGCGCTAGTTTAAAACTTCCAGACTTCATAGGGAAGTGGACAATGGCTGAGTTTTAGCATGTTTCAGCAGTTTTGGTGTTATTCCTAAGGTTATAGCACCACTCTATTCAAGAACGAGAACAGCTGGGCTCGCAATTGGATGAAAAACTTAAGAACATAACTAAACTAACCCGGTTAAATATAACTTGCGTCGTATCATGAGTATGAGTATGAGCAGGTGTCTCATGATGCTGTGTACTCGAGGCAAGGCGCATCTCATGGCGTTCCACTGTACGGCATGAATTATTCCTTTCAAACGGACTGTGTTTGCGAGTATGCTGGAATTATACAAAACAGCGGAAAATTGTTACTACAGGAAACGCCGAGTTTGAATACGATCGTACAGTACATTATGTATACAAGTAGAGACACAATTAGCTTGTCCTGACGGACAACACACACGCAACAAATGAACCATGAGTAAAATAATTTCTTTAAAGGCTATACTGACCTCGATATTGTGAGAGTGGCCATGACCACTGGAACTCAAGAAAAGATGCGTAAATGTTTCAAATAGAAAGAAACCATAAACACCAGAAGCCACAACTAAAAATTTCCACAAAAATGCCTTGTCGTCGCCTGTATGTTCAGAATCATGTCCATCTCCATGCCCATGACTACTCGCATGAAAACCGGCGGCCTAGAAAACAGATTAGCCCAAAAACTTAGTATGAGGGGTCCTTAATTGAATTGTCGAGTTTTAGGGCGCTTTCCTTTAAACGGTAAAAACGGCCAGACAGGTCCTGTTGGGTTTCAGTGCAGAGAGATTCCTCGTACTTTAGAGTGTTTTTAGAATTCTGCATTCAACTGCATCGTTATATACATCTGCCTAGCAATGGAAATGCAGTTTCACCGAAATACTAACGAAAAATCTAAAGAAAGCACCCCAGGTTGTCGTTATCAACAAATCTCAATAGCCTCAGCCTTCAGTTAAAGTTGATAACGACAAAATGCAGGTGGATGATTCTCTATATCATGCCCAACCTTATTCTTAAATAATTGTTAAATAACTCGCTAAATTTTTCATTCTACTCATTTTATATATACTCGTTATTATGATTTCATAAGTTCTCTATTGTTACTTACATGTGGTATCAGATGGAACAGGGCATCTCCTGTGAGGGTACCAATAGCAAGACCAACTAGAACGATGATGATCTTTTTATACATATTTCCTTTCATGGTGGGAATTACTGCGATACCAGCGAGTGATAGTAAACTTATTAATAATACGGACACGAAGCCATACAACCAAACTACATAAAACATGACGAGAATAATAATCAATAAGGGTATGATCACATGAACCCAATTGGGCAGGTTTTACCTCGCATTAGCCTTAGCATTAGTTCTGTTCCCAACTTCGACAGTAGCGGGGCGTTGCTTATTTGTTTCAAAGTTATTCATTCTATTCGAGTCACGCAGTGAACTCTAAGTGGAGACTTTTCTGGAAATTTGCGGGGAAGTTCGTGGAATGAGACATCTTACAAGAACATTCTGACTTCTTAGAATGTCACTGAACTAAGTCTTTTTAGAGTTCACTGGGGTCACCATGGAGACAATGACATTACGCTGTGCTTCGCTGCGATTGAAGTGAGAAAACCGGCCTCAGAAACCGTGTTAAATAAAGCTGCAAGAAATGGTTGGGCGGGCGTAGGTTCGATTCCTGCCACACCCAACCCAAGAGCCTGCGTTATCAAATTAATGCTTTCTTCACGAAGACCTTTAAGTCGAAACATCGAGAGGTTCACGCAATAAAAAACGTGCGTACGTGCGCGCTTATCATTATTTTTCCAATGTTGCGTGCATGCATGTGACGATATGCAATCTTGAAGTGATAATATGAGCAAACAATTATGCGATATGAGACAATTATGTTTGTTGATCGACGTTCAAAGATAAATTTCTCACGACTTCGGTTACGAAGAATAATTCTTACTGTCAAAATATTTTGTCAAAGACTTTGGGATAATTTCGACACGTACCAGGCTTACCAGCAGATATACATTCATGTAGACATTAATGACCCGGGGATGGAAATAGTAATTTGCCGCTTTCTAGTTTCAATGAATATTTTCATTACCCAACTAACGTGATAGCAAGGATACATTTTCCGTATTTTTCCCACAAAGTCAAAGATAAAATTGTAGCGACCTTAAGATTAATAGATTAATATCGTTGGCATTGCATGTTGGCGCAGACTTTAAAAAGATACGTGTGCGTATATAAAAGGCATTTATGTCAGTGATAAAAGTTCTGACATCTAACATCTTATCACAAAACCTCAATTAGACCGAGTTACAATTGGCCCCTATGGTTTGCAATTACGGAATTTGAATAATCAAAAAGATTCATGTTGTATGCATGTATGTATAATAATCAATAACAATCTTGTGCATGGGAGGAAAAATTAACATTTTTTGCGTATTAACTGTTTATTTGTACACAAAACCGAACCTGCGGTCAAGTAGTGCGTTATCTTCAAAATACTCCAGAAAAGTCGGGAGTTAAAGGACAGAAATACCAGAATAAATTCACTTTACGGCAACTTATAACTGAACATGAAAAACAAAGATGACCGGGGGATACTTAGACCCATCAAATTTCGGAAACCCTAATTCTCAAAATTCTTGGATTTCCGTTTGGCGGTTTTGTCGCAACGCGGATTGCATTACCACTGGCTAGTCGATGGTACCCCAAAAATTTAAACAGAAACTGAAAATGCAACGTCTCTGAAGTACGTCTTTCGACAGAAATTGATCGTCTAGACCACGGACGGAAGAAGTACTTGTTTTTGTCTCCGTGAAATCAATAGCAACACATGTGTAAATGCATGACTCTTGGCATGATCTGCATGAGACAGCATAATCATTAATATCAATACCATTCATGTGCTGTTGACTTTAGTTACTGTGTGAGATAACAAACATAATAAACATTCGCATCCATTTTGAGTACTTGCATCCAAGCGGTCAAATAACTCTAGCGCGGCCGGTTAAAACTGACAGGTTTTGTTCAACGCATATTTGATCAGATGTTCAGACATTTAAAATTTTTTTTTGCTTAACCAGGCCTAAAATCCAGTGCACTGCACCTGACTGTAAAATCTATTCAACCCTCTTTCCCTTGGTTTTATAGCGGGTTGAATAGATTTGTGCAGCTACATAAAAGCCCGGGAACAAGGAAGAATGTATTAATTTCTGTATGATTTTGCAGTTCACAGCTAACCATGTTCAGATCCATAATATTTTGTGTTTCATATATGTATTGATCAGAATTTAATCTGTCTCACAGCGCAGCTATTGGAAAGTGCACTAAATACGCATTAATGAGAGGGGTGCTCTAGGAACTCTAAAATAGGGTTTCAAAATTCTAAAGTTCTGAAATTCAACGGTCACTAAAAAGGTGAAAAGTTCAGCTGCTGAAACTAGACTGTTTTAAAATGAAATTGTATTGAATTACCATATTTAGATGTATGGGTTCCATTTCCTTTTTCTGTCACTTTCACACAAGACTTTGACTCCAATTGTTCAATCAAGGCTGGGCATATCTGATTGAATTCATTGCTATCAATACCAATACTTTTATTGATGGAAAATACCAGTGCCAGATCATCTGCAGAGTAGCACTAGCACATAAAAGCAAAGATGATGTTTCAGATTTAATAAAATAAATTTAAATGTGCATGAGATGCAAGCTGCAATGTAAAAACATATCTAACACCATTTTGGTCTGCTATACTTCCAAAAAAATAGTGTTAGTGTTATTAAACTAGTGTTATTATCCAGAAAAACTAGCTGTAAACATGACGTTTGTGCTGTTATCAATTTGGTGGTTTCCCACATTGTTATAAACTAGCAGCCAATTGGGATATTTTACAGTGTACAGCACATTTAAATAATCTGATACACAAATTTCAATATTTTACCCCAGTTAGTTAACCATCCTGGGTGCACATGCATCCATTTTTAAGGTAGGATGACCATGTAGTTAACATAACATTTAACATTTTTACAGTCATGCTAAATAATAGAAGGTTTGACCTTTTATGCTATATGCGGGACTCACTTACCTCCTTGCTGGACGGATTCATTAGTGTATTTACATTATCCTGCACTTCATGTTCATGGGAATTGTCACGTTTTTTACGTTTATGATCATCATGTTCATCAGCCTCCTCAACATGATGCTCACTGTTATTTCCAAGACCCATATGTTTTAACATTAGTTCAAATTTCTCATATGTTAAACGACCATCCACTGTACCAAAATGTTCAAAAAGTTTAGATGTAAAATAAGACCGGCATGGCAGTAATAAGTCATGGCTGTCCGGTACATCCATACATGATCCATTTAAGAGATTTGAAATTATCATAATGCTTATTGTTGAAAATTGTTCTTCGTCAAGTTCCTTATGTTCTGAAAAATTCATTAGCGCAAAAAGATGCACAGCAGAAAATCTCTACAAAAATACAAAAATTATATTCAGCAGTCACAATAACACAAGTTAAACAACACATCCCTAACATATTATAGGATGCTCAATTGTTGTTTGTTGTACGTAATATGCAGTAGTGATTGATTTAACCAGATCTAAAACCTAAGCAAAATATATAACCTATCACAAAGGGAAAGTACAATTCTTATTCTTATACTAATGGTGATGTGTACCATTAGTATCAGTATATCACAGCCTTTACAAATATAAAGAGGATACATAGAACTACATTGGATATTATTGGATATTAATTCGAAGGTCTAAACCATCAGTGGATTCATTATCTGTATTTTGTGATTTTTAAAATTATGATTTTTGTTATATTCCAATAAATGCTGATTCAATGCTAATTAATCATGAATGCAGGGATGTATCATACAGAAATGTATAATGGAAGGGTGAACTTGCTCTTGCTAATCTCATATGTATTTTGATAAAAACTGTTTATGGGATATTAGACAACTACAATTCTTATCAAAATCATCAGATGCACCCAAATACTGTGAATCCATGCAATTACCCAGTACCTGAGTATGGACAATTGCACTCACTATTAGGACACATGTATTAAGTGTTGCCTCTGTAAGTCTTGTGTCAATTCAGCTGCATTAGAAAGGCAACTGGGTTCAATTAAATGTATAATCAGCCGGTTACTAAAATAGACACAACATTCTACAATAAAGCGACTCTAAACAACCTGCAGTATAAGGAATAAAACAATCAACATACTTGCTTGGGATCATCTTTTCTGCATTCTTCCTTTAGACTTCGTAGTATCCTATCAAGTAATCGCAAACAAATACGTCCCTTTGTTTGATAGTACAGCAGAAACCGCTTATACATAGTGATATCGTCGCCATTTTGACATTCTTTTACCCCAGAATTCTTTGGTAACATAAAGTAGAGGAGGCTTGTTGACAACTCAGCGAGCTTTCTAGCACTGACATTCTCACTGTAATTTATTTCGTGCCTTTCAAACAAATACTTTGAAGTCAGACACTAATAAAAGAAAGCAAAACGAAATTCATCACAATGTAGATTTGTATTAATAACCCCACTGCCGAACATATGGCATACAGTACACTCGTACATGAGCAACAAGAAACGATATTTTCTCGACACTTACTCTGTGCCGACAATCAGCTTCGCTTGAATGTCCCCGGCTACAATTTCGCAATCTTAAATTTTCCAGAAGCACATCCAATGTGGTAAGATTTAGTTCAGTAACATTCAAAGAAGTCAGAATGTTCTTATAAGATATCTCATTCCAAGAACTTCCTCGCAAACTTACAAAAAAGTTACATGAAAAAAGCACAAGAAATAGTGAATAAGAAAACATTTAGTAAGATAGCTTAATTAGGAATCCGACACGATGCCTCAATCGACGTCCACTAGCCTTTTAATCTGTTCTTTTTGTGCACATGAATTTCTTAAGAACTCATTTTCTGTTATTCATCTTTATATAGTATTATCTTCTTATTACAATCACGTGTTTAGCAGACAGGTACTTCCGGCCGATAAAAGACACCAGCTGAAATTTAGGCAGACTTTACACCGAGATAAACATTGCAAGTTTTTTATTTTTTGTACACTTCTAGTCATTGTAAAATGTTAAGCTATTAACTATAGCGTTATAATAGATTGATTTAAGGCCTGCAAAGATCTAGTCTGGAATTCAATTATGAATATGCTAATTTTATACACATTGCCATTGGAGTGGGCCGGATTATTCATCCATTGCTGTTGCAAGCTCAAGCACCTCTTTTCAACTCTTTAGAGGGGAAAAATATTTGCATAGACATAACATTTACAGAGTAGAAGCACAGTTTAAAGTGTAATAGTCAAGCAGGGCGAACTTTGGTATCATCCCGTTTAGCTTTGGTACTTTTCGGACAGCGTCAATGTTGGTTTTCAAAGGTACCATTAGTAAACTACCTTTTATATTACAAGGTCAAGGATAAGGACCAGGCAAATTTAGCCACTTTATCATTCACAACCCTCTTACCACACCTACGTAATGTTTTAACTCCGGACTATTCCATATTTATTTATGAATAAGGGGCACGTCCTGTTTTTTTCTGGCTTTCTAAGAGCATTGTTGCAAGAAACTTGAAAAACATTCTTATCTCTTAAATCTGCCAACATTTATGGCAACACTGGTATGTAATACAATGATGTCAACGCGTCGATTGCTATTTGTATTCAACTGGATAGTTTCTTAGGCTCTCTTCTGCTAAATAATTCGTCCTTCTTTGTTAATTTAGAAGTGTACTGGATGTTAGATCACTGCTGAGAAAAGGGCAGAGTTAAGAACATATGATAGTCGACCAGTAACACGGTGATTCATCTGGGCGATAGTCATACTGCTGTGAAACTTCAACGAAGATCGAAGAGGCATTCCATTCAATCCATTGCGATATGGGCGTGATCAAACCTTATCGCCTGTGATTTATCCTGTGATAGTCTGGAGAAAAAATCTAAATATTGAGAAAATAAGAAAGAGGAGCTATGGCGAGATCTTTCTAGGTAGTACGTTTATTCTAGTATGTAAGGAGATAATTTACTTTGAGGCCAAACTGAGACATAATACCAATACTGCCTTTAGCATTTTAGTAATTACTAAAATCAGGTATTCAGTATATGAGTAATGAGTGCTGTAATAATTAGCAAATGACCGCCAAATTACAATTACGCAATAGTCGTCGATACTACACCGTCAGTAGTTAGTAATTACGCGTTCGGTTTCAAACATCTTCCGATGCGTCCAACTAATCGGTGTTGGTGACCTTTAGCCGACGACGATGTGATTTCCACAGGGCGCAAGAATACATACTGAGTAGAACAATTTTCTCTTTATGAAATAAAGCCACATGTTTTTGCACACGATAATGTAATGAATGAATGTTATAATAAATGTACCGTACATAACCTGTGAAACTGTATGAATAGTAGCATGTTTACGAACTATATTAGACCTTATCACAAATGTATTGCAAACCAGTCATATACTAATGGTTTGCAGCTGGTTTTGAAAGAGATAATTTTATCTTATCGAAACCACTTGTCAAGGCATATTATCTTTGATTTAAGTAAATTAACGTTTCGTTCATTTAATGAAGCTCCACACCAGTGACACCACAGAATGGTACGTGGTGGCCGGTATTCGCTGTCAAATCTTCGGTGATCACACCTGGAATTCTATAAATTCCCAATAAGTAAACAGTATCCATCTAAAGAGGAGATAAATACGGACATCCTCCTCATCCTCGTAGACAAACACAACTACGTATACAGGCAACCAAATTGATGTGCATACTTATTTCTCCAAGCGTCGATTCCTAAAGGTTGATAAACATACCGGCGCCTGAGATTGTAATTCTTAAAATCATTCTTAAACACACTGTCGCTGAGAAAGACTAATAAATCGTGTATTCCTAAATAGACGGAGTCGGAGAACTAAATCCCTATTATTTACACTACACGTAATTTTAGATTTGTAACGGATGAAATTTCGACCAGGTAGTCCAAATTTCATCATTCCCAATTTTATCCGTACCAAACTAAAATTGACCATAGTGTAAACGGATAAAATTGGTACGGGTGAAATTTAACCAACTGAATAGTTGGCAGTTTAAAATTCCATTTGCACGTACCAAAAATTGTGCGTAGTTAAAAAATAAATTAACGCCAGTGGATGATCTTTTACTATGTGCGTGTAAAAGTTTGAGTGTGTTTTTAAATACGCTTCAAGTAATCTGGCAATCATCTTGATTTTACCGATTTTAATAGCCTTAAAATATTTGCCATGTGCAGGAGAGGATTGACCTAAGACCTTTAGACAGTTAATATGATGCGATGGGCGATGCTCATAATGAGTTCCAATTCGCATCGTCTGTGTCTCCATCCTCTCACTTATCTTGCTTGTATATCCCTGAAATAAGCTGTGAAGTATAAGTTATCAATAACCAAAATGCATCCAGGCCACCATTGATGAAAAGGCCCTGTTTATGCTGATAATCGGAAAAAATGATGTTAAATTATCTAATCTCGTTAAATAAAAAAAAGAATTGTTTATGAGATTACAACCAAAATTGGTATATTTCCAAAAAACATTTGATATTGCCCCTTTTAAATGTTTGATTGAATTGCTGTGAATCAGGCCAATGTGTGCATACCCCACAACCCAAGGTTTTCCTTTCAGTACATGATAGATAGACCGATAGAGGATCCCAATTTTGTGGCTTTGATACCCAAGTAATAGTAATAGTCTATTATCTAATACCTGTGTTCACATGTTCCTAACAACAGTGACTCAGATAGTGTACCAACCTGTATTTATATTTACTCCTTTCACAGCCAAGGAAAAAATGGACAAATGGAAAAAATGGACAAATGGAAAAAATTAAATGGAATTCCGAAAATACAGAACATAGAATTTTTCCATAACAGAGGTTTTTAAGAGCCTCCGAGCTATCCTATAGAACCAATTTGACATGAAATAGCTATATGATCAACACGATCAACAGTACAGTAAAATCCGATGCTCTAACAACTGAACTGTTCTGTAAGGCCAAGTCAGTTAAATTATAACTATAGAAAAGCATTTTCGAGCTTACTTAGTTGTTTAAACTGGAAGTAAACTCACATTCCAGACTGAAAGGAATGCAAATTGCATAGTAAGATTTCAAAAAATACTAGTATATAAATATAAGACGTTGTAATTGCTTGCAGATATTTTGGTCAGAGGAGTAGTAATTAGTAATTTAATACTACTGTACTAATTACAAACAGTACAATAGTAATTCACTTCTACACTTGGCCTGAATATAAATGCTATCACATCACATTATATCACTGGTGAAAAGGTTTCTTTACAGTTTTTAGCAATTGCTCAATCTCATTTGGATATGCATAGTCACATACATTAGCAAATATGGGCAAAGCTGCAAAGGTGATGAAATTTGGAATAAACACCAATGTTTTTCCTGTGTGTTTTAATTAAAAAAGCGTCTCATTTCAAGTTTGAAGGTACCGATGGTCTCCAAAAATCTTGTTGACTCTGAATGCTTTTTAAAACCGCTTCTGTTTTCTGTTGGATACGTTCAAAACATGTGCCACAGAGGTGATTTATGAGTTTTGCATTGCCACAAACAGAACAAGTCTCTATATCTTCCCTGTTCTTTATAAACTTTCTTTGATGACGAAGCCATTTTGTCTTTCTTGATGTACGTTTCTTAGGTGCTGCCATCCACAAAATATTACTATTCAAAGAATACGACTGACCGTCTGCCTGGGACGACTGGGTCGTTCTTTCACACTGCATCCAACCCAATTCAGCTCCGTTGTATTTTGTGTTTAGTAATAAGTCATTACTCTGTAAAAAATGTCGGTAAACCCAATCCACAACTGAATTTATCGAATATGAAAGCACAGGAAGCTTGTTTCGAAATTTGAGGTTTAGACTATAAAATTTTAGCAACATTTCGATCGCCATCTTGTTTCGTGTGAGGGATACTACAGGGTAACTAAGGATACGAATACAAAATAGAAAAGAAATGGATAATTTTGGTTTTTGGCTATGTGCACACGGTATTAACGTTTTCGTGCATTTTCACATTCGTCTTTACGCCAAAACGGTTTCACACACCGTTAATTTACAATAATAGTTGAAGCTAATTTAAAATATTAAGCATATTTTCCTTGGATCGTGCGTCTAAGCAATAAAACAACGCTTGTGTGCACACAGGCTTTATGACCGAGACCTATTTCATATATTAAAATATAAATATATACAAAGCAGAGCATTAGCAATTATTTCCTTTTTTAATTCATCTACTTAAATTTTATGTATTTCTTTATATTCTACCACTACCAGCCGCATATCCCTGATCCACAGGTAATCTGGACCTGTCTATAACTTTGGCTATGAATATGCTCTTTGCATGGTAATATTATTAACTCCAAAATGCAGGGACCGCGGAGGGGGGGGGGCTGGGGGGCTTTAGCCCCCCCAATAATTTTCTAAATACATTTGATTCCTTTATAGCGATTTTTATATGGCCATAATAATACGAATAAAAACTCCTCATAGTAAGTTGTGTAATCATAATTATGTGTTCACTATCTTCACTATCCGTGTCGGTGAACAATGTTTTCATTGAAGTGTTTACAAGAAAAATCTAAATAGATAAGTATGGACCCGCCCCCGAGGGTTCACTCTTTCGGCTTCGCTAGCCCCCCCAATCCAAAAACTGCTCCGCGGTCCCTGAAATGGCGAGCTTAAGGTTTTCTGTCGATGTTTGTGCCCATATTCAAGTAATATTCCGATCAGGATAAATTCTATTGAACGATTATTTTCTTTGGTATGTTCCTATACTGTCTACTTTAGTACCTCCAGGCGCGCCATCTTGAATAAATTCAAACGACAATTCAACGGCTGGGGGAGTGCCTGGTGATGTTTTTGGAGACACTTTACTTTTCGATGAAGATTTTGTTCCTGTTTTTCCGAGGAAGTAGTTAATTATAAAATAAATAACGAGCACAGCAAAACATGCGATGCCATACGTCCGAAATACTGCTTCTGTACTATGAATGTGAATGAATATCCCACCAAGTATTGCCCCACAACCTCTTCCTAATCCATGGTATAACCCCTGAAGAACTCCTTGTGCCGAGGTGGCATATTCCGGAGGTGCCATTTTTCCGATGTAACTGGTGCAAGATGCCCATACTGCAGCATGGGTAATACCTTGCAAGATTTCTAAGGGCAATACATGCCATGGATTGGATAAAAGTGAGATAAAAACAAAACGAATCAAGTTTCCTATTAGACCTAGATATAAAACGGGAACATGTCCGATTTTTTGAATTATAAACTCTACTTGAAAGTAACAAACGATTTCGGAAATGTGATCCAGTAACGACGCAATACCAAATAATGTTGGGGGGCCACCCAAGTCTTCAAGATGCCAGTATAGGAATGTGGAGATTAAACCATAACCACAACCCATGAAAAAAGCGACAAAAAGAAACGAGAGATAACGAATTGAAACGAGGACCCGCAAAAGATGTAGACCGCCACCAGTTTTCGACTTCGGTTGCTGTTCTTTTGCCATAAAGGAAAAACGGGTGGCTACAAGTAGAGCACAGAACATTAAGACAACAAAAAAATAGAATCCTGGCGTGTAGTTGTTGCTAACAACTTCGCCGCATACTTCGTAACCTTGTATCTTATCTATAACGAAACCTAGCGTAAACATGGCTGTTCCCCAGCCTAAACTGCCCCATAATCTTTGTCGGCCATATTTGTCTTTCTCATCGCCAAGTAGTTGCAAAGTTGCTGAGTCAGCTAAAGTTATTGCAGGTGCAGAGAAGAATTCACCAATAACTGTGAGAAATAATAACACAAGAAATACTTGATGCACACCGCTTGGACTGAATACGAGGGAGTTTTTAGCTTTGGGTTCTGGTGGTAGAGGTTTCGTCGCTGTTCTTGGACCAAGGAAATCACGGAGCTCCAACGTTGCATGCTTTGAGATTTCAGACACATTTTTGGTCAGTAGAAAGTATTTCTTGCACGATACAGGTGCTGGTTTAATAAAAGCAAACGAAAATGTAAACGAAATCCACGATATTAACGAGAATATGAGTAAAGTCTTTCTTCTTTCTAATTTGTCAGCAAGTGATCCCAGCATTGGAGCACTTATAAATTCCACCATGGGCCTACATCCAACTAACGTTCCACTTTGGCTAGGACTCATTCCCAGTTGTTTAAAATAGACTCCTAACAAAGGAAGGAATGATCCAACAGCACCCCAGTAGAAAAAATAAAATGTCTTGGAGACCAAAAACTTTTTATTGACACGAAGGAGAGCTTTCGATAGGAATTTCTTGCGCTCTGGTACATCTATTTCGTCTTCATTATTAACGACGGCTGATGCATCCATTGCGGTAATCATCTATTAGAGTTTCGTCTATTGATTGCCACACAGCAATCTATATACCAGTCAAACACACAAAAGAATATTGTGTTGTGCACACTATGAATTATTAACTTGATAATTGTATAGTATACCTTTTGGTGTTACATATTATTGATTAGTATTGTATTTATCGCAAGTAATGTAACTGTTTCATATTAATCTGAAAGTTACAAAAACTCTACAAACATTAACGCGACGGCAATGCACTCTGCCATCCTTGTTCCTCTAATTCTGTCGTTTCCGAGACGTCAACAAGTTAGCGAGAAACATATGCGAAAAATATAAATTTTTGGTCAAAAATGTGTTCAGCAGACCATTCCTTGCGTGATAGTTATAGCAAGACAAATTACAAATATTCAAAAGAGCCCCGTGTTTAATTACCCACATTTTCCCCAGGTAGCCTAGTAGCACGCGCACGGGCTTGAGTGTATGTAGTACTGTGAAAGTGACTATAAATCAGATGACTGCTGTCTGCTGACTAAGTTTATAATATGAATCACCTGACGAAATACTATACGCGGAAAACACTGAAGATAACAAATATCAATGCTATGAAATTTGATATTTTACTTGATACAGAGAACATTTCATTTTACTATAGAGACTTGATTAAGCTTGGCCGCATGTGTCAGCCTCACAGACCGCATCATGTAACTGGACACACATACTTCTGGACTAAGTTAGGGGCTACCTGGGATGTTCCATGCACTGTGATGTCCCATGATAAGTCCCGTGATTCCCCAGTCTTCCCATGCAGAGAATATTCCTTTTGACCCCACCCTAGTGTTGTATCACCTGCCAAAAGTAGTATGGCCACCTGTAGTCACAATAAACATATCTTTATGAAGGAAGTAAAAACATATCAACAAATCACAACAAAGTTCCTTCGTAAAATTTAAATAATATTATTGGAAGAACTGCAATAACTAAGTATCTTAGTTGCAAATTTTTCAGTGATATCAAGAATGATGTGTAATTAAGGTAGGTGCATACGTTTTTTCCCTTATATTTTTGACTAAGAGTGTTTGGTTAGGTTCTTATATTTTACCTACACATTGACAGATTGTTATTAATATAGAGAGAAATACATGCTCAATGTTATGATAGTTGCTCGAGGTACTCTTTCACATTCAGTAATTTCGCTCAGTAATTTAGCTGCTTGGCAAGTCCCTAATACAAAATGTGTTAATTCTAAAAATGGTTTTCAGTCAATAATCTTAAGTCAATATCAAAATTGATACACCACTTCAGCAATACTATATTCGTGAAATTTCCATGAACGTTAACATCGCCTCGTGATTCAGATGAAATTGAACACTGTCAAAATCCATATTTACAAAGGAAGTTTAACAGAGATTTGAGTCATCTAAGGTAAAAAGGTTTAATAGGCTGCAAGCTATAGCTGTTAGATCATTCGCGATTCCTCTGCGGGCGTGACTGTTCAAATCCAAAGTATTGGCAAAACCATAGCAACTTTTAAATGCAATTATGAAGAAATCAGCGATCCCTTTTGCGAGTGAATATAAATTTCTGAATAGGGCTGTCCACAAGATGCTCAGAATTCATTGCGCGATAATTTACACTAAAATCTGTTTTTAGACTCGAAGTTTGCCGTTTCTCGATTTTTTTGTAATTACGCGTTGGACTTTTTGCCTTGACACAAAAGAAGTTTATCGATAGAAAAAAAGTTGCCAAGAATTGTAGAAGTTGCTTATAAGTTACCGAAGATCTTGTGGACAGCCCTATTTCCGAATAACCAATAAATTGTTTTTTGATACTTTATTCATCTTTCTTCAAAATTGAAACATTCCGTAATGCCAGGTAGCATGTAGCGCGAAGTCGCCAACGTTGACAGTATATCCACTTACAGTTATTACTGTGTTAGTAAGACTTTCTGATTACGGTACATGGGTGATGGTTGTATTCAATTATTGTATATGGTCGATGGTATTCGATCAGCAGCGGATCTAGGGGTGTGCAGAATAAATTACACAGCTTAATTTAAATTCAAAACACCTTAATAACAACGCTATATTGCATGGTTATAGATTTTAAAAAATATTTTACATTGAAATCAGCCAATATAATTCCGATTTTAAGCTGTAGTAATTTATTCTGCACACCCCTAGACCCACCGCTGTATTAGATTATGGTATATATAGTTGATGGTTGTATTCGATTACGGTATATGGTTGATGGTTGTATTCGTTATGGTATATGGTTGATGGTTGTATTCGATTATGGTATATGGTTGATGGTTGTATTCGTTATGGTATATGGTTGTATTCGATTATTGTTGATGGTTGTATTCGATTACAGTATATGGTTGATGGTTGTAATAAATTGCTTCTAACATAACACTAAGATTTCCAAGGACAAGGAGCGGAATGTTTTTGCAAAAAAATGGCTAAATTCCAAGCATTATTTCGCTGCTGCAATAATATAACGTAGTAAGCTAAAATAAGTAAAATTATTCAGACAATATCTGTTTCATTATCAGCCAGCTGGGGAAAGTAACCCATCCGGGCGATGTTATTACTATGTAACCATTCACGTGTAATCACCTATTCACGTGTTACATAAACTTTACAGGTGCTTTGTTTGCTTCAGCAGTCGGCTAATTTTTTAGCAATGATTTACATTTCTGTCTTATAAAACCTCTGTAGAGACTGAAATAGAGATGAAAAGAAATATAGTTGTGTTTTTCCTTTGGATTTTTACGGGTAAGATAGTCATCACAACATTATTTTATTACTTTGGTTTGTCATGAGTTTCAATAAATCGTTTTAAGTTTAACTGAAACTATATCTTAAGAATAGCAACATATTTTTAGTATTAAAAAAAATTACTGTCTATCACATTCACTTTTTGATGCTCCATGATGCAGCCTATGCACGTTTTAGTAATTATTTAGAATCGAACTTATGATTTCACAATCATTTCTTTCAAACAAACTACATGTTATAGTCTGTATGTGGCTGTTTATAAAACGTTGATTATAAATACATCACTGGAGCAGAACGCCGGAATCTACTAGACCGGACATTGCATGCAATAAGATGACGAGAATCACATTGAACAATTCAGAGCCAGATTTCTCTTTAGTCTTTACATATAGTTTTTTTATAACAATGATAATATTTGTTTTTGTACAGTTTACTACGTGGAATGTGACAGCAACTCGCAAAGAAAGACAAAACGAGAAGAAATAAAGGACGAAAAAGAACCACATCCATACACCATTTCTTTCTTTACATTTCCTAAGGGTGCTGCAAACGAGCTTTTAAAACCAAAACGGGAATCAAAACGGGATAATCCGGGTTGGTAAACACGCATACGTAAATTAGGGCATAAAAATAAGTTGATATAGGTTGTATTATCTGCATGGTATGTAAAACAAGGTGTATACATGGGGCATATGCATAAGATATGCAGATTATGGTGCATAATATAGGTATGGTAAGCAGATTGCATAAACTAGGTGTATAAAACGGGGTGCAAGGTATGGGACAAATGGTATGGATCGGCTAGGAAAAAGGTGTGTGCACGCATAGAGTGAGGCAATAGTAGCATGAGATACAAAAGGTATGAAGGTTTGAAAATAAAGTGACATGTATCACCAATGCAGTCGAACATGCGCCAATCATCGTGCTATGTATATGATTGCTATATCTCCCAAAAAAATGTGAATCCAATTTTTTTGTTTAAGATTTATCATTTCATAAAAAAATAAAGCAATTGGTATCGAAAAAGGAGACTAAATCGAAAGTCAACGAAAAACCGAAAGTAATCAAAGAATCCTCTATAAAGAAGGAGGAAACAAAGCAGGAGAAAAACAACAAAAAATATCATCAAACAAAAGAAAGGCCGATTAACAAACTAAAGAAGGAAAAACAAAACTATCAACATCTGGAACCATGGAGTCCAATTCATAAAAAGGCTCAAAACAATAAACAACATGCCGCTGAGCAACAGTAAGACAACTCTTCTCCTATTTTCATCCATACTAACCCTGTTTATTGCTTTATCCAGTTTTTCTTTTATTTTTCCTTTTTTCATTTATAAGTCAACGGATAATAATGATAATATAGACTTATAAGGCGTTTAATTTCTTTTTATTTACCCTCACACTGTGTTTCCTATACATTCTTTTGGACCTCTCGCTCCATAAATGCCAGTATGCTTAGAGCCAGGATGATGAACCGTCTGGGCGTCCAACCTTTCCATTCGCTTTCAACAGTTACATTTTGTGATTAATATTTTAACTTCAAGTTTTCTTCAATATACTAGGACCGAATCTTACCAAGAAGGAAGCATTAAACACCCATTACACACCATGTACCCTAAATGCCATCATTGTCCCAGCAACTCCTCTTACGAAGATTGTGTGAGTAAATCCACGCTGAAGAAATGTAACATCGGTCTAAACAATATTTGTTTTACAAAAAGTTTTCAAAGTAATTCCCGTGGTATTATTTACGAAATGGGTTGTTCAAATCATAGAAAGTGTCAAAAGGCAAAAGCAACACCGTGCAAAGGTAAACATAATTACAATAACGATAGGGTAAAATTATTTGAAAGGGCCTGCACCAGAGTGCATGGGATTTGAATAATGAAATTCCGCCTCAGAAAGGAAAAATATTTATATTTTATTAATATTTGTAGTGGATCATCTTTCGTATCGTTATACTTTTGCTAATATTTGATAGAGAGTTATATAGACCTTATATAAAGAAAAATTATCAGGGGCCGGTTGTATATGAAAGCTATCCACCGGATAGTGGTTTTTTCAATCGCCCGTTGTTTGCTATAACTTTGATTAAATTGCTGGAAGACACCCAAATATCATTTCAATCCCAATTAGGAACAATGAAAAATTGCTTCGTTTGCTGTCAGTTTGACGGATGCAACGCGCTGGAGCATCACTACTACGAGTCGAAACAGAATGATGACGATAGTCTTGGATATTCATCTTTTAATAAAGCAACACCTCAAAAGTGGAGTTCTCTGATAATTATTGGCCTGTCATTTGCTGCCTTCATGCTGACGTAATATAGATTACAGTGTCGCTATGTAATCATTAAGCAGGTTAATTAACTATAGTCAGACTGAGAGTTACACAGATTTCGGCAAAAAAACCTGCGAGAAACAACGTTTGAAGCATAAGAAAACAAATTGATTACCATAAGAGTTTAGTGGATATTAAGATGATAAATTATAATACGAAATATTGAAAACATACAGACTGGTGATGGATGTAATATTTTGTCATGCAGACATGCAACGTACGCTTACCAATTGACAAGTCTAAATCAGTTTTAAGCCAATAAATGAAGTTGCGTGGTAATATTGCTGTGGCAATATTATAGTGAGCGTCGCTCTCTACGCCTTTTATCATTGTGCCGGAAAACAGTTTTGAAATTGTGAACAAGTAGCTATATGCATCAAAATAAGATGAGCAAGGCCAGTCAGTGAAAGCGATTTTCAGCGTTGTTCGGACTATTTTCATCAAAACAAAATGTAAAATCATATGATTATTACAAAAAAACCCGGCATGCATGTCTAAAATCTGGAGCTCACTATATATAAGGAAGTGAAGAAAAGTATAATACTAAAATTGGAGATTAATCATCTCGAACATCCGTTTTATAAGCAGGTACCAGTAAGGGGGCAAATAATAGAAAGCTAAAAATTATTGTGCATATATATCGATATGCTAAAGGTTTCTCTAACTGTGAAATTGATAAAATCCTGGATTCAATGCAGGATATATTACTTTATTTACTTTTATTCGGAATGAATTATGCCCAAGTCTACGGAACGCACCCAAGCAAGGGCAAGGAACACGAATACTGGCAGGGTGTAAACGAGAATGATAAAGATCTGCGCATTCAAGGCCGGTATCATCAGAACGGTGTAGAAAATCTGAAACGATTATTTTACAATGTGTACTCAAATTCGTATGACAAACATACGGATGATTTTTACCAGAAAACTGAGATGGACAACAAGAAGAATGTTAATAATGATAAACGAGGTAAACCGGTATGTCGACATTGCAAAAGAGGAAAGATAACAAAGTTACTTGATGAATGGATATTATTCATTTTTATTCTGCATTGTTTATGTGCAGGAGCATTACTTGATCACTGGACTCAGTACTGGAATATTCATACTTAGCACTTTAAACTGTTCCTACATAGCTATACAGATCGATAAGAAGAATTGGTTACTCGCACAATTCATTTAATAATAAAGTGTTGGAAAAAATATAAACCTCACTTGATAACAGAACAATAAAAATAAACATAAAAATGAGTGGTCACCGGTCAAATAGAATTGAATAATTTTTTTTATAATTTCCTGATATAATGTTCGTGCCTTCGTCTTATAACACGTGGAATATCTTTATATCTTGTAGTTAAAGGCTTACAACGTTTGCTGATGAGTTCGTCAATCAATGCTTTCTTGTATTTTCTCCACTTTCTTTCCATTAAAAAACTCTTAAAAGCTTCTTTTTTGGTAGGATAAGACGCCTTTAACTTGTCCCGCAGAAGAGTTAGCTCTCGACCGCCGTCATGTTTCTTAAAAACGCTGCGTTTTACAAGGAGGCACTCAACCTATGAACGAAATTTGTTCAGGTTAACTATAGTATATATTCATTTAGAGGCGATAGTAATGTTGAAGAGCGCCCTGCGGGAGGAATGAATGGCTATAGTAGTTCACAATGTGAACAGATGCATGCACGTTGTTTACAGGACTGAATATTTACGATATATGCTACTCTGTATAAAAATCCTTCAACTATATCATCATGCATCATGCAGCGAAACAAACCTGCATGTAGAAATTCAAGAGCAAAACAACCATGCATGCAAAAGCGGTTGAACTATTTTACCTTGTCTTCACTGACTATCCATGTTTCATTTAGATCCTCGCCAACCCCAAAATATCCTCCATGACCTATTGTCATTAACACCAAGTACCTTTTTTCTAATGACTGATCTTTTGACAATGAAGGAGGCTTTCCACGAGAAACCAAGGCGATATGACTTTTTCCAAAGGGTAATTTAGTCTTAACAACTGTTATTTCACGAATCACCTTGCATCTGCCCGATTGTACGAAATATACATATTCTTCGTCATTATCTTTTAAAATAATCTGTAAGAGTGGGTGAACATTGTTTAAATTTCAAGCTAGTGTTAAAAAGAGATTTATTATTTATGGATACCTTTTTTCTTCCATTGTAACCATGCTAACCTTGCGCTTTCGTGTGTATGTAGTTTTGTAAAGTATGTATGTAAAGAGTTTAAGTAGGAACTATACATATAAATGTGACACGCTCGATTTTGCACGTTGATTTCCAGCTGCATGCCGTTTTCAACGGAAAATTATGATATATCATGGAAATCTAAACGGAGTGTGGTTAAAATGCTATAGTTCTATACCTATAACTGCCCTGGAAATGAATTAAGGTATTTAGAGTAGTATCAATACAATTTACCGAATTAGCAGGAAAGAGAACGACTTTGGAATTAGCATTGGCTGATCGCACTTCTTGCATAGACCATTTTTCAAAGTAAGACTGTTCTTTGAATATTGTCATTTTCTTTTCAAAGTCGATTTGTTGGCTACTTCTTAAAACCTAGTAAAAATTCATAACAATTATATATAACGTTTTATATATAAATGTGAATTCAAACAAAGATCTTCAGAAATTTATGGTACAAAGTCGTGCATGAGGCAACTGTGTCCCACTTCCAGTTCTATTTTAGAAGCTAGAATGCAGCACTGAATATACCGATTACTTTTGTGCATGTATGTGGTCTGATGGCACCTATGAAAGGTCCATGCATGCATGACGCCCAGGTATATAGCTACTGAAAATGCGTGCCTTCCATTCACGTAGCTATCAAAAGAACCTGTCGGAAAGAACCATGAATTTGAAAAAACCATGAAGAATTTTTCATCAAACATATTGTTTCTATGTTCAATAGTAGTCAATACCAATTAGTACGAATTATGAAGTAATCATGCATGTGTGAAACAATCTTTCATTGCCCACATGTTGGCCATAAAATATTGGCCGGGGTTATATAGAAGCCTTAATCGATTAACAATGATACTTCAATATTTTATTAATTCGCTATACAATTATGGATTAGCTATATTGTGAAAATGTTTATGAATGAAATATACGAATAGGTGCAAATCAATTATTTTCTTCAAATACATCCATTCAATGGAGCATTTTGCTTAATTAATCAAAATAGAGGAGAACGTTGTGGCGTAGTATGAATGATTTAACTGAACTTCATTTAATAACGAATTTAATAATTGCTTTGTGAAAGCACCGTTATATTTTACCTGATTAAAGTCATCTTTGTCAATTTTTAAAAATTCACAAGCAGTTTTACACACGATTGTTGCTGTTCGAGTGGTGTTTTGAAGTAGAGCTAGTTCTCCAAATGCCCCTCCATCAGACATTTCGCCTAAAACCTGCAATAGAATGATTAGAATCTCATAAGTATATTCAATATTCTATCTGACATGCAGGCGCGGGGTATTATTATTCTATGCATATATGCATGTGTTTATCAAGAATTAGTAGCATTGGGTATATGTAGCATAACCGGTTTTAATGCATGACCTAATCACGAGAAGTAGTTCTAACCCCATGTACGATTGAGTTGGCTTCCAATCGTTTCTTCTTTGGGGATGTTGATACACAAAATCATTTTAGAAAACAATGAAACATAATGGTCTGGAATTTTTGTCGTAATCTACCTGGACATGTTTCTCGCCAGTACGATCATCTTTCTCTTCCCTTTGCACTGTCACTGTACCAGACACAATGAAATAAAATGATGCACCCAAATGACCTACAAAAAGGTGCATATCTGTTTGACATGTTTGCTGGAACCTCCACAGAAACTGCCCCCACCCCGGTCCCCTGAGAATCTCTTCATCAAATATATTGCTAAAAGAAATCATCAAAAGAAATCGTTGTAGTTGCAAGTACAATATGTAGCTACATGAATACCTTGTTGTATTACAACTCTTCCTGCGCCAAACTTTTGATACAAGAGAACTCGAGAAAGTTCAGACTTCAAATGAGTGGAAAAAGTTTCAAAAGCTTTAATACGCATTATCAAATTCTGGACTAAAGCTAAATCTTTCGGTGTTCTATCCCATGGTGATTTAACCAAGGCTTTTTTTACTTCTGAGGATAGAGAGCCAACTGAGCGTGCGTGTGCTCTGAAAGCTAAAATGAATAAACTTATTATCATCAATATAGCAAGCTCGCTCAATAGCAAGCTCTGGGTTTCCTAGGCATTCTAGTTTATAAAAATATGGCAATTAATTTACACATTTAAATATAAAAGATATAAAAACTGGATCAGTGTAGCAAAAAGCAAGAAATGAATTCATTTCATGTTGATATGGTTAAGCTATATGGTTCCCATGCTGGGCAATTCTAGCAATATCGCTTTAATTTTCCAGTCCATAATGAACAGGTCCATTTCACCATCAACTTTTGGTGTACGAAATTTGGTGTACGAAATCTAAAGGCATTCACCTGAGGCATTTTACCTCACCATTTATAGAGGGATATACATTCATGCATGGCGGGTCGTATGATAGTCGACAAACTGTAATGAAAACACTTGCACGCGCCATGAAATTCTTAATTTTATGAATTTAATTTATATTTAGGATTTCTATTTGCAAAAAAATGAATAAATGCATACATACTTACCACTAACATTGAAGGTTAAACGTTTTTCTTTGGTAGAAATTTTCTTTGACTGATCTTTCTTGATTTCTTTGTTCGTCTCTTTGGTCCATTTTGAGCTTTTACCAACAATGTTTACAATTTGTTTAAACGATTTAAATCTTCTACTTGACGTAGGGCTAGAACTGCTTTCGCTCTGTGAAGAGTGTTCCGTTTCATTTTGTTTCGTTATGGTTTTATTAAAAATAGGGGGAAGCTTAACACCTTCGTTCGAAGTCATCGTACTTTTTAGTTAATGTAGACTAATTACGAAAACGAAGTCAATTAACGAGCGTTCGAACATTTAATTATTATTACGTCACATTCGAAATTCGAAGATTGACAAGCAAGTCCTAAACAAATTGTTATTTTGTTTATCAAAGTAATAGGCTGATGTATTTCAATAAGTTCAGTTGCAGCATATATAGCCTAATTCAAAATCCAAGTTGAAGTCCTTACAGAGATTACCAAAGTCATTTTCTGTTCTTTTCGAGATAGGAATTATTATGATAAGCAAGTATACTTTCTCGTCTCTTCCCTGCAGGTTTTTGCAATATATAAAGTTATATCAATCATTTCTACACTCGCGGGCATACTGTCCAATTGCCATTGAAATAGCTTATTTTATCAAATATATGCATGACAATCTTTTAGTAAAAATATCAATTGTTAGTTCAAACTGTAGCTCCTAACAATCGTGCAAGGTCAGTGGCAGGGAGTGTATTATTTTCCGATAGATAAAGCTTTTTGCGTAGCGGCCTTAGGAAAATAGCTTCTCCCATTCTTAGGAAAAGTTTAAGCTTCAAGAATGCTTTTATTACCAGTTTCATTTATTTATCATGCGCAACAGTTTGTGTAACTTATTATCAAAATTGAAATCGACTCCGTGATCTATACACACAACAAAAGACTTAAAAAGTTTTAAAAGAATGCAGACCATACATTATTGTTTGTATATGTCAAACGAATATATACTAATAGTAATATAACACCACCAGAAGAGCGCACTGGTGCTAAATGCATGACTTACAATCATAGCCATTTGACTATTTTAAACTAAAGGGAAAAGGCTGCAACTGACTAAAATATAATAGGAAAATGACGAACGAGACATCAATTATGAATTAGAGCAAATTAGATGTTTCTTGCGAAATAGTAACTTTTTCTACCAGCCACAGATTCCCACGAGAACGTGCGTTCGGGTCTTTTTTCTGATTTCTAAAATCATTACACATCATTGTCTTATCGTCGTAATTTTGTTGGGAAATTAAAAACCCTGTGGAAAAACATCCTGCATGCAAATGGTTTTTTAGACATTGAATGGACCTAATTAACGTACAAAATCTCAAAATTAAACGTATGCTCCGTAATAAAAAACCTTTAGTGAAAATTTGGAAGTTACAGGAAGGGGGTAGATTGTGGATGTCGATTGAGCATGCGCACATGTGTAAAATTTTAAATCGGCCAAGTTTTAATGGATCAGGCAATAATCAGGAAATATAGAATGTCTCAATATTATATCAATTTGCATTCATCTGTTTCATTTACTGATTATAGCTATTGTGAGAATGTTCACGAGTAAAATATATATATATAGCAGGTGCATGCGAATCAAATATCTCATCATATCTTACAACTCGCGCAGTGGAACATTTTGTTCATTGAAAGTTGTTCTCATCGTGAAAAAAAGGTAAGTATGGATTTCAACATACAATTATAAGAATAATTCTTATTTTGAATCTATAAACATTCACAACAGTTTCAAGACCTCGACGTTATTAAACTTTGTGAGGAATATTAAAAAAAAATTCCTGGAAAATGTTTTTAATTTCATTTGCCACCTTGGCTGAGTTTGTTCTAATGATGCCTTGCTTTTTGGACTTTGTCAACACTATATATGTTTTATTATTATTAATACAATTATTTTATAGGCAACCAAAAAGATGTCGAATATTATTGGGTCGTATGTTCTGGTCTGTCTTCTAATCACAGTCCTTATTAACAGTTGTGATCAAGTTTCGTCCTATGCAATAGAAAAGGTCAGCGTGCATGTGTGTCACGGATTTTTTGAACACTAAACACTGAGTTAATTCCTTATTTAACTTGCATGGTAATATTAGGAAAGAGATTTACTATCACGGTTAAAAATTCAGAACGTGCATAGTCAAAAACTATCTTGACCCCTTAGGATAGAGGACAGAATGCAAAAAGTTTATTTTAGTTGTTTCCTAGCCCAAACACAATAAAAGTGTTGACTTTGTTTATTTTGATTTCAGAAAGTCAATGAATTTGATCGCCCAAGATATAGACGCGGAGAATGCGTAGGAGAACATAGTAGTTGTGTCGAGGACGACGATTGCTGCACCACAGCAATAGTTTGTATGGTAACTGTTAGTAGTGAAAAAGAGTGTATCCGACTTCCTGGTGGAGCTCCAGGCAACTGATGAATGAATAAACGAGCGAAATATGACGATAGCGAATAGTGTGGTAATAAATAAAAATATGCAAACTTATTAAATGAGTTGTTTTTACCACTCACCCGCGTGCATGTATGAGCTGATATATAGCCTGGTGAATAGCTCTGGTTTTTTTACTAAATTGCATGCGTAACAGCTCATATGCAGCGAATATGATATACTGTATTAGCTATATCATAGTCATATATACCTGAAGTAACAAACATAAATAAAAGGAAACATATATTCACAACGCAAATTCAATGGAAAGCTACATTTTTTACACGTCAAGTAACAAACATGAAAGAAAACATATTCACAATGCAAATTCATCACGAAAGCAAAAATATTTTATCAATGCCAGTGGCTGCTGCATGCTATTAAATCTCCTGGAACACGTCAACAAAGACGCTATAAAATTGTTCAATCGTACTTAATCACTGTTAAATCACCATGCTAAAGTGAGGGTTCATGCTGTGATACATTTTCGGGTACCTATGGCTATACTGAGATGTATATTTCTAGCCCACTATTATGCCCTAGGCCCAGATCCCCGCCCCGTCGGAATGTCGTGCCAGTATGTATGTGTGGTAGCATCGCATTGAACCATCCAATTTGATGATTTTCTAATGTCAATTAGTTATTAGATTTCCTGCAATATTTAGTATATAGCAAAATTATAATGTCTTTTTACAAGTAATTTTTACTAATGAGAAAGTCTGGATTTAAGCTTGTCTACTTAATTGTATATTCAAATTGGCCAGTCTTGATTGCACATGCACACAGAAATATTGCATCACACCAGCAGCCACCATTGACATGCATGTTTTTGACACTTGCGACGTACGATATGGAAACCAGGCGTAAAAGTGTATTTTAGGAGCAATGAACAATGTTGAGTAACACGACGATATATAGACATACAATGACTATGTTCATTGTCCAGGTTTCACATTCATTCATCGTTCGCAACAATTTGTGTCATTTATTTTCAAAATTGAAATAGGTCGACTCTTGTGAACTACCAGAGTACAAAATAATAATTATTTGAATTTATAATTTAACAAATAGATAACATTGAATCGTTGTCTGTTCAGTTATAGATACACGGACGATGTCATTAGTGATAAGAAAGTAAAGAAAGTAATTTTGTTGGGAAATTAAAAACTCTGTAGAAAAGCATCCTGGATGCAAATGTACAGTTTTTTAGACGTTTAATGTCCATGCATAATTAACTTACAAAACCTCAAAATTACTTGATTTTACATCAAACGTATAACCTATATCAACCTCAGGGAAATAACCTACTTAGATAGATTAGACGATTTTTAGAACATTTGCAATATATTTGATGACGAAAATGACACCCACACGAATGCAATCAATCACGCACTGATGCGTAAAACAATTGCGCACATGTGTAAAATTTCACATCGGCCGAGTGATAATGGATCAGAAAATACAGAATGAGTCAATATTATATCAATTTGCTTTCACGTGTTTTAATTATATTGCATGATTTATAGCTATTGTGAGAATGTTCACGAGTAAAATATATATATCGCAGGTGCATGCGGATCAAATATCTCATCATATCTTACAACTCGTGCAAGTGGAATATTTTGTTCAATGAAAGTTGTTCTCGTCGTGAAAAAAAGTAAGTATGGATTTCAACATACAAGACTAATTATTCTTATTTTGAATCTATAAACATTCACAACAATTTTAAGACCTCGACGTTATTAAACTTTGTCAGGAATATTAATAAAATGTTTGAATAGCAGTTTTTCTTTGCACTTTGTCAACACTATATATCTTTTATTTAATAATAATACAATTCTTTATAGGCAACCAAAAAGATGTCGAATATTACGTCGTATTTTCTCGTCTGTCTTCTAATCACAGTCCTTAACAGTTGTGATCAAGTTTCGTCCCATGCAATAGACAAGGTCAGCGTGTGTGTCACGGTAATTTTTAAACACTCAACACTGTGTAAACACTGTGTTAATGACACTAAACACTATGTAAATGAACAATGCACTTGGTAATCACAAATTCATGCCAAGATGGTTTCGAAATTGGGGCAAGAATATGCCCTAGTTAAACCGTAATAATTATCATGAGTATATGGACTTATTTAATTTACATCTTTCATGCATGGTAATATTAGGAAAAATATCCACTATCGCGGTTAAAGTTTCTAAGGGTGTTCAATAAAAGTTATTTTAGTGGTTTCCTAGCCCAAACACAATAAAAATGTTGACTTTGTTTATTTCGGTTTTAGAAAATCAATGAATTCGATCGCCTAAGATATAGGCGTGTTTGCGAATTATTATTTAGTAAGTGTACCAACGACGCAGACTGCATCGGATGCGACCTAGCAATGCTATGTCTCGGAATTGGTGAAAAACAGTGCCTGCCATTTTCTGATGGAGATCCACTCGGCAAATGAATATAAACGAGCAAATAATGACGTCATTCGCTGTTTATGCTATCGAGTTGTACGCAAATGTATATCATTATAATAAGCTATACTTCGCTAAACTATAATAAGCTATCATTGTAATATATAGCCTCTATTTACATAATAAAATAAAAGTTCATAACATTTAATGGGCCGCCTATGGTCACGTGGATACATACGCGTCAAAGCGCACGCGAAATAATTTAGTAAACGTCACAATGCTGTAGTTGCGCACATGTTTAATGCACATAGTCCAGAATCTTGCTAACAAAAACCAGAAATGTCGCAGGAAGATTTAGTTTCTACAGAGAGTGAACGCGAGAGTGAGAAAGAGCCCTCATTACAGCAATGGAAAAGGATTTCAAAACGTGTGGGTTTTCAAAAAAATTGGACAAAAGAATGTATCATTAAAGTGTTAAACGACTCCAATGGAGAGGCATTACAAGGAAAGGATCTTCAGAAAATACCATTCAATGCCAATCGTAAGAAAGTTTGTTCTAACTCACAGCGTTCATGCAGGACTTTGCACAGGAATATCTCATCAGCTGCATGCTGCCTTTTTTGATGACACTAATCAGGATTTTAATGACTTTACGTTTTTACCCGGCGCGTAAATTTGCATGGCACATTTTTTTGGTAGTCTGCACTTCGTTCATTGAAATAATATATCGCACAATTTCTTAACGGTTATAATTTTTTGCGAAAGGTCAGTCATCAATATAGAATGAAAACTTTTGTATTAAACCTAATTGTTATTAAAAATAATTTTTTAATGTTTATATTTTAGTGTATAAAGCGTGTGTGCAGTCAGGTCGTCTAAGTGACAGAGCAAAACATTTGTTTACAAAAGATCCCGATGTCCGCACAGACAAAGATATTGTGGAAATATTTCGCGCCGTTGACAAGTTGCAATGCTTTTCTAAATATTCCCGAGCTGTTAAGGAAGGCTTAGCAAAGTTTGTGTATTATAGTGAATTTCCAGTTGACAGGGTAGTTGTACAGCAAGGTAATTTTCAATTAAAAGTATATGGTCTTCTCTCAAAAATGCTTTGAAGTTATAGTAAAATATATGTATAAGATGCCCATTATACGTTTATACCTGATGAACTTCATTTATTTATCCTAATGCATGTTTTTTCATC
The DNA here is from genome assembly GCF_004324835.1 of Dendronephthya gigantea. Taxonomy (NCBI): domain Eukaryota; kingdom Metazoa; phylum Cnidaria; class Anthozoa; order Malacalcyonacea; family Nephtheidae; genus Dendronephthya; species Dendronephthya gigantea. Next base: position 2,066,771 of record NW_021163010.1, on the reverse strand, counting down.
CTAATACATGCTTCATGCATGGGGCAGACCTTCCCGAGGACCTTCCTGTGACACGATAATGTATGTTCGCAGTTATTACTAACTTGTCATCAATAGACCCTTTCGATAATTACGTCACAACATTTTCGTTAAATTTAGAACCACCATAACTGAGATGGATTTCAATTAGTCTAAGAATTAAGATAAAAATTAGTCTAAAGCGCAATTCATCCGTTGATGACAAAAATCATTTTGAGAATTTGCCATATCATACATATGTCTATAGTCAGTAGGATTGTTTTTGCTAAAACTCTAGAGAGAGAAATTGGCATGAAGAATCCTTAAGACCTTATAATTGTAATTCATGCATTAATTATTTTCCCAGGACACCCTGCTCTTTCGTTCTACTTTATTCTGAAAGGCTCTGTAAATGTTGTGGTAGAAGAAGAAGATAAAGGAACTGGCAAAATGACAAAAAATGTAAGATCTACAGAGAGTGCTATCTCACCAACTTAAAATTATCATTAATTCTCCTTTGTCTTAAATTTTCTTAAAACATCCAGATCGTTGGAGAAATTCTTGCAGGTAATTCCTTCGGAGAACTAGCCTTGATACATGACACACACCGAAGAGCATCCGTTATTTGCAAAGAGCCATCGAAATTCCTACGACTGGATAAATCCGATTTTAACCAGGTCAGAACATGCAACAATGTATAGCAAGCAGCCGCACCATTAAAGAACTTTACATTTACAAAAAGGGCATGCAGCATAAGTACAGAATACAACAACAGCAACAAGGTTATATATATAAATATATATAACCTTTGCTATAGGTCTTACGAGAAACGTATGAAAAAGAATGGCAATTAAGAATGGATTACTTGCAAGCAATACCAGCTTTTGAAAACTGGACGACGTTGGAACTGAAGGCCATAAACAATGCGTCAAATATAGTTGACTATCCGGAAAACTCGGTATGCAACTCGTATAAAGAGCTAGTACACGCGTATATGTAGATGCACTTGACGTTTTTACATGTATATCAAGACCAGTGCTATTAAAACCTACTTGATACGTTTCCTTTCGAGGTTAGGAAGTTAACATTGTATCTCAAATAATTCTTATTTATTGATTCCCGTTTCGTATTTTACAAGACGAATAGATCAAAGGCAGTGCGTATAATCATGCAGCTAAAAGACCTAAACGGTGTAAATTGCGTTAATCTAAATTTTAGGTTGTGCATAAAGACGAGCCATCTGAAACGGTCTACATCATCAAATCCGGAAGTTGCATTTTTGTGAAAAAAATGTCAATTGTCAAGAAGACCTTACCATTCGGTCGTGAAAAATTGGTTTTAGCACCAGAAATGAAGGATGGTACTCATCGGCTCAGTAGACTGAAGGAGAATGAAACAATACTCACGTACTTTTTAAACATTAAAACCTTAAAAGCGGGCGACTATTTTGGAGTGGGGGAATCTATGCAAGATTCATATATTATAACAAAAGGAAAGGTAAGGTAGGCGTATGTTTTTTCCAGAAAGTGTTCATCTCTGACATGGGCCTTTTATAAGTAATGCAATAAGTACGAACAAGGAGTAAATGAACTGATATAGAAAAATAATTCTCTCCGGTAACGACTTATGAGGTCCGGAGATATTCATCGAGTGACAGAGACCTCGAGCTGAACAACGTTTTGGGCTGAACGCGTTTAGCGTTTGAAGCTCTGTTGAGCTGTATAGCATGCATGTCATCGGTCCTTATTTATTTTAACAATTACGGAATATTTATCATTTTTAGCATCTAGAACCATAGCAGAAGCAGTTATTTTTTGCAGTCTCTGCAGGCCCATGGTTTATTATCCTGATTAATCTTCTTGTAATCTACGCGCTAATGTGAATATTTTCATATTCATTTCGACTTTAGACTGAGTTAATGCTAATACCAAGCGCTCTATTACAAATACATAACCGAGGCAAGGTATTGAGAGACATGAAAGACGCATTTGTAGAGAGCAAATGGAAAAGGGAGGATATTTTTAAAGCATTTATGGAGACAAGAAGTTGGAACAAATATAAACGAAGAGAAGTAGCAGATGTTGTGTTGAGGAAACCGAAATTACGATCAACAATGATTAGTGATATACCAATGCACATCAAGGAGGACAATCCTGATTATTTCTCATAAATATCAATCTATAAAACATTATTATATAAAAATATATAAGATTATCACGTGTTTGGGAAGTTTTGCGAACGATTCCTTGCTTGCAGAGGAGGCTACAACCGTATGTATAATTATTAGCTAGATGAATGCATGCAGATCGTTACAGTACACTTGAGCCGCAGTGTATTAGTGAAGTAGAATATGTTAGTAACTGCAGCATAATATTAATCTTCTGAATCCAGTAGCTCTTCTTCGTTGATGTGAATTGAGAAACTCATTAGTACTTGGCACAGGTGACCTTAATGATTTTTCTATAGTAATAAAATACAAACGGACTAAGATGTAAACTGAACAAAAAATGATATAACAATTCAGTATATCAGTTGGAAAACCAGGAGCGCATTGGGGGCAAGTGACCCGGCAAATTTTAACTGTATGAATGAGGTCCTGGGTTCCTGTACTTGCTAGTAGGCGTTTATTTAAGGTGGCTCCGTCGCAATCAAGTCGGCAATCACGTCGGAAATACCGAATACTGACGTGAATTTACCAAAGGCTGACGATAGGCATGCGTAGAAACGTAATATTTCGGTCTTCATATCCTCAAATATTTCTCTTTATGATCCCAGTCGCCATCATACATAAATTATTACCAGCGTAGTCCCTAGGCCTTGTAAGCGCGCGCTGTTAATTTATTACCTTTTTTGTGCGAAAAGATAATCCTGATTTCAAATATGGTGGCTATGGTGAAATATATATTTTTACAGCTTGATCGTGCTATCGGAATAGAACTAAAGATGCCTAATGACCTAAACCCTAAAGCTTTTTGCACAAGATTTCAAAATTACAAAGGTGATAACCTGTTGTCCAAGCGAGGTTCCCTGTCTATCGTCCCACGTTTTGTTGCTCATGCAGCATGCATACATATACATACGGTTTGCAACTGAATTAGGTAATTGGCGGCCAAACCTGTTATTATCAAGTACATGCAGCATTATTATCAAGTATTACCAAATTTATTATCAAGTACATGCAGCATTATCAAAGAATTTAAGTACGACATGAGCACAAAGAAAATATTTAAATGTCGGGAGTAATATATTAAGTGTATTCCATAATAATCATGCCTAAAACTGCCAACCAACAAGTTAAGAGGAGATTTTTTTAAAAATCGCGTATTTTTTGTAAAAAAGGCTCAAAACTTAGCAACCAGGCCTTCGCTAGAATATGCTTCCGCGGCCATTTTGAATTTACAAGTTTGGTCAAGTTTTCGTGTCGAGTGACAGCTGTTTTACTAACTTTTGGAGAATTTCAAAAGGCGAAAAGCTTCTTGAAATAAAGAAGAACATCAGGTGAGTGTTCGTTCAATTTTTTTGGTATTTTGAATGATATAATTTTCCATGGGCACATTTTTATTAGCGCGAAGGAATGACACACACCAATGGCAATGTGTAACATATTGAAATATACTGATTTTAGTGATTTATAAGCCTTGTGATAAAATAAAAATTTCAAATGTTACGGTTTTTATTCCTAGGTCTTCAACACGTCTTGGAAAATATGAACAATAGTTTCAGATACCGGTAAACTCGCATTTGGGTTGCAGTGGGAGAGTGGATGGTTTATTATTGCATGCTCTGTGTAATAGGTTGAAGATCAGTTTATCACGACAATAATAAAGACCTAAATAATCTCTTTCAAGAAACAACACAAACAAGGAGGAAGTCAAACTATTTTGATTTATTTAAAAAACAACTGTCCTCTCTATTCTAACAATCAATTCCTTGTGTGGTGGGTACAGAATATAGGACATGTACTCATGTAGGACAATTGATGGGTCAATCATGGGACAGTTCATTCCAAAATTATAAAACTATAAGTATAGGTAATATATAATTATAATGTGGCTTTATTGTTAAAATATTATATTATAATAGTAATAAAAAGTGTTTTTCCAATCTTGAGTTGTTTCCACTGTTTTTAAAGAAAGTCTGCAATAAAAAGTAATATAGGATTTTTCATATATGTAAATACGGATTTTTCATATTTTTTATCATGCAATGGAAAATTCCTCTATAAGAGATTTATCAGGACAAATCTGGGGTTAACAAGAAAGGATGCTGTAGACAAATTTAGGATGTAGGATCCAGAGATAGGCATTTAGGATGTAGGATCCAGAGACAAGCTGGGGTCTGTATTTGCACAAATTTGTGCAACATGTGTTTGTTTAACCAGGATAAATAAAACCATATACAATCTCCATAGAAATATAAAATGGGTTTAAAGCCAATTGTTTACACAGCTGACAGCATAGCTCTTTATTTTATATCCAAAAATCAGTTAGCAACACTGGGCTATTCAAGTAAATACAGGTTGTGTATATAGAAAATCTGTTTCATGTTGAAACATTGTAATTTTGTCACACAAACTCATATTGTACAAGCCAATTTTTGCAATATTTTCATCTTTGCCAATATTCTAGAAAGACTGAAGGTTATAAAAGATGCACTAATGTTGGCAAAAATAATGCAAAATCCAATTATTTAATTAACAAGTAAATCACTGTTGCCAAAGAAACACCTTGTGGATAGATAATTAAGGCTAAAAAATACAATTTAAACAAGTTTTTATATTCAGAGCAAGTTATAACCCTGGACAAGCCTTGAGAGTTAACCAGGGATTGGAAAACATCACAGGACCACCTTAATTGAACCCAATGGAAATACAAATGAAAATAGTCAAATTCTGCGAGGACCATCCACCCCAAATTTTTTAAAACCACCTTTATTTTGTAGTGTGATACATAAACTTCAAGAATAAAACTACCTTGGAGTGTGCCAATCAATATTAAACATTATTTTTTCAATTAAGTGAAGCCTTTCACCATGTTTGTGCTCAGTCATGCAAAAAGCTGACATTTTCAAAATAAAAAAGTCTCATAATTCTTTTTTTACGTTTCTTGCTAGAATATGGCTTCCATTATGATGATATTTGATCTTAGAGCTACATAATTATCAAACATTTTATTGTTTAACCAATAGCTAGAGTATTCTAAAACCAACAAAATAAAACCTTCAATTTTTGCTCAATGTAGGGAAAATGGAGTGACTAAACTCTTTAGTTAGTAAAATTTCGCGAGGACCATTCGCTTAGAATTCCTTGAAACAGGCACTGTTTTTTCCATATACATTGTAGTATAATGTAATATAGGTCCCACAGTGTGCCAATTGGTCTAAACTTAGAAATATCTACAATATGATAAAATTATCGACACCCTAAAACGTCCGAAAAAATGGTATACAATAAAAATATTTGCCGATCAAAAATGAATTTTTATTTATCAGTATTCTTTAAAACAAAAATAACTTGACGTTTATTTGCGCATACGATAACGCTTTAACACATGGAATACAGTTTTTTTGTGATCGGCATCAATTTCAAGGTGTATTTGCAGTATAATTTTTAAGGCCGTCGTTAATGAGGCTTTCAGACCTGAAAAAAAGGTCGCTCATTTAAAAGGGAAAAAACTTAATAACCTGGGGTCAAGATCAAACCGATCTTGGCAAGACACAACATTTGGGTACATATGTTGCCATCCATAGAAATATTTTCGAGATCTAACTACATAAGAATAGAAACAAAAGAGTTAAGATAACCATACCTTTGTGTGTTCGACATTCGAAGAATACGGCCCCAGTGTTCGAGGCGCATTATTCTCATTTGAAACGTCGTGGACCAAGCTAATGTACATCCATTACAGTCAAATATGTTGAATTTAATATTTCGTCTCTTAGATGAACCATCGAGTATGTTTTCATATCAAAAACAGAACAAAATTTAATAAATTCACTCCTTTGTCGCCATGTTCCAAAAAACAACAAAATTTACATATTTTTCGCAAAGCATGACGGTATTTTTGAGCCCAAATTTCTCAATTTTTAAAAAAATCTCCTCTTAATACCAACCTTCATCTATATCTTTCATGTTAAATAAAACATTTTCGCCAACATTGACATAATTCAACATTCGACCATTTGCCAAATACGTAACATCATGTTTGCACGAGGCAGCGAAATCATTTGTAGAGTTTATACGAAATAAAAAATGATAAATATTTGTCTTTAAAGGGATACGTCTACTGAACACACCATTATGTTGCGTTAAATCATACGAGACCGTGTGTTGTTTGTAGTTACCCTCGTTAAAATGATCATCCCATACATTCCTTGCTGGCGCCAAAAAGATTTCAACGGAAGAGATATCTGGTAAATCAATGTTTGTGCACCATGTAAAATCTACATCGTGTTCCCCCTCCAATAATTCTGCCATTATTGATATTTATGTTCACTGTTCAGTCGTCTGTGTCGACAAATATTGGAGTCAATTCGTCATAAATTAGCATAATGTATGTCACAGGAAGTCGATCAATGGGAATATATTATCATATTACAAGTTTTATTATTAAAAATGTATTATTTGTTACCCAGTTCAGACGTAGTGTAAAGAGTTTACAGAATACAACAGTAACTCGAAGAAGCGCTTTGTTTTTTTAACTGATCTGAGATCATGACGTCATGAGGTGCCTCTGATTGAGAGATCTAGAGTTATCATGCGCCTGGAGTCATTTATCCTCGTTATTCCTCCTACTAAGAGTATGGAGGGCACTGATTTAAATGAAATGAAGGAAATGATCATTTTGTCGATTCTGGCTTCTTAATGTGGATCAGCACTACAGTGGCATCCTACCATCGTGAGGGCTTTTTTACTGTTTTAAATTGTATTTTGCTGAAAAAGATGAATCCATTCGTTATTGCACTTTTTAACACCGCTAACTTTACAATATGCACTCCCCCCACTGATATTCTCAGTTTCAGGAATGAAAGCGCACCTCAATGTCATATAGAAACTATTGCGTCAAGTAATCAATCATTGCATGAGACAGTGACGTCATCAATCAAGAACAACCACCACCAGCAAGATCCAGTGACGAGCGTTATGGCAGAACTAAAGCAAAAGGTATCATTTGAAGAGATTGCTGAATTCCGCGCAAAGTTCAATAAATATGCTTTGCCTGATTCAGAGAAAATAAACATCGAAAATTTTGACGAGCTGATTAAGGAATGCGATGAACAAATACCGCAATTTAAGTTACGAAAAGTAGTCTGCGATCGTAGAGCCGCAGGGAAAAGTGACAAGTTGGAATTTGAAGAGTTTCTTGATATCTTCAGTAAATTAAGCACCAAGGCAGTTGGCGCAAGTTTCAAGCAAACAATTGAGAAACGAGAAAACCTTAATACTGTCTCCACATCAGCAGCATCTGCGCAAGGCACGAAGCATTCTTTCCTTGACGCAGAAAAAGAGATGTTTTCTTCATGGATAAACACTTGCTTGCGAGATGATAAATCATTGAAAGGTACAAAAACCGTGCATTTTTTAAGGGTTGATAGAAAATTCACATTTTACTAGCCCAGAGCGGCAAATGACGTTATCATTGAAGAATGGATAGACAAGTAGCTTTGGTTGCATGGTTCTGCATTATATTGTTTGTTTCTGTAAAATAAATATGTAATCTCCGTTTTACGTAATGTACCTCCAAACACTGTATAACTTTTAGTAACATTGAAATGTCTGTTTGAAATTTTAATTGTCAAGTCAAATAAATGAAATCATAGATCCATTTCCTCAGTAATCACGAGTAATGTTGCTGTTCGATGATAGAAAATTTCTTTTAGATCACCTACCAATCGACGCTAAAAAACCCGATTCAGTTTTCGTTGCCTTGAAAGATGGTATTGTACTTTGCAAACTTATCAACTGGGCAGTTGCAAATACAATTGATGAACGAGTGATGAACACTAAGAAATTGACAGTTTATACGATCCATGAAAATCAAACTTTGGTTCTTAACTCCGCCCTGGCAATTGGATGCAACATCATAAACATTGGGGCAGAAGATCTGATTGATGGTAAACCACATCTTGTCCTGGGTTTACTCTGGCAAATTATAAGGGTAAGCTAAAAAATGGATAATGTTTAGGAGTGAGTTCATGCTGTGTTCGCTTTGCCGTATAACGGTCGATTGAAGAGCAATTTTTGAGCTAACTACTGACATATAAGATGCATGGATGGGTGAAATATTTCGAAACGCTCTGACACATGGCATCGCCCGTCCGTCGCGAACGAACAGGAGTCTCAAAACTGTGCATCCACTGCACATGCACTCTGCATACTTTTGCTTCAGTGACTATTTTAGTTGAGTTGTGAGAATGTTGATTATGTCGCGCCGATCATCAACAAATGCTTGCCAATAATGGCATGCTATATTGTATATTGTATAAAAAGTGTATACCATCAATTAAAAATAGGGAATTAGATCTTAGTATAAGCTGGGTATAAGCCTAGCCTGCGTGTTCGAAAATACGATCTCCAGATGTCTGTTTAGATTGGTCTCTTCAACAGGATTAACATCAAACACTGCCCTGGTATCTCTGCATTATTGGAAGGGGACGAGAGTATTTCTGATATCACCAAACTTTCGCCAGAGGATATTGTTTTGCGCTGGGTGAATTTCCATATGCGTGAGACTGGATATATGAGAAACGTTAAGAATTTCTCAGAAGATATCAAGGATTCTGAAGTCTATAGTGTCCTCATGAAGAAGGTGTGTTAACATGGTTCCCGCGATGCATTGCATTCTCTAATCACACATTGCCTCGATTTCATCAATGACCAGTACATATGTGGCCGGTCCAAAACATAAATTATTTAAAAATTGATTTGCATAAGGACAGTAATAAGGAACACCTGCCTATATACCTTATCATGAAATAGGACTAGTAGAATCAAATAACTTGGGTAAAATTTTTTTTAGTATGCATGCATGCATAATATTATCGTTAGTGTTTTGAAAATCATACGGTGTTGTGGAGATAGCTTGTATGTTAGGGTATGTATGATTTCATAATAAATTTAATTCATGTATTTTTATTGCAGATTGCCCCACCAACAGTACCCTTGGATGAGCCCCATATAACGGAATCAGACTTAGTCAAGAGGGCTGAGAAAGTATTGGAAAACGCCAAGAAACTAGATTGTGATTCTTTTGTTCGTCCAAGCGACATCGTTGAAGGAAATCCCAAGTTAAACCTCGCTTTCATGTGTCACCTCTTCAACTCTCATCCATCTTTGGAGTTTGACGAAAGTGAAGTTATTGATATTGAAGAGACAAGAGAAGAGAAAACGTTACGAAACTGGATCAATAGTCTTGGAGTCAAGCCGCAAGTTCACCATCTTTTTTCTGATTTGGCTGATGGTATTGCTTTGGCTCAGCTATTTGAACAGGTAGATCAATTTCAGGTAGATTAATTTTTGTTATTTGCGACATGATATTTATGCAATCTCTTTTTTATCCCCCCTGCAGATCAAACCAGGAGTTGTAAAATGGAAATCCATAACTATGCCACCGTTTCCGAAACTATCGGGCAAAATGAAAAAATTAGAAAACTGCAACTACGTTGTCACGGTCGCAGATGAACTGAAACTATCCGTCGTCGGGATTGGCGGTCAGGATATTTATGAAGGAAGCAAGAAATTAATTCTTGGTCTCGTCAGTCAGGCAATGCATTTTTACACCTTGTCCCTGTTGCAGACTATTGCTGGATCTGATAAACCAGTCAAGGATGAACAGATTATCAACTGGGTCAATGAAAAACTTCAACAACGCGATAAAGCATCAAAGGTTGCCAATTTCAAGGATCCTACGATTGGTTCTTCACAAGCGATAATTGACCTCATCGACAGCATTAAACCCAAGTCAGTGTACTATCCGGCAGTGCAAACGACGGACACCGACGAAGCGAAATTTTCCAACGCAAAGTTTGCTATCTCGATGGCTCGGAAAGTTGGTGCCCGCATTTATGCTCTGCCCGAAGATATTGTGGAGGTCAACCCAAAAATGGTAATGACGATCTTCGCCTGTCTCATGGCAAGCGGACTGAAATGTGAATCTTGACATGCATGGTATTACAAAGTATCCAAAAATCGCAATTACTTCAGTACTTAAAATGACGATTATAATGCATAAGTACTGGGAATATAAGTATTCTTCATGTTCATTATTATACGTATTCATGCAGGTGCTATATACTAGTAATTGTAATCGAGATCACTCGTGTAAAACTAAGGGAAATTTCATTTAAAATTATTTAACATGTTTCTATTTCTCATGGAAATATACTTGCTCAAAATTCAAATTATGTCATTGTGTTTTATCACTTTATTAACTGTCATAAATCGACTGATATATAGGGTTATTGCTCAAAATTAATATCCATCTAATCTCTCACATGCATTTTCACATATTGCGCTGTAAAATCAGCTTTCCGTTCCGAGGTCATAATTTCGCAATGATTACAACATTTACATATTTCCTATTAAAAAAATTATTCAAGCGAGGAATGACACCTATACTCGGGCACTGTAAAGCATGCTTTTTTATGCCAGCGATGGGAAGATTTCGCTTGGGAAATTCCGTCCATTAGGGTGAAGTTACTGCAACTCCTTTTGCATGCTTGTATCTGATAGTCAGATTACAAAACACTAAATGCAAAATACGCGTGCGGTCCTTCCGGAAATATTCTCCAAGGGTGATGCTCCTTAGAAATGAACAGTGAAGACGTCTTGAAGACTGCGTACCGCAGCTGATATTGAGCCTCACTGCATGACATTTTGATATTTAACGGTTAAAACCGTCACTAATCTTAATAACACACATCCTCTTGTCCTTGTGAAATAATATCCAAGTGATATACAACAATGCATTTGGTTTATACTCATGCAACAAAACTCTTTCTGTTCTTTCTATTCCTCTGACATGTGTTTCTGGCGGAATAAAATGAATAAATATTATGCCTGGCGTTTTCTATTTCATTTATTGCATGGTTATATATTTCTCTAGAAACTAGTCGCTCATTCGCTCTTTAATTCATGCTAGATATGGAGCATTGACTGGCTGATAATTATTCAAAATCTGTTGATTATCAACAGATCATAATCTAACTAACATATATAGTATCATTTCAATGTCATAGACTGAACGTGAAAGAGGTAAAGAAAAATCATTTAGACCGCACGACTTCAACATACACGTGATACCGTGCATTATTAGTGAGATATGGGGACGATTGTATTTATGCTGATGCAGTATCATATCAATCTTCCTTCCTTATCTTTCTAAGTTGCCGGAAAAAGAAATAAATAGCTACTTATGGAGACAAATATAATATGAAGAAACAAAAACAATCATATATACACGTATCGCAATCAAATAATTGTTACGAAATTTCTCAAGTTTGGCCGGCCACTTGTAGCTATAACATCGAACAAACGGCCGGAATACTGCTGTAGTGACTAACGAAAACTACAAACAAACTCAACACAACGGCTCAGCAAGTTTTAGGTCCAGATTGTTTGTGAAAACCTGCAAAGAGCGCAGTTTGAAACAACAATAAATGGACACTGTTTTGAATCCCAGATGAAGATATTCCTGCATGTGAGATATATATATCTTTATGCATATAGATTGTGTCGAGGATTGTGAAACCGACCACGAGAACAAATTTCAATCTGTGGATCAAACGTTCCATGCAAACTCCAATAATTTTTGTTGGGGCTTGTTCTAAAAAAATGATTACTTCGACCCCCCAGCTAATTTGTTCAGGGCTTATAATAATTTTGAGTCGGTTAGATAAAACTCAACTATATTCTTGGACAGTTAAATCGTGCATGTTAATTCGAAAATGCAACTTAATTTTATGGGGCAGCTGGTTTGAATCCTGTTAATGGACTTAAAAATGGCACTTTTCGTATACACATGCATTTTTGGAAGGTTGGGTTTAAACATAAATATGTGCCATCCAATTCTGAAACATCTTGATATCTTCACATGATGTTAATAAATTGTTACGTTATCGGTTTCTGCGTGTTTGAAAATCAAATCATTTGAAAAATCCCGAGGAAACAAAACAGCAATGTTTACATATTTATAGATATATAAGGCATTGATAATTCTTAGGCAAAAACTTTCATAAGAGTTGTAGCTATACTGAGAGGGCTTAACTGGCCTTTTCATAGCTAAACAACTGACTCCTGCCCCCGGTCACAATTTGCATTATTAATGAGTATCGTTCATCTATATAGCTATATATAGGCTATATACATAAGGTATATGTTGCACAATCAAAATGATATTGCACATTCAACACGAACACATCTGCTGTATATTGTATACACTGTAACTGCCGCACAATTCTAGTTTATTTTGCCAAACAAACAGAATGGCATCGCATATAGTTTGAAAAAATATTCTTAAGCTTATATCTATTGTTATGGAATGAGTCCAATATTTTTTCATTAATACTTTTTGGGTAATGCTTACGGATAGTATAAGTAATTTAACGTACTTCTGCATTGAGTCGAATATTGAATACAAATCTCTATAAAGGAGCTTGGACATTTTTCTTCCGCCCTGAATAGGTTTTCTGTTTGTGTCGACAGCAGGTCTTTTAAATTTGAAACTCCATCCATATTAGCTTATGTCAGTTTTTCAATGCATATATATCAAGGGTGACCTTATATAGATTTATTTTACAAATTTCAAAGACGACAGATTACATCGACACACTCGAATATTCGTATGCGTACATTCTGACGTAACATACGTTCAACATTTACGGTTAATACCCTTCCAGGACCCCAAGAGAACAGTTTTATCAAAGCGGATAAAATCTCTCCTATTTTATAGAATTATTACCTCATTGTAGCTCATCCATACAAATTAAAATTTAACTTAAATCAACGATTTTAAGGAGTAATTGGAAGGTAATAATATTGATAGCGCTATTAACATTATACGGATAGCCTTATACGACTCGATCGTAATGCTTTCTCCTAATATTTGATCTTTTTTTGCGACAACTCTCATATAAATTATATTGAACTGGGTTCACGATGTTTTAAGTTCATTCGGCAAACGCTAAAGGTATTGAGACAAAACTCAATTAGTCACTCTGCTATTGGCACCGGCGTGTTACAGGTATACTTATACATAAAGAATAGAAATGAATGAAAATCTAGCACCTGATTTAAATTGAATATTTTATTCATGAATTGAAAATCCTGTTATATAGATGCGTTTTAAACAATCTCCTGTGTTTAATTTATTTTCATTGCCGCTAATACACCTGCTCTCTCTCTCTCTCTTTCTCTCTAATTTGAAGAGATCAAGCCAGGAGAAGCATATATCCCATACATAGCTAGAAACTATTGTATTGTGTTATAACATCGAACCTTCTTCACCCAAAATCATTTTGTTTTAGTCCTGTTATCCATTGAATCAGTTTTGTTTGGATGTAAAAATAACAACACATAGCAGCGAAAATTAATGGCATACATACTAAGAGGCAAGTTTAAATGTGGCATTATTAATTAAAGTTCAAAGGAAAATAAATTTTTCGCTTAATTTTTATATCCGCTATAAACGATCATCTCACCCACAGCGCAATTTTATATTTGCCATTTCTATCATGTCTCAGTAACGCAATCTTTTCATTTATTCACCTTAATTATTGATCTATTCTCAATCACTGCAGTTTGTAATGATTTTCATATCTTGGCCGACTGCGAAGACAATAAGATTTCACAAGTTTTGACGGAAAATACTTGATGTAATTATTTATGGTTAGCTGAGAGGCAATTGGGAGGAAAATCACCCTGAATTGGATCAATGATTCGTATACAAGTCCAAGACTTCGAGTCTTACGATTTAGGCAAATGTGACGTCGACTGTTTATTTACGTTTTGCCCAAACTTCTGAGCATTTTACAGCTGTTGAACTGCGAGTATCACGTCGAAATTACTTTAACATGTTAGTTTGAAATGATATGAAGAAGGCAATCAAATCCAAGAACCTCATTAACACAAAATTTTAATGTGCTTTCAAAGTGCTAGGTCTATTTCATTTACAGCTCATTATGTACAAAACACAATATAGAAAATAACAGCCTGGACGATCAGTGAGGACGATAACCACGAATATATTTATTTACTATTCGGCTGCAAGGATATGTATACACTATATAACTGCATTGCCGTGTATCTGGTGCTGCCGTGAGAAACTACGAAAACATATTTGAAATATGCATGCTATAATTTGTAAATGCGTGGACGTCCAGACGTAAAAATGGACGTAGATGGCCCCACCCATTTGGATGCCGAGAAATTAGATCAAAAGTCGATTCAAAGAATCTTTATTTTCTTTTTCTCTGCTAAAGTTATGTTTGCTATGAGGAAAATGAAATATTCGAAGAATATAGAAGTCCACGTGTACACGCGGTTTTAGCTCTTCAACAGTCATGCACAATATAAGTTACAAGCAAGGCAACGCATGAAATTAACCTTTTATTAGGAATACGAGTTAGCGAGAGGAAGTATAATTGCAATTATAACTACATGAAGATTAATTGCCGCGTTTCTCTGTCAAGAGGCAAACGTTCCTGGCGGGAATTGTATTTTTGAGCGAACGCAAGAAAATCTTATTCAGGTTTTCCATAGTTATATTTCGTCGCTGGGATTTCGTTTTTAAATCTAAAAATATTTTTTAAACAAGGCTGTATATATTCATGTAGGAAGATCAACGTATCCCTTTTCACATATAATGACTCCCACAATGTCCGGTGATTTCGATACGTCTTAAGGAAACACATTTTCACACGTAATAGACTACATGGCTGTTTAGAGCGTTCTGATAAGGAGCACGGTGCGGTAAACTCGTATCATCGATCAAGGAAGAAAAAGTCCCTGTATGCATAATTGCGGTTAAAATAGCACACTGAAGCAAACCAGACCATCCCACCGGGAAGTACTAAAATACCTTGACGATTCTTATATACGTAATATAAACATAGGAAGCATGCATAGGGTAAAACATCAAGTGCAAAGCATCGCTAATGCTGCGATAATTGACACAACACGAGTCACTAAAGTAAGTGTAAACCGCGCAATTTAGAATAAAAAATGTCATTAAGGCAAGCACGCAGACAGTATATGACAATTTTCTTTTACAAAAAGTGTAGATAATGCAAAATACTATTATAAATAATTGAAATTGGAAAATTTCGCACTAGGAATATTGGGATATTTCTGCTGTAATGAAAATCGAAAGTTGTAATAAAATGCTATATTATTTTTTGAAACCACCATGATCTCATCTTTGCGGCAGTGAATGAATTTGAATGCAATGATAAATATATTCAGCATGCATCAAAATAAATACTCTATAACATTACTTCGAACTGAGTAGGCTTAAATATGCACTTCGAGCAACAAACAACAAAACATGGTTGTATAATTGCAGTCTATATATACATATATACATATATATAGACAGATAGACATGCAAATGGCCTTACATTGAAAGGTTCCCTTTTCACCAAGGAACTTGTTTATGTTCCTAAATAGACATCCGTTGTGAAGTCATGCAATCTGTAATGAAGATGATAGAAAAATTGGGACAGTTCTTGTGCTTCGAAATATATATAATCTTCAGTGGAAATTTTACTTGTTTGAGCGTACAATAAAAGGCAGTTTTCGTGCACTCAGTCGAAGTTTCATTATTTGTTTTAGTGCCCATTTCAGGGGCTACTTGCGATGAGAACTATTTAAAGTTTGCGCGATCAGGATCTACTAAAAATTGATGTCCCTGCTTTGGATCTGAGCACTTGAAAATTATTTCGCAATTCTGAATTAGATTCAAGTCATTTTGAAAGGTGTCACAGACATATGTCGCTTACTTTTTACAAGAAGAGACCTTCACCACCCTCAATGATTACAGTTTTCTTACAGAGAATCAAGAGGACAAATGCACGGTGTATGCATGTAAGAACGTTTTCATACGTTTAAACCTACGCAAAAAAAATAGCCTTGCCTCTGAAGACGGCAAACTTCAGAGGGATGTTGGAGTTCTCTTATCCGACATATGGTTGAGAAAAGATTCTTTGTTTGCTGTGAATTCACTAATGTTGCGAGGAAACAATACAATTAAGAAGTCATTATTCTAAGAGCCAATTAAAGCTATCATTTGCAAGCTGTTCAATTCTTCCTATGCATAAATTACGAGGAACAATAAAAAAGCTAGAGGTAACACATTTATATATATTCATTGGTCTTGAGCTGACAGACACTCAAAACGATCTCCTGGACAAGGAACACACTTCTGTCAAAGATCGATCTTGGCAGATCACAACAAACAAAAACACCCAGTATGAACTTCGCTATTGAACATCCTGAGCTACAGAAATCAGCATTCATGGATTTTTCAAATATGTCTCCGTTAAGCCACCACTATGCTCCTTATTATCCGCGCTGCGCTGTTGGATCTCCGAGAACGGAGTATAATCTTCCTCCAAGTTACAGCACTCGGATGAACTTTCCACTTCCAGTGAATCATCTTGGCCCTCCAGCACCACCGACTTCACATGCTTATATACCGTACGTCCCGCGCGAATTATACGAAGGTAAGATGGATAGCGGTTAGTCTTTACTACCAGTAAAAACTCTCTTCCTAAACGACTCGGTAAATACACCTATAAATCATTCCCAATGTTTAACTTTCCTTGCTTCTTGCACGTGCATGCACGGCGCTCAATCTGCTTGAATAAACCGCGGTGTCTGCGAGTAATCACAAAATAAATGGAGCAGTGTAAATTACCGTATAATATTTGATATAGATGTGTTTACATAAGTCTTGGAAAATAAGAGATTATTAAACAGATCAATAAGCATACATTGATGCGAAAATTTCAAAATGGTTAAGATGACAATCATGATGTCTTAGTTGAGCAGTCTTGCTAAGCAGGGAGAAATATTGGCTTTTTACCTTCGCATCGCTTAGGTTTGACATGTCACGAATTTCATATTACTCATCAGAGAATAGATATTCAGTATACTGAGAAGTTAACTGACGTTTTAAAATGAAATTTCAGCCATTGCAAATGATTAGATGTCGACAGAAACACCATAGTGTTTCTACAGACATAACACATCAGTTGAATTATTGTCATACGACAGTATACCAGCCCAGCCTCTTTTCTACATCGGAGCCAACATGAGCCTGATCCGAATATAACTATCAACACTTCATATTCTGCAGTAAGGAAACTGTAACTTGAATGTTATTTTCCGCTTTTTAGACCACTCAGATGAACCGCGTTTGAACAATAAAGGTAAACGACCTCGTAAACCGAGGACGATATACACAAGTTATCAATTACGAGAGCTAAACAGACGATTTGAGCGTACACAGTATCTTGCTCTACCTGAACGAGCAGAATTGGCCGCGAGACTTGGCTTAACTCAAACGCAAGTAAAGATTTGGTTTCAAAATAAAAGATCTAAGGTGAAAAAATTGATGAAAAATGGCGGTGAAAGAACTCCCGACGAGAAACCTTTAATACAGAATGCGGCCACAACACTTTGGGAGAGTTCACTACAGAAAAGCGAGAATGATGCATGCTCACCAACGACACCAGGGACACATGATAACCTACCTGAACACTGGTCTCTATCAAATTCAACACCGCTCGACTGCAGTTCTCCATTTCAAACAAGGCATTAGCTCGGAAATTCTGCATTTAATCAGTGTTCAATTTAAACATTCACGTTTCGGGTAATATACCTAAAGATTATTTATTGATTGTAAATCATTTTTAAGAAAATTATGCTGGAGATGCATGAAAAGCTCTTCTCGCGGCTACACCGTTGTTATAACCTAAAACACAGTGCGTAGACAGTTTAAAAAACTAGTTGTAAATATTAGAAGATAAGAGGTGCATGTATAACGGGGAGAGAGGGCGATTCAATATCAATGATATAGGGATGTTTTTAATATGAGGAGAGAATGGCACTTATCTGTTAAGATAACACTAAGTCGTAAAGTAATTCACACATGATTGCATGAATGCTTGACAATGTAAACACAGATATCTGATTGAGTGTCTCGACCTTTGAAAATAAGAGGGCAACACTTACGCAAAACGTATGCAGAGAATGACAGTCATCAAGACTAACTGACATAGAATTGAAATCTATTTAGACTGAATTATATATGTAAATATAGTAAATTTATAGTGTAGTAATAACTTAAATTATAAATATTAGAAGAAAACTCCGGAAAATGTTTTCTCGTTTTGGTTTAAACAGCAAAGGCGTGGGTTAACGTGACGCGCCAAGACACTTGCTTGCTAACATCCGTTCTTCAATGATATGACGCTGCCAGCCACACACACTTCATGCAACAGAATGTCAAAATAACTAAAGAACGTTATGGCTAAATCAGCAATCATTTAAGAAACTATTTACCTAAGCAAATAAGCCGTGCCATAATCCTCGTAATCCTGTTAATTTCAAATTCTATGACTGAAATAATGAGAAACTTTTTGGACTTTTTAAAAAAATAAAGGTTTTTTCTGCATCTTAACGATAGCTATCATTGTTTTGAAGGTCAAATGGTAGAATTTCGAGTTTGATAACTTATATAAATTATATCATAATTATCTGGACTAGGGTCGCAGAACCGTACGTGTGTCTGATTCCTGTTAGAGGATTTTTTAGTTCCATGCAGGGTTCTACTATAGATAATAATTTATATATTTTATGTATAATTTCCCTATATCACCACAGTTGAAATTTTTACACCATTTACATTAAGCTTCTGCGATAGGATACATTATTATTAGTCGAGATATTCAGCCAGGATGAGAAGGAGAAGGTTTGGAATGAAATAAAAATAGTTTCGTGAACTTCTATGACTTGTGCATGAGCATCCTTTGAGAATTGCCCGGAGCTCTAGCCATGGTGGTGCCGGTTTGAACAAAGACATAAAATACCTTGTGTTTCAATCTCAGCGGTGTATCTTATGATAAGGGTGAAAGCTTGAAGAAAACATTAACTCTTAATGTGTTCATCCTCACAAATATTGACGACACCTGATGGGTTATTAAAACTTGCGAGGAAACATTCATGATATTCTAACATATCTTCACCAACGTATTTTTTCGTCAATCCGAAGCACACATAACTTTATATTTCTGTAATGTTGTAAGACATAATCATAAGACATTTCAAGCGTAATTCGTTGAAATATTAGGTTTATTAAGCAGAAGGTAGACTATAGGCACAGCGGGCGAGTACTTTTAACGATCAGTTGAAATATCCATAGCTGTGTTTACAAATTATGGTTATTATTATCGCGTATTTACACATCGAATTATCACAGTTGTGGAGAGTATGGTTCCCGCCCTTCCCACTATTAAGACTCTTTTTGGCTGTTGAATGCATATAAATGAATGTATACATATATATGCCAGGGCTAGGGCATAAAATACACTATGAAAATACTTTGAAAAACACCATATGGCAAACTTGGAATTATTGCACATTTAATGAACATAAATCGAAGCTTGGCTTAATTTGGATTTGTATGCTTCAGTAAAGTTACTTTACCGCAAAGATGTTTCTTCACTAAATATATAAAAATACTTATAACGTTCATGTGCATGGTGTGTATCTAAATAGTTTTTTTTGTATAAGAAATATAGACAATATATGAAAGCAACAATAAAAGTGCGTGGGTAAAGTTATATAGAAGTCTAGATGACGCCGCATGATAAAGCGTCAACCGTAGTAGGTAAACATCGGGATCGAAAATGATTTGCTGTAACCATCCGGCCTAATATTTACTCTCATTTATTCTCATTTATGGCCATAGTAATATATGGTTATTATATCTCTAATGACTTCACGTCTTTGTGCCTGTTATATGCTCAAGCTACGCAAAGACCCAAATTTTATGCTATTTTCTAATTAGTTAATAGACTGTTGTGGTATTTGTCGAGACTATATATACTGCTGTAAATAACTATAGGGAAAATGTTGAATTAAGTTCCCAGCGAATTAACGACCTTTGTCTGACTTGAACATAGAGACAATGACATTTTTATAGCTAAATGCTTGCCTTTTAGTCACATGCAGTCCGTGACTCGTGATCATACCCCCCTTAGAATACGCCGTCATTGTATGCAATAGATGTTCCTTCGCGGGCTTATACGTATATAGTCTTATAGACAATGTATATAGTATATTGATATTTTCAGTATGTAGTCCATCACATAAAAACAGCTTTTAACGTTAGAACATGCATACAGGTTATGAAAGGCAATTTAAAGTTGTTTATATACAACAAGCGTGGCGGTATATAAAAGGTCATAATTCCCCTATTAATACTTTTAAGCTAAAATTGGCATTATATGCTGTAAGGTAAAAGCAATAATTGCAACTGATAGCCTGAGAACCCTTGCATGCATCATTAAAACCGTAGATCGCTACTGACTTTGTGACGAAGAGATAAAAATATATAAATTCTTCGCTCTCAAGAAGAAATTATTCCGCTTATCATGCATCGTATTATCTCTACTGAACGGTTCAATCGTTTAAACTGGTTATCGATCTTAATGCCGTTATTAAGCTGATTTCACACGTACATGCAAAAGGCTTCCTAAACAGCAATATGGTCAGCACGTTAACGCCGAAAATCCACTAAAAATTTGGTAGTGAAATCTTTCATTGAAAAAGTATTGTCAATAATTTCTTAAGAAATTCTTTGCTAATTGTACATTAGACGTATTTAGGCGGTTGTCTCTTATAGGGTTATGCTATATTAATATATTATAACTACAAGAAGCACTGAAAACTATAAGGTCAACTGACAAACACTTTTGACTGTAACTATAAGAATATTTGTGTTGATTTTAGACAATAGCGGACATAATTGTTCAAAATTGATCAAACTTTCACCACTTAATTATTTAACACGGTAAAACATGCTCTACGTCAAAACAACGACCGAAAATGAATGGAATATGAGAGGAGATAATGCAACGTGAAAAGCACAAAAAATGACATTGCAGTGGGAGGAGACATAGAAAGCTCCAGAACAGAAAAACCCTACAAATAATCTGCACGAGGAATTTTAAACATTAGCTATATTATTGCTCAAAATATACACGATGTTATATAGACATTATAGGCCATCTTACTATAAATTATTTACTATGTCCCTGAAAATATGAATTCGAGAACAATCTATCCAACAGTAATTCATGTGATGTGATGTTTTCCTATTCATTTAGTGCTCTTGTCGGGGCTCATGGAACCTCCTAAAGAATATTTCAACTTCGATCTTTTGTGAAAAATAATATGTCGAATAGGAATTGTGAACTTTCGTAACCACGGAGACAATGATTCATCCATCTCAAAATGTGTGGGCCACTGGCATTGGCATGCATTGCCCTGAGAAAACACTCAACGTCGGCATTTCCAATTTGAGTCAACAACTTATCCACTTATCATTTACAAATGTTTACTTTGTACTGCTTAATAGGAACTGGTCCACGTTTTTGAAGGACTGTGTGGTCTATGATATAATGTTACATACACCCTGGATCAATTGAGTGTTGTGCTGGATAATATAATGTGAACATGAGACAGCTAGTTTCTAAATAAAACAAAGTGTTTGTCAGTGCCAGTGGCGTTGTAGCGAGCATTGGATGCTGTATGTGTTAACAAATAACTTAGCTTTTAATTTTCATCTTTCATGCATATTTTAAATAAATAAAAACAATTATCCATTGTCATGGTTATAGACAGCGGACTTAGACAGCTTTACACACACAGGCAAACCAGATGGTACAAAAACAATTTAAAATCATTTGGGCAAACCTAATGGCTATACATGAGTTTAGGGCACAAATTTACGTTCTATATATTGACTCAACCATGGATGGGGTTATCTTATAGTTATACAGTTTCATATTTATTCATTATCCCTAATATTGGCACTAAACTATCCAAATTACTAAAATTAAAGGGCATATAATAGACGCTAAGTATACATTTGCTCTCCTCTGTTTACATGAAGTCAGTTTTAAAACCAACAGGCGCCAAATGGCGGTGAAACAAAATTGAAATTTTGAACACGAAATCATTGACATTGTTAATTACTTAGACATATATAATTATGCCTTTCTAGTCTGCGTCTTATGAGCAATGCCATTCTATAGTCTTTCAGAAAATTGAAACGAAGTTTAGTCCTTGTTAAATATGTTTCAGCTTTTTTTCAGTTTATCAGTATGCCAGTATATATAGGGATATCCATGCATATAGCCTGATATGCAAATAAAAAGTAAATTAAAACAAATTAGTTTTAAAAACACTGCTGTAGTAAGTGAATTAATACTGACTGATAAGTCTATACTATTTCGTTTTAGGACACTACAATATAGTCAATAATTATTTTAGCATGCTTTTGAATGGAGTAAAAGTTATTGAACAAGCAAGCTGCCGAAATATCTAATCATTCTGATCTCTGACTCTGTCTCTAAATCTTTCAGTCTGCAGGAAACCACAATATGGCTACAGACAGTTTACCGAGTCCTATTCTGATTATAATTTCAAATTAGATTGTGACAGACAAAGATGCTTTTCAGTAGTACTATATATGCAGGTCTTGTAAGAATTATCACTTTGTCATTTTGTTATTATGCGCCCATTTGTCTAATGGCGTCTCAATTGTAAATTACTACGACGATTGGTTTGAAGAAGATAGACATACAGCGGCAGTTTTGTATGTTCGTGACTTACCTTAAGTTTGTTTGACTACTTCGAATTCCTTTTACGCCCAACACGTTTTTCTTTGTTTATAATTCTAAAAATATACCCATCCTTTTTGCATGCAGTTTTTTATATATATCTCCTAGACATAACGTTGCGTTATATATAAAAACACTGTCGTACTAGATGCCAATGATCGAAAACAAAAGAAGTTCAATTGTATTCAACGTGAGAATAAATAATTCTCCCAAGAACGTGCAATAAATATATTTCTCAAGTCATGCATGCACGTACAGGTAAAAAACAATGTTTTGTTAACACGGAACTATATGTGTATTAATAGCCAAGGTTATCTATGATTATGCCCAAAATATGGCTCGATATTGCTCTCATCTTGACTTGGGGGAACTTTAACAAGGCGAATTAGTGCTTCCGTGAGAATGTCTAAAAACGTTTTGGGTGTTTTTGTGATATAGATGTACCGTGCTGTGAAGATTTCGAAGAAATAAACATATGTTACTAAAATCTCATGTTGAATATTACAGTTGCAACATTAGGGGTAATGACTTTCAATGCACATTTATAAGACAAACATTTGGATCGGAGACTTTGTTAACGACCTGAAGCTGCAATGACTGCGAAGTGACAAAATGTTTAACACGCGGTGTTCACGGGTGCACTGAACAACTCATTCCATAGAAATATTAAATATTAATTATTATTCGATCAAATTACCTCGTGACTTATTACATACGTTGAAGAGTAGAAATTTAGCTAATCTAATCTAATGATTGTTTTCTTCTATTAGTAGATGTTAATAATTCCTTAAAGGGGCAACCCTTTACGAAGGCCATCACATGACATAACCTAGACTGACAGATTTCAAATCTCGCATCAGTCTTTGGAATCATGACTCGAAATAACGAATTAAGTTTATAAAATTATGTAATCGATTCTATTTTGCAAAACTATCTCAATTTAGTGTGTCAACACTCTTGAATTTCAA
Organism: Dendronephthya gigantea; assembly: GCF_004324835.1. Classification (NCBI taxonomy): domain Eukaryota; kingdom Metazoa; phylum Cnidaria; class Anthozoa; order Malacalcyonacea; family Nephtheidae; genus Dendronephthya; species Dendronephthya gigantea. The sequence goes on along the minus strand of NW_021163010.1, from coordinate 2,042,901 downwards.
GCCATTAATAAATAAATGCATATAGCGCTAAAGCTTAAGCCATGCATGCAACATGTTTTAAAACTGTTTACCAAAACAAAATCGCCATTCAAGGTCAAAATTGTTGCTCGAACCTGATTGGCTTACCGTTAAACGGACCCACTTCACAAGTTTTTTTTTAATATGATTCATGCACTTTACCAACAACCCTCTTCACTGATTTGCCGCCACAATAATTATGTTATATCTACCAGCTACATTTTAAATGATCGAGCCCATGTCGAATTATGGTTTAAATGGATAGCCTTTGGCTTTGCACTTTCTATACTTTCCAACTTTAACGGTTTTTTTATTTACATGCTCCTATACGAATGGCTCCAGGATATTGAAATGATTTGTGCTATCATTAAGCCAAGTTTATTCAAACATGATCAAACAAACATGCATTTTGTTGCTTTTGTACTTTTCCTGTATATTATGTTCAATTGCAGGTAAACTGCAAATATATCAAATTGAATTTCTTTCATAGAAGATGAAGGAGATAAGATTCGCTACAAGAATTCGCATGATCCAAAGCTAAAAATGTCCTGTTCAATTAAAGTTTATTGCTATGTTGTTCGACAATACATTGTTATTGAAAAGAATTTAAATGCTGTAATTGAGAGTTGATCGAGACATTTTGATGAAATGATAAACATCTCGGAATGCGAAACAGCACAAGCAGGAAGTCGTTAAAATCACGCAAGATCATTACGAATATATCGATTGTGTTTCGAGACTGAAGTATTATTATTTTATCAATTAAATGCAGGAATATAGGGAAATTGAATGTGGTTTGATGCAAATTATAGAACGTTTAAACGGTTTCACAAAACAGGATGCTATAAGATCAAATAACTTTAAATAATTATTTTATTATTTGCCAACAGTGAGAGTAATCCAGTGTGCTAATATTCTATATTATACTGTGGCGTAGTAATAGGATGGTATACTATAGACGACTATATAGTAAATCGCAATTAAATCTATTTCAACTTAAAATTAGGATTAAAATTAATTATAATTTAATTTCATACAGATTACAGAATATTATAGACAAAAATAACGATCATATACACCATTGAATATATCAACAATATACTATAACTCTTAATCTTAGATGCATGTAAATAAATCTGAATCGTTGAAACTGTATCATATATATAGAGGCGACTTTTGCGTCTTTTGTATAAAGATAAATAAGTTGATGTACGAAGAAGTTTGATAGATTTGTACGTGTATAATTTTATTATGCCACGATGTTTCATTTCTGTCGAGGTCCCCCTGCTGCGTTCTGCAGCAATGGTATGCATCTCTGACGCAGGAATAGACTAAGCACATAATTGTAATTGCACTAATTGTGCGATTAAACTCAAAGGACGCGTGATCGTGTGAAAGATTCCTTCACGCAACTCTAAAACAGTCGGAAAATTTGCAGCAGCTAACTACACTTTCTTCCTATATATTTGTTTAATTCCCTAAATGTTTACAATACGCATCGATCCTCGAGCCAACAAAATGATCGATGCATAAAATGCATAAATGAAGTTAAAGAGGAGAAATTGATGTGAAATATGAAGTGAATATAAAATATAAAGTCAAAGGCATTCAGAATGGCTTCTAGAATAAATAAAAGTATATCACTGCTTGCTTTTTCTCTTTAGGTTGATAATAAGATGCAATATAAAAATAATTATATGTGGGTGGGTAAGATACAAAGTTTCTTTCTTCTTCTAAGAGACCTTAGATAGTTAGCATAGCCTTAAGGTTTGCATGCAGATAAGTTTCTATATAGGTGTTGAAATAAGGCCAAAAAATGCAATCTTATATTGCATGATGGGTAAATTTATACATTATGTGGCTTTTATGGTGTTTTTTACAGATTGGATGAATGTCAAGAATACTCCTTCGATCCGTCCCATCAAAAATCGGATGATTGGGCACAATTGCTTATAGGAAAATAACCCGAAACTGCATGTAATATGTTAAAAAATATGAGTGTATAAGATTACCGTGATTATACGATAAACATGGTCTAGCTTAACGTTATATTCTTTCGTGTGACCTAATTGCTAAAGCAAAGCAATTGACTCCCACGCAAAATTTTAATTTTTTGAAAGAATTCAAAAATTCAAACAACTGCAACAAACAATTAACTAAAATTGCCTGCCGGATATTTTGAACATCAAACATTGCCTGATTAGGTCGTTCATGGATGCGGGGGTCGTTCTGCGGGTTATGACTGCAAACTACAGACTTTTTAGCGAATACTGCTTTTTCTATTTTGTCGCCTGAATTACTGATACAAACAGATTTTGCGAATTATAGTACTGTAGAAGAACACAGAATGAAAATATAATGCGATATCCACTTAAGTGTATACTGGTCATTACATAATTGCCAGTAGATAATTTTTTAGCTATATAAACTTTGTAAATTGTAATGATGAGTGGTGATTAGGTGGAATTATCCAGTCCATAATTATATAAAAAATAAAGATAAATTCCTATAGACTTACATTTCCTAATCAACAATATATCGCGTTGGCTCATAAGTCACTTGTAGTCAATTTATATAGCTAAAAAAATTGTTACCGTTTTCTCATAGTCTGTAAGATACGTTTTACGAATATACGCGGGCGCTTTTAGTTTTGAACCGCGGCAGGGTTAATCTAACTGAAATCATACAGGGAAGCACCTCTACAGAACAATTGTCGAAAACCAAAAGAGGAATAGTATAACCATTAGAAATACAAATAATGAAGGAAAAAAATTGCATGCAAATATATACGCCATTCATTAAAACAGCTTGCATAAACTTGACCTTGATGGTTACAATCTCATCTCATATGATGTGTTATAAATATTGGTCATGTTCGCCAATTAATAAAACACTACAAGCTTTCATCTTAATTAAACAGGGTCAGTGTTTGCGTTTAATTTTTATTGCCAAACGTAAATTATAGTTATGTACAGGAAAAATTATTAGTATTAATTTACTTAGTGAATGTTCCTCATGTGTAAATCCTGTTCCCGCCTTATTTTGCGTGATCCCGTGATAGTCATTCGTGCAGATCTGCGTAGCTTATCTTAAACAGCGGTATATCGTTCCAAGCCACCCTTAGGATATTTTAGTATTAGCTCAAAGAGCTCAGACAACAAACGCGTTTTGTTATAAAAAACATGATCTAAAAATACGCGTACTCGTGAAGTTGACTATATGCATATTCTTAAACTGTATTTCTCGACCCTTCGTACTGCACTGCCACACAACCAGAGGATTCGGCATGGATCAAGTATTACTTTATTGAAAATAAAGGCATTTTCACCTTTCGCAGACATGAATTGAAGCAATTTTAGCAAAGTTTTAGAGGCCCAAGTTACTTTCGTGTCGGCAAGCGCTCAAGTTTCATCTCCTATACACTTCAACGTACTTGAGTTTTCAAGTTCCTTCATTGATAAGTGTCAAGGATACGGAAAACACACTTACCACACTATCTGAAATGACGTCGAGAAACTGAGGTCAAGAAAACCCTTACTTGAGTTTCCTAATGATCTTTAGACAATGATTCTTGTTGAGGTTTAAGGTGGTTCAGACGCCGGCGCCGGACTAGAAATTTCCAGCACGCAAAATAGTCTATAAATATTTCGCTAGAAAGATCGCTGTGTAACCTGAATCATTCATGTGTCGTGGTGACAATGTGAATTCTAGTGGCGTATACCCCAATGCACAGTTTCGTGTATCTTATATAATTGCAGTCTACTTGACCTCACAAGTTTAAATATATTTATTGAAAAGCAATTTGTCTCATGTTGAGGAGGATTACGTATAAAAATAATCACATATGCAATTTCCTATACACATGCAATTATTAATTTAAATGCAAGTATTTCACTGTGGGTTTAAGATCTGCATTCGCATTAAGACTTCTCAAGTTGGCAAGAATATATAAAAATATATTATTTTTATTGTTTATTTCTCAAAGCATCACTATGTAGCTATGATGCATGCATTAATATCATATATTAATTAGAATTATAAGAGTTCGACAGTCAGGAAAACCAATATACGTGCATGGACATTCCTAACAAACTTTAACATAGCAACGAAAATGACAAGAGGAAGGGCGTTCCCCGAAAAATTACCCAAGATGCTTTTCTTAATTTTTTCCATCCCTCAAATTTGCCAATGAAATTCGCACGCCTTGTGTTCGCCCACAACCTCGCTTTCATAAATCGTCTCCGGCTATATTCTTGTTAAGACCAATTCATACGACCCTAATAAACTTTCAACATCTTATTCAATTAAAATAGAATCTTATTAATTTATTGCCATCAGAGATTTTTGATATTTCTTTCAAAATTCCAGACAAACTGGATCAACTGATTTTTACTATGGAAAAGCATATTGTTAAAACAATTTACTAATTTAAAAATTAATTGTCTTTGATTAACCTCTTTAACTTTGAATAATTTTATTTCGTGAAAACAACCAAAAAATTACTTGTTTTCACCACGATTTTAGTTGTTTCACATTTACTGACCAAGAAAAGCTGGTACTATAAAATATATCCGAGGTACTCAACAATTTTTAATCAGTTACTGTTTTTGCATGCAGTAGCTATATATAAGCGTATGTATACATTCAATCAATATCTTCTATACATACAGGGAGCCCATACAAATCTAAATTATTTAACTTAGCACAATCACTCATTTCAAAGCCCTGCTATACTGTTCTCAATCCTCAACCTAGCTTCTGAAAAAAAGAAACGACGAGCTTGGAACAAGTCTTAAGGGTGCTTTCAATTTCCGCGTTTTATAAGCCAATTGCCGCGGCCTCGCTAAATAGCTAACACAAATAGCTATAGAAAGAGAAATTACTGAGATATTTTAGGTTGTCATTATATAGTGAGGGAAGTTGTTAGATTAAAGAGAGGAAGTTCAAATAATGTAAATTTATCATTTGTAATTTATTTTATAGAATAATTGCATTGGTAGATTTCATACCACATCAATAGTGAGGTTAGTCTAACTTAGTCAGGTGCTGCTCTGTGCAGTAATTCATTTTGACTCTGTTTGCTCACTGAGAAGTCAGAGCAGACAAATACTTATGTGCTATTATGCATCAGACAGTTTATATAGTTTCAAAAATTAGTTCCACGGCACTGGACATACCTTAAATCTCTATATAAACATAAATATCACATCTATCCTTCGTTCTGTGTGTATTTTTAAATGAAATGTCTAGTATGAGCCGTAGTTTAATGTATAGAATAATGTGTTGAATAGTGGACCTTCCATCATCATGGGTTTCAGTTTTCATACAGTTTTAATGACTAACGTTATACATATAATCACATGCATATACATCAATGCAACTGACATATTTTAATTCTCGAGTTTCTATAACAAGACCTTTCTGAAAATCGTGTATGTATGTGTGCACGAGAGTTTGGCTCTTGTTAGTTTACCTTATCATTGTTATGATCTTAAAATCAACAGGCTCTAATGTTTACTTTTTAAGCGTCAGTGACACTAGCGAGAATTTTGTAAAATGAAAAATATTATATATCACTTCAGTCGGTAACTGCAAACGAAGTTATTGTAAACATGCAAAAACACAGTTAATATTCGCCGTAAATTCCAGGCAATGGACACAATGAATAACGGACGTTTGTTTGAAAAGCGTTCAAAGAATAATTTTGAGGAAGAAACACACTAGGATTTCTTAATGAGCTATGGATAGCATAGTGCGATTGAGCCAACGCCATCTCTCGGTCAGCGGCAAGCTTCCGTTTCCATTTGGTCCTTCTGTTTTGAAACCATATTTTAATTTGAGTCTCTGATAACTTAAGGCCAGCAGCAAGCTCCATTCTTCTGCAAACACTCAAATATCTATTATTTTCAAACTCCTGTTCAAGAACTTTGATCTGATGCGAAGAAAAGGCGGTTCTCTTTCGTTTCTTTGGGACGTTAGATGTGCTGCTGTCTTCATTTTTTGTCTTGTTTGAGGTCGAGAAGTCGTCATGACAAAACGAAACTAAACATAAACATAAACATGTCTTATCATAATCGGTATTTTGGATGACTCTATATACAGCCATAACATCGTCAGATATAGGATTATGAATAAAACGACGAAGACATGTAAGATAACTGAAAAAATAAGTCTCTTGCACATAAAACATGACAGTATACCTGACCATCTACGCCATACACCTGTCTTATATTTTTATGAAAACTGTAAGAATATATATGTCCGAAATTCTATTCTAAAAATGCTCCAAATTCGAATGGAAACTCGCTGAATCTCAGTTACTGTTAGCTATGACTATAACTGTCAGCGATTTCAAACGACTGTATGTTCTACGTCTTACGTGTCAAAAAAATAACGCGCCGACAGTAATAATCAAGCATGAATTTTGCCGACATTGCCTCTTTCCTTAAGTTCCTATATATTTAAGTCGCGCAAGTTTGGACCTTTCGGTAATTTTGTGGTTCCGCCGAAAACCGTCAGCGTCAATAATCTAGCTATTTCATTTTTAATAACCTAATTTATTTACTCTTACCTTCATGTGTGTCGAGACGATTGCTGATAACAGGGTACACTGTGGGAAGAATACCAAGTATACGAGAAGTATTACATGAAGATCCTGGATTTAACCAATCATTTTCCTCCGGATCATTCGCATCTCGTTTTTCACTTTTCACTCTTTCTGCATCTTCTTCTTCAGAGATTTTCTCAGATTTATCCAACTTGGTGTTTTTTAAAATGTTTTCGATAAAAAACCCTTTATCCTTCTCCATTTCTTGAACAGAACTTGTAACTGAACAGTTTGCTGCTCTTATGGAGATAAAGAGAAAAGTGTGATGTTTCAGTTTGAGGACTGGCTTTTAAAAGATAATCCAAGTACTTTATATTGCTATCAGGTGTTAATCAGTCAAAAGATAATGAAATATTGCAATTATCAGCCGAGATTGACTTTTTGATTAGTTTGGGACTTAATACGAAAGCGTTTCGGCACATCCTTTGTGCCGTTTTATGAAAAAAATGCATAAAATTAGAAAACGGTAGGCTGAGCCTGTTGTGGATTCAATTTACTGTCGCATTGATCTAAATGAATCTTTTTGCGAACTTTCCAACAATTCAGTTCTTATGTGAACAAAATATTTTCACTCTCATGACTTTAGTGTTGTGTTGAAGTAAGCTTAGTGGTTTCCATTTGTGGTTTTTTGATTATTTAACTTGGCTAGAGCTGATCGTTGACAGGAATCATCGCAAGGAAACTACGTGCGATCGCCTACGAGGATAGTACTTAAAGAAGTTTTTAGTGTCTTCAGTACAATTTCATTACAATATAAACATATTTCCCTCAATATGAGGCAATAATTAGCAAACATTTTCTCTATTGTTGTATTGCAATGATCAGTTCAGCTGGGCGAACCCGAGATGTTAATTTGCGGATATTTAATTACCGTTCTACATAAACTTAATCAGTAAACATGTATGCCGTCCTATGTCTTTGAAGAATAAGCTGCTTTCGCAAAATATCTGAAATTTACTAAGGCGATATTCAGTTGCTTTTATATATAGAACGCGAAACCTGACAAACAAAGTATAAAATACCAAATTGCCAGAAAGGCAGTATAGAAAAACGATGAAATTTTGTGTTCAAGGCAACGCAATTTAATCTTTCTAAGCATCTTTACTTATTAGAAAGTTGTAGCATATATTATGACAACTAAAAGGAAAGTTAGAAAGGTGAGGACTTGAGGATACCTTATGCAATTAAATATATATCTTAAATAACGTATTCCTATAATTGCACTGGAGAATTTGTTTCCAATTTGTCACAAAATACATATAACAATTTTTTGGGGGGTATATTTCAACAAATGCTAAACAAAATAATCAATAAAATTCATATTGACATATTACCAATCTGACTGAGTTCTGAAGTATACCGAAATGTTATCGCTGCATTCATGGTATTCATGCAAATGAACTTTCATGAAATGCATCAGAAATGAGGCTTCTTTTTATAAATTAACTGGATAAATGTGTTTGTTTCCTGCCAATGCAGCACATCAAAAGTCAAATTACGTGTTTGATCATTCTCGTTTGGGGGTAGAATTTATTCGAAATAACCACAAATCTGTGAAATATTTAATTCTTTTTTATTTTATAAATATTAATAATTGCTATAGTGTATGAAATGTCTGTTCTTCAAATATCTGAATAGTAAACAAATTAAAGCGTTCACTATAACATATGTGAGGGTTAATCTGAAGTTGTTTGGACTTAAACGTCTTCGGCAAGTCTGCACATGGCTAATAAAGCAAACAACCGATAGCCTTTGTTGATTAAACATATACGTTACATCAAATAACGGAGAAAACTGATGTTCATATACTTTATAATTCTTATACCTTTGAGTAAGTATTCATCAGTCTACATTAAGACTGATGAAATTCAAAAATCGAAATGATATTTTAATAGCGATTTGATAAATAATTATATGTAGCTGAATATTCAGTGTAATTTGAAGAAGGGAGTTAGATCTTTTTCTTGAATTCCTACTCATTTCATAACTGCGATTTTGTATAACTGTATTCTTGTCAATCGTCACATCATGCTGTGTATAACTGACATTTTGCATGAACTCAAATGTACTGGAACTGAGTACTTTCCAAAATCTTATGTCAAACGCAATTCATTGCAGGATCGATGTTCAGTTCACCAATTGTTATATGAGCAATTAATATTTAGTATCTTCAATCCATTTTCTTTCCCATATGGAGCCCTTGGCGATTCGGGTTTTTTGGAATAATATAAAGATAGATAATTATAGGTATGATACAGGCTGTCGTCAATAAAATATTTTCAGAGCTGATTGCTCTTTTCAACACTTCAGATTGATTCCAAAATCTGTTCAATGTTTTTTTTTATCAATAATAGATATTATGAAGCAGCTAAATGTTTGAGATTTTTCGCGCACACATGTGTAATAATACAATCTAAATCAAATCAAGCAAGACGTGCATGCATCATATATGGCCTCACATTATATTCAGAGTTTTTCGGCGATAAACGGCACATAATATATACATAATTTTTCTTATACTTCAAAACGTAATTTGTCTTATGCTTTAGCAATCGTTTTTCTACTTTTCTCGCCGATGGATTTATCATAACGTTAACGCCGAGGTGTAGTCTTTGAGATGATTAATATTGCATAAAGTATAATAAACACAGAATTGTTTATATACAATTAAAGGATAACGGACAGCTGTAAATATATTTGGAAGCATATATACATACATCTATTCAGCCAAATGCAATTTGATGACCGTGTGAGTGTTAAAGAAAACAAAAAATAACTTCATCATGTTTAATTAGAATCTCTAATTTGCTACATTTCGTTAGTACAATCCCAAACTGACAATGATGATCGAAACACTTTTGCCCTGAAACACTTTTGAATGAAAGGAAATTTCTTCATTTTTATTTCTCTAAATACTTGCATTCTGTATATGTATATATAACCATGAAATGAATCTTTAGACTATAAAACAAATAACCAATAAATGCTCTCTCGTATAGTTTCTAACTTTCGATTTTCTTATTTATTTGTTCTTGCTTGCAATTTTGTCAGTAAAATAAATTTTTAGACTGAAACCGGCAAAAATCAATATTCGCAAATAGTAGCTGCGTGTTATCGTTTTCATGCAACATTCATAATCTCGCATTACCAGCTGCAGTAAATCTGTTCTACCTAAATACTATCCACAGATTTAAATATGTTGCTTGCCTATCCATGTGTTTGTATGGCTCCCTGCATTATATTTTGCTCGGCGTATTATCATTAACTATTTTCTCTACAGCCAAGTTTCTTATGATCTTTTGGACGAATTTGTGCGCCAGTTTGGACTTATTCGCGAGAGATATGGAAAGTACAAACGTCACTCAAAAACAGAAAGGAATAATAATGTAGCTATGCAAATCACGCCGTTCGAATTCAAGAAATAAACACTTATAGAAAAGATAACAATCATAATCAGATCAAATCTAAATAATAATTTTCCATTCAAGACAAATACAGTTATTTATTTGATAAAGTACGAATTAGAGCAATAATGTCAATATAATACAAGCTGTTTATCATTTTTTGGATGATGTCTTTAGACTTTACTAGTCTACTTCACCGGGACAAGTTACTTACTAGTAATTACCCTATATGTCTGTTTAATAGGGTCTAGTTATTCAAACATATACATGTTGACAGACATAAGTACATGATACAGAAACAAAATTGAAACAATATCAGTATACTTCATCTCGCCCCTGTCCTTATTATAATTTCATAAATAATGTTTCCTTTAACTTGCGTCTCCAAGGACGCAAGATTTTCTCCAAATGAATTTTCCCACATCAACTGTACATTTTAATACAACACCGAACACCAATCATACGTGTTGCACCACGACAAAAGACTGGTGCCCGAAATGCCTAAAACATATACAATTTCTATACAGTTTCATGAAGACCAACATACATACCCTGGTAGCCTGATATTTTTTAAGATTTATATCGTACTAGCACAACGCGCATAAAATGTTTTACAGGGGATTGAGGTCGAACTCGCAAACTTTGACCTATATATAAACTGGACCCAACAATAATATGCACTGTCCATGGATGACACCAAACAATCACTACACTCGTGGTCAGCATGAGTCGAATGGCCTAACTTTGTGACTGATTTATGACTTTCTTAATAATAAAATCATGATTGTCGGACGTTATGGCTGAGTTTGACGACTTTAGGACACTTCTTAATTGATCTTTTTACAGCTACACGATGAAAACCGGATGCCATGTGGATATACAAGGGTAAACGGGTATACATATGTGGTTCATTGACCACTATTTTGGAAACTGGTCAGAGATAACATAATGTCCAAGAAATCATTTCATATATTACCTACTGTAAAATATAAATTTAATTTGCTACAACATGCAGTTATCTTATTCTCGCCACAAATAATTGAGAAACACCCGTCATCTTTTACTTCGGCTTCAATTATTCTTACATACAATGGCCAAGATTCAAGCGAGTATAAAACAGGATTTTTTTTAAGGATTCAATTTTCACCTTTTTGAAAAGTGGATATAAATTACAATATTTGCACTTTAATTGTACCCATCTGTCACAAGCATTGTTTTAACGAGTACAAAAAGATACGGAATAATGCAATGATCATAAAACACAATAAGAACACGATGTGTACATAATTTGATACTTTAATGGCATGCAAATTCTTTTGTATGAAGTGTAATGAAATTATGCGAAAGAACTAGGCCGGTTTACCACTACGCGAAATCTTTCAATTGAGCGAAACTTTACACTCGGTTTTCTCTTAATCCATTGTGATTCTCACATTTGAAAAGAAGATCAAACAAAAAATTTCGTATGGTTGCAAATCCACCTAAGCTTATGTCATGGTCTGCTATAGTGCGAGTTTAAGACGAAGCGAAAAAATTCTTGTTATTTCAGTTGATGTGTCTATGGCCTCGGAATATACCTAAATATAGATAACTCGCAAATTTAATTGAAGTATTACATATTTTGAGGAAAACAATTTAATTGAGCTTTCCAAACAAACATGTGATATATTCAGTGCACGCGACTGACGTTAGCCTACCTATAGCTATAGCCTATACGATATCAGATTTACACTCCATCTTTGAAAGAGAAGTACATGCAGTAATAGTTTCTGTATAAATACACGCAAACGATTCTATTTCAGACGTTTTTTTATAAATACATCTGCATGTACAGCGTCGCAAGCTTTTAAAGTTGATACTATTGGTTAATAAATTCTATTAACTAAAGAATCACAGTTAAAACGAGAATATTTTTAAATTGAACAAAACATGTGCATGTATGCACATCGCAGATTCTTTTGTATGTAAACATCTGTTTCGATAAGTTTATATACACGCGCTCTTTCTGCAGCCTTGAAACACTAATTAACAAATTGTTTGCTTAGATGATTCCTGTATCCTTTCAAATTATAACATTGGATTGAACTTTACAAAGAAAGACAGCTATGAGATGAAACTATAAGTAATATGTACTATATAACCCATAAAAACACCTAAACTTAAGCCTTGACCGTCCGATATGATATTTGAAAATGGATTACCCGTGCAAACAGCCCTATAAACAACAGTCGTACGATAATTACAAGAACCAAAAGTCATAAAGTAACATGCAGAGAAGAACCACCTCGACAAGAGATTCATGCATGAGATAATAAAGTATTAGTGAGTGCCATTTACTAAGCAAGGATATTAATAAGAATTACGACATTATAAGCTTTTTAAAATTTTCTTCTCTGCACTCTGTGCTCCAAAAAATTTTAAAAATCCCAAAAAATGGAAAACCACGAAATTCCTATATATATTCAGTAATAGTTGTAATTTCGGCACGCTCCTGGACTAGTTCCAGGCCTAATGCGTGCTTGACAAAGCTCGTTGAAATCATTTCAACGCCACTGTTTAGTATTTTTGGCTACGATAAAATGGTGCTGAAAAGTTATTCAGCCTTGCCCTGCCACAAATTTCGATTTGGAATCTGCCAAAATCAACTAACATTGCAAAATAAATTACTGTAACATTAAGCGTAAATGCAATTAAGTAATTTATAGCTTGTAGGTACACCACGTAAGTATTTAATACAGAAAAGCTTTCGGTCCGTTAACCCGGGCCTTCATCAGTGCAATTGATGCAGAAGGCTCGGGTTAATGGACCGAAAGCGAAAGCTTTGCAGTATTGAATACTTACGTGGTGTATCTAAAAACTGAATTACTTATCGATTGTCACCATGCAAACATTCAAGAATATTATAAATGCAATTGTTGGTGCGGTGAACATATAAACATACAGCAAACTTTGGGTTGAACTCTATGACATTTACACCGTAACGATAACAATTTAAAAATGAATAAAACAAGCTCATTCATCACAGAGGTGCTAAAATAGCATACTGTTTAGAACAGTGCATGGGTATAATGAACAGCATTTTTAGCGAACAATAGAATTTTTGGGATGTTTTTGTTAAATTAGTAAAGAAGATTCAAGAATAAATGCCGCTGAAGTCTTATTACCGATAATATACGCCATTCATGGCGGCATATTTGAGTCTGCAAAACAGCTAAACTATCATAAGTTCCACCTATCCCGAGAGCTGTGATCTACATGCTGGAGAAAAAATATATGCTGATGCAGCCAATCATTTCGCTTAGTGAAATATTCTACTTCCCATGCCTCCCGATACAATTTTGCGCGGGACCCACAAATCTAACTTACTTATTTGCAGCGGACTGCCAACTAGACTGGCAAGTGAAGAAATATCAAGACATGCCACAGACACAGTAATTCAGTGCAAGTTAAAAAAAGAATATATACATATATACATTATACAATGAAACAGAATATAAAATTAGCTTTAGCCAATGTACATCCCCAGGGCCCCTTTGCGATTTATACTTTTCTGATTACAAATTCTCTGCAGGCCCATGGATGACATGGATGAACCACCTGATCTTATTAACCGCTGTTTAATTGGATGCTTTGTTCTTTTTGCTTTCAAGACTATTATTATTAGATCGAATATTTCTTCAGAATATAGCAATATCGTGCAATTGCATGCAGCCAGAGTCCTATATGAGATATTATTATTATGAAACCTAATAAACGGCGTAATAATCAATGAAATTATCAAAGGTAAACACTGATTGCGGCATGTATTACAATGATACTAACAGTGACAATGATAAATTTTTTGTCCATGTTCAGAAATCTTCTTCATAATACCATTAAGTAATTTAAATATATTAATTTGCGACACACACCCGTAGCTTATAAAGCCTCCGAAAGCTTCCGACAATATACTTTTAAAAATCCCCAACGCTTCCCCATCAATGTGAGCGTGTTTGAATAAGCAAAATAATTTTCTTATCAATTAAACAATTCGTTCAAACCATATGTAGTCTTACAACTCGTGTAGCTATAACCAACCTTGTACCCAGGTTTTTACTACCTATAACCTGTATGAATAGCTATATCTGGAGCCGGTTGCTCATTCGAACCTATTTAGAACTGCTGCGATTTCTTGATCCAGTGCATGAAGAATTTTATATCCATTCACATATAGGATGGAGTGAACAATCATGCAACCATGTCATTAGCTACATTGGCCTTTGTGCAAGGATCTAGCTGTGTCAAAGAGAGGATAGACGAATATGCATGTGTGTATCCTCATGATCATGCAGAGGATAACAGTATACGATATAATTACATTCTATATAAGACTTTTTACAAAATTCTCTTTTAGGCTATGTATTCATAATAAACTTTACATACATACAGGTGTTATAATGAGAAGTTGAACCTATTCGATGCAGACAAACATTGGTTCGTAAAGATTGAATTGAGTCAAGTGTTGTATTAATATTACTACAGTGCCGTCTGCCGAATATCATTTGTTTGTGGGAAATTTGTCGTAGAAAGATTACATGGATATGTAAAAGGAAAAGGTTGTCTTAATAAGTTATTTTGATGGCAGCAGTGTAGGTGCCCTGTTTCTGTTGACGATGTGTGGTAGCCATTGTAATATTGTGCATTTCCTGGGGTACAACACGCAGCCATTCCCATGGGTTGACTAAATATACTCTGTGTATAAAGATTATGGGCGTATTCCATTTGGGCAGCCATCTTGCGCTTCCACTTTGTCCTTCTGTTTTGGAACCAAATCTTGATCTGGGTCTCGGTTAATTTCAGAGATTTAGACATTTCCACTCTTCGCGAAACCGTTAGATATTTATTCCTCTCAAATTCCTCCTCTAATTCCTTGATCTGATGGGCTGAGAAAGCAGTTCTTGGTCTTTTTCGATCATTCAGGTCAATCCTCTTGTCATGACAACGCGTGGCATCGTTTACTTTCACATCTTGAAATAAAGAAAAGATACTAATATAGAACTTCTGAAATGAATTAAACTCTATCCTGTCTTTATTAATTCTACGACATATAATTTGCTTGTTCTTAATGTTCGTCGTACGCCACTATATAGTACATTCACTATTAACTTTTCCACTCAGCTCACATAGGTCACACCATCAGTATATGAATGCATTGTATGTATCAGTAATTTAGACCACCAGTAAATATCTGCTATAATTAATGTCAAGTCGACTGATGGCGTTTTTCAGTCCAGTTTACCCATTTTATGACGGAATTGTCCTGTATAAAGGCGAGTCTGTTAAATTTAAATGTTAATTCTTACCTTAAAAAACAGTCAAGACATATCAATTATAGGACTCTCTGTTGCATGCCAGCTGCATGGTTAATACTATATAGAGGCCTGACTGATATAAATCATCTACATGCGTGCATTCAACTCTTTTCCCAGTTCTATATACCTGAGTACATGAATATTATTTCCTTGTAAGTATAATATGCTTGCATGAAGGTTATTTCTTTCGGCAAGGTGTGGCAGATAAATTGAAGAACAAAAACTTAGGCGGCAAATATACAGCGTTCGTTTTTCAGCATTTCTATTTCGGCAGGTCTAATTATATAGGAACTTTTCTATTATCAGAAGGGTTGTAATAACGAGGCTTAACCTAATCGAGGGAAATGAAATTCGGACCAAGGAAGAGGAAATTTGCAATAGTTCGTTCAACCATCCTAACTTCTTTGATAATTTGCACAGTTTGTCGTTTAATAAAGGCTTAAATTGAACCCCACGCACATGCAGAAAAGTCACTGGGTTACAGACGCAAGTATACTGCGTTCGTTTCTTTGATCGTGCATTTACATTGATGACTTGTTAAATCGCATCATGGTCAATCTTATAACGCGGCGTTATTGTTGATCTTTGAGCAGATATAGTTTATAATCGACTAATCGAATCAAAAAAGCGTCATATTCGACCATCATAAATTTCTTTAATAAGCTGAATTCGGAATACGCCTGCAAATTACAACTTTTATATTGTTCAATTTCAAAATGTAAAGACAGTCCAGTATCCGCCTCAATCACAAGTTGAATAATATATGTAATTTAATGCTTAACTTACATATATATTCTTTAAACGTGACAGAAAACATCCTTTTATACAATTATCCATTATTGTATATTTTCCAAAAAAGAAGGGGAGATTTATTCATTGAAAATATTGCTTTGCTTAATCACAATCTATTTTTTACGGGATATTCTGGTAGACTTGCAAAATTTAGCGCATATGCATGATTTACGCTGCACATGCATGATTTGTATAAATTGATATGGCATCATCATATTTTGCATTGCGAGAATGCCCGGAAATCACGATTATGTGATAAAATAATACGAAACAGCAAACGTATATATATAGGAAGAAAGATGTGTTGGCAAACGTTCTTTTCAACGAACCACAAGTGCTATAGAGAATCCAGTTCCGCGAGTGCATGTGAAAGGCGTCTAATGCGCATGTATGATGATTTTTTTATTATGACATTTGTCAAGTTAAAATTCAACTGATTTCGTTACAGGAATTAACGTTGTAAAAGTGAGCATTTCGCAGCAAAACTATAGTCATTTCAACAAGCATTGTAACTCTTGAGTACAGCATAATCATGCAATCGCATTAAAATCCAAGACTTTATAATTATGTGGCCTGGCCGTATTTTTGAGCCGTCAAAGATGTCAAACATCTCCATGCAGTCATAATATATTTACAATCACAGTTCTCGTATCAGCTGGAAAGTGTGTTTTAAAGCGGCTTTAGAGTGATTCGTTGCATGAAGTAGATTGTAAAACATACTATATGAATAGATCAGCAAAAGATATCTTTGTTGTGGCAGAAAAAAGCCGCCGTTATACCCCCAACTGCAGGCCCAACCGTGAGAATCATGCAGTATACTTTGTTAAAAGATAAAATATACGTGTTCACATTTTCCAGTGTTTCTTTATGACAAGCGGAGCCTTCATTGAATAGGATTTTTAACAAAACCAGCAAAGTATGACAAAAATGTTCCCTTCAGAAACCATTCGATTCTTTGTCTTTGTGATGGAGATATTGATTAAAATTGGCTTATTATTGAAGTTTTGCTTAAGAGTTGTACAATGGATAGAGTATAAAAACGAATGAAGTTAATACTGACACATATGTGCTATTATCTACTTAAAAGTTAAAGCTTTTATCACTTTTGAAAACATGGAATTGAAGCATTTAACAATTAAAGATATAAATCACGATAGCCGAAATTGAGTAATGATTGATGACCAAGCCTTACCATTTAGGTTTTCCTTCTTTTTTAAAATGTCGTTACTTTGGAAGGTAGATGGATCACTGGAAGGTGTTGGCGATTCTTTTTGCTGAGATTTAAAGCTGTTGTGCTCATTAATAGTTTGTATATTTGAAGAGGACTGGCTGAGATTTAGAATACTCGCAATACTATAGTTGCTCGTAGATCTAGTGACCTGGCGTGGATGATTGCTCTCTGACATGTTTCTGACTGCGGACCAATTTCCACTCATTGAGAACTCTTACCAAGATGATATTGAGTCGCAAGAAGTATTTAGTCAAACATTGGTTATTTATGGTTTTAATATCTCCGCCAAGCAGTTTTATTACCCATCCCGTTGGCGTTAATTACCACACGCTCGTTGATTGGTTGCGGCTTTGTACAGGTTTATTAAATGAAGTATCTCAATATTTTGGTGTTAAGCTCTAATGTATAAAACAAATTCAATCAGACAAGAGATGTATGCAGATGATTATCTCTGTAATGAGCTGAAATAAATCGTGTAAATATGAACCAGTGAAAATGGCTGGGTAAGCTTGTGTACGATTCGTTGCAAAGAGTTGCGGAAGCAGCGTAACACATTGTCGGGGTATATTGGCATACAGAGATGAACACTGTGAATTTTATTGTTGTTAAAAAGCTCATAGTGAACTATAGAAATACATCTATAATCATTGCTCCCCGCCGTAGTTTTAATAACATATCGCCGAACTCTCTATGAGTGGATTCAGACAATGAAAGCGATCAATAAAACCGGTGGGGTAATCAAACTTACAACGCATTCGCTATCTGCTATCGCAACAAGTCTATAAACAATTCCCAAAAGCGTGCGCGCATTTAAGAATGTCGGCGGATTAGAAACTGCAAGCTTCCCAAGAGGCGGCATGTGTTTTAATTGATTTTATTATCTAGATAGAAGAAAAGAATCCTTATTTCTAATTTATCAAGATTTTCTCTGTTTTCCAATAAACACGAGGTGGCTAAATACTCGGTTCCAGCGCTAATTGTGGTATTGATTATTCGATAAACACAACGAAAATAAGAAATTAACAAGCCACGCAATCCATCATCTGTCACACAGCGGTCCCCGTAAGAACGATAGCAACATCATCTTACGTTCAGATCGTTCATTTTCAAACGCTACATTCGGATAGTTTGCCTCTTAAAAGCGCGTGCGTGCGTCAGTTCGGAAATCTTGTGCATCTAACGGTATATAGTAATGACGGAACCTTTGAAGTAGATTCGTTCAAAAAGACCGGCTTATAGGCGAACTGCTGGGTTCTTGAGCACTCAACAGTTCAGTAAAGCTTTGAATTAAGCCTTAGACAATGACGGATTTTCGGCAAGATTCTCTTAACCTAGTCGCAAAAGCAATTACAAAATCCTGGGGTCCGCTGTTAAAGATTCCATTCTCTTACAAAGTTTGTGGCAAAGTCAAACGCTCGTTTAAATAGATAAGAAGCGTGAAATTTGCTATTAAAATGATAAGATTGTACAATCATAATGGGCGAAAGTTAGGAACACGCGAGTTTGAAGAATATTGCCAATTATCTGTTTCGGTGCATCCATTGATATCTTCAAAGAAACTCACTAATTATGGCAATTTACGTATTCTTTTGATGAGCTTGCTATAAAATAACCCTGTAATCTTTCTACCCTTGTCATTCTTAATAACAATAAAATTTAATAACTTTAGCCTTGGCGTCAAACAGAGATTTTATGTCCTCTTTCCGACCTCTCTAACGGAATTTCACGCTCCATAAAACCTCTTTTACAACGTATTGTTGCAAGATGAAAGCGCAATTACGAATAGGCTGCTTGAAAACAACGCAGACTGTGTGTTGTGATAGCAGTGTGCATAAAAAACTGACTGTAGTTCTTATCTTTGTTGGCATCGGTTAAATCAATTTTACAAACGAACAATTTACACAATCAATCAGTTTCGAGGGCCGGGAGGTTAGAATTCAAGCCGTGAAACTGACGATAATATCTACCAGTGAAGTTTGATAGAAATCTCACGTTAAGCCGTTCATAGTTACACCTATTTTATCTGGGAAGTTCCGAGTTTTCTTTGCTATTCTCAACACTTATTGGCTTTATATTACTTTGTTGAATCTTAGGTTTGCGCTATAGGCAAGCTTGCTTTTCAGTTCCTCTGCTAGGGCGCGTCGTTAATTTAGGTCGTGGTATAAACGTTTGTAAAATTAATGTTCCAGCAAATATTTAGCCGGCGAGAAATAATGTTGCAAAACGATCTTCCCGCAAACAATATATACAAAATACTTCATGGCATGAGTTTATATCATAGAATAATTTTCGACAATGTTATTAATGACGAGACCTTTGCTTGAAACTTGCAGTTGTTTGAACTAGCTATAGATATGCATGTCTTTAAATGTTTACGTTGCGCCGGTTGAAACTTGTGTTCTCATGAAATCGTGTGGTATTAAAGTATACGACCCACCAGGGACCTCAGTAATACAAGCGATATTAGACTTTCATAAGTTCGACAGTAGCAAAGATCGCTTCAGTTTTGAATATATATATATATGTGTACATCCATGCATGCAATCCTAATTATTTTTTATATTTATCCCAACTAAAACATATGGAGACAAATGGTCGTTGAGACAACATCACTGCATCAGCAATGGAGTTAATATTCACGTCTACACCGCACCCCATGCTGACTAATAACAAATTTGAGGTTTTTATTGAAGCCGTCGTGCTTTGGTTTTTTTTATTTGAAACTAAGTGTTCCCGATTTGCTGGCGCTCTTGGTTTATTTCATCAATTATTTGCAATCACACTTGTTGTTATGTGATTATTTGCACATTAAAAAATCACAAAATTTTAACTCGAAAGAGTTACTTCTGACCACTGAAGTGCATGACATCATGCTCGTTTCCAGTTCAACTTTTACGTTTTAAAACAGATTAATATCACAGCTAATATATAGTTTATATTATTATTAGCTGTATAGAAAATCATTCCAATCTATTTGAGTTTTTTAGAATCCGTCTTTATAAAAAAACCACAATAAAAAAGGTCGACTATTTGGGCGAACTCTTTTTAAAAGATTAAAAAATAAAAATAAAAAAAGCAAATGATTTGCACGCCATATCATAAGCGGGTAATGTAATGTAAATTCAGTCAATTGAATGTAAAATAATACTATTTTAAGAAAGACCAATGTTCATGGTCCATAAAAGTTGTAACATGACGTTTTAAGCTATAATCCGTGCATTGCACGTCAGAGCTTAAAACATTGCCTGGTATTTTCATTGGTTAAGAAAGCTTAATTGAGGGACAAATATTCATATATTCATTTTAATAAGGGAAAAAAAATACCTATCGGTGAGGAATAAGACGAATATATGTCCCCCCCCCCCCAATTAAGCTTCTATAGCAACTAGGGCCCAGGATTTGATAAGTGATTTAAGAGCACATTCTCTCAGGGGCGAATAGTTTTTGGACTGAATTAACGACCTCTTATTGAGGGTGTTAGCTCAGCTAAGAGATCTCGTTTACACTGGCTTCAATTTCGGTTTCCAACAAAAAATGTCAAAACGTTTTCTATTTAACGATGAAAATAGGTCGACAATTTACAGCGATATACTATAAGATAGCGTTGGGTTATCCAGGCTATGCTAATCTTTTAGATGCAATTTGGTTGGAAGACGAGAAGTGCACGGTCAAAAGATGCAGTCGTCGCACAAACACGCCACGCACTATATAGGCTTTGTTTAAAGCACGTACCAATGAAAGGCGACTCACATTTGATGTTTTTCATCTGTTTGTGGGACCTTTGGAGTAGTGATAACAACGGTTCAACTTCCACATTTTCGATTTCAAAAGCCATTCTCAGCTGTTGAACTACCACCCCATTTTGTGCCTGTAATTGATTTATAATAAGGAGATCTATTCGTCGAATGCCTTCAATTCATTGCAACCGCTGCAATCATGATGACTGAATTACCTTTTCGACATTGGCTGGTTCAGTACGTATATTAGTACTAAGGCAGGTATTTTATTAACATCATTGTAATAATCAATTCCTTTTAGTTTTCTTGCGCACCAGCAGGATAACTTCAAGATTTTACCAGATTCTTTTTCTTGGTATTCAGATTTAGACTCGATGCATTATAGTCTTTGATTGTGCTGAGCAGTTTCTAGTTCAACATAAAAAGAGGGGCCTGATATCGATATTTTAGATTTGCCCCAAGAAATAACAGTACGTATATCCTTAGCTTGAGATATAACTGTAAACTACAAGCGAGACACACATATAAAGCTGAAATGAGGATGTTAATCCATGCATGCAGTCAAGCGAAGCAAATCTTGCCTCACTGCATGCATTTACTGCATGCAATTACTAAAATTTGAGAAAAGGACAATGACATTCCACAAGTCGAAGCGAATCCATACAAACGTCGCGATTAAGCGATTAAGTGACCATCATGAGTGAGGAATGCTTCTCCAGACAGCTCATTGTACAAAAGTAATTTACGAAATTTCCATATCGTGAACAGATTGAAAACATACATAAGTTGCATTGATTTTTTACATATCATTAACTCATGCAGACACTTTACTGTGAATATCTACTGCCTAGGTTAAGCCCATCGCACACGAGAGCGTCGAATGCAATTAAAACAACAGGTAATGGGATGTTATCATTAACATGTTTATCATCTCATTATAGAATCCATAGTTTGAATTGCATTCGACGCGAGCAAAATGCGACGGCCTAGGCCTAAATACAAAATACCACCGGACGTTTTGCTTCAAATAGGGACTTGAGAGCAAACAGTATAAATAAATCTGTGCTGTCTTATATATTAATATATACTCAACATGCTAATGAACCTTAAATAATTTAATTTACAACTTTATACACCCAACTTCTTCACTGGTCACTTTGATCCAGCGGTGCTAAAGACATGCCGACAAAAAATTCTCTCGCGAAGTCAAAAATATCGTCAGGTTTTTTCATTAATAAGAATTGTAAGAAATCAGCCAGGATGGCCTTTACTTCTGGATGTCTTCGAATATATGTGTTATGATCATCGACAAGTTCTTCCTAAAGAAATTCAATTTTTTTAAAAGTATCTATTAGATACATACTTAGTACAATGGAGGTAAAAATATGAGACGATTGAATCAAACGACTGCACTTTTTATGAAAGAATATAGTAGTTATAAACACGGTTATAACCTTTTCTTAAATGATCCGTTTGGAAGACAAAAGTTCGTACTAGTTTTACTTAGTAAATAACTGCTTTGATGGCAATAAAGGTTTTGGAGGTATTTATCCTATCCTATCCTAGACATCCTATCCTATCCTATCCTATCCTATCCTATCCTGGTCAACCAGATCTCATGCACTTACCTTTCTATCAGTAAACTGTGACAGCAACTCCATATCTTCATCCCACTTAAGCGGAGTGATAATATCTGGTTGTTCAGCTGAAATACAAAAGTCTTATTTTTTACTGATGAGGCCCGTAGACACTGAGTGGTGAAATGTACCAGGCCGCCTCAGTTTAGTCATGTTAGAAATTGATTGTTTTCACAGTCTAAAAGCACACTATATAGGCATTGGACTGGACACCTTACGTTCATTATATTAGCCAGAAAATAAATATTCTTATGCATGTATCAACACGTTAACGAAAGAAGATACAGCTCCCGTACTTCATCCATCCAATCATTACTTACGTGTTGGAGTGCGTGGTAAAGTGAGCTGTCTGACGGTGACGTCACTTCCGATTTCAGTTTTTAACATCAAACGACTATAATTTTGAAAGAGATTATTAGAGCGATAATTTTCTTAAAAGAAGTCACTAAAAAGAGAGCATCTATCTATTTACCCATCAGGTATAAAGAAAGACTCCCACAAATATTCCTTTTTCATCAAAGACGATAGCTTGCATTCGATTCCTCTTGTTAAAACACTTTCATCTTCAACCTCAATTTCTCTTTCACCGATCATTTTCTTGTGAAAAACGTTATTTCATTTCAGTGATTAACACCCTACATATCTCTGCATTTTAAAAATACATAGGTCCTGAGTTTTGGCATTTCGATTGATTAGGGTTGCGAGATATTACTTGCACAAATAATTTCACCAACCCTTCATGTAAATTTAAGATGCCATCCTCATGTATACAGTTATACAGTGAAAATAAAAAGCTCGGTGATAAAAACTGAACCACTCACAAATGTCATGGAGGAAAGATTCGTCTCGCTGTCAAATGTCAAGAAGACCATATTATCTGGAATTCCCTTTTTCAATAATAATCGTTGTAAAACCACATGACAAGCTGTCAAAATTTCAAAATGCAATGGACGTTAGCTTTCAAGCGTGTTCCTCTTCGTTTCTTGCATAATATGCACCAGAAACGTACCTTCACAAATAAAACCTTGCATTTGTTTTGTCGAATATGTCTCGTGCGTTTGTCGTTCAAACTATAAATTACATCAACTTTTATGGTAATTATAGAATTCATGGACTATTTTAGAACCAGAAGTGATCAACATTGAAATGCATGATCAAGGAAATTCTTGAACACAGGCAACATCATGGAGAGGACAAGGGGAGAGGAGGAGTCAACATACTAAAATAATTATTTTCAGATGCTCTTTGTCTCCTTTTTAAATTCAAAGTGCCT
The DNA here is from genome assembly GCF_004324835.1 of Dendronephthya gigantea. NCBI lineage: Eukaryota > Metazoa > Cnidaria > Anthozoa > Malacalcyonacea > Nephtheidae > Dendronephthya > Dendronephthya gigantea. Next base: position 2,018,851 of record NW_021163010.1, on the reverse strand, counting down.
ACAAGGACTGCCCTGCTCTAAATTAGGTAGACAGTTCTTGACCAACTTACGTACATCATCATGTTTTACTGTTTTTTGAACAACGTATTTTCCCCCCTCAAGAGTCATCAATGTCTTACTGTCAATTGTTCTGTCGGGCACCTGTGATTAAAACACAATGCACTAGGTAACATAGAGGGTAAGAGGTATATAGCTTTGAAATGATCCGATTCATCAAAAGATTATTGGTGACTGTAATAAGAAAAGTTTTACAATTGATCCTATCTGCAAAATACAAAATCCGTGGAATTATATATAAAGGGTGTTACAGTAGAGATTGAACAAAAGTTTTATCTTAATTAAAAAATGGGCATTTCATAAATAAAACTAATACCTTATATTCATGTATACTTTGTTCAAGAGTTGTAAAGTTCTGGTCAACATGAGCTGAAATCATAATATATATGGACACTGATTTAATAGAGAGTTGGAATAATCCGTTGCTTGTATAATTATAAGACATTTTGTAGCCTAATATTTTTTTTAAAATCTAATCAGCCTAGCTATAATTTAAATAATCTAAGAAATGACCATGCATACCAATGATATTGGTGACTTTTGGTATATCCATGACAATACACTCTTCTGTAATGTGGATCATGTAGCATTCTTTTCCTTGCCACTCAGCATGACTTACAGTTATCTCAAACTCCCCAAAATCCTGTAAAATTGGTTGGCACAATGTTATAGACTAAAAGATGTGAAAATTTATTTCGTCTATTGGCTTGTTACAAAAATTTGCATCATTTACAGGATTTCATTAGTTGTTATACTGTATAGTGTGGTGCCTATGTTATACATAAGTTCCCCCTGCATGTGTGAAGTGCCTAGCCATTAAATTTAAAATGCCATATAAATAAGAATAATTTTACTATACAAACGTTTCAAAGCTAACCTTATCCCCTGATGTTGTCATCAACGTTTCTGACATGCCTATTGCACTCCAATCTTGTGAAGCTATAAAAATATTTTTTATTCATTTGTGGTTGTCGAAAATAATGCATGTCATTCGACAAATTGTATACAAATATAAAAATACACAGGCAATACGGTCTCAATCTCATATATAAAAATACAGTCAAACTTACTGATATTCCCTAAGTAGGCAATAGCTTCTTCACTGGCAGTGTAATCAAATTCTTGTCTTTCGTCCCTAAAAATATGTATTATAGTAAAACGGATGTTTAAAAAAGAAAATATATGTATGAAATATCATACCTGACGCCTTCATTTTCCTCCATTTTGATTTTTAGTTACAGGCAGGTGGTTGCCGTGGAAACCATCTGTTAGCTGGCCGACAATCCTTGAAGTAAGGAAAATCTCATATAGGCATGGGATCTCGTCAATTTTTATGACGTTTTTTGTATTTACTTTGTGTACAGTACATATCAGTATTGCTCGACACCGCAGAAATTGGTGTTTAAGACGTTTCAACCCGAAAATCTAATCGCTGGTTCACAATTGTGCATTTCTGTATCGCCCTATCAAAGAGAAACCTTTTGAATATCTTAAAAAAGTTCAATTTTTCTTCTGAATACGCATTCTGCAATCTTTTGACTCATCTGACCGCTGTGAAATGGCCATTTTGAGGCTTAAAGTATACACAAGGTTATTAATTCAGACGATTCGTTTTTACCGTGAGCAAGCTTCAAATCTTTTGTGCAAGACATATTTTCTTGAATATTTATAAATCTTTTTCCTCACCAAGTTTGAAGTCTAAGTATCGAGAATTGCGGCTAAGCCTATACCAATTTCCGCGGTGTCGTATTGCTCACTGTTCCGAGCTCGTGTGCGTCGTTTTGAGCAGAAAGTTCTATTTAACGAATAATGATCAGCAACATCTTCAATCACCAGCTCATTTCCCAAAGACCCAGGCTGCTAGCATTTATCCTGGTCTGGGAGCAGGCTGCAGGCGTCCTCTGAATTTTTAACGTCACTTGCAAAAGCTCAAACTTGACAGCAGCCCAAAAATAAGCGTGTGCCATCAATGTTTAGATCTTTATCATCTCATCACTGAGCTCAGTATTCTATGGTTCTAAGGCAATTAATTTTGAAGTTGGAAGTTGGCTTAAGGAAATTGGTAAGGATTTCTTTCAGAATTTCTCAAGGTTACTGGGGTTACCCAACCGTTCATAATTTATTCCAGAAGAGACGACTTTCAGAATTCAGAATCAGGGACAAACTTCCGGAGCAACCACGTACCAATTCCTCGTACCCGGAGAGGCATAACATGACACATGTACATATTATAAAGTGTCGGATAAGGATCATATACAACTCACATTATTTATAACATAATATTTAAAATCAACATTCATTTTGATTAACCAATGAACTTTCTTAGACCAAGTGCACTCAGACGGAATGGTTGCTGTTTGAGGCTGTTTATATATTGTGTATGTTGTCTGAGTCTCTTCCTGATTGTTTATATTATGCTGAAAAATAGACTACAGGTAATAGACAAGTCTTTTGTGCAGCTTGACAAGTGCCCAGCTTGTTTTGGAAAATGGGAGAGTGTTTGTCAGGCCATCTCCTTTGAAAAACTGAAAGTGTGGGGGAACTATTTTTGGAAAAGTGAATCTTTAAAAGGTGTATGGTATGGCAAATGGAATGAATTAGCTGTGGTTTTAAAACAGCTTGGACATATTAACGAGCTGGCAATGTTAGACCAAGAAATATGTCTTAATGCATCAGTACCAGTCAGTAAACATTGTGATGTTGGTGAAAAAGTGTTAAGATCATTTTTAAATCCTGCCATGTCATTCAAAAGGTTATATGTTTTTTGTATATATATGTATATACTTTTTCACTTCATCATATGGGATCATATAGATGACCGTATGGTCAGTTGGAACTAAATAGTCCTCAAATATAAATACAGCTAAAAAACATTGTTATCATTATTCCAAACTTGTTAGTATTAATTTAACAATGCAGTAATTATTTTAATATGAATTTTCAAGTGCTCTAATGCAGTTCATGGAATGTCCAACCATGCAGTTTGTCAAGATAATAGAAAGCAACTTAAAAAATGAAAATGATGTGGTACGACTGGACCAGAAAATCATGGCAATGACAAACCTACATTTTAATCAAGAATTTCTCTTTTTACAGGTATTTATAAATATGGTATATCTTTATTTAGAGGAGCCTTATAGCCTTATTCAATGAAATACCTTGGCTTCTTTGCTCTCATTGTGGGAGTGGGGAGTGTGCCAAATGCCAGACGACATTTTTAATGAAACTTTCTGATAAAAAAACGTAACATAATATTGGGATGAACATAGGGGGTGATATATTGAATTAATGGTGTAACCCCTCATTTGGGAACCTGTGATTTGCATCTTATTCTTTGTGAATGGTTAAAAAAACTCTATACTCCAATAATTCAGGTATTTTCTGAACGGTATTCAAATTTTCTGCCAGCTGTTTATGGTGCCTGTGGAAGGGTAATTGTTGTTGAAAATGTTGGGCCAACTCTATCTTCAGTATTAAGTTGGTCTTGGCAAGAACGCGTAAAAGTTAGCATTAAACTGATTCAACTGGCGCGCCAGTTTACGAGAACAGAAGACAACATGGCTCTATATATGTACGATGTCGCCATGGACAATTATGCGGTGGATAGACATGGCAATGTGAAACTCATTGATTGTGAACATGTTCTTGTGGTAGACATGAAAGCTTTCAATCGCAGTTATAGTAAGTTTAAATTAGCTTCAACTTTCAACACATAGTAAATGGGATGTGGCGGGACGTGGTGCTTGCACTCCTCACACGTCCGGAGGTCCGGACTCCCCCACATGCTCACGTGGCTACACCAATGTCTCAATTACTGAAAATAAGTAATGCGGTGGATAGTTTTGTGAGCCGAAATAAACTTTCACACTTTCAATCAATCAATCAATAAACTTTATTTGCAGAGGGTTAAAAATATTACATAGCTAATATACCTGGTAAGTCAAAAGACTTATCTTCCCCAGGGCCCTCACTATTTAGTTAAAAATACAAGTTGAAGTTATTTACAAAAGGTAAAAAATTGTTAATTACTAGTTAAAAAATAATTAGTTAAATATTTCCTCTTAAAATCGTTTAAAGATACACTTTCTCTAATGTTTGAACTTAATGTGTTCCATATCTTTACACTACTATATCCAAACGTGTTCGTATATATCTGTTTATGTTTTCCTGGAGGCAAACATAAACAGATATATACGAACACGTATTGAAACAAATTTTCAAAAGAAAGCATTAAGTAACTGAATTTACAAAAATTAAAAAATGTGGGTGTGAACACACTAAAGTTTAGACGTTAAGTAAAAAACAATTTATATTTCGTAACTTTAGGTACTAAAAGTGAAGATCTATGTACTGTCGACCGCTTTCAGTGTCTGACGTTTGTTCCAGAGGACTTATGCAAAGGACAAGCCCAAGACCACAATTACTACGCCATATGTCGGAATTTACTCGCAGCTGTTGGCAACTCCAGGGGACTTCTCCACTCTCCAGAGGATAAAAATAGCCAGTCCAGGCTTAAATACTTACTTGACAATTGTGTATACAGTAAAGAAATGAGTAGGGAACACGCAGTAGAAATACTGGAAAAACAACTTCTAAGATATGTTACATATGATAAGGGAGACAGAAATACGTAAAATGTTAATTATCGCATGTGAAATCTCTGTATACATACTATATAGCCTAGGAAAGAACCATGCAAGAAAGAGATTACTTGTACTTTTATAAAAACAACTGACATATAATGACCTCGAGTTCTTCCTCTGTACTACAGTTGCAATAAAACAATAGCTTTTAAAAACGATGCAGATTGTTATGCTGGGTAAGCCCGTTGCCTTGAAATCAGTGTATGCACGTTATATATTTCGTTTCGAGGATAAAAAAGATTTAATCACGCAGGATTTCTGTAGATGTACCTGTTATTAAAATAATGTTCATACTTTATGGGAAGTTCATTGCCCAAAAACTGTACGTTCATGCAATTTGCATAACAATTTATATCACACCGCAGAATTTAATTTCATATTACAGTATGTAATACTGTATACGTACATGTGTATATGTACATAAACGCTACCTTATGTGCATGACCTAACAGTGATTAATAATAATACACCTCCGTAAACATAACAAAATTAAAACAACTTAGCTAATATAATTCGTAAAACCTATATCATATATTGTAACTTTAACAATTCCTTTATAAAGATAGATGTATATATATATACTATATAATATATAAAATTTAATATATATTATTGATCATATAAAATAAACAATTCTGTATAGCAGATTGATGTGAATGCAGGGCAAATTAACAAAAGAAGCAAGCCAATGGCCGCCAACATAACATATAACCAGACTTCAATCACCCGAGCTTAAACGGACATCGTCACAGTGAAAGCTCACCTCAGGAGGTTAGATCTGTATCTGAGATTCAGCAGGTTGAAAAAACAAGGCAAGTTCTCCAATTGTCAGCGGTATGTTCTCTCCATCTGTTTTTCGTGTACCACACCTGAATATATCACAAGGTATGTATGGATATCACGCACAAGGTACATATGAAAAAAGTTGGTTATATCGTGATTTGTTGGGTTGGTTAATGGAGAGTTTATGTCCCCCCCCCAACCCCCAACCCCCAATTATACACCGGCAGTCAATTAAGCTTTCTCTCGACGTTTCCATAAATTTCAAAGTGTTAAAAACTGAGGTCAAGATACAACATGAAAATTTGGCACAATTTGAAACGCTCTGAATGTGCTCATCTTACATCTGCCTTGATGTAAAGATTGTACAGTAAATTTATTGCAAAACATGAACATACTTTAGACCAGTATCAGCTTTGTCTTGCAAGAACCTCGTAATATTTTCTTCCACAGTATTAGCGATTAACAGACGATGAACAAATGTTGGTCTAAAATAGTCAGAAGTGACATGTAAATTTGTGATATAAGTCGTAATAAAGTCCCAGCTATGCAGATATATGTATGTTCACATGGACATGTGTACAGCAAGAAGTATATATATAGAACTGGTTTGGACGCTAAGCATACAAGCCATGAACAACTGCTTCAACGATGATGCCTTTTTTTCAACCTATTTTACTACATATATTTATGGACCAAAGATTGAATAACATGCACATACTTTGTTTGTCCAATCCTGTGTATCCGTCCAACAGCCTGTCTTTCTAACGAAGGATTCAGAGATGGTTCGACAAGAATGACATGAGTTGCTTCGATGATGTTTAAACCATTTGAACCCGATTGCAGTGGGATTAAAAGAACAGAAATATCGTCCGAAGTCTTGAATTCTTCCAGACCTAACTGTAAAAAATATGATAAAAAGGTTGTAAATGAAGAGTTGAATTTGTAATCATTCCCGTCTATGAATAGGGTAAAAAATACACAATAGAACTTCCTTGAATTCAACGGTGACCTGAGATTATCATATACATGTAATTATGGTAACTTAGCATCATATGTGGTATAACAACTGCCTGGAATAGACAAAAACACTTCGACCTGAGGGCCTCCGTCAGGAGAGGCAGTAGACGACGACGTTGCCACGCTAGTTGTATTGGATGGAATTATAGTAGTTTCTTTACCTCGTAATCCTTGCTCTTCTTGATACTTCTGAACTTCATTTTATTCTCCGAAAGTGCACGCGCAATAACATCAAGAACATCTTGCCACTAACAACATCAAAGCAAGGTTAGGGCTTGCATGGCTTTACGCAAATAGCGAAATCAACAGAGTTATTTCTTACCGTAGAAAAGACCAGTGTTTTAGCCTTTGGATCTCTCTTCTGTATCTTCATCAGCGTTCGTACAGCGGCTTCGATCTTAGTAGAATGACTTCCCTATATATCGTTGTAAAAATCATTCCCTATATGTTATAAACTAATCTAGATAATAGAGTAACTCATGGGGCGAGGGTGTCTAATGTTCACTGTCAATTACAACGTTCTATATTATGTACCTTGACTATAAGGTCTTTATCTTCTTCCGTAAGTTGCCTGATGGTAGTAACATACGAGATATCTTGAACCATGGTATTTGTTCGACACATAGGACATTTTACATGGGAACCGGCTCTGCCACCCGAAAGTCCTGGACGTTCCAGTAATACCCACATACATGTGCAACAAAGACAGTGGCCACATGAGAAAACACTCCACTATGAAGGAGAAAGAATATCCATGAAATTTTAAAAAGTACATTGTACGCACATGCAGTATACATGACAAAAGCCAAACTTTTTAAACTCAAGTCAATACGAAGGCTCGAAGGATAATTCATCTAATTGGAGACACTGTATGTATAATTAAACACCATAAATTGTGGCAATAACATTAGGAGAAACACGTACTGTGCGGTTTTCTATCAATAATAAGACATGCATTACCTGATAGCCAAGTATCTTGGTACATACGGGACAGAGTTCAGAGTTTTCACCACCGTCTGTACTTTGGGTCTTTAATAATTCAGAAATACATTTAAAAAGGTCTATATTTCGTAAAGACTGGGGAATTTCATGCATAATGTCATTCCAGTACAGTTTCAGGTGACTAACTACGATGATAGGTAAGTGATTAACTAACTTTCGCTAGGTTTTTCAAGTACAGCAACTGGCCCATACACTTTCTTAAACTGGAATTAGCAAGAGTTTTGTCAGAACGAAATCCTGTTTCAGCGATTTTAATCTAAAACAAATAAAAATCTTTTTAGATGCCGCAATCCCAATAAAACAGCATTATCTCCAATGGTTATCTCCTGTTTAATGTAGTTTATATGTTGAGATTCTTTATAAGGATTTTGAACGTCTGGCAACTTAGCAAAGAAAAACACAATGAGACATTTTTGTGGCATATAATTTGGGCAGGAAGCGCTCGAAAAAAGGTCTAGAGGCTCTAATTAACCTAAGTTTTTCCTAGAGGAACAGGAGGACCTCTAAGTTGCAGAGGGTGTGAGCCAGCTCTGTGCATGTTGTTCAGTGAGTTGAGACCTGATGATCTAGGGACCACCATTAGTTATACTGAGACAGTAAGGGCACTCAAAAACCCGACAGAGCATGCAAAAACTATAGGTTTTTCTAGAGGAACAGGCGGACCTCTAGATAACAGGGGAACAGGCGGACCCCTGTTCAGGTCAGTCAGCTCGACTCAAATATTGTCTGACTGACCCATCGAGTCTCTAGGTCAGGTCATCAGGTCGCGTTTTCGACCAAAATGACCTGTACAAATGCACTTCACGTGGTGAGGTGTTGTCCAGAAGGACAGCACTTCCTGCCATTGTTTAATCACTGCAATTCATTACAAGTTACAAGAAGAATATCGATAGACTATCTAGAGATAACATATGAACGAACTTAACGTATCAGTATATTTACATGCGGATGCCACAGCGGCCAGTCCTTCGCTGTGGGGAGGTGGGTGGGGTTTATTTTTGTAGTTTTTGTTTATAGTTACTTTTGAAACGCAGATATATGTATTACTGCCTTTCGATAGAGACCTTTAAATATTTGACCGGCGTTGTGGACGCATTGGCTGAGGTCTTGCGAATGACCAATGCATGCATGGGGAGCAGGCAAAATCCTTGCAGAAAAAAGGGGGCCATTGTTCAAGTCCACGTGAAGGGAAAGACCGTCAGGGGAGATTCGATTGGCCGTAACACAAGTTTGCATACGTTGTTCACATGCTAAGATGCCAGAGTTCGTTCAGATTTTGGACTTTATAACTATTAACATGCCTGGTAAAGACTGCCTTGTTCTATTGAGGCCTTGACCTTGCCCGGGCTAAAATTAGTGCATGCGATAACTATGACAGCTAGGCCAGAGATGGTCCATATGTAGGGTGAAATAGGACCTTCTAGAACATATTACTCCATTAACCGCAAATTTATAACTTGCGTATAAATTTTTTATTTCATTACCAACCTGTGTTTGGTCAATGATGTAGAACTGATCGTCTTGGACAGCTTCACCAGGATATCTTAAACGCAACCTCATTGTGCACATTGCAAGTTCATCCAAAGCCAATACACGTTGACGCAATGCATGCCAGAGTTGACGATACACCTGAACAAGAGATGGAAGTGGCTGTTGGTTACGAAAATACCACAAACCAAAAATTACTTGGACACATATAGTTACAGTACATAAACCTGAATCTAAAGTGGCTATAAAAACTTCTTAGCCAACACGAAACTTTCTTAAAAACCTGTTTGTTGTAGGAATTGTCTGAATAGTCGCCAATAGATTCAATTTGGGATTTTTGTTTTCCAATGATGCATGAAATATTGCAACAATACAGAAATTACTTGTGTACTTACTTTAAAGTTCTTTTTGACCTGCTCTAAATACTCAAGATGACACTGAGCTTGCCGCTGCAATTCTAAAAATTCAGGACTTAAATCAATCAAATATACATACAGTAGGAGGCAAAAGTTTGAGTCCAGTGACTGTATTTCTTTGTTTCAGCAGCATATATTAATATTCTACAGAAAACCTTACCGATAAGTGAACTAGAAAAAAGTAAACAAGTAAACAGAAAAATACATGCTGTACAACAACTATGAGATGTTATGATATTCATTTTTACGTATTTTAATGTGCAAACATGCATTTACATGTCATTGCTTAGTTCCCTCTTTTTTGCTCTTGAAATGACCTTTATTCTTGCTCGCATAGATTCCATAGGTTTTTTAATGTCACACGTTCAATACCTTGCCAGCATTCGTTGACCACTTGCCTCAAGTCAGCCTGGCTGGCGGGTCTGTGCCTCGCCCTCTTCCGGTTAAAACGGTTCTACAAGTGCTCCATAGGTTTTAGATCTGGAATATGAGGTGGAAAGCCATGACAACGAGATCACCAGAATGAGTTTGCTTCTAAACGATTTCTGGCACATAGAAGATGTGCATGTGCTTAGGGTGATTATCATGTAGTTAGACGTGCGATCATCTTTGTACCAGATGAAATTCCATGTCCTTGAAGAATTGGATGATACTTTTCTTTAATTAGGATCCTATTATATCTTTCAATATTGCCAAACCGAGCATGACCAAAGCAGCTAAAAGTTTGCTTGAGTAGGATTTAGTTTCTTCGAACCTCTCCAAGGTTAGTTGCATACCACCTTTTTAAATTCTCACTTCTTCTGCGATCTTACGAGGAAAGAATCCTTCAATACTTAATGGAACTATTTGTCCTTGTGCACCATCACTTTGCCCTTTTTCCTACCCATCTTGGGCAGTGTAAAGGAATGAGAACTTTATTTTGTTATAATTTAGATCATTAGGACCAAAACAGTGTGCAATTAATATAGTTTACAGTACTGAAACACTAGCACGCATGTCTTAACTCCAATACGCTGCCAGGATTTAATACTGGAATTCTACAACGACTGGACTCAAACTTTTGCCTCCTACTGTATATGTCCCAAATACGTTTTATCCATTTTACCGAATTTGAGCACGATTCCATTAAATGAAATTTTCGAATATCGGAAATACCGATTGGCGAATATTTCATTGTGAAGTATTTGCAAATTGCTGGTGCAAATATATGCACGTACTTTAGCAAATAAATAGTTTCTTATAGCCTAGCGGACAGGATCAGATGTTACCAACTTACCGATGTAGTACTTGTAGTGACGTTTACTCTCGGCTTTCAAAAAAGCATATATTGATTTTAATATCCTAACTGCAGCAGTCTCTGCACGTAAACCACCAATACTATAAAGTCAAACATGAAGGGGGGTTTCAATTGCAAGCAATATACAGTTGGTTTAAATTCACGTCTGTCCGTGAACAATTACTTATAGAGTCTGTCTATTCAGTACTGTAAATTTTAGTATGAAGAAAATAGTTTTTCATCGTATATTTTATATAACTGTATAATTACTCAAAACTAACACACTTTGCGCCACCAAACAGGCCTTACCTTTCCGCATCATCAGTATTTATACCTTGATGACCAAATATTAAAGATTCGTATGATGACATCACATCATTTACTTGGCAAAAACAGCACCTACAACAGGTAAACATGCAATTGCTCTTAAAAACTTCATTTAATGAGTCGCTCGCGTAGATGCTTGGCCTACACATGTACAAATCTTGTGTGTATAGTCATAAGAGATGCCAGCCTATATATGGTCCAATGAACAAAACAAATTTCTTTTTAGAACGATGATGTTCACAGTTTAGTACAAGCGATGAAAAAAATTGATGTAAAATGATGTTAACCCTGGGTTAACAGTCTTTTGAACAAATGGACCCTGGAGAACCGTGGAGTATAAAACGTCATGTACCTTTCTGCTGTGCTGTTTGTCAGTGGACGTAAACAACATTCAGCTGCAGATGCAACCATCTCTTTAGTCGGTTCCACCATTAACGACTTCAATTCATTAAACAAGTTATTCTGACAATCCTTATCAGTGAGGAAAGAATTTTTCAAATTTAGGATAAGATAAATCAGTTTAGAGTGGAAGTAATCTCTACTACCTCAATCGCTTCAAATTTTTGCACAAGAAGAAACTGCAAGCCACGAAGATCTGAAAAGCTGGAAAAAAAAAGCAAAGCATATGTCTAATATAAAATTGTCGAGCCTGTGGAGGTTTAAATTTATAGTCTCCGAGAGACCGTACTATAGGGAATAACAAGTATATACAAAAAAGTGATTCATGATTCATACCTATCCGCCATATTTAATTCATGTACGTTACTGACAGCGGTTAAATCTGCCTTTACTTTCTCCACAAGACGTTCGGAATCGAACTGGTTTGCTATCGTGTTCTGCAAGAACGTCATCCACCACGGACACTTAAAGTCAACCTTAGCAGAATATAAAAGATCAAAACGAATCTTTGGGAAAATCGTTAACAAATATATTAAGGACTGCTTTTAATTTATCGTGAATGTCGGAGGTAAGTGCAAGTAGTAACTTAATTTGGCGCCGATGTAAAATAGGCTGGATGTAGACTTGTCTTATTTTTTGTATTTTTGTAGGAAATTCCAAAGTACAGCTACTCTTGTTGATAAATCCTAAAAGCAATGCGATAACTCTCACCTTTTGTTTTAATTCATTATGAATCTCCTGTGCATTGGAGGCGTCTTTCTCTGCGTTCACAAGTTGAGTTTTCCATCTTTGTAAATATTTATCTCTTATTTCAGATGCCTATAATTAGACGAAGAATGCACATAAAGCTTAACTTTGAATTATTTGTCTCAAAAAGAAATTTCTAATTTTGGAAAATTCGCTTTACCTTCCACGGAACTCCAATTAATTTCATTCATACAATCAAACTGTTTAACATGAATAAATAATAATTCAACCATACCTCTTGTTCAAGAAAATCATCTCTCAAAGTTTTCGTCTTGCTCTCGACCTTCCTTAACATTTCGTTAAGGTTGTGTAATGTATGAAGTTTCTAAATGATATATTATACAGTTTCAGTTAATTTCAACATTTAGTCTTCATGTCAATAATCGAAATTGCATGCCACTTCTTATACAGTAATTTTCAGTAAAATGGGGCTCTTTTGAATGGGGCTAATGTAACAGAATTCAACTCTTGAACGAGGCCACTAAATCAAATTGGTATATAAAACGCCCATTGAAGTTCACGACGACAAAAATAGATGCAAAAGACACTAACCTATAGCCCGCTCCCCCTTAATTCAGTCTGCGAGCAGGCTAACACTAACCTGAAGGGAGTCCGTTTTGAACAATTCTTCATGCTCCTTCCACGATGTTATTGCTTCTCTGTAAACGTCAATCGAATCCTGCCACTATAATCAAAATATTTTGTAGGTAAACAGTGACTATTTCGTCTGCAACTATACATTCAGTTCAATGAAACAACTATCATATGTAAACCAGCTACGACAAATCAAGAACCAAGTGCATCTTTCACCATTCCACCTTTTACAAGAATACTTGCAATATTCTTGCAATGTCTTAATCTGCATGCATTGATTGAAATGGGTAGATTGCTTTGCCGACTGGATATCGAAGGAAAATCTGGGGTGCATGCATGAATATTATCACAGTAGATTATAGTATATAAGATGGCAAAAGTAGAAATATGAATCAATTACATATATAAAACTCACTTTCTCTTGTAAGATGTATGTCCCAGCAAGACCTATATAAAATGACAAGACTTGCTTAAAAAGACTTTAAAACAAAAATAATTTCAATTTCTCTTACAAATTCGGTTTATACTGTATACAGACGTACGATCTCTTATATATGTACACATTTCTGTTATAGAGTAACAAAAGTTTGACGTACCATTCAATGCACATAGTAATTGTCGATGCGCGTCTTGGGTTTCAATTTTAGCTTTGTTTATCATACTATCAAGCAGTTGGTCCATTGTGATCACACTGTGAATGCAAAATATACCAATGACTAAAACCTGTAAAGCTCCAGTAACACATTAGCGGCCTGGCAATCGAGATCAGTTTAGCACGCAAAAAAGCTAAATTCGCAGAAAAAACCCGGAAACTAATTTGATATCCAGTATGAGTTCTATTTCTCCTGCTATTACTAGTTACAGTACTTGAAAAGTGTACCACCATATGTAAGTTTACTTTACTTTTCATTATGTATATAAGGTGAACTCACTCACTGCACACTACTGTATACTATATAAAAACAATGCATTCACAAAATATTAATATTAATTACTTCTTTTGCACCGCATGGTAATTACCGCCGCGTACGGCCTGGGGATGACAGCAAGCCTGACGTAGTTTCAAAAGAGGCCACAGCATCTACATAAATGACGACGTGGAAATATTTTACCGTCATAACTAATTATGGAAAACGCAGCATTTCTTTGCTTACATTTGATTTCCCCTCAAATAGGCAAACTCACCCTATGCACGCTGTATCTGTCCAGGCTATTCAGATCAGTGTCAGATTCTTGGAATTTATTTAACTCCTGTAAAATAGCGATATGTAAGTAATGTTGAGTGCTCTGTTAGTACATCCAAAGGTGATCCCACATGCAAAATGCGATTTCATTTTTGTGCTTACCGTAAATGCAAATGTTGAACATTCCTCGTATTGAAGGCGATAGAAATGATTTTCAATAGGGGAGAAGTGCAACCAGTTCATCGATTCTTTCTGTTCTGGAAGATTGATCTGAAATAACAGTTTTGGTGTAAAATTATTGAATATGTAGCTACTTCGATGCTCTAGCGCAAATCCACGCTGCAGTGCTTATATCATTGAAATTAACATTGCTTGTAATTTAAAAATTTAGCAAATTTTGGAATTCACGACAACAGAGCCCCTAAAAATTACTGCTACAGAAGTGCAACTAACCTCGTTAACAACATCCTTCTTAGCACTTCTCCACATTACGTTACGAAGAACATTACTGAGAGGTTTTATATTTCCTCTCAAAAATGGTTCATAAAGTATTTTCTTCCACCACGTTCTACGGTAGTAGGGTTCAACGCCAAGGAATAGGAACAAACCAAAAAGATCTAGAGAATAATTGCAGAAATTGCAAAGATTGTTATTTGGGTAGTTGTTGGTTGCCAGAAATTGATTAGGTACACAATGTAGAAGACACCCAATCCTATATATAGCTACTGACTGTACATTGCTAACCCTGACATAAGAGAGTTTTATCATACTAACCATCAACAGTTTTTTGAATGGGTGTCCCGGTTATGCACCACCTGTGCACTGTCGAAAGGTTCAGAGCTGTTTCTGTGGTCTAATCAATGAATTAAGTCAATAGTTCTGTTTAATGTAATCGCGTGGTAATGTCTAGCTACAGGTACACATACTGCTAGTGCTTATGAGTGCAAAACAGCTTTATACCTTCGCTGTAGTGTTTTCAACCATTTGGGCTTCATCAAGACAAATCTATATTTTGATAAAGAAATTACATCAAAAATTGATCAAAACACAATGTTCAATATTGATCAACAGGGCGTTTGCAGAAATTACCAGACTTCAATTGCACAAGTACACGCTTTCCTGTTCATGTACAGTACAGCACAGTGCAGTTACGTATGCCTTACACTGTATATAGTGTGCTTTGCAGAGTACTCGCATCTCCACAGGCTAGGAGTTCGCGACCTACCCTTTAAATTTGATATAAAAACCTACCCTCCAAAACTTAATGCAGGTGAGTGGACACGGCCATGTTGGATATCTCTTCGGACGTCGGTAGTTGTGGTTATCTATATAGTAAAAGCAGGCTTCACTGTCAGGCATTGCACAGGAAATTTTGCAGTCCTTAGACTTTACACACATTAAAAAGTTCGCAGAATATGTGCAAGGTATCCATCGATCAATCATAGATCATAGAAACACAAGCAATAAGAAAAGCACATGCAGTTTACAGGGATTAAACGCGGTTTTTAGCTGGGCGGAATTCGTCAATCAAGTAAAAAAATTCGTAAATCAAGGACATGTACATTTTTCGTTGGATTAAAAAAATTCGTATAATGGAAAACCAATGTTAAATACCTTTTCTGGAAGGCAAATGATGGAAGTCCCTTTTAAGTACTTCATACGTTGTTAAAATGATGTCATTTTCAGCCAGTACAGTGGGGTATACAAAACCTTGTTTGGCGACACCTTCATAAACCTATATAGTATATAATTATACATGTAATAATAGCTGCAGGTACATGTGGGTAGCACATGCACATGCATTGTCATTGTCCAGTAGATCGTCTTCAGTCATGTTGGATAATTACAATGTACGGTAGTTTAATTAGTAAATAGTTTCTCCACTCAAGTTGTGGTGTACGTTCCACAAGTGTGTGACTAATCCTGATACACACGTAATGCTAGAGAACATACCATAACATTAAGTGAACCTGGTAATATGTGACGGTGGATTTCATCAAGCCATTGATGTGCAATTGTAACAGGAGATACAATGAGAGTTGTGGTAGACTCCAGTAATGGCTACAAAACAATAAAATATTGTTTCACAATTATTATAAGCTCAGAAGCAGAACCAGGGACTACATTCACATATGGAGGGGGGGGGGGACAACTACAAATAAAATCTTTTCAATAATTGTTTCAATCAGATTCATCCCCACATCTGTGTTCTATAGCCAGCTGATATATTATGTAGATCTAATTTTCTTTCTCAGCTATTCATCCCTTTTATTATCTCCAAATATATGAAGTGAAATAAATTAGACATAATTATATTGATTGAAAACAGCTTGGCAAACTGCATTGCCTAAAAATGCATGTAAACAAATTTCAATCACTTACCATCTTTACTGAGCAATCGGGACAAACATAGTTCTCATCAGTCACCTTTGTTAAACCAACACACTTAGGGTGTTGGGAAAGGCTACAGTTTATGCAAGTCAGAATTTCTTCCTGGGGACCAGCTTTATTTTTGCCACAAATACATCTTACTGCCTTCTCTTCTTCTTTAATCTCCTCTATCTTTTCTTGGTCTCCAGTTGCACTAACAATCACTGAATTAGACAATTTAACTGTGGATATTTCAGTTCTTGCCTTCTTTCCAAATCTCTCAGCATTTTCCTGAGGATCAAGTGGCAGGCAGCGTTTGATTGACTCGCCAACCTGGTGTTTTTCATCTATTTCAAGCTGTATATTAGATTGTCCTGCAACTGACTGAGATGAATTGCTGCTTTCAATATTTATTATAGTGGCAGATGGTGGATTTGACTGCAAGGACATAGAATTCACTCCAGCATCATCAATTATTTTGGGAAGCTGATTCTCTTTATTCTGAGACAACTGGAAAGGCTGTTTTTGCTCTTCATCAGCTGCACCAGTTTTACTTTGGTTTAAAGAATGCTGCTTGCTATCAGCTTGGGCATCATCAGGATATTTCACAAATACATCTTTTTCATTGCTACCAGAACTACTAGGAGAATAACTGGGGCAGTCACACTTTGACATTTCTTCACATTCTATCTTTATAGTTTCTGATGGACTAGGATTATTCAAAATACAGGCAAGCACCTCAACAGTCTTTCCAAGTCCCATTTCATCAGCTAGTATTCCTCCTGAAGGATACCCTTGATGGAATATCAGATCTCTACATATTCTGAAACAAACATTTCAACAATTTCAGCATCTTATTAGGGTATATTTCTAACCTGTTATGTTAAATCATCTCAAGATTTGCAAAGCAAATATATCAGAGTAAAAAATGTGGCTTAGGTCTATACCTTCCTGTGTGGGGATTATAAGATGCTTGTTTGTCACCACCAAGATTGATTGTTTTCCAAAGTGGATGAGGAACTTCTGTCTCTACTAAATGCATAACAAATCATGCCATTTGTATAGTAACATTGACATATGTATCTACTGTAAAAAATATAGTATGATAAAATAGTATTTTCTCATTTTATTTGTAGATATTTCTTTTGCAATAAATATTGCTTAAAATGGTGTCAGAGACCAACACGCAGAATCAGTTGGGTGAATCTAATTGGAATTGTTCTACTATATACAATCAATATTCACCTCCAGGAGAAGTTTTAGTTTCCTGTTGAATCATCCAATTAACAGCTCTCTTTTGATATTCCCTCAGCATTGGGACCAATGATGGATGCTGAAGTTTATCAAGATCAACATCATTCATAACTTTAGGCTTGGATTGTAAGATACAATCATCAGTTGAGGTTGTTAATTGTGAAGGGCACTGTGTTTTGCTTTTTAATGCACTAAAAATAGCTTCAATCTTGTCATCATATTGTTTAGTTGGCTGAGATTCCACTTCAGGCATCAGTGGACAGCATAGCCACTGCATTAGAATCTTCATAGCTTTGTAAGACCTTCCCATGGATGGATCTTCACTGGGAATGGGAACTGCAGTAAATCCTACTTCATTTAGAAATACCATTATTTTACGCTTTTGTTGGTTAATGAGATCATGAAAGTTGGCCACAAGCTCGATAATACCTTTCTTATGAAGATATGTCAAGCAATCAATTTGTTCATATGTAGCAGTAACTTTCAGAAATCCCTGATCACTATTTGCATCTCTTGCATCGAAGAACGATGCACCATCGAAGAACGATGCACCATCGTTCACTACATCATCTTTATTAACTTTCACTACAATACTAGTTTCCTCGATGGTCTCGTTATCGCCGTTAGTGCTGGTATAAAACTGGCAATTCTTCTCAATATTCACGTACAACGCAGAGATGCATCCCAGCAAACTCGCTGATTTATCTACATATTCGCCACCGATCGCTAATTTATAAAAATTTTCTTCAAGCTCCTCACAAGGTGATTTTTGCATTTTGCTGCTAGAGGTTGCCAATTAAAGAAACTTTATTATTTACAAGGTTCTTCGACCTCCATTTTCTTCCTCATTACCATACTGTTGTTATTCAGTTGTTCTGCCACAGTTTCCCGCGCACGCAAGCGCATTTTGCGCGCCAGTTTTAAAATTTTAGTCCCGCGTGTTTCCTCGCGTGTTTAGCTACAACAAGGGAGAGCTTTCCCCAAAATATTTCCTGGTTGACATGCATGGCAAACTTTCATCCAAATCTGAATCAGGCAAGTATAAAATTGAAAAAGTCAATTAACGTTAACCACTAAAAACCCCAAACATTAGACTGAAACAAAATTCTTGAAAAAATAAATAGTTTAGCCAGAAATATTGGAACATGCAGCGCCCACGTCTGAGCAAGGTACAACAGGAAGTAGACATAAAAAAACAGTAATCAACAACTATCATGCATTGCTGCTAAAACGTATCCACCTGTACTCGTCCTTTACAGAACGTGATGAAGTTAGGTGAATCAGAATGCATTCGGCAGGGGGCCAAATACCTCTGCCAAGCTGTGCTTCTTTCTTTTGCGGTTCCATTGGTTTTCATGCGAAGTACCAAACACGACTGTGATGTGTCATTTATATAATTACTGTGCAATACACAAAATGCGAAAAGTTACATAGGTATAGTTATAAAAGTCCAAAGGATGTACTGTATATAAAGAAGTATATATAAATGAGTCTATAGATGGTTTTAATTAATTTTGTAAATTGGTATGGTATTAGAAAGTAGTGCTAAATTTTCTAAAAGATTAAAATCGTTCACTTTTCTACGTAAAATGTGATCCAGAAATTATCCTGAAAAAAAGAAGACGATTTCAGACTTAATGATGATTCAAAGAATCAAAATAATTAGAAATATATTACGCATGTACAATTCTGTTTGAATGCATAATATTTTCTACAAATTTATTTCAATCTCTGAACTGTCGTAGGAAGAATTATGCTGCCGGGTTGGCTGTGACTATCTGGAAGTACAGATATTCTCAATCCATGCAGAATACTTCATGGCTGCATGAGAGGAAAACTGTCAGCTTGCGCGAATGAATTGAAGATCGTTGAATGGGCGTAGGATTTGGTAATTTTTTTCTATTATTTTCTCAAGTTCTTCTGTCTTTTTGGTTAGAAAAATATCAATCTGACGTTTGCGAGGCAAGTTAAATTTTCAGAGACGACCAATTTTTGATCACTTTTCATAGTTTTCGCTTTTTTGAGGCACGGCTTTTGTGTAAAGCATGTGACAGATATAAGGACACACTTATCGGAACTTTATTTGTTGCATGAAGTTAATGAACAATCCATATCATATAATTCATATTGCGATGATTTGACTACATTTAGGCATGCCGGTAAATTTCGTAGTTTTACTGCATGGAGTACTGTAAAATGCACATTGCAATCCATCTATATATTCTACAATATGCATTCACCAAAATGTGATTTCAGGTAAAACAGCCTTGTGTGTTTCATGAAATGCGATTGTGTGTGAGTATCTTACCATTAGTTGTGTCGTAAATTGGGTTTACTTCATACATCGCTAGCTTTTCAGATCCAGCACGTCCTCCTTTATCAGTTCCTAACAACAATTGGCTTCCATTCGAATCTGTTCTTGGTACGCTTCCAGGAAACCCTGGTGCAACTTCTTCATCAATACGTTTATCGTGTGGTCTGTTTACCTCATGTAATGTGTATCTAAATATGAAATTCTAGGAATGATCTGGTTTTACCGGAGAAATTTGTTTTGATCAAAATTAATGCAGCCATATATAATTTATGCATGTTGGTAAGTAATATTGTGCTATTGAAGATCTGTAAAAACAACATACAACTCTTCATTTCGCCTTGTTTCCAAGAAACAGAACAATATGATTACAGTTATCACAACAACGCCAATTGCTCCAAAAACTACAGCGTACACAATCCACCAATCGTCGTCTGGAATTAAAGAGGATTATAAGAAATAGGAATAGAATATGGAAAAAGCATAATACACTATGGATAATATAGAGAAAGTGTATAAAGAGTTATTAAATAATGTACCCTAAAAAACGCCATTTTCGTACCATGCGAGATATTTTTTACCAATTATATACTAAATTCTGCGAAATACGGTCAAGACAGTTTTTCGAAGTATCGGTGTGCTACAGTTACCTTCAGTAAGACAGAACCTCGAAATGTCGTCGATATATTTTTCATATCCCTTCAAGCACTCACAGCTGTAGGAACTATAACTATTCTTGCAGTAAGAGTGCTGTGGGCAGTCTTTCACATGTTCGTTTAACGTAGGATCACATTCATCGTAATCTAAAAAGCGACTATAACTGATCAGAGTGATGTCTGCATGACAGCATGCGAAAACCGAAGGTGCGAAACTGGACGCGATAATTGGAGGGTTGCATCCGCTATTCATCATCATTCTGTCCGACAGCCGATTTCTTTTGTAAGCGCATGCGCGAGCCGTCGTACGGCACGAATATATGAATATGCATCCCCGCAATTATCCGCACCTATAGTTTCTACCCTCATATAAGACAATCTTAAGTTTAACACCTAATACTGACGTGGAAATCGATTTCAGAACCGTAGATGGTCAAACCCGTTGCAAGTTTATGCAAGAACACTTGATTGACTTTTTACTACACTGAACCTACGTCTGAGAATTGATAATAATATAGTGTTTTGCATGGATATCTATATTATACACTCCAATTTTACCTATTACGGCCCCAGATGATCCGCTTATCTTAAATTCATTCAACATCTTATTATTATCCGTTGTCGTGTTAAGATTTCCCATAAATATACTGTTCAAACTGTCTGCTTGTGGAGCCTTGTCCTTTTCAAAAAGTAGTAAGACCTTTGCGACAACACTGCCATTACTAAATAGATTGAGAAAATAATGTTATCTTGTTATTTTTTTAAAAAAAATATATAATATTATTTATTTATTTTGGTATTTTACCTATAATATCGGTATGAATAATTTTTACTGATTTATATGAAAAAATTATCAGAAATACAAGATAGACATGCACCCATTACATGTATTTTACCTTAAATTCAACACTGACGAGTCCAAATATGTGCTTTCATACATTCTTTTGAAGTAAGCATTCAACTGCAAAGAGTAAATAATAAAGTTCCTGTCACGAACATAGACATAAATGCATGATGAAGTTACCTGGATATCCGGTATACTCTCTAGTCTATACCATGATCTACCTAGACCTCCTCGCAACTTGAGACTAGCTGTTCCTTCGATCGATCACAGCGGAGATCAAATTACTATAGTACATTTTCTCACCCGGTCCTCCAAACGTGTTATAAAATCGTAGAAATCTGCTGAACTTGTATCGGCCAAAGCTGCTGTGAATAGTTGATCCAAAATTGTGATTGTCAAAGTCACAGCTGAGACGCCTGGGTGAATTGAAAAAGACATAATTCGTTTGCTGTTTACCATGATATAGTTTCATACTTTGTGATGATCAATCCGTAGAATTGACTTCCACTTAATTATGAAGGTATATTATACTGAGCCATATTTATATAAAGCTAGTTACAGCTAGCCTACTTCATATTTCCCGCTCATTTCTTACTTGCACAAGAACCCTCGATCAAAAATGTTCCCGGACTTGTACAGAAACATTCGTGAGTTCCAGCATAGTTCCTACAAGCTTGATTTTCAGCACAATTATTATCAGAAGATTGTGCGCATTCATCAATATCTGTATCAAGGCAAACAGGAGATTTATGAATAAATTTGTAAGAAAGAGCAGAACTGAACTAAAAAACCACCCTGAGCTGTCCCAGTAAAATAACATCAAGATTGAAATGATCATCCCAACTCTTGTCAGATGATAATTAAACACTCATACGGAATTTTCAGTCACTCTTTATCTGGGATTTTTCATTCATTTTCCTCTGTCTTTATCTCTAAATGTACAATTATAAGAAATGCAAAACGGGAAATGCGCCTAACCATCACATGTTCCTTCTGTGTTGATATTTTCGTATCCTGATTTGCACCGACATTGGTTGTTCACGCATTCAGAGGTGCCAGGATTACATTTTCCACATTCAAAAATTTCTAAAGTTAATCAACCCATCGTTTAACTGAAATTGAAATTCCTGGAAATGGAAATTGCTGGAATACCTTATATGGTGAAGTTGGAAGTAATCTTTTGAAATACGCTTGTTACCAAAAATAATAAATCCTTACCACTACAAGATTTTCCGTCTCCAGTGTAACCATCTTTACATTTGCAGGTGAAACTTCCCTGGTTGTTTTTGCAGTCAGCATTGCTGTGACAATCATGACCACCCAGGCATTCGTCGATATCTAAGATAAACATACATGATTAGGATAAATCAATAATTTCTATAAGGAATCATGTTTATGAAAAGGAATAAAGCTCCTACCACTACAAGATTTTCCGTCCCCACTATAACCATCTTTACATTTGCACATAAAACTTCCCTCAATGTTCGTACAGTTAGCATTGCTGTGACAATCATGACCACCTTGTTTGCATTCGTCGATGTCTAAGATAAACATACATGATTAGGATAAAATCATTAATTTCTGTAAGGAATCATATTTACGAAAAGGAATAAAGTTCTTACCACTACAAGATTTTCCGTCCCCACTATAACCGTCTTTACATTTGCAGGTGAAACCTCCCTCAATGTCCGTACAGTTAGCATTGCTGTGACAATCATGACCACCTTGTTTGCATTCGTTGATGTCTAAGATAAACATACATGCATGATTAGGATAAAATCAATAATTTCTGTAAGGAATCATGTTTACGAAAAGGAATAAAGTTCTTACCACTACAAGATTTTCCGTCCCCACTATAACCGTCTTTACATTTGCACATAAAACCTCCCTCAATGTTCGTACAGTTGGCATTGCTGTGACAATCATGACCGCCTTGTTTGCATTCGTTGATGTCTAAGATACACATAGAAGATCGGGATAAAAATCAATGATCTCGCCCTGGGTTTGCGCTAACCTAGGGTTGAACAACTGGCCCCAGAACTCTTGACGATATATCAGCGCACGATTTAGTTTTTATGATAACATTCAGTGAACACGTATCAAAGACGTGTTAATTTAATCTGGACGGACAAAATTGTGCACACAAAGTAGAATTATACCTTTGCATGGATTTCCAGTAAACCCTTGGTTGCAAACGCATTTAAATTCTGATCCCACTTTCTGACAAGTCCCTCCAGCATTACAGGGTACGGTGCAGCCTGTGGCTAAAAGTATTCAGATTATTTAGCACACATTAGAAAATAGGAAAGAACAGTTGATTTGAAAGACAATTTCCTGCATGCATGGTGCTAATATGTACATTTTTGCTGTTGAAAAAATGAGAAATAATCAATTATTTGTTCACATTCTGGATTAATGTGGCTGTTTATGAAATAATATCTTCATACAAAACGTATTTGTACGCATCATTAGGAAAACCTCACCACTACAGGATTTTCCGTCTCCAGTAAAACCATCTTTACATGAGCACATATAACTTCCCTCAGTGTTTGTGCAGTCAGCATTGCTGTCACAATCATGAACACCTTCATCACATTCATTGATATCTGAGATGAAGACAAATATGCAAGATTAATAGACTACTAAAGCCATAGCACATGCCTGCTGCCTCTTTACACAGGCGTGGAATATCTCTCATGGCGCAAGTCTTTGTATAATGTGCATGTTTACCAGAAAGAACAAAATTCTTACCACTACAAGATTTTCCGTCCCCACTATAACCGTCTTTACATTTGCACATAAAACTTCCCTCAATGTTCGTACAGTTAGCATTGCTGTGACAATTATGACCACCTTGTTTGCATTCGTCGATGTCTAAGATAAATTATTGAAACAATAAATAAAAGTATGACTTATTTTCCTTGCATGGTATTAGGTTCGATGACTTAGTTGATACACTGTTTGAAAATTGTCTAAATTTTCAGTGTTCATGCAGATTCTTTCATAGTGTTCTCAATGCATGTGGATGGACGGAGGGGCTGCACCTCAGCTCAAGGCTTACCTGAGCATACATTGCCGTCTCCTGAGTAACCTTGTTTGCAAACGCATTTAAATTCTGATCCCACTTTCTGACAAGTCGCTCCTACATTACAGGCAACGGTGCAGCCTGACACTAAAATGCACAGATTATTGAATAGTCATTACGATTATGGAATTCAGACTTAAGAGGTTTTCAGGGAAAGGAATTGCCTCATTTAAGCACATAAAACTCAGATACCGGAGTACATTCTTGATAACAGCAAGATTCATACCTTCGCAGTTTTTTCCGTCTCCACTGTAACCTGCCTGGCAAGTACACACGAACGAGCCTATAGTATTTGAACATTCTGCATTGGAATGGCAGTCATCCTTGTTACCAACACACTCATTCACATCTAAAATGATAAAAGAAACAAGACTGGTTTGTAGTGCACATATAGGTTTAATATTGTCCCGTTAACAACATCCAGTCTTTCGTTGGTCAGTTTCAATGTTATTTCAATGTCCTCTATTCTCACACCCTAGCTAATTATAACCTTCGCGCTTTCTATTTATAACCTGCGCGCTTTCTAATTATAACCGGCATCGCGCTTTTCCTCCTCCGAAAATCTGGCGACGCTTTTGGCAGCGAAAAAATAAGTCAATGTATGTAATATATCGAAGATTATAGTGATATTTTCACAAAATTAATGAAGAGAAAACTTTAGCTAAATTAAAATTTTAGACCTAAATTGGATAGGGTATATATGCTTGTCATGCAGAAACACCGACTGTTGATCTTGATATGCTCACCTTTACACTCAGTTTTTCCATTTCCTTCGTATCCTCCAGGACATGTACATGAATAAGACCCAATGGTATTATTACATTGTGCTTCTTGAAGACACGAGTCCTCACCTAGTTGACATTCGTCCTGATCTAAATAGCGAAAAACCTTTCGTGATATTTGGTACAAAAAAACATGCGATTTGCCAAACTTCCATCACGGCTCTTTGATTTCAGCGCAGCGGTTTGACCATTGAGTTATAGAGTGTCCAGTTCCCAAACATGATAACATCAACCACCAGTTCCGTTATAATTATTATAATACAGATGACAAACTTACCATTACATGAGTTCTTCCCATCCCCTTCGTACCCTGGTAAACACGTGCAATTAAAAGACCCAAAGATGTTTACGCAATTTGCGTTCACATGACAATCATGTGTATTCTCTTTGCATTCGTCGATATCTATAAACGAATGAAATGAAATTTGCTTTGGTTCATCCCTCGGCCGGTGAGACGTTGGCTCTACTACGTATATTTAACATACATGCTGTACCATCACAGCTACATGTTTGTAAATCGGTGGCACTGAATTTTCTTTCAAATTCTAGGAAGGTCTAGAATAAATGGAATTACTACTTTCTAAATATCCTTCCTCTCCTATCCCCCCCTCTTCTCTTGAGTTTAAACTAATATAAATGGGTGGGGATGGGGCAGCAACCTCTGCCCTCACAGGCGCCACTTCTTGTATATATTGTCCTGTATAAATGTCGTGTATTTCTGTAATTTTAACTGATTTGCATGTATAGAAGTTGTATGAAGAAATAAATAAATTTATGTAGAAATCATTCATTATAAATGTGTAAATAACGCCTGTGCAATAAATCTGTACCTTGACAAGACACGCCACTTCCGGTTAAACCTTTGTTGCAAGAGCAAGTAAATGATCCATTATTGTTCCTACAAGTCGCTGAATCATCACAATTGTCTGTTCCCTCATCGCACTCATCAATATCTATAATGTTGGTAAAACATTTTGTCCTGTTGATTAAAATGTCAATTAATCATTTATATACTCACTGAAACGGAAAAGTATCGCTAATCTTTGTCATTTTTTATTGATTATTAAACATAAAATTCTGGAGAGGCAGTCGACAGTAGGGACGAGGCTCAACTCAATGCATCATCACGATCGAAACACCGGCTTCGACCAATCAGAAAATGCGTTATATACATCTTATTTTATAATATCTTATCAACAATACCAGGACGTAGCTACAGAGTAATGCCCAGCCAAGGGTGGTTTGCTGGACAAAAAATAGTCAACTCTTATAACTACGCCAGGCGATAAGTAACTTCACGAAAAACAAGTCATAACTTGAAGTATAGAGATTTCAGTTTACCTCGACACGAGACCTTTCCATCGCCTGAGTATCCTTGCGAGCATTGGCAAGTGTACGATCCAATGTTGTTGATGCAATCTGCGTTATCATGGCAATTATCAGTATCACTGTCACATTCGTTTATGTCTGAAAATAAATATCACGGTTGACTTTACCATCGCGCGTTCTTTAATGGAGATTAATGCAGAATTTAAATTGTATATTCTGTGTCTATGAATAGTAGTATTCATGAATTACCAGAACACTGTCGTCCATCGCCAGAATATCCGGGTTTGCATGTACATTCATAAGAGCCATCAGTATTTGAGCACATAGAATTTGCGTGACATTCATTCACACCATCACACTCATTCACGTCTAAAAAATACATAATTTAGAATGTGAACAATGGTTAGTCTCCCAGACTACAGGGTAAATACACGCATAAGTGTAATCTAAATTACTTGTAAATGTACCTTTACATTCAAAGCCATCCCCAGAATACCCTGTTTTACAAAGGCATGAAAAGGCTCCAAGTGTGTCCTTGCAGTTAGCATTGGCATGACAAAGATTTTTATGTAACTTACATTCGTCAAGATCTTTAAAAAAACCGCAAAATATTTAGATTTGTATACAGCATACAAAAGCCTTAATTATTAGAGTGACAGTGTTTTATTTTTGAACAATAACCACAAAGAAAGCTAGCTTATAGAATTAGTAAATTAGATTAAAATGCAAAATTAGTAAGTAAGTTGGCATGCGCAACACGATTTTTTTTGTGGGTTAATACTGAACAAACCTGTGCAAGATGTATTCACAAATTGATCGATAATTGACGAAAGATTTGCGAATGTCGCAACCTCCAAAATATTTTCCTCAATGAAGTTAGTAATGTTCAATAATTGATCCCTCGGAACATTTTGGCCAATAGCAACGGCAATGACAGTAATGTCTTTGGATTGAAGTCTTCTTGCAATATGCGAGAGCGGCTCTAGAGGTACTCCTGGCCCCATCGTCTGCTCGCCATCAGTCAAAACCACTGCAATCTGTTATAAAAAAGCATAAAAATCAACACTTCTTTCAACGTAATGACTGAGTCTCCTTCCGTCCACCCTACTTACCCCCCCCCCACTCAACCATTTTGTTCCACCACCCCACTCCAGTAAGAATTTCTTACGACGTTTGGTAAAGAAAATTTCTATTTTCGTTCATTCCCTTTATCGTGAACTTCCAACAGACATTCTTTTGTTCCGCAAATGGGAGGATTTCACTTGCTCCCGATCGGAAATTCTCAACAGGCTCTGATTACCTTGATCTTCATCATAGTTAAAATCGCGGCGCATTAAATAGTAGTACAGGTAGTAGCTACATACATGTTCTTCCAATGGGAAGGCGCATTCACACCAGTAGCCATTACTGTAAATTTAGAATTAATCAGAATTTACCTTTCTTATATCGGTATCAGTCCTCATTCCATTGGCCGCGGTAAAAACATCAATTTCAGCCCTTAGCAATGCAAGATCAATTCTTGTCACACCACCATTTTTTGGGAAATTGTTGAACTCATTAATGAGATTGCGACGATTCAAGTTTGAGCCAGTGATTGTATTGAAGCGCATAAAAAGATTTGCGGTGTTTCCGAATGATATGCCAGCAATATGATTTCCGTCGGGACTAATGTCCATCTTGCTGAGACTATCTGTCATAAACTGTTTAACTAAGTCAAAGTCTTGTGCGTTTATTGAATTGGAAGTGTCGACGATAAAAGCAAGGTCCAATTTGAATGGGCAGTATACTACAACAGCAAAAAACTTGAAAATATGAATTAGAACAAAAAGATTGGTTCGGCTATATTAATTAGAACCTAAAATTTGAACCAATATCCTCAAACTTATAATTATTTTCAAACTTATAAGCGGACGAGTGAAGTAATACTGCTCTAATTTCCACAGTTTCCCAGAAGGGATAAACAAAGTCAGAGCCGAAAGTAATACTGGTTTCCTAACAGTCTAACACTATATACTAGCAGTTTTCACGTCCGCGTCTTTATACTGTCGTAGATTTGGTGCATCTTATAAACTCGCTAGTATTTCAAGAGCGAGCTCAATATAGATTCATTTATTGGCACTGACACAAACCATACTACCATAGTTACAACTTACAAACGTGAAACTATATTTCTTCTTATATAATTTCCCTACCGTAACAGAAGTTTCCATTGTTATAGATCTCTTCAGGACAAGTGCAAGTGTATGAACCTATTGTGTTTCTACATACAGCGCCATCTTCTATACATGGATTGCCATCGCATTCATTAATATCTAAAAGTACAGCAACGTTATGGCATGAATAAATTCCTGTCAAACAGATCCACTGGAAATATCGAGGCTTTTAAAAACTAGTTTGGTCGCCATCTTGATTGGCGCTTCATATGCACTATTTTCAATGATTTTCTTCTGTTTTCTACCAATCCCGTATTTACCTATTAAACTACTATAGTGGGATCTTCGCGAACACGTTTTACGAGCCCACTCCCTCTATTTAGGTCGAAGAGTTACAGTGTTCATATAATTCTCGTACTGTTTAGCTAGCTTAATATCGTGGTTTGACCTAATTCACAGCCTTAATTTACTTCGAACGTGAGCCCCGTCTACTAGCACGCATGGCCATGCAATATGCATGCATGCGTGCCAATTTTATCCTTTCTCGAAGGAGGTGGAGCATTAATAAAATTGGGTTAGGGTAGCAAGCTTAGCTGGTAAATCTTATTGAATGCAATTAAATGGGGCTTTGAAATAGTTATACCTTCACATGCATCGCCGTTTCTTCTAAATCCAAGTTTGCAAGTACAATTAAATGTACCAGGAAAGTTATGACAATCAGCGTTCGCTGGACAATTTGATGCATCGTCACATTCATTGATATCTGTACATAAAGATATAACGTAATGAATAAACTCTATATAATAAAACTTCACGAACATATTTTGCCATGCATGGGCCCAGGTTTGCGTTTATACTTGCAGCCCATCCATTCATTTCGCCCAAATCAATCATTTAGCCCGATATAAAGCAATGCATTCCGTCGTTTTTCTGTTTTTTTAATTTTTGTGAAGCAGTTGTGTAATGTGGGTAGTAATTATTACCCTAAACGTTATCAATCTTAAAATACCTGAACATGATTTCCCATTTCCGCTATAACCAGCATTACAAGTACAATAATGACTTCCAATGGTGTTTTTGCAAACTGCATCCGTGTGGCATGTTCCAACAATACGACATTCATTGATATCTAGATAATGAAATTATAAATACTAATAAATACTATAAAACAAATACAAATATCATTCTAAATCTTTATCTCTTTGGATGTGTTCTGCCAAAGTTCATTATTCAAAAGTCAGGCACATCTTTCTTGTCCTACGTCATTACATAATTTTTGGTAAGAGTCATCTGTATTAAACAACATAAATTTCTCTTAATATTTTTACGTACCGTTACAAACAGTTCCATTACCAGAGAAGCCTGAGTTGCAATCACAACGGTAAGTCCCAGCTTCATTCGTGCATGTAGCGTTCACGTGACATGGATTATTTTTGCACTCATTAATATCTGCGCGAAATAAATCATTGGGTCATCATTTTGACATCGAAAACTTCACAGAATTGACTTAAATGAGATGACAGCTGTAATGATCGACGTAAAAACTAATGTAAAAAGTGAATTTGGTTTTCTCATTCTTTAAAAAGAAGGTTTTAGTTTTACTCCATCTAAAATGTACACATGCCCTTATCTTTTTATTTCATCGTCGTAAAATACAGCGCATCCGGTATTAAGTAATATTCAAGTATTTATAGACTTCAAGTAATCCTACCTGAGCAACCAACTTTTGGATCCCCTTCATATCCATCAAGACAAGAACATGTGTAAGATGCCCTTGGTTGATTAACACAGCTTGTGTTGGCGCCACAAAAACCTGGGATCTGACATTCATTGATGTCTGTAATGGGATTTAATGAATTGCAGATTGATTATAAATATGTTTGTCATTCCATTACAAAACCATAGACAAAAGTGAGGAATATTTATCATTGTTCGGTTTTCTTTCTGTTGTAATCAGGCAAGTGAATCCGCTTGGGTCAACTCCTCACAATCAAAATGAAAATTGAGCGAAAATTTCTGTTGGCAGAGTTCCCCAAGTCCCAATAACTATTGTTGTGTATTTTGTTACAGTATTGGCTGGATTGATTTATGGCTCTGCCCAAATCCTAACTGGGAGATTACAACACACGAACAGCATACCATCACAAGTTCTACCATCCCCAGTAAATCCTTGATGACAGACACAGGTAAATGAATTGGAAGTAACATTTACGGAACAGTCTGCGTCAGCTGAACATGGGTTTTGAGATGTGCACGTAGTATCTGAAAGTATAAAAAGATATTAAAGCATCTTTCTAAGTATAGCAAAACTGTCGGTGATATCACAGTGTCTATAATATAGTATCAAATGTTGTATAACAACTCCCTAAAATAGACCAAAACACTCCTCAACATTTGCATACCTGAGGCCCTTCCATCAAGAGAGTTAATAATATAGTTTTCTTTGTAATATAGTTTTTTTAATAATATAGTATTATAGTTTTCTTAGTAATATATTTTTATAGTTTCCTTAGTAATAGTACTGTAATATAGTTTTCTTATTAAAACGTCCTATTGCTACCAACCTAAATAACAGTGACCTAATCATCATGAAAAAGTAAGAATTGACATGCTAATTACTCACCAATACAAACAGTTTTACCATCACCAACGAAACCTGACCTACACCTACATTCGTATGATCCAATAGTGTTCTCACAATCTGCGTCTTTATGGCAAGTAAATGTATCATTACTTGCGCATTCGTCGATATCTGATTGATATATTAAATAATTTTTTACGACATGACACTGAGATTTCCCCTTGTTTATATTGTGGGACACATTGGAAAATTAACTGTTTGAAGTATATAAAGATAACATAAACTTCATCAAAATAGTGTAGCGAAAAGAATTAATGATAATGCACTAACCATCGCAATTTCGTTGATCTGCATTAAGAGTTAATCCCGACGGACATGTGCAAGTAAACGATCCCGGGACATCCAGACAGGTGGCTCGTACATCACAAGGATATTGTCGTGGTAGCAAAATACAATCAATAATATCTGTTGAAAATGTTTGAACGAAATTCAGCAACGTAAGTTTATTATCATGCATTAAATTTGCCGAATTTTTAAACCAACGATGTTCTATGGCAATCATATTCCTTGGCTTACTAGCCCAGACTGCGCAATATTCAATTAGAGAACCCGGCTCTTTTCATGCGTTTTGAAGTATTGCTGAAAAAAGTTATCTCGTTTCAACCAATTAACTTAGAGCTAGCATACTCTAGCTGTATGAGTAGCATGCATTTTCGGCACATCGCATCCATGTCAAATGTAGTTACCTATTCAATGACCGTCTTAATATAATATATCTCACCTTCACAATCAATTCCGTTCCCGGTGAAACCTTGCCTGCAAGTACATTCGAATGAGCCATCAGTATCCGAACAATTTGCATTTTGGTCGCAAGGACCTGGGTTCATTGAACATTCGTCTACATCTGAAAATATTGACGTCATGTTAGGAAATTTTTCACTTTTAAGTTCTTGGTATATATATATATATATACATTTCTTACAAAGTATTCAGCACCTGAGGAGCTTTCAATAAAGCGAAAACGTTTGTGCAAAATGATTAGATTTAGTGTTGTTTGATATCCTTTGTCTGATCTTCATTGCTTCCGAGACAAACTTTTTATATTATATATATATATATATATATATATATATATAATATTAATATATATATATATATATATATATAGGGAGCCTTTAAAAAATCCTTCTTCAATTCACATGCATGCAGCAATCTGTTTGTAATACATATTTTGTCATATTTTCAGTTGATTTCAGAGCACTTACTTTTCTAATTCGGTATTAAAATATGCACAATAAATCTATCAAGTAGTATAAATTCTACAAACTTGAACAGAATGTCCCGTTGCCAGTAAAACCATCTTTACACTGACAATTAAAAGATCCAGGTATATTCAGGCAGTTTGCATTGCCATGACAGTTATGATCACCAGTAGCGCATTCATCCTTATCTACGAGTTCAAAAAAAAATAAGCAAGTAGCCTAATAAATATTGGATTAATGACTGTTGTATTTTTTGTATGCACTATATTCACGAGTTTTAACTAAATCGTGCGTGCCAAATATATCGAAATAATGAAAGGTCGTTTTCTATACGAGACAAATTTGTTCGCAAGGACAAACAATTCTTTGCAATGACTTTTAAATAGACTCTTTCATAAACTAATTGTACTGTATTGTATTGGCTAGCTGTTGAATAGTGATTTGATATTTAGCAGTCAATGCATGGTGAAACCTCAATTTGAGTTTGTATATGCCACCACTACATAATAGTTTAATTGAACCACGGATGTGTTCTCCATTGCAATTTTTATAGATATAAATCATATAAATATATAAATATAAATCATTGTCCTACCAGCACATATCAACCCTTGATGAATGAATCCGTGGTTGCAAATGCATTCGTAGCTTCCATTTGTATTCTTACAATCAGCGTTATCAGGACAAGTAGCTGTACCCTCCAAGCATTCATCGATATCTAAATTTCATAGGAAAATATATATATATGCAATTTCCAGTTCTTTAGGAGTAAATCTGTCCCTCATAAAAATTATCGCCCCCTTGAGCACGATTTATACATGGACTGCGAAACGCAAGTCGCTATTTCCAGGAATGATTGATATAGCTACAGTGGGACAAAAAACCTCCACCTTTCTTGTCTTTACTCACCAACACATGACTCCCCATCACCGCTGTACCCCGAGTTGCATTTACAAGTATAACTCCCGTCGTTGTTCAAACACATGCCGTTGACATCATCGCAGTCATTATCCTCAGGTCGCAAACATTCATTAATATCTAAAGAAAAAACAATAAAGGTATATAAAGTAATGGTGACGCGGCAACGAAATAAGCAAGGCTTTCTCATCTCATCGATTTCAAATTACATGCAAAATGCTTACCCATGCAAAATGTTCCATTTCCTTGCCATCCGGGTTTGCATCGACATGTATAATTTCCAATACCATTGTGACACGTGGCCTCTCGGTGACAATCATCCTTACCTTCGTTGCATTCATTTATATCTGTTTTTAGGAAAAATAGTTTTCATGGAAAGGTAAATTTTGGAAAAGAAAAATAAACTGACTTTTTGAATAGAAAATTTTAAGCGAAGGAATTTCGAACTAGATTGTGTTAAGTGCTTGCATGCACCCTTGTGTTAACAAAAAAATGGCAAAAACCTGTTTTTAATTAAGCTGCATGGGTATGGGCCCATAGTGTCGCATTGACAGCTGTGTAACCACGGTGTAACCAACTGCAAGTCTTTGTGGAAAACATGCATGGCTATTGTATGGTGTATTGCTTGTTATAACGACATGGTAGTTAACGTGTATAGATAGACTTATGGCATGATCAACCAATATATTTTTATCAATGTCATGACAATTTGTGTGCTTACCGTCACAAGTTTTTCCATCACCTCTGAAACCAGGCTTACATTTACAATCATAAGATCCAATTTTATTAATACAATTAGCGTCGACGTGGCAGTCATTGGTTTGGGCACATTCATTGATGTCTAGAAAAGAAAAAAAGCACAATTATTGTTTTGACCATGCCATACCAACACTCAATTTTTTGGCACAGCACGCGCCAAAATGGCTTATATAATCTAGCTTAGAACAACATGCCCCTGAGTCCTATACACGCTGAATGAAAACAAACATATTTCAAAAGCATGCAGGCATGCATTTTTGATTTATGATTTACTGCAGCTAACCTGAACAATTTCTTCCATTTCCATGATATCCCTCGTTGCATAAACAAGTGTAACTTCCAAGATTGTTTGAACACGTGGCCTGCTCATGGCATTCGTGGGTGTTTTCGCCACATTCATTGATATCTGTCAAAATGTATAGGTAGGGATGAATATTGCTTTGTAACAACGTTACTACCAATTGTAAGAGAAATAATTAATCTAAAATATGAAATGCTGGCTTTATATACAGTTTATCTTCATGTCTATAGTAAAGCATTCACCTGCCCTGAAGGTATTTGAGTGTAATTCAATGTAAAATTATTGCTTTTGTGATATAGAACTGATGAATGTTTCGCTAAAATAAATCAACCTTACAACGGCAGGAATTTCGTGTTGCAAGCAAGGGAGTAATAAAGATTCTGATTTGATAAATATGAAAACATGTAAAGTAGTAAGCGATACTTACCCACACAGGTAACGCCATCTCCTCGGAAACCATCACGGCAGATGCATGTGTATGAGCCGATAGTATCTTTACAGGTGGCGTTGAATGGACATTGAATAGTTAGACATTCATTTTTGTCTATACGGTGAAAATGGAGGACATATTGAAATCAAAGTAACTAACTCTTAGAAAAAAAAATGTAAAAATCTAGCCGTCCATCTTGCCCCCTTTATTTGCGTGACTTTTTCCTTTGAGATTTTGCACCAAGTAATGCTAACCATATATTACAAGTGTTAAATTTAATCGCTCAATTCAAGCTCTAATACTTTTATATTTTTTTTCAAATTAATCCATTTTTTTGCGCTGAAGCGTGCAAGAATTGCTCCCTCAAAAATATTCCCGTCGAGGCCACTGTTTTTCGTCAGTGCATTGCGTCGTCAGGATTGATATAGTATGTAACATAAGAGGACTAATCTAATCCGAATTTTACTCACTGGTACAGAACTTTCCGTCGCCTTCATAACCACTAACACAAGTACATTCAAAAGAGCTGGGAACATCCACGCAATCTGCTTTGATGTGACAAGGATATGATTTGGCATTCGGATCACAGAAGAAAATATCTACAGAAAATAATGAATATGAATATGACCATGCAGTTGCTAGCAAAGAAAACGTGGAAATGTGTTCGATCATGCAAATACGCTCTTCCGCATACTTTCCATATATTTCTGCATAAATGCTTTATAGATCCATAATTATATAGCTCGTTGTATAGAAAATGACAATTTTTCGTTCGGGATTAGTTTTTTTTAGGGAATCAGTGCTAGTGCGTTTTCTAAATGATATTTATTTCTATCATTCTACAATTTGCAGAGTTAGTCTACTTACCATCACTCTCTCCAATTGTTATGTTGGCAATCCTTGCTTCGATGATCTGAACATTTACATCAATTCGAGTTAACGTAAGGATGAAATGTTCATCATATTCCTCCAGCATATCATTCGTAATATTAATTTTGTGGTAAACGATCCGGGGTTGTCCTGGTTCCAAAGTAACATCATAATTTATCAAAGGGAAATCTTGTGGTTCTGTTGCTGTCCCATTGGATGGTGTTAACCTGCATGGGTATAATGAAATAGATTATTCATCCCATTTATTTTTAGCCGTACAGAAGTTAGTATGATAGTTTCAGTCAATATTTTGCTATAAAATTTATTGTTTTCGTTTGAAAGCCCTATTATATATAGAGGTAAACGTGGTATTTAGTTTTCTACGCGCCAAAAATAAAATACGTTATAGTTATATGTTTTTGCTCACCTAACTTTTAACATGGTTTCAAGAACATCGTGTAACATCAAGCCAATCAAAGCGAAACCGGAATCTTCATCTGCCTCGTAATGTTTTGAGGAAAAGTTTACTCGAAGTTCTAAGGAATACCGTTGAAAATATTGCATGAATGTACTTAAAATTGATACTGATTTTACAATGAATTATTCCTGAAGTAGCATCAATATTATTTTTAATCTTAATTTGGTGATATACATGTACTTACGATCATTATCAATGATAGAAACTGTTGCAGTTCCGTATGTTCCAATTGCAACTTTTGCATTTTGAGTGGACAAAGTAACAGAGAACGTCTCTGTACTTTCAACAACTTCATCATCAGCGAT
The DNA here is from genome assembly GCF_004324835.1 of Dendronephthya gigantea. Taxonomy (NCBI): domain Eukaryota; kingdom Metazoa; phylum Cnidaria; class Anthozoa; order Malacalcyonacea; family Nephtheidae; genus Dendronephthya; species Dendronephthya gigantea. The sequence goes on along the minus strand of NW_021163010.1, from coordinate 1,982,230 downwards.
ATTTACTGGTACTTGTTTTATTAAAGATTCTCCTGGTTTGAACTCAATAATCTGATTAGAAATTGCAGCGAAATCAGAAGGCCAGGTAGCAGTATCATGGACAGTGGACAATCTAAATTACATTAAAAGATATAATATTTATGATAAGAGCGCCACTTATTTCGTGATACTAAATATTACTTACGAGGGAGCAAAGGGGCGGAAGGACATCATTTTTACCTCACAGAGACAGTTATTGCCAGGCTGCCTTGGAGCTCCACGGGAATGTTCGTCGTAACAGCATTTTCGAGGAATACATATTGATCATTTCGGATAAAAACATTAGCAGCTATTTCAAAGAAACAAAAATTAGGTATCTAAGAATGTCACTAATGAGGTTGTTTATGCACGAATGGACAATTAACATACTATCATCGTCATTAATGGTGATTGTTGCGGTCTTTCCATTTGGAAATACGATATCTGGATCAGTTGTTGTTAATTCAACGGTTAAAGTCTCCGTGTTTTCAATCAAAACATCTTCGAATATCTGGATGGGAACGTCAATTTCCTTCGGACCTCCAGGGATAAAAGTGAGCGCTCTCGTGTTTTGCTGATAATCATCTGGTTCAATTGCATCCCCATCTCTTGTTGACAGGCTGAGAATAGAATAGGCAGATTATTTCAATAGTGTTTTAATTTCGGAGCAAATTTGCGAAAAATTTATACTCTTTCGATTTTAATGACGGGGTATAGAGAGTTAATTGACACCTTCGGCTGCACGAGTGGTAAATTATCTGGCAGTCGTCACGATCAAGTTAATAGCAACTGAGCATGCAAATACTGAGAAATAAACCCTAAGTAGTACAATCACCTTAATTCAATATTTCTTTCCAATGTCCCGGTGACAACAACTCGAACACTGACATTCTTATTTTCTTCTTCTGTGAAATATGGCGATTGAGAAAATGCAACGGATACAACTAGAAAAAAATATTCAATAAAAAATGCAGTCTATATATCATTCTCTACAGAAAGAAAAGTGAACAAAAGACTTTATGGAGAAAACATGAATAAAACCAAAACACAAAGACAAAAGTGGACCGTAGGACGCTTCTTTTTATGCAATCAAAAGCATGGTCAACCCAGCCGTAATTTGAATTTGAAATAGGACTGAGTAGTAGTGGTGGTAGTACCTATTTCGTTTAGGATGGCAATAAAACTTCGTTACCACGTTAATCAAGTGTAAACTTAATGATATATACAATTACCGAGTCCTTAAAACACTTTAAATCAGTACTTATTCAAGTCCAAGTCAGACCGTTTTGTTGCGTAAAGGAGAGCACTCATAGTTTAACTTCAGCCACTTTGCCAAAAATAAGTAATAAAATTTTAAGAGGCCTTCGCCTATGGAATTATAACATAATTGTTCGTACCATCATTATCCATTATTGTAACAATTGTGATTGCAGGATTTGCAGTAATCAAACGTGGAAGACTCTGCGATGTCACAGTTACGGTGAATATTTCGTTATTTTCAAGTATACCGTCTTCACGAATTGGAATGGTTAACGATATGACGTTGGCGTAAGTTGGGATATTAACGTCTCTATTAGTGATACTAGTGTAATCTGCTCCAGCGGTTGCTCCGGCATTTCCTGTATTAAGCCTAAAAATGTTACGCGATAAGTGAAAATTTATTTTACTGATAATAATAAGCCCCAAAAAGGCCTCAAAATTAGGTCGACTAATCCTTTCGTTATATTCCAGTGTATCATTGGTTTAAGCTAGGAGGACATCAATATCATGCGCGGATGGCCCGTATTTAAAAATCTGAAATATATATTTTTTTAAATATTAGCTTGTCCAACACTAGTTCTTACCTGGCAGTTAGGTTCACATCTCTTACTCCAGTAATATCAAGTTTCACGGTAATCTCATTACCACCTTCGCTAACTTCATAAGTACTTGACTGAAACTTTACTGTAGCAACTGTTAAAGAAAATTATAAACGATAAAAACTGATTTACATAAATGCATTAATGTTCCTGATTCATGCATTTCAAAGATGCGGCCATGAAGGCATTCGTCTCAAATCTCCCAATAATATATCGTGAGTGACTACGATAAACCTCATTAAAAGGAAAAATTAAAATTAAAAACAGCATTTCCTATAAAGTATCTTGCTGAAAAGTATAAAATAAAAGGAAATCGAACTTCAGTATATACTCAGAGATATAAATACCGTCATCATCCACTATAGTAACTGTAGCTGGACTGTTCACGATATTCACGTCAGGATCCGTTGTTGATAATGAAACAAAGAATTGTTCGTCACCCTCTACACGTAAATTATCCACTAACGGGATGCGCACCAATTGTGAGCCAGCATTCCCAGGAGAAAAGGTTAATTGTTGAGAATGAGTGGTGAAGTCTGCACCAGCCAAAGCTGTCCCGGAACTCGTCGAAAGGCTACAATCAAAATGATTCAAAACTGATATTTTATTAATATTTCTATTAATACTTCTGATAATATTTATTGAGTAAATTCATTCATCTCAGAATTCTTTTCAATAAAGCCTCCGACCTTGTTGGAAAATACAAATCTATAAAACTATTTAAGGTAGATAAACCTAATAAATACTAAAAATTTCATTAACGATCGAAAGCATAGATCATTTGTTAAATCTAAGGAAATTTATGGATGCTGAAAAGCCTGAAATATTACCTGACAACGAAATTCCTTTCAACAATACCCGAGTTTATTTGCACAGTGATGTTTGCAAAATCGTCATCTTCATTAACTGTGTATGTTTGACTTGAAAATGCCACAGCAATAGCTAAAATATATTTATATATATCCGAGTGTTGGAAAAATAAAACTCGAGGAGTATAAATATAAAATTAGAATATTTGGAAATATATCAACGATGACGAAATAAATAATTTACATTTGTTTCATATTCAAAAAGCCCTTGCATAATTTCAGTGGTGTTGAGAGGAAAGCGAGGTAAATAGACCACAACACGGGGGAGAAAGGTAGAAATAAAGCTTATACATGTGTCCGTTCAAACGGGAAAGTTTTTTCGCACATCGCTAATGATAGTGGAACCTTACGTTACGTAAACCTCCGGTATAAAAGTGCACTCCGAACGGTTAACCGTTTTCAATTAGATTGATTAATCGATTGATTGAAATTTGTATGGTGCTTCGAGGTCCCCCGAATTTCAAGACAATGTCTGCTATTACATTATCATAATAGACCAAAATCTTAAGATTTAAATTGATTGTTTTTTTGGATCTAAATTGCCATTGTGTTATTATATGATCTTATTCTAGGAATTTCAAAAATGAACAAACCATCATTGTCGATAATAGTTATCGTTGTTGAAGGAATATTGCCAGGGGTCACATGGCTGTTGACTGATGAAAGAGTTAAAACGATAGTCTCCAATCCCTCCAGCCGTTGATCATCGGTTGTAGTTATCGTAAAAGTTTTCGTACGCGAACCACCAGGTGTGTAAAGGAATACTTTAGTAAGTGGGCTATAGTCTTCGTTTTCTGTTGCTGATCCTCCAACCTGAATACTAAAATTTACCACCAATTTCAAACAAAGACCTTGTTATGATTATGCTTTACATTAGGTACAGAGCAATTCGTGGGGGAGAAAATCAAACAAAAAGTCATTGTTACAATGGTCATACATTAGAGGTAAGATTATTTCAATGCCAACACCCCACCCTTAGTATTCGATGAGGAGTATGATCTCAGTATCCACTTAAGGTGACACCCCGCTTTAAGTGGCACCGCCTAGTAGACCTTTTAATTTCATTTAATAAACGAAGATATCATATACAAAAACGATTCTACTGAAACATACGTTACAACAGCATTCTCATCTATTTCTCCATTGAGTAAAAAGGAAATTGCTACATCTCCCCCTTCATTAACAACGTGTGAAGCCTTTGTGAATGAAACTTCAGCAACTGTAAATAATTTGAAGAGAGAACATTATTGGTTACTATTGCTTCCCAGCGAATTTATCCAACTTGCGAACGATGCCTATAGGTTTTCAGATTATCATAGGTGACAAAATTTGGCTTTGTATCAGGAAAAAATAGGCATTGCATTAACTATATATGATTGGTGCAAATATAACCAACCACTATCAAGGATTTCGAAATAACTACAATTTAACTGCAAAACGAGGTTTTAGACAGTACGTGCGAAACGAGATATTAAACACAATTGTCCTTCGTGCCCAGTCCAGATCGGATCACGTGCTCAAAGTCGTAACAGTAAGACAGTAAGCAGTTAATCATAACAGAAAAGCGCCTAAATCATTTGAAACTATACATGAATTTTTGTATGTTCAGAATAAATTAATCAGTTGTCATTTATTTCTATGCTGTTTCGGAATTAAAACATCTACTTACCATAACAATAAGTACCATTTCCATTAAAACCGTCTTTACAATCACAATAAAACGACCCAATGGTGTTTATACAGCTGGCGTTGTCGTGACAATTGTCCAAATTTTGGTCACACTCATTAATGTCTATTAAATAAAAATGTTGGCATTATGCTGAAGTTATATCCATTCAAAAGTATATACCATCATGATAGCCTACCATTTCATTTCTGATTTTTTTCTTTGCCAATAAGAATTATAATTGTGCTTACGAAAGAACGAAAGCGTAAATTGACACGCGTTTGTTGTAGGACCTAACCAGGAACGTTGCGAAACTGTATGAAATGCATTTCATTTAGCGGCAATTACCAATCGAACCTTAATTCGCCTTGGTGATTACAGAGCAGAGCTTTAACCGCTACGGTGCAGATAGGGGTAGATGAAAATTCACCTATTCATAATGTTCGTTTAGTTCGGGCTGTTTAAGCTGATAGGATATCAAATATCTATAGGATAGGATTTGGGGTATTATTATAGGATAAACTGGGTATTTCAACGTTCAATTGATCAAGTGATCGTGTTCAGATGTGGTTAATTATACACATAGGCTTCGACGCTTCGTATGCTTTATGAGACAATGCAGGTAGATTAAAGTGATTGAAGAAGAAATCCGGATCATACCGAAAAATTTGTATATAAATTCACGATTAGAAAGACAGAAAGTTAAAGATAAGAAAGATAAGAAAGTTCTTTCTAATTACACGTCAATTCATTAAATATTCGTATGAATACGAGCGACGTCACGAACGACCAAAACTTTTGAATAATATAACTATTATTCCATTTGGCAGATTGCAGAAATTTCCAAGGCTGATTTATTAATCAAGAAGTCGACAAACAGTCCCCAAAGTCTATGGCTGCCGGGATTTTACGTCTTTTTATACTTCGACTGCATGTTTGGATGAAATGCAAATTAGTACACAAGCGACAGCCATGTTGTCACTAATTTCTGGTAGTATTTAATAGTCATCGAACAAGGTGTTTTAGCAGAACATAGGCATGTTTAACTTTACCGAATGTTTATATATGCTTTCGTTGTCCTAAAACCTCCAACATATCATGAAGGTTTATCAACAAATGTACATAAAGCTCATACAATATTAACGAGAATTAATTACCAGCACACTGCTTTCCATTTCCTGTGAAACCACTGTGGCAACGACAAAAAAATGCAGGATCAGTATTGAAGCAAGTTGCATTCACATGGCAATCATCTGTTTTAATCTCACATTCATTAATGTCTAAAAAGAAAAACACAAAAATATTCATTTGAGAACCATAGATTTAAAGAGCAATGCATGCTATGGCCAATGCAGAGGACTGGTGATAGGGATTGGTAGAAAATTCTGACCACTTACCAGTACATATTTGTCCATCACCGGTGTAACCGTCTTTACAGCGGCATACAAACGAACCAAACGTCTCAGTACAATCAGCATTTACATGACAAGGAAAACTTTGTGGCGCAAAACTGCACTCCAGGATATCTGAAGTAGAAAACACAGTATTTAATCTAGAATAATCAAATAAAATCAAAGAATGAGATTGTACAGGGGCATTGGAAGATGACAGGTGTCGAGGATTTGGGGGCGCCCACGATAACGAGGCGCTAGCCACCATGGTTGGCCCGAGCGAAAACTACAACATGTATACAATTTGAAATACTACAATTTAAAGCATTCTCAATATAATACAATTTAAAGCATTTTGTTTTAAAGCCCCGTATTATTAGAGGGGCGAAAGATATTCTGCTCCCTTCGATATATTATTAGGGGTTCCTAACCCTGCGTTTCCTGGCATTGTGAATATCTTACTTGAGAACTGAACCTTAGAGTGCTAATATGAGTCGACCTTTCCATTAAAAAATCTAATCATTTATGTTTCGTAATAATAAAAGATTGGCGTTCCGGGCGTAAAAAATAAATAGTATCTGTGTGGCCTGAAGAACGCTGGATGTGGGTTTTTACTCGGTTCATAAATAAAAAAGTCCATCAATTTTATGCGCATAAACATTGTTGAACACGAATGCGTGAATAAATTTTCCCCTACTATCCAACTTGCTTCGCAACTGCATACTCGAACGTTTTTCTCTGATGTCTATGAAAAAGATTATCTGGTGTTCTTACCAACACAATTTCGTCCATCGCCAGACAAACCATTAGGACAACGACACGTGAATGAGCCAATATTATTAGTGCAAATGGCTGCGAAATGGCAGTCATCAGAATTCTCAGTACATTCGTTAACATCTTAAAAAGAGGAATAAAATCAATGAGTTTACCTTCAATTAACAAACCATGCATGATAATTGTCACTAAAAATATTTCTATTTTCAGCGCCGCTGAGATGAGGAGAGCGAAAGGGAAGTATGTCCCGGCATCAGGTTCCGGCTGGGCACCAAAATACCACGGGGTTAGAAACAAATTAACACTGGTTTTTTTTCAAAAATTCATATCATTGACAATAGTATTGGTTATTAATTAGAGTATGGAAGTTTATATGGATATGGAAGTTTACTATGGACATAGCAGGGGCAGCTGCTCTTCTTGCCCTTAATTACAACATCGACAAGGGGTAAAGGATTTTGAAGCCCTTTCATTTTAAGGTATTACATTCTATTTTTTAAGCAACGGTGCAACCATCGGCTTTAAGAAAGCCCCAACGTTTAGTGAAAAACACCGAAACTATCTTGGAGAGGAAAAAAGAAGATGAAACGAAGTTTAACAAACGATGTCTCCTCTTTGAGTGGCTACCGAAGTGAAAACCTTCCCCCTTTATTCACTCGCGTCATTCCGGTGTCCTTTACGAGGTCACCAACGAGAGGCCAGTTTCCTGCGACCCATGCACAAACTGTTTTCTCCCTATATGTTTATCCATCTCATTTTTTTAACGCGAAGCTTCTTACCAACACAAGTACTTCCATTCCACCTGTATCCAGCCTGGCAGTCGCAAAAGAAACTACCAATTGTGTTTCTACAAATACCATTAGGACCGCATCTTCCAGGATCAGCATTACATTCATTTATATCTACAAAGATTAAATGTACGTCAGATATGGTTGGAGTAAGTTTTTTTTACTTTGAAATACATGGTGGCATTTTTTTCACAATTTCGATTGAAAAGGATCTAGACCTGCAACAATCCCTGCGGCCGCGGAAGATTGGTAAATGCGATGGGAGGCAAAATATTCATAATTATGTTAGCACTCCGTAAATGCTGATGGTGAAATTTTTAACGATCTTCAACGGCCCCTGAACAATCCTATATATTCTTAGTCAATCATAAACAAAACTAGACACTGTACCTGTGCAATTTCTTCCATCACCAACAAATCCCGTTTTACAAGTACATTCAAACGACCCGGGTACATCCCTACACGTGGCGTTGTCATGACAATCATCGGTTTCAAATAAACATTCAGGGTTATCTTGAAAAAGAAGTTTAGTAGACACAAGTCCGGCCTTATAAATACTTTCTATATAAGAGCGTAAAAGTGAGTGCAGAGATTGAGTGCTCCGGATTAGTTAAAATTCAGAAAATCAACAATATCTAAGATGGGAGAAATAAATATAATTTTATATGCTCCCTTTTTTAAAATTTCTTTTTGAGAAATTCTTGAGTAGTTGAAAGTCACAACAGTAAAATAATATCTCACCTATACAATTTCCACCTCCACTAGGGTTGCCTATATAGCCAGAAAGGCAGGTGCACACATATGAATCAGGAACGTCTCTGCACATCGTGTTTTGTCCACACGGGCCAATCGTACATAGAACTTTAGATAAAATAGATAAATGAAAAGTAGTGAAAAAATATGAAACAATAGTGAAAAATGGAATAAGATAATGATACTTATTATATGGACATTGGTCATGTCGAAAACCAAAAGCTCATATGAAAAAAAATATATGTAATGACGATCGCAAGTTTTCCAGCTTTGTTTTCTTTTATTATTGAGTTTCTTTTAATTTTTTCCATATAATAAACTTTATGTTCTCGTGTCGAAAACAATATACCTCACTCGTGGAAATTGAACGAACATGCATATCTACCAATTTCAAAGGACTGGTATGTCTGTAGATTGAATCTTATTGTACTTAATATCAAGAAAAAAAGTCGTATTAAGATCCGTTCTCAAGCAAAAAATTGACCAGCGTAGCTATCATTGATGCAGTGATGGCAACAGATTTTGTTTTTATAAAAGTCATGAAGTACTTACAGCATACTTTGCTGGGAGTTTGAGATATAATTGCTACTATGTTAAACATAGTCCGACCAAGAAAATCGTTGCAGAGGCGGGTTTCATTTGCTTCCTGGAACGTTATAGCAAGATCTGTGTTTATAAAGTCATTGGACCAGCCGTAGAGGCATTGCAAATTTGCGATTGTCATGCCTGTCAATTGAGTGATGACTTCAGTGACATTTTTATACTTGACATCGTCAAAATCAAGTGCTCCAGAATTAAGCAGCGTTTCCATACTCTGCACTTCGAAAAGCAACTTGATCCTAAGTAAAGGTACTATGTTGTTGATGTGCAATTGATGATATTCAGCAAAAGACATGTTATAAATATCCGACAGTTGCTTATTTAGACAACTGGCCAGTTCCGTTGGTGTTGTTCTATTTGTATGATATGTTACCGCGTCTGTAACTTGAATAGCTGGAAAAGTTCCTTCGATGGTAGAAATTTGAACACCCCCGGCACTGAGCATTACGGAGAATGCATCCGCAGATTGTGCGAAAGCATTTTGAATAGCTACTGCCACAACTTTTTCCCATTCAAATGATGGAAGATTGATAAGAACATGAGTGTCAACTTGAGCAATGCCAAGGAGAGCGGCTACATCATTTATTCGGTATCTTGCTTCAATAGAGTTTATGATCAAATTATGTGCTTCCTGAATTGTCAAGGAATTAAGTTGTGCCTCAGTAATACCAGCGCTGAGAGCAAGACCAGACGAGGAGTAACCATATGTATTGAGCAATCTCGTTAAAAACGAATTGTAGTTAGTACGCATGATAGTATTAAGAGTTGATGTTGTATTAAAAGTTTTGATATTGGATATGGCCATTGGAATTGAATTTTGTGCTGTGAGACTATTTAAAGCTATTCCACGAAACAAAGCAATTTGAGTCAATGTTGGCGTCTCTACCCAAATTCCCTCATCAATATTTAGTTGAAGAAGTTGGTAGATATCAAACCATCTCAGGTTTCCACTTGATGTGCGGAAAATCTCTAAAACGTTTTGATCGGACAATGAAGAAATTGTAAACTTCGTGTTGACCTCATCAAAAGATCTTGATAAAAGAAAAGCGACATTGCATATTGGTAGGTTTGTGGAATGACCAAACAGAGTTTGCGACACGGCGAACAAAGGTTCAACTAATGGTACAGTTGTACAACCAGACTGAAAAATTGACATTGGGATATTTTCAATTGCAAAGAGCTGAGGCGCTTCCCATCGATATAATATTTCCAAATCACGAAGGGAAAAGCTGCTAACCCTGTCAGCAAACTGGGCCATGGTACTGCTTTCCCAGTTGTTGAAAAGCCCTCCGGTGACAATCGATTGAGTTTCAAACAAATTCTTTCGACGTAAAAGATCTTCATATGCTGGGAAAAAGTTCAGATCCATCTGGTTAAGATCATAACTACGAAGTGTTGCTAAATCTGTACGTAACAGTTCAGCCAATTCCGAAGAGGTCACTTGTAATGCGTCAGCCTTACATTGAATTGTTTTCTCGGTAACATGCGGTACAAATCTTTCCCAAACATCGATATAAGCTGATGTTTTCTTGACGCCAAGAATTGGATCAAGCCCTAAATCGATCGCAATTTGGGTCATGTTACAGCAGAATCTTTCTTCAATAGCTTTCACAACAGCTTCATGAATATCTGCCATTCGAACAGTAGGTGGAACTTTACCATTTAATCTATCCTCAGTCCACCCAGTCACGTTCAAGATTAATGGAACACTTACATTGTAACAATAACGCGTACAATTGTATCCAACGAGATTTGCAGCGACGATTGTCTTCCGATCAAATTGTACTCGAGCATCCGTAATAATAGTTGTTACTTTATCCCGAAGATAAAGGTCCAAATCCAGAGTTGTTGCCTTCCAAGCATCAATAACTCTGACTTTATTGAAAAACTCGTTTAGGGCTTGCTGGTTATCGTCACTTGTGAAGTCATCTGCGGTGTCATCTGGATTTTGAGGAAGATTTTTAACAAACATTTCAAACAATGGCATTGTGACGTAACCAACGTTGAATGAAACTCCTGTTTGAACTGCAGTTGTAAGCAGCAAGAGTGGAATTAGAAACGTTTTAAGGGACATTGTTTTACCTGAAAACAAAAAAAAATGTTGGCTGTCAATCGAATATCTCTGGCAGAAATATATGTATACAGACAGATAAAAAATTTATTTCATAATATATTTGAAGTAAGTATTCAAATGAATATCTATATACACCTAAATACGACCTGGCATGAAGGTTATAAATTTCTTACGATGAATTATCTAATATTATAGTCGCCCTTTCTTAAATCGTGTGTTTATCATGGGCGTAGCGGAGGCAACGCGGCAGAGCACTGAAGATGGTGCTGTAGTCCATGTATATATAATGGGGAATTGAGGCAAAGAAAGGGATTAAAAGATCAAAAGTTTCGTGTTCAAGGACGTACCGAACCCACAATGGTGCCTGCGAGTCATATAATAAAAAACCCACCATGTTTAGAAGAAGGAGAACCGATATCATGATATAGCTATTTTTATTTTATCATTAGAATTAATCGTCGCACTATGGAGGTGAAAGAAGCTTTGTCACGTCTTACTTCATGCAGCCATAATCGAGAGAGCGATTCGACCAGGATTTACGTTAATTAGAAACTTTATTCTTAGAAACCATATAACTGTTACTTAGTGACACGCGTAGGATGGATATATCATACCCATACAGTTGCCGTGAACGAACAAACTTTAATATCATTTTCTACCTTTTCGCATTGTCAAATGCAATCGCCAAAAAAATGTTTTATCAAAAACGCTTAAACCTAATTAAGTCACTTAACATAAAAGTACCCTTTTCATATGAGAAAAGGGGTTTAGACCTACTTCCCTAGGATAAGCTATTCAATTTTGAAAATGTATAAAATATAAGGTATATTTTGTCAATGACGTTGTAACGTTTTGATAAATATCTAGATAAGAACTCCTGCGAAAAGAGAGTTTCGACCTTTTTAAAGCGTTATCTTCAAGTACTATATGTGAGGCCGTCATTACTTCTCGCGAAACTCAGCGTAAAAATAGCATTGATGCATGCATGCCAAAGAAAACTGGATTGCACATTGTTTTTGTACGCGAAGATTCTATAAAGCTTTTATTGTTTTTAAAAGCGATATTTTAATGCATAATATATAAAAGTGAACTTCGTGCAACTGTTACATAAGGCAGATTTTAGGACTCCATGCATGGTCCATGGTCTAAAAACGATCAGCACGCAATTTCATAGTTGTTTGGACTAAGTGCTTCCGTGCAATTGCATTTTAATTATCTTGAAGTGGGCGGGTTAATAGGACTGTTCGACATTGCGTGTTAGTTTTCTGCTGAATTCGTTGTTTTTATTGTCAGTTAGATTCTTTTTTAAATTTCAGAGTACGGTAGATTATCAACGAGATAGTTAGAATTCACTCCTTCGATATAGTTATGGGTAAAAATCGAATAAAACACAAACACTAATTATGAAATTATGTAGTCAAGTTGTTTGTATCTTAGCTAAGATTGAATTCGAATAGCTTACCTACAAGTGCTTGTGAATACCAATTAATCTTGAATGACGCTGAAGCTGACCATACATGTATATACCTTAAAATAACAAGTTTGACAGTTATTGACATTGTGACTTATTGGGGACAGTTAAGGTCCGTTTAACAGGCAGTTCGAAGATTTTGTCCAACATCATTACCAGACACAAATGATTATGGCGATCAATCGGGCAATCTTAGCTCGGATTTGATTTGTTTCAAATTTTATCTAAAATTATTTAACCGATTGTTGAGTGAGGAATGTATTTATTTCTCGTTATATGCAGCTGTTATATATAAATGCAGTTATCTCGTCAGCCAACGCGTAAACCTTAGTTTTATAAAGAGGGAAGAAAAGCTAGAAAAGTAAAGCCTTAATTATTAAAGCGAATGAACCCGTAACACCGTATAGAAAATTTTCTTCAAACACATTTGTTTCATCATTTTGTTAAAGCTGATAGCAACTATTGTACTCCATTATAGAAAATGTGTTAAAAATGCAGTTCCCTTGGCCTTGACAATTTTGGTGCGGCAAGTTTTGACTACAACCCGACCCAACATTGCACAATAAATTGTTAGGCATTCGTGTATAATCTGCAGATTGATTTGTTCTTGCACATTACGAAAATATATACAGAAAATGAACAGTACACTTACCAGTGTTTTCAAGATCAGCCCCTAATGTGAAATCGCCAATCCAAAAACTCGGAAAATTTTCGAGAGAATCGTACAGAGGGATGAGAGCCGGGTTAATAATAACCATATATTATGAATAATTTTTCACTTCATGTAACAAGGCAGCAGAAGAATGCATTATTACGTTCAACTCCTGCTGTTTCCATTCTTTGCAAAGCGTTTTAATCGTTCTCGAGTTTATTCTGACAATTCTGCACCTAATATTGCCAGGCATCTGAAAATTATGCAGCTTGTGGCAAATGATTTGTCGCTCTTTTTTTTAGTTTCGCCTATTAATGCTCATGATAATGTTGAATGTTCACTTCAGCCTGATAAAGAATGGATCACTTAACCGCAGCATGTATTCTATTTTATGTCCTTAATTTCTTCTTTGCTCGAGAATTTTCTTTTTGTCTTGCGATATGGGGCTCACAAAGTCAAATACATGCACTTCATCATGGATAAAACTATATATATTTGTTTAGACGTGTACGTGATCGATATAGACGTTATTCGTCTAAAAGTTAGTATATAGGTCTAGTAATTCCATTGTTATCAAATCAAGTGCTCTTAATTGCCCGAAGAATAAAAGTTATTTGAAAAAATTTATTGACGTTTTGAGATTGCCTAAATGGTTACCTTTGACCTATAATTTATTATGCAGGCATTCCACTGTTTTGGCATGCCATTCGGGCCTGTTGCTACGAAACGATGAATTTTCGTAGGTGTATGTAAATAAGAGAAACTTCACAATAACACGTCATCGTTATCTATACAGTATATAAAAATTATACAGAACTAGTGCATACTGTAGATATTTAACATTTGAATGCTAATTATAGTTTTCTATCAGTGCTAAGATCAGTCGAAATAAATTATGATATTTTTTATTATAACTGAGCTGAGATTCAAATCGATATTTATTTTATGAGCTTACAAAAAAAATCCGTTGCCGGAAAATTTGTGTTCTAAAACTTTAATCCACCACTGTTTCACTTTCGTTCGCTTGTAAGTGATCTCGAGATTTTTAACCCAGATTTGTTGTTCAAAGCCATTTTGACGATGACCATGTTCACGGGGGAAAATTCTATACTGTATACTGTAGTTATATAACTATACCAAATTCAATTTTTTAAAAAACAACGGAGTTTAATGCAATCAAGTTTTGGTGCTTGATATTTAATTATTTCATTTGAGATATAGCAAGAATATAGCTAAAAAACAGGCACGATCATCGAACCATACCGGACACAAGCAGCAGTAGAATCAACTTATAAATAATTTCCCAACACTCATAAACTACGGTGCATGTAAAATTCATGTAAAATTAGATGAATTGTTGTTAATTAGAAAGGGTTTTATTAAATAAAATGGTTATTGGTGTATTTAGGATATATGTTATTAATTAGAATGGAAATTATTTCCATTCTATACCCTCGAATTTGGATGCGTGTGGCGATATCTCAGTCGTGCCCCTTCTCGTTTTTGCCCGACTATAGAACCGGCTAGTACTTATAGTGCATTAGGCCTGCAAGTTTCGACAAGGAAATTAGCCTGATTAATTATTATATTGGATTTCGTAGAATCGTAGAATCTATAGCTCTGGGTATGCAATGCTGATAGTAAGTTGCATTGCTTGGTATATGCGTGATATGCACGCATGCATGCACGAATAATTTGATACGTATCCCAAATTTGTGTTGAAAGTATTGTGTTAATGAAAGTACAGAAGTGTTGAAAGTAGAAGTATAACCGTAAGCAATCACGAGCACAATTCGGGAATAATAGAACAATTTGGCCAGTATTTTCGCTATCTTAGTTCATGTATGCATGCATATATCTTTTCGCCTTTTGAAAATAATCAGCATCCAGGGATACTAGTGATCGCCAATCAGCATCCAGGGATACTAGTGATCGCCAATCAGCATCCAGCATTTTTATCATGCTACCGGTATAAACTTGTTAATTACTATACTCATGTAAATTTATAAACATTCCATCGGTCAAACGATGTAGTAGACTAAATTTCTATGAAATCAAGCCTGAGATCGCAACAATCTGTATCATTGAAGACTGAAGTTTAATCGTTCTTTTTGGAACATGTAAGTACATAATTATAGGTGCATTGAGACTTGCATGTCACTTGTTAATCTACGAATGTCATTCATCAATTATGATTCGGATACACCAAATAATTATCATTTATATTATAAAGGATAAAACAATTTCATAAACGTTCATGCAGCTAATAGAAATATCAAAATCATATTGAAACGTCAATAAAAGACACGAAATTAACATCAGTTCAATATAGGCAAGCAATATCTTAAATATATACGCTGATGTGCTGATTCAGAAAGAATATAGAGTGACAGTTAAGCCTGATCTTAATATATACCAGAATGTCCAGTAATATAGTAAATATACTGTTACAGTGTAGTAGTATTGGCATAGCCATATCTAGGCGGCAGCTTAAACTTGCTGTGGTGGGATATTGCTGTATTTCATCATTTTTTAAATAAAGCTGACTATCTGGTCACAACGCGGCAATCAAACGGAATTCCAATCTAGATCAAAACGCGATCTATAATACAATTTTAATGGTTCACTGGCTGCTGCATTGTGTATTGACTGTTTTTTGAAATTATATCAACTATGATGAAATACGGAGTTTACGATTCATGACGCGGTCAACTCGACCACGCAAAGCACCTCGTGCGAATCGAAAGTTATGCGGCAATAACTCTTCAAACGGAGGCATTTTTAGGCGAGCAGCTGCATTGTGAAAAGAAGGCTTTTTTGCAGAGTAACAGGAACGGCAATATCGACTACACAGTGAGGGACCTTTTGAGTTATTATATTCCTACCTACTGTATTTTAGAATACCCAGCATGGCAGATTTTGAAAGGTTGTGCAAGTCACGATTTACCACGAATTATGCCAACTTTAATCGAATTATGCCAATTTTATGCATCTTTGCATTGGACAGTCGTTTCATCGTTACATGCATATGTTTAGTCCAGTTTATCGTCACTTACGCTAGAATTCATAGATCTATACATCGTAGTGATCTTATCTCTATTCCGTTGTCTTTCAATAGCATATATAGAAGTTACTTTTGTCAAAAGACAATGGTGTGCCAACCCTTTTCTAGCTTCTGTTATCTACCTATCATGCATGGTGATTTGCTGAATATGACGTTTCATTGTACATGTATATTTTAGGACAACATTATTTTCAGTAATCTTGATTTGGAGCGTGGTCAACAAAGTTTATGGAGGTATGTAGATATATTTTAGCATAGATTTTGTATGGAAAAAGAAAGCAAAACTAAAATGACCAGGGATAGATTGTATTAGTTAAAACTTCTAATTACATTCAAATATACAATGTGGATTTGATTGATGGTATTTAAGACGTACGGTGTGGAATAGAGGGGGGGAGTGGAAGCCACCCCTCAAAAACATTTCTCCCCCCCCCCGATTTTTAGACTCGTATACGCTTATGATGGTAAAATACACTACCATGTAATAATATTATTTTTATCGAATCTTTGATGTACAGTGATCATGTTGAATGTCAACAATATTGAATTCTTCTTCTTTAGATCATTGTAAAATACCTATTATCTATTATGCAAGCGTTTCTCGGATAAACTCCTACAACACCTTGGCTGACAATACTTCATCAAGCAAAATCTTTGATTCATCTGGCAGTAAACTGGTCTATGACAAACATAACCACAACATCTTGGTTTATAACTCAAGCAATGCCATATACAATGTACGCTTGGATGGTTTGGTAATGGAAATCTTGGCTACAGATGAAAAGTATTTTCAACGTTTCGCCTATGATGGTCGTCGCAAAAACATATATTATGTTCATAAGGCCACCCAGACAATTCGTATGCTAAATCTTACAAATATGGAAGATGTTAAAGTGAAAGCATTGGCTAATATCCACAACATCAGGGGTGTTGATATTGACGTATTAAACGAGTGAGTACACTTTACATAAGCAATTTAAGGGGAGTGTTTAAAATACAAGCCAAAATATACTTTTTTTAGGAAACACAATGCTACGTCAAACATAATCAATTACTAAACTATCAATGTACTTTTATTATATAGCTGTCTTGTAATTGTCACCCCATCACAACATTTCTCACTTGTCTTTTACGACCTTGGTCAAAACGCATCGGTTCGTTTTATCAGTTATAATGGTGGCTATGGGCAATCACTGTATGTCGTTGAAGATGGGACAATTTACTGGACAATTTTCGAATTACTCAGTTATTCATTTAGAGTTTTGTCCACAACCATCTCAGGTGTAACAACTGAGCTAGGTATTAGTTACAAGGAAGAAATTGTGGTCGCGGCTGACGAATTATATCTTTATATTTTGGAAAAACGCCACGATCATGTTGACATATATTCGAAAAAAAACTTACGAAAAGTTCGAGAAGTATTTTTAGAGTCTATTAGAAGTGAAATGATTATTGGGATTGGTGAGTTTCTTAGAATTTTAATTTCATTTCTCGTACAAATGTGCGCGGACTAATTGTACGGGGATCATTTTATCCAGAAATATGATATACATTCACCTTGTTTCTCAGATATTGACGAATGTTGCTTTAACGACACATGTCACGTGAAAGCCACGTGTTCCAACACCCCAGGAACCTTCGTCTGCACCTGTTTTGAAGGTTACGAAGCGAGCGGAGTTTATTGCAAAGGTATCAATACTTCTTTTGTAATGAGTATACTCGGAAGAGTAAAAGCTTGAACCTAATAAAAATTCCCGCAATACGAATATTTTGCATGTAAACATTTTTAGCATCTTGCGCAATTCAGAAATGTAGAGAAAAGGGTAAGGGAATAAGCTTTGCGAATTCTCGAATACACAGCTCTCGACTTATTACTAATTCTGCCCCAATCTGAAGAAGGAGCTTCTGTCGCCCCATTCTCCCGCTCGCACGCCTTTGCCCTGCCTAATAGATTTCATGGTAACTACACTGATCTAAATGTGAGGTGGGTGGACAGTAAATGATTATTTGACTCTTCTTGTTCCAAGATTTAGGTTTGTTCTTACCGATAGTCTGTTTAATGATTCACTAGATATTAACGAATGTGAGCATGTCAATTACTGCAAAAACCCAAATGTAGACTGTGTGAATACTGAAGGATCATTTTACTGTACTTGTTCATCTGGTTTCACTGGAAATGGAATAATTTGCACAGGTATTGTATGGTATATTTAGTGCCAAACATCGTGTCCTCTGGTTGATTGGCGGTGTTCTTGACTCAAAATGTTTCTCATTTTTTTCCAACCTGTGATAAAGGATTTAATTTTACTTCGTGGTCCCATGTACATGCGTGCTAGTATTTCACAATATAATATGAGCACGTGCACGGGCGCAACATATAGCCTACGATATTTTGCACATCAAATATAATGTACACTCCTTTGCAAGCGTTGAATTGATGTTGCTCCTAATCATGTCCTTGTCAATTTTTGTTGGAAAATGCCTTCAGGCGTTGTCCAACAAACGACACAATACATTAATTACATTAAATCTAGTATATAATAAAAATTATATTAAATATATTCATTCTAGATATCGATGAATGTCAGTTCAACAACACATGTCACATCAACGCCATATGTTCCAACACTATCGGAAGCTTCAATTGCGTTTGTTCTAGTGGTTTCAAGGCAATTGGAAGTGGCTGTGAAGGTACATGTTTGTTTTCTCGCTTATAAAATCTTGCAACATGCAGTCCCAGTAATATCCCAAATGACCAATTTTTAATGAATATACCGATATCTGGGTCTCAGCAGAGCAATTTGGGGCGTGGTGATTTAATACTATATACATTATATGGCACCATGCAAAAAAACTTCCTATGTATCATTATAATATAGACATCAACGAGTGCGATCTTAGTTACTGTGATCCAAATGCGAGGTGTGTGAACACTGAGGGGTCATTTCACTGTAACTGTAGACCTGGCTATACTGGAAATGGATTCAACTGCACCGGTAAATTATCATATAACATCATGATAACGTTACGTTCTCTATGTATACATATATGCAGGGTGTAACGGGCCTGACGATCTTGTTATTGAGTTTATTGCAGTTTTTTTTGTGTAATAAGTAGTATAAATTTTCGGACAATATGAGATGAACGCGCGCGCTTTTCTTTTGAACACGAATTTTACAATAGAGCCATTCAAAACAAGGTCAGTCAAAAATTTAAAAGTAGAAAGATATTTAATATATAGTGACTTTCTTCTTAACTAAAGACATCCTCAGAAAAGTGATAAATTGACATCCAAATTTAAAAAAATTCAAAAATTCCAAAATAACTCTTATTCATCCTCTTTTTAGAAACCTGTGAACAGGCACTTTTGCTTTTATTTTCTGGAGGATACAAATATAAATACGACAAATACAATCGTCGCTTGTTGCTTCTTGATTCACCTAGTAACGACTTATTCAGTCTCTATTTAAATTTAACTGTTTCGACGAAGTTAATCAATAATATAAGAAATGTTACTGATTATACGTACGATGGTTCCAATCGCATTCTTTATTACCTAAATGGACAAACACTAAAAATACATTCATTGCACATGAGCAACGGAAATGACAAATCTGTACAAGCTTTGAGTCGTTTCTCGGATATACAAGCTCTGGAAATGGATACAAAGAATAGGTGAGTCTAAATAGATAATCTTGAATAGGCGGCCTTCTAAATTATGATGGTTGTATTTCGTTTCTTTTAAAGGTTCCTAATAATAGCTCGATCATCGGACCCTCCAATATTAAGGTTTCACACTCCAACATCGACAACATTTGAGGAACATTTTAATGGCTCAGCTCAAGAGTTGTCCGTTGATCAGGACGATGAAGTCGTTTACTGGGATAATGTCATAGGGAAAAAACACAATCTGTTTAGAACATTCTATGCCAAAGAAACAGAGAATCTTAATATCACGTATGATGGACGAATCGCGCTGGCACAGGACTATTTCCACCTGTATGTGCTAGACCTAGGAAATAAAAGATTAGACATTTATCTCAAACGCACTCTGAAAAGAATTGCTTCTACCTCTGTCGTGGCACTGATGGCACAGCAGTTAATAATAGCATTTGGTGAGCCAGTTCGAGTGATTTTTAACTAACAAAAAATGGCAAAATATATTTTTCATCCTTACTCTTCTGAGTCCGGACTAGGGGCTAGGGCTCTTTTAGATCAAAACGTTGGGACATTTTCTCGAATACAAGAGCACCTGAATGCCAAAATTTCATAGGATCGAAATCCCAGAAAATAAGTAAACGTGTTAATATTTGACAAGAATTTATCTAATACCTCAGTATATGATGCATTTTTCAGATTATGATGAATGTTGTGTTGGAACGTACTGCCCAGAAACGGCTACGTGTACGAATGCACCAAGCAGCTTTACTTGCAAGTGCAACGAAGGATATTTTGTTAATGGAAGCATATGTCAAGGTTGACGTGATTAAATGAGTACAAATCAGTGCTGAATTTCGGGTGTTGCTATAGTCATTCCAATAACTATCATTTTTATTCGATAGTTGTTTATTCAAATGATCAATAATCAATCGATATTTATGGCATTTAGATGTTAACGAGTGTGAGAAAGAAAACGGATGCCATGTTAACGCAACTTGCACCAACACAATTGGTTCATATAAATGCACGTGTATGGATGGAACTAAAGGAGATGGCCGTAATAACTGCACAGGTACTCGATAAGAATTGAACATTTAATATAGTGGACGACCTGGATGTATAACTTATATAAGGATAGAGATATAATTTCACCCTTAATTTTGTCTAAGCGGCAGTTTTGTTCGCCTATCTTCATAACATGCAGTCATAGAGAAGGTAGGTAGCCATTTTCAATTTAGGAAAATAATGAAAACTCGACGGTTCTAGGGACAGTCTGGCTGTAGTGACAGAGCAGAAGCCGATGTGCGCGAACAAGCGCTGTGTCCCTCGCGAGATCGCGGTGTTCATATTTCTTTGGGCGTCTAACCGCTTTAAGGATTCCTGGAGGGCCACTAGTTTATCAGTATTTATATACTGTCAGGTGTTACCCTCTTTAAATAAAGTCTCTCACTCACTCAGAATACGTTGTTATATACATCGCAGTAAGAATATGTAAAAGAGTTGTTCTTTTTATACATGCATATGTAAAAGAGTTGTTCTTTTTATACATGCAGATATTGACGAATGTATGGTTGAAGGTTTCTGTGACGTCGACAAGGCAAATTGCAATAATACTTATGGATCTTATAACTGCGAATGTTTTAATGGTTTTACTGGCGATGGAAAACATTGCATTGGTGAGTAACTTGTTATAAGCTTGCTTGGGCAGGATGGTTCTCAATGCACGTTTATTGACTTTATTCCTTATTTCACATTGTACCCTGAGCTGAGCATCTCAACATCCTGCTATCATATCGGTGTTGAGAGTTTTGTCATGCAGAGGGTAATTGGACAACTTTCAGAAGTATGGAAGTTTAAACGGTGTTGATCTATGAAGTTTTGTTAATTATGGTGCTACCGAGAAAACAGTTCGACTTTATTGACTATACTGTGTGTGTATTGTGTCGATTATTCTGTATATATGACACATACAAAATCCGATTTCAATATTCTGTCTCATTAATATACTTTTACCCGTAGATATTAATGAATGTGATAGTAAAAATTATTGCCATGATGACGCCACATGTATAAATACCATTGGCTCGTATAACTGCTCATGTCAGGATGGATTTCTAGGAAATGGTACTTACTGTCAAGGTAAAGCAATCATTTCCTCAGCAATAGTAATAAGCCACAGTAATAATAGGTAGACTATATTTTTAATATAACAATGGACAATCTGGTTATGCCCAATGTCTTACAAATCCATCTTTTATTGAGATATCGACGAGTGTTCTTTGGTTACTAATAAATGTGATGTCAATCGAGCGAATTGTACTAATACACTTGGCTCCTATACGTGTCAGTGTGTACATGGTTACACTGGAGATGGAAGAGATTGCAAAGGTGGGCAAAGAACAGATCTCTTATACGTGCCAAATCAGTTGATTTTTATCCCCTGGAGTTTATACTACACTTCGTTTTTTTGAGAACAGAAAGAGTCAGAAATTGTAATCGTTGCATGTAGTCTAAAACATATAGCTATGTATGCTGACGCGTTAACTCTTTTCGTATTCAAAGTGTATTAAATAATATAGATAACTTAATAAGGCATTCTCTGCGTGATAGAGAGACCAGTTTCACCTCGTAAATATCCCATGATCGATCCTCTCTTTAACCCAGCCAATTACGACCTTATTTTGTAGATATTAATGAATGTAATGGTGAAAATTATTGCCATGACGACGCCGTATGTATAAACACCATTGCATCATATAACTGCTCATGTCGTAATGGATTTCAAGGAAATGGTACTGACTGTAAAGGTAAAAAAGTCTCTTTTTTCATCTCACCTGGACTTTAAACACTTTGCTCGGATCAGTGAAACGTTAATTCCTTTGAATCTTATTAATTAATATTTACTTTTATCCTTGTTGTTTAACATTCGTTATACCGAGCATTTTTTTCTATTTTACTGAATAACGATTCCCCGGCAAGAATATTTATCCTATATACCGTCAAATTTAACTTCTGTTCTTCTATATTAGTGTTTTCCAGGGTAGGAAAAAGATTTATGAAATCAAGCATTTAGTGAATACCCATTGCATTATGAGTATTTGGGATTCTAAGTTGTACACTAAGGACACTGGCATCACTGTGTCTTATAAGTCCGTCCGTCTTTTATTAAGATATCGACGAGTGTTCTTTGGGAATTGATAGATGTAGCCTTAGCGCTCATGCATATTGTTCTAACATGCCTGGCTCCTACACATGCCAGTGCATACAGGGCTATACTGGAGATGGCATAGCCTGCAAAGGTAGGGAAAGTACAAATTTCAGGCACGGCAATAATTGGCATAATTTAAACTAAAACATAACCGTTTAAAAAAACCTAGTCAAAACTGAATATAAAGCAACGAGATAAAACATCTTGGAAATTTTTAAGTTTAGAGTTTTCTGCTTATTGTTTTTATATTTCTATATAAAAAATTATTATTTCCGTTTTGACATGCATTACTGACATTTACTCGTAAATGTATTTTGGGTAGATCTTGACGAGTGTGCTATCAGAGATGGTAACAATTGTAGTGCGAACGCTAACTGTACAAATACCTTTGGTTTGTACACCTGTCATTGTTTGACCGGCTTTGCTGGTAACGGATTTGTTTGCACAGGTATAATTACAAAATACTTAATTTTAGACATACTTAATAAGCACATTTACAAAATGAACTGAAAATGTCGGTAAATCGTTCGCTGATTATCAATTTACGTTGATTTCTTATTTTACATTGCACTCTTGAGCTGAGCAGCTCTCAACACCACTGGTGTTGATTCTATGACGCTACCAACAAGAGAGTTTTCTCAGAATGTAGTTATTGACTGTGTTATTCTGTATACGACACAAAAACCGATACCATGCAATATGGTCTCATTAATATACTTTTACCCGTAGATATTAATGAATGTGATGGTGAAAATGATTGCCATGATGACGCCGCATGTATAAATACCATTGGCTCGTATGACTGCTCATGTCGTAATGGATTTCTAGGAAATGGTACTTACTGTCAAGGTAAAGCATTAATTTCCTCATTTACTTGATCTGCACTCTCTCATCTGAACCTCAAGCTTAGAGTTTTCTGCTTTCTATTTCAGTACATTACTTCTGTTTTGACATTTATTTACCAGATTTACTCGTAATATATTTTGGGTAGATCTTGACGAATGTGCTGTGGGAGATGGTAAAAACAGTTGTAGTGCAAATGCTAACTGTACAAATACGTTTGGTTCGTACACTTGTCAATGTTGGACCGGCTTTGCTGGCAATGGGTTTGTTTGCACAGGTATAAATACAAAATGTATTTTTTAGACATTTTACTGTTTTAGCAACAAGTAATTGAAAGGTAACATACAATGTATAATAATATATTTGAAAGGATTCTATCGCAGAAAGAAACTGATACGGTCTGATTTACTTTATTTGTTTACTAGGATCATGCATCATGTCATTTATATTTTTACAGATATTAATGAGTGCGAACCGAGCGCGAATCCCTGTGATAAACAAAATGGACTTTGTTCCAATGCAAAACCATCGGGAGTTTCAGAGTCAAAATCATTAAACTTTATTTTAGATTCTTGACTTTGAGTTTATAAATTTTCTTGGATTCAGGAGGGGGCTGAATATTTCGTTCAGCAAAAGAATCTTTTCTAAAATATAAATCCGTTTTATTTAACCGATTGCTTTTTACTGCATATTGCATAATCAATACCGTTTCCAATCCGCCAGCTTGTTTAGGATCATGTTATCGTGATTTATCATTTATAGATATTGATGAGTGCGCACTCGGCGTGAATCACTGTGATAAACAAAATGGACGTTGTTCCAATGTTCAAGGATCTTACATTTGCACATGTAAAACTGGTTACAGCGGAGATGGAAAAAATTGCCAAGGTCAGTAGCGTAAAGTAAAATAAATGAGCCACGCCTTGTCATATCGCCAAAAAAAAATTTGAAACATGATTTGATGCAGTATTTGATGGCCACGATAAATAATTTCCGTGCAATAGGCAAAAAATTACAAATATATTTTACTGAATTCAATTTCAATCCATCCTTATGTGTTACCTAGGCGTTAATTTATATGTCAAAATGTCTGCAAATTGCGTAATTAATTATTTCTTTGGCATCCAAATGAATGCATTCAAAGGATCATGTTTTGGCTCGTGATTTATCTTTCACGAAAGTCTTCAAAAATGTTTTCCGAAGTATAAACCGCTTTATTTTACATATTATAGTTTAGTGCAAATTGCATCCCTGAACAAAACATTTCACTAATTGCATCCAATCTTACTCGCCAGCTTATTTAGGATCATATTCTGGCACGTGTTTATTGTTTACAGATATTGATGAGTGCGAATTGGACATGCATGCCTGTGATAAAGAAAATGGAAGTTGTTCCAATATGCAAGGATCGTACATTTGCACATGTAAAGATGGTTACAGCGGCGATGGAAAAACCTGTCGAGGTCAGTGGTGTAAAATTGGCAAACGCCACACCCATGCAGGATAGATATAAGTGGAGAGGGGCGAATATTCATACACGTTCAAGTTGAGAGACCGTAGGAAACGAGACGAATATACATACTCCCCCCTCCACCTACTCAATGCTCTATAATTATGATGAACTCTCCGACTCACTCTATCTTTAATATTCAGCTTGGAAATGCTCGGTAACTAATTAGTGGTTGAAAATAACCAGGACGCAACACATAATTAAAAACGAAATGGAAGCTATATGCAGCTGGCTAAACCTTATCATCATAATTTATAGCCCTTAGTGGTTGTGATTTAATCCCGCATAGCTAAATTTGAGATCGCTTTCCGAAGGCCACGATAAGGAGCATAAATCGTTTGACTAACTCTTCTATAATTCTTCCTCTCTTGGGTAACTACACTTTCTTGATGTAGTTTATGGAACTAAGACAAGAAAACTGTTTTCTCTTTAGATATTATTAATCCTTGCTTGGAAAATTCCTGCGGTAAGGATGCAACTTGTCGGTACAGCAATGCTTCATTTACGTGCACATGTAACCTTGGCTACACTGGAGATGGATTAGATTGTTTAGGTAAATACTGGACCAGGTGACAAAAATATCTACATTCATACCACATGATATCAACTCGGCAAATTTCTGCCCAAATTTGGGCAGTAAATAAAAGGCGTGAAAGTTTCGCGTCATTATTAATTAATTTAACCGTTAATTTTGGCGGCATCAGTTCGTTCCTGAAATCAAGAACGGCAATCAACAAGTTGCATAACAGAATGGATAATAATATCTTATCTTTTCTGTTGTTTGCAGAGTCATTTTATAAAACGGTTTAATTAATTTCCAATTAAAGTTGGCTAAAGTTGGCTGAACTTTAAATACAAAATATGTTGCCGTGTGTCACATTCTTTCTGAATTCTTGGGTAGAAAACTCAAAATCTCGCAAAAAAATTTGAAACAAAGTTGAAATAAATTTTAACTTTAACTCCTATAGCTGTCTTTGTTCGCAAATCATGAAATGTTCCCAATTTATTTTAAATAATGGTTTAAATGTTCTTTAATATTATTTTACCATACAGTATAGAGTGCGAAATTTTACTAATTTAATAAAGAAGATTGAGGTAAACTATAGCAAGCCCGATAAGCCTCAAGACTTCATTATATTGACAAGTTTATTAATTTTGTAAGTATACGCTTTATTACCCTCGGTGTGCTTAGCAACAACTGCTTGTATTTTGCCCGTATTTCTCAATTTTTTTCGGTATATTTTTTAGGAATACTCATTATTATGGAGTTGTATTACAGGTCATAAAAATGGAATTGGCTATTTTGGATCAAATCACACAAGTCCTTTAAAGATATAGCTGGACCTTTATTAAGACCAATTGCTGTAGCATTTCTAATTCAATGTACTCTCAATTTGATGTAGTATATCAGTGCAGAAGCAACAATGGTTGAAAATAAATTCAGTTTTTCGTGTGTTATTCAGAGTGCTATATGGTGCATACGGCCCCTCTCGCCTTTTACCAGCATACCGGGCCGGGACAGAAGGAAAGGTGACATTTTCCATACAACGATTGTATCCATATTGCAATTCGAATTGGAAAAGTATTCGAATGGTACATTCTCGGGCTATATAGTAAGAGTAGTAGTATTGCAGGATTGTTTTCCGTAGGTATTTCGTTGGTCCATAACGTTTTCCAGTACTATAACTGAATTTTCCAAAACACCAAACTCGCCATGCATATTTAAACCTTGATAATTTGAATCAATGGGAACTCTTTTAGAGCTGTTGAGTTGTGTGTATTCTGCTAGTTCTTCACCACCACTCTCAGAATAGTCTACTTCATTTTCTATTCCAAGACCAACATCCTCTCTAGAATTCCTAGAGCCGCCTTGTTCGCTTCCACGTCTTAAACCTTGATAATTTTCATCATTCGAAACTCTTCCGAAGTCTTCGAGTTGTGCGTATTCGGCTGGCTCCTCGTAAGCACTTCCAGAATACGGTACCGGTGGCAGCGTTCTTGTTGCTTGATTTTCAGCTTCATGTGCAAGATTTGGAACGTCACCACTGTTTTGCTCCTTGTCCCGCAATTGCATCATTTTTCGATAGAGAAAGCAAGCAACAATCACGATTACTATTATCAAGACAACAACCGCTGCTGCAACAACTCCAATAATAACTCCCGTGTTAATCTTTGATGATAAAGTTGGATTGGATGAGCCTGTGTGGATCAATTAATAAATAAGATGGAATTGTCATTTAATTTTCTTTTCTGTATAGTGAAGCCAGTTCTCTTACCTTATATACTTACCATCACAGGTTCTTTGATCAGCATTGAGAGTTAATCCCGGTGGACAAACACAAATGAAAGATCCAGGAAAATCACGACAGATTGCTCTTACATCGCAGGGATATTGTCGTGGTGGCAAAACACAATCAATAATATCTATAAAAAATAATGAACAGAATTTAACAAGATGATCATTATATATGTGAATTTTACGATCATTGTAATGCGTGAATATACTTAGTTGTGCACCATGCACGGAGTACATTCTGAATAACAGCAAGATTCATACCTTCACAGTGTTTCCCGTTTCCAGTGTAACCTGCCTGGCAAGTACACTCAAACGAACCTATAGTATTGCGACAGTCTGCATTGGAATGACAGTCATCCTTGTGAATCACACACTCATTCACATCTAAGATGATAAAAGAACATGATTTTCTTTTGTTGGTCTTGAATCCAATTATCTCGACAATATATTCCTTCGTGTAATATTCTCTCTATATTGTTTATATTTTTACATTTATAAACCTTTGTTAATCTCTGTATATGCATTTCTTATTGACAACCTTCACACAGTGTGACCAGATTTTTTGAGGCAACTTATCAAAAATTACTAAATTAAGCGAAAAATTACCAAAATTCCCAATCTTCCACCCACACGAAATTTTAAGTTTCAATTTCAACGTTGCACTTGTATAGGGTCTTTTTGATAAAACAGAAATGTTTCATGCTATCAGTATCAATTACTTTTATTTATTATCAAATTATCAATCCTTTTCAGTATCAAAGTACGACAAAGCTGATAAAGCACTTATCAATTGTTGAAATGCTATCTGATGAACGTCTCGCCATTCAAATTTAGTATTTTTCTTGGTCAATTCACATAGCGGTGCTACTAATGTGGCAAAGTTTGCGATATAGCTATAGCGGCTACTGTAATTGACCATGCCAAATAAACTTCTGACGTTGGGTATATTGCTAGGCGTTTGCGCGTATAGGATCGGGCTCGTTTCACCTTCGGAAAAGACTAGTCCGACTCGTTGTTATTTAGAAATGTGAAATTCAATCCTTTGTTTCAAAGCCTGTGTAGGCATTTATCTAAGTTCTCATCGTGTTTATGTCTCGTTTTGCCACACACTATCATGTCGTCCGCGATATTCCTAACGCCTCGTTGTCCTCGCAAAATCTCTCCTACTGCGTTAGTCCCGGACTTCAAGCATTTATATCTAAATAAACTCTAATTGGTGGTACGCCTGGAAAAGATCTAGTTTAGAAAAACATTTTGCATCGTTTAGTTCAAGTCGAATGTCATCTAACTCGGTGTCTAACTCGGTTGATTGCTGAATTTGCATGCTTCTCGTGTCAACGCAAAGACGCACCCTCCATCTTTTTTGGGGACAATCACTATGGGAGAAGCCCATGGAGTATGTTGGGGCTCTGGTACCCGTTCAATGATGTTATGCACTACGTTCTAACTGTTCTAATTCGGCTTCTAGTTTTCCATTAGCGATATTTTTCGCGCAAAGTGACTTTATTCTTTTGTATTTGGGCAATTTGAAAGCTCTGAAACAAAAGTAAAATGTCGCCTGGCGCGAAAAATATCGCTGGTGGAAAACCAGCCTAACGCGGACTTTGAAAGTGTTTTTAATACGCACTGAATAGAAATAATCTTCGTCGTCATTAGTCCTAGCTGTCCGAACGATCGCTCTCGTTAAGTTTTAGAAGGTTAATTTAGGGATCGTTTGCCGTTTTTTTTCCCGCGCGGGCGAAGCGGCCTTTGAAATTTTGCTCATGCGGCCCCGACGAGCCTAAAAAACAAAGCGTGCCTAGCCCGCACAGGCAAAGAATCGGCTTATCTTTGGATCGGCTTAATAGTATTCGTGATGTTTCAAAATTTTGCTATGCAAATTGGATTTGCCCCGGCGGCTCGTCCAATTTTGGTAAAATTTTCAAACATCCCTCGTACTATTAATCCCGAAATGTGCTCGCCAACCCATGATTACCTATATACTAACCACAAATAGATGGCGTGGAATATTTTAGTGCCAAAGCAATCCTATGAAGAGGCCAAGACACGAAATTGCCACAAAGGCGGAACGAGCTAACATTTCTCCAGCTTATTCCAAACAGGAAAGATGTGAATTCAGATGACCATCCATACATGCAACGCAACTGTTCTGCGGTCAGTCCAACGCGATTCTGGATTGTTTCACCAACAGTTTCACTGTCAATACTTCCAAGTGTTGTTCCAAGTCTCGCTAACAAATCTTCAAACTTTTCCGTTTCCAAAACGATCTTGTTATTCATCAGAGGTACGGCTGACGTTTGATACAGTGTTTGATACCCAGACATGGTTCTTTGGTATATTTCTGATACTGTGGTACCCAAGCATGACGCCAAACAAGTCACTGTGGTTACGAAGGAACTTGGTGCGCTACAAGTTTGAACTTGAATTGAAGATGTTCCATCTGTAAGTGTCACAACTGAAATACCACCTGTTCCTACTGTAAGATTTGTTGAAAAAGCTATCGATAGTTGATCAAACGATTTCTCAATAGCTGCTTTTACCAGTCGGTACCATTCAAATGAGGGAAGATTAATTGCAACATATTTGTCCACGCCTGCTGGATTAAACTTGCTTAAAAATTCAACAATATTGTATCGCAGATATAACGCTTCAAATACGAGACTGTGAGCCTCTTGTATCGTTAAATCGTCGATTTGAGCTTCAGTTTGTCCTGTTAAGGAGGCGAGACCGGATTTTGAAAAGCCATACGTTTGCAACAAGAGTGAAAGATATTGCTGATAATTGTTCTTCATAATGTTACTCAATGCACTAGAACTATTTAAAGTTCTGATTGCGTACGCGATTTGTGGAACCGAATAGGTGAGGATTTGAGCATTGGAGAGGCTTTGGGCCAGTTGAACTTGAGAAACAAGAGGAGTCTCCATCCAAATACCTTCAGAAATTGTGAACAGCAACTGATAGAAATTAAACCAGCTACTAATACCACTTGCGTTTCTTACAATGTTTAAAATATTTCTCTCCGTGATCGTAGCAAGATTAAATCTGACTTCATCCTCACCCAAAAATCGAGATAAAACAAAGGCAACATTACATGAAGGAAGTGTAGTTTGATATCCAAATATTGTCTTAGATAGATCAAAGGCAGAGCCAACAGTTGAAAGAGAAATGCATTGAGAGAAATAACTGGACAACATTATATTTTTTATGGTGAAAAGCTGTGCCGATTTCCATTTGTATAATATCTCAAGATGACGTACTGAGAACTTGCTTATAGTATTTGCATAGTACGCCATAGTCTTAGATTGCCATTCAGCAACCGTCATTCCTTAGCTAAGCGGAGAACGTTTGATTTTCAAACAGATTCTTACGAGCAACCAAGTCGTCAAACGCCGGGAAAAATATGTCATCGAGTTGATTCATGTTATAGCCGTACAATGTTTCATTATTTGTGTTTAAAAGTTCCGCCAGTTCAGAGACAGTTACACCAAGTTGATCAGCACGGCATTTTATAGCTGCAGAAACGATATGTGGTACAAATAAAGGCCATTGATCATTGATCACCCTTAAAGACGAAAGATTCAGCATTTGTTCCAAGACTGTCATGTTGAAACGAAATTTCTTCTCTATTGCTTCAACAGCAAATGCATGAATTTGTCTCATTGTCTTGCCCCCTAAATTTGTTAAGTCTGTCAGGGTAAGATCAGTGTAATTTGCGAGATCTTCATTTTTCAACGAATAACAAACCGTGCAAATATATATCTGTTTTATCTCGAGCATCTCAATTGTGAGTTGACCTCGGTCAAGCAGTACGTAAGCGTCCAGAATTATGGTATTAAGAGTAGAGTCCACAATAACATTGAATGGACTTCTCTCCTTTCCAAAGCTCCTTGGTGTCTGCCAAACATCATAGGTTGTCACTTTATCAAAATATTCTTGGTTAAAAGCTTTAAAATTGTTTAAAGTTGGTGCAGGAAAGGAATTTAAGGGTGCACTGAGAATAGGGATACGAAAACTCCCATAGACATTTCCCAAAACGCTCAACAATAGAAGTGCGGAGAGCAATATCATTTCTGAAACAATATAGTATAAAATTGAACTTAGTATAAAAAACATTAAGGTCGCTACTTCACTGTTTCAGGCGTTTAACAACCTGATTAGGGATTTTAAGGTGTTACTGCAAAATCACCTATCTGCTCTAGTGAGCCCAATTTTTTTGTTGCGACTTGCGGTATTTGTCTTAGCAAAAAACAAGTTACTAGCGGCAAAGTATAAAATAATGCCATAATACTTGATTTTTGAAACTCAAAAAAACCGCCTTTTTTCAAAAGATATATATTTGTATAAGTTGAATTGAATACTTGAGATTATGTCAGGATATATATAGCGGTTATAGATATAGGTCTAGGGTTAACCCTAATCAACAGCCAAACTAAGATCTAATCCTGACCCTAAAAGTTAATCTCAAGGTTTAAATCGTGCTTTTAGGATTTACTGAACATAGAATTATTACTCTAAATACTATATAAATTATCGATTAATTTATGCATACTTTAGTTTTCTAGAAATGGTGTGCTATACATCAGTTACCCCTGTAAAAAGAAATTCTGTAAAAAGTGTAAAGTAAAAGAAAAGTGTAGCGCGCTCCTGTAGCATTATAATGTCTGTAAAAGACTTTTTTAACAGCTATGCATGTGTCATCGATCTTCCGTAAATAAAGAAAGTACACTTCAAGTTGTCGTGAATGCGAATGAAACTTCAGAACGACTCGTATATTTGCATTCAATTCGACACAAAAAGTCAAGTATTGGGCCCACTGGCCATTAACAAATAAAGACCAATCAACAAGGCCATAATAATATAAACATGGCATACTTCATTTTTACCTAATTTGTCAGCCAATAAACAAAGCAATGGTAATCTGTAAATGATTTGCTTTTGCCGCAATATGAGCAGATGACTCACCTGCAGTAGTTCAAGATCAGTCTCTACAACAATAATGAGCATGCTGTCTCTGTGTTTCGTAATCAAAAGACTGTTGCCAAAGGCCCAAAACGAAAGATCGAAACTAGGTAAATGATCGACTTCGATATCTGAATAAAATTTTCCACATCATGAATAAAGACAGCAAAACAATGCGTTGTTTCATTTACACCTGCTGCTTTCAATCCTTTAGAGCGTATTAATGATCGTTTAACGATTCGTTCTAGCGTTTTTACTCTATTTTACTATGATTGTATTTCTAATGTTATCAAGCATGCGCGGATAGTTTTCATTATACCTGCATGCATGTTGCTTTATAGTCACCTAAATACTTGTAAACTAACGCTTAGTTAAGTTAGGCTAATTACTTACTATTAATAAGGTCTCTGCATGAGGCAAACTTACTTATAGGCCTCGGTATTTTGTTAAAGCTCGTTTATAATTGCAATTTTGGGGGGCATTTTATGTACGATTTTCTTCTTTTGACGTATGTGAATGAGTGATTAGTTACGAATGCTCTGATGTATATAAAAACTCTTATTTAAACATCAGTAACTAAATCACTCGTTCACATCTATCAAACAAAAAAAATCGCATATAAAATAAAATTGCATGTAAACGGGCCTTAACTTTTACTGTGCTCGAGAATTTTTTGCTATACTCGATATACAAATGTTGATAATACAGAAATATCAATCATCTCTGTTAAAAATAAATGGGACATGCAACAAAGACAAGACATTCTTATGCACTAAATAATTGACGAATATTGGAATTTTCGTACTCAGCGGGGGAGTCAAATTTAGGCAAGCTTATTAGGTTATTTCTACGTTCTACCGTGAACACGAGTCTAACAATAGTCTCTAGAAATAAGACCAGGTTTTTACCCCATGCAGACGTTTATATTTTCAAGGCTAAGCCAACAAGAGTCATTCAAACGAATCTTTGTGCTGTGATGGCATTCTTCGATAAAGGAAGCAAGCAACAATCACGATTACTGCTTACCAAGATAACCAATCGTATTTTGACACGTAGCATCAGAATGCCATAATGATTGCCCAGCAAATTCATCTTTATCTGTGGTATTTAAAATTTAAAACATTTCACCACAATTATAATAAATACTCAAGTGTTGCTGGGATTAACAGCGCACACTACTGCATTCCCGACATATGTATGAGCTACTGCATATATGTAGGAGACGGAGTGACATTTTGGCATCAAAGTGCAAGGAGGTTGTTTGAAACACTCCTCAATATCAGCATCTAAAATAAAAATATGAAACTATCAGAAATCTATTGTAATTCAGACTCAATGAAAGTATAAGGGACTTTAGGGGACCAAAGGGGCGGTGTTTGTTGCAGAAAAACCCTGGGTACGAGCTAGGTTGGTAGGCAATTGGAAACGCAGAATTTATAATTTTAGAGGAACAGAAGCTAAATAAACCATTTGAACACAAGAACTGGTCTTACCACAGTTAACCGTTGGTGCATCTCTCACGGCCGTGAAAATCTGTAGTAGGGTAAGGTTTGTGAGTGAATAGCATAATTTTTTCTCCGAAACTCCCCATGTTATCCCTTCAATGCCCGAGATAATTGATAATCTAGTTTTCTGTCTCATAAGTGTCAAATATATATCTCATGCATAGGTTTCATAAGTATCAAGTATTGGTTGTTGTAATTATAATGTTGTATATACAGGGTTGATTCACAAAACAAGTCAGCGATTTGCATGCATCATCGTAAAATCAGTTTACCATTGTGTGTAATTTCTATCAGTATCGAAAATATGCATCATACTACCGAAAATGTTGGCTGATGATTGCTTGCTTGATCTTGCATGGTTGCGCATAATTCTTATCTATATGAATGAACCCATTTGGGACATTTAGATTTGTTAGAATCAAACAGACGTTCTCTGACTAAACTCTTATTTCTCAACGACAACTTTTATTTCGATTACCAAACTGTGGTCTTCGATGGGTCGAAGAATTTAGCTTTGTGTTGGCATATTGTATTTTGCACCATTGATCTCCATTATTTTAGCCAGACATATTCTTTTAAAAATTTGCTAGCCGTTAAACAATTAAGCGAAACTGGTTTGTCTTCCATTAATCATTTTGCACACTAGTGACCTTAGACAAGGGAATCGCAGATTATTACGACAAGTAATTTTGCTACATTCGGACTATTTCTCATCGATGAGGATAACTTGTTCACGACAATTACGTCCAATGGCAACCAGGCTTAAACGAATGCCTTTTGGGGACCCGGATTTAGCAGGAACTTCGGTTTAATAAAGAAAACAACAAACATTTTTAGTTTGCAACCGTTTTCTTTCTGATGTTTTCCTGAGCTCCCAGCCCGGCGCGTTCACACTTCACATTTTCCAGAGTTCACCCCCAGCAATGTTGGGGGCATTTCGAAGTACGACCCGCATGAAATTATGTGTTTGACCCATAAATTCGGAGTCCAAAGTCGTTATATTGTTGAGAGGTCAAATATTTCTAAACAGCCCCCAATTACTTTCAATGGGCACGACCCTGACTTAACGCTCTGAAAAGTAGGTAATAGTACACCACACTAAATTTTAGTGTCAGAAGTTTTTCTTTTAATTCAGCACGCCAAGGAAATGTTACAGGAACCCTTTAGCACGATAGAGCTACACTTTTTAAGTGTTGCGCTACCCTCAAATGGTATTCCGCATAACACTTAATTTGTGTTATCCTGCATCTTTTTGGTGTAGCATAACACTGCGAGATTTACAGTGAGAAAAAAAGAACGATGACAACATTATTGGCTTATTAATGGGGTGAACAAATATAGTCCTTTATGATAGGTTCGTAGTATGCGAAGAAATATCGGTGACCCATCGACTAAATATTTTTTTCCGACAATTTAGCTGCACTTACCAGCGCAAACGACTCCATACCAATAAAAGCCAAGTTTACAAGCACAGCTAAAATTACCAGGATTGTTTGTACACTGAGCATTAGCGTCACATTTGTCTGTTTGTTCTGCACACTCGTCAATGTCTAAAAAATATCAATCAACCCACAATTTTTAACATTCACTCTCACAATCACTGCTGATATGTTGCGAAGTGTTTGGTATTGTTATACAACTTTTATATCTTATTGATTCTTCCACATCACGACATCAGTTTATTGACTGTATCTTACTCATCTTACTCACCTACACAAGTCCTTCCGTCTCCGCGGTAACCGTCATTGCAAGTACAAGTGTACGATCCCTTGACATTGAAACAACGTCCATTTTGTCTATCACAGAGATCAATACCCAGTGCGCATTCGTCAATGTCTGTGTGAAATACATACATTACATTTCAATTTTATTTCCTTTTTTTTAAGTTAAACTATTGAATTGAGACTTTTAATCATTCGCGACTTTTTGGCTGTGGTGTACATAAGCGCTAAGCAAGCCAATTAGTTAGACTATAAAGATGGGATTAACTAAAAAAAATTCATATTTGTAAAACGCGCTTCATATACATTTCATGCACCAAAGTCTTTTTACGCAAACCTTCAAAATAAATATCCTAGTTCGATATTTCTATTTTGCCTGGCTAAAACCATGACTCATACATACCTGTACATACAAGACCGTCTCCTGTAAAACCTGGTCGACAAGCACAAAGAAATGACCCTTTTGTATTGGTACATGTCGCATTCAAGTGACAATTGTCTAAATTGAGCTGGCATTCATTAATATCTATGAAATAAATAGAAAGAAAACAAATTTCGCCATAAAAATTGTCGAATTATTATTATTATCTTGGAAGGAGAAAAACGAAGATGAAACGAAGTTCAATAAACGATGTCTTTTCTTTGAGTCGCTACCGAAGTGAAAATCCATTTACTTTGAAATATATGCTGGCATTTTTTTCACCATTTCGATTGAAAAGGATCTAGACCTGCAACAATCCCTGGGGCCGCGGAAGATTGTTAAATGGGATGGGAGGCAAAATATTCATAATTATGTTAGCACTCCGTAAATGCTGAACGTGAAATACTTAACGATTTTCCACGGCCCCTGAACAATCCTATATATTCTTAGTCAATCGTAAACAAAACTAGATAGTATACCTGCGCAATTTCTTCCATCACCAACAAATCCCGTTTTACAAGTACATTCAAACGACCCGGGTACATCCCTACACGTGGCGTTGTCATGACAATCATCGGCGTCCAATAAACATTCAGGGTTATCTTGAAAAAAAAGTTTAGTAGACAAAAGTCCGACCTTAAATAATACTTTCTAAGAGCGTGAATGTGAGTGCGAAGATTTTACATGCTCACTTTTTTAAAATTTCTTCTTGAAAAATTCTTGAGTAGTTGAAAGTCACAACAGTAAAAAAATATCTCACCTATACAATTTCCACCTCCACTAGAGTTGCCTATATAGCCAGAAAGGCAGGTGCACACATATGAATCAGGAACGTCTCTGCACATCGTGTTTTCTCCACACGGGCCAATAGTACATAGAACTTTAGATAAAATAGATACATGAAAAAAAATATGAAAAAAAAGTGAAAAATGAAATAAGATAATGATAGTTATTATATGGACATCAGTGTCGAAAACCAAAACCTCATATTTTCCATATTTAACTAGTGAAATTATATAAAAAATATATATAATGTGCATGTTTCCTCGTAGAAAATGAACAAACATGCATATGTACCAATTTCAAAGGCATGTCTGTGGAATGAATCTTATTCCACTTAGCTAATATCGAGAAAAAATTTTAAAAAGTCGTATTAATATTCGTTTGTCAAGTAAAAAATTGCCCAGCGCAGCTATATATCATTTATGCAGTGATGGTAACAAATTTTGTTTAAAAGTCATAAAGTACTTACGGCATACTTTGTTGGGAGTTTGAGATATAATTGTTATTATGTTAAACATAGTTCGAGCAAGAAAATCGTTGCAGAGGCGGGTTTCATTTGCTTCCTGGAACGTTATAGCAAGATCTGTGTTTATAAAGTCATTGGACCAGCCGTAGAGGCATTGTAAATTTGCAATTGTCATGCCTGTCAATTGAGTGATGACTTCAGTGACATTCTTATACTTGACATTGTCAAAATCAAGTGCTCCAGAATTAAGCAGCGTTTCCATTCTCTGCACTTCGAAAAGCAACTTGACCCTAAGTAAAGGTACGATGTTGTTGATGTGCAATTGATGATATTCAGCAAAAGACATAGCATAAATATCCAACAGTTGCTTATTTAGACAACTTGCCAGTTCCGTTGGTGTTGTTCTATTTGTATGATATGTTACCGCGTCTGTAACTTGAATAGCTGGAAAAGTTCCCTCGATGGTAGAAATTTGAACACCCCCGGCACTGAGCATTACCGAGAATGCATCCGCAGATTGGGCGAAAGCATTTTGAATAGCTACTGCCACAACTTTTTCCCATTCAAATGATGGAAGATTGATAAGAACATGAGTGTCAACTTGAGCAATGCCAAGGAGAGCGGCCACATCATTTATTCGGTATCTTGCTTTAATAGACTTTATGATCAAATTATGTGCTTCCTGAATTGTCAAGGAATTAAGTTGCGCCTCAGCAATACCAGCGCTGAGAGCAAGACCAGACGAGGAGTAACCATATGTATTGAGCAATCTCGTTAAAAACGAATTGTAGTTAGTGCGCATGATAGTATTAAGAGTTGATGTTGTATTAAAAGTTTTGATATTGGATATGGCCATTGGAATTGAATTTTGTGCTGTGAGACTATTTAAAGCTATTCCACGAAACAAAGCAATTTGAGTCAATGTTGGCGTCTCTACC
This sequence comes from Dendronephthya gigantea, assembly GCF_004324835.1. Lineage (NCBI taxonomy): Eukaryota > Metazoa > Cnidaria > Anthozoa > Malacalcyonacea > Nephtheidae > Dendronephthya > Dendronephthya gigantea. Next base: position 1,943,941 of record NW_021163010.1, on the reverse strand, counting down.
CAAATTCCCTCATCAATATTTAGTTGAAGAAGTTGGTAGATATCAAACCATTTCAGGTTTCCACTTGATGTGCGAAAAATCTCTAAAACGTTTTGATCGGACAATGAAGAAATTGTAAACTTCGTGTTGACCTCGTCAAAAGATCTTGATAAAAGAAAAGCGACATTGCAGTTTGGTAGATTTGTGGAATGACCAAACAGAGTTTGCGACACGGTGAACAAAGGTTCAACTAATGGTACCGTTGTACAACCAGACTGGAAAATTGACATTGGGATATTTTCAATTGCAAAGAGCTGAGGCGCTTCCCATCGATATAATATTTCCAAATCACGAAGGGAAAAGCTGCTAACCCTGTCAGCAAACTGGGCCATGGTACTCCTTTCCCAGTTGTTGAAAAGCCCTCCGGTGACAATCGATTGAGTTTCAAACAAATTCTTTCGACGTAAAAGATCTTCATATGCTTGGAAAAAGTTCAGATCCATCTGGTTAAGATCATAACTACGAAGTGTTGCTAAATCTGTACGTAGCAGTTCAGCCAATTCCGAAGAAGTTACTTGCAACGCGCCAGCCTTACATTGAATTGTTTTCTCGGTAACATGCGGTACAAATCTTTCCCAAACATCGATATAAGCTGATGTTTTCTTGACGCCAAGAATTGGATCAAGTCCTAAATCGATTGCAATTTGGGTCATGTTACAGCAGAATCTTTCTTCAATAGCTTTCACAACAGCTTCATGAATATCTGCCATTCGAACAGTAGGTGGAACTTTACCATTTAATCTATCCTCAGTCCACCCAGTCACGTTCAGGATTAATGGAACACTTACATTGTAACAGTAACGTGTACAATTGTATCCAACGAGATTTGCAGTGACGATTGTCTTCCGATCAAATTGTACTCGAGCATCCGTGATAATAGTTGTTACTTTATCCCGGATATAAATGTCCAAATCTAGAGGAGTTGCCTTCCAAGCATCAATAACTCTGACTTTATTGAAAAACTCGGTTAGGGCTTCCTGGTTATCGTCACTTTTGAATTCACCTGCGGTTTCATCTGGATTTTGAGGAAGATTTTTAAAAAACATTTCAAACAATGGGATTGTGACGTAACCAACATTGAATGAAACTCCTGTTTGAACTGCAGTTGTAAGCAGCAAGAGAGGAATTACAAACGTACTTAGCGACATTGTTTTACCTGAAAACAAAGAGAAACTGTTAACTGTTGTCTTGTCCCTTCTAACTCTGAGGCATAACTAACCAAACTGATTTAACCCCGCATAGTGAAACTGAATCAACAGCGCGTTTGTTTGACATATTGGCATTGTCTTAAGATGGTTTTCCACTAGGCTGAATTCTTTAATTTTTCAGTCACACTTTACAATTTGATTTTCTTCTCAATTGTAAAAATTCGACAGTTGTGGATTCGATTGACCATATACATAATTGAAAGGAAAATCAAGCAAAAAATCTCGTTGGATTAAAAAATTGAGCTAGTGGAAAGCCTTAAGACTTTTGTAACACGAATATCTGACGTCATACCTTGGAACATGTACCTAAACTTCCTTGCAGTTTAGATCAAGCCGATTAACTGACTGGTTACATCTATCAAACTTCAAATTCAGCGGGACTTGGATTTCTATAAATGAAGACAATTAATAGAAACTCTACGCAATTCGATCGAAAATTGCATTCAGTTTCAGCTTAAATGAAGCGAGACTATAGTCTTACAGAGCTGCCCAGAACGAACGACATGCATTGACACGTTCAATGGGATTTTTAAAAGTTTAATTGAGCTTTAGCGACTGTAAATATGATCAATATTATGGTATATGGTATATGGGTATAATATGACGATGGTTTAATACGATGTCTGTTGTCAAGTGAACGTCAGACCAATTTTTCAGTAAGGTCTTTCATAGTTTCCAATCATGCTATAGTTCATCGTATCTGTTAAATGTCGTGCATTTAATCGAGGATATCGAGGACATGATGAACAGTGAATGCACAACTGATCAACGATTAAACATTTAGAGGTATAAACAGGGCACATAAAATTCATCATTGACTTTATTAGATAAAATAAGCATTCGTAATCTGCGAATTCAGTTTAGAATTAACTCTTCCTATAGCAATATAAAATGATTGTTGCTTACCAGTAATGCTTATCAGCTAGTACTTCACTGATTCTTTCAAGTCTTTTGTCATTTCATAACAGGGAAAAGACTTTTGCTGAACCAAAGTGTACATAAGGAAGTCCGGTAATTGTACCTATAATAAAGGTTCTCCGGTTTGAATAATTTTTTTACTTCATGGTCACGAATAAAGGCAGCAAAAAATATTATTTAACTCCTGCTGGCTGTTGTTGTTTTAAATTCTTCATACGCCATAAGGGGGAATTTTAGTCGTTCTTGAGTCAGCGGTTCCCATGCTTTTTTTACCGAATCCCGATTTTATAGTCGAACTATTTGTGATGTTATGGAGTTTATTGCGCGAGACAAAATGAAAATACTGATTTGCGTTTCCCCTTAGTTAAACTTAAAGTTTCAGTCTCACTATGAAACATATTTCTGACCTTCAGTAATATCTGGTCTGCAGGTATAAAACAGATGAACCGTCGAAATGGATCAAAATGAAACGTTTGCACGGATGTGAATCGAGGATTGCGAGTTTTAGTGTAGACAGTCTCACTGCAGGGATTTTCATAAGAATGTCACTATAGTAATATTTTCACAAATTTAACAAAGTGAAAGACAAAAATATATTTTAGCTATCGTAACATTAGCGCATTTTTGCACGTCTGTCAAAAATGACCAAAGGCAAAGGACCAACTAACTTACCCCACTCCTAAACCAGAACAGTTTTCTTGTTTTCAAAGTTAGTGGTGGGTAAAAGTGAATAATTATTACGGTTACAGTCTATCAAGGTCAGATATGCCAACAGTGTGATCAGTGTGAATCTAAAATTAGTTCAGTGATGATTACACATGGTTTAAAGTGGAAACAAGCTTCATAAAGCGTTTTAAATTTTCCTTTTAACGCTGTATATATAATATATTTACCTGTTCGAGATTTCCCTGCGATGGAGTCTTGCCATGTGAATTTAGCTACATTCTATCAGGTTGCAATTACATCAATTATATAGTCTGATCATAACATAACCTTTCCTTGGTGTATCATTACCGCTTTATAAAACATCAACATTCAACAACCGTTTAGATTTGTCATTTGAAGTACAAACCATAGTTTACCTGGCCCATGGCGGTACCTTCTGCCGAGGTGTAGGGGGTGTATTACTCCCGTAATGCCTTGTTTGCATTTAGTCGTTAGTGTCATTAAGGCCTGGTTCACACTACCTCCTAAGAATCGGGGATGTATGATTTTCCGATAGACAAAGCATTTTGCACACTAGTGACCTTACACAAAAGGAATCGCAGATTATTACGACAAGTGTGAACCAGACTTGAACCCTGTAAATTGCCTTTTAGGGGCCTAAATTTAGCAAGAACTTCGGTTTAATAAAGAAAACAACAAACATTTTTAGTTTGCAGCCGTTTTCATTCTGATATTTTCCTGATCTCCCGGCACTTTCGCACTTCGCATCTCCCAGAGTTCACCCCCTCCCCAGCAGCGCTGGGGGCATTTCGAAGTACGACCTACATGAAATTATGTGTTTGACCCAGCCAAATATTTCTAAACAGCCCTCAATTAACTTTCAGTGAGCACGCGGCCCTGACCAAACACTGAATTAGTAACGCTCTGAAAAGTGGGTATTAGTAAACCACACTAAATTTAGTGTAAGTAGAATATTTTCCCTTTTCAGCACGCCAAGGAATGTTACAGGAACCCTGTAACATTGTATAGAGCCACACTTTTTAAGTGTTGCGCTACCCTCAAACGCAGGGGCGCCGCAACCACACAGGGCAGCCCCGTTCCCTTTGCTACCATTTACCATTTTTTTATACCATCATCTACGTATGTAATCATAATTATCATTACGTAATCATAATGTAATCATTATATCGTAATCATAATATTATTGAAAATGCGTTCTCCCGTGGATTTGCAAGTTCGCATGTATTTGCAAATATGAGTTTCCTCTTCGTGTGGTTGCTAAGGTAAAATGAATGTGCCCAGCGCCTCTGCTCAAATGCATTCCGCATAACACTTAATTTGTGTTATCCTGCACCTTTCTGGTGTAGCATAACACTGCGAGATTTACAGTGAGAAAAAAAAACGATGACAACAGAGGTTATTAATGTGGTGAACAGATAATGGTCCTTTATGATAGGTTCGTAGTATGTGCACTTACCAACGCAAACGACTCCATTCCAATAAAAGCCAAGTTTACAAGAACAGTTGAAACTACCAGGATTGTTTGTACACTGAGCGTTATCATCACAATTGTCTGTTTGTTCTGCACACTCGTCAATGTCTAAATAAATATCGATTAATCCAAAATTTAAAAGAACCTTTTGCCTGCCATGATTGCAAACATTTTTAACATTCACTCTCACTACTGACATGTTGCGAAGTGCTTGGTATTGTTATACCATTTGCAATTGCATGATATCATATATATTCTCCCATCACAACATCAGTTTAATGAACATATCTTAGGCCTACTCACCTACACAAGTCCTTCCGTCTCCACGGTAACCATCGTTGCAAGTACAAGTGTATGATCCCTTGACATTGAAACAACGTCCATTTTGTCTATCACAGAGTTCAGTACCCTGTGCGCACTCGTCAATATCTGTGTGAAATACATACATCACATTTCAATTTTATTTCAAGTTAAGCTACATATTAAATTGAGACTTTTCATCAATTGGGACTTTTTGCAATTGGATAATTGTAAAATGTCCTTCATGTACATTTCATGCACCGAAGTCTTTTTACGCAAGCCTTTAAAATAAATATCCTAGTTTGACATTTCTATTTTCATCGGCTTGGATAAAACCATGACTTGTATATACCTGCACATACAAGACCGTCTCCTGTAAAACCTGGTCGACAAGCACAAAGGAATGACCCTTCTGTATTGGTACATGTCGCATTCAAATGACAATTGTCTAAATCGAGCTGACATTCATCAATATCTATGAAAAAATAGAAAGAAAGAAGGGCATCAGTTTTTTATATTTTCTCATTTGCACAGCGACTATGCAAACACGAAATGTGTCAAAACACTTATCAACACAATTCCCCCTAAAGATGTAGACTCTTGAAAACGTTATTTCCCATATTTTGGGCTGAATTTTTTCCCCCTGCTATCTATTGCAGGATTATGCTGAAAATATCCTCCATACTGCTTTTGTTGCCTCTTTCAATAAGACCATTAAATACAAATGTTTTTACGGAAATATAATAGTAAACAGATATCTTCACACAGAATTCAACATATTTAACAGCATTTAAGTGTAAACATTGTTTCGCTGAAAAACCTACCTGTGCAAGTTCTTCCGTCTCCAGAATAACCTGTCTTACACTGACACGTGAATGACCCAATAGTGTTAAGACAGTTAGCATTCGTGCTGCAATCATCAGTCTGTGATACGCATTCATCAATATCTACATAATATTGAATAAATAATTATATACTGATTGAATTTATGGGAAAGAGACACATTATATTCAATCACAGCATTGGAATGACAAGAAGGACGAAAAAGAGGTAGTAACAGAATAAAAAAATACTCAATAAAATAAATATTTCAGAGTATGTGACTTCATTTCAATCAATGATTTGCGTGGGGTCCAGGATGAATGTTTGATTATGTTTCGATGCCTATGCTGAAACAGAAGTGTGCAAATGCCAACACTTCCTGTGGACTTACCGTGGTTACTATACATTGATTTTGAGTTGACACTCAATGGAATCTACTTAATGAATGAAATGGACCATTTTTTGGTTTTTCACAGTTTACAAAAGAGTACATACCATCACATGCGATCTCACCATTACCAGTGTAACCTTTCCGACATGCGCATGAGTATGATCCCACACAAATAGCGTCAACATGACACAGCTGAGAGGGACAGAAGACTGAAAAAGAATTGAAGGAACAGCTTTAAATCCTTCAAAAATACTTTTTACAGTAAATACCTGTCCCAAACGTTTAAATAATCGTCATCCTCTTAATAGCCTTATAGCCAATTTGCTTTTGTGCGTATAACGCGGTATAACGAAAGAGAAAAGGACGTACCGGCACAGCTGAAACCATCTCCTGTGTAACCAGGTCTACATTTACAGCGGAAAGATCCTTCAGTATCGATGCAATTAGCAAGTTGGTGGCATGGATTTTGCAAGCATTCATTGATATCTTGAAAAGAAAAACAAGATTCAAAGATTAGATATATCATTGGTGCATTAAAGGTATTTTGAAATAAAGTTGAGATAGTTGGTAAAGCTCAAGTATAGTTTGGTGCGATTATGCTGTTTAGTTATGGTTTAGTGAAGATTGTTACCATCGGCTATTGTATGTACTCTCTTCGACTTGGAAGCAATTACCCATCCCCGTCACTTTGACATTGACTAAATATATCACACTTGTATATGAAAAAGATGTTAACGATCACTTACTGACACAAGTGAGACCATCACCGCTGTAGCCTTGCTCGCAACCACATGAATACGAGCCAGGGGTATTATTGCAGTTAGCGTTCACGTGGCAGCTGACAGTCAAACATTCGTCAATATCTGAGAACAATGAATGGCGAAAGGCGTTAAAATACGCGTTTTTATTACTAAGACAAATATATGCAGGTGGTGCAAAATAACGATTGTGTAACAATGACATATAGGATGAGATAACAAGGAGGTAGTGGAGATGAAATGAGTACATATCCAAAGATGCTCCACGGGTGGGTGGCGGTTGGCGGTAAATACGGCAGGGACGAAATGTGTTAAACGTAGGAAAACAAAAAATTCAAATTTGATAGGCCTGGGGCCGGTTGTTGGAAAGGCATTTAGCTTAAACGGTGGATGAGCCAAAATTTAAAAATATTCTCATAGATATTGTGACTGGACCTACATCTTATGCATTTAATATGTACTTCCGTTGACAATCAAGCTATTTACATCGAAATATTTCAGTTCGGTTGTTGAATAAATTCAATGGTGATTTTGTTTTCCATTTTTAACTTATCCACCGTTTAAGCTAAATGCCTTTCGAACAACCGGCTCCTGGGTTAAACGTCGTATTTTGGTCACGTCGATTGAATGCAATTCGCACAATAGATAATGGATGATAATGAAGCTTATTGAGGTTTATCATCTCATCTACTGTTTGAATTGCATTCAACGCGACAAAAATGCGACGTTTAACATAGGCCATAGTGAAATTGAACTTTCTTTGTTTTCTGTCATGGATTCAAACATCAAGGACAGGAAACATGCATAAAAAAGAACAGGACAGGATACAAAATATATCGTGTCGAGATGCTCACACAAGACAGCAATGCAATAAGAAGCCGTGCAAGGACACTGGTCGTATTACTAGTTGTCGGGATATCAAATATGTCGTTGCTTGCCTGTACATATTAGACCATCGCCAGAGAAACCAGGCTTGCATTTGCATTCATAACTTCCAACCTTATTAGTACAGTCTGCCTGATCGTGACATGGATTGGATACTACGCATTCGTTAATATCTAAATAAAATGACAAGAATATTACCGAATACGGTAAAATGGAGAAATTTTTGCTGGTACATGATAAAAACAAGAATATGGGTCACACATGATAAAAAAGACTAGTACCATCACAAGTGAAACCATCTCCTGAATATCCTGGTCGGCAACTACAGCTGTACGATCCTGGGAAATTACTGCATTCTCCATTTATATTGCAAGGATTATTTAGGCATTCGTCAATGTCTGTATAAATAAAATACGGGTTTATTATTAGTAACTAAAACAGTCCACAACGATAACAAACAGCAACAGATACAATAACATAGTTAACAAAATAACATATTCGAATAGTTCAATTGGAAACATCTCTTCGATAAATTACATACCAATACACTCCTTTCCATTTCTTATGGTATAACCCGTGCCGCACGTACAGAAGTAAGATCCGGGTGTGTTAGTACAGTTTCCTCTCACGTGACATGGTCCACCCAGACATTCATTTATGTCTAAGGAAATTTAAGATTAAAATTTAGAAAGATCCTGGTAGCGTTATTTTACAACAGATGGGACAATATACAGTATAGAGGTCTCAAAATGGCAGTATATACATAGGTAATACATAGGTTTTTCCCGCACTTACCACTGCAGTTTAGACCATTTCCAATCCATCCAGTTGAACAGGTACAGAAGTATGACCCAGCAGTGTTATTACACACAGCTCGTTCATGACATGGTTTGTTGACAATACATTCGTTAATGTCTGCAAAAGGAATATTTTTATACGCAAAATTTAATAGAACACAAAAACAGCAAAGAAATATCTAAGAAATCCTTACAATCTGTTTCACAAAATAGATTCGATGTTCATATATTTCAATGTTCATGCATAAAACAGTATTAATCGTAACTAGTGGAGATTATGTTTTGATTAACATGCATGCATCACTTATTTTCTATTATAAAATGAACGAATGATTTGTTTCTTTACCATTGCAAGTTACTCCGTCACCAAAGAATCCCGTTCTACACTGGCATGTGAACGATCCTGGTTGGTTGTTACATATTCCATAATTTGCATCACATGGTTTGCTGTTACATTCGTTGATGTCTAAAATAAACTTTTACTTTAACTTCACCAAGTTCTGCAAGTTTTTTAGTTAATTGTAGTCAATTTATCACATCGACAGCGATTATTTATATACCTCTACAAAGCTCCCCACTTCCTTCATAACCGGTATTACAGTCACATGTATAAGATCCTTCAGTATTCGTACAAGTAGCCATGGCATGACAAGGATCATCCAAGCATTCATTGATATCTTAACAGACGTAATTCGTTAGAAAGTTAAAAAAATTTTTGACATCCCGAAAGCTGGCCTATAGATTTGTGCAATGCTCAATAAAATTCGAGTGTGCAAGAAAATGAAATATTTTAATAAATTTCTTAAAAGAAAATTGTTAAAACGACGAAACCAGCACATTTAATTCACTTACTGAAACATTTCTAGCTGGATGCTTATCTTATAATTATCATAATTCCTAAAGTACCTCCACAGAAGAAGCCACTTCCGCTGAATCCATCTTTACATGAACATCTAAACGAACCAGGTATGTTTGTGCATTTTCCGTCCGTATGACATGGGCTGTTAAGACATTCATTAATGTCTACAAAGAACAATATGTGAAAATCAGAATTTTGGAGTTTTATACCAAAACGGAAAGAATAAACAATTTCAGTGATATTTCATTTATAGGGACAGAATGGTGCATACCTGTGCAGACAAGTCCAGTTCCATTATAACCAGTATTGCAGGTACATTTGAATGAGCCTTCTGTATTGGCACACACGGCATTACTATCACATGGATTTGAATCACACTCGTTGATATCTATAATACAACAAACATGTCTATGGACACGAGCTACGGACAAGAAAGGGCGCATTATGTATGCATGTCAAACGTCGCAAACGATCTTGGTAGTTCTGGGGATAACGAGAAAAACAGTAAAATGTTGTTAACCAGCGTTGTAATATATGCAGACCAAACTTAAGAGATTAAAATGAAATTAGTCTCCATATTTTGCGATTGACTTCACTTTACACAATGCCTCATAAACTAATAATGACACCATGCAACAATCTTATTAGTGTTCCTTACCAATACATCCTGATGGTCTGAGAGCGTAACCAGCAGCACAATGACATGTGAAACCTCCAGGGGTGTTTGTGCAGGCCGAATTGTCTCCACAAGCGTTCGTCAAACATTCGTCAATATCTAAGAAATATGCCACAGAGAGGTTGTAAATTGTGAAAATATTGTGTAAATTGATAATTTGGATTCTTACCGACACAGTGGGTTCTATTCCCCTGGTAGCCTTGATTGCAAGTACAGATATATTTGCCAGGAGTATTTCTACATGAAGCCGAAGAGTGGCAGGGATTACCAAGACATTCGTTAATATCTGTATATTACAATAAATATATTATCGTAAATATATTATCATAAATATATTATGGTAAGAATAAAAATCTTAATCAAAAGCATATTGGAATGCAAACTGGATAACAAGTATAACTATAGAAGTGCATGGAAATTGTGTAAAAATACGCAATATAAAAATGTGTCAAGGCATCCTTTTATAATCTCTATAAGTAATGTTATGGTTAAATTTGAATAATTTGATGGCGAATGCATGTTACAGTCAGTAAATATGACAATTCATCTACTCACCAATACATACAAAACCATTTCCAATATAGCCAGAATAACAGGTGCAAAAGAACGAACCATCAGTGTTGGAACAATGCGCTTTGTCGTGACATGGTGCCAACAGACATTCATTAAAATCTAGATATGGATTATTGGAATTAACGTTTTAAGACGTTACTGGTAGAAAATGTAATGTTTATGATCTTTGCGGATAAAGCCTTTTCTGCTTGCCCAACTAGGCGCATTGGCCAGCTGCATGCATTGACCAATCAGAAACATGCTTAGTCCGCAAATTACGTCATCAGCAAGACTTTTTATCAAAGTCTATGGAGCTATTTCTCACACGGATTATCAAGTTTAAAAAAATTCTTCTTCTGACTTATATTGAGAGATTAATGACGTGACATCTACAAAACTTAAAGTATTGGAAGACCTGCTGACCTGTACAAGTCGTTCCATTTCCACTGTAGCCAGTATTGCAAGAACACATGTACGATCCATGTGTGTTTGTACATGTTGCGTTATCGTGACAAATATCCGCTTGTAAACATTCGTTTATGTCTAAAACAGAGCAACGCTGTCATTAAATTATCCAACTACAGGCCACGCATGATTTGAACAAAATTGTGAAAAAACAGTAAACATACCAACACACAAGAAACCATTTCCAGAGAAGCCTGTCTGACATGCGCAGTTAAAGCTACCAGGCGTGTTCCTGCAAATACCGTTCACGTGACACGGATAATCATCGCACTCATTGATGTCTAACAAGATGAAAAAAATTCAAATTATCGCTAACAAATTATATAAGAATAACAATACCCTAGAGTTTTGATCAATTTAGAATATCTCTGATGATTCTCTCAATTTCAATATAGGAAGGAATAGTTTTATTTTAATTTCACGTTTGGCAAAACGTACTATAATTGTTATAAATATTGCAAATTCTATTGAAATTTATTGATCGTGCTACTTCAGGGAATCAGATCCGGACTCGGATCCGGGAATCGGATCATATAGAAATAATTCTAAAAACTTACCAACACATATCTTTCCATTTCCAGTGTATCCTGTGTTACAAGTACAAATAAAACCTCCATTTGTATTTGTACATGTTCCTGATGATCCATGTGCGCAGTCGTCCGTGTTGGTCAGACATTCATCAATGTCTAAATTAGAGTCAAAGAACAAGCTAAGTATATTTTTAAAACCTTGTTTTTCAAGTTTATTTATTTCTGTATCTGACGATATTTGATATGAACGAATTACATTAATCGACGCAAGGAATAAAATAGTCCCTTGATTTGGCGAAATGCCGGAGCGTGCCCGCGTTCCTTTCAAAAACTTTAAAATTTGTAAAAATCGCGTGGTGACCGCAGCGGATCGTTTGATTCGCGTCCGATATGTGTCGGCCTTTGAATAATTAATGGTACGATTGTAAAGGCATGTATTAGTTACTTTAAGAAGAAGAATACTGTCCATACCAACACAATTAACTCCATCTCCAGAGAAACCAGCATTGCAAGCACATTGGTAGGTCCCGGCACGGTTTGTGCATGTTGCAAATCTGTGACATGGGTTCGCATCACATTCATTCATGTCTACATTAATAAAAGAAATATAATAATTATAATGACAACAACTATACAGGAATAAAAACGTCAGCGAAACGTATTTTAAGATGCCGAAAAAAAAATATTAATTTACCTGTACAGTGCAATCCATTTCCTCTATAACCATCCTTGCAAGTACAGTAATGGCTGCCAATTGTGTTTGTACACGTGGCATCAACGTGACAGGGATTGGTCAAACATTCGTCGATATCTACAAAATAAAAATTGACAATTGAATTCACTCATTTTCTGGCATCTCATTCAATTTGAGTTCTGTTCTGTTCGGTTCACTACAACATTATTTTACCGGCACAAAATTGTCCATCTCCACTAAAACCAGTTTTACAGTAACAACGGTGGGTACCATCCCTGTTTTCGCACGTGGCATTTGTGTGGCAAGGATTATCTAAACATTCGTCTTTGTCTATGAGAGAGACAATAAGGACCATTATTATAAAATTTATAATTCTGCAATTATAATTCAATTGTATAGCTATATACAACAAATATATAGTAAATCTTTTTTTTTATATGATTAAGAGAGCTGTTATTAGTAAGTAGTTGTCACTTCATTTTACTTTATACTTTACAACAACAATGGAACTGAAAAATTATATAATATTATTATGCATACAAACCTGCGCAGTTAATACCATCTCCAACATAACCCGCTCTACAGGCACACTCAAACGATCCGTCCGTATTGGTACAATTTGCATTGATGTGACAAGACGTTGCAGTAAGACATTCGTTTATGTCTAAAATATAATAAACAATGAAAGGTTTAATTTATGACATAATTTTCCGACTTTACGTCATTATGTCTAAGTAGTCAAATTAAATAGATGAGGCGAAGGTCTAAGACTGTAACTATGCAAATGCACGATCTATAAGTTTTTATCATACGCGTATTCATATATACTCATTTACAACTTTGAAGTTTATTCATATACGCTCATTTACTACTTTGAAGTTTTATATACCAACCTACACACTGGATTCCATTTCCAGTGTATCCAACTTTACAGCGACACTGGTGTGACCCAGGGATGTTTAAGCAATCAGCATTTTGATGACATGTATTTAACGCTGGATCAATACACTCGTTTATGTCTGAAAAGATGTAACGTATTGATTAGTTTATATAGCCGCTGCTATATAAATTGTTTTTTTCAATAACTCTAAAATTACCCATTGTTCGGTAAGACTTTTAATAAACCTTTGGCGTAACATTCTTAAATTGAGGAACCTTTTTAATGATTGTTATCTCTAAAGCTGTAATTTTTTTATTTTCCAGGATTTTTAAACGATTGAAAAATCACTATCCGAGAGTATATACTTTTCATCCCTGTTGGGAAACTGTGGAAATTAGAGCAGTATTTCTTCACGTCCGCGTCGTAGATTTGATGCGTCTTAAACTCGCTAGTGCATGCATGAAAGATCGAGTACTCCACGAAATACGGCTAGTGACATCATGAAGAGTAATGGTAGTTAAACTATACGAACTTACCAGTGCATATGAAACCTGATCCCTCATAACCAGAATTACAGGCACACGAAAATGATCCAGCATTATTAGTACACCTGGCATTGGCATGGCATGGGTCATTATCACATTCATTGATATCTAATAAAAAGAAAACAGTAGAGGTATCATATTTAAAACGTAATACATTAAAGTGTTTTAGTCAGTCTAAGGATATAGACTATACTATAGTAACTTAATCGATTCCCAAAATCTAGAAGCTTGAAAGTAGGACTTTTCATGAACTATAACTAGTCCTTCCTCCAAAAAGTTCACTCATCGATCGCAATACTTACCCACACAATTAAAGCCGTCTCCGGAGTACCCAACATTACACGCACATGTATAGCTTCCGGGCATATTTTGACACGCAGCAATAGCGTGACATGGATTTGTTTGGCATTCATCAATATCTGTGAAATACATGTTGTTGATTAGATATATATAGACCTACGTTCAATCTGGATTGGGACATATCTGAACGCTTAAACGGGCTTGTAGTGGAGCATGAATCACTAACCAGTACAGATAAAACCATCTCCGGTGTAGCCAGTTTTACACTTGCAAATGAAAGAACCAAATGTGTCCGTGCAATTTGCATTTGAATGGCATGGACTGTCTACTGCACATTCATTGATGTCTAAAAAACAGAAATATTGGAGATTAAATAAGGTGAATAAGGGAATTTGCCAAGCCTGTTTATAATTGACACCAGACTTGTTATTATTAAAATCTCGTCAGTAATATACGTACTATTACATATTTCGCCATTTCCAGTGAATCCTGGTTTACATTTACAATCAAATGAACCTTTGCTGTTCGTGCAGGTACCGTTAGGAGAACATGGATTTGTCAAACACTCGTCAATATCTGAAAAAAATTGAAATTGAGAAAAAAATATTAACGGTCTGTTAACATGAATGTACAAATATTAACCCCGCCCCCCCCCTTCCCTCTCACACACACACACACGTACTTAACGATCTTCCTCGGGTCATGTGAGTAAAACAATTACACGAGAAATTGTCAGCTCCTGTTACACATGCAAGGTGCAAACCAATCAGCTAGGCACGGTGTTGAAATGTGGTCATTTGTTGTATTTCAAATGGATTTAAATGTAAAGCAATGATGAATGGGTCTTAGTTCATCGTCGTGGTTGATAGTAGACAAAACTTGTATCACTTACCAACACAAGATGTTTTACCATCACCAGTGTGACCAGGATTACAGGCACATGTGAAGGAACCCTGCGTATTTGTACATTTGGCATCCACGTGACAGAAATTGAATAAAACACATTCATCAATATCTACAATATAATAAACGTTGTTATAAGATACCATATCAACAGTTTACAAGATGTTTCAAAAATTTGATCGAAATATTTTTATCATTACACTATGCATGCAACCACTTTACAAATCGTTGAATACATCACCTGTACACGTCCTTCCATCTCCAGTGTACCCTGGATTGCAATTACATTCATAAGATCCAGCAGTATCTGTGCATGTAGCAAACTGACTGCAATTATGAGTCCCACTGGCACACTCGTCAGTGTCTAGGAAATACATAACAGCACGGTTAAAAAATGAATCGTTTATAGAATCAACAAAAAATACCGGAACGCGTTTGCCATGGGGTAATGATGTTATTTTGTAAAATCAATTTGCTTAAACAACAAAAACCAAATAATTCAAGAACATTAGATCTATTTTTTCATATGAAACGATTTCGAGTGCGTCGCTCATGAAAAGCTTAGCCTTTCAGGAGAATGAATAAAATTATACTTACTGAGACAAACGAAACCATTTCCAGAGTATCCAGGTTTGCACGTGCATTGGAAAGAACCCGGAGTATTAGCACAAGAACCATCAGTATGACATGGTGATCCAGCACATTCATCAATATCTGAAGATAAACAAACAGCAGGATAAGAAAGATCACATATTGGCATTTCCCGACCACGGTTTTTCATGACTCGTACTATGATTCATAAAAAAGCATGTGACAGATTTGTTTTCTCACCGGAACAACTTAATCCGTTTCCAGTGTATCCTGTTTTGCAGGAACAATCAAATGACCCAGGTGAATTCGAACAGTCAGCGTTTACATCACAAGAGGCCCTCAAGCACTCGTTGATATCTATACGTAAAATAAAATAAAAGCAAATGAATAAAAGTTGAGTTCGTTCTTAAGGCATTAAAAGGCATTAAATAGACACATTTCATCTTATCATCATGTCGGACGTCACTGAAGCTGAATGATTGTTAAACTTTGATACACTTTATCATTTCACTACACTCTTCAATTCCATAATATAACTAAGCTTCAAAAATACGGCTGGAATGAAAAATAACTTGAAAGCTATATATAGCCATCGCCTGATCTTTTTTATGATTGATTGATCACATTACTTGTGTACCAGTTCCCACAGAAATTACAACATCTAGTTCATTTTTTTTATTTTAAGACTCAAATTAGGTATCATGAAAAAGATATAATGATCATACCAGCACACTGAAGACCATTTCCGGAATAACCTGTCTGACAACTACATTGGAAAGAACCAATCGTGTTGACGCAGTTGGCCAGGGTGTTGCAGGGTCTAGTTACATCACATTCGTTGATATCTGCAAGACAATTTAAACAAAAATTGTTTGTATGACAAGATTGGAATTAATATAAAAGAGTTTAAACAATTTCATTGCCACGAGAGCCATGAAAGTATTCGATTAAAGGACAGACGCACGGAATGACGTCGAAGAAAATTTTAACGCATTTGGTCAGTCATCACTTCTTTATTTTGTCAGCCAATCACATTTTAGCACGTGTGTTAAGCTAGCCAATAGAATTTCTTTAAACCTATAGATCATGTACGCGTGATATCTGCTCGCCACGGCGGTTCGTGGCCATTTTTTTGTTCGTATCACAAATGACGTCATGCCGTGTATCTGTATAAACCATGGATAATAAAATCACGTCTTTTAACTATCCATGGTATAACTGAACAGACAACGGTTCAATGTCGTCATCTATTTGTTAAATATAAGCTGACTACACTACATTGTAAATTAGTACCATTAGCCTTTCTACTTCAGCTGTATTTTTTATATAATATTCTTCAATGAGAATTTTGACGAGTTAAATCGGAATCGATTTCTGTGCTTACCATTACAAATCAATCCATTTCCTTGGAAGCCAGTGTGACAACGACATAAGTAGGATCCAGGGCTGTTTGTACAGTTAGCGTTATCGTTAGGATCACATGGTTTGCCTGGACACTCGTTAATATCTGAGAAACAAGATATCAAAAATATGAGATTCATAAAACTCCAGAGTTTGTACTATAATTAGCTATGTACCTACACTCATAATTATAATGATCAAGTGTTTTATAGTTGAACTTACCAACACAGATTTGACCATTTCCCACGTATCCAGTATTACAACTACAAGTGAACGATCCTATATTGTTTTTGCATGTAGCTTGGGAATGACAAGAACTTGATACTTTACATTCGTCGATGTCTAATAACAGAAGTATGAAAAAAATAATGAGTTGATGTCTCCAAAAATGTGTGTGTGTGAGACTAAGTATTCTAATCATTCCTAAATTTAAGATAATTGAGGATTAGCCTGTATATCCTTGTCATCAAAAAGAACGTTTGATGATTGCGCAATCGTACGTACCCGCACAATTGAATCCATTGCCAAAGAATCCTGTATTACAAGTACAGAGGAAGGAGCCAATCGTGTCTTGACATCGTGCATTGGTGTCACAAGGAGTCGTTTGACATTCGTCGATATCTACAAAAATTAAAGTTTTTTATTTACGCCTTGTTTCTGCTTCACGTCACATTTATTTTATATGGATAAAAGGGGATAAGAGGGAGAAGTTATCCTCCTACCTTGACCTAAACTACAAACCACTTACTAGTGCAGACAGCACCATCGCCAGTAAAACCAGTAGTGCAGTTACACATGTATGAACCAATCAGATTTGTACAAGTGGCTCGACCAGCAGCACAAGGGAATGGATTTTGCTCACATTCATTGATGTCTAAAGACAGAATTTAGAGGACGTATATAGTAAAAAGTTGAGAAATAACTAGAATACTAATATAGGAGTTAAATAATATTATCTGACAAGGGCTGCGTTACCGGGGTGTCAGTCTCACTGGGGCGTGATAAAGTGGGAAAAACGTGATTACTAAATAAGAAAATGACCTATTTGTCACCCCCCCCCCCCTCTCCCTTCTAAATAACTCCGCTGTCCGTGACAGCCCAGGAGAAAAATTGAAACAGTAAATAAACATGCTGAGAAAAGCAATTTCAAAATCTCCAACAAACCTGAGCAAAATAGTCCATTTCCGTTAAAGCCAGGCTTACACGTGCATTGAAATGATCCAACTCCATTTGCACAAGTTGCATGGACGCTGCATGGGTTACCGAGACATTCATCGATATCTACAAAAAAAGTTGTTGTAATATGTGAATTCAGATATATTTTACATCTGGTTGAATGCGCGAGGCAGTTTCGAACTCACCATTACAAAGAAGCTTTCCATCTCCAGAGTAACCAATATTGCAAGCACATCTATAAGATCCTTGTGTGTTAGTACAGGTAGCCCTAGCGTGGCACGGAGAAGTTGTTGAATTGGTACATTCGTTGATATCTAAATAGAGAAAATTTACACTCGGCAACTGCGTAGTTTAATATTGTGATGGTGCTACTTTGAGTGACCACGGTGAAAACCCGCGACCTTTGGTTTACTAGTCCAATGCTCCTTCAACTGAGCTACTATACCAGCTGACTAGACGTCAAGATTAGCTACGGATATAATTAGCTACGTATATATCTAATGTATATAACAAGTTCATAAAACATACATAAGCATGAAGAAGGATAAGAAAATCAAAAACAAAAATTCGGTTTTATTTCGGGTCCTCTTTTCATGGGCCATGCAGGATAACCCAGGCTGAGTATTTAAAAAAATCTTTACATATTAAAGATGTATTGTTGCAAAGAAACAACGACATTTGCACACCACTAGGATTAGTCCGGACAACAACGTTCAGCTTTGAAATTTGTTTACCTTCACAAAGGACACCATTTCCAGTATATCCTTGGTTGCAGGTACAAGTGTAGGAACCAAGCGTGTCTACACAAGTGGCTTGAGCATGGCATGGATCATTTCTGCATTCGTTGATATCTGTGGTATTAAGGCGACAAATAAGATATTATCCTAAACAAGGACTCGATAATCACTGAAAAATATTAGCGCTTCTTGGTTCCTTCATTCATTAAAAATGTTTAAATTTGAACATCTTCCATGCACTCGCCATGCAGGGCATGTAAAGCTAATTTTTTTATGGTGGTGATGTATACAAGACAATGATATTTTTTGGGTCATTTGTACACAGTCTGACCCAAGCTCTTTACCGAAGTTATTGTTATATAATAAAGATTTGTAGGAAGAATATTAACTATATAGCACCGGTCCACACCCATGTACTGCCACAATACGAGTCAAAAGTTAAAATTGAACGCCGGCCTTTGTAAAATTGTGAGGTACCCATATATCCAAGTGTTGTTAACAACTGAATTTTAGATTCTCACTCACACTGAGAATTATTGAACAGGGAAGAGAAGGTTGATCTCGCTAAATTTGTGAGCTTGAATGAGCTCTTGAAATGCAGATGTAAGTCTAACACAAAATCAGTAATATTTTATTGATCAAAGCAATTTATAACGTAAAGGTCGATAAACGAAAAGAGAGAATGTTTACTTACTGACACAGGTGACTCCGTCTCCGGCGAATCCAGAGTTACAATTACAAAGATAAGTGCCTCGTGTGTTTGTACATGTAGCGTTTGTGTCACATGGGTTATTATCGCATTCATCAATATCTAAATAAAAGGGAAAATGATTTCACATACCACAGAAAAAAGCTTATCAAACGGCCAGTTCCGCAAGAATAACAGCAAAGATTTCTGTAAAACTATAATAAGTATTAGCTTTTTTCATTTGTTCTTTTTTCTGTGTTGTATATAGTTCAGTGAAAGGCCAAACCAAGTACCTTATTTTGAGAGAATTTCGTTTCGTCTGGATCAAGGCCATAAACCAGTCATTGACTGGTATGTATGGAAAAATAAACTACAGCCTCACCTGCACATGTTAATCCATTTCCTATGAAACCTGTTTTACAAGTACACGTGAAAGAGCCAGGAGTGTCAGCACAGACCGCATCAACACTACAAGGACTCAATGTCGTACATTCGTCGATATCTTAAATAAATAAAAAAATTTATATAAAAACGGGTTCATCCTTCAGAGAAATTGAATTTAAAAGTTGTATCAAAATTTGCAGCATTGATGTATCATAAAAACTAACGGTTTTTTAATAGATTTTAATGGCTCAATAATTAGACACTTACTTGTGCAAGTAAATCCATCTCCTTTATAGCCTGTGTTACACGTACACGTGAAAGTACCTGGAAGATCATCGCACTTGGCATTTGGGTCACAAGGATCTGTCAAACACTCGTTGATATCTGTTGATGATAAAAGCAGTTTGTACTGATATTCTTAGAAAATGCCATGAAATTACTCTTCAATATGTTAATTTTAGAAACACAAATACATATACTTAACAGTATGTCTTAAAATTTCACTACTCTGCATACTCTTAGTCTATACTTACTAATACAAGCGAATCCATCTCCAGAATAGCCAGGATTACATGTACATGTAAATGATCCTACGGTATTTGCGCATGTTGCTGAATTATGACATCTGTTCGGATCCAAGCATTCGTCCACATCTGCAAAAAACATCGTCTTAAACTCGTGTTATGAACTTAAAAACTGGCAAAAGCAAATATGAACCAACAAACCCAGGTAAAAAAAAACCTTGTATCAAAAAAGGTATGCTGCAAATATTTCAAATTAAACCGTATTACCTAGACAGATGAAGCCATTTCCGGCATACCCGGTATTACAGGTGCAGGTAAACGATCCATCAGTGTTTTTACAAGTGGCGAATTGATGACACGGATTGCCGTTACATTCATTGATATCTGAACAAAACAGGTAAATATATTGGTAACAAACAAGGAGCAGCGTGGTCTTTAAAACAGTCCTAACAAATAAGATGAAACAAAGAACCTCTGCGCTTTGTCACACATGCAAACTGTCCTGAGGAAGGCTTAAGGTCGGAAAGACCAGAGATTTTCCTATTTTAGGCAATTTCTTCACCATATTTATAGAAAAACTTGATATTTAAGAACGTAGAAGGCTGTGCGTTCTGGTTTCTGAAGAAAGAATCAATAACCTAAAGGTCCGTTCAAACGACCCAGTTTTGTTGGATCCAATTTCCTTCTGGCGGATGTTTAATAGTCTGTTGACTTGCAATGTATGTGGGCAGCAAATCAACGTAAACCAACGTAGTATTGCTTTATCAGTAACAGACTTCATTCCATACGTCAAAAGTGAATTGGATCCAACAAAATTAGATCGTGTGATTAGACCTTAAAACAGCAGTGTTTGATTTGATTTTACTTAATGCATTTTATTTTACGTTAAATTCATCTCTTTCCTCTTTCTGAATGAAAGTCTGGTTTCTTGGAAACATTCAGCATGGATCGAACGTTTGCTGCACTCACCATTACATGTTGTTAAACCGTTTCCAGCATAACCAGGTTTACAGCTACAGTTAAAGCCTCCAAATGTATTTGTACAGATTGCGTTTACATGACAAGGGTTTCTGTTGCATTCCCCGATATCTAAAAAGCAATTGGAAAATGAAATAGTTTGTGCCCGTGAGGTACGTCAGGTGCGGATTAACTTGATTAGTCCATTTACTGACGAGATCTCTATTAAAAGAAACCCGTGATGTGGTGATACCAGACGTACCGGTACAGTTGACCCCGTCTCCATTAAAGCCTGCTTTACATGTACACTCAAATGATCCAGGTGTGTTCGTGCAGATTGCTAACGTATCGTGACAATTGTCAGTTCCAAGTGTACATTCATCATCGTCTACAAGTGAAAAATTAAGAACAGGAAGTCACGTTAGCAATAAATTTATAACAGATTTCCTCACTGCCCTCAAAACATTTTAATCAATTCTGTTTAACAACTATAATTTGGCTTTAGATAATTACTTTCAGTGTGCATTTAAATTTTAGCCTAATAGCAATATTTCGGTGGCAGAATTACGTGACAGGTATTATAACGAACGTACAAAGGAAATATCTTACCAACACACACACGCCCATTTCCAGAGTACCCAGGATTACAAGCACAGGTATAAGAGCCCTCAGTGTTTGTGCACGTGGCAATACCCACAGCACAGTTATCAAGATTATTAAGGCATTCATCAACATCTAAATGATGCATGCATATAAAAAGCATGTCAGGAAAGATACATCGCAG
The DNA here is from genome assembly GCF_004324835.1 of Dendronephthya gigantea. Lineage (NCBI taxonomy): Eukaryota > Metazoa > Cnidaria > Anthozoa > Malacalcyonacea > Nephtheidae > Dendronephthya > Dendronephthya gigantea. Next base: position 1,922,019 of record NW_021163010.1, on the reverse strand, counting down.
GTCTTCTATAGGGTATTTTAACACACGTTCAAATTGGGATCAATGTTAGTAGGAAATAAACTGAAATTAATAACTCTGCCCTAAATGGGTTTATTCATCTCAATGGGTTCCCCAAAAAGCGGAGTGTATAAACTAAATTTACTGTGCAGGTAAATGACAGGAAATTCTCGTTTTCGTGTTAAAAACAATTACCTCGACAGTTTACACCATCTCCTTCATACCCTACATTACATCGACATTCAAATGAACCGACGGTGTTGGTGCAGGTGGCAAATTGATGACAGTCATCAGTATTCCGATTGCACTCATCAATATCTGTTGTCAAAGAAAAGTGAATAATTAGTAGTTTCAACCGGCTTTATTACAAGCAGTCATTTTTTGTGTGCAGTTGTTTGTCATGAAAACGCATGTCATATTTAATTCAAGTTCATTTTTAAATGGGTTACCTGTTTACTACAAAAAAGTGCATGATTACGGACGTGACATACCATTACAAGTTCTTCCATCTCCAGTGTAGCCTGTATTACAGATGCACTTAAACGATCCTTGTGTATTTGAACACTGTGCATTGCTGTGACAATTATCTTGGTTTAATAAACACTCGTCAATATCTACAATTTAAGATATATATTAAATGAACAAGCAACATATATTTACTGTGCACTATTTCTCTACCCCCAAATTTCTGCTTCGAGAGGACAAAAATTTCACTTCCTATATATACCTCACTTTTTAAAAATTGGTGAACATTTTTTATAATTATAGACTTCAATGAATATAAGTTTTCATAGATGCACACGGTTCATCCACAATAATATATACCTGAACAAATGACTCCATTTCCATTGTATCCTGTTTTGCAGGCACATTGGAATGATCCCACAATGTTGGTACAGTTGGCGTTGGTATGACAATTGTCCATATTTCTTCCACACTCGTCAATATCTAAATAAAGTTGCGCGGATTATATCAGTTAAACGGCTATGGTTATTACTTTATATTTCCAGGTAATATTGCTTTGTTGCATATCATATCATGAAATCTTTAATCTGAAGACTTCAGCAATCTTATTTTGACTAAAGTTATATACATTCATAACATATTCGCTAACTATGTAAAGCGTTCGTTAGCTGACCATAGAGAATCAGTTCCATATAACTGCTGCATATCATATGCGTCACCTACCATCACAATTGGTACCATTTCCTTCATAACCAACGTGACAATTACAGGTAAAAGAACCAATCGTGTTCGTGCAATCAGCTTTCACGTGACAATTGTCAGTATTAGCTGCACATTCGTCGATATCTAAAAAATACATCATATAAGGTATGAAGCTGGTGCAAATAAGAGACAACCTCACAGTCACATTTATAGTCTTTTGCTGCTTTACAAATCTGGCATCGTGTAAACGAGTCCCAGATTAAACAAAATTTGAATAACAGCTTACTAGCCCACCTTCGCAGTATGTACCATTCCCAGCATATCCAGTTTTGCACACGCAGGAAAATGCCCCGAAGCTGTTAAAACAATTGGCATGTATATGACAGTTATGTAAACCAGAATCGCATTCGTTGATATCTGAAAAACAAAACCAGAACGTTTCATTTCGCCAAAAAATAATTTTGTACATAATAATTTTAAGCAGCTTTTCTTAAGCTAAATTGTCTCTCGATATTGCATTAGTTTCTGTATACTTACCAACACAGACACCGTTTAGTAGCCTTAAACCGGATCCACACTGGCATATGAACGATCCCTGGGTATTAACACAAGTTGAGGAGCTTGGGCAGTTGTGAATTGCACGTGCACACTCATCAATATCTGTTAAATAAAGCAGAGATTGGCATTTTATTTACAACTAAAGGTCCAGGTATTATTACACTATTGTATAGGACCTTAAAACGTCATGCGAGAAACTATTGCTTCTTCTCTTCTCTCTCCCTTTTTTTGTTTCTTAATACATTGTCTTACTAGCCAAGACAAGGAAGAACTAGTTCTACCCCGAAATTGATAACAAGTCCAATGTTACTTGCAGTACAGTGAACTGATAGACGTTGCACAACGATCAGAAAGCGGATAAGAGACTGTTCTTACATAACATCATTTCACATCTCAAATAATTGTATTCATCCCAAATATGGTTTTACTATTTACGTAACCGTTGTACAAAAGACTAGTTGATGGGAATATTTTTTTGCTTAGTCTTGGGAAATGTTGGAAAGCCAAGAGTCGGGCAGTATTACTACCATTCTATGAAAATTCTATGACTATAACTATCTTGCTCCAGCGCTAAGTCATCAAGACTCATCATACCTGTGCAACTGGCTCCATTTCCTTCAAAACCAGTCTTACAAGTACAGGTAAAGGATCCTCTTGTGTTTGCGCAATTTGCGTTGGGATCGCAATTATGTGTACCCAATATGCACTCGTCGATATCTACAAATTATTATCATACAATATTATTTCTTAAATCACTGATTTCACAAGTCGGATATGACAAGTTTCATTATATTCTGTTCGTTTAAGTCATTTCTCTGAGTGTTTTGACCGCGTTCATAAAATTTTTACAATGGCTTGCTGATCCAAAATCCAAACATTGCTTTTGTATTTGTGTGTTTTCTCTACTAATATTTGGAGTATTTTTAGGTTGACTTATTAGTTGGTCTCCGTTTTCATGCCATTTGTTGGTTAATTGTTCAAAGATTCGTCAGTCGCTCAAACGACTGGAAACGTTTAAGATAAATCAAAATAAAAAAACTATACCTGTGCATGTTCTGCCATCTCCACTGAAACCAACTTTACATCTACAAGTATAACTTCCCATTGTATTCTCACAAATGCCATCTGAACTACATGTGTCTATATTCGTCGCACACTCATCAATGTCTTAAAAAAAGAACTGTTCTGTGAAAAAAACGGGTCTCCGTTTGAAAACAATACAATAAAAAGGAGATTTAGGAGGAGAACTCTGCCATCTTAATAAAACATATGTTTACCTGTACAAGATACTCCATTGCCTTGGAATCCAGTCTTGCACTGACATGTAAATGAACCAATGGTATCTGTACACGTGGCGTTCACATGACAGTTGTGAATTCCAAGAGCACATTCGTTGATGTCTATAAGAAAGTAGTATATTTTTATAATTCAAAAAACGATGACAACAGAGGGTGTCAATCGAGTTAACGGATGATGGTTCCTTTCTGCATCTTAGCGTGTTGATAGCAAAATATTGACACTGACTGACAAGCGTATGAGCAAAGTGAGGGAACATAAACGAGATTGTAAAGTTGTAAATGTAAACGATCAAAACTACAGAATAAGCGTTCACATGCAGTATTTATTTCGGCTCGTGTTTCGCGCGCTTTTCTTAACTTTCGCAACGTTCCCGTTTTGATCAGGCCATCCAAACCATTCAGTAATTGTATAGTCTTGCTTAATAATTGCATGACCTTAAATGTCTAAAATTGGAATTATACAATTTAAGATTGGAACTTCTATACACGTGAAGGAATATCGGTCAGTGATCCATCGACTAAACCATCTCGCCGAGAATATAGCTGAACAAACTTACTGTCACAAACGACTCCATTTCCAGAAAAGCCAGGTTTACAAGCACAGCTGAAATTACCAGGATTGTTTGTACACTGAGCATTAGCGTCACAATTGTCAGTTTGTTCTGCACACTCGTCAATGTCTAAATAAATATCAATCAACCCATTAATGTGTTGAGTGTCAAATAACTTTTAGTATCGATCAATCATCGTTTTCAAAACAGTTTGTACTTTTAAGCCTGACTTTCATATGTCATAATTTATCGACGATGTTTTACGACCCGTTATCGAATTTTTCGCACCAGTGACCTCAGACAAAGGGAATCCCAGATTCTTGGGACAAGTGTGAACAAGGTTTTAAGCCTGGACTACAGGGTGTATAAAAACCCCCGCAAATTCAGATAGGTTCGCTTCTATTTAATAACAAGAGCTCGTAGGCCCCTGGAAATTATTAGGGTTGCAGTTCTTTCTATGCACCCTGAATACCGGACGGTGCATGAAAATGACTTGTTCACGACAACTACGACTAAATGGAAACCAGGCTCAAGCTCAACATTCACTCTCACCACAATCGAGAAGCGTTCAGCATTCTCCCACATCACGACATCAGGTTATTGACCGTATCTTACTCACCTACACAAGTCCTTCCGTCTCCACGGTAGCCGTCATTGCAAGTACAAGTGTACGATCCCTTGACATTGAAACAACGTCCATTTTGTCTGTCACAGAGATCGGTGCCCTGTGCGCACTCGTCAATATCTGCGTGAAATACATACATCACATTTCAATCTTTTTTCCCTTTCGTCAAATTGGGACTTCCAGCCACGATATTGGCTATGTTACATTTGAGCGCAAAGGCGAAACCAAACCCAAAAAGTAAAGCAATATAATATTTGTAAAACGCCCTTAATATACAGCTTATTCTTGCCAGTTTTTTTTTAATAATTATCATAATTTGACATTTCTATTTTGATTGGCTAAAATTATGCATGACTCATAGCTACATACCTGTACATACAAGACCGTCTCCTGTAAAACCTGGTCGACAAGCACAAATGAATGAGCCTTCTGTATTGGTACATGTCGCATTCAAATGACAATTGTCTAAATTGAGCTGGCATTCATCGATATCTACGAAAAAGAAAAAATAAAACCAAATTAATGAAACCCGAACACTCCACCCAAGTCACATAGTGTTGGGCAAACATTGAAACAAAAACGTCAGAAATTTTTAAAGACAAATAAAATATGTGGCAAAATACAAACCTGTACACGTCACTCCATCCCCTGTGTAACCAATCTTACAGGTGCAGATAAATGATCCGATCGTATTAGAACAAGTTGCTTGACCGTCACAGTTGTCAGTTCCAAGTGCGCATTCGTCAATATCTTAAAAAAGCGATAAGAATTGTAAGAAAATGTATGGTGTTCATTTCGTGTCTCCCGTGACTGTTTAATAACAAAGAATTCAAGTACACGGTGAGTCGAACTTATGACTGGTTTGGTTTACCAGAGAATACCTTGATGTCTAACATGACGCGCGATTAAAATGCATTTCTCTCCCCAGGAAAACATGTTTATTATATTAATTATTCACTACAACCAATCTCTGTCAAATCACAGCCGCTGCGCATGTGCAACAAATTTGAAAGTTTTTATGTTGAAAAAAGCGACAAAACACGAAGTGTATAATACCTACCAACACAGTTGGTGCCATTTCCACTGTATCCAGCATTACAAGCACATGAAAAGGACCCAGGGTTGTTGTTACATGTCGCTCGGGTGTTATGACAATTATCTGTATTACTAGCACATTCATCGATGTCTATATGAAAATATGATCGTTAGCGGTGTTCTATAATAGTTACATAGAATGAATACGACATGCACCAAAGAGAGGACTGGTCTGCTTGGAACATATACAAAATATTGAAAATATAGATATAGTAAGACATTGCGATGAAGGCTGGCAAATCCTTTATCATATTATTATCTTACAGAAAGACAGCTTCAATCCTGGTCAAAACATTGACGACACTCAGTGTTAATTGACACTACAGTCAGTAGTCGCGGAATATATTTCAAAGTCTCTCCCTTTCCCCCAAAATCAATGTTGGGTGATGTGTTAAAACTCATTCAAGCATTTAGCATGGACTCAACGTTGATTAGGGTGGCAAGGAAGAAAATCGAGGAAGAAATGTTGATGTTTTGCGTAAAACACTACAAATCATTTAGAGTGTAGTCAATGGTTTTGGCCAGGATTGTAGTTCACAATCATCAAGATCATAACTTACCAATACAAGAAAATCCATTTCCAGTCCAACCAACGTTGCACGCACATGTGTAAGATCCATGGTTGTTTGTGCAGCTAGCTTGAGTATGACAGTTGTCAGTATCTAGGACGCATTCGTTGATATCTAGAAAGTAAAAATTTTAAGGATTTGAACTGGAAGAAATGACAAAAATGAAATTACGCCAAACAATTATGGGGATAAAACGGCCTTCCCTAAAGTGCACAATATATTGAATTTTTCATATCGATAAAAATGTTTAAGCCTGGTTAAGCCTAGTCCTCGTAGGCCTCGTAGGTGACAAATGAAAACCAGGCTTCAAAGACTCACGTAGAACATGACACGTATAAAATATAGCTATAATCAGAGTAAGGTTTGAAGCAACGATTATTAGCAAATGTTAATCATTTTTTTAGATTTGGTGTATTATAGGTCTCGGACATTATAAACATCTCCACTGGCTATTAATACAGTAGCTACCTTCAAAATATATATGACCTGCTCCAATCGCAACCCGGTACCGTGTACCCGGGGCCTAAGACTGCCTAAGGAATTCCAGTCGTAATATCGGTGATAAAATAGCTCTGCTCGTGTTTTAAACATGCAGTCACAATACCAACCTGTACATGTTTTTCCATCGCCTGTAAAACCAGTTTTACAAGCGCACCTAAATGAACCAATCGTGTTTGTACACGAAGCCTCGTTGGTGTTAGGATGACAGTCGTGAGTACCAGTTGTACACTCGTTAATATCTTGAAAAAAAAGTTTAGTGATTAACTTTCAATAACAAAAAAATACGACACTGACAGGGAAAGGTAAAGACAGAAATCCTTTTGTCATACTGATGACACAGATCGGCCCACCACATTGGCATATACTATTGTACAATTCCAAAGTTTAAAGACTGCAAAATCGTATTGTGTGTCACAATGACTTGCACAAAAAGCAAAAATAAATACCACCACAAATGACTCCATTTCCAGTAAACCCAGAATTACATTGACAAGTAAACGAACCAAATATGTTAGTACATGTGGCATTAACATGGCAATTATGTAGATCGAGAGTACACTCGTTTATGTCTAAAATAAAAATAAAAACAAAACTGAATCTGAAGATTCCTATACGGATGAAGTGGACGAGCAATGGTAAGCAATGCTTTTATATCTGCTCTATCTATTCGGTACAAAATACGTAGCGTAGCTAATTTTCTCACGTGGGTAAGAGATGTAATATAGATGGAGTACGTGCGATTTTGGTTATAACTGTAAATAAGCTATATTCAAACAAGCATTTTTCCTTGATAGTACGAAAGAAGAACCCAAGTATCATTGTCGTCGTCTGTATAATTGATTACTCGACCCACCATTACAAGATAGACCATCTCCACTATAACCAGCCCTGCATGTACAAGTGAAACTTCCTTGTGTATTTGCACAATTAGCATTTTGACCACAGTTATCAATATTTAACAAGCATTCATCAATATCTTAAAATGAAAAGTATATATTTATTGTTAATTAAAAAACAAATGGAAGAGTATTTACTACATTTTATAAAATTGAAACTGTAAAGGTGAGGAATAAGTAACATCCATCAATAATTAGCAATACCCTCTATACTGTATTTGTTGTCTTTATCAATAAGACAAGTTATTTCCAAAGGGAATATAGTAGCATATATCTTCACATTAAATTCATTAGCAACAGCGTTTAAGTGTAAAAATGGTTTCGCTAAAAAACTTACCTATGCAAGTTCTTCCGTCTCCAGAATAACCTGTCTTACACTGACACGTGAATGAGCCAATAGTGTTTGCACAGTTAGCATTCGTGCTACAGTCATCAGTCTTTAATACGCATTCATCGATATCTAAATGAAATAAACAAATTGTTCTATTAATGAGATATATTTATTATACCGGGTAGGTTTAGGGTATGATAGGGAAGAGATCAAAACACAAATTGAGTTTGAGAGTCTTGACCTGTACAAGTTCGTCCATTTCCAGAGAAACCAGTATGACAAGTACAAGTATATGAACCGACTGTGTTGGTACAGTTTGCGTTAGCATCACAAGGGTTCGTGGAACATAATTCTACAATAACAATAAAATTTCATAACAATAAACATGTCTCCCTTATGGAATTACATGCTTTTAAGTATGCGAAATAAAATTATTTGAATATTCCAACTTTTTTAATAAGAAGCAATATCCTACTAACCACAAATAGTTGGCGTGGAATATTTTAGTGCCAAAGCAATCCTATGAAGAGGCCAAGAGACGAAATTGCCACAAAGGCGGAACGAGCTAACATTTCTCCAGCTTATTCCAAACAGGAAAGATGTGAATTCAGATGACCATCCATACATGCAACGCAACTGTTCTGCGGTCAGTCCAACGCGATTCTGGATTGTTTCACCAACAGTTTCACTGTCAATATTTCCAAATGTTGTTCCAAGTCTCGCTAACAAATCTTCAAACTTTTCCGTTTCCAAAACGATCTTTTTATTCATCAGTGGTACCGCTGAGCTTTGATACAGTGTTTGATACCCAGACATGGTTCTTTGGTATATTTCTGATACTGTGGTACCCAAGCATGACGCCAAATGAGTTACTGTGATTACAAAGGTACTGGGTGCGCTACCCGTTTGAACTCTAATTGAAGATGTTCCATCTGCAAGTGCCACAACTGAAACACCACCTGTTCCTGCTGTAAGATTTGTCGAGAAAGCTATTGATAGTTGATCAAATGATTTCTCAATAGCTGCTTTTACCAGTCGGTACCATTCAAATGAGGGAAGATTAATGGCAACATATTTGTCCACGCCTGCTGGATTAAACTTGCTTAAAAATTCAACAATATCGTATCGCAGATATAACGCTTCAAATACGAGACTGTGAGCCTCTTGTATCGTTAAATCGTCGATTTGAGCTTCAGTTTGTCCTGTTAAGGAGGCGAGACCGGATTTTGAAAAGCCATACGTTTGCAACAAGAGTGAAAGATATTGCTGATAATTGTTCTTCATAATGTTACTCAATGCACCAGTACTATTTAAAGTTCTGATTGCGTACGCGATTTGTGGAACCGAATAGGTGAGGATTTGAACATTGGAGAGGCTTTGGGCCAGTTGAACTTGAGAAACAAGAGGAGTCTCCATCCAAATACCTTCAGAAATTGTGAACAGCAACTGATAAAAATTAAACCAGCTACTAATACCACTTGCGTTTCTTACAATGTTTAAAATATTTCTGTCCGTGATCGTAGCAAGATTGAATCTGACTTCATCTTCACCCAAAGATCGAGATAAAACAAAGGCAACATTACATGAAGGAAGTGTAGTTTGATATCCAAATATTGTCTTAGATAGATCAAAGGCAGAGCCAACAGTTGAAAGAGAATTGCATTGAGAGAAATAACTGGACAACATTATATTTTCTATGGCGAAAAGCTGTGCCGATTTCCATCTGTATAATATCTCAAGATGACGTACTGAGAACTTGCTTGTAGTATTTGCATAGTACGCCATAGTCTTAGATAGCCATTCAGCAACCGTCATTCCTGCTATAGCAACGGAGAACGATTGATTTTCAAACAGATTCTTACGAGCAACCAAGTCGTCAAACGCGGGGAAAAATATGTCATCGAGTTGATTCATGTTATAGCCGTACAATGTTTCATTATTTGTGTTTAAAAGTTCCGCCAGTTCGGAGACAGTTACACCAAGTTGATCAGCACGGCATTTTATAGCCGCAGAAACGATATGTGGTACAAATGAAGGCCATTGGTCATTGATCACCCTTAAAGACGAAAGATTCAGCATTTGTTCCAAGACTGTCATGTTGAAACAAAATTTCTTCTCCATTGCTTCAACAGCAAATGCGTGAATTTCTCCAATTGTCTTGTCCCCCAAATTTGTTAAGTTCCTCATGGTAAGATCAGTGTAATTTGTAAGATCTTCATTCTTCACGGAATAACAAACCGTGCAGTTATATAACTTTTTTGTCTCGAGCATCTGAATTGTGAGATTACCTCGGTCAAGCAGTACGTAAGCGTCTTGAATTATTGTATCAAGAGTAGAGTCCACAATAACATCGAATGGACTTATCCCCTCTCCTACGCTCCTTGGTGTCTGCCAAACATCATAGGTTGTCACTTTATCAAAATATTCTTGGTTAAGACTTTTAAAACCGTTGAAAGTTGGTGCAGGAAAGGAATTTATAGGTGCACTCAATATAGGGACACGAAAGCCCCCAAAGACACTTCCCAAAACACTCAACAACAAAAGTGAAGAGAGCAACATCATTTCTGAAACAATAGTATAAAGAAACATATATAAAGAAACTTATATTAAGAGACATTATTAGGGTTGCAAATTTCGCTGTTTCAGGCGTTTAACCATGCACCTGATTAGGGATTTAGTCAGCTACAGGGTGTTTAAAAAGTATATTCTTTGAAAAAGTACCCCAAAGTGCGATGCGCGCGAAGTGTTCTCAGCATCGCATAGTGATAGCAGACGTGCATAATTTGGTCTTAGAGGCAATTCATTTAGAAACATTAAATGCTGGCTTTTTTATTCATATGATTATTATTTTAAACAGCCTTGCGGAGAGAAATATACGCCTCCCTAACACAATTCGTCGCACAGTTAAAATATGGACTGTGCATGCAAAATATATAGAGACCGTTCTACGCGTGAACCAACACGAGATCCGCTTTAAAACCATAATTTTCTTCCGTTTTAATTCTATTCGAATAAGTTTCCTTCACATCACCAAACATTTAATAATTCCATGTGCAGTTTAAATACACGAATTTAATCCTTGTAATTATGTTCAACATTTAACCTTAATCAACCACAACGCTATAATCTAAGATCTATTAATCTCAAGGATTTATGCATGCATCTATTAAATGCAAATCACAAGTCGTTCTGCATGAAGTGTTATAGCATTTCACGACAACGTAAAAAAAACTACGGAATTTGGTAATTTTCTTTTTAAATTTGGTATAGCAATCCTAAAGACCAATGACATGCACATGTAAACATTCAACTTTGGCAGTGGTAAATAATTTAGGCCTGTTTCAGACGTCGAATTTTTCAAGTGCGGAACCAAATGTTGATTACGTAACAGATGTTTAAGTTTAAAAACCGGTGCACACTAGAGCTATGTGCTTAGCAAAAAGTCATTCGCGGCAATTGGCTTAAGCCAGTTACTCTGATGTGCGGGCGACTTTTCCGGCGACTTTTGGCACGAATGACCAAAGTCGCCGGAAAAGTCGCCCGCACACGACAGCAACTGGCTTAGGCCATGCAATGGCCACGAATGACTTTTTGCTAGGCACATAGCTCTAGTATGCGCTGGCCTTAAGTTTGCATTTGATTTGGCACAGAAAAAGTTCGACGTCTGAAACGGGCCTTACTTTTGCCACTACTGAAATGTTTAATATAATATACACTTACCAGTATTTCAAGATCAGTCCCTAATACGATAATGTTATTTTCATACAACCCAAGGGGAACTAGGCAGAAATCTGCGTAGGAATGACTTTGAATAATTTTCTACTTCATGAGTAAAGACAGCAAAAGAATGCATTGTTTTATTTACTCCTACTGCTTTCAATTCTTTACAGCGTATCCGATGATTGTTCTAGCGTTTTTACTTTCGACTCTATTTTATTATGATTGTGTTTCTATAGACGTTATCGTCTGTAGGCACAATTTTTAATATACCTGCATGCATGATGGCATGTATAGCTTTATATATAGAGCAATATAGACTAATTACAGTTAACTTATGCCATCAATACTTGTAAACTGAGATATTTTTTAGTTACTATTAATAAGGTCACTGCATGAGGCGAACTTACCAGACGGCGACGCCAAGTTGGTAATATACTAATAGGCCTCGTTTTTACTGTGCTCGAGAATTTCTTTGTCACTCGTTATACAAATGTTGATAATACATAAAAACGCAAGAAATTAACAAGACAGAAATATCAATCATCTCATGTTAAAAATAAATGGAAAAGGTGCGTATGAACCAGTTATTTTTACCGTGGACACGAGTCTCACAATAGTCTCTCTTAACTTCACGTTTTAACCACATGTAGACGTGTTATTAAGACTGAGCCAACAAGAGTCATTTAAACGAACCGCTGTTTTCTGACTGCTTTCACAACAGAAGTGTCAAATATAGATGCAAGTATAAAAATGTATTCCGGAGCTTACCAGAACTGTCGTGAGCGATACAACGAAGTTGTAACCATATTGGTCTTGGGTATGTCGAAAATTGAGCTTCGGATTTGCCTCTTAAATTTTCACCATCCTCAGTACTTAAACTCCCAATCGAGCATTGATTGGTTGGTCTTAGACAAAAGGATAGTTAGGATTGGTTTATCTGATCAATTTAGAATTAACTGGTCTCATGAAGCTTCATTTGAAACTCAAGGTCAGGACCGACAGATAAACTATCTGTTTAATGTTTTCTCGCATTCATAAGCTATCTGTTTTCTCGCATTCACAGAAAACACAAACCAGGAATTTTTTTGGCCAGAGTCGTCTGCAAGCACTGATATATAAATAAACAAATGAATCCCCTGTTGTCCGCGTTTATACCTAGCCAACACACAGACGCATTTTAAATAGCTTTTCTTCGGTTGAACACATCGTGGACATTAATTTTTCAACCAACAAGCAAACTATTATATGTGAATATATATTTATATATGGCTTCCTAATGTCTATCTGGAAAAGACCACATGCCAATATTTTTTCCTGAAATGTACGTTTCGGCGGCCTAGTAGGGGCATCATTACATATCTCAAATATGAAACAACCCGATAGAGCGTAGGCTGGCAAAAGAAAGGACAAAGGACAAAACAATGAAACGTGCAGGGACCGCGGAGACGGGGGGGCTGGGGGGGCTTTAGCCCCCGTACATCTTGTTAAGTTTCTCTTAAAGTGCAGGAACACAGTTCTCTGAGCTGTTTTATTTATGATTTAGCCCCCCCACCTTCTGATACGCTCCGCGGGCCCTGACGTGTGCGACACAAGTATCCACAAGTATCCACATGTAGTGCTATAGAGTGCATGTTTTAAAATGATAATGGCAGATATATGGTTCTGCGTTCTTATTATTCCCAATTTGTGAGCATCTGATCAAGTTTATCTTTCAAATCACTGGATCATGACGTCATATAGTCACACTAAGGCAATTCCTCATACAGAGATTCTTTGGCTCCCTCACCGCCAGGCTCCTTACCCACAACTGTTACATAAGCTTCTGCCAAATTATTCGCAGACTTATTGCCCGATGAAGCATATCGTTCCTCATTTTCACCTCCTTCCAGAACAGCATAATCCCCCGTATCACCAGAAGCACCAGGTTTGTCTCTGTGTTTTAAACTTTGGTAATTTGCATCAATGGGAACTCTTTTGGAGCTGTCGAGCTGTGCGTATTCTGTTTCCACTGGTTCTTCATAACCACTCTCAGAATAGGGAACCTTTGGCAGTCTTCTGTTTCGTTGATTTTCGCCCACATACGCAGGATTTTCAATTTTACCACTGTTTTGCTCCTTGTCCTGTGGCGACGTTCTCCGATAGAAAAAGCAAGCAACAATCACGATTACTGTTACCAAGACAACCACTGCTGCTGCAACAGCACCAATAATGACTCCTGTGTTACTCTTTGATGACGAAGATGGATTGGATGAGCCTTGGTCCAGGGCGTAAGAAAAAAAATGGAAAAATCATTTTAATTCTATAAGCATAATATTCCCTGACTGCCAACCGTCACAATTTTCGCTGAATGAATACTGTCGGAGACTAATACGAACTAAGCCCGCTGGGGTGGTCGACCCATGTCAAAAATTCAGAAGAATTCAGAAAGTTAAACAACTCCCAACCCCTTACAAACATGAGCGGTGAATAGTTCTCAATTCTCCTGTGCACATGGTGAACTAGTCCACTCCGTAGAACAAGCAGAGCTCGTGTGTAACTGGTCTTTTGGTCCAACTGGTAATTCTATACTGACCTGTACATTTAGTTTTACCATTTCCTGAAAAACCAGGTTTACAGGAACATTTATAGGAACCAATAGTATTTTGACACGTAGCATCAGAATGACATATTGATTGCACAGCACATTCATCTTTATCTGTGGTAGAAAAATGTATAACATTTGCAACATTTCATCACAATTATAATAGATATTAAAGTGTTAATTGTTGATATTGTTGAGATTACCAGTGCACACTACTCCATTCCCGACATAACCAACTTTACAAGTACATATGTAGGAGCCAATGGAATTTTGACACGTGGCCTTGGAATGACAAGGTGATTGTTCGGAACACTCGTCCACATCAGCATCTAAAATAAAAATATGAAACATCAGAAACCTATTGTAATTCTGACTCAATGAAAGTGAGGAACTTAATGAAATTAGGGGGCGGGGGGTGTTTGCAGGAAAGCTCTAGGTACGAGGTTGGCAGATAACTAGAATAGCAGAATTTATAATTTTAGAAAATAAACCATTTGAACACAAGAACTGGTCTTACCACAATTAACCGTTGGTGCATCTTTCACGGCCGTGACAATCTGTAGTAGGGTAAGGTTTGTAAATGAATAGCATAACTTTTTCTCCGAAACTTCACCCCATGTTATTCCTTCAATGCCCGAGATAATAGATTCACCATACAGACACTCTATTTCAAACAACTGAAATCTGATTTCAGTTCTTATTAAATCGGTCAGTAATACATCATCAAGTTCTTTCAAACTCAACCCTTTCTGCGATAAAATTTCATCTAGGCTTTCTGTCTCGAACTGTATCTTTTTCATCATCGTCTTTGCCAAAGTATTGTTGTAAAATTTGTGGTAGTCTCTGAAGTTACTTGAATTGAAAGAATCTTTTGTTTTTTTAAACAAACAGAAATCAATATGATTTATAGATTTGATACTAAAAGAACTTGTAGTGGTTTTAATTGTCTTGAAGTTGTCTGGCTGTAAAGAAATTGAAACGCTGTCTGGATTAGTTTGAAGGCTGTACGAGAATGCCTTCATGACTTGCTTGAAAGATTGCTGTATTACAGCATCGATAATCTCAGGCCACTTTGTAGAAGGCAAAGCGCGTAAATCTGAATCATTTGGAAAGTATCGAGTGTATCCAATTAAGTACGTTATATTATGAACATTATAACGACTTGCAATAACTTTCAGTAACCATTCATGAACTGTAATAATAGTTGTTTGATCTGTGATTGTTTCTCCGTACGCTTTAGACAATTCTTTTCGTGTAAAACCATATGTCGTTAACATGTCGTTAAACATTGGCGCATAGTTTATGTAAACATACACTGAGGAATCAAGAGAAATATAATTGGTTATTATTTCAGGCACAGATAAATCTAGTATTATGTCATCCTGTCCGAGGCCAAAATTATCCCTGGTAATCTCCTGAAGGTGTGGTGTATCAATTAATATTCCGTCTGTGTAATTTAGTTCCAAAATATCAGCAATTTTAATCCAATCCATTTTAGTAACGCGAGAAAAAATCGTCAATACGCTGAGTTCTAAAGGATTTTCAATGTCATCTGTGTTTGATTGTACATATCCAACAGAACTGGACAGAACTAAGACAACAGGGCAACTAAAATCTTGAAGAATTGATTGGGAGATGTGAAACAAGGTTCTGTTCAACGATATTGCATCATTACAAGAGTTATAGCTCTTTAAATTTATAAACTGTAAAGCAAATAACTGGGTACTGTTCCAATTATACAATATTTGCAAATCTCTGGTGGAAAAGTTTGTCGCAAGCTGCGTGTAGTAGTGTAAAGGGAGACTAGTCCAGTACTCTGATCCATCATCATGATCATAATCATCGTCATCATCATCATCATCATCATCATCATCGTCATCATCATCATTAGCGGTCACATATCTTTTTAATTTATGAGTTTCAAACACTTCTTTATCCAAATCAATTTTTTGATAAGGTAGAATTAACTCTGAATCCAATTGGGCTAAACTGTAATCAAGTAAAGTAGCTTCGTCATTTCTCACAAGTTCAGCCAACTCTGAGCGACTTACGGCCAATAAATCAGCTCTACACTGAATAGCATACCAGGCAATATGGGGAAGAAAACTTTTCCATTCACGCAACGTTACATTAAATGATGAAATGCCGAGCTGTTCTTCTATTGATGACATAGTGATACAAAAATGATCGTTTAATGTTTTTACAACAGCTTCGTGCAAACCTCCCAAAGTAATTGCAGGTCGTGTTCGACCGTTCAGTTCTTGCCTTGTTTTACCACTATGATATTCGATCGAAGATATATTCAACACGTAACAATACGAACCACAATGGTAACCATTTAAATTACTTGTATTGAGAATAGAGTCTTCATATAGAATATTTGCCCTGGAAATGATCCTATGAACACTGCTGTTATGGATTCCAGATACAGAAATATTCGTTGCACGCCAAACATCCCAGGCTGTCACTCGAGAGAAAAATTCATTCCGTTCAGCAGGTTTGTAAAATGACGATGTTTTATCGTTTGGTTGAGGTAACTCTTTCAGTGGTGTGATGAACAAAGGTATTCGCAAACTCAAACAGTACGGCAAAACAGATAGATTAACTATCCAACATAAACAAACAAAATATCGCAACCACATCTTCGAGTGGGAATAAACCAGGCGAAAAGGTAAAAACTCAGTATTGATATTCCCAGTAAAATTCAATCAATGCTGTAGCACAGTGAAACAAAAAATTTGCTAAGTCATTTCAATTTCGGCACATTCATAAGCAAACCGTAGGCGTGAACGACATGGGGTAAAGTGAAATAGCTTTCATTCAGCCGTGACTGCAACAATGCAGAGGACCGACATTTAGATCATTCTACATATTGGCATACATTATTGCTTCAATTATATGCATGTGAGCAGGAATCATTAGAATTTCAAAAATAATTTTGCGATAAAAGTTTACCGCTAAGTATTGCATTCCATCGTATAAGATCTAATTATGTTTCAACGGATATTTCCATGGTTTCCGAGCCTTTGGAGTATATAGGTTCATGCAACCATAAAACCTTTGTTCGTGGCACCACTAAACCCAAGAGGCGTTTTACATTATCGATTGTTTTCTTAAATGCAAACCTTGATCCGTGTTTACACTACAGAGAGAGAGTGAAGAAATGAAGAATCTATAGATACTGCACTTCATGTTCGAACTTGCTGCCATGCAGCTTATAGCCATATAGGCGGTTTTAACTGTTACATTATTTAACCTTCCTTGCAACTTGAAATACAAGCATTTCGAAATACAGGCATACAAGCATTTCTCACTGACATTTCTTAGTATCTGCTAAGGTTTTCTTAGCATTTCGAACATGCACCCTTTACATCCCTCAAAATTTTAATTGCATTGCAAGTTGCAAGGAAAATTGCAGTGTAACACTTGACTAAGAAATTCTAGGCCATAATTGTCTGTCATAAATAGCAAAAGATTATCACTACCATACAACAAAAATGATATATAAGTTTTCATTGGTTTTGTTGCATCGTTTGTATATCAACAATGTCAACTTTATATTGAACGTCGCTCTATTGAAAATAAATTACAGCAGCTTGTGTGTACTTGCTCTCCGTTTCCATTATATTGAAACTTTTATCACCCGCGACCTCGCGACGGTACCTGCTGCTTTTAAACTAAATGCTTAGTCATAATGTGTTTATTAGGTTTAATTCTCCTTTTTTCTGTTGAAATTCTTTCCAGATGTGCTGCAGTAGTTTTTGTTGTTCGATTGAACAAAGGTGATGTTGCATTCAACTACGTCTTTTTCTTCGATCTAGCTGAAGCAACTTTGTTGGATTCGTTTCCATCGTTGCCGTCGAAGTCGCAGACCCGTGGCTAAAAAGGGTTAAGAATTTTAGTTGCTCAACTTCAGGCAGTCAATTTATGCATAACATTATTGTTTTAGGGGAAGTAGAATTGTGCTTGTGCTAAAATAGCTCCTTTTCCATAGAAAAATTTTCAGGTGTCTATTGTGCCTGGACGGTATATCGAAGCCTATACCTATACTAAGGAGTAAGGTTTGCTTGGGCAATGCTCATATCTTGACCAGATACTCACACGATCGTTAAGGTAAAAGACGCACCTGCTTTTTCCAAGTGACATACCCGAAAGAGTATTATAAAGAAACATCGACTTTTTGCGGTGAATTTGTTTAAAATGTGTAGCTTCATTTAATGTCTTCAGACTTTCCTGGAAGAGTACCATCGAAGCAGATTTGCACCTGTATAAATTGAATAGAAAATATTGTCACTAGAACGTTCTTCATGTTCTCAATTCGTGTACTCTTATTCCCTATCTATTCTTTATACAAACGCTGAACTGAAGTTTTATATATTGTACTATTCTTTAAAAAGTAGAATCATGAAATAGAAAAATTCAAAGTAGCATGTTACTCGTTTACTGACTTACTTTCGAGTGTTGTCTGTCTTGTGACATGTAAAAAATTCTACTTCTTAACTCCCTTCTTATTTTCCTCTTCTTCCTGCCTTAACTTGTTTCGGAAAGAGCAAGGCCGCACAAGAGGGAGAAATAATTCCTACCTACGCTGTACAAATGGCGGTTGAACGCCAACTTGTGGATTGCAGTACTCAGCGAGTATAACCGACAGCAATGAGAAGTCTGACAATGGCCGGGTTGAAATAACTCTGCCTAAAATGATTTCACAATCACGTCAATCGCGCCTGCTACTGCACTTTTGTACCTATGGACATGCAATCCAAATCTAACGTGATCGGTACAGGAACATGGTGATATGATTTTAAAAACAGTGCTCAAATATAACGGAAATAAGCGAATTTGATTATTTTTTATAGTGATTGTGAATTGTGTACGAAATCCACTGCCACTGGCGAAGGTGAACGATGACACCAAAAAATAATGAAATTATTTCGAAAATATACGGGCAAGGCAACCAGTGTCTAAACTAAAAAGAAAAACTGCAAAAACGGCTTTACCAGCTATAAAATAAATATCGCGGGGACTGAAAGCTATTCGTTGGGTTGTGTTTATACTGCACATGAAAAGATTGAGACAAGACCGTGAAAAAATATGATAGGCTAGCTCGGAGTCTGAGCAGCGGTGCGACCTAGGGCGCTATTATCATTCAAGGTGAAAGAAGTGCACATTATTAATATTTTATTTCAATAATACATTGCGATTATTCTCAATTACTCATGACATTTCACCAAGACTTCTTGCTATTTAACACTACCTTTATAGTTGGTACAGTTTTTAATCAACGACCTGCCAACTCTTCAGTTAATCGGCTATATATATGGAATGTAGAGGTTCAATATGCATTACATAGAATAACCAAGTCCCTGCGTGAATCTATCTGCCTTTTATTTTGAAAAAGATTGAAGTACTGAACTGAAGTACGAAGTACTAAACTATTTCTCATCAACAGCTTTTTAGAAGGTTCCTACCTATTCTGAGAAAGAATCCAAGACACTTCCGTATCATGCAGTACCAAAAGCTCTAAACTGGTTTAAACCTGATTAAATTTTTATGAAATTTTATTCTAAAAATCATGCTTGCTCTATAAAAGTTGGCAGGTCTATGATTAAAAATTACTCCACTGACTGATAAAATGGATATTACACACAAATTTAATGACTAAGCTATTTAAAACTGACTAAAAATACCAGTCCATCTTTGAGAGTGAATTAACTGCCTTGTGCTTCTTGCAACTATTTTAAGCTGTGTTCTAGTAACTCACTTCCCATTGCTATTTCTGTCCCTCAATCTAAATAAAGTTATACATTAATTAGTACATCTTCACTTCTTTTTTGCCTGGGATCTGCTAACTGTGACTAGGAACTAAAACTTTTAGTTAGATATCGATGCAGAATAGGTAATATTATTGTGATAGGTAATTTAATGGGGCATTGACTATATCAAATCCACAATCCTTTATGATCATTCAAAGTTGGACACATTCTTACCTTTTCAATATGGCTTATAGCCTCGATTTGTGGAGCTTGATGTATTTCTTGATGGACCATAACCAGATGAAGACTGGTCATAAGCACCCATTTGACTGTTACTAGTTCCCCCACCATATGCATTATATAATGCAGCTTGGAAATTTGCTGGATTCATACCTGCAGCACCAAACATAGCACTCATTGCATTGGCATATCCTGACATATCGCCCATGTTACCTGCACCTTGGTCACCATACATAGATGAATTTTGAGATCCGTAGCCAATTACACCATCACTTGATGTTAGATTACCAGTATTAGCTGTTTCATTGGAATAATTTTGTTTATAATCACCACCACCAGTTGATGACCCTCTATATGAGTCACTGCCACGACTTTGTCCACCCATACCATCACTACTGCCTCTTGCATTCATCCCCATATTACCCATTCCACCACCCATGTTACCCATATTTCCCATTTGATTCATAAACATGCTCATCATTCCAGCCAAAGCCATTGGATTCATGTTGAATCCACCACCAAAGCCTCCAGAACCTGTATACAAAAGAAAATATGTGATACTATCAAAAATGAAGGAAAAACGTCTGAAAAAAAGATGGATAGAATATAGAAGGATGGTAAAAATATTGCTTCAATTAAACCTATTCTATACATTATTTGAATGTTTCTATAACTAACCTCCTCTAGAACCTCCACCATTATTTCCAAAGAAAGGCATTCCACTACCACCAGACATTCCCCCTTGCATTGACATTTGACCAGCACTACTGTTGTTGCCTCTCATTCTGCTTGAACCTGAAACAAATATCAATATTGAACAATTATCAAATGAGGTTTAGCATAATATGGAAAATGAGCATGGCTTTAAATATCTGCGGGCGAAAAGCGGAGGTGAGAACCACACAATGAGAACCACCATGCACCTTGTCCACAACTCACAAGTCTTGTCTACCTTGATAATGCTTCATACCGTCAAGACAACAACTTCATTGCTACTACATTTTAATGTAAATGATATTCCTGAATAACTGGTTACTTTAGTTTTTTTTTACCACTTGTGACCTGCCAAAGCGGCAAAGCCTGGTGTAACTCAACTTTTCAAATACTGTTCATATATAAACGAACATGTAATAAAAATTTGAATACCAACCTTGATAACTATCACGCGTATCTCGTCTACGATCTTCAAGTTGTCGTCTTGTATATCCATAATCTTTCTGCTCCTTTTTCATCATTGCCATTCGTGTCTCAGCCCGACGAACTTCGACAGTTTTGGTTCTGATTTCAAAATACTTTACAGAGCAGATTTTATCAACGATTTCTTTATCATCAAACATGACAAAACAAAAACCTCGAAGTCTATCGTTGTTTTCTCGATCTCTCATGATCAAAACTTCTTCTACCTTTCCATGGCCTGCTTCTTCACAGAACTTAGTGAAGCAATTACGAACATCTTCCTCAGTTGTGGCACTGGCAAGGCCACCGACAAATATCTTTAAAGTATTACCCGTTTCCTCGGCTTTAGACGATTGTGCAGTTTCTTCTTTAGCGACTGCACGCTTCGGCTCGACTTCTTTGCCATCGAGGATATGTGGTTTCGCTTCCAAAACCGCATCGACAGATTCAACGCTTTCGTATGTAACAAACCCGAATCCTCGAGACCTTCTTGTATCGGGAAAACGCATAACGACAACATCGACTGTTTCGCCCCAGCGGGAGAAGTAATCTTTAAGACTTTCTTCGGTCGTATCAAGATTTAAACCACCAATAAATAGTTTTCGCAGCTGCTCAGTGTGAAATGGAGGCATTTTTAGAAAACGTTTGTTGCAAATTTATCTTCTATTGTAGTTCCAAATGTTCTAAATTGTGTTTCAAAACACGCCGAATTTTGTTGTAAAGTACGCTGAACACGCTTTTCAGTGACTGCACTCGCAACTTTGATAGTCTGATACATCCTAATTTGGTTTAACTTACCATATAAGGAATGATATCAAGTCTTGTGACCACTTGTGACAAACTCTTACCCAGAGCCCGCGATCCAATGGTCTTGTAAAAAAGCGGATGCGGATGACGGGCAAACGAAATACGTTCTCAGCGAGCAGCTTCGCCTTCGCATCCACAATCTCGTTTCCTGAACCTGCAATCACGAGCACAGGGAAAAAGATTGACTAAGGCAAGACGCTCTTCAAGACTTCAACACACCATAAATTGGGATACATTTATTTACCGAGAGTACGATTATTGAAGGCGACGAGATTACGACACCCCTCGCACGTCACCTCCGTTTTCAGAGTAGTGTTTCAGTGAAAGATTACAGTTTTTGGTCGTTAGCTACCACCTTCCTTTATAATATTCGCCATACAAAATGGCGAATAAGAGGAAAGTCAGAGGTGAAACTGAAGAATTAGTCAACACCCGCAACGATATACAGCAGAATATGGACAACGATTCAGCATCAGGCTACAATCCGGTATTTGTCAATTCACTCACGTATGTTGGAACGTTGGCATTTTTTATTCTCTTCTTAGAATTACCCAGTTTGCCAACACTTCCATACCCACTTAATGGATCCATGCTTGTATCGAACGATGGTGACTTCGCTAAGAATACAAACGTGAAATATCTGTTCATAACCTTGTGGGCAATACATTTTATCCGACGAACACTAGAAGTGTTATTCGTTCATAACTATAAACGGCGTATGCCGTTGGTCGAAAGTGTTGGTGCGCCTATCTATTACTGGTTCTTTGCTATCTGGATTGCTTGGTCAATGCGTTATAAATCAGGTTATGAGCAATCATTTATGATTCTAGTGATACTGGGGAGTGTAATATTTGTTATTGGTGAAATAGGTAACTGTATTTGTCATATCCAGTTACGTGGATTCCGAAATGAAAAGCACCCGAATTATATTTCCAGCTCATCCGGCCATGTACTTCCTCATGGGTTATTGTTTAATTACGTGTCATGTCCGCATTATTTCTTTGAAATCGTCACATGGATAGGATTCTTCTTTGCAACGTGGACATTGGCATCTGTCTTGTTTCTCCTTGCGACTATTCTCACATTAGTCACCTATGCATACAAGAAACATAAAGCTTATGTACACGAATTTCACGGCAACGATGGAGGATATCCTCCAAACAGAAAGGCATTAATTCCCTTTATCTTTTAGTATATTTAAATGTTATATATCTTTATGCTGGCTTGCGTGACATCTGTTAGTTTACAAAGTTTATGTAGAATCTATTATTAGTATACTACCTTAGGTCAAATATGAGCTGACTTAATTAATTGTATGCATGCTTTTAAATCATAGATCGATTTTTGTTTGCCATTTAAAAAGCATTAACTAGGAATTAGGGTAACCCTTGCCCTATGACATAAAAAGAAAGCAGTCTTCGTATATGGGCCGATAACTGGAACGGCAATGGATTTGACAATTAACTGGAAGTCTGGAACTGTTCAAAGACTGTATATTTTTCGAAATTTATTCTCATGTAATGACGTTACATTGTAAAAATTTGATTAAACACCCAGAATTGATGAACGACAATACACATGAAAATGAATTTTAGACATAAGGTAACATTAACAACGACAATTAATACACTTAGTTCTGATCTCATCACTTAGATTAATATTTATAAAGCAGTGACATGCTTATAGTCGAAATATTTCCAAAGAGATTTTATCTACATGGATTTGCCTCAGGTCTTGAAAATTTGCTTCAGGCAGTTTCTTGAATGACATAGTTTTCGTATTCAACTTGATATAAAACAGACGCGGATGCATGCAGCAACCCTCGCTCTTAAAAGATTTGGTGTTCAGGGCTATCCTATAAATATTTTTCCTGGCTGTCTACAAAAAATTTATCTGCTCTTTTAGCTTAGATATTTTTCGACCAAAAGTCAATAATTATTTATGCTCGTCACTAATAAATTCGTAATGAGGTTGTCCAGTCCAATTTGGACGCTAATGGCTAAAACGGATGGACGAGCGGAAGTTTATGATAGGGTAAGGAAGTTTATTAATACGTGAAGATAAATGTCCAATGACCATGGATGTGGTTGTTTGTTGATTTTACGTTATAAAGACCTTCAAAATTTGCACAACGTTTTACACCTCCTGCTAGTCCAACCCTTTTAGCCAGGCCAAATTAAGAACCGAGAAAAGTAAGGGCGACTTTGCGTCCAGCTTATTAGGAAACTGCCGGAAATAGTCTCTTGCATGAGAACACCTCCGTCAGCTGCGACATTCCCTGTGAATTCCCACGTGGAACATTGTCAACACCATAGCTGTCTGTCACGTGAACACTATTGCTCTGTTATCACGTGATAACATCGTTTCTGTCATAACTATCGCTGCCTCCCACTTGCTCTTAACCTGTGAAAAAAATGAAAATAGAACCGTTACGATTTTCAAGTTCTTGAATTTCAGATGTTTATGATTCGCATTCAAAATTAAGTCACTGAATCCTTCAAAATAAAGTTACTACAAGTTTGAGACTGGTGTAATTGAAGAAATTTCAAGTTCATGCATGGCCATCATCTCAATATTGCTGTTTAATAAACGAAAGCAATCGTTGAAGTTTCCTGGATCCTGGTTTGGATCAGTGGCGTTCCAGGGTAATGCGATATCTAATTTGCAATCACATTAATAATATTCTTGTAATTTCTTATTTCTATTAACTGTGATTACCCCTAATCTGCCACTGGTTTGGATGTTCAAAACCTTATAAAATTACCACATTACCTTCTCATAATGTTCAAACTTTAACGTCGTGTATTCTATAAATATTTCACGCAACTCTAGTTCTTTCTGATAGTCGAAATGATACAGCTCATCCGAAAGATTCTTGTACATCATTTCCAAGTGTGCTTTGGCAGCAAGGTAATTAGAGTTCGCCTGGAAATTAAATATAACCGCATTCAACACAACATATTAATTAATTTTAATAACCTATTGACTACTAAAAATCTACTAACGAGGAAAATCGCTTGGCGTTAGACAGAGTATAGTAAGACAGAGAACCTAGACTAATCGCGGAATAACTGCTTGGACATCCACTGTAATAGTAAATTGATATACATAATACAGTGTACAATCACACAAAATATCACTCAAATGATCTAATGAACTTTGATTTGTTACAGCCCCTGAAGAGGAGTAATGCCATTCTTTTAAATTTTTTTAAACTTATCTAACCTCAGCCCATCTCGTCGTGAGATCTGTATTACTTTCTTTACTCATATTTTTCTAGTGAAAAAAAGTTGCAAAACTGGGTTAAAAATTAAACAAAAGTAAAAACTCCTGGTGAACAGTATTTCACTATTCAGCGTTACTACAAGAGGGTGGATATCAATCCCCAGGCCTCTACAGTAGCTAATTTTGATTTCCTAATTATTACCTTCATGTCTTCACAAACCCGAACTTCTTCTTCCCAGTACAAAAAACTGTTCACAGAACTTTCTACTCTTCCTAATAATTTCTATATAATGAAAATATCGGATGTTTGTATAAAAAACTGCAAGTGTCATCGAAATTATAGCATATATCGAAATGAATAGTGATCTTTCTTCACACGCTACACCGTGGTTATAGTGGTATCACTGATATTGGGGGTAGCCTATTCAAACAGGAAAACTGGAGTCTTTCAAGAGTGGCCATCTTGAATGTCAGCGATACTATACCATAACCACAATGTAAAGTGCAGGGATGAACGAGATGCCATAATTGGGGGGAGTGCATGGTAAACCATCATAATATAATCGTTCTGCCTGACAAACGAAAGCAAAACGAATATACGAAAACAGTGTATGCACTCCCCGTCCCAATTACCGCATCTTGTTGCGGCTCTGGTAAAGTCCTACGAATACTTAACAGGGCGATATAAGGATTATAACATACCTGACAGCTATAAATATATTCTAAAACACTTTGAAGATCACCAATAATAAGTTTCTCATCCTCTTTCTAAAATATAAAAATGCATATTTATAGTGCTTTAACACGGTTCGAACCATGAATGTCAAATAATATTTTACCTGCCCTTTCTCTAAGTCATCGCAAACTTTACTCAATGCTTGTGCCGCAGTCTGTGTTGAAAACAAAGAATATTGTTCCAAGTTAAAAAAAACTGAATGCCATCATTATCATCTACTGTGTATATTTACCTTCAAGTACGTATCTTCAGGTTCAGATTCTGCAATAGATTTAAACCATCGACCTTGACCTTCTAAAAAATATAAAATTTAATATAATTTCTCTTTAATATAATTTATCGTGAAATATTCTTCGTTAAGTCTATCAGTCCGGACTGACTGGTATACATGAACTGAACCAGACCTAATTCGTTGGAATACTATGTTGTAGAGTCGTTCCAATATAACCAGGGAGCAGCGTTGCAGCGCCTTATAATACGTCAGGCCCTCAGGTCGAAACGTTGAGAAGTGTTTTTGTCTATTTTAGGCAGTTGTTATACCACATTGATGCTAATTATGTTGTGGAGTGTGAACGAGTAAAAATAACCATGCCAGAAATCGTCATAAAGAAACAATATACTCACTTTTCGAGCTAATTTCCAGACTACTCCGTAAGTGATTAATCAGACCACTTAGACTCTTCACGATGGATTCTAAGTATTTCTGCAGAGAGAATATAATCAGAGATGATCTTAAGGCAGTTCATATTGAACATTAGTGTTTCCACGAGGTTTCATCCAGACACTAAAAAAAGTTATGTATTTTAGTTACCTGACATTTAATCAGTGTTCCTTTATCACTTGTGTCAATCCTGGAGGGTTTATGTTCAACTGGAGTCTGTTTTAACGACTGCCTTTCATTAAACCCTTCTTTGGCAATTTGAATTTCCTTTAAAAAACCAAAAAAGGAAAGCTTTTAATGCCTTGCAAAGCTGATGTCTCGTTCCAACATAAAACAATCGAAACCCCAAGCAGTACCTCATCTGAACCAGTTAGAAATAATTGAAGCAAACTGCTGGTTCGCAGAATCTGATGTTGGCAAAGACGAGAAAGAAATCGCTCCAACTCTCTAGTTTTCCCTATAAAAATAATGAAACCAGACGTTACGCATGCACAGCTATAATTTTTGTAATATAATCTGACTAGCAGTTCTTCTTTAATAGAGTTCTCTAGTATGGAGGAGAACCATATACACATCAGTTTAAAAATCCGAAACAAGGCTAGATGACCTAGCAAACTGCTGGATGAGTTTTTTACAGCTTCACCACCGCGATCTACTGTATTTATACTGTATCCTAGTTATACTTACCATTAAGTGTAGTCTGTTGTAGTAAAGGAGGAACTACACATTCTGTACACAACTCTTGTAAATTTTCTCTTAACCATAAACAATCTGATTCACTTCGATGAACATCATAATGAGTGCTATTGTAATTTTCAAGATTTGTCTATAAAAACAAAACAAACCTTTATTTGTAAATCGTATGTGCAATGTTACGTTACGGTAAAAGCTGCAGTATGCTTAAAAATGTAGTCGTGAAGTGAGATTAACTTATTTTTTTTAACTATTTTAAACTGTTTGCCCATTCTCAGTCTTGCTTACCCTCGTGACAATTTTAAACGAAGCTTTCTCGATATCTGCTTCCGAACAAGTAACATTCACGATCAATGTGTCTGGCTTATGCAATCTACATGAACGTTTTAAAGATTAACAAAATGAAGATAACAAAAGAATGCATGGAGTGTTTTGTAAACGGGAATATTGATTACAGCAAAGGACAGTACATAAATTGTTTGTGTTATCACTTACGCACGATTCTTTGACTGTGATTGCGCAGAGCATATCCTTGAATGACTTGTTATTTCATCAATTCTTAACATCAAGAAAAAATTCATTTTATACAAAGGCAAAACCTAATTGTTGTTCAAATTTTCAATATAACCTCACAAAAGTGTGGGTATAGCTCACCTCATCTTTTCAGAGCAGAGCGTGCATGATAACACAAGATCGTCAGGGTCTAACTCAGCACTTAGTCTGTGACATGCCTGTTGGAGGAACAGGATTATCGGTAAACCTGGGTGTACGATCATTACAAGAAAACTGGTCGACTGTTATCATTCTGTCGCTAATATCATATACTCTAACTGGAATTAGTTATTTGTAATTGTATTGCGAATCCTTCCGATGGAAAAGATATGTCCAAAAAATAACAACGAAGCAATAATTAGATCTGCCAAGTACAACGTTACCAACCAGACGACCACACGTTGGTCAGATGTGGAGTATATTAACCAGATGTGCTGTATACATATTAACGAAGTATGGAACCATACATACATACAAATACTGTAATATGACTTCAATATTTTCAACCCATGACGCAAATTAAGACAAAATGATGCCAGGCATGAAATGCAAAGTAAATTAATTTCTATACCTTCATTTTTTGAGCTATAGGTTTATCTGTCTCTTGAACCACGTGTCCATTGGGGAGAATTTTTGCTTCATTTTCAGAACCAGGAATTCCATCGAATAATTTTATCTGCGAAATGAACAAAAATGACTGTGAGCTTTGGTGATACGAATTCTCTTTAGCTACCAAACTATTGATTACAAAATAACATATGTTGTCGCGAAGTATCATGGCCTTACCAAAGATTCCTGACCAGTTTTACAAATTTCTGACCTTAAACGGTCAATATAACCTTGGAGTTCTTTGATGTTTTCTTGTTCCTAATGGTATAAAGTGTTATAAATAATGTTATACTGTCAATTATATCATTAACTATAAAAACGATATTCAGGTACAAGTATAAGTGTTTTTGACACTGCAATTACCCTCAAGAGGAGTACTTGAGTTGCACCGAGTTCTTCCTTAAATGAAACGGAGTTTTCGCCGACGCTATAGTATCTTTGCAATAAAAAGAAGTAATGAAAAGATTAAATCTGAACGAAAAGATTAATTCAGAAAAGAAAAAAACTTATCGCAATAGTATAACATTTTTGTTAGAAAGCTGGAAGCTTAAGTTAATTGGGGGGGGGGGGGGGGGTGCATATTCATATATTCGTTTTATCATACTGCCTGTTCTATATATTATGGCAGGGGTCACTGTGAGCAGTGAATATGAGACATAGTGGAACTATCGTTGTAAGTAAAAGAAGTATGCATCGCTAGCTTTAGCTAAGTTTCGTTTTACCATTTCCTAAAGGGGTCTGGTTGTAAATGGTCTATGGTTTGTTAGTTTTGATAATCTCACGCCCATGATCAGTAAATAGTGCGGCTTGTTAATGAACACATTTGGCGCAGGTCCGCCGCGCAGCGTTTCTGAAATTCGTCCATAAGCCCTTCACAATTTTAAAGGAGAGAGAAAAAAGGACGAATTCCTTAAACGCAATGTATTAGTGTGTAGATAATATACTTGATCCCTCCCTACCATTCAGTGGAAATTCAAAAAACTCGCGAATATAATTTTTTTATCAAACAGATATACGAAATATTGTTAAAATGAGTACTGTAGCTTAACTAAAATAACACACAGTAAAACAGTAAGCGTATATAGTGAATGCGTTACGATATCAAATTAGCTTACTCTTTCAAAATTTGATGAAGTAATTTGGTAAAATGACCACGCTCTTGAATAAGCCTTAAAGAACAATTGAAATGTTAGGGAGGATCAGGTATTTTCGCTCCATTTACCGTTTACAAAAAATACACCCCACAGAAAATTTATACATTTTCATTATCATGTTTCTTGTGTTGATATCATAGATCAATTATTATTATTATTATTATTACTATTAATGTCCTAGCTTTGCAGAATCTCCCCAAGGGATCATTAATGCAATAGAAAGTTCAACAGCTCAAGCCAAAGATCAGGTAGACTGCATGCATACCCTGCAGCTGTAAGGCTTTTTTCAATATAGTAAGGACATATGAACTTTGAATACTTGTCTGTGAAGATGCTAGTGCGAGTTTAGGTAGTTTTTACAGATACTGCTACCAGCTAAGCTGACATGGAATCACCAAATTTTCTTGGATAAAGAACACTTACTGTACATTACTACACCATATACCTATTTGCTACATAGAAAACAATTGGAGAGCAACCTTGCAATTCTAAATGGATGGTGCTTGGAACAAGTTTTCAGTTTGCACAATATGCAAAATTATTAAATGGCATCCAAAGATGAAGCAAGAGAAGACTAAGTATATTAAACAACCATTCATAGGGGAATTTTGATACCTAGAAATCACCTACCTGTCACTCAGATTTTTATTCTCGATGATATGTTCATCAATTTTCTTCTGAGCCCGACGCAATCTTTGTCTCAGGTCTGCATTCTCTTCTCTTAACTAGCAATGGCATTTAACAACATAACTTACTCTCTGCCAATTCTAATGTCATCAAACATTTACTTCAGAAATAAGAATTGTATTTGTAATAATAAGAATGTATTTGTGATATAACTGCCTAGAGGTCCTAAATAGTGATACTACCATTAACCACTCGAAAAGGTTGAATATTCACTGTTATGAACAGAATTTGGAATGGCAGACAAGTATATACAACTACAGAATGACCATATTCAGAGCTCAGAATAATTAGTGCGAGCAGAAAATGTTTAAAATCTTAAGCCTTTTGATCATCTTCAGAGTCAGAGTTATAAACTCCTCTGTGTAGTTAATATGAAATTGGTAATATGAAAGTTCACCTTGACAGGTATACCCAGAAATATTCAATTCATTAATGGGGAATGTTTTACTGAATTTAGGAAACGTTGTAAAACATTTTTTTCAAATTGTCAAGATTAATTTTCTTTTAAAATAATCCTTATCAACGTTAAGGCATGCAGGGTGAAGTAATACAAAATTTACTCCATATCAATGTTCCATATCTAAAATGATAATGAAATACTCAACAATTACTAGATATGAAATTTATTGATTGTTTCAACTTCCTGTCTTCTTCCTGGGTTTTGTTATTTGTCAAAGATAATCAATACTAATTAGTATTTCTACATCGTAGGTTCCATGTGCTTAGTATCAACATTATTCATATTCAAAAAACGTTCCATTCACTAATGTAGCAAATTAATTAAAGTACGCGTTCGAATTTCGTCTTATAATCTACGAAAATATTTTGGTATTGCATTTGTAATTCTACACTAAAAAATATTTAAGCG
The DNA here is from genome assembly GCF_004324835.1 of Dendronephthya gigantea. Taxonomy (NCBI): domain Eukaryota; kingdom Metazoa; phylum Cnidaria; class Anthozoa; order Malacalcyonacea; family Nephtheidae; genus Dendronephthya; species Dendronephthya gigantea. The sequence continues at coordinate 1,890,969 of NW_021163010.1, read as the reverse complement.
CATGAATTTCACAAAGTAATAGATAAAATCATAAAAAGCAAGGATTATTATCTTATAATGAATCGATATTGGGATAGTAATAAGCATAGCATAATATTGTTTCCCAGATTAGGATAATAAAATAGGTTGTCTAGTAAAACCGTCAATATTGACATTAGCTGATATCATGTTCTAACCTGCTGTATCTCACAGGAATAGTCGTCGTCGCTTGTCGACATCAATGGCGTGCTATCCTCGTCCGTTTCAGCATCATGACCACTGTCCATAGCCAGTAACGATCAATCTTATAGCGAAATTTCTGTAGATTATAGTATAAAATATTGCTATTATCACGCGACCACAACTGCGAGACACGCATTACTGTGTGTGATAAACAAGCTAAGTAGTCAGCCAAATCCATTTTACATCAACAAAGCTTATAAACTATTATTCTTGAACCTTGGAAATTAGGCAAACTCTCAAGCAACCTATATACAAATACAGGACTACACCGCCTATCCTGTAACGAAGAAAGAATTTCTTCATATGATTTTCACATATATGTTTAAACAACATGCGACACTCAATTTATTTTGAGGTCTCACAAGACCCACTGTCTCTCGCACATTTACAAATACACAAAAAGAATAGGAAACTTTAAATTCAGAACGACACGGTTCCCTGAGAGCGACAATAATAGATATGCCAATAGAGCAATATAACTACATCACCTTATATGTTAATCTTGTTCCTGCAAAAATTTGTCATCCGTGAATAATGATATTCATATTAGTTTGCTTCGGCGGTCAAGGTTTTGCAATGGAATGCCCCGCAATTGGCCGCAAAGACCAGGCAATATTACCAATACCAGCATGCGTCACGGGCTCCATATAGGGTAACAAAATACGTCCCAAGATTGTGATTTGTCTAAGTTTGTCGGTCCTGCGTCAACACCAAAACGATCGTAGGTACCGTTGCAACGATACACAACATTTTTTTACAAGAAAACAGTGGACCAAGACTTGCAGTAACCAAACCCTTATTGCTCCCATATACACATCCGCCATTTCATTACGGTTGCCTGGTAGGTCACATAGAATAAAATCAACAATTAGTCTCTGCATGGTTGGTGTCTTACTACCTTGCCAACGCCTCGCATCATTGAAGAAAAGTTACTCTTCAGTACAAAATTACACAACTGACAACAAGTTCGAAGCATCCGATATATATTCCACATCTTTCACTCAAGCATATTTACAGAAGTCAATAGTCTGATCATATTTCACTTCACATCTAAAGATACTTTAATATTCATAGCACCGAGTTCAGCAACAAGGTATCGGAAAACATAGGGTAAAGAAAGAACTTTTATATGTTCACTCGTCTCACAACTTTTACAGCTCCATTTTCTTGTGACATTTGATGCAACAGCTGCCATTTCTGATGCAGGTTTATCAAAAATTGGTGATAGCAGACTTCCACACTTTGAACATACATGGCCCTGTTGTTAAGAGAAATTACAGTTGTCAGGAGCAAGACTGTTTCGAGTGAGAATTTAGCCGGTGCAACTTCGGCATGACGTCATCTGCTTAGGCAGAAACTTTAAAGATGGACCCCCCTCCACTCTAAACCTGCTATCAGATACTTTCCACTGCATGGGAAGTTGGAGTAACTACGTTTTCTTACAAAGCTAAAACTCTAAAGTTGAAAATCTAGAAAGCAATAACTCAGTATTCCTTGAGCGCGCTCAGAGTTTATTAAGGTTGTTTTGAAAGGACACCTTTATTTGATTAGCCGCAAAATACATGCACGTGATACCTCAGAACGATCTGAACAGTTCATTAATCTATCTTGCAAAAGAAATGAAGTTCCATGGGCAAGTAAAGCATCGCGCTCCATTTCACCAAAACGAATTCCTCCTTGTCTTTTTCTGCCTTGAACAGGTTGATGAGTAAGAGCATCAATAGGACCAGTCGCACGCACCTGAAGATGAAAACAATAAAATAACTTGAATTAATTATAGCAATTGATCTGACGCACGATGAAGGGGGAATATGAAACTGTTGGGTGACGTTTTCAGGTTCTATGTATGTCTACCATACCATCACAAAATATCAATAACACTTAAGTTAGTAAAATTCAATGTCAGAGTGCTGCTGCAATCACTTTGGAAGGCTGTCACTAATTCATGGTCGGTAAAAACCTCAGCGAAAACCTGCCATCAGATGACACGCAAATAGTATCTCATCATCCATTGACATACCGTTGACTGTGCATGTATTAAACGTAACTAACATCATTTATACTGCTTGAACTAGAAAACCTCATTCCATGCAAGCACAGTAAAATTGAATAAAATTACATACAAAATTAATAAGTACCTGATATTTATCCGAGACCATATGACGTAAACGTTGATAATAAACAATACCAAAGAATATATCTGCTTCAAATTCTTTGCCTGTTATACCGCTATAAAGCCGCTCTGTTCCAAAATAATTGTAGCCAGCTAAACAAATCCAGAAATTTTGAGGTATTAAATAAATATATCATTAACTACATAGTTACTGGTTATAGTAGAGGTTGTTACTTGTTGCACTGTCATTCTGATAAGATATTTATGTGGTTTGTTCCATGACCACAATGCAGTAAATCGGTCAATGAAACGAGATACGACAATATTTATAGTAACAACTAAGCAAACCTACCTTCTATTAACATTTTACCGAAATAATCAATGGCAGAATTATCTTCAGAAAATGTGAATGGTGTAGCGTCATGTACCAAACCATGCATGCTCGCTGACTTGCCAGCCATACTTTCGATCATCATTCCTGGAGTAATAAATCATCATAATCATAAATCATTTAGACTTCTCCAAGGATATGGACAAAATGTGCCTAAAATTTCCTACAGACAATATATTTCTGATTGTCAAAGATATATACACATTCACGAGAACAGTTTTTTAGAAGAATCCAAATCTTACCAATAGTCATACGTGATGGAAAGCCGTGAGGATTAAAAATAATATCCGGCGTCATTCCAGATTCTGAGAAAGGCATGTTTTCTGCTGGCCACTTTTGACTGTATGAGAAATGAAGAAACTATAGATATTATACCACCATGCATGCCTGGATGAAGATATTTGAGGTATGCGGTAGAGAAGAAATAAAAACCGCAGGTGTAAATAGAAACGACGATTTATAAACAATACCTATAACCCAAAACAGTTGAGATATATGAAAGTCTACATGTGTTTAAGAAGTACAATGTATCTTATATCAGCTCACCTACAGATACCTTTCTGCCCATGTCGACTTGAGAACTTGTCACCAATGATTGGATTTCTCTAAATACAATAATTTAAACATGTGATCAGCTTTTACGATCAGCAGAAAGAACCTAATTGTGACTACCTGGAGTTTCGCTGGAACTTTATTTTTTTCAGACTCCTAGCAGTATAGCTAGGTACAACAGAAAACACACCTGTATTCTCCACTTCAAAGATACTCTTTGTAACTCACCATCACCGCTATCATTACCAAGAAATTTCACCTGTAACGAAGTCGCTACTTTAAAGAAATTGCGTTGCCAAGTTGTAGACAAACGTGTGTCGTGCAATATAATGGTCTGAAGTAAATATTATGAAAATGTACTTACGGATTCCAAGTATGCCGCTTCCATGTAATGGTAATATTTTACTTTTGCATCACCAGTTGTCAGGTCGATATAACTAAAAAGTGTGCGTATAGTAGTACTACCAGTATTGATAGCAAAATCATGTCAGGTGTATATACTAAAACATACTCACCAATAACAAGGATCACCATTCTCTAGCTTTGTCCCAATTGGTGGAAAACCATCTTTATCCAGTTTTCCTGAAACTCTGCTATCATCTGGTAAACAACCTAAACGATCAATCGAAGAATTTTTCTGTACTGCAGAATAAAATTGTCCTATGGTATCCACTATATAGTTCCTGTACAATGATGTCTCTGTAAAATCTACGAATTTCATCGATTTCAAAGAAAATGACTTATTTCTTCCCTTTTGGTATATTTAATGCACACGTACCAAACCTAAGATTGACATTTCGAGGATCACTCGCATATTTCGCCAGATCAACGACCTGTAGTGAGAATAAAATGTTAATAAAGTTTCAAGAAGACTCTCGATCATAACAGGATGGTGCATGCTTGATTACCTGCATTTATACACCATGTTGAATTAGAACCATGTTGAGATACATGCATGCATCTATCTACATACCTTTAAATACGATATATACCTCGGTTTTGTAAACTGTGCCATGAGCAAAGCCACGCTCGAACGAAGATTTGTTTAATATCATGGCATCTTCCATATCATAACCCTAGAATAAAAAATACAAAATACGATAACGCAGGGACAAATAATTTTGCGACAAACCAACTAATATCATAACGATATATCACTTGAACGAACTAAAATCAGAAGCGTATAGTTCTATAAATACTTCGAATTAACAAGTGATTCTGATAGGTAAGTAATGTTCTTGAAAAGAATAAGAAAGTCCAAAGTAAAAAAATATAGATAGTGAAAATTTCAAATGCACTCTTGCATCCAAATAGGCAAGGTAATCATAACCAAAACATATTATTTTGCATGAGTTTACCGTGTAAGATATAACAGCGACAATTGCATTTGTTCCCACAGGATAATTATCAACGTTAAACTCATCGTGAGCTTTTGGGCGAACTAATGGCGACTGGGGAGTCTAGAAAAATGGATAAAAACTATTATTCATTACTTCTGACAAGTTTCTTTGATTATGTACGAACGCTCGTATATATGTGCAAGGCCGGAATACGTTCTAGCTAGACATGCCAAATAAAACGTGGAATTCAAAATTAAATGACAAAATAAACTTCATTCAGTCTTACTGACCTGTATCCGATAAAGTTTATTATCGCTACGAAACGGAAACGCGTGACATGGTGTTCCCATTGTTTGTTTTCCCATCTATATATAGTAGATTAAGGCTATTATAATAGTTGGCAAATCAATTCAGACCTGTACAGACGACTCACCAAAGGGAGTAATAGCAGGTATCTACGCCTGGGCGATGGAAAGAATGAACATCACTTCCATGTCAAACTGTCTTCCTTTAGTTTGAGGGACAAATGCAGAAATAACCCCATGCAAAATAACTCACAATCACCTGCTTTGGATTCATGGACAAATTCAAAGCATTGCTAACCTGACATTGATACATATTCCTGGGACTTTGGTTAAAATCTGAATATGGTGTTAAACTTGCGACAGTGCTGAGGAATCCAGTCTGTTTTATCTCCATGTGTGTCGTGATCTACAAGTGAAAAATACATGAAACCAGCTCAAAATTTCACACATAATTACATAAAGAATTATTGAGCTCTTGCATACATGGAGCTCCGCGGTCAACAGCTAGGTCAGTGCACAGTATATAGATAGTGAAATGATGAACAGAATCTCTTCTTTTGACCTTACCCCTTCATGAACCTCATCTGGAACTATTGCAACGTCAAGATATACCTGAAAGCATCGTAATTTCAAATTATACTACAGTTATGTAGACGAGACATGTAGCATTGTTAGCAAAATAATAATATGTTCACGATGGTGAAGACATAAAAGCTTCTTAGCAAGTTTCTTTGGAGCAATATATCACTCAATTTCGCAATAACTTTCGAGTGTTGTCGTAGAAGCACGTTACGATGATATGCCTTTCTTTTAGTTTTCTTTCATGTCTGGACGGTTGTTATTTACCTGTTCGAATGTTCCAATCATTTCAGGTTTTCCAGCAGCGATATTTAATAACGGCCTCGTCATTCGCGCAGGAGTGGTGAATAAAAATAGACCAGGATACTGACTTGCTGTTTTAGTGAAAGGAACTAAACAAACTTCCAAATGTTTGGGAACCTAAAAAAGTTGAAATAGTTTACAATAATTGTTTTTAATGTAACAATACAACTTCATACAATTTAATCGTAACTTGGTGAGAATGGTCTAAAGTGTATAGTGATTTAGCGTATTTATATTACAGATCTAGACATTGACGAGGCTAAAGTACAGAATTTTGATCGAAAGTTTCTACTTGGAAGAGTTGTTCAATTTGTTCTCACTAAACACTGTGGGGGAGGAGGGTGGTGGGGGTGTGAGGAAGTGGTGCATTCTAGTTAACGTTTACACCCAAAGAGGAGTTGAAGAGAGCTTGAAATGTATATCCGATATTTAACATGATTTACTAGCCTGTTCCAGTTGTTCAACTTTCATTATTCTTAGTCTCTTTACCAAATCATTGGCCAATTGTTCTTCCACATAACCTAATACCCTACCATCTAATAAGACTGGGTAACACGACGGCACAGGCGCTGAAGTCGGACAGTCCAGGGGGGTCATACCAAGTGAACATAACAGCCGGGGGAGATGCGAGGTTTGAGGTGATACATTCACCACCTGGAAGATTAAATTCATTAGATCGACCAAGTTTAGCCTAACATTTCATTACCTGATCTCACCATCTCACCTCGCACATAGCCGCTAAATGATTCAATAGCCCACAGGGGGCTCCGTCTGGGGTGTGAACTGGACACAGAAATCCTGAAAACATAAGAACATGTGCAGGCTGAATATTGGCAAAAACTCCCTTGGTTTGATAAAAATAGGAAATAATAAGTGTGATAAAAATTTGCTCACCCCAGGCTTCGGGAAGAAGTTTTCTCACAGATGTTGTTCTCATCTGAGCAAAGAAAGCTCCACGGTGAACACAACGAAAATGGGAGAGATATCTGTAATAATTGAGTTTATCTGCCACTACCGAATAACCAGCAATCTATGAAATATGAATGAAACTGTTACTACCTGACGCTAAAGTAAGCAGTTCTGTATTACTGATTTTTCTGTACAATGCTAGTAAACCTTGCTTAATTATAATAACTTGTAGGTACACCACGTAAGTATTAAATACTGCAATATTTAATACTTACGTGGTGTACCTACAAGTTATTATAATTACTAAAGTCGCCATGCAATCATACAAGAAAATTATAAACCTTGCTTAGTTGGTAACACTACACCGACAGTTCTCAATTGATCTACTGATTGTTAGACTTGAAGCCGATAATGATAAAAATACACCTGCATTAATCCCAGTCCGGATTTACTTCTTAGAGTGCCAGTGGCTAATAAATATTCCATTTGGTTGGTCAAGTTAAAACAATGAGCCATATTTTTCAGTAAAGAAGCTATATAGAAAAAATAAAGAGACTACTTTTATTCTTGTTCCACAGGAACCACTAAGAGGTTAAACATTATTGTAAAAGCACTCGAAACATTTGTGAATGTAATTTGAGGCACCATTGCAAAGTTTACCATTGTACATGCATCACATTAAAACTCTTGAAATCATATCGAATACGAATGAGCCCGACAATTGAAAAAGTTGTCCATACTTGAATTTAAGGTAAATTTGCTTGGGTTCTTCTTGATATCTTTCTCCAAAGCAAATTTTAAGGAAGTCAACCAAACTTCCAATTTCTCCTGAAGATAAAGAATAATAAAGGTCGACAATGCATGTATATATATACCGTTTTATAACGGAGAATATAGTTACGAAATAAATATAGCGAAAATCTACCTTTAACACCATCAGATAAAAATGCCCCCCAAGAAGTATTTCTTGATTCATTGGATTATCAGCTGATTCCACCGCACATTTCTCAAGTGCAAAAGCGTAAAGTTTCTTTACCATAAACCTAACATTTTAGGAAAGTGAAATGAAGCAATCTTGGCAACGACTTAGTGTCGATAGACCTTTCTCATGATGACGTCAAGCGTGTAAGTCTGATGCTACCTACACAAAGTTTGATCAACTCGTTAGTTTTGCTCATTTGCTGAGCCAATAAAACTGCGTGTAACATTAGACTTTCTGCGTTCGACGTCGTTGTGACTTGTGAGCAAGGTTTATTGGTTGCATAGTCTGTTAAAAGCTGAGAAAGAACACTAGCCATGCGGGGTTACCATTCATTCATTATTTCCATTATTTGACTCACACAATAAGGTTAAATTTGTCAAGATAAGAATCCAAGTGAATACAGATACATTTCCTGAAAAAAAAATATGAATTTTTGAATACTTTTTTGATAGGAAAGTGAGAGAAATTCCACCGAAATAGAATGTATCAATGACAAATATTAAATATTATAAATCTCTGTAATTACCGAATTAGAAATTTAGCAGCTGAAACATTATTATACCATTGAGGAAGACCTAATTTCACTCGAAATCGCTCACCTAAATTAATAATTATAAACAATCAAGATCAGTTAATTGAGTTTCCATGCAAAGACACACACGTTCATTACCTATATAATTCAATATCTTCGTCTGGGTTGTTATATCCTGATCTTGTGTCTGTCTCAGCATCGTTGCAATGCAACTGAATCAAAGCAGAAAGCAGTGAACTTCACACTTAGATAGTATGCACAATTTCTTTCATTATATGTTGAATACATGGACAATACGATCATAATAAAAATCAAACACCTACTCTTTTAAAAACGTGTTCGATTCTTGACCCTTAGTAAGTTCCTTGTAGATTTGTTGATCTGTTGTTTCATACAGAGCCTTGAAAAATCATAAAAATCCTCAATAGCTGTCGTACGCACATGATGCATGCAGTACAATACTAGTATTTCTAAAAACATCGCAGTTTTCAGTTCAGTTATAAGCGGTGCAAGTATTTACTACTGTTTGCATGAACAGTCGTAAAACGCTCTTGCTATAAACTGACTTGTTAATAAATACTTTTCTTTTTATCTTGCAAAGGACTAAGTTTAATTCCCATTTCTGAACGTTAGGCATCAATGTATTTCGCGTAAACTTATTTAGGATTTCAAGCGCTTGATTTATTAAAGTGTTTCCTATTTCATACCTTTAACATGAACATAACCGGCATGAAAAATTGCTCTTTGTTATATGTAAAGGAGAGAGAACATGTCCCATCAGTAAGATAGTGAAGTACCATTGTCTAGAAACAAATATATTCACGTTACAATTACAATTTTCAGAAGTATTAAAATACAATTGTTCATGTACCATGTATGCAATGTCCTGAAATAACGAATACCAGGTTTATAGAAAAGATCTTTCGTTTTTGAATGTTAGAACGCACATAGTAAATATACACAAGCCCGTTGGAGACATTAAGAACAGCGTTTTATTTAAAAAAGTAGTACATGCAGTAATAACTTACATTGCCTGTTTGGTCTTTCTGTACGCAACGAATTTGAATGCCATATTCGGTATACAGAGGTCCGCGTTTCCGCCATGATGATCGAGTAATTGCAAGAGGCTGTAATTCAAAATTACAAAAAAATTTAAAACAAAAAGCACCATAGCTGTCAATAAAAGCGGATTGAATACATACATAGTTCCTTCTGGGCATCACTAACATTCGAATAACCTTTTCAATACCATTAATAATGAAATAGCCACCACCTTCCTAAAATAAAGCGTGAAAGATTAAGATTAGAAATGTACGGTTACGGAAATGGATTATATTTTCATTGAAATAAATATTTCTCATGCAGGAAAACGTGTCAAAAAAGATTTCATTGTATTAATGGTGAAATATGGGAAAATGAGAAAGGATAGTAACCTGGAAGTAAAAGACTACTAAGTTTGTTGGAGAAACACGTGCAAAACAGCTGATTCAGAGGAAGATATCAGTTCACTAACCTCAGCTTCTTCATGATTAGCAACCAGATCTTTTGGACCCAAACCAAACAATGAGCAACACTTGGACTAAAACAGAGAAGAATGTGGAAATAAACATCGTTGATATACATTTTATACAAGGAATGAAAGGCTGCATCTAGATACTCTTTACTAACATTGTAATAATGTAATAATAATATGGACTGAATTAAGGCATGGACCACTAACAGAGGGTTACAGTTGGTGATAGTGAGTGACGGTGGGTGATAGTCGGTGACAGTGGGAGAATGTGGGTGACAGTCAGTGACAGTTGGTGACAGTGGGTAACAGTCAGTGATGGTGGGTAACAGTGGGTGACAGTGGATGACAGTTGATGACAGTGGATGACAGTGGGTGGACACCACTGTGGGGCAGTGGGGGACAGTGACAGTAACACACTTAACTATTGGAAATGTAATTTCAGATATTTTGCAAAAGTAATATATAAAGTTGCTGTTATCTGTAATCTGACATCCTAGACATAATTATGAGATGCTATTACGTACTTTACCACGGTCATGTGTTTCAAGAAACCTTAAGTTAGCTAACTGAAAAAACATATTTTTATCATTACCTTCACCATTACTGGCAACATTGCTATGACTTTGGCCACATTTCCACAGATCTGATTATTTACTTTCCACTGGAGAGATACCTGTAGTTTAGCATTGTATGTTGTACTTCTTTGTCTACACTATAAAAAACACAAAATATATGGTGAATATACAAGAAAGACCTGGAATTCATAATTGAAACCATTGTTATACTGATACACAATCTTTCATTAATCTATTCATATAAGATGGATTCGAAATGGCCAAATGGCGGAAGTATGAAATAATAGTTCTAACAATTCACACCAGATTATTTCTCATTTTATTCAACTTGTACCAATCAAGATAGTATCCTTTTTCAAATTAATTTCTATTGAATCTATACCTCTGCAGGAAAAACTCTCAATGATTTTGAGTGAATATTTCCTTCTGGTACCATTGGTGTTCCAATACTTGCTCCCTGGAGGAGGGTAAAAAGCTATCATTAATCACAAAGTAAAAAATGTGATATATAAAGTAAATGATTTGAACAATAAATTGCTGAATTGTTTAGGACATTACATTGTTTTAGCTAAAGAAATTATTTTTTCTACTCATTTTTATCATCTATTAAAACAATGTTGTTGGTATTGCTAACAATAATTCATTTTATCAACTTGCAGCATTAATGACACTAAAAGCAAAGCAAAAATAAAAGCTTAAAGGTATAGCATGCATACAATATACATACAGTAAAGTAAACTGATGCTTTCTGTCCATTTGGAAGCTCAAATTCCTGAGGAAAGATATCCTGAAAGAAAATTTTATTGTTTCTCTTTTACAGTTATTTATAAGATATTTATATATGATATGGTACTGTAGGATGATACCATATGTGTATATATATGGCATAATATGATATAAATTATATCACCGGCACCACCTGTCCCTCACAATCAAGTAACATATAAGGCATTATTGGTTGACCAGCTATTATTACTTGCAAGTGTTAACCAGCCCCTCCAAGCACTTCAGCTGGCGGAGTATTTTGCCACTCCTGCAACCTTCTCTTGCCAGCCTCGTCACAGCTCATCAGGCCATTTGCTTGTGTTATGTTAGGGAAAGTGTATACCAGATGTTACCTGCATAGCAGATGACTCTCTCTACTCAGTCACTGTACAGTAAACACCAGGATATCCTTACTGTTGATAGTTCAGATGTTCCGGGTTTTCCTTTTATCATATAAAATATACCTGCACAGCTAAGCCCAATCCTTCATCCACAAGAAAATTGAATGATTCGATATGCGGTAAATACAAATCTTGGACGGTCTATGTAGGAATATAAAATCTGAATATGTATTGAATTGGAAATGTCCTTAAATTTATAATGTACAATACGTTTCATCATTTTACCTTGTACTGTTCATTGCTGAGCTTGCTGTACTCAGGTGAAGTGAGATTTTTTAGCGAAGGCAAACTTTTTTCTTTTGATACATCAGAATTATCAGCTAAATCCTGGATTCTCATATTGGCAGCCATATTGGATTTGACGGCGCAGAGACCTGGAACGAAGTTGAGTTTACTCCACTATCATGGTCACCATCTGCTACAGGCTACAGCAACTTTTAAATTTCAATAACTCGCTATTGGCAATTAAAAGCTGTCCAAAATCAATAGGAAATGCGTTTTATTAATTATATTTTTGCATTTTTCAACTGTAAAATTGGCGGAAAATGCGGTCAAATAACTCGCTAATGACGATCTATCAAAACCATAAGCATTAAATACTTTGGAAGAACAGTCTGTATAGTTTTACAGCAAACAAAATTTTCAATTGAAGCAATATAGTTTCATGACTTGACAGACAGAGCGCCATATCTTCCATGCAAATAATTTTGAACTGTAATTGTAACTGAATAAACCTGGATCGGGTCTTTAAATTCATACTCACGTTAAAAAATGCAGTTTTCTCGCAATACTTTGCTCCAATACACAAATGTTTTTTTCTCTATGACATAACGACTCTCCAGATTTAATAGGTTAGTTAAATATCGGTAATTTGTCCGTGACTTGACTGATACGAATTTTCGCGGCCACAGCAGTCATTTGTTACATGTTAGCACGCACTAGCCGGACTGTGCCTATTTCTGTTTTCGGAAAGATTTCTAAAACAACATTTTAATACAATTTTTATTTACTTTTCTATACAAAACCAACTTGTTTTAAATATGGTAGCTATATATAGTCATATTGTACTGTACATGGCTTTTAAAGTTACTGTATGTACTCTTACGTATGTATATAAAATAAAACCTACACAGTCTTGTTATATAATTTTACATATTAACATTTACATTACCCGACTAACGTTGTGAATATATAGAAAACAACATTATAAAATATATATAGCCGGTAACTGAATCCGATATATCATGCAGTACAATAAAAACGCAAAACGTTCAATATTCTGTAGTCATTATTTCATGCAACTATGGACTATAATCAAGCGATTGATGTGTAGAAAATAGCAGTAAAAGTAGGAGTTGAATGATTAATGAATCACAGGATGAAACTAAGTCGAACGTTTCGCGGTTACATACACAAAATATTTTTTTAATAGCCAAAGAACTTTCCCATGTATGCTGTACCTGATGCAATATAGGAATCATCTTGCCCCTGGGCCTGGCCCTGTTGTTCTTGTTTGCTAAAATCAACCTGAATTTCTGATGTATCAATAACTTCGTAACTTTCCACATCATCTGAACTGCTCTTTCTCAAACTAGGCGGCCGAACTTCGGATCGAGATTGTTCCTCTAATATTTGCCTCCTCTCTGGCTCGCATTCCGGTTGCAGAGGATTGCAATTTTCAACATTGGTTTGTGAATGATCGTTTTGATTTGTTCCGTTATTTTGTGAATAAGATGTTGTATCGTGAAGTGAGTCCATTGAACTATGATGTGAACCAAACCCTGGTGTTATACCACTGAAGTTTAAACCTTGAACAAAATCATCTGAATTGAAAGATTCCACACTATCTCTTCTCATCGAAGGAAATTCAAGACCGTCAATGAATGTAAGTGAGCTGTTTACGCTGTCTGGAGGACCTGCAAAGTTATTAACATCAGGTATTATAACATCAGGTTTTCCGCGTTTAACGTCATTATGTAAAAGGTCTATTAAACTGATTGTCCTTTTGAAACTCTAAATCTTGAGCACTTTTAGCGCGCAAGTAAGAAACTAAACTTTACATTTGCATTAATCCAGGTACAGGGTAACGTGACGTTTACTGTAGTTTCAACCAGTGGCGTAACTAGAACGATAATTGGGGGGGGGTGAATATTCATATATTTAGTTCTGCCCTACGGATTTCTTTAGTAATTGCAATAGCTTACAATAGAAATCCGTCGGGCAGAACTGAATATATGAATATTCACCCCCCCCCCAATTATCGTTCTAGTTACGCCCCTGGTTTCAACCATTATATAAGATGGCTTAAACTAACCAAACTAACCATTAGGTTAATTTTGTAATGATGCTTATTACCTGCAGGTTGTGCTTGACTAGTTCTTTCCTCTGGGGAGAGATGTGACCTATGGATTCCCTCAGTTTCTGCTGAATTTAAGATAAAGTCCTCCTCATCATCACTGACATCTGAGAATTTTTGATGATCTAAATGAATAAAAAAAATGAATAAAAAAAATAAAAAATGAAAAACAAGGAACCCTAAATTGGCTTAATAAGTTCCGAAATAAATTAAATTACAGTTTTAAGTTATAGCATTGGGGCAAACCTTTAAGGTGGGTATCCCTCTTCCGTTTTGTCCTACTACTTTGCCACTGTGTAAAAAATGGTGTGAACAATTTTATAAATTTCCCAAGCACTTTGTCCTTGATGCCATAAAATACAACAGCAGGCCACAAGTAAAGAAACATCACTAAAAAAGTAAAAATACAGAATAAATGAACTTTATATTTGAATTTTAGCAATAGGGACCAGTTCCCAAGGGTAGTTAAGTGTGGAAATACAAATGCCCAGCTTTCTCTTTTAACTGAGGACACATTGATTTAATTGGATGGTTGTAAAGGGTGTATTAAAAAGTACTCTAACTCCAGCTGCATGTAACCACAAAAATTCATTCCATACATTGATTATGATATAAAATATATATAATAAATTACTATCATGATCATTACCAATGATGTATAGAATATTTGCAATTGGAAAGCGGGCATATATCACAGAAAAAGCAACAACCAGCAAAGAGACTACCAGATAAAACTAAAAGAAAAACAAGTGTAATTATATTAAACTAGCTATAACAACACAAATTAGTTTCAGATCAATTAATAAATTTATAATTATTAGAAAATTTTAAGTGTAGTTACTTGTTTTGCATTTTTCTCTTTTAAAGCTTTCAACTTTATCCAATATGTGATTAAAAAGCTCCAAACCACAGCCACACCATGGCAAAAGTCATAATAAGATGTGATGTTCTTTTCACTGATTAAAATTGTATAATAGATTTGTTTGCAATATTGTACCTCAATGCATACAGTGTTAATTATGCCTAAAGAGACAATTTTAGGGGAATGTAAGGATGTTAGTTGATACTAGAATGAGGAGTTGGGTTTCCTAATTCTTGCTACCAGGTATATCTACAACTTCCCTGGTGTATTCATGAAGTCAGTAGGCTTTCTTTTATCTTACATATAACACCTCTGTTGCTTTATATTATAACACAATGCTTACAAAAAACCTTTAACTTTAAATCCCTTTAATCTATGCCTATCACATCAATACAAACACACCATTTCACACCACTCCAAATATAAGCCTCCTTTCTGAAAGCCTAATATTTATGGAAGGTAATTTAATTTACATTAGTAGATAAAAACATATTCGGTAATAGGATGTATTATGTATAAAAACACATACATTCTGGAATATACTTCAATGTTCATCCTGACTGAGTGTTTTGACGTCAAATCCTTTGTAGGTGCATTTTGAGTTTTTGTATTTATAAGTACTTCTTATATTTATATGTTTAATTAGCTGGCCAGCTAGGACCCCTCATAATATATGTAAGTCCTGGTTATAAGCCTGAGAACACTTAGGAATTTATATAATCCAAGAGCTTATAATTGGAGGTTAAAGGTATTACAAAATGTAGAACCAAGTTTTTGCATTACTAATTTTTTGTATCATATAGTCTAGCCATGGAATTGCATATGTATGATTACCTCCTGACTTGAGCTCCTTCAGAGAGTACTTCACCCGAATCATCACTGTCAACACATTTCTCAGCAACGCCTTTAATAATTATGAATCAATATAAAACGATGAAGCCCCCTTTAAACGTAATAAATGTCAACAGAATTTTATAATACTAAGCATATAAAGGATCATACTTGATAACTGGTTTTGGGACCGAATGTTGGACAATATCCAATGTCTAATAGGCGGTGTCAACCATAACAACGAAAGAAAAATAGCCAAAGTAACAAGTAGCTGTAATCGCGGGGTCAAGAAAATCCTAAATACAAACCATTGTGGTATAAGAAAAACTTCATAAACTAGCTCTCTTGAAACTTATTCCCCGCCATAACATTTGGCAAAGGTATACAATGGTCGACATGAAAAGGTGCTCACCAAAACACAACATTGAGAATGTTGAATACAATGACGGATATTTCTAGTTTTCTCCATATCAGAACCTCCTGAATGAAAGGCCATTGGTCACGTAATGGAGAGAAAAATTCACAAATATACTCCACCGTTTCATTTGTTTGTTTGCAATCGTTACTTCTTTCATTTGATGCAATTCCTGATGATTTTACTTCCATCATTGCCAGCGATTGTTATTGATATGTTGATATCATCAATGTCGCAAAATATTTACAGACGTCATACACACGTGATTTAAGGAAAAAAATTATTATAAATGGACCATGGACAAACTGTCCATTTGATTTTTGGCTAATTACTTTGGGTGAATCTAATAATTATTTTTCCTTTCTAAACACAGGTCCAGTTTTTCAACAGTCGGTTAAATGATTTCAACCGGGTATTTTTTGTTACTATGTAAATGTAAAATGTTGAAAAATGTTATTAATGACCAATGCTTCTTCTCTGAAAGCGAAAGGCCGGAGAATCCTTTTTTAACTTTTTTGAGCTTCCAAAACATAGCGAAATTTTTCAGGCTAATTTTTTCTTGCATTGCAGGAGTCGAAACATGAAAGTGATTGATTTCCACTATTGTACTATAGACCTAACTTGCAAATATAAATACTGTTGATTGTAGAATATTGTCGTGGTGAAGCCAGTCCTATTACAAAGATGTCAGTTTCTTTTTTGAATCGACTATTAGAGAGCGTATCACACATACATACATATTTTGACTTATTACAAAATACAAACTATTTTTCCTCATGGGCCATGGATTGAGTATACAACTGTAACTTTGTTTCCATAATTTGCTCGCAGATTTCGGACAAACATGCATAAAAACACAACGTGCTTCCTTTAAAATTTCAGCATTTGCGTCCAATGCTGCGATGAGGATCACGTATCATGGGGTATCCAAGACGAACTGAGTCAGGTTTATAATTTCTTTTGCGATCGAGGAGCAGCAATGGATGTGGAACAAAGATGAGGAAGTTCTGTATTGGTCTTGCAATGGCTAGCTGTACCACATTCTTTTACTCAACGAGTAGGGAAAGATTGAAATTTTGAATCCCTGCATGAGGATGAAAGCAAATTACAACGAAATTAATTCATTCATTCTTTTGTTAGGGGTCTGTTCCAAACATCTTGTTTCTTAGCGGAACGCATAAAAGACAATGGATAATCATTATACCCGAGATTATTAGGCCATATATTAAATCAAAATAATGCATGGTCCACACCAGGCCCCCCGGCATTATGCTTATTGGTTTGATAGATTTATCATACCATTTGAATTTCAAAAAATAAGTCTCAGTTTGACTTTCTATAATAGCATTCTTAGTCTTATACTCAATGTTTTAGTTAAATATTTTATTTCTGATTTTAATTATTTCATTTTACTATATTTCACATGTTATATTTAATTTGTCAACTTAGATTATATCATCACTTGCTCACTTGAGGTTTTCCTTTTATGGTAACCAACCGTTATTACTGATATGAGACACACACTGTTATTTTATATGTACATAAATAAATTTACTATCATGTTTATCTTTGCATGGCGCGTACCGAGGATTCGAGGGTCCCTTTACTCTTTTCGTGATTCTTGTCCTTGTTTTGGATACCGTAAAAATTCGAACCTGCTCCGTTCTTGTCCAATCACCTGCGGAAGCGGCATCTGAGAATCGAGAACTTCATTTCTGAGATTAAGTCGATCATCCTGTCTAGATTCGCTACCTCTTTCTTGATTGAAATGTGAGTTTGCCTGCCCGCCTTCAAGAAGACTTGAAACGGCCGCCATGTCTTTTCTTTTCGCGTTATCCACTGCATATTCTCTTCCCCACAACCCATTTCTCCATGACTGACGTTTTGTTCGTTCACCACACGCGGAGACGATGATCAAAACAAGGCACAAGAATATTTTCATTGCTAAATGAATTTCAATATTTACAACATTATCTCTCATTCATGCATGTCGGTAGACAAAATCTGTCGGCTAACTAACGGAAGATATTTTTTTAAAGGCTAAGTGTTCTCTTGTGTTGGACAAATTAATTCTGGTGACCTTAAGTCCTTTTCTTACAATCCTTAAGAATTTTATGCTTATGGATATGAAGTTTGCATTAAAAACCGATGTTTGTAATGAAAAGGGATATTTCTCGGCCAATCAGAAACATGCTCTGTCCGCAAACTACGTTACTACACATACTTTTTATGAAGGTCTATAAATTATGGATTATATACTAAAGAAAACAAAATCTGAAACTAAGAAACTCAAGAAATTTAAATTATTAATTCCGGGGGAACATTTTAATCTTTTCAAAAACCGATTCTCAATAAATGTTAAAAGCTATTGGGTTTGTAACAAAATGCATGTAAAGCTGTATAATACTAATCCCACTATACATCCCAGCACCATTGTAACGAGAGTATAACAAGGTACAAAAATCCTGTGTTCTTTCCCTGCCTGTTTTAGAAGAGTGTAAATCATTGTATCCTCATTCTGCCGAAGATGCAACTGCATCATCTTTTTTGCAATCGTTCACGGCATGGGGATTGTATGTTTTTCTGCACAATGTTCGTGCCGTGAAATCGTCAAGAATTTTTGAAGACTACTAAACCAAAATACAGAAAACTCATGCGTGAATGCTACAATAATTCGATATGCCTAATTTCTAAATATGACGGCTAAATCATTTCATCATAGTTACCTTTCTTTGGGTTATCTTCCAAGTACGACGAAACTGTAACTTCTCCAACAAGGATATAAGGATACTTTTAGCCTGAAAATCCTGATCATTTATACAGTTTCAAACATATATCATGCTGGGACAGGCAGTTAAAGATCTCATCATCCTAGTGTAGGGGGTCATTACATTTTAATTTACACCTGTGTGAATTTGCGGAAGGACAAAACATTCTAAAACGATAACAAAATAGACGCAACGAAGAAATTGGGCTAACCTTAATTAAGAATTGACAAAACTGCATGTGTTTATCTTTAGCTAGCATATGTATAGTAAACACGCATACCGAGTCATGACAAATAAACAAGTCTAAACAAAATATCTCGATGTTTTCTAACCCAAAGAAGTATACGATCGACTGTCGGACAAGTCATAAACTATAAAGTAATAAACTTGTCAGCATGCAGCTGACAACTCAATTCGAATAGTCAGGAAATGAAAATAATTAGAACATTGCAAAAACAAAAAGAATGATTCCTCTGTATCTGCAGAATATCTGGTAAAATTAAGCTGACCAAGACAAACACCAAGTTGTTGGACCTTTTAGGTCGAAAAATCTTTTCAAATCGTGATGCGAAGCTCTCAATGACAAGAAATATATAGTCTACACAATTATCATTTGCGTGCTTGTTTTAAATTTGTACCTTGAAACTGAAAGTTTTATTTATAAAAATAATTAAACATCAAAGAAGTAGTAGCTTGTTTATTGTTAGCATAAAAAATATATATTTTAGTGTGAACCTGTTAACCGTATGGAAAACGGATGATTATATGAATGAAGATAAATAAAAGTTTGTATAAACTACAACAGTGGTTTAGACGCTGTTCAAAATGATCAGTATGATTTAATTGTAGCTGCTGTTCAACATAACCTCCTTGTTTTAATGTCACTTCATTTTGAAATCATGCAGTAAATTGGAGTGCGTCACATGCAGTCCTGCATGCATTTTAGCTTGATTTCAGTCGATGATTCCTCCGTGTTTTAGGTAGCTAAGTTTGTTTTGTTTGTTGCCTAATGGGCGATGGTTATATAAAACCCAGCGGTCTAATAATTGGAGTTAAAAAAGCGGCTGCTTCTTAATCACCTCCTGTCATGATATAATAGTGAGTGTTTTATTAAAATAATATGGCCTACCCATGCAGTCAGGAGGTTTTCCATCATCTCGTGGCCCACGTACTGTATGTAGATGAAATAAAATGAAAGTATTTCGGATTAAGAATAATGTAAAATGAGTACAATATGTATAGTGAGTATAATGGTACAATATGCATGCATGCAAGAAAACTAATTTATTGAGAAATTCTGCGAAAATGCAGCATCCCTGATATTGAAATTGTTGTACTTAAATTTTTTTTGAAAAAAAGTCTTGATAATAACACATCGGACTCATGAATATACCGTTTAATATAATTTAATTTTCTAAAAAAAAGTTTTGAACAAAGAAAGCCGATGTTTTTTTATCGATATCATTTTAAAGTTTCACTGCTTTGTTTCAAGCTGTAATTTCCTTAATTTTTTTTTCTTTAATTTCTATATAATTTGTTTTCACTTTACTCCCTATATAAATGAATAATCTGCATGCTTATGACAGCTTATATATGACTTATGTATACCACGGGCCCTTGACAAACAACAAATTACGTAGTTAGAAAATAGGCAAAGTACATTCAGTTCGATATATTGAGTAGAATCATGAAGCATATTCCCGGCGTTTGAGTTTAAAATCATCCCAAATTTGGCACGTAGCTATGTCTCCGATGGCGCTACGCTAGCGAAAAAATGGCAAATGATCTTTAGCGAGATATAAGATAGCTGGTTTTAGGCTAATGTAGTAATGATACTTAAGACAATATACAAAGACTTTTAATAACTTCGGCGCTTGTGCCATGAAATTACATTCCCACAAATACGAGGGACTTTGTTGCGATACGGTCTAAAGGCCGCCCTCACTTTTTCCTCCCCCCCCCCCCCCCCCCACCCCCTCTCCGTTCCTGACCGGTTGACCCGTCACATATATATGACAATGTTCTTCAACTGGGTTTTCTATGTTGTAATTTTTCAAAAATATGTAATTATATAATCATTGGAATCCGGGTTGATTATCATGTCCTTATACATCGATTGGTATTTATCCGAGACAGCCATGCAGTGAGAAATTTATGCATGTCATTGTATAGACACTAATATATGCAGACGAAAATAATTACATTGAATGAGGCCTTCCTGACAAATAAAAATAGCACATTTTGATCAAAAACACAGCTACAATATAGACTTAACATATAGACTAAGCATTTAAAGAGTTTCAGCATGAAGTGCTTCTTTCGTGAACTTCTTGAACGGTAAAATTGCAATCTTGCATGAGCATTGTGAAAATTGATTTTCCGAACTAGCCTCGCACCACTGCATCACCTTTTTGGTGCAATTTTAAGCATTGATTGGTTGGTCATACAAAAGAGGGTGGCTATAATTGGCTCACATCGGCTCAATATGTACATATGAATACGAAAGAAAGCAACCATTAGGAGAATAACAGGATTATATAACATGCATCTATCATGCATGCAGGCGTTTAAATCTATATTACTTATAGCTACAGCGGACTAAAAGGTTATTCCGTCGGTTTTTTTAAAAATATGATTCAAGACGCAAAGGCTGAACAAAATACTTCAACAGGAAACCCTGAGGGGAATGGTAAACCTCTGCAGGATATGAAGAAGCACCAGAGAGCTAAACAGCTACGGAGTGCAACATCTAGATCTAGAAATAAGTCGGAATCAACATGGCAGAATACAATACAATCAGAAATACAAGGGATTCATGTTAAAGTTATGTACACCAAAGATTTTGGTAGAAATCCATCGACACAAAATACGGAAGTGATGAAAGATGAAAATATACTTGAGAAACATGCTGTTCAAGCCTCAAATAGCCCAGAGAAGGCAAATGAAGAGACAATACAACATCACTGTAGTACGAATACAAACGATTTCACTTTGCACCAGACCAGTGACCATGAAGTTGCATTAGATGCAAATCTTGAAAAAAATTTTTCAACAGCAGAAGACTCCAGTTTAAAAGAACATATAGAAGAAGACCGACACACCCCGAGTAAAAATATTTCGCTTGACATGTATATAAATGAAAGGTCTATTATAATGAAAAGCAAAATAAGTTACTTAAGTTACAGTAAAAAACTGACAAACAGAGGTTCGACAAATGATACACAAGCCAATCAAACTACGATGACTAGGAAAGAAAAATCGGCTGAACATGTTTCAAAAAAAGAAGACGATATTAGTGAAGGAAACACATCAACAAAGATCAAACGTAGGGTCATACGTGATGAGAGAACAACAAATCAATATAAGTCTGCCGCGGTATACCATCCTTCAAATAATATGAACTCGGAGAGGGTCGTAAAAAATAGCACGCCATGCCGAACTCATGTTACAAGTATCACTAGCAGTGATGAAATTTATGTAAAACACAACTTATCTCATGAAGATAAAGTGAATTATGCTCCAAACACTTTTCCTCAGTCAAGTCAGGTTTTGCATAAAGATATTACAGATTATGAACTAAAGCAATATCTGGAGGACGAATTACAAGAAAGTATAACGAAAGATATTGTCAGTTCCTGTAATCAGGAGAATCAGGTGCAAGAAATCAATCCTGATGATTTTGTTGAAATATCTTTGGAGGTAAATCTGATTTTCTTATCAATCTCAATAACTTTTTTACGCTATCCTTTTTTTATCTCCTGTATGCTTCATAACATGTTAGATGATAGCTGAAGAGAAAAACACATGTTTACATCCCAATTATAATTACCCAGCATAATGACTATTATTGAGCATATATATAACTAACAATGAAGAATGGGGTAGATATACATCGTTATCAGCACATAACAAATTGTGAAATTTCATATTTCCACGCATTGCTTACACAGTTTTCTGACTTTTCTCCTATACTGTCTTAGGAAAAAGGACCCTGTGAAGATTCTACAATAAAAGCGACACATGGTAATCCTATATAGCAATAGTTTGACTGCAGTGATAATCTTTGTAATACTCTATATTGCAAATCATGAATAGACTGAAATTCAAAAGATACAGACAAAGGGTTACACATGTCCAGAGACTGAGGATGATTGGCGTGTTTACAATCAGGTATTTGACAAAGATTCACGTCGTATCAACATTAAGAATTGTTTCCAATTGATCTTTCAGAAACATCAAGTATTTCTAAGCCTCATGGTAAACTATGCTGTCTCACCAAGTGTTTGAAAAGATTTCGTTGCTCCTCTTCTACAAGAAGTTGATGACATATGCATGCGTCTTTTAAAAGCATCATTTAACAACTTTGGATAATTCTATTGATTTTCACATAATAGTGATAGCTATACGTAGATACACTGACGAAGAAGATAGGCAATCTATATTATCAACGATTCTATTTATAAATAAAAAGTTGTTTTACTTTAGATCAATTTCTGTCACTGGTTCCTTCAGTTCGATGAAAAGATAGGAAACAAACCCTGGCAATCTAAGTTGTTCCAAAAATGGCTAGCTTGCATGCATACTTTGTGTTTTAAATATAAGTTTGGGTGAAAAAACATGGCTGAAAGCGTTCAGAGCCATGCAGATGCTTGATGCGAGAACTATAAAAGATTAGGCGGTTGAACACTTGGCATTGAAACATGAATACGGCATGTTAAAGATATTTTGAATTATATATCATTGAAATAATAGATTTGCATGATTTCCACGTCATAGAACCGCGCTGCGAGCAATATAATGGACGAAATCACTTTTCGTGAAGTAGCCTATATTCTTAGGCTATTCATAAAGCCAAAGGCGTTTCTTTATTAATCATTAAATAGTAACAGCGACTTGGTTATTCAACCGTTCAACTACAACTCAACAATATATTTAAAATTCAGAATCAAAGTCCTGGCCAATCAACTGTTGTCGTCGATTATTCTCAACGGCAGTTGTAACCATACTTCGACATTTGATATGACTGAAACTCATCTCATCATAATGCTATTTAAAATAAATGAAAAGAGAGTCATTTGTGACCGCATGACCGACTAAAAACACACTAAAGGCATAATGAAGATGAAGGTACTCTCTTATGGCAAAGCATCGCCAAAGTCTACAGTGCAACAACTACATGTGTACACACACTTACAGACAACAACAGTTGTACTTTATGCACCAACAGAACCGCAACAGCCACACCAAGAAAGTGAAGATCCCGGATTGATGAACCTGAAAAATTGCAATTTCAAACTTTTGCACTAAACTTTTGATTATACGCCCCATTAAGTGACCTTTTGAGCAAAGCTTGACAGAGCAAAAAAAAATTTAAGACACCAGTACCTGTTACATGTCTCCACAGATATTTTAACTGCGAAAGAAACCATCTGTGCCAAGATGACCAAGTACTATTGAGGATACTCGAGCAACAACACGACAATATGTGTAGGGCTGTTGACACTACGAAATACAGAAGAAATTGCAAAAAAGCCACTCCAAAAGTACCCCCAAAAAACATGTGGAGGTATGCACACATTCACTGGAACTGTGGCGCACCTCCTGTGGGAATACACCCACCCCTACCCCCAAGAGTCATGCACCTTCCTCTGTGAAAAGCCAAATTGAGGGTTGAAAAAATAATCACTAATGTTATTCCCATCAATTTTCCATTTTTAGCGTCGTTAACACATCAAGGTATAATGATGTATTGAAATAAAGTATGATGATCAGAATTGACTTTAGACTTAACATGGAAAAGTTCCGCGTATCAAACACGTTTTGTACCGTTCTATCAAGATTTCTTTTTAAAAAAATTCAAATATCAACGTACACTTTTGCACAAAAATTCCTGGTGTGGACCTGATCACATAGCGAATACCACGTTGAACAGACAGCAAAAACTTCCTAATTGATGATGGTTCATGTTTTTCAATAAGTCCAGCCATAGTACCAGCCAACCTAATAAAAGAAAGATAAGAGGTAAGGAGGGATAATGGAGGATCCCATGCATGCATGCGGATCATTTTCTAGGAGCCCCTTGTTCAAAGCTAGGTTCGCGTCAATCCTGGGTTATATTTTATTCTTTTGTTTTGGTTTGTGTGCTTCGGCACTGATGTTCCTACTCAATTACATATAAACAATTCAAGCGAATAAAAAAATCAATGGAAAAATTGCGTTAAATCAGGCTAAGGGTTGAACAACTGACCTAGAAAGTTAGCTATCATTTCATTGACTTGTCACAATAATGCTGGACTAAAATGGATAATACGACATGCGCGGGGATACAAAAGTTTGCGTATCCACTGCGTTACAGAAGTGCATTGAAATATTGGCACAAACCTTCCTGCAAAATCCACTGCCAGGCGTTGATCATGACTGTTGTTAAACCCTTGCACAAGGAGGCGAGCGAAAACACGACCTTGCCTATTAAAAAATTAGATATTTCAGGTCAGATGATTTCTTTCTGTCTAGTATATGGAGGCGGTTTTGCCGCAAAATATTACCAGATCCGTATGGGACAGATCCTCCGTATCCCGAGCTATAGTTATGTTGGATCGTTCTTAGGCATCAGGATTGTAGTCCTGATGACCAGAATGCATTACCAACAATACGTTAACTCAATCAATCATGGCTGCCATGTGATGCTATGCAAACATTTGCATTTGCGTCATGTGGTAAACCCAATTAAACTGGCACAATCAACTGGCGTTAAACAATTTTTTAGAATTAAGAAAAAATATCCTGTACCTAAAAATAAATTAAAAAGTTATTACAGTAAACGTTTTGTGAGGGAGACACACATTGTAGTCTTCCTGGTTGAAATATTTTATAAGTACGAGCTCTTGAAGTCGGTAGCGGGGAATATACAATCAAAACATGCTATAGATATATACAGTAGTGTCCAATTACATACGCACACTCACAGGCAAGGGAGTTTAGATTATGATTGACAGTTCCTCCCACATCTAAGATAACGAGCTAACATAATATATTCTTGATCGAAAATCTGTTTCGTTTATCGTGCTTGCTGCATGCCCTGAAGCAACGAAACATATGCTTCTTTATATTTTACCCCTATTTAACATCAAACAATATTTTTATGGTATTATCTTTCTTCCACAGGACTCGTTTTTGGTCGACGTCTTGGAAAATTTTAGGATATTCGTTCGCAATTGGTTTTAATTCATTTTTTTCTTGTTTGTCTTCGTTACAGTGAGTGTTAGATAGACTTGTTTTTCACAAGTATTTGTGCAGTGCTGACTTCATGTTGTGATAAGAGGTATAGAAAAAAAAATCTGACAGTATATTTATGCAGGTTTACAATAAACATCTCAAGATAACAACTAAAAATGAAACTCTTGTTCTAGAAAAAGATAATGCGAGCACTGCATGTGGGCCTTTATAATGAGTTTTTCTCAGATTCTGATGTTTCAATCCACAACATTACTCATACAACCTAATCAATGGCTGAATCTCCTGAAATTAAACACCTTAGTTTAAAGCATACTGATAAAGATTTCTTGAATAAATCCCTCACAATGCAGTAGAGAGCATTCAGTCAGCACAACACAAAATGCTTTTTGTACAGTGCAGTAATGATTCTATGACAAATGCTACCATCAGAAAATGAGGACATGCAACTAACATAATAATTATGACTAGAAACACCAAAATGTTTCCAAGAGAAATAAAAAAACCTAAGGAACTGGACAAGATGCCTTTTAATAAATGCCTAATAATACATGGGGAGGGAGAAGCCAAGCTATTCTATGATCTATCACATTATTCGATGATAGAATCAAAACAAGCCCCTCTATGGACTAGAAGAAGTACTCTGCTCAAAGATAGCAGATCAAGACCATTGCCTGAAGATCAAACTGATCAATGCAATCTATTACTAGACTATCAGATTAATGGCCAGTGTTGCTAGTGGAGATAAATTGAAACATTAATGTAAAAAGGGTTCAAACTTTGCTGAAAATACTTGGATTAAAACCATTAAATTGACTTTTAGTTGGAACAACAATCCAAGCAAGTATCATATTAACTCATAATCTTAGACATAAGCCGGAATGTCAATCAATCATTAAATCTTTCAATGTGCTATGTTTGTCAATCCTATGAACTGACAATATGCAGATCAATTTACTGGTTTCAAAAAATATTCACTAGTGTTGTGATTTAACAAATTTGTAAGTTGCACAGACTAATATTGACTACTCTCCCTGTATGAGCAATATTATTGGCCTAGGGTATTATGATCATGTTATAATAACTGTTTTTTCATATTTTTAGTATTGATGACTCTATTCTTCAGCATAAAGCAAGCTAGAATACATGTCTTTTTTGCTTGGCATAATCATTGGGGACTAACTTTTTTGGACCATATGCTCATATTATCATTTTTCTTAGTGTGGTGTCAAGTAACGTGAAAATTACAACACCTCTCCAAATCCCATATACCCTTTGCCTTCTTGTTTTTTATTTTGGTAACAGGCTAAATACCTAGGAGAGTATGCATTATTGTTCTTAATCCATTTTTACCAGAAAAATCACAAAAGGCAAGGGGTCTGTAATATACTTTATCTTGATCGCCTTTATTTTTGGAATTTTAAATTAATCATTAAAAAATCTAAAAATTGGTCCAGTAGCCCAAAACTTGATATAAACCGTGTATAAGAACATGGAGTCACACATGTACCTAGCTTTCATTAAACTTACATAAATTTGGAATATAACAATAAAATTCTGTTCTAATAATTGTTGTGTGTGATGCATATTAATGACAATATTAAATTCATTGATCACTCAGTAAAAGAGTTTCCCTGTATCATTCATTAACAGATCTTTTGTATTGTATTAAAAACAGGCCAATTGGAAAAGTTTTTAATACAATTTCAATTATACTTACACAAATATATAATGTATATGCCTCGCTTGTCGTCTTGAATGCTGTGTTTCTCCAGATGCAGGCTTTGCAACAGGATCCCATCTATAAGCTCTATAATTCCCTCCTGCTTGTGGAGAGACGTTTGTTGCATCAAAGTAATGGTCTAACGGCAGTGCTTGAGAATCGTCCAGTCTACCTGTCCAATAATTTGTAAAATATCCCACAGCTGCCGATGAATTTTCAAACAGTTTGTATAAGGTATCGATACGGCTAACATATCTATCGCCTTCGCCATGATCGGCTGTGCTTTGCCACACTGCACGTCCACATTGTACCCCACCAAATCGTCGGAAATTGTCATCGTTTAACGCGCAATGTTTATCACATTCGAACTTCGATTTTGTCCAACGACGGCTACGTAACTGCAGACCTTGTCCCAGGGGAAAATACTTTGGCGATAAAAAGATATCGGCGAGAGATGGGGAAGCAACATCGACAAAAATGATCAACGCCGACATTGTTAAAGCAACAGCAAGTGAAACGCACACAATTACCAACTGAATACTAGGAACTGGAAGAAAATTGCTTTTGACCTGAGTCACAGGAACGCTGGTTTTCTTTGCATTCATCGCTCAAACTGAAGCTGTCTGTTTGAAGACACAATACCAACTATATAGGTATATATAGTTTTATCCGAGCCGTGAGTTACACGTATTACTACGAACTGGCAGTACAAAAGCGCAGGGCTTCGACCAGTGTTTATGACAAATGTACAACACTCTCGACGATCGATCCTCTACAATATGATGAAATTTTTCTGCCTTTGTTTCAAAGAAACTATAAGCCAGCACACACCAGGCTTTGATGAGTTGAAAGGTTAAAATCGGAGTCAGACATACATTAAAGTAATAATGTATATGGCGTTCTTGCATAAATAATAATCTCTAAATATGTCTATTGTTGTCCAAATCAAACGAGCGTTCTTATTGGTGGAGAAATGCGGCAGTGCAATTAAATAGGAAGGAATATAAGAGGGAATAAATAGTTCGTCATATACACACACAGCTGTTTGCCCTTATAGGAAATTTTCAGAGACAACGATGACATTAGATGCTTTAATCTTGGAACTTTTAATCATAAACCAAATTTCCGAAGGCACGAAAAATCTAGAGCTAAGTTAAAGTGAACCCCATGCTGAGGCTTTTTTATATCATTGTAGTTTGTATGAAAGAAGAAGTTTTTTTAATAAATGACAAGTTGACAACCAAATATATATTGGGCTTGCACTTTCTTAATTTATCATAAAACATAAATATTCATATATACTTCATATTAATACAATATATGACAAGACGTACACACCTGCACACTTTGTGTTTTCGGCCATTCTCATTGGTAACTTTTGTCTCAATTTTCACTAATTACTTAATCACCAAGTGATAGTAATAATATACGCCCCGAAACTTCCTTTGATGTACAGGTTTGAATAGTAATAACTCTTAATTACATTGAAAATTTCTTTATAGCCAGGCACAAAAATCAGTCTCAGGGTTTAGCGGAAACCGTTGTACAAGGCGTCTTGTGCAACAGTGCCAGCTTTCGCGACTGAGTTTTTGGAGGTGTTTTTAGAGAGCGGTCTGGGAAGCTGCAGCCACCCCTCCCGAAAATAACCAATAACCATTCACGACTGGAAGTCCTATCCTCCCTATTTACAGACGAAGAAACTAAACGAAGTTCCCTTTCATCGAATTATCAAGCAGTGACATCTCATGCATGAGAGTTCTTGGTGCTTAAATGCTACTGTGATCAAAGCATAGAGACCATGTGTCCATTCTGTGTTTCACTGCCAGATCTTCACTGCCAGTTCTGCACTGCCACTGAAGACCATCCAGTAAAGGATCAAGGTCGTGGAATAAAAAGACGACTCACTTTAAGATGGTAACGCATCCATATGGCCATGCTACTGAAAAGGAAAAACTTTTATGTTGTATTGCACAATAGCAACAACAACAACAACAAGACAACTAGTAATAAGGACATCAAGCATAAAATCATAAATCTTTAAAGTTATTCCTAACACTGACAATGAAAATACAGCCACATTTGCCTGCAAACGCGAATGTCGTTGGCAAAAGAATTACGTATACGTGTCCAATAATTGGGAAAAGGTGATGAAGTTGAAAAACATTGAGTTTCTGAAACGTCCTGACAAATTGCTCAATTTTCCACGAGACCAGTGTGCTTTACTAGCTCAGTACATGCATGATCTTTCTTAATTGTACTTCGAACGCATACTCCAGGTATTCCGTCTCCGGTCTCCTTATACAGTCTTTGCATAAAATTTTTACAATTACAATTTTACCTGGGAAGATATTGGGAGCATCCAATCTTTAGCTGTGAGTCGTTTGGCATACAATCGAAAACGCTCAGTGCGGTGAGCCAACCCAAAAGAACCACGCTTTTTGTCTGTGACCCAACCTCAGTGACGCAACCCAAAGAACCAAACTTTTTGTCTGTTTTTTCTGCCCGGATTTACGGGTTAGCCCTTCTTCGCTGAACACGACTCTCGAGAAAAATAATGTCATTATACATAGGTCACAATGAACATGAATCATTTGACCATCAAATGTTACATGTGAGATTAATGAATTTGGATACCAAGTATCGCCACCGTGGGAAAAAATTATTTTGGTATTGCTTAACTAAGTAAGCTTTTCTGTCATTAATAAGTCAAACTATCAAGTCTTGCATTTGGCGAGACTTTGGAAGGACAATAATGCATTAGGACCAAATTGTAAGTCCTTTGTCAGATGCATTGGAGGATATTACCCCGTTTGTTAAGAACCTAGCTTGCACCACATTTTGAATATTTCAAGTTCACAGCAAATTAAGAAAAATCCATCATCTGTTTTTGAAGGACAACTCTAGTCGAATCACTGAAATGAGTAGTAGTGGAAACATGAAATGAATGCAACTCTATGTGGAGAATATAACGAGATATATATATGATTGTATTCGGAGCAATAATATAGAGACAGAAATTATTTATCTTCGATATGAATGAAGAAGATAAATTAGTTTTTCTTTTGCATAAACTGAATTGAATTGTTTCATATATTAGCAAAACAAGTTAATCCCAGAGCGTGATTGTTGTTGAGGCGTTTTGAATGCTATAAATTCCTCAAAATTTAACGACATGAATTTTTAATAAAATATTTCCAAATCAAGCTCTCTTTATTAACTGGTTTTGAACATGGATAATGTACAGACAGAGCAGAAGAGTTGACAATGTGGTGAGTTTTGGAGGCATGCACGCAAGAAAATAAAATATTCCCAATGATTTATTTATTCAAAGCAAATCACTAAGCTCTTGACGTCACGCAGGTTGAAAACACACGAGCCAAACTTTGAACACTCAGAGGCCGGCAAGGTAAACTGGAGAAAC
Organism: Dendronephthya gigantea; assembly: GCF_004324835.1. Taxonomy (NCBI): domain Eukaryota; kingdom Metazoa; phylum Cnidaria; class Anthozoa; order Malacalcyonacea; family Nephtheidae; genus Dendronephthya; species Dendronephthya gigantea. Next base: position 1,859,878 of record NW_021163010.1, on the reverse strand, counting down.
CGGTAGCCACTCTGATCATGCGACCTTAATGCAACCCCACCAACTTGATAGAAAGTGATCAGTACGTATCACAGTCTAGACCTGGCATGAACAGGCGAAAATAGTGAAGACGTGGACTATTTTGAATGAAAGAAAATGCTGTAAAGTTATGGAGTCGCCAAAGTTTATCATTTGTCCCGAATGCAATGAAAGATACAACGACACAAGCAAAAGAAGGTTAATCGATACATGTGGTCATCCAAGATGTTATTCGTGTCTTTTTAAGGACAATCCTTGTCCTGTCTGTACAAGTAAGTCTCTTAAAATATGGTATCAGTGTCCTTACCAACTTGCCCCGTTTTAAAACCTTAGCCAAATCACTGGGAATCATCGTCTCCTAAATGAAGCCGTCTTTATCGGCGATTCCAATTTTGAAGAAATATTCTGACAAACTGTAAAAGATTTTTAAAACCTTTTTTAGACCCATTTTCTAGTAACCTAAGTATAAGGACAATTAATATTATTTCTTTGTTATTAATATGCGTCTGACCGAAATTGTAATTGTCTTTGTAGTTATATGCATGGCGCCAAAACAATGTATCCATCTTTGACTTTGTCCAGTGATGAATTTGCCCTTGCTGTATAAGTTGCTATAGGAATGCCGGATCGGATACTGCATGGGTATAGGGACGAGTCAGGAAACCCATAGCTATTTGGCGTTGACCAAAAATAGAAAAGCTTGAATTAGCTTCCACTATATATGTATATCATATCTGTGTTTGGGAAATGGCATTGAATTATTATGCATGCCAATTGTAATATTACAAATTTCATGCAGTTAGAGGTTAGGCATATACTGCAGAACTTTGGGTTGATCCTTTTTTGTGTTCGTCTGCATATTTCTATAATATACGGAGATAGAAAAAATTACTTCATTTGTAAAGCTGTTAACAACGGTTTAAAATATACTATTTCAGTTTATCGAAGACCGTCCCATATATGTATAATCCTGGGTAGAATTTCAAAAATAACACTCGTATAACTAAACTGAGTTTGAATCCGCAACTAAAGGTTGTAGATTTGGACAATCAAATCACACATATATACAGTACATATATCGACCTATAAATATGTTGCATTCGCTATGTCAGGAACAATGTCTTTATCAATGGCGGTCAGTTTTACCTGGCCCGTTTGTGCTAGCTGCACAACTAGATCAAATATTCGGTTGATGATCTGTATCAAAGGCAGCGCTTACACAGGCAGCGCTCGAGACGAAACGAAACTGCAAGAAGATAATTGACTAAACTTGTTCAACATGCGCGCCTACAAGTGTAGAGTTTTTGAAACATAACATGCCTTTTGCCAGTCTTAATTCCTTGATTAAGAAATTTAAATTCTGTGCAGAATCAATCAATCATGATCATGGACATGAGGGCATGCGAGCTTGGTTGAAAGAATTCCTCTCCATTCCATTGGGATCATAAGAAGATTTCATTCTTTTATTCAACGATAGATTAGATTCATGAAGACTTAGGATAGGTAAATATCGTGCAATGGGAACAATATAGAGGATTTTGAAAGGATTAAAACCAGGGAGGGAAAATTACCGGATATTATATTTGCCAAATTATTGAAAAATCAAACATGTTTCTTTAGCTACATATTTTGCATACAATATACATTAATATTCACACGAAAAACAATGTCATGATTTGTCATATAAGTTGCAAGATCATTGCATTCGATTATATTTTCCTGTTTAAAATGCTTCCATCCTATGTTCCTATGTTTTTACCGCTTTTATATTAATCCAATGAGACCCTACATCAGTGCCGTGGATGACGCCATGATTGACGTAACGAATTGAGATGGTATTTTGTGGTTTGGAATCAACACCTTTGCAATAAACACCACAAAGTATTTGCGAGATTGCCCTAAACTCGTCCTTTTATTCCTACTTCCGGCTATCAAAATAAAAATATCGCTATTTCGCAAGGCCTGATCTTGTGATGATGGTCACGCATGCGGCATATCGGGCACTGGCAGCCACTTTTGTCATGTGCCCCGCAACGTAATTCATCCGAGTTGTTTTTAGGCCAAATAAAAATTCTGGACAAACCGGAAAAATTTAAGTAGGAGACAAGACAAGTGATAGAATGGTCCATCACATGCACTATAGTTTGGAAAATAAAATAAACAATTTACACGCATTCCACTCGACGTTTGATATTTTAAATATAATGCAAATATTTACTCATAAATTACCTGATATACCTGCATGATATAATCTTCCTGAAGGCTGGCAATGTTTTGATCTACGATAAAGATAGTTACTTCATGATATCAAGAATATGCTCAAGATATTTATGACAATCTTTAAAACGAGACACATGCATTTCGACTTTTTTTCTTCAGTGTTAATTAATGGGGCTCATTACTGGCCGAACTGCACCCAGCCAGATGAATATTCGCCTATATAAAGTTTATCAATAATTTCTTTCAAAATAGCTCAGTCGAAATTCGAGCACAATAAATAATCTATGAATTGGCAATTTTGATTGTAGCATATTGCTGCATCTGTTACCAAATTCCTTTTAAAATTTGTTTAGAACTTCCTCAGCGACGGGAACGAGCTAGGACAATGAGTCATGAAAAATTACTTGAAGTTGGAGAGACTGGTTTTGCTCGTTATCAGCGACTTCTGTCGGACACCGCGGCAACAACCTTCACTGGCATGTTTAGGAAAGGTAAAATAAAGAAAAATACTGTTGCATTTGCTGTGTAAAAGAACTCCCAGGTCTTGTTCAAACTCGTACAGGTTGTTTATGTATATTATATACAATACGACAAAAACAAACTGTTTTTCACTATATATAACCAAATGTTCATAAAAATAAGTAACTTATACTTATATGCTGAATTCTAACTCTCTCTTCTTCCAATAGATAGTTACTTAAAAACTTTATACAGTTACGACCCCAGTTCAAAAGGTAGGTTTTTATTTATAAGTGTATTTTAGTTTTGATTTCATATCAATTATGCATTTTAGCTTCCGTCCACGCTGTCGGGGTTTTAACGGGATTAATCCAAGCATTTTATCATTGTTTGCAGGTTATAACATGGAAGAAACGATACGAAAATATCGCTCATTGGAAATATTGAATGACAGAACAAGAACTGGAAGCATATGTTCAGGTAAGATAGCAAAGATCAAAGAAGACGGTTTACATAACTGCATGCTAAAATTTGTAATTAATGTAGAGTAAAAGACGGAATAGGTTCCACAAATTGTACATAAATTTAAATTTTCAGGTTATCCTGGGTTACTACACAGGGTTACTACACAGGCTTATTACACTGTATATGACGACCAGTTTCATAACCTATTGCCCACATATGTCCATTCGGCAAATCACCCAAAACCAAACTTTTTTCTAGATGTTTCTAGCGAGACTTTCATGTCAGCTTTGCACGATAGTACTCCAGAACAGAGATCCTTGAGTAGTTCCATTGATGATCTCGATCACGACAGTCCAAAATCTTCACCAGATCCTTCACAAGATTGTGAGAAACAAAAGGAATGCTGCCCTAAAGCATGGCCATCGTGTCCTGATCTCTCTAGTCAAGGACATGTCTGGCAAATGAGACCACCAGCAATCGAGAGAAGAAAACGCCCCAGTTCCTTGTACCAAATAAAGTACTCCACAAATTCACCAAGAAGTTCCCTTTATTCTCCGCGAAGTTCGGGATACTGGTCTGAATTGGAGCAACTCAGTGAGTCAGAAACATTTAGTCCAACACAAAAGCAGCCAACTGAAACTACAAGCCTGCAAAATCAAGACCAGAGCAAAACAATGGAAAAAACCAAAAACGCTGGAGGAGCCTCTGTAGAAGAACCAAAGACAACGAAATCGGAGCCTGACGACCGACAAAACAAGTTAATAGGGGCACGGCAAATGACACGTGATGTTTTTCAACAACCACGATTTAAGGTGGTTCGTACAAGATCTTCAGAATGTCTTCCTCGAGTCTCCGACTGTGTTCGTGGAAAAACTATCCAACGTTTTAATTCAATGCCAATCGAACGCCATACTAAGAAAATCTCAGAAAATAACAGACAAAGGAAAGCTTTCATGACCGATGTTTAGGAAATATTACCGACGTTTACGTTGATTATTCATTGAAATGTTGATCGCAATAGACATTGCATAATTGACAAAACAAAATTATAAATGTGGTGCATGACTTCTAATTCGAAATCTGATCTATTAGCATTAAAACTCCAGTCCTCGCACGGTCTATAGTAGCTAGTAACTTACATATACACATCTCACCTAACGGCAGATGGAATAGAAACAGATTTTTATCAAACTGATTTTCTTTATGGTTATTATATATAATGAAAAACTCTGCAAATGTAAAGATATAGTATTTCTAAGTTTCTTGGAAATACATTTGATTCACAATTAGATTCCTATGTTACATTATTTAACATGTTTACATTTTTTAAAAATTGTTACAATTTCATGCCAGTAATCAGATAACTTGCACGAGGAGCACATTTCAAGAAAAGAAATGAAATGCTCAACCTGCGGTACTTAATTAAGACGCTAGCTTTCCACGCGCCAAGTCCATTAAATATTTAGAGAAAACTATAACCGTTTTTGCTCGTCATTTCCTTAGGATCATGTGAAATACCTGCATGGATCAACCTTTTTAGCACTAAGGGAAAGCAGGTTGATGTATTGAAGTCAATTTGGGGCGCTCCATCAAAGTAAACCGGCATGATTATATGCACCACAATAGTTTACTGTAATAGGTATAAAGGTTTGCATGTATATATAGTGTCTAGATTACCTATATGGCTATGTCTGAGTGTGCTTTATATTTACCTCTTTTAAGGGCCTGCTAAAGGCTTTTAATAATTTACTAAAAAAGGAATACCAAATGGTTTTCCGTGCAGGATTACGTTATCCATGCACGAGGGATGTTGGCTTCCGAAAGTCTCTCGCTTTCCAGAATTTTTGAAACATCCCAAGTGCATATGATCACGCTGGAGTACCATGTACTGTACGGTGTTTCTAGGTTCAAAATTATATATACTATACTTAAATCCATGCATATATAAGAACAAATGTCAATAGCCGAAACTGTGATTAGTTAAAGGCTTTCAGTTCAAATTATCGTATATACGAACATCAATGTCGTACGTTTATCAAAGTTAATCCCAATACACCCTTCCGAACTACAAAGTTTTGGACATCAGTTTTTGGAGCTCAACGTCCCAATCACGAAGAGAAACCCTTTAAAGGAACAGATTCTGAGATTCTCCTTCTCGCGGTTTTGAAATAGAAATGGTAAAAATGTTGGGCTACATAGAAAATTTGTTGAGTCTTTGAGCGTAGAAATATTGGGATACATAGAAAATATGCTCATCAATAACAATTATGTTGATTTGATCAATAAGAAATAGGTTGATAAGTTTTTTTAAAAACTTTGTGGTATTTACCGGACCTGTATGTCTCTATAAACGAGTTACCAAAATTCTAAGTTACCATAACGGTAATAATTAGTTTAACTGCAATACAGCTCTCATGTTATAACGTTTCCTGTACTAAAATATCTAGAAATAACACTCTTAAGAGTAGTGTTTGGAATAAGGTTGGAATGTTTCATTGGCGTGTTTGTCATAGGACTCGTTAACTTTCCTGATAACATCCATGACTGAATAGCTTCACGTTCGTAAGAATGACCGTCTAAAGGAAACATTCGTTCTTATATATTTGAATTATTTCCAAAAAATAATTTAGCTAAATTATAGTGTATGTTGTTGTAGTGGGTAGTAAACAATTTGAACAAGTGCTCGAGCTGGGAAAGGGGTATGCATGGTTTGTCAAAAATTATGCAGAAGATTGTGCGAGTGCATATATTGTAATATTGTATACGAAGGTACCTGCAGCAATAACTGGGTCAGTCATCAACTCTCTAGTTATTGGACACAAAAATTCATCTGGAATACTATCTTCAATTTCTTTCTTTTTAACTTCTTTTACACTTCTCAAAATTTTGTTCCGATGGCCAACAGGTCCTAGAAATGTCATTGTAAGGTCTTAACATTCTTCACAGAAGGAAAAAAACATCAACTGAATGCCTTCACAAAACTAGTCACAGTATTGAACAAAGTGATGTGGATATAAAACATACCAATACACAAGTCATTCGCTAAAACCTCCGCATTTATATTAAACAATTCTGTTCCATCAATTGCATTTTCACGAAAGCTTTGACAATATTGGTCAAGATTAAGATTACTCAGCCAGTTACACACTTCATCCAATGTCCATGACGTCATTTTTTTCAAAGCAACCTTAAAAATCAACGTGAAGACTCGTTTACATCAGACTCAGTTTTCGATGGCTTGGAACATAACTTTAATTGTCTGCAAATTTAGATTTGGTAATGGACCAAAATTTTAATTAGGTGGCTTTTGTTAACTAGTACCTTTTGTTCTGAAGATTGTGGTAAAAGAATATCATTCTTCGCAGTTGGATTCTGTAACATGTTTCCACCATCAATAAGCCCAGCTTAAATTTAGCAACAAAATTAACTATATATATATATATATATTAATATATATATATTTATATATATATATATATATATATATATATATACACACACTATTGGTTTCAATATTTTGCGATGAGCAATGAAGCAAACCAACTAGGGAGGTAAAACTGAAATGTAGACTCTCCGAAAAGTCATTTGTTCTACCCTATCGAAAAAATTATATTCTAAACTGGAAATGACTGGATACTTTTTACATATTTTAAGCTAGTCAGCAAACGTCAGGAGATGTTGTAACTTACTTGAAGTATTTGATAGTTTAAGAGTCCAGACTTTGACAGTTCTATCATTTGAACCACTGGCTAAATATTTACCATCTGGCGAGAAGGCACAGCATGTCACATATCTAAAACAGTAAATATGCATGTGTATATATATATATATATATATATATATATATATATATATATATATATATATATATATATATACAGGGCTGGTGTTCCGTTCTTTCTGTTGAACTTTTTAGGGTAATAAACAAGTTTTTTAGTTATTTTCAATTACCTTGAATGTGCAAAAAGTCTATGTAATGCTGTCCCTTTAATCTAAAAAGCAAAACAAAAAGTTGAAATAAAAGTAAAAAATACAGAATTTGCTTGTACCACAAGGAAGAGAAATCATGCAGAATAACTTCACACTTACTGGATCCCAAATTATAACAGTCTTATCCCCTGAGCTAAAATGTAATATCAAAATAATTTAGTGGTTATTATTGCTGGTACAGTATCTTCAAAATGTATTTACAACATAAAATGATTAAATCACATTACCATGAGGCCAGCAGTTTGCCATTGCTAGAGAAATTACATTGCCAAACTGGAGCTTCATGTGCAGCCAAAGTTGACCTGTATCCAATATGGCATTTATCTGAATATGCTGTCAGGATGAAAATATAATTTCAGTTACTTTACAGTAAACTTTAACATGAATTGTTTTGATCTTCTTATATGTACTGTACAAGTGAAGAAAGGCAAGTACTGTATGCAAAGAAACGTAAAAATTAATTAAATGCATTTTTCCACTATAGGTACAATTAAGGCTGCATGATAATAAAGATTGTAACAATGATGTTTTATCACATTGTTCAGTACTTTAAGTCTTGATCAATCATTAAACAAGGTTGTTACAACTAGTTAATACATTTTTCCATAGGTATACTAGCTAGCAGTATATTTACAATCAAGCAATGTAAATCAATTAGGTCTTGACTATAACCTGAGGCAGTGAAGATGTTCCATAGTTTAACCAAATTATCTCCTCCACCAGTAACAAGTAAGAAGTGTGGCGAACTACCACTGGTATCTGTGTTGCACGGAACTTAAAAAAGACCAATACAGTTGGTTTCATCAATCACTAATCAACTAATAGTGCCATAGAAGCAATGAATTGGAAAACAATCATTCAAGATATTAGGGGCTCAGTTGGAGAGGAGACAAACATGAAGGCACCATGAGAAAGTCAAATATCTCTTTTGACAATTAACTTGGACAAGACTTTTTCCCACTAGTTGCATTGAATTCAACTTTCATAGGTCTTCAATATAAATATTTAATTACCTGCAGAACCAAATGTTGGAGAGAAACAACACGTATTCACACCCATATCATTGGCTTCTTTATTGAAAGCTTTACAGATACCACTTTGTATATCCCATAAACTTATTTCAGCATTACTGACCCCAGCAAGAATATACAAATTATCTGGTGTGAAACAACACGCCATAACATTGCTTTCAAAGCCTTCGATACGTCGAACAAGGTTCTTGGTTTTTGTACTCCATAAACAAATAGTTTCATCAGCAGAGCCCGAAGCGAGGAGCAAGGAATCTGGAGAAAACACACATGCCCTTACAGCGCCACGATGTCCTTCAAATGTTGTGATTTTCTGATATGTCTTCGTATCCCACAACCATACTGTGCAGTCAGTCGAAGCAGTGGCTAAGAGAGTGCCAAAAGGAGAGAATGCACAAGCACAAACGTGATAACTATGTCCTTGCAGCGGTGAATCGTCTAACTCTTTACCTTCTGTACAAATGTCCCATAATCTCACAGTCTTATCGCTAGATCCTGATACCAAGATCCGGCTGTTGGGAGAAAATGCACAACAGTTTACATCTTTAGTATGTTGTGAAAGAGTCAAAGTTAGTTCGGCCATATTTTCATTAAAAATTTAATTTATTTTTTCGACGACGGTCTGGGAATGACGTAATATTAAATTCGTAATACAAGAATTAGAACACCACAGAGAGCGCTACTAGTATTTACACAACTGGTGAACACCAGTTCAATGGTGAACACCTAGTCACCAGAAGCAATTTTTCAGTGGAAATTCTCTCAAAAAAGTCATTTGAACAAGCCGAACCATTTGAACAACAATTAATGAGGCTCTCAAATGATAATTTGTTTTTTATTCTCGGTGGTTTAGACGTTCTCCAATAGGGAGATTTAGCACGAGGACGTGAACGTCAAATACGACGTGAAAATGGCGAGTAAATGGCGTGGCATGTCCATATTTGGGCACATCACGCCATTTATTCGCCATTTTCACGTCGTCTTTGACGTTCACGTCCTCGTGCTAAATCTCCCTAATCAGTGGCGATACGCGACCGGAAAGGCCAGGCTTCTAAAACTCGCGCTACCAGCCTACCCCCTCTTAATTTGACACACTGAACTCCCCCCCCGTCACGCCACCGACAGTAGGCCATTGTGAATCGTGTTTTATAAAAAATTATTAAACTTCTGTCTGCCTCTGCAGTCTTTAACAGGCAAGTGGTAATGTTAAGTGGCAGTGTCGATAGCTGCCTATAGCTATACATTGATACACTGTAAAAACAGTAAACGATTTAAAATTAATTACCTCTTAATTCTAATTGGTTAAAACAACTAAAAACTTTGTTAAAACAATTTTTTGTTCTTTTTAGTCTTTTTACCGAATAAAATTAATCAACACTTTCACAGCGGTCTAACTTAGGCTAGTTAGCTATGAAAGCATCATCAGTCCATGAATAAACACCCTTTTGATCTGTAAGATATATATCTCCGTGAGGATCCCCGAAGATGCTATGAGTCTATGTATATCTTCTCATTTGTACCATCCTTTTAAGCCGAAATCTAATGCATTTTTGTACCAAATAATCCTTTATTTCACATGAAATCTCTAAAATTGGCATCTACAAACAGTTCCCTGTAAAAGATTAGCGCCTGTCAAAAATTATACATAATCTATCATAGAAGTTACGTAAATCTAAAGGCTGTTTTCCACTTACGCGTTTTTTATACGCACGTACACGTACGGAAAATTTTAAATGCTTTTAAATTTTTATCATTTAACATCTAGGTCAACTAATGCATACTAAAATATGCAGAAAACTGAGTTCCTTTGATTTATTCACTTACTTTTTCAAAAATAAGATGTATAAGGATTTAGAATTTTACGTACGTGTACGTAGCCGTAGCTTTGAAAAACGCGTAAGGGTGGATTTCCACTTACGCGTTTTTCATACGCACGTACACGCACGTAAAAGTCTAAATCCTTATACATGTTACCTTTGAAAAAACTAAGTGAATAAATGGAAGGAACTTAGTTTTCTGCGCATTTTAGTATGCATTAGTTGACCTAGATGTTAAATGATAAAAATTTAAAAGCATTTAAAATTTTTCGTACGTGTGCGTGCGTATAAAAAACGCGTAAGTGGAAAGCAGCCTTTAGTAGAAAACAGCCCTAACTGAAAACCAAATCATCTAAATCACGGCATGCTGGAGAGCAATCCGAACATGTTTATACGTGATTTTACCGAGGATTTTATTGTATACCCTTGGTCAACTAAAAAGGTCAAAGTGGAAAGCAGGCAAGCAGTGATCTCATTATTTCATACTTGGTTACTTGGAAACAGCGTAACCAAAAATGATCGCTTCCTGTCAGAAACATGCAGAGTATGTTATTATTTCCAGTACAGTACAGATACCGACCTGTATTGCTCACAAGTCACATCCAACATTGATTAGCTTCAACAACATCTTATTGAAAGAAGATTTGAAGTATTGAGCACGACTGAAAACGACGAGAACGCTTGTTACACTATAGTTCATTAGATTTCTGCTAAAGTGAGTTACAAGGTTTGTATCGTTCTACTCTGTTGTTCACTGTTCATTCATGCATCAATTGCAATTTGGATTATTCATTACTAACATCTCCGTGTAAAGATCACGAGCCTATAGTGTACTAAAATATTAGGTAATGTGTTATTGTGGCTTCACTGTAAATCCCGCCTGAAGCAAAGCTAAACTGAGGAACAACTACTTCCTTGTTCCAAAACAAACTCGCCGTAGGTTAGAGCATTCTGTTCAAGCCGAGGCGCGAAGATATTCGCGACGTAATTATATCAGCACGTACAAACAGCTCGTAATATAGCTATCAGTATCAAGACAAATTAACAACATAAAGTGTTCAAGAATGTGTGGCTTTCTGTGTGGGTCACAGGACTAGATAGTTATTCAGCAGCGAGTCCAAATACAGTGCAAAATAGCTAGTTATTTTCTATATTTTGAAGAAGCCGGAATCTAGGTTTTTTCCGGTTTCTTTTTCACTACGAAACTAACACACAGACCATCGTTCTCCTATATCGAAAACACCACATATATTAATCCAGTGATTAAACTGATATTTTTATACTTATATAGGCTCTTCTTATTTTTGCAGTTATATGGCGGACAATTCAAGCATTTGCGAACTGCCATATTCTCATTCAGTCGGTATAGCCACAGTAAATGCTATATTCTGTATTTTGGGTGTGGTTGGTAACAGCCTGGTGCTGGTAGCAGTGTTCAGAACCGTGGAATTACGTACACTAAGTAATTTTTATTTGGTCGCGCTAGGCATTGCTGATTTTCTCACGAGCGCCATAGTTCAGCCGTTGTTAATTGTCATGGTAATTAAAGAAAGCCGAGGGGAGTGTGACAAAACATTGGAAACAGTTTTTCGTGGTTTAGGAAATTTCTCGGCTGCCGCTTCTTTTCTTGTTTTATTGTTTATTACAACCGAACGTTTCCTTGCAGTGATGAAACCGATTGTGTATAAAAATTTTCACCCCAGACGCAGGTTCGCAATTTTTATTAGCATCAGCGTGATAGTTCCATTGGTCTACACTATCCTTCGTCTTGCAGTCAGCAAAAAAGCAACATCATATTTCTCTGCCGCATTATTCGTGCTTGGTTATATCTATATCGTAGCATGCTACCTCATAATTTTACTGAAGTTGAAACGTCAAAGCAGGAAAATGGAAACGTCAACAAGTACAACCCATGAAAATAAAAGTTCAACACGCCATGCTGAAAAGGTGGTTACTTCGACTATGGCACTAGTGGTTGGACTCTTCACCATCATGTGGATACCGTTCTTCTATTTTCGCATATCGCAACCTTCGACTAACAGTGGTCTGGGTTATAACTGGGTTCGAACAACAGCAATCAGTAATTCGGCTTTAAATTTCATCGTGTATGCTTTTCGAATGAAGAGATTCCGAAATGCATTCAAGGCTACAATCAGTGATGGTTTTCATACGATGTTTCAATCGCGATCAATCGCAAGCACAGCCGTGAATGCTTAACAGTTTAACTTTTGTAAATTATATATACGGTATATGATTCAGGATTATTCAGTTGGGGACTTAGCCAGGGGCCGGTTTTATCAAGCCCGTTTAGCTCAAAATAGAAAGCAACTCTATCGTTTTATTCAAGAACCGAACTAAATGTTTTTAACCTTAATACAAGTATACTTTTTACAACTACATATTCAGTGCATAATATTCAAACTGACTCATTCAAGAGAGATGTAAGAGTGTTATTTAGTTTTGACTTATCTACCGAACCGAACTAAATGTTTTTAACCTTAATATAAGTATACTTTTTACAACTACATATTCAGTGCATAATATTCAAATTGACTCATTCAAGAGAGATGTAAGAGTGTTATTTAGTTTTGAACTTTCTACCGTTTAAGCTAAACGGGCTTGATACAACCGGCCCCAGAATTAGGAAACGAGAGCTTAAAATCTAGAGCACTCTAGCAAGACTGCCAAATGTAATTAACTGTAATCAGTTTATATAGTGAATGAAAACTAAATGATTTCTTATGTATCACTCCCAACCTGTACACAGGTTTCAGCTAATCTAAATGAGTTAAAGGGCGATGGTCTATACCTTTCGCCTTTGGCTGTTCTAATAATGCGTATTGGCAAGATACAATTGAAACATGCTTTCTATAATGCACCACTTTCATCTTCAATAAAGAAATAAATAAAGAAACGCTTGCGTAATATCCCCATTAAAATTTTCGTATTCTTATTTCCGTCCTCTTGGCAAATCTAGGTCGTGTAATATTAGGTTGTGTAAGATGAATTTTATCAAGACAGGCGATTCCAAAAAATAACTGAATATGCAGTTTCTCAGTCTGTAAATCGAATTTCCAAAGAAACGATTTTTCTCGTATAGAATAGGCATAATGTTAGTTAGGTAAAGATACCCCAGTTCCAGTATACGGGCAAGCGTAGCTTATTTTGTTCAAATAATTTACCATCGATGTTTGTCTTATTTCGACAATTCTGGCCTCTCAAATAAAGAAAGATTTATGCTGTATATGCATGAATAATTATACATCTACAATATACCTCCTGCATGCGCAGGCTGCGACCTGTCAAGTGAAGGAAGTACCTCGGGTTTTTCTATACACGTGCCTATGCATCTTGTTCTCATGATGAGGCAGCTCATGCAGAAGGGAGAACCAGGCTAAAAGCCTAAATATCTCAAAAATGAGATTGCGACACCTCTGCCCTGCATATGCAATTCAAACAATAGATAATGAAATGATAAGGAAATTTATGCACATTTACGGCATTGTATTTTCTGTATAACTGATGCAGCATTCATCCAATAGCGATGAATATGCTCGATAAGGAGCCGCTTCAATCACCTGATCGTGATATATGTTTCCTTTGAATTTACCTCCATAAATGGAATACCGTTGTCTTTTTACAACGAGTTAATTTTTGCCGAAAGACAACGGTGTTGCTGATCTTTTTCTAGCCTCTATTATCTATGTTGCAACGGAATCCACTAAGTGGAAAAGTGAATATTTGTTTTTAACCACAATTCCTCTAGAAAGAATATTAGTAGAGAATTATTACCTCCTTGAGGCGATACTGAAGCGATGGAATATTAAACTGACAGGATCAAGAGCCTATCCGCCAAATTAATTACAAAATCAAATATACCACAGATGTGAAAGATTCTTAGCACATGGCAACAATCAAACGGCTTCAACTCCTTATTCCTTCATGTGGACTTCGCAATAAAAATTTAAATGTGCTTTTTGAATTGCAATTATTGCACACACGCACGAAACTCGTTCGAGACCCCATGCTGTGTGCATGCAGTTAACGAATTATAGTGGTCGTAAAATACACGAAAACGCATTTTTACCAAAAGGCAAAGTGAATTATTTTATATCTGTTATGAAGAACCATATAAAAAATTTCGAATTATCATGCTTTCATTAAAATTATAAAGTCTAACACGATAATGACAGCGTGTGATGACGGAGGCCAAATACAAAACTTTCGTTTTTTCAAAAGCAGAGGAAAACACAGCACAGATCACACCGAATGTGACATAGGACATGACGGGTCAAATGGAGTTAATGGACACCCCTTGAAAACTATGCATTCAAAATCATCGTTTCCTGTCAGTATGTTTCATTTTCAGAATGGACACCGGTATTGTTCACGAGTCAAATGCATCAGCATTTAGTTTTCACTAGCATATTCATGAAAGAAGGTTGAAAGTATTGACAGGAAACCACAAGCAATAAACACACCAGTTTCCCGGTTCATTAGATTCCTGATACCCAGCATCAAGTCACTACTGAAGGTGAGTATCGCTGGACTCCCTCGATTGCCTATGGCTATGCATAAATTGTAAAACTGTTATACTAACAACTCTGATTATTGAAACTATTCGTGTAGTTGTCTGCATGAAGCCCATACACTCAACCCAGCCCCGGGGTTCATTCTTCTCAAATATAGCTGAAAGAAATAGCCACTTCAGAGTTTGAAAGCAAACTCAGGCTGTATAGGTCTCCGGGTGTTGAGGCCAAGACAAGGACAGACTATTCAGTCGCAACTTAATTATATCAGCCCGTATAAACAGAGTTTATAATATAACTGTCAACACAAATTATCGACATAAAGTGTTGGAACAACGTGCGAGTATCTGTGGTTGGGTTTCAGGACATTATTCAGTATAAAGTATGTAAAATAAAATTATTTAGTAACGATTTCCTACATATGTTTTAAAGCAACTAGCATTTAGAGTTTCGTTTTCTTTTTTAACCAAGGAACTAGCACCCTAATCCGGCATTATTTTCATTTATCGAAAACACTAAATATTAGTTCACTAATAAAACTGATATTTTTATATTAACGTTTTATATCTTTTCAGCATGACGGACAATTCAAGCATTTGCGAAATGCCACATTCTCATACAGTCGGTATAGCCACAGTGAATGCTATATTCTGTGTTTTGGGTGTGGTTGGTAACAGCCTGGTGTTGGTAGCGGTGTTCAGAACCGTGGAATTACGTACACTAAGTAATTTTTATTTGGTTGTACTGGCCATTGCTGATTTTCTCACGAGCGCCATAGTTCAGCCGATGTTAATTGTCATGGTAATTGACGAAAGCCGAGGGAAATGTGACAAAACTTTCATAACGGCGTTTCGTGGTTTAGGAAACTTCTCGGCTTCTACTTCTTTCCTCCTTTTGTTGTTCATCACAACAGAACGTTTCCTTGCAGTGATGAAACCGATTGTGTATAAAAATTATCATCCCAGACGCAGGTTCGCAATTTTTATTAGCATCAGCGTGATAGCTCCATTGATCTACACTATCCTTCGTCTTGCAGTCAGCAAAAAAGCAACATCATATTTCTCTGTAGTGTTATTTGTGCTTGGTTATTTCTATATCGTGGCATGCTACCTCATAATTTTACTACAGTTGAAACGTCAAAGCAGGAAAATGGAAATGTCAAATAGCACCCCCCATGAAAATAAAAGTTCAACACGCCATGCTGAAAAGGTGGTTACTTCGACTATGGCACTAGTGATTGGACTCTTCACAATCATGTGGATACCGTTCTTCTATTTTCGCATATCGCAACCTTCGACTAACACTGGTGCGGGTTATAACTGGGTCCGAACAACAGCAATCAGTAATTCGGCTTTAAATTTCATCGTGTATGCTTTTCGAATGAAGAGATTCCGAAATGCATTCAAGGCTACAATCAGCGATGGTTTTCATACGATGTTTCAATCACGAACAACTAGCACTGTTACGAGTGCTTAATATTCAACTTTCGCAATTGAGTGGAATGGGATGGTCACCGCTCTCCTTTGGCTGTGTCGACGCGGATATTGTCGAGATGTAAGCATGCAAGACAATGCTTCAGCAGAGCGCGCTATAATGCACCGCTTTCATTTCCATGAGGGCCTAATATAACAAACATTTCCGTAATATCCTCCACACTTCATACGGCCTTGTATTTTTTGCTTCAAGGCAAACCTATGTTAATTGACTTTACGAGGACATATTAGAATTAAAATTGATTATAAATGTCCACCGAAATGTTAACGGCCTTTTCTTCATGTATATACTACAGACATAAGTTTCTTTCCAATTTAAATGGTTAATAAGCTTTGCTTTGATTTAGTTTTATAGAAACATAACAGTAATTTGTTATAGTTTGTTAAAATAGTTACATGTATAGATATATAGGTTAGTTTAGTTAAAAATACTCGTAGTTTAACTTTTTATGACGTTTTGGGGACATATGGGAATACCTTAATATGTAGCAGGCTAAAGACTTTAGTTTTGAGACGAGATCTACAGTCTATATAATACTCGTTTGAATAATTGTAACCATTAATTAATTTTTGTACATGTATTTTTATAGCTTATAGCTGCATGTAGCTTGATAATAGTAAACGGGGAGGATTTAATTGGTCGGTTTGGTTAATTAATGTCATGCAGTAGCTATATACACCAGGCATTTTTCAGCAGTTGCAAATGTCAGTTCGTCACCAATAATTATAATCACTTCTCTCTCTTGCACTGAATAACCTTTCTCCCAAGAAACCCAAGAAATAAGCCCAAAATATTTTACATTCAATGCATTTACAACAAGCTTATTCATATATAAATATATATACAACTATATACATGCCATGAAAATGAACATATAAACGCCAAAAAATCTTCCTTTTCATTTCTTAGAAGTATGAAAAAAATGTGTCATAGGAGTGATTATTTCATAGCAACAAGGAAATTGCAAGAAATATATTTGCACGAATGCGTGCATATATCAACCGCTGAGCTCACAGTCAGACTGGCTCATTTGTTTTATCAACACATACATCTGCAGGCCCATCACATGCATCTTTCACTTTAAAGTTTCTTTACTTTTCAAAAGCTGTGACTGTAACTCAGAACTTTTGCCAGTAGATATATCGCTCGTGATATCCACCAAACGACCACAAAACGTCTAAAAAAGGAATCAGACATACAGCATATGCAGTTGGTTGGCGTCTTGTGAGTGCATGATCTGCTTACATCAATATATGCAAGACTGGCAGGTAAGTCAAATAAATAGGTTGTGTTGCAGTGATTCACACTTACTGTTGTCGTGATATTAGATTGAAGCGTTGTTAGGACTTCGTCCCTATATACAAACAGTTAATCGCAGTGAAAATTATGCATGCATGAAGACACTGTGGCGCACCTGGCCACAGCTGCATAGCTCTGTATTCTGGTATAGCGCCTAAATGTATCTTCAGAACGATCACATAAACCACTAGCATATAGGGTGAGGTATGTATGTATTAAAAAAACCATCCGTTTTTTTCACTTGTTCTGTATAGTTCACCCTGCAAGGCTTCGAGAAGTAAGACGCCTTCTATATCTTCTTCCTTATATATCTTCAAACTATAGACTACTACTTACTCTTCTTCCTCAGTCGTAGTATAAAGACGAGATGATTCAATGTCTGTCAGTTGTTTCTCTTTACTTGCCTATGATGAAAATCGCCGGTTAATTTCGTTTTCATGTTATTCAAAGAAATCGATACCGTTGTATGGCTGACAGGACATGAAGAATCTGAGAACTAACAGTTATATGGGTCCAATAGGTAACTTAAAGATAAAGCAAGAAACATTAAAGCGACGTCGGTAAGGTTATGTACAACAAAACATTTCACTGAAATACCTAACATGCATTCAGTACCATGCAGTAAACTCTATAAAAAATACTATACGGGTATTTTTACAGTCCATTGTCAAGTGCAGAATATAAGAAGTACCTTAAGAACGCTGTAATCAGATGTTCTGTTCACGTAATCATAAAAGTCGTCGAAAGCTTTCTCTCGCTGTTTGTGATTTTCAATAATCTGTGGGAAATACGTTCATATATAATACGTGCATATGGGACTGGTTTTTAAGTATTTGTTAAGATCATACACATGAAAAATGATATTTCATCTAAATAAATAGCAAATCCGTATCGATTCATTTAATTTTAATTCCAGTGATTCCGGTAAAACGGGGGGATAACTATCGTTGTATGTATACAGCCGAGTGGTTTCTGAAATATTTACCTTGGCATAACATGCTTGCTCCTCTGTAAGATCTTGCTGTGTCTGGTTCTGAATGAGTTCTCTTTGAGATGAAACAATACTCGCCGTTCTTTCCTCAAACATTCTCTCTATCTCAGTCAGACAATCAAGATCAGGTGAAACGGGCCGGACATTTTCACGTGCTAATTCAACTGAAACTTCTTGCCAGACTTCAAACATCTAAGAATGGAAACCGCAATGCAATGCTAAAAAAAGGCGATGAAATATACAGGCACGGGAGCAAGCAGCCCACCATATCACGCCAACACCCATAAATAAAAATGATCACAAAATAAATCCTAGACACTAACTTTGAATTCCAGAAAGTTTTCAATAACGGATAATGTCACGTAGTCCATTGTTGACAACCCAGCAATGTCGTTAAAACCTGAAAACAAAGTTGATTCGAAGGGTCAATCCTGTTTTAAAGTTGTTTTTTAACATAAAAGGGTACATGTACATGCATGAGCTTACTCACCGAGCTTAGAAAAAATTGTGTATATTTTTGCACGAATATTTTCAGACACTTCTACCACAGCTGGTGAAGCGACATCAGCAGGCAGTGGAACACAACTCGCACTGTCCATTTGAACCTTTCCCATTAATGGTTTATGCATATCTTAAGAAAACAATAAATAGAGTAAAATAAATAACTGCCAGTCTTCTTAGGTACCACAATCCAGATCCAACTTTAGTCTGATGTTTTCACAAAGAAAAGCGTATAACATTGTGTATACAAAAATGAAGGATCATTAACAACAGCGCCGATAGCTTACTAAGCACATTAAAACACAATAAAGCATTGTAGGACAACAATGTTCCCTTGGTCACAATTCCTCCTACCTTTTATAAGCCACTGTGAAGTTCTTTCTACACCTAGTGACATTTCATCTTTCCGCCACAGATTAATGAGCAGTTTACCAACTGTTATATTAGACTTGCCCCGCCAAGAGTAGACATGCGATAGTGCTTTCGGATTTTCGCAGAGATCCACAAGGCACCCTAGCACAACTCCTTGGATTGTCGGTGGACTGCCCTAAAATAAAACAACGTGTTTAACTCGTGTTCATACTAAACGGGTGTGACTAATTGCACCGCAGAAAGTCGTGGGGAATATTTGCTGTAGAGTGTAGCACAACATAACTTTCCGTCTAATTAATGGTTGTTGCCATGCATTCCAGTATTCGTTATACCTCCAAGAGATCTAATAAGAGAAATATCCCTTCTTCTTCCAAAAATTGCTGTTCTGAAATGTAACAACCCAGAACTGATGACCTGCGGGAAAATAAAATATAATACTCAGCCCTTCTTGTATTGTCAGTTACTACAATTTTAACTTCCTAGTGTAAAGAATGGATCATTTCATACCAGATACAATCAACAGCAGCAAGAAACAACGCGTGATCTCCTAATGGACTGTGAACTTTAGCTGGATCTTTCTTCAAGTATTCAATTACAACACCAACACCACCTGAAGCAAACAGTTCCTAAATAACAAAAACGACAAGTGAGCTAGAACCTACTTACCATCACATAAACCTTATTTTTTGTATATATTTCCTACATATACTGCTGATGTCCTGTATTTATTATACCAGTTCATCTTCTATTAACCAATATACTAATATTCAAAGGTCAGTCAGAAAGCATACTCTTTCAGCATGGAGTTCAGCATGCATGGAACTTCCCAGTATCATTACAAACCTTTCTATGTGAATCACCTTCACATAAACATGAAACGATCAACAACATATCACATTGCATTTCAATGTCAATGATATCATTCTCGTCATGACTGGTGCTGGCGTTCCATAAAATACCTGTCAAGGTCGTCAGAATTTAACACAAATCCATCATCAATATTTAAAATTTGTTTTTATGACGGAATTTTGAATTCACAACAAGTATGCTCATGAATAACTAATCCTATCCATAATGTTTCACAAAAAACAGCCATAGTTCGAAATAGGATTTCTCCTTTTCCAAAGCCCTATCCTTTCAAAACATTCACTCTTCTCTGTTAAACAGCGTTTTCCAGACAGAAATTCAATCTCATTTTTTTTCTAATATACCCATATTTCCCGAGTCATCCCTTCGTTATCCCACCCCTTCTTGTCTTATTTAAAAGAGCACATGCGCCACACCCATAAAAACGAAGTTTACGAAATGAGAATTATTCGACGCACCAGTAATTTGACTTATTGCTCCTTGATCACATAAATCTTGAAGTACCGCCTCGTCTTCGGTCGAACACATCCTTCTTAATAATCGCAGACAATGTCTCATTTGCGCTCTCTTGTTGCCACGACCACCATCTGCGTGATAACTGTTGCCATGGCCACCATAATCACCTAAAATAACGAAAATAATAATCAGATCATTTCCAGTGATCACCTGTTGCTGTTGGCCAGGGTTTTGTCAGTCCAATCCGACGAGATGGTTCTTATAAACAGTAAGCTGTCTGAAGTGTTGAATCCACTTACTATAGTAATTTTAGAATGTATTTCTTATATTCAACCAAGGCTTTGGTGCCAGTAAACTAAATATTAGAAGTGACTAACCCTGACCAACACACCAGTCCAGCAACAGCAGCAATCTGTTGTTCCCCTGACATGTCATATAATCATTAATACACAATGGGGCGATGGTACACATTGCTGATAATGATTGCAATTGAAGTTCTTCAAATTGAGATGGAGTCCAGAGATCTGGCAACAATGTATCGTTTGCTTTCACGTAAGTGAACAAAGACAAAAGGAGACGACCCGATGACATCAACTATTTAAAACAAAATAGTAAAAAAGGTGATGCCATGCAAATTATGAAGTAATTATAAACACAACATTCTTTGGATTTCTGTTTTTTATTCCATTAAAATTTCACCTGAACTGCGGTGGGATCTTTTGACATGGCCACCATCGCACTTATTAACAACTTCTTAAATTCGAAATCTTCATGAATCTGTAGCAGACAGAATAACAACGCTTTAGAAACACAACAAGACAAGCATGACAAAGGTAACACAAATACTAAAGAGAATCGTTTTCTCTCCACGGTGAGCAGGGGATACTAGTCCAAAATTTCTTGCATACACGGGCTAAACTGTATAAAAATACGGCATTTTCAAATTTAGATTTGCACCAGAAAGTAAGCACCCATGCAACCAGGAAATTTCATCCAGGAAATTGCCTGAACTCAAATCTAGACTGCAATGGCTGCTATAAAACGAAGGGATGATAACTTACTTGTTCAAATTTTATATGTTGCGCAAGATGATGACGTGACTTCACTAGACAAAATATAAGGCATCATATAATTATACTGATTAGGATGCAAAGTGATGCGTTGGTAGATATGTGAACTGGACGAAAGTAAAAACAGAAATGTACGTTTACACACGTGCGTCAGAGTGGAACGGGGATTTTCATCCCACATTTTTGCACACATAAAGGGTTGATATTTCTATCCATACACATGCTTAAGACGCTTGTATTTCAGTAGTAAATGCCGATACCTTCTGTTAACGTGGCGCATAATACCACAAGATCAGTGAATCCAGTTTCCTTAAAATGATGTATAAATTTTAAATTTTAAGTATGCAGACATCGTAGAATGGCATTCATTGAACGAAAACTTTCCTTACCACAAATGGTGCAGTTGGCCGGCATGGTGCAATCAATATTGTTATGACTAAAATATCATTTCTAAAAAATATTGTAAGAAATCACTGAAATATTACAAAAAAGACGGGTGATGCACTGGAATTTATGAAGGTTCATCAATGATTCGTTGGGCAGAGGATGCCCATACGAACGATAGTTAATTACAACTTATATATACCTTAACTGTTTATCAGCTTGACTATACCCTTTCGTTACCAGGAACTTGAATGCATTGTTGAGAGCTCTAAAAAAGCATTAAAAGAGTATAATTTGCATAATATAATTAGCACAATATGAATATAACAGTACAACCGACAACTGCGAACTGGGTAATGAGTGACATTCACCCTGGTCTTTGGCTCTATGGAATCTGGTAGTTTATAGAAGCTTATAAATTCTGCATTTTTACATTTTTTTCAATTCAAACGTTTGGAACAAGTAAAGCTAGAAATTCCTAGAAGAGGCTTACCTGATGCAATCATGACAATCCAATTGTTCTGCAATCTATAATTCACAAGAAACAACCGGTATTAAAACTACTATGCCTATCGAATGTCGATACGATGAAAGTGAATGGATCAAGATTTTACCAAACATGTTTATTTTCTTACATTTTCTTTTGTTCCATTATTGAGCATATTCCAGAGAATATCGACGGACAAAAACATTCCCCTTCAATGGTGAAAGATGACATAAAACAAATTTTACATTTATGAAATAATTAGTCTGGTCTAATGACACTCCTGGACGTTTAATTTTACTGGATTGAGATACACTACATCTGATTTGTATACTCATTTTATACCTTCCTGTAGCTTGGTTTGAATCAGCTAAACCACTGCAAACAATACGAGCAGCTCCGGCAGCCAGCATATCATCACAATTTATGGCTAATTTAGTATAAAACAACAAAAGTGAACGTTTATAACCATCATGCACTCTTTCTTATGTTAACAATACTGATGCCCAGAAGCATTATGATTCAGTACGTGGCAAATGCTTCCTGGTTGGACAAATTTGGAATATTAATTTTTTCCCTCTTTCATTAATCATAGAGTTTTAATATCTACAAAATTTAATAGCAATTTGGTATAGCATAATCGGGGCCCAGGGTAAAAGAAAATGATTATGGAATGATTTTCGTCAGATGATAATTAAGGTCGATTAACAGCTTCAGCTTCATAGGAAGTAATAGGAAGAGAAAACGTTAAATTGATAATAAACACCACTACAGTATGTTTCTAGTTGCTTGATAATATTTCATATGCTACCTACCTGAATGGGAAAAATATTGAAGCGCTGTCATTAGTTCCATTTTAACATCAAAGCTGCGACATCTCTCTAAGCACTAGTTGTGGGTCAAAATAATGTAATGTATTCAAACATATTATGACCAAGTTGAGGAAATAAAAATCAAACTTTCGTTTTTTAAATCCTCGTAAAAAATGCAAGCTGTATGTACATACCTTTACAATCGCTTGGACGACAGTGCTTTTTTCAACAACAGACTTATTAAAGTGCGGACTGGTAGGCTCCACTCCTATTGAAAAAATTACACTTTCTTAAATGTCTTTCTTTTGCACATGATTTAGAATATTTATATAATATTGAAGATAGGAAGTAATATCTCAAAAACTAAATAAACCTACCAATATAAATAGTTTGGCTTTCTTTTGAAGAATAGAATTTTGTTAAAGACCTTGCAACTTGAACCTGGATGGCAGCATTTTCCAGGTACATTAAATTTCCTAGCAAAATTCATGATAGTTATATGTACTTGAAGAGTAATATTGCTGTACTTAAATCCGGTATAAGCTATAAGCTAAATTCTGTGGATTTAAGCTAAATTCTGTATAAACTAGTTACCCCCTTCCAAAAGAGGGAAAAGGATGCTGCTTCTGAAGAAGTACGGTTTTAATAATTTTGACACAATTGAAGTGATATTAATTCTTCAATGGTCTGGAAGGTTTAATTATGGGTACACGATGATCATCTCTTACTGTACCACCGGTAATATGAAAAATCCTTTCATATAAGGATTTAATTTACCTAGTTCTGTAATGAACTCAGTGACAGTACTGGAAAAATTTGATTCATCTGAGGTCCTTTCTTTTAAAAGTGGATTTCTGAAAAAGTAGAAAATGGAAAACCTGGTCATTTTCTGTGCACTTTATTGTGAAAGAGATGTAAATATTATAGAAATTACATGTACCTGCAAACTTTCAAAATATCACATAATGGTTTCTCATAAGCTAAATCATTTTCCACTCTCATTGCACATGTTGCAATTAAATGACCAACTGCCCAAATATCTTTTAGTAGCTATATCAACCAGTTGTCAAGAAAGATGAACTTTTAAATATTCAGAACCCTGTGTAAACAGAGCTTGTATAATATGTAATTCATAAACCCTAACAATTGAGGCTCCAGTGGAAGTGGTTATTTTTATTCCAAGAACCTGGCAACTCACAGCTATACAATTTTTGTTCAGTACAAAAAACCACACACTGTGCAACAAAGAACAGTTTATTGCAAAAAAAGATACAAATCCTTTTTTAAATTGTTGTATTAACCTCTTGATGGAACGAATATGGCGATCAACTAGCTTTTCCTGAAATAATTAAGTTTGAAAAAATTTTCCTAGCGTACATAGAGATGACTGAAACAAACAAAATATTTGGTTACAGCTATTTTATTGAGCACTGTGTCCAAACCCTACCGAGTGACGATCAGTGAGCAGTTTCAAAGTTCCTTCCACAGTTACTGTGCTACTTGTTTCCTGCAGGTTGATAATATTTTAAGCAATTGCACTATACCATCAATGTATTAATTAATATTTACCAGTTCAGGCTACACTAAAATTCATTCATGACCATTATTAATTGTAACACAATAAAGGTATTTGCATACAAACAAGACAACGCTGGTGGAACTAAATCAAAATATTGAATCAAGGCCTGGCTGGTAGCCCAGGCTGGACGCCAATGGGCTTGCGTTGAAAATTGTGCCTTCAAAATCTTCACAAAGCACTTCAAAAACTTTATGATTTTATCATTCTAATAATAAACAAATATTCATGTAATGTTACTCGTACAATAAGGAATTAATAGCACTCTGGAAGTTTAAAAATTTCGCTAAAATGTACGCATGTCCAATTTTGCATATTTGAAACATCACGAGTTGTATTATTCGCAAATTGTACGAGAAACATCCCATGGTTACTTATACATATGGTGCGCGAAATAAGGCGCATACGTACCTTCGAATTTAACGTGTTTAAAGAACTTTCAGGTATGATATTATTAACCAAAGGAATTGTTTTTCGTGTTGTCACCTCCGCCATTTTCGATCTTTACAAAATGTGCAAAACTCTTGTTACTATGGTTACTAGGCAACCTAGTGAGTCCAGGAATTATTATATAGCTCAGTGCTCCTGATTATTAGAAAAACCACCGCAGAAAAAACTTTAGTTTTTTTTAAACAAGAAAGAAAAAACTCAAAAAAGGTGCGATTGTTAACAAAATTTTTGTATGGTATTTGGTAAAGTGTTCTTTAAATTGCCGGTTTAAATTAGAGTTTACTATACTCGCTTTTAGGGGGGAACTCCACCCTTTGATACTCTGGATTGTTAACATGGATGAACTATGCGCAAAAATATTAGATAAATAAATAAATATGCGCAATATGTTCGATAAAATCAAATTCGAGAGAGAATGCCAGTCTTGGATAATGAATATAACAATGCTAATTGGCTATGTCTGCAGCAGCTCTTGCCGAACCAGGTTCTAGGTTGGCTTATTTATTTCTTGATATTGTATTGGATATTGGTTCATAATGTATAACAAAAATATGAGATTATATTTTA
Organism: Dendronephthya gigantea; assembly: GCF_004324835.1. NCBI lineage: Eukaryota > Metazoa > Cnidaria > Anthozoa > Malacalcyonacea > Nephtheidae > Dendronephthya > Dendronephthya gigantea. The sequence goes on along the minus strand of NW_021163010.1, from coordinate 1,834,029 downwards.
ATAAAAAAACAAATGAAATCAAACTAGTGCTGCAGGCATTTACAACTCTGTGCTTATATTTTATGATGAAAGTAATCAGATCAATATTTCTATTTATTAATTAACTGAGCCTAGTGTTTTGTTGATTGTACAATGCCTAGTGTATATACTCATATAAGATATAACTCCAAATTTACATAATTATGAAATGCAAACCATAAATTAATCACTGGCATAAAGACCAGTCGATGTTACAGTCTGTCTTAGATGAACAACTGCATAACTGTTCCCATTCAATCGGAGCAGAAAACACTTCTCTCTCAAGCCATTTTTCATAGGCATTCTTGAAATCATCAGACAGGTCAACTGGGGAATCTAGGACACTGTGGATGTTTACATCACATTCACTCATCATTTCATCGCCATTGGTGTGAGCTCCATAATGGGTGTTGTTGAAATGATCAATACAAGACTTTAAGGAACCTTCTTCTGCTTGCAGATCAAATGGCCTGGGATCCATGTCATTTCCAAATGCCCAATCATCATTGAGACGATGACGAACTTTCTGATAAACAGCCGACATGGTCTTCATATTTGATTTCCTCCAGTTGCGACCAAGGTACTTAGTCTGAGCTTTCAACAATTTGAGGACATACAACTCCATCATTTCATGTTTAACTTTGAGAGATCGTTTAAGGATAGGTGCTGACTTGAAAACAATTAACATCATTGTCCTGGAGTGCTTCCACTTTGTTAATTTCTGAAGAATGCGCAAGAGATTGATACAAGAAAACATGTTTCTCCAACAGCACATTTCCGAACCATTATTCTCTAGACTTTCTGCTGTCACCTCAGCTTTCTCATTCAGAGCACAAGCAGGAAAATCAAGTTGTGGGATGAAATTCTTGGTGGATATGTAGGAGGAAATATTCTGGTTGAGAAACTTCAAGATCAATGGAATGCAATTTCCACATACTAGATTCTGGCTAATAAATTCAAATTGATAAATATGATTATTTTTGAAATGCTTGAGAAGAAGCAAGATCAAGCCAGAAATAGCCTTGACAATTATCTCCTTGTGTCGATTCACATCAATACCAAGGCGCATGGAATCAAGGACAGTAGTTGGCATTTCTTCAGGCAGAACATCAACTAAAACATTAATGGAATCAGTCTTCGCTTTGGCAGTTGGTGAAGAGGCTAGTAAGATTTTCAATAATGATATCATATACTGAGGCATGTTTGGTAATAATGATTTGTATAATGATTCACAAACTTCATTCTTGGATTGAAATTTCTTTGCAGTGAAAGGTCGTTCTAAAGCATCTTCCTCAGCTTTGAGCTGGTATTCTCCAAGTGATGTATAAATGTGCTTTTTCATCACATGCAGTCCTTCATGTATTGGATGTGGTAGACCAGCCAAAGTGCTATCATCACCAGTTATTTGATAACCAACAAACTTTGATCTGGTCGCATCCAGAAAGAGGTCAATATCTTTTTGGCGAACTTTGGGGCGAGGTCTTGGCTTACGGGTTGCTTTGAATTCATTATCATCTAGATCATCAATTTCATCATTCGCATTTTCTGAACTTGTCATATTGGAATGTGAAGTCTCACCATTTTTATCAGTTATTCCTTCATCAAATGCTTCAGGCAACCCAGCATCTAGTCTCGATTGTCTCTTCACTCTGTCAATGTCATTTGTTCCACCCAATGTAACCAGGATTGTTTTCCACAAAAGCAAAAGAATTTTCTTAATTGGAAAATATGGACAGTTACCTGCACAAAACCTGACAACCATTTCAAATAATACAATATGAAGGCATTCATCATGAACTGGTTGACTCAGTTCAAAGATAAATGTTTCTCGTTGTTCCATCATAAGTTCGGAGTCAGTAGGATCATCATATCTCATTGTTTCAACCATGATATACAGAATATTAAGATATAACCTCAATTGATCACTATCAGCAATAGAAATTGATGGCTTTTGCATTATAATGATTGCTGAATTTGGATTTTCTGATTCCAAATTTAACAACTGAATGATATGATGCAAGATTCCACAAGAATAAAGAAGAAATACATTTTCTCTTGATTGCTTTAGAAGTGCATCCTCACTCATTCCAGCTTCAAATGCACCCTGTGCTAGATAAAGTAATGATAATACAGCTGGTACCCGAACAGAATCATCAATGCTGTCAATCTTATCGATCAATTGATTGAGACACGATTTCTTTTCATTTTCAGACAGTTCATTCCATCTTTTCACACTGGGGAACTCGCAATGAAACGCTTCTTTATTTCTTTTGAATTCTTCTTCTTCTGTATAACTGTATAATTCTGCGATTTCATCCTGAATAGATTGGGCATCAGAGTAAGTAAATTCAACATCAGGTACTCCATCAAGCGCATTGTCCGCTTCTCCTTTCTGTCGCTTCAAAAGTTCACGAAGCTTAGGAATTCCACGAATATTTTTCTTGTCAGCGCTCATACTTCCTTCTCCTACTAAACGAACCTCCATTATTCACTGGATAACCTTGCTAAAAGTACAAATTCTGTGTAAAACTAATAAAAATAGACTCAACATATAGTTTAATCCAAGTTTATAGTTAGGCGCGGGCGGCAAGACGGGCGGTTGCGGGTGATCCAGCTACACTTTGATGTTTAGAATGTAATTTAGGTCTTGGGAAAGAATGGATATTGTAGGGTGCTAATTACATATCTAACATCAAGGTTGACGCAATTTTAAAATAGAAAAATGTGGGTGATTGTTAGCCTGGGAATACAGATGCCTTGGCTAGGTGATTGTAGCACTATGCTAGGATTCCATCAACATATAAACTAACATTTATTCATAACTGAATCCACACAGGCCTCGTCATTCACCAACCACAACCTATATACAATATTTTGGACCAGCAGAATTTTAGGACTTGTAGGAAAAATTTCTCTATTCCATCTACGAAGTACAAACAGCCTGTATTTTGTAGAATAGGATACCTGCCCCTCCCCACGACAATATTTATAAACACAACAATGATCTAGTTTCTCAGATTTTATTAACAAGTTCATTTAAGTTTCCTTTATTTCACGAAGACGACGTACAGCACTTCTCACTGTAGCGGCAGCAGTGGTACTACAAAAGATATAGTAATTCTTAATTGCAGATAATTCTGAGAGATATCAGATTTGTCAAAGGACTAGGGGTCAACTATCCATCTTTCATCATCAACCATCAACAATTTTGCATTCCAAAAAAAATGGATACTTATGACCAAAATTTCAACCAGAAGTATTCATGAATAAGCCAATATCCAATGAATATTTATGTTTCCGAAAACTACAAAACATAGAATTATAAACATATCAAAACATTGGATATAATATACCTGACAACCCAAGCTCCACCTGCCATAGTCTTATTACAGCCTTTACAGTGCCATATACCAACACATCTTCTTTTTAGTGTGTCCTTAAAAATTTTAACATTTTGTTATCCGATGCACACTAGCATGCACAAAGCTATTATCTAGGGGAAAAAAGCATTGGTATCTGAAATAATAGTGAAATATGAAAAAGATATTATACTAGGGTGAGTAGGGGAGAGTTGTATAAAAAGATAGTTAACTTTTATTTGTGATAGAATTGTCAAATCAGAATTGTGTAATTTGGAATTAACTGGGATTCATCTATGAAGTTAAACCATAAAGGTTTAAAATCTAAGATTAGGTGAGTTAGTTTGGAATCTCAGATACAGATGAACTGCCGCCTGCCAACTGAATTTCATTCATGTTTTCTTAGAATCATAATATAAGAAACAAAATATAAGTCAGACATAAGTCAAACTTTTATTAAAAACACACTCACTTTTCCACAAAATGTGCATGTGTATCTCGCGTGTTGGGAAACCTCGATTTTTTTAATCATTTTTCTCAACGAAGCACCATATCTTGTTCCATATTTTCCAACAACCCCCACCTTTTTTGTACGTTTAGCCTATCCAAAATAAATATCTAAACTATTAAAAAATTACATTTTCGTAAAAATACAATATTTAAAATTTTGTATACTAGTATTATACTGGTTTAAAAGGAAGGATGGGCACAGAAATAATGGATTTTTGCTATGACTTTACCATTTCTGTTTACTTCGTTGAGACAGGACGAAAGAAGAGAATTTTTTAGGAAAAACCGCTGACTATAATCGACCGAAGGCACACGAGCATCCCTACAACTGAGCTATTTAAAATTCTGGAATTTAATATATAGCTCAGTGATCCCTACCCTCATACCCCCCCCCCCCAATTCATGGCGCCAAAAGTTTTGGAAGGCGGGCGGGTAATTTTAAAATGTGGATTGTAGATCGTATTTATGGCCGAGTCCCGCCGAGATGGGAACTTTTTTCCAAAATACAAAATATGTGCTCAGTTGCTCTTGCTGTTAATTAGTAGTACCACTTTTTTATTTTAAAGAAATAATGAGTAAAAAGAAAGACGAAGCTGAAGGTATATGTTATTGCATTCCATTTCAACTATTCTATTATAATATTATCTCGCAACACTGTCAGACAAAGCGTAGGCGGTTTACTAGTAATTGTTAACTGTGATTTTGAATAGGCAGAAATATTTATTTGTTAAATATAGCTGCCACCTCAATTCTGGAGTATCTGAATAAACAGAATAGACCATACAGTGCAGGTTAGTGTTGTTTCTATGGTCATTTTGCCACACAAAGTGGTGTGTCTGTTCTGTGGTCTGTTTTATGGTTATATTATTGATTATTATAAACTAGGTGCATGCTATATTTTGATGATCTTGTTATGTAGATGATCTTATGATGGCATATCAGCTATGTTAACATTCAAAACAAACTTCATATATTTAGGTGATATTTTCTCCAATTTGCATGGAAAGTTTGGAAAAACAGTAAGTCCATATCTATATAGACAGGTTAATTGATTACAGGTTAATAGATGTAAATAATTTATTGAAAATGAAAAAGTCTATCTCATTCATCCCATTTGTAATCAGTGAACTAATTATATAATTTAGGCTGTAGTAAAAGCATGTGAGAGTTTAGCAGCACTTGGAAAAATTAATGAGAAGATTTATGGAAAACAAAAAGTTTATGCACCCAAGCAGGTATTAATTAAGCATTTTATACCAATGATTTTATAGAAAATTATTTATTCTATATACGCATATTTGTGATGTGCTGCAGAGCCTGGTAAAGATAGAGATAAACTGGCAATTGTTTATTTAATCAAAAACCTGATTGTGCGCTTCCTATGATCTAGGAACAATTTGGTGACTATAGTGAAAACGACCTAAAACAAATCACTGAAGAAATAAGCAAGTATGAGAGAGATTGGAAGGACCTCCAAGGCTCTTGTAAAACCTTGGAAGAAGGTACATTAAAAATGTAATTTGTGTAAAAGATTACTTTGTCAATATATGCATGTGGCCTGATATCTTTTGAGTCTTGTGTTGGAGATGAAACTGAATTAAAAATAAAACGGAAAGCAAGCTTCAACCCAGGCTGACTTTCAGACAGAATGCAAATCCATGGTTGTTTATTTTATTGATGTAATAAACAATATTTTACATTTTAGGCTAGTTAACATTCTCAATATAATATTTGATAATTATTTCTCACATGGGATTTGTCTAAAAGAATTTAGAGCACTGAAGAGCAGCTTAACAACACAAGATGCAGCAACAAGGCTTAAAGAGCTCAATGAAAATGTAAAATATATCTTTCTTTTTTGCATATATCCTTTCTTCCCTCTAATTATGCATCATTTTACTATTTTTTTTTTGTCTTTTTTCAAATGGCAATACAGCTAATTTTGTTTCTTGTTTCCTTGTTTTGTGGGAATGTCATGTTTTATCTGTCAATATCTCCTTTTCATACAGTGCCGAAAATACCAAGAACATTTGAAACGTATTAAATCAGGTAATATAATATACAGTATTTATATGTATCATTAATACCCTTTTTGAGAATGACGAGAATGAGAATTAAAGTACAGTGATGCCTTGCCTTTTAGCTTCAAATCATATTTCACCAGTGGAAAAGGAGAAAGTGAGTAAATACTAAATAGTGTGTACATCATGTTCCATGACTGTATGTCTATATTAGTATATATATTGGAAATTTATTTCAATTTATCATCTCGTCTTTGTGCCACAGATAGTTAAGAAGCGAAAAACTGTTGTTCAGGTGTGGAAGAAAAGAAAGCGCATAGTACGTAAACCAATAATGGCTATATGCATCCAGGTTTTTAGTCTGACTATGTTTGAGGTATTCTGTCCTCATCAACAAACATGCAATGCCAATGTTTCAATTTTATATTAGAGTATTCTGGTGAATCACTTAAATAACGCGCGCTCGGCGTTATTGAATTTTTCACATTTTGATTTCTTACTAAAGGCATCAGATATGATGGATACTATCCTTGAAAGTTATCCAAAAACTAAGAAACAATTTATTGTGAGTAAACCTTCCGCAACAGTTTGCTTTTTAGATAGAGGTCTTGTTTTTCATTTAATTCATAGATCGGCTCGACACTGAATTCGTTTTTGCTGAATTGAGAAAACTATTGAAAATCTAGCAAAGACATCGTGTATAAATTTCTGTCGAGCTATAAAGATCAGGGGTTTAACAGCCACGTCTAGCTATATAGGCCTATAGCTATAATTTTAACGTTTTCAAGTTAGACAAACAATTGTTGGTCTGTATATTTTGTTATTTTTCAGGAAGATGTTGGTATTGAGACTGATGAAGAATACAACGTTACCGTACCACAGGGATGCTAAAATCGAACTTAACTTGTTAATAGCCTTAATAGCGCTATAGGCTTACCTATTTTATCTATCATCCTTGTAACTAATTTCTGTGTGCGTATATTATGTTGATTTTTAAAATATACATACCTATTCAAAAACTGAATAGAATTACTGACTAGTTAGTAGAGTGCAACGGTAAACAGAAGTTTTTGTACTGATTAGAGTACGAGGGTTCTTCACTTTTTATTCTCTTTTATTCTTTGGGTAAAGTCAAAGTAAGGTTTTACCGTATACAATAAATACTAGGCATGGTCGGTTTCGAATATTCAATTTTAAGACTAAAGTATAAAAACGTAGCAAACATTTATTTTCGTCCACCTCGGGAAATAATGCATAACGCATATTCAATGCTATTGATATTCTGTTATCACGCGTACGCCAACTATTTTATTGTTTTGTCATGCATCTAATCGCAGACACAGAATCGATAATCATGTTTATAAATGATTAAAAACATCGTTCAGTATTGTTTCTCGATTTGATTAGAATATTCATATATTGGACTGCAATTTTTTATTTTCTAAATGGATCCCCGAATCCGCCAGTTCCGTAGTCCTCTGTGTCGGATGAGCGACCTGGCAAGAAGTGTCATCACCGTTAAAGGCGCGAAAATTATTCGCACTGATTGGATTAGGATAGGGAGCACTTTGCTGTAAGCTGATTGGCTGATATATACGCGCTCATAGCGATCGTCATATCAGCACGCGGCTAACAACTCGCTAGCAATATATCAAATTTAGAATAAGTTCCGACATACCGGTTTTACCTCAGTGCGTAAATTATTGATAGAGATTTATCGATTTAATCATTCCATTTATAAGCCTTTCTCTCCCCTCTCCCTGAGTGTTTCACCTGTCATTACATCGCATATTCATGCATTAACTTGACCTTCATTATAATCAGAAATTTAGTCTGCCACAGAGATTTAACCACAGTCGCATTTATAATCCTTTTACATGTGTCGACTGAATGATTATATACAAACTGTACAAAAAAAAACGCAAAATGGGACATTTTAACCAAGAGGTCAGTATTTGCCCAATTTCCTGAAGTATCATTGATCAAGTCTCATTCAGCGTCTTTCAGTCTAAAACGTCAGATCTTGCGAAAATATTCACCACTTTTTGAAAAATGTCATGCCACAAGTTTTTTATTTGTTTAAATCTGCAACTTTAATACTAAATGTATTCACCATTCATAATAAAAAAATTATGCAAATAGATGCGCGTTGTTGACAGTGGTGTCATCAATATATAGGACGCTCTTAGTTTAACTCAGTGTCAGATATCGTAACCGGACACGACTCGTGAGAAGTTGACCGAAACATGGAAGTCCCAAAACACTTAGCTAATTTGATGTTGTTAATCCTTGGTTTTATCGTGGAAACTAATGCTATTCCTTACAAGACAGGTAGCACGACACTTGGATTTGGATCAGCTAAGAATGTTTTAATCTTCGGTAAGAATGGCTAACTTAATCTTACGCGTTTGTTCTTGTCTGTCCTTATCTAGCAAATGAAGATGACGCAACTAAACATATGCACGATTGAGATGCACCAGTGAAACATTATAATTAAACATATTCCTATACATTTTCCTTAAATCTGGTTTCATGGCATCTCTCAGTAGAATCATGATTGACTTCTTCAATCAACGACTCCTATTCTGACTTAGGTAAACAAAGATAGTCTGAAAAATCAATAGTGGCTACTCTTCGTAAACAATCAGTTAACTACTGTATTCCTGGCAATTCCCTTCGGTGATCTTGAATAAAAGTTATTCAGCGACTTCAATTCAAGCACTGTTTCACAACATTATTTTTATCCCTTTTCTAACGGTTTATCATTGAGTTGAGTAGTAATAAGTTGACGAGTGCGACCTTCAATTATATTTATATATATATATTAAGTCAGGCAACAAGTTCTAAGTTTTGCGTATGATAACTTTTGTTTGCTATACATGCATGAACCGGACCTCCACTGAATTACTGATTTAAGTAAGAGCAAAATTGTTATGCGTTTAAAAACAGATTAACGTAAAATAGTGTTGAGTGCATGTTATGTAAGTTAGGTATAACATTGTCATATGCCCGATGTGAAAAACCTGTACGTATTATTGAAAGAGAAAAGCCAGAAATTTTATATTTCTGCCAAATACGAGTGATTTTAAAAGTTCCAATGACTTTACTCAGTAACAAAGACTGTACAATAACTATACAGTTGCACTTGCCACTTGAAAGTTGGGAATTTATTGAAACAAGTTCATCGTTGATGTCACCCTGTCACATGAACCTATATATATATGGCCCTTTTTTACAAACATATGTTTGATATTTTGCGGTGTAGATCAGTGCAAACAGGGTCAAATTTGGTAACTTCTAGATTCGTGTCACATTAATCGTTGAATTAGAGTATTCAATTCAGCATATAAAAAGTTGTTTTAGCTGATGTTTTCATGGTTGGATTTCTTATGCGCTGTTTCATTTCATCGTTTTTATTTTCCTCATTGATGTTAACAAACTCAACAACGCCAAATTAAACAATTTAATTTCACGCAGGGTGAGCCAAGAAAAGACCCAGGAGTGCGGGGTTGGTTTAGATCAGTATTGTTTATACTCACTGGGAAATTTTATAATCATTTTTTGCACGGCGTCGGCATCTGAAGATCGCTTCATTTAGCCTTTACTAGGCTTCAGGGCTGCATTTTGTCATACCCTTTACCAATCAAATTATACTTGACGAAATCATATGTTAAATGGACTCTTCCTTTCTCCAGTTTTCCCTTCTTTCAGTCATTAAGAGCTGCATGCAATACGCGTCTTCCAAACAGAATCAGCGAATGAGTCAAACATGCATTATATAAGGAAGACTTGGGTCACATGCAAATGCTGTCTTTTTAATGTATGATGAAAACATGTCTCTAAATACAGGCTGTAGCTGTAGCTATAGCTTTATTTCAGAACATACCTACGTCTAACTGTTCACAGCTTGTGACAAAGTAAATATCTTAGTGAAGGAAGATATAGAATAAAATCGCTAATCATATAATTAATTATGATCAAGCTCTCATGCAGAGTATAAACACAACTTGCAATGATTCTTAATAATAACATGCTGTTTGATCCTATCAGTATTTCCGAAAGATAATTGGCTTTGGCTCCACTGTCTAGGGAACCGAATGTTAGTCTTATTTGCTCTTTTTACCTTTTTGTTTAACCGATGGCGATGGCAATGCGTCGCCTGATTGCTGAGTCCGAGTACTGACTACAAGTCTGCATGCACCGAATTTTCAACTGACTTGCACAGATGATCAACGAAAATGTTCAGCATGAGACAATAAAATGTTCAATAAACGCTTTCAAGTTCAGTTATTGTCTGGCATTGTCATGTGTTTGCATTAGCGGTACTGGAGACAAAAAGGCTATAAAATCGCCAAGTCTTTGTTAAAGATTTCATGCATCCTTACGTCCCGTGTATTAAACTTTTACAATAATATCACACGATATAAATGAAGTGTTCTACAGCAGGTTGCTTGCAGAGGTGCTAATTGAAGAAAGGCAATTCTCAGAACATTCCTCACTTTGACTTATATACGTAACGTTTTTGGCATTACAAGAAGTCTTTTTAAACTATATATATGTTGCTCTCGTACTGATAATGAAATTTTATATTTACACGCGCAATTATACCATTGGCCCATGCACGGATAATTGACAAGTCATGTGAGGGTTATGGGGGTGAAGATGGCGTTGTAACTCTAACTTCCAACATGCTGAATTAAGTAGTGACATGTGTAATGGTGTTATCACACTGTGATTAAACTACGTGCATTCTTCTGTCAATACTGAGTACAATATGTTTTCAATGGAACTTCGCATGCAACTTTTACAAAAACCTTTTGAACCGTAAGCTACGGAACGCTGCGAAAAAGAGCATATATATACCTAACCATGCAAAAGAATGGTAAAAAATATTTATCACACACAAGTGACACAACGGATCCGTACACATCTTATATACCTCATTTTTTTGTTCTTCGGTTCAAAAAGACTCCCACGACAAAACAACGCGCAGAAAAAAGCGGCGGTTTAATAATTTAGTATATGCAAAATAACAATCATCATCATCATAATCATAATAATAATAATAATAATAGTAATAATACAAACATAGGATAAGCGTTCCCCAATTAATACTGACAGGAAAACAGACGCGTGAAAGTCAATATCAATGACAATTTTTCAAAACATTGCATGGTTCAGTGGTTGTAAAAACATGTAATTCTATATCCACATATAGCTACGTTAGTATATGCTCTTTCTTGGTGGTTTTTCACTGAGTATCTTAATCCATGGCGTCACCTGTCTAATCCTATGCCGTGATTACTATATAGTGCGAGAACTGCATGATGTAGATAATATCAAATACATCCGATCTTTGAGCAGATCAAAATGATAATGCATGGATGATAAGACTGTCCCCTATTTTCTTGGCGTTATTCGCCTTATTCATGTTTCTCGTTTACAATTCGATCAGGACACCTTAAGTTTGCGACAAATTTGAGAGTTATACTTATGATTATTCTTTTTTATTACTGTATATATGCATTGATGCAAAATTGACTAATTTTTAAGTAACTGACTAACTGTATTCTTTATTCCACTTCTCTAGCTTAATTTTCATACAACCGTCCTCATGCAGCAGTTAGAGATATATAAACACATTGAGTCAAAGCTGAGATGCCTATTTTCTGATGGCGAAATCTCACTTTTATCAGTTTTATACATCTAAAACTTTTAAAATAAATGTATCTTGTCCGTTCAAAAAAAAAACAATTCAGCAAATGATGTTTGGCCTAACGTATAGCTGTCTCTGTCCAGTTCCCATATGTCTTTGATGGATACCGTCAAATCACCCCATCACTGCCATGCACTGGTTTTTGAAACAGGCGATTTTAAGTATCTGTGATACTGTTATTTTCTTTAACTATAGGTATTGATGGCCTTGGTGGAGTTCATTTAAAAAACGTAACATCCAAATACCCAGGGCTTCGTTCATTCTTTGAGAAAGGAAGTTTTACAACTAAAGCAAGATGTGAAACGCCAACAGTAAGAATGAACCAGCTAGCAATAGGCTAAACTAAATCTATAGCATTCAGCATTGGATAAAAAGAGCACTGTGCAAAGTTATAACATGCTATTTGGCGTGTGTGCATATCTGTATATTTATAAACTTCGAGGCCAAGATTACGGGGCGTTTCTAACACTTCCGCCTTACATTTTCACATTTTCCTGCCCGAATACTAAACCAATTTTATAACATTTAGCTGTAATTTGTTCCTTTTGTGATCATTAAAACGTCATTTAGGTCCGACCCATTTGGGTGGGAAAACCCAGCGGTAGGAACGAGATTACACAGCCAGAAACGCCACGGGCTTGTGGCATGAGTGCATACTTCTATTAATCTTCTTAGACCTCCGTAAAAAAAATGCAGCTGAGCTGGCAGTTAATTAAATTACAGTAGAAGGTTTTAGCCAGCAGCGCTTCGGATCCCTTAATCATTGCTTTTAAAAGATTCCATTTCCTTTTTCTGTTACAAGATCTCGTATATTCTTCTTTCAGGTAAGTGCGTCAAACTGGGGCACACTAATTACTGGTATGACACCAGCTGAAGCTGGTATTCAAGCTAATTACTGGACACCAAAATATGCTCGACCTAAAAACATCACTCAACGAAGTCATTTTGCACCAATCTCTGGAGAGGGAGTGCCTGAGAGTATCTTTGATGTTATACGCAAACAGAAAGATTTAAAGGTAAAGTTTCCTTTCTTACATGGGCAATCCAACCACAGGACCACTCTTATAAACAAAAAACGCACTTTCTTCAAAAACAAATAGTATAACCTTTTGCATGCATTCACCCCTAGCCCACCATAAGGTTTATAAAAGCGGTAATTTTAATTTCGTCTGGATCTACTTTTAGGTCTACATGGGTTATACTTGGGATTGGTTTCATCATTTCACAACAAACGAGACCGTTGATCGCATGTTCCGAGGAGCACAAGAACCTTACTTTAATGGCACTAGTGATTGGTTGAAATGTGCATTCAGTTTTGGATGTATCAAACATTCTGATGATGCTGTTTATCAGGCGACTGTCAAGGCGATCAAGGAGATGCAACCAAATGTTATGTTCCTACATTTTTGTAAGCAATAGAACTGACCAATTCAACACGTACAATATACAATAACCCACAATATACACACCCTGCAGGCAGCTAAATTAAACGTATAATATACACACCTTGCAGGCAGCTAAATCAAACGTACAATATACACACCTTGCAGGCAGCTAAATACTATAAGGCTATATATCATAAGCTAAATAGTTCATCATAAGCTAAATCATTTTTCAACAATGTTGTCGAAACCCGACCATCAGAAAATTGATTGACTCTTAATTGTGAATGTATATGCTGCATTTAGTGGAAATTTAAGGATGCTCCAGGCTATATCCGATCCAGCTTTGTGATATTGTATGTTGTCTGAAAAGCCCCCTTCCCTTGGATGCAGATATGAATTCTTAGCTTTAAAACATTGTTGTTGAAGGCTGAAGCCATTTTTTTAAACATATTCTAGCTCGCGTTGATAAAGCTGGTCATGAACATTGCTGGGGATGCAAAGAATACTACGATGAGTTGGAAGTTATTGATGGTTACATTCAAGGAATTATTAATGTATTGAATGAAACAAAAACATCTGAAGGTAGCTGGCTTTCATTTTTCACATTGTGACACCTGTATTGTATCGCGTAGGTCGTAGGTACTGTTACCCTAGGCAATGACGACGTACAAATCCAGACTATGCCATATAACTTGTTTATACACAGATGCCTGCCGATTCAAAATACTTGAATGCCAAAATGCCCAATAGAAATGTCGATGGTTAATTGACGCACTGGAGACAGAAGTTAATAAGAAAACAAACCTTTTCATTAATTGTGAACCTTTGTCATAAAGCGCTTCTGGCAATATTAATGTGTTTCTACGGATAATTTTTAACAGTTTGTATGTTTTAGGCAAGAGCATGTTAGATGAAACATTAATGATGGTCGTCAGTGATCATGGTGGATATAGAAAAACACACGGAACATGTAATGGTCCTAATAAGGAATGTTTAAGTTTTACTATGACTGCTACAATGAATGTACCATTGCTTCTCCAAGGTAATCTTTAGTTGAACATAACATTAAACTGTAGAGTCAGAAAAAACAAACTAAATTCATATCTAAAGGACTCTCTGTCGTGGTTCTCAAATGTCGTTGAGTAAATTATGACCACTGGTACTTCTATGTACCTCAAAGGTTAAAAACATCTGGAAAGGATGACGTGACCAGTAACCCCTAATCCTAAAGTCCGCAGTGCGCTGTTTATTTTCTTCAGTCAGTGCATGACTATCTATAGAATAACTATTTCATTTGTTTTGCATTATGTTTTCGTTAGGTCCAGGAATAAGGATGAAGTATAACATGAGTGCCCGCAAGACTTATGTCGCAAACAGAGATGTCGTCCAAACTGCGCTCCATGCGTTAGGGTTGGAGAAAGGTGAATACATGACTGGTAGAGTGTTACATGAAGTATTCACGGAGTCAAAGATGGCAGCTGTGAATAAAGCCAGACGTTTTGTCAGTGGATTTCATATACTCGTCATAGCCGTTCTGTCGTGTACTCTCTACCTTCTTTAGAATTTTACCGAAATTTTATTGTGCCTCAATCAATCTCCTATTGTGATAGTGGTTGTCCATTTTGGGGTTTCCTAGGGTGGAATCCACAGAACCTCTTGGACTCTAATGCCAATTTATTTAGTAATTTAAATTATAGAAAAACGTTGTAGGGAGCGCCTCACCATGCACATCAACGCTTCGTTCTATTGACTTGCTCAGATCGTATATAATCATCATTTAGACGCTGTAATTCATGCCTTAGTATAGATTTGTGATTAAAAGCATTGTTGAATTATTTTTTGTCATTTTGTCAATGAAATGTTTCAACATTGGGAAGTAAAACTGCAGCATACGTACATGACTTATCAAGAAATATTGTGTTTGTTTCGACTGGGCCATTGTTAATTGAATTGCACGAACGAAGTAATTTCCATATTTTAACATTTTCCAAAATTTAATAAACAATTTGTCATAATTACATAAAACTATTCCTATATCATATGTGCAATTAATAAAACAATTCCGTTAGGACCATTTGAATTTCCATACTATTTACCAACTCTAATATGACATTTTCCTTGTGTTTTGCCCGAGAATACTTCTTTTAAATCGTATTTGACCGTGATTGTAATCATTGTATTTGACCGTTCAACACCACTTTACTCAGTTACCCAAACATAATTGAGAACTTTCATGACTTGTTCGTATATCGTGAAGACAAAGGCAACGTCGAAACACACTCGACCCAGACGTGGTACGGTGCCCTTATAAAAACTGTCGAAAAATAAATTCTAATTAGATTATATATTATTATAACCAAGTATAAATGCAATTTCAAAAACAAAGGTGTATTTTGAGCTCATGCAAGATACAGCGATGAGGCCGAAAAAATTTATCCGGAGGAAATTTTAATAGCTTTTGCAAATTGCAACCCTGGTCCTATAAACCTGGGTACAAGGTTGATGCGATGGTTGATGCCTTGAGCCTGGAAGGGGCAGTTTATGAGCAGCAACGATTATCTACAGTAGTTGTTACGTATTAAAAGCTGCCACGCTGCAACTTAATTTTCTCAGCCTAACATAGTTCATCAGTATTTACAAATACAATAAACTTTAATTTTACAGATACGTACGCTCTAGGTCCTTCATGTTTTGCTATTTGTACAACACAATCCCAAGAGCTTTTATATTTATGAGCGTCCAAACCCTATAAATAAATAAACAAATAAATAAATAAAGTGAGTCTTTATTGGTGAGTTTGCTGCACTTGTTCGCTGGATGTATTAATACCATTAAATCAGAAATCATTGCTGGAGTGCATGGTTCAAGGTGTGAGGACAATGTCAATGATAAACAACGTAGAATGTCTGTCAGATGGAACTGAAGATGTACATAACAAAGGAATTTTCCTCGTCCACATTCTTGCAATACTTGAAACATAAATCCGTTGCTTCACACAATTTAGCTACATACCTGCATTCTGGTTTTGACGACATCAACGGGCGTATTCCCAAAAACACTTGCTGCCCCAGCTATACCACCAATGAGGAATGTACGAGCAGCACCAATATCTTTAGTGTTATCCCCTTCTTGAAACCAGGATTTCAAATTTGAATACACAAAAAATCTTATCATTTGATTAGTTCCTTGTTTCACCATTGTTGGTAGAAGACCCTGGTAAACTCCAATAAGACCTTAGAAATTATAAAGTCAAAAATGTGATTCATTCTTTGCTTACTTCTGGCATATTACCATTCCTTGCACTTATATAGTCATTCTGCGAACATCAACTTTATTGTTATATTTTACCTACCATCAGTTTTAACAATAGTTGATATGCCATGAAGAAACCCTCTATATTTCGGATTAGGTTGGGTTTGGTCATGGATAAATTTCACTTTAATAGTTTCCATTGGACAAACAACAAGGACAGCTTCAGATAACCCAGCTCCAAGGCCGCATAATAAAATATTTCTTTGAGTTAAATCTCCTTTTTCATCACATGCCCTGTTCTTTAGTGCTTCAAACACAGAAAATCTAAACATGGTCAAATATATAATTATATATACACGAGTGTTTGCAGTTTTTCTCTGCGACACCAGAGCCAAGGTGGCACCCCCTGTTTTGGGGACTTTGACAGCTGCCATAAATGATATAGCAATATACATTATATGTTCACCTATTGGTCCTAATTTTAATTACAAGTCTATGTTATAATTATAATGCTTGTCTTATATTTTTAAAAATCCTGTAGATCTGAAAATTACCCACCTTACAGAAGCTTTAGGTATTGATCCATAAAGTAATGAACTTAGTCCTCGATAAAGACCAAAAAAACCATGACCTTGGACAGTTTTTTTGGCACAATCGATAGGTCCTGTGTATTTTGGTACAGCAGCTCTTTCGTCTAACTGTAATTGCGTTTTCACATATTCAGTTGGAAATGTACACAGAATTTCTAAACCACCAGCAATACCACCTAAAATATAAATATTACAACTCAAATCAGTATGACAAGAAGAACCATTTTTTTATCTTTAATTTTTTATTAATGTCATAAGCTCACAATTGGTTCTTTGCACTCATAGCTTGTACATAAATATTGACATTCTCCAGCAAAGCAGTAAAAGGTCATATGCATGTCTGTTGCGGAAAATTGTGGAGCCCCTCTCATTTTAATAAAATTGATTTGTGATTCCACAATTCACCAAGTTAGGCTCTAGGAACTTCATATACCCATAACATCTACCAGACCTGTAGTAGATGAAAAGTGCCCTGCAATGGAGGTTGGCCTCTAGGCTGTGCCAGGACCAAAGATGGGCTCAAAGGTCAAACAGGTCACACCTCCAAACCATCCCATTAGGTCCAAAGTTCAATATTTTTATAAAATAATTTAAGCTGTTATTAAATATTAAATCTTTATAGAGAAGCACATGTTCAATATTATACTGCTCAATTACTTTCCGTAGGCACGTTCTCTGTATTTTTTGCACTTTAATAAAAAGATAAAGCTCCAAATTTGTTCTTTATGAACTTAATCTCCAAATTATTTATCTATGGTAATACTTTAAAGTCCAATCACTTCAATGTCCACACAACCCCACTGAACTGAAACTTTGTTACATAACAAAATATTTCTGAACACAGTATGCCCTTCAAATCACAACAATTCACTTTAAGATACAAAATACCATTTTTTTGGCAACATTTTCATATCATGTCATGCTACTTGCCTGCTAGGATTGCTTTTCCTGGGTGCTTTTTGCCAGCAATCTTTCCCCCTGGAGCGGCACTCATCGAATGTTTACTTGTACGTGGCATCTTGATTGCTGTTGTGCCAAATACAACTGCACTAACACTTATCCTGAAATACAACGGAGCATAAGAGGTTCTATTGTATTTAATACATGAGAACAAACTCGTAAAAAAATATAAAACACAGCTCAAAGGTCAAGCCTTCTATCACTGTATTTGTCAATAAATTTCCTGACAAAAATACATACAAATTTTATCAAGATTTTCCACGCATGTACGATTACCTGTCCACACGCGGGACAGTTCTCCTCTTGGCCTCGTGCGTGTGTACCAGCCTCGTTCCCAGGCGCTTTAAATAAAATAAATATAGGAACACTACAGGCTTTTACGTAGATCAGTGGCTAAGCTGAGCGAGCGCGCAAGGAGTTTTGGGGAAGACCAAATTAAATATTATATAACGTTGCATTCAGTACAGTATTTATAGCTTGGTTTTACGACTTCGAATGATACCGAGTGACAAAAAAGGCTCTGGGGACGGGAACGAAACTCGGTCCAATCAGGGCCCGAGATTGATTGGTGACTATGATAACTATGATTGGTGTCTATGAACAAAGAGAAACCATAGATGGTAAGTACCGTAAAGGCCAAGGCCGAAAACGAGCGTAACACTACAACATGATAAAGTAAGTAAAGTCTTACTTAAAAAAGAAGTTTCTCTATCCACTAATTAATAGACAGGGTTCCTCTAATTGTAGAATGGATTAAATACAAAGAAAAAAGTGAAGCGCTGAACCTTGTGGCTTTGGGTTGAATGCGCGGGAAATAATAGGAGAGTCCAGTGAGCTCGGGGAGTCCAGACACCTCCAACACTATGTTACATCTACTGAAATATAACAGGTAGACTGTACGGGTAGGTGCCAAAATTTTATGGTGAAACCTTACACCTCATATTAAGGCAGAACGCGCGTAACCTGGAAGGGTGGACATCACCAGAAATAAACCTAATTTAATACAAATACGTTGCAATATATAGCCCACAGCATAATGATGTAGCCCAGTTTTTATACAAATAAAAGTTTTTTTAATATCTACAACAATCCAATGCTTCTTTTTCCAGCATTTTATACTTAATACCACGATGAACCATTCAATCAGTTTTTTTTTACCAATCACTCAGTTCTTTTGCACTAGTCGTCCAGTTTCAAAACAATCTCCCTTATTTCAATTCAGTTCCCTTTAGGGTTAAAAAAGTACTTTAGCACTATAGTCCACAGTGTTCACAAGCAGTTGCGTAGCCAGCCTGACGATTTTGTTCCGCTATGTAAATTTCGAGTTAAAATAAATTATTCATTTCTTTAGAAATTTATTGTTTTCACAGTCAATGAACACCAAAATATTAGCATAGCAGGACAAATTGTCAGCTGGCTACGCTACTGTTCACAGGAGTGTTTCAAAAAAATGTATGCATCTTGATAATTTTACGAAGTACAGTACCTGTTTAATTCCCCATGAAATATAGTCAGGTTTCGTTGCCGCTCGGTATTCATCAATTAACTGTTGTACAACCTCCCTTTGAGAGTAATAGAGTAATATAAAGTGCGTGAAAAGAATGAGGCAAATCTTGAGTTTTGAAATGTACCGACCTTGAGTTATCCATTTCATCCAAGTTGTCCTCAAACATGGGTTCTTTTCGATAATTCTCCAAAAATGCCTCTCGTTTTCTCAATTTGTCATATAAACGGCAACTCTTCTCAAATACCTAAAAGTTGAAGTCAATGGAATTTATGCAAATCTTTCGCAAATAACCTAAAAATGTCAACTTATCAGGCAAATCACGCGAAACTTTACCATGCATTGTAAGTTTACTTACCGTTGAAATGCTAGTGTGATTCGCCATCATAAGGCCACTAACACGGTGAGCTGTTTGAACATACGGAGATTTTCGTGAAAGAGCAACCTGCAAAAACATCGCAAACATTATACAAGAACATTTTTGGGCATTACAGCATATTATATTATCTTCAATGTGAAATCAGAAAACGAAGGGACTAATGTGACGATATATGTTATATATATGTTATCCTAGGGTGCATTGTATTCTATTATACTTAAGTTAAGCAAGGTGTGTTAAATAATCTGACTAGCAAAATAATCATCTTTTAAACTGTGCATACATAACTTGAATACTAACTTGAATACTGGCTGGGCCCCACGGAATGAACTCCGCTAACTTTCGTTCACGAATTCTTTGTAGACTTTTGTGAACCTGAAATGTTAGAAAAAAAACCCTCTGATATATAGTTGTTTGTGTGTTTTAAACTTATTAGAAAAGATTCCAGTAGGATCAACTAAAACAAAAGGATTTTGGAATAATTAGATAAAAAATGCTTTGGGCTGGATTACTCAGAGAGAACTAGCAAGTACCTGTGTGGGATCTACTTCTCCCTGAATAATGTTTAGTATTGAAATATAACAATGTTGGAATTTCTTATCTCGAAGTCTTGAAACCATCACGTTTTTAGGCTGAGATAGAAATAAAGATTAGTCGGTTAACAAGAACATATTATTTATAACATGAAACAGACAATCCAATCTAATATATAGTAGCACTCTTTGTACACTGACCTGAAGAAGTCTTCTCATAACATCCAATACTGTCGTTTTTCTAACACTTGATACCTTTATGATGGGTGATATTAAAAGTGACATTTCAGTTCCACTGACCACCCATTCATTGTTTTTAAAGTACTCAGCCATGAAGATATTTATGGTTGAATGAGGGTTAATTGCTTGATATGTTTTATATCAGCCCAGTCAAAGAAAACAATGACAGATTCATAAAAAAAGTCTGTCTGTCAGAATATCACTTCTTTAAAACGTTTTTGTGTCAAGCTAATATACCTTTTGATCTGTTGTTAGTGGAGTATAACCGGTCATCAAAAAGTGTAACCGAGGTGTGGGGATAAGAGATGCAATTAGGCCAATCAAATCATTGTTCATATAACCTGGAAGAAAAGGCAGCATTGAATCATCAAAACATTAGAATAGTAAACAAAGTGACCTAGTATAATTCTTCTGGCATCAGCATCATGTTTATAGTCATATTGTATTTATAATTAAAAACCTGGGTATCTTAATGTTGTTGTACTTGTTGACATGATTGTTGAAACCTATGTTGCATATAAGAAATAAAATAATAATTATTTTTATATGACTCCTGGTCTCACAACTATCACCACAATTATACATACATACCAATTGGTTGACTTGCGAAAATGTGGGATTAGGAATATGCAATCTGTCTGATGCAATCCGATTTAGGGCAGTGTTATCTAAAACTACCTAAGAAATTCAGTGCAGTAATTTTAATTTTAACAAAATTCATGCTTATTAGGCTTTGCTATTAATAAGATACAAGTTTAACACATATTATAATACTTGTGACAAAGACCCCTTTTTATCACATTCATCTAAAGTGTTGCAATAAAACCTACCACACAATCTGCATTTTGTGTTAACCTCTTTAGTGTCAAAATAGAATTGTATGGTTGAACAACCACATCGCTTATATCCTCCTGGAATTTACAAAAAGAGGGTTAAATTTTCAAGAAATCATAAATTTGAGATTTAAGATTGGAAAGTTTGACTCTTACTTGTTGAGGAAAAACTGAGTATGTTTGAATCAGTTTTTTGGGAAACCTTAAAAGAAAAAAAGTTTGTAAAATATTTTCATAACTACAACCACAAATTCAAAGCTCACCAAGGAAAATCAAATTCATAATCCCTTAATTATCTAGTTGGAATATGGGAAATGCTATCACAAACCTATCATTCAACTTTTCTAACATATATGATCCCATTCCAGAACCTGTCCCACCAGCAATGGAATGACAAATAACAAAACCCTATAAAAATGAGCAAGTATTTCTCTAAAGTATAAATGAATGTTTCAAAAGATACATTAAATCCACTTCAAATTCCTTGATTTTCATCACACCTAATAGCATTATTTTTTAATACTTCAAACTAGAAACATAGTTATACCTCAAGGCTATCACTCCCATCAGCTTCTCTATCAATGATGTCAAATATTTCTTCATGTAGTCGCTCAGCCTGGAATATTTATTTTAAACAAGCATTATACTAGAAAAAATCAAAACACCATGTTGCAATCAAGCCACAACATACCTGTGAATATCCACTTCCCCAGTTATTCCCCGCTCCTCCGCCATGTTTTGATGTAAAAATATTTTCTGGATTGTACAAATTTGCATAGGGGGATGTCATTATTGTGTCAATTACCTGAAAACATTGTCACATAATTGAATATACATTTAGACATGAAATTTCAAACAACTATATACACTTGGAATAAATAAGGTGCTATAATTATCTTCATACCCTTGGTTCTAGATCAAGTAAAACTGCCCTTGGGATGTAATGCTCATCATCAGCCTAGGTGCAGTATAACAATGGAATAAAAAGATGATTATATAGCCTCCTGCGCAAGCATCTCTTATGTATTTATATTAGGCATTTATACTTGGCTTGGGTTAGCTGTGTCGGGGAAGGCAAGGAAAAAAGCGGGAGAGAGCTCCCACACACTATTTTCTTGCTCCCTGACACAGCTAACCCAAGCCAAATATAAATGCATAATATAAATACATAAGAGATGCCTGCGGAGGTGGTCAATGATTATATATAAATTTGAAAAAAATCAAGAGCAGATCCTTATATAACAAAACACCTGGTAAAAAAAGACATCCTTTCTGTCTGTTCCATCTGTTGCAAAGTCTTCCAATATACCCTCTAAAAGAAATATCATATTTCTTTAGTTTCCTATTGCAGCCATCACATCCTACAGTAATTAAACCATGAATAATGCAAAATCCTATTTTATAGAGTATTGGTGTGCCCTAAAAATAGGTAGTTTAAAATTTAAACCTTATATATATAATCGACATTCAAATTCAAACTATTATATATAATCACAGTAATCCAGTAATTTTACATACCAAGTTATAGGGGAAATTTTAGAGAGATTTTGGACTACAACTGTTAGTTGGATAGCCCTAACTAGCTTTCATAAAACAGCAATGTGATGTATCAAATCAGACTTTAATCAGGGTGGACAAAAATGTAATAAAAGGGAAACTAGTGTCAGAAGAATGATAAATTTAAAATTTTATGAACTCATTAGAGGTTCTAACCTGCACTAATGCCATGTTCAGCACAAAGTTGTTTCCAAAATTCCATTCCAACTGAAAAAAATTCTTTAGTGAGAAGTACACTAGCTAGTTTTTGTGTTCGGCCAAATTACATTTCGAATGCCCTAGACTGACAAATCCAAATGTACCTTCAATAGTGCAGATATAAATAAATATAGGAGGGAGTGTGAATCTTCTCTAGACAGGCACAACATGCTACATTATAATGCTTTTTCAACCATAGTAATAATATATTACTTTTTGCTATTTGCCTATTTCATGAGTTTTTTTTGTAACTTTGTTTAATGTTCAACTAGCCAATGATGATCAAATCAAATACAAACTTTGTGATTTAATATGCATGGTTTATGACGTTTTTACTCAATTACTGTAATCCTAGCTAATGAAAAACAGATTTCAAAGAATTTCGTATTTTTATATTGAACCAATAACATGACATGGAAACGAGACTGCAGATCTTAGCTCTTAGCCTCTGAACCCCTGAGATGTTATAACTTGAAAATTATGATGGCAGATTGGCAGTATTTAATAAATGTAGTATTACTTACTTTGGTTCCCACATTGTCCTATTTGTAAAGTTATTATTTCTCGTGGCATTGCATATAAAAATAAGAAACGTTTGTCTATAGACTGTTAGACTGACTTCCAGAGACTGTTTTTGAAAGTTCGAAGAATATAAATATGGCGGCAAACCAGTCGTTCCGACATGTTACGAACTTTACACGGCAATTTACGAAATATTAGGCTGCAAAGGTTAGCGGAGCCTAAGGGGAACACTGGAGGGGAAGAACTGGAGAACGTGGAAACCGGGGGGAAAGGCCAGGGGGATGGTTTTCTTGTTCCTGCATTCCCCTGTGCATCTGTTCCCCCGTCCTCATGTGCCTCTGTTCCCCCGTTTCCCATTTCTCCCGCTCTCCAATTCCCCGATTCCCTATTTTAAAGAAAGCCAACTTTGAATACCCTATTCTAAAGATAGATAATCATTTCGCTTCACATATTATTTCACTATATTTGTAAAATTTCATAAACATTAAGTGGGCAAGCAAAAGCGATCCAAACCGGGCTGGCCCGTCTCATATAAACAGGCCAGAAGATAGACCATGAATTTGAGCTAAACTTCAGTATGTTATCGTCATTCGATCGCTAACAATACCTTCTAGGCTTATCAGCTGCTGTGCTCGCTTGTATTTGTAGTTTCAATATGTGGGCTGTGTGACGATCTAATACGAATCGTGAGTTAATTCATGAGATCCCACGGTATATAGATCTCTGTTCAACTTATTTTAGTCTTTAAACACCTGAACGTCTGGATCCGGCTGTTGTGTTTGCACAAATATTCTTATCTATTGTCTCCTACTGAGAATTTTAAATGAACCCATGCACTGGTTATAACAAAAAATGTGAAGTATATATGTATATCAATATGGTAAATCATGTGCACAAACCAAAAATATTGTTTGAAGTCATCATAAACGCATGTGCATGTACAACGATAGTATCATATAGATGATACAATTCTTTCTGGTTGCATGTTAAAACAACGCTCGTTGCATTTCCAACCCATAAAGACGGGAAATATTTGTAAAAATCGGCTTCTAATTCTTATCACAATATTTTATCGGAACAGTTGGATGCTCTAGTTCAATACTTGCAACTGATAGGAAATGGTTTTGATAATTTTCTTATCTATAGCTCTTAAAAACTCAAAGGCGAGAAAGGAGTGTTCGACGTTAAAATATAGATCTGCAAACAATTTCTGTCTGCTTGCATGTCTAGTACTTTTTAATATATCATATACTGAATTATATTGTCTCGCATGAATCATGCACATGCATGAGATTATATCTTGTACTGATGCACTTATTGAACGCTTAAAATGGTTATAGAAGAGTTTCCAGCTAATGATTTTGTTTTAAACAGTAATCATCGTTTTTGTTAGATTTATGTTTATAATATTTATGGAACCCCGTTATTGGAGACATATCTCTGTGTGGTGATTCCAGCCATTGCATGTGTGTAGTTCATTTGTAGTTTATGTGTAGTTCATTCTAACTTTTTAACATGGCAAATTTATAAAATAAAATAAAAAAATAAAATAAAATATTAACTCATTTTCAGGTACTCGAGTAGTTTTCTTCTCGACATCGTATCGAATAATTTTGTTTTCGTGATGACTCAATAGAATCATTCTTTGCTCAACTGTTTTATTTAGTCCAAAGGATCAAAGAAAAAGACTTCATCTAAATGTGCATGTCAAATTAATAGGGTCGCCCTAAGCTATCGGCATGTCACAAGCGAATTATGTTCTTGCACGCCTACACATTTTCAAATTTATATTCTGAAATGAATAGCCATGAATATAGCCCATATGGAAAAATTTTCACTTAAAATTATCAAGCCGTTAATTTTTTCTCAATCAACTATCTATATATAAAGCATCTCTGTGGAGTGCATGCGCTGTTAAAGTTGATATTATAATTACAAAGAATGCATGGAAGAAAGTTTTTGTGTTTAAAGAAAGTAGTAGACCTCTATTCTGATGGAGCCGGATTGCATATACATCATATAATTAATTTAGACGTCTAGCTACCACAATAGTCATAATTATTATCAATCAAAGAAAACTCAAAATTTGTAATAAGTTTATATCGACGTGATTTCTTTATAATTAAGTCTGAAAACTGTTAAATCAAAACTAACGTTTTTAATTACTACCTAAGTGAAGCGAATTATTTAGAACATCCTGGTCATGGCCTATACAAAGAATTCATTCTCATTGAACTCGCTTGCAGTCGCCCTGTACTATCTATAGTGCACTGCAACATGCCTTTTACCAGTCTATTCTGCATGAAAATGAGTTTTAAGATGGGGAAATTTTATGATAGCGTTCGGGCGGCATACTACATTTGCCTTGAAGTTTTTTGTACCTCCCACCTGCATTGGCAAATTACTTTCGATAACACCTGCAAGAAGTAATGATTTTCGGCTTCTGAAAAGGCCAGAGTTTTCAGAGCGTATAAATTGCCAGAGATTTTTATAAATCTTTCACACAATCCATACTACCGCCTGCATTCACTGCTACTGAATCCTGTTTCTCGATCATTTGGAGCATCAACTGGGTAAAATGTAAGTGTGTATCAATTGATATGTCATTAAATCACGATTTAAAGCAACATGAATAATGTTTATTGACATTTTGCATCATGAATGTGCTTACGTTTTTTTCACTTTATATCCGTTCGTGCATGTAAAATCATGCAGACATACCCGTTTTATCGCACCTAATCAAAGATAGTTAGTATAGATAGTAGAAACATGGTCATGGTATCATATAACGTATAGCTAAACAAATATTTGAAATAAACAAATATTTTGTCCTCATGCCTGGACAACCTACGGCGGTTTTTGCAACTGAATTTGTTTTGCATGTCTTTTTTTGGGAAAAAGATGAAAACGACAATTGTAGCAACGGCCCTCTTGCTGGTACTCTGTCTATCGCAAACGATGGCATGGAATGATGGACTCTGGGGGAGAGAATTACGTAAGCGAATGAAACCCAAATTTGATGCTGAAACAATGAAGTTAGCAGAGGAAATTATCAACCAACAGCAGTATCGAGGACAGGGAAGAAAGATGTCAAAGGCACAAAACGACGAGAGAATCGGCGAAGTCGATGAATCGTGATTAGAAGAATTAACTTTGGCGGATAAAAAAACTATAATAATATTAGCTACAGAACGTAAATCGTAAGCCCAATAAATAGCTGTAAAAACGTAGAGTTTGTCAAAATTCACCAGCTGTGAAGATAATGAAAGTTTAACGTAATAAACGAGGCAAGAATATAAATTTCAACGCAATTCATGTGTGTATTGATTGTTTGAAATTGCAGAAACCGCAAACCTTTTGTGTGGAAAAATTGTGTTATCTTTAACACGCGGTATCTATATTTTCAGTTGTGGAAATTGATGTTTAATCGGTATATGCAACTATAAAGAACAATGTATTTCTTTATACTGTCGTAAATTCATTATATCCAAACTCAAGGGATGGGTTGTATAGCTTTTAACTACACTTTGCGACTCAAATCGTAGCTAGTTTTACCCTCTCATCGGCCAATTCTGTTGCTAAGTACAGTTAAAAGTTAACCACCGGTTACCATCCATTTATCCGTTTTTAAGCCCGGCACTCTATCTGGTTTTATTCCTGGATCCTATAAAATTCGGCCTGATCTCAAATTTCTTTACATCTTTGAAAGCATGCATCTGATAAATGCTGGTGTGAAAACGGTGTCGCCTTAAGACAACGTTAACTTGATAACATGGCTTTCTCGGGAAGGTCTTTTTCAACAAGACCTTAAAAACATGATTTGGTCCAAGTTATTCCCATTTGCAATGAGTGACGATTAAAGATAACATAAAAATACACATTACAAGACCCTCTCCCTCTCTACATATAGATATTGCATGTTTATTCTTTTTAGCGACAAAAGTCACAAAACGCAATTCATGCTGATGAAGTCGCTATAAAAGAATTATATTATATAATGCAGAATGTTCTCTTATTTTAAAATATCGCCAGAATCTGCTTATGAGAGTAGATAAATTATATATATAGTTATCTATAACCTGCCAAAATATAACAGAGAAGAGAAGAATAGAGAGGATAAAACTAAAACGAACTTTCTGGAATTAGATAACATTATAGTAATGCAAATTTTATCTATATCAAATTTTTCCCATATTAGGAAGCATGTGAGAGACCTGCTAAAGTCATGTGACTATATATAGAAATCACTGAGTGACGTTGAAGTTTTTAAAAAAAATTTTTTTATAATTTGAAAATATTTTTGTATGAAAATCATAAAATTACCACCGAAAACGACTTTAAATAATGAAATTATGAAAAACATACGAACCAATATATAAAATGCTAGGTATAGGTACGTGTGGTCAACCAACAAATCGGACTTTTCAAATGTATAATTGTCATCGTGGTTTTAGCTAAAGGTTTTAGCTAAAGATGTGGTGTGTCTTAGGAATTGTAAATAATAGTACTGTTTGGAAGTCCCCCGTTCTTACACTACGCTATATTTGCATGAAATATACTCCTTGCTTTCTCGGGAAAGGATAAATCTAAATAAATTTTGCTTTTCGTATATTCTTTGGGTTCTTTTGCATTATCCCATGTAATTAAAATTAAATTGTAAATAATTAAAAGCGGAGACAACAGCTCTAAAACTGAAAGCTAAAGAATCCACTAGAGAATTTTAGATGAAGATAGATATAAAATTTACTTAAATTTCGTTTCAATGAGGCAACCCACAAATTCACAGTTACTGTTGTACGAATAATTCCATCACACGGTGTCTATATCTTTACATCTTTACATGAAAGCTAAGCTAAACTTTACTAGATCACTATATGCATCAAACAAATGACTATAATAAGCATCTCATAATAAATTTTGTCGCTAACATCTGTAACAAAAATTACAACAGTCTAATTAGCATCCAATCCCGGCTCGTGTCGCAAATTTGAGTTGGCGACAAGTAGCTCATGACTATTGGCCATTCCTACTATGACGTTATATATGTTACACGCTGCATTGTATGTGCATGCATGATATGTTGCATGAATCAAGGCATGGAAATCTGTTCTGAAAAGATAAACACGCCCATAAAAATGTTTTTAGGTTAGAAATGATAGAGCTATATATATACCTGCCCACTACCTCTTTTGATTATACCGCACATGCCTTGTAGTCCTTGTATAATAAATCATTATATGAATACAATTTTGCGATGAATGTGCTATATTATTACAAAATTTCTGGAGTGATGCATAAAGAATTAAAAGAAGAAACTTGTCACTTTTCTTATCAGTGAGACGTTTTAATCAATAAGTTTTGTGTGTTAGCGATGGCTTCATGCTGTTTAACATCTGCTCTCAAGTTGCAAAACTATAATGATCCTTATCAATAAATTACCATGCTATTTTTATATCGTTTTGCCGAAATATTTCTTGCGAAATGGAGTGACTTTTTGTTTATGTATTTCTTCACTTACCACGGCTGGCAATTTCTAATTCAATGTAATCTAGCTCTGTATAAGCGTAGTAGAAGGGAGCCGTAACTATTTTATTTTTAAGATTTTTAACATGCCAATTTTGAGAGGTGAATCGTAAGAGGAAATGAAGTAATCATGCATTATCATGCATGCCATTGAGCAAATACGAGCATGAAACAATTGCATCATATAAAATTGTTTGATACCTAAAGAAATTGCTTCTGAGAAGATGTTCCTTCGATAATAGAAGCAAACGCAAATTTCAATTAAATGACTGGCTCATGACACGACTCGTAAGCTAAAAAGCCTAAAGACATAACTGACAAAGTCTTTTTTTTAATGATAATGCAGCCTTCTATGATTATACGACTAAATAATTAAATCGAAGACATAAAAGCATAATTAGTGTATGCATGTGTATAAATATGTAAAATAATGTTTTGAACTGCTTTGAAAAACAAATTGTTTTTCTAGATCGCAAAGTGTAGTCGCCTTTCAGTTGCTTTCCTTGTTTATTTCAGTCACTGTGCATGACGCCTAGCTATGTTGAGTAAGCTGGTTTACATACTGTGAATTAATTTCCAGATAATATCTTCGTGTTTAAAAGTAGGTTTATTGAATCTATCAGAAAAGTCGCGTCCTTTTTGATGACGATAGTTAATATAATGGAATAATGCCTGCATGTATATATGCATGAACTGAGCACGACGTTTGTTGAACCATGCACGCGATCAAATATTATATTCATGATCTTTCGTTCGTGAAGTGACTTCACTATAGTTTAATGCTTAGTATATTAACAGGAGTTCGATTATCCAATTCTCTCTTCCGTTTGTTAATCCTTAAACTGAGATTGAGAGTTACTTTATATTACCTATCATATTATATTTATAGTAATCACTTTCATTAATTCATGTGAAATGAATTGTCGTTTGCATGGTACATTTTTTAAAGTATACCAGCTTTTTTCAACATATAAGGAACTAGTTGCAGTTGTCCGTATAGAATTATATAGCTACGATTAAAATACCATATAATTCGAGAAAATATATACATTATAACAATTTCATTCAGTCATTCTAAATGCTAAGTCGCTGTTTTTCAACCTGTTTTTACCTATATTACCTCCTGATAATTTCCTTATAATTAAATCGTATATCTTCTAGTACATAAAATATAAATTGACTCTATATATTCTTCATAATTATCCAAAACAATTTCATATCCTTCTGTTTGTTAGATATTCTGTCAGCATGCTTGGCTCGCAGGTAAATGAGTTTTTGTTTACCACAAAAGCAATAAAATGCCAAGGTTTATTCTCAGTTTGTACATTTTTCTAAGTTTACTTCAAATAAAGAATTTAATTTGGTTTATTTAACGCGTATATTTGCCATTTAGTGTTTTCTTGTAGCATAGTATTGATTTCGGTATTATAGCTTGCTGTGTTTTTCCAACTAAGCGTCAGTAATTGAAAATTGTTTTGAAACCACTTCCTACGCCAGACGTCGAATATCTTGCAAAAAGCAGCATGTTTTATCAGGAAAATGTTTGAAATATGCTTTCTCGAAAAAGAGAAGCCATTTAAATCAACAGGAAGGATCCTAAAAAAATTGAACATAACGGTGAAAATGAGTGATCTGCTTTTTGCCTCCCTAGGACGTCAGTCACACATTAATGAAGTAACTTCTCCAGGCTTCAGCCCCATGCTATAAAAGGCGTGACTAATAATAGGGGGTTGTATTCTTGCCGCATAAACAAGGAACGGACAACTATATTTACCAATTATTTAGGAGGTATGTTTAGTAATAACTTTTTTTATAACTAATAATTTGTGTTGGCTATATAACTTATTAAACATATAACTTATTAAACATACTGCCATTTGAGAGGAGGATGTTTAGGTTAGGTAAATTACTTTTCACACATGCATGAATAATGATATTTTCCTTGACGAATATAGACCTATGTAAGTAAAACTCAAGTCAGAACTTTTAGGAAAAGTATGTATAAATCATGCAAACGATTTGACTTTGATAATGTTCTTCCTTCTCACGTCAAACAATTCTTGCTTATAGGCCTTATGATAAAGTAAAATCTTTCTTACAACTGAACAAAGAACAAATTATATAATTGATCTGATCTAATTTATATTCAAAAGCAAGAGTTGTCACTCTCTATGTATTGTATTTCTTTTTTAGGATTTTTAACAGCAAAATGTCTAACAGCTTAATTTCGATCGTTGGACTTCTCGCATTTCTTTCATTCTCACTTGCTTCTGGCGAAATTGACGAGTCGCCAGAATATGCCCCTCAACTTCCTGGCAATCATGATGTCACCAGACAACAGTTTTATGAATTTTTGCAACAATTACCGAACTTTGAGCCCGATGAAGATAGGAAGATTCGCCTAGGGAAAGATATGAAAGAAAAACGTCGCAATAATCTTGGATCGTCAGATGCGAATTCTGAGCCATGCTGTGGGATGTGGGGACGATCACTGCGGAATAGAAAAAGCGATTTGTTGTTGAAAAAATCTCAGCAATCAAACGACCCAAGTCAATACAGAAGATTCAGTCCAAAAAACTAAACATTTCAACGATGGAGAACAACTGGAATAGTTAAAGACTAGTTAAAAGAATAGAAATACCATTTACATAAATAAAATAGTGAAAATAGAACTTAAATTCCATTTGCGGAATGCGTAAAAAACTAGTTATTCTATGTGTGTTTGGAAAATCCAAATAAAGAGAACCTTGGCACCAAATGATCGCAGTTGTAAAAAATTTAAACTAAAAATTCAAAACTCTCCCTTCTATATTGGTCCCGGAGATAATCAATCAATTAAAACAATTGCTGGATTACATATTAGATACAACTGATTAATTTAGGACGAGACGAAACATTATACCACTTTAAATTATGTGGAAAAAAATCAATTATTTCATGAAAAGTACGGAAGGAATTGCAAGATGAAATAATTTGTAAGTGATTATAGTGACACCTATATGATATATAATAATGGCTGAAAATTCAGATAGTGCATGAAAGATTTGCCTTCTCAATATTATTGAAATTGAAAAGCTAAACTCCTGACGCCTTTGGGACCCTTATTCTACCCCTTATTATCCCTATGATCTCCCAGGCCCTTTATATTCTATTTTCGCCTTTTGTTAAACAATGCTTCGAATACTTTTTATTATTTTCTTTCTACGTTTCTTCTTTTTATTATTTTTTCCTCCCTGCCACTCTTTCTTCAACCATATTTTTCTTTCCACACATTTTTTGCTTACTCTTTCTTTCTTCTTCCATTTATTCCTCTTTCATTTTATTCCTTTTTTTATCCTTTCTTTCTCGCGCAGGCAAAAAAATTTTAAAATATTTAAAAAATATTCCATGCATTAAGCTCAGGACATGCATGCGTATGGTTAGTTTTCCCACTGAACTGGGAGACGGGATCAGTGACCTTAAAGCAACAACACATAGAATAAGTTTGAAAAGAACCTCGCTGCACCCCCACCCCCTATATAGCTGTGTGCTTATAGAATATATTTCATAATACATTCCTTTATATGTCCATAGGGACAGCTTAAACCTGACATGACCGCAGACAAAGCCACATTTGTGCCTGTTGAGCACGCTTTTCACGAAAGTAATATTATATAGATGAGACTTTATCCATGAAACTATTTTAGTTTAGGTTTATTTAACCTAAATCGGCTCATGTGCATGCCGGATTGAAAAGCTTAAGATTAAGTATGCATTTATGTGGATTAATAAGTTGACTATGTTGGTTAAATGGAATGATACTTTCTAGCAACTAAATGAAAGAGAACATTAATTACATAAGTTATCGTATAAGATACACAAAAGATCAACTCGTTTTAGCACTGCGAGTTCACATTATCATTGAGCTTGCAAATAATGTTCAACCGCAAGTGCATATACGTAACAACACGATAACGTTTGTCAAACTGATAAGCTTGGATGAATTTGATACCATACAAATTCAAGGGAAATATTTCCTTCCGTAAGAAAGATCCAGGTATATAAACAATGTATAATTATGTTCAAGTAATGTCTTGCGACACCCTCGCCCACATGCTATAAGGTTAGTGCCATCGTAAGTTGTAAGCATATAGCAACTAGTTTCATCGGTAGTTTCATGCAAGTTATTGCAATTGAAAAGTTTTTTTAACATTAAGTTTTTTTGAAAATTGGATGTTTCGATAATTTCTAATGATACCGAGCAAAAATGGCCATCAAACAGCAGCCATCGACATTATTGGTAACTCAATTGACTTATAGTGAAAGAAAGCACATCGGAACGCTCGTATACGTATATCTTCCACGAATTTGCTAAATGTAAAGGAATTTTTTAAACATTTGCTTGCAATGTTGTTTTTTTATCTTTAGCTACATCTTGTTTATACTCTTCACCTCAGTAACACATATCAAATCCTAATAAAAAATCAACTGAAGCAAATATTCTAGGGTTGGGTGTTTGCGAAAATTAAACATGTAATAAATTACAGCTTTTCCTACCAATTACATATATAAACATATCATAATCATGGGCATCATATTCTTTTAATCATCCGCGTGAGCAATCTATCATAAAGCGGTAGTGTATAATTATGGGCGAGCCAAGGTACATACAAAAGTAAATAAGGGGACGCCAATATCAGAATTGCTGTGATAAATTTTTTTATAGAAGCATTAACACTAATCGATAGTGCATGCCTGTAATAAAAAATGGCGTGGCGGAAAATTGCATGGGCAATTTAAATGTTTAATGGGTTCTGCCGGGTGACAATAAAAGTGAAGCTAAGGGTCGGCTTGATATTTAAGATTATATGAAGAAGGTTGATTGGCGAACGCAAATGTGTTGCAATTAAGATAAAGCAAGATATGTGGAAAAAAGATGAAGTGAATATGAAATATTGCGTATATATATATATATATATATATATATATATATATATATATATATATATATATTTCACAGTTCAATTAAAAAAATATAGGAGAAACTATTAAATATATGTGATTATGTTGACCTATAAGGTTATATGTTATATCACCATTTATATGAATAGGAGTTCAACTGAATTGTCCATGATAGCAATCCACTTTCCTCAGCTGAACTTACTATTATATCATTACTTTTATAGCTTCTCATCTGTGTATCATAGCCGTCTTATCTGTGTAACATTCAACAATCGGTAGCCATTAATACGCCAAACCAGCTGATCTTATCTAGGCTATCTTATGATTAAAAGGGCTTTCACCAGTGAACAGCGCTGTCGACATTAAGAGCGTTTCCCTGAAGAGTATAGAATTTTCAGTCAATACTAAAGGTAAGGTAATGCTATATATTTTAAAATGTCTTGCCTGTTTTTCCTACTGTTCACAAGCTTAACCTAAATGTTTTCAAATCTGTGTGCATTTCGCGTACCGAGTAACTTATTGTAACTATTAAACCAACTTCTATAAACCTAAAATTAGTTGTTTCGATCTCAGAATCATCCGATATAGAACTTCTCTTTACTGCATGTTACGTTTCTGTAAGTGTTCTGTAGCTAAGTGTTCTGTTCATAAACAGACAATTTGTATGACCTGATGAACTCTAATCACATATACATACTGTTCGAAACGAACTCTTGAATGAAACATCCGAGACAGTTAATTCATATTCATATTGATTTATTATCGACATTCGTATATTATTTATTTTTCATGACTCAAATGTACCTAACGTTTTAGTTAAACTATGAACGGGGAAATTCACCGTGCACTCGTGACCTTGGTTGTTGCGCTGGTTTTATTTCACAATGCTTGCGGAAGGAGTATCGGGGAGTTGAAAACAAAGAGTTACCTGAGGCCAGTACATGTTTCGCCGAACTTAAATCCGACCTTCTATGGTCAACCTAGTATTTTTGGCAATAATGCGAGAATACAAAAGATATCTCATCCTAGAAAACTTAATAAAAGGCAACTTGGTGAGTGGTGGGGACGACGAGATACAATTGGCAGTAACAATGGATTTGACCAAGATAAACGACAAGTCGGTGGATGGTGGGGACGCCGAGATACAATTGGCAGTAACAATGGATTTGACCAAGATAAACGACAAGTCGGTGGATGGTGGGGACGCCGAGATACAATTGGCAGTAGCAATGGATATGGCCAGGGTACAGGTCAAGACGGGGATTGGTGGGGACGCCGAAATACAATTGTCAGTAACAATGGATTTGACCAAGATAAACGACAAGTCGGTGGATGGTGGGGACGACGGGATACAATTGGCAGTAGTAATGGATATGGCCAGGGTACCGGTCAAGACGGGGATTGGTGGGGAAGACGAGATACAATTGGCAAAAACAATGGCTATGACCCGGTTAGGAGACAAAAAGTCCCAGGATGGTGGGGACGTCGAGATACAATTGATGATATGTCTTATTATGGCCAGGATAAAAAACCAGATGGGGATTGGTGGGGACGGGGACTTCGTGATACAAGTCACATCGCGATATAAGTTCACTTAATCTAGTCAATGTACTATCATGTGATAAGGATTGTTTGAACGGAAAAAGGACAAAGGATTAAGAATAACTGAACATCCATTAAATATAGTGTGACAAACATTAACAATATTTCTATATGAACAACTATATATATCAGATATAATCGTAACAATAAAAAGTATATTTAAGTTATAAGTAGATAGATTGAGATTGATAATATGTCATACAATATATTCGGCCAAAGATCAGCTCCTCTGATAGACATGAAATGATTTAGATTCAAAAAGTAAAATAAACTCAGCAAACCTATATAGACATTGCGTGAATCGTTGTGGATTTAAATGAAGTAAGCTGATTCAACATATGCTAGAATTATGAGCCAGGTTGAGGCCGGATGATGCAACCGCTGCATATAAGAGCAGGTATAGGTAGGTAGGTAAATCTTTACTCCTTATTACAACAGAGCTTTATTACTTATTTTTCGTTTTTATTTACGACGTGATGAATATAGTCCAGTCAAAAACAATGCCGAATTTAGGATTAAGAGATAAATTTGAAATTTATTCAACAGCCGTGTTGAAGGAATATGAGGAATATGGGTGGCATGTCGGAGATTTTGCATGTTGTTATTTTTTCTCCAAGATAGTTATATAACTATATATGATCTCAAGCACGTTGTAAAACCGGATCCTGCATGCTGAGAGGATCACCGCCCAAGACAGCAAGCATAATTATTCTGTTCTATAAACGCTATAAAGTTTTCGCGTCCCGCGGTAATTAACTCATCAAAGATTGACCGTCACTCACAACATCAGTAAACAACAAGTTGAAATAATTAGTCAGACTAATCCTACACCAAAATGACGATTGTTATTGCGATAATTGCATGTGTGTTCCGAAATTGCTCTAAATTACAAACCGAGGGCGTTATTATTTCTTTGTCTGTTTCGTGATATTCAGAAAAAAACATTTTTATCAATATATAATTGCAATTGTCTTGTTTCTGCGGGTGCGCAATTGTTAATTTTACCACGGGTAAGCATACATATAAATGCTCGCTCGCACACAAGAACACTAAAGTAATTGTGAAGAATTTCAACAAGTCTAGGCCAGGCATACATGAACCGCCGGGCGCCGGCATATATATAGTTCGATACCCAGTATCACTATGGGGTATCTAATGAATTCATCCTTGACAATCATCTTAATGTTCCTCGTTCTCAGTGAAGTTATAAGATCAGATTTTATACAAATAGGAAACGAAGAAGTGTTTTCTCCCGAAAGCAGAGAGACACAATGGAAAGAAAAACTTGATTACATTCCTGACTCATCAATTCCAAAGGGCAAATCAAAGCCAAAAGTGCGGGCCAAGACTAAAAATCTAAAGCCAACTAAAAAAACTACATCTTCAGGAAAAATTGGCATGTGGGGACGGTGAAAGAACGGAATGAATAAGACAAGGATATGATCGTGAAGATGAATATATATAACAACTAAATTGACATCAATTTTGCGTATTTGTGGCTAAACAAAATAAATTAGTAACAATTACGATTCAAATTAGGGTATCTGTATTAAACATTATACTGATAAAACACAGAGTGCTTTTCTTTTAATTGTAAGTACATATCTGTTGCAGAAAGGAAGGGAAGACTTGTAAATGAAGACTTGTAAATGAAGACTTATAGGACAAAAAAAAGATGTACCACACATTATTTTCAAGCTCTCTTTAAACGCTCTCTGGCCTGACGGCTTAACTGAACTTTAATTGATATATAAGATTACGTTATGGCCAAGAAGAGAAGAAGACAAGAGAAACTGACTATTCATTATATACATAATCACTCGCATGATCATACCGAATAGCCCACTTTAATAACTTATTCCAGTTAGCTTCATACAACACCCGTTACTTCCTACGGCGCGTATAAAGATTTTCAGCTTTATTTTTCTCGAACAAGTTTAAAATACGCATGAAGTTAAGATTCTTGATCAGTAATTGATATTTCATCTGATCTCTTTCAAGTCACACTGAATTGAATTCGAAGGCAAGCTATCCGACCTAACTGCCAGTATGTCTTTCATTTTTCAGTTGTTCTGCTGCGAGCTGAATCGATTTATTCAATTTCCCCCCAAAAGTATACATATTGGCTTGCATATTACACGGTTTGATAACCACAATCATTCATTATTCTTTATAGATGATTCTTTATAGATCATTTTTTAATATAGATGAATTTGCGAGGAATTCATCCACGGAGGCGATTTTCATTCGTGCGAGGATTCGTTTTGGGTTGAGACAATAGATTCTAAAACACGACTTGAAAAACTAATATGACTGATATCAATGCCTTTGTGAGATGAATTACTCACGAATCCATCATCCGAGAATATCCCACGCTAACATATTTCCAAGTTTCAATATCCTCAGTGTATAAATGTTCGCGTGTGCGGGGTGTTTAAATCAATTTTCACCAAATGGACAAGTTTGTATATTAAAAAAAAAGTTAACGATAAATGATCAATTGATTGACACTTGGTTTTCATAAGCCTGAGGATGCGTCTCATTTTCTTGATCATTTTTTGATTTAGTGGTAAAGAATTCGCGTGTTGTCGTTCCTTTCGTTTCAGGAATAAATACGTAGCTTGTGATTCCAGATAATAAACACAGAATGCCCAGGATAGTATATGGAACGTAACGATGGATTCTTTGCTAAAATTTGATGAAAACTTATTGAGGTCCCAACGATAAAAAAACTGGGGTCTGAGGCAAATTACCTGTTGCCTTGAAACTATTTTATTGGATAATTACAGACAATAAGTTAGGGCGGCAGGTCGGCGTTATAAGGAGACCAGGCTTTATTCCTTACAACTCATGACGAGTCTATGGGTGTCTAGGATGATTACTAGTCTATGGGTGTCTGGAGTAATGATGAGTCTATGGGTGTCTGGGATAATGACGAGTCTATGGGTGTCTGGGATCGATGCGTGTCGACAGCAAGGCTTTGGCCATGAAATATAGATCCATTATACATTTACTCAGATTTTCTGGGCAAGACATGGCCGAAGTTCACTCGATGCGACCGAAATGTTACGTTTAAAACGAAGCCTTAGCACTGACCTTAAAGCCTCGCTCGTACTTTTCCAAACTGAGACGAGTAGTTGGTGCAGGTTGATACAGAATGGATCAAATAATTCAAATCCTAATATAAGAACACTTACCAACCAAATAATGTATAAAGCAATAAAAGATCCAACGCGAGCACAAGCAGAAGATGTTCCCATAGCGATATTTCTACATAAATAAAATACAACTAATATAGTGGTGTTGACGAGTTGATCGATAATAAAAATAATTAATAATATCGATGTAATTTAATAAGGCACATGAATAAATTACAGGTTGCTTTATAATTTGTAATGAAGTCGATCGCCAGCGGTGGAAGCCTTGTTGCAAAAGTACATCCGTACCTAACAGTGGTTGGAAATACTTCAGCTCCTTGAATGTAGATACCAATGAATGAAACATAAATCGATCCTTTTGCAATCATCGCAGTAATTATTCTTCCCGCTGAGAAACCTGAGAATGAGGAAAATACGCTGTATTTTAATCA
This sequence comes from Dendronephthya gigantea, assembly GCF_004324835.1. NCBI lineage: Eukaryota > Metazoa > Cnidaria > Anthozoa > Malacalcyonacea > Nephtheidae > Dendronephthya > Dendronephthya gigantea. The sequence goes on along the minus strand of NW_021163010.1, from coordinate 1,794,797 downwards.
AAGATAAAATCCGGACTGACATGTAGAGCTGATTGAGAAATCTATGATTATTGACAGATTTGACTGTATTTGACCTGTATTGTTTAGTTAATCTATAAACTATATTAAAACGCCCAATAATGTAGTTGAAGGAAACTAGTTTAATACGCCTCTACCCTTTGGTGTCTAATTGGTGCTTGGATCCATAAATGATTAGGATATAATTCGTGCTTTATTTATCATTGTATATGCAATCTATCTCTTGTAAATTATTTTTTACTAAAGATCCATATAAGAACACTTGATGTGATGTAATATGTGTTCACGACAGACGACGGCCAGGCGTCGATAACGAGTTTCAAGAACAAAACAATCGAAGGGAAAACCCTTGCTTCCCAGCCACCCTATCATCGAACAATCAAGCAGGGTTAAGCAGAGATCAACTGCTTCTTTATACGTTTTGCAAATATACTTCGTATAAAATCTAGCTTTCGCAAGGCTCTCCGGCGTTTCCGCATACCTGTGTTAGTTCTGTCAGCCGGAATGGAGACTGTGACCACATTAGAAATGGCAGCAATAAGTAAACCAATAATGATTGTCTTTTTACGACCAAACCTATATACCATGGAAAATAATTCGTCACTGCCTTTGATTTTCTATACCACATACGAAAGTAGTCACAAATTAACAAAGAAACCGTTTATTTACTTTTTAATTACCACAATTGTCAATACATTTGCAGGAGTCAGGACGATGTTGGTGAGAAAAAAACTGAGATAAATATTGCCACCCAGATATACAGCATTGTATGAAACTGCATAAAACATCAAGGAGACTGTAAACCTATGTATACAAAAATTGAACCGATTAATAGATTATAAATACGAAACGAAGAGAGCATCCAATATGTTACTATATAAACTATAAGAGAACATAGAGTGCACGATTTTAACCTCAATCTTTCAGTTCAGTTCGACTCATTCTGTATAATTGAGAATTCTACCACACCACCCGCTGCGCTTAGCGATCACGTGCGCTCTGGGTGATTCGGCAGAATCACAATCAAACTTCGACTTACAGGTAAGTCACGTTTAATTTTCAAACTATGTAACCTAAACTCTTTACAACCTCCCAAATCATTGTAGACGCACAAATTACGTCCCATCGCGGGATTAAATAGATTATAACTGACAGATTATATTTCGTCACTGGTGACGTCGTGACGAAAGACAGAGAGATAGCATGCACCTGCTCACGTCAGTCTATGTTTGCATTATAATTGACGAATTATAAGTTGACCTTACCATAAAAACCAGGTTGCTAAAGTGATCAAAGTAATTGATTTGTCATAAAAAAGATCTCTAAAATCAGTTTTTTCACTGTCAGCTTGTTTAGGAACATAAATGTCATCCTGGGGCATCTCCTTTTTATTCCAGCGCGCAACTCTCTCCAGGACCGCTCGGGCTTCTTCATATTTCCCATGAACCAACAGGTGTCGTGGTGTTTCAGGAATAAACCTATTAGCGGAAATATTTGTTAGGTAAATCAAAAACAGGTGCATCCTGACGCATCCTAACACCATGTTAGTAGAGCAGGCCCGAGAAAACAGGATTTATATGTAAAACTACACAGTTCAGAGCTGATATCTTAATAATTTTATATAATCAAAGAATAATTGGTGAGACATTCAGTAGAATACATAGTCATCCGATAGAGAAAACCTACTTGAAAGATTAACCACTAAACAGTAAACCTCACCAAATAAAAATCATGACAGGAGTACCCAACGCTGCACCAAGGAGCATCAAATATCTCCAATCACGAATTAAATACCCAAACAGCGCTATCGAGCAAAAAGCAACTGGACCAGATAACCATAGCGAAGATCCCACTGTTCCACGTTGCTTACTGGGGCTGAATTCAACGACAATAATAAAAACGCACATACATACTCCTCCTACACATGAAGAAATTAGATAATTAGGCTGAGTCTCCACTAGCAGAGAAACACTAGTTCGCTAGCGAAATATTTGCATATTCTCTTTTGAATTTTCACAGAAAATTTCACTTGCGAACCAATCCAATCACTCGCAAACCAATCTAATCGCTATTTCCTTCACACAGCATGGTTACAAAGGTCTAGAACGAGAGTCAGAGTTGCTCCATCTCCCACTTGCATGAACAAAAACAGGAAATAAACGTTTAACTTGAAAAGAGAAGAGTCTTTGTCCACATTTCTCGTTTAATTTTATTTATAGTTTCTAACTGTGCCCCGAGGGATTGACACATGCTGTCGGTAATTTGCATTATATGCCTTGTTTGGCTTATGTATGGTGTATAAAAAAGTACCCCCTATTAAAATGAAGCTTCTCTGTTGAAATATGAATGCACTGATAAATAGTATAGTAATTAGATAAAAGCGTTCAAAATTGAGGGTCTCGCTTTACATTTTAAGCACCCGTGAGTCTGTCATAATAATAAGGCGTTTAATTCTTAATTAAAGCTTGATTTTAATGAGGGGCTTGATTTTTATCAACCCTGCAGTTTCAATAATTACCACTTCCAATTCCAGTAATAAAACGACATAATACGAACATCCAGAGTTGTTTTGGCCAAATTAATACCCAGGAAGAGAAAAAGACAAGCGCGACTGATAATTGATTAGCTTTCTTACGCCCAAGTTTATCTGAAATATATCCAATGACGATATTGCCAACAAGCCACCCAACCCAGTACATCGACGAAGCGACACTTTGAAGGATGGAATCATCGCACACAAGCTCGTACTAAGAAGTAAGAATTAAGAAAAAAGTAATAGGATAAAATAGTTACAGTATAGCCCAGAGATCTGTAGGAACGAAAACTCTATAATTGTAGGTTTATAGTTATTAATATCGTTAGAAAACGCCCCCTGAAAATCAGTTTTGCTGAAGGGCTACTGTTTTAAAATAATTGTAAATAATAATAAGAATAATTTATTACAACTTTTTCAAAAGCAACAACAGTCGACATACCTCAGTAACTGTTGATGTGTAAGTATCAACAAATTTCCATTCAGATCTTGGCATGTCACATCGTTCTTTGTAATGTTCACTCACTGTACTTACTGCCTCAGTAAGGTTGCATATTGTACTGTTTTCAACGCATTCCCAGTTAGGTTCTCCAGCTACGAATGTAATCACCATTAAATGAAAAGCAGCCATGGACATGTATGCATAGGTCATACACAACAACAAAATCTTTTGAAAGCGACCGTGACCACCAATTGACTCCAAAATTTCATCTATACTCAGCGCCATTGTGAGAAAAGTAGACTGATGTTTCTAGATTCTAAGAAGTATTTTAAACATATAAAAGTAATTAGTTGCACTTTCCGTAGTATATTGATTTCGTTTGTCTTCAATTTAGAACTAATTTGTCTTCTAAAATAACGAGGACGTTTTTGAAGCACATGTTCCATTTGCACCTTTTTTATGTCACTTTATTAAGTGCCGGTAAACTCATTTTAGAAATCAAATTAAAATAGATTCGATACACAGACATTCCAGACAAAAGGAAAAAAATATGCCCAGACAAAAAGGCATATTGCATGAATCATAGAGACGGGAAGACATACGTAATTATAATTTACGTAATGATCAACATATTGATCTTATTAATTGTAGAACTAGTAAACTTCGTAATTCGTTTACCCCGTCCAGTATCGTAGTTCATATAAAATCTTCATCATGAAAATTTTTAATATATATAGTTTTAATATCTACTAAACTTGTAACAAGTCCTGTACAATTCAGCTTGTTAGCTGCCTGACCTCTCAGACTTGGTTTTTTAATAGAACTCTAAAACTCGAAAAACTCAATCATCATCTCATCATTAAGCATCTAATCTCTCAGGATATTTCATTATTCATAAAAATCAGTGTATTTTTTTAATGCAAACATGGGATATTAAGCCAAAAATGCATGATCGGTATTATTGTATTAATCAGTGTATTTTTTTAATGCAAATATGGGATATTAAGCCAAAAATGCATGATCGGTATATTATTGTATATAGTCTAAACCTTTCCTGGGCGACGCAAAGTTCCCTGGACGATATACAAAATATGCAGGGCCTTTCAATAGACAATAAAGGCGTTTAATTTGATTTGTCAAACGAATTGCTCGTTTTCATTCGTGGTGCTTTATTGGATAAGCACTAAGTTTATAAGAACGAAACACATCGGATGCGATTCGACGGCGCGATTTTCGATTTTTTAGCTTTTCACTCTGATCGATTCACTTTTTCAAATATTTGGTTTGTCTGGGATGGTCACGCCGCGAGATGATTCAACCGGTCGATATCATTCAAGGGAGATTTTTACTGCTGCATCCTTCTTCGCGTCCCATTTAAACCTGACTGTTTTTATGCAAAGAATGTGTGAAATAAGAACTTACTGTAGTACTATTTAATTAATTTTTAGTTCAATCAAACAAGGAGGAATTTCGTTTTGAATAAATCTGCATGTTTGTTTACATTTGTCAGGCAGAGCCAATCAGATTTCCTAAATTTTAATACCGGAAGTAAGTAGTCAAGATTTATGTACTCTGATTGGCTTACTAAAAATGTAAACAATTATGCTGATTGGTTGAAGACGAAATTCCCCCTTGTTGTTCAATCATGCAAACAAAAAAGGACGTGTGTAATCTGAGGCGAGATACTCCGCCGTTTCGGCGTCGAGACGATGGCAAACATTGCAAAGCTAATACGCTTTTTCTGATCCAAAAAGTTATACGCAAAAGTTCAACACGTTTGAATTGCTCTTGCAGTTTCGCCAGCGATTAGTCTACTTAAATAAAAAAGCTCTAACGGATGTTAAATGTTATGGTAATAAATGAATAAACTTTAATTATAAAATATACTCTAACGAGTTAGCCTAGTGCCCGTGCTGTTTAGTAACCCCTGATAAACATGTTTACAAAATATTCACTTGGAAACATTGAGATGATGCGATAAACCGTCCACTTATTGTGATAGATCAATTGTAGCTTACCTTTTCCCACTTAAATTTAATAAATGCAAACTTGAGTCTGTGCAACTGTTCGTCTGACAACTGACGGAAAACGAATGCCATGGATTAATTACTGTCATTTGATATAAGCTTGTATTTATTTTAATAACAGCATGTTCATGGCACAATTATGAATCTAAGATCGTATATCAATCTAAATGTTAAATTCTTTGAACTTGTCAATGCAGGATGAAGAAAGGTCATCGTCAACGGAAGTTTCTTCGTTATAGTTGATATTTCTGTATTTTACCAAAACTTTACATTTTTAACAAAATTTATGCTACGTTAACTTGCCCTCCAGAACCCTACTGTGGCGTCACATGAAGATTCTATTTTCATCTCTTCTCATCTCATATTTTAATTCATTGTTGGAATTGCATAACAAGAGCACGCGCGTATAATCACAAGCAGCAACATCAACGTGCTTCACGTGCTTCACGTGCTTCACCGTGCGTGTATTTGTTAAAGAAAAGATGGGAGGTCGACTTTAAGCAACTTGATTAACCACAGGTGCCGTGTAAGTAGCTAGCTATATGTTATAGAAAAACGTTCACCGTTTACAAAAGGGTACTTAGATTGCTGAAATACACTTGGTTTGATTATTTCTGATTTTCATTTTTTGTGTTTTCTGATTTTTTTTCAGTTTTATCATCATCAACTTGTGTTTCATCACTTTCCTCTTTGCTCTCACCCCCCTGGCTGTGATCCTCCTCGTCATTTTCTTCTTTGCTTTCACCCCCCTGGCTGTCGTCTTCCTCGTCATTTTCTTCTTTGCTTTCACCCCCCTGGGTGTGGTCTTCCTCGTCATTTTCTTTTTTATCGTTCTGGTCGGACACGTGATCATCATCTTTATCACTTTCCGATTTTTTAACATTTAAATCCCCTTCATCTTCGCTATCAGCGTCTTCGTCGCTTGGAAAAAAGTAAAACATGCAATATATATTTAAAAAAAAACTAATATATATCGTGCATCAAATAATATATCGGAGGGAGGGCGAAATATCTAACAGCACGCGACGAGACACATTCATCACTTGCTGTATGTTGCTAAGATAACTCCTTTCGATGAGAAAGATAATTTTCCCCCGAATAACCGTTTCAAAATCGTGTAATCGGCTCTCTTTTTCGTTACCACTTTAGTTAGATCTTACCTGTTGGATATTTCGTCAAAGGCATGTGGGATTTCAGATCTCTTACTTGAAATGTATTTGTCATCGCTGGGAAATATAGTAACATGAATTTATTGATTTATACAATGCTGAACACTAGTATTTAGTAACTTGAAAGTGTGATCCGTGCGATTTGAAATAATGAACAAAGTTAGTGCGTTATTCACAAGTTTGATAATGCAGTGAATTTGTTTATTATTTAATTGATAATCTTTTTCAACATCTTACCTACTAGGGAATTTATCAAAGGCATGTTGAATCTTAGATCTTTTGCTGGAAGTGAATTGTCCTACTCCTCTTGAGGAAATCTCTTCTTCAGCCCAACTGTCTTTTGGGGCTGATTCTTTGTCATACATGCCATCATCCTCTTTCTCCTTCACGTCATCGTCATTTTCCTTTTCTTTGTTTCCATTGTTATCGTCTTTTTCCTTCTTATTTTCTTTTGTTTTTCCTTCATCTCCATTCTCTTCTTGATCATTCTCTCTATCATTCTTATTATCTTTGATCCCCTCATCATTAACCTCTTTCTCTTTTTGATCGATATCATTTTCTTTATTATCTTTTGCCTTAGTAGCCTCGTGTGGCGCACTTTTCTCGTTTGTTTTAATGAGATTATCCACAAGGTTTGTAACTTTTTTGCCTTCATTTTCCTCTTCCTTGGCTTTAGTTTCTACTTTTTTATCATGATGTTTTTTTATATGTTTTGTTTTGGATTTCTTCTTGTGAACTTTCGACTGCACCCTAAATCGGGGAACTGGGTACATAACCAGAGAGGCAAGTTCCATGTTGCTCATATCTAAAACGTAAATTGAATTGTTTATTGCTGAGTTGGGCGTATATTTTTTAGCTCTTTTTCCATGCAATCAATGAATAATCAAACGAAATATGCAGAGCAGTGGTAAATGATAAACAATTTTGTAAATGCCATATATACCTGCAGAAGCCAGTTTAAATTGCTTCGCTGCTTCTTCAATTGTAGTCCGTGCCTGGTCGTTTTGATGTCCTTCGCCGTGGTAAGGTGGAATGATTTTATTGCCAATTTGCATCGGCTTTGACACAACATCTAAAATATCTACGGAGCACAATGTATTTACAAAAAACTATAGCATAATTACTACTTAAAATGTCATTGAAGTGCAACATATATACCATCATAAGTTGAGTCGTGAAATCCGCCACCATTTTGCACTCCATATTGGTTCTGTGGATATCCTATAAAGGTGTTATAACAGAAGTATATTATTATCATTAATATTTATCTATATATCAATTAACTATATTAAGAAAGAAAGATTAAGAAAGGTATAATTATAATTCTTTCTTATTTGTATCAGGTTTTGTAAAAGATTTACCGGGATATTGGTAGTTTGGTTGAGGTTGTTGATAGTAAGACTGTGGTGGATACGGCCAACCCCCGTTGTTATAAAGATTACTTCTCCGAGGATTGCTTTCAACTTTTTGCCGGCCTGCCGGTAAAAAGATAAGATTTTTGAGGAGTTCACGTAATTTAAAAAAAGGCTAGAGTTATCATGTTAACTTACTAGTAGTCTTTGCTGCAGCATGTGGCTTTTCAATAACATGATAGGAGACTATAAAAATAACACAATTCTAATAACTTGTTCCCATCAATGATAAAGAATTTTATTTTATATATATATATATATATATATATATATATATATATATATATATATATATATATATATATAAATAGTAAGAAAAACCTTCTAAATTGAGTGTTCAAAAACTTTTGGACCATTCGTGAAGGTTTAATTAAATTAAGCCTGAAATTTCCGTGTCCGTTGCAGGCAAAACGTTCATTGCGTCACCCCCCCCCCTCTGAAAATAGAACCCGTATCCATGGGCACGATTCTGTTAACGATAGTGTATTGCTAGTTTGGAATTTATGGATGACAATTGACAAAAGCGTAAAATAATACAATACCGGCGTTTGGGTGTTTTGATGTAAGATGAAATAGATGGAAATGTCTTCTAGATGCTGGTCTCGGATGCGAGGGAATTGAACTTCGAGTATACCAGGGATATTCTATAAAATATAAACCTTGAGAGGCCATCCACAGTTTCAAATGCTACAAAGTCATACCACAATTACATGAGCAACATTTTTCAGAATTATCCGTCCATAAATCTTTTGGTTTTATTTCCACAATTGTTTTCATCTATTTCCTTGTCTGCTTGTGGTCATAAGAATGTTTATTTGTTGACCAAACATCACTCATGAACGTCAAACGCCTATTTGCTGCAACGGATTTTCGGGTATACTCTCATTCTTACCTGACAATGAATAGCAGCTTTTTCGTGGGCGGAAACTACTAACTGTTTGCTGTTTTCAATCTTGATAATGTGACTATAATACCTCAGTTTTGCATGAAAGGAAACTGAAAGCCTGTGAGATTATGAATTGAGACAAATTTAGAAATTGTTTGCATGTGAACATGCATTCTTGTTCAGTTCTTCTTTGTCTTTTGTCGAATTTTCGTTTTAGTATGAGTATGTTTTGTGATGTAGTGTATATAGAAGTGAATTTTTTTGTATTTATCACGTTTCCGGTTTCGGTCAGTTCTTAGATTTCGCTACTTAAGCATGCAGGATTACCTCGGACAAACTGCGTCTTACACAGAAATAAAACTTACGATGCCAAAAATTTGGGTTTGGCAGAGTATCACGCGGATAACGTTCATAGGTGTCTGTTTCCATTGTATCATCGCTTATCTGGTAACCTAAAATAGATTCTAAACTTTATACTGCAACACCCTCCTTTTATTTTTATTCATGTGTATAGGAAACTATTTTGGTCATAAGCATGGGACATAACCCAAGGCCTGCCTCATTGTTGAAACCGGGTTTTCACTAGGGATATTTTTCACGCAAAACAAATTTATTCTTTTATATTTGATCAGTTTGACAGATGGTTGCAGTTAACAGCTCTGAAACAAAACTAAAATGTCGCTTCGCGCGAAAATTATTGTTAGTGGAAAACCGGCTTGGTAGAGCTAGGTATCAGCTGCTATATATGATGCAGAAATTAATAGTATAATATAAAAATTAACAATTTCCATTACCTTGATTTTGCATATTGTCATAATAGTTTGGGTAGACTGGAAGTGGAACTAAAATTATTTGCATAATACTATTATACACTAGGCAGCTAACGTGAAAGAGAGAGAGAAAATACGATGCGAAATATCGTGAAATTTTACCTGAAATTCCATGGCTGAATAAATCTAGTATGAAGAACAAACTGAATGCGACATGGACGTCCATGGTTAGTAAGTTAGTCACGAAGCGAACAAGATTCACTGATCCTACCTGTTCAGGAGCGCCAACCGTGAAGTCTTGGCAAAATCTGCACATCATAAATATTTAATCATATTTTCAAATAAACCGCTATTGGCTACAAAAAGGGATTATTACAGTTAATTGTAGATATTTTCTCTTCACAAACGGAATATCACGTGATAGCAAAATAATTCTTGCGACGTAGGGACATTACGCAATATGCAATTCTGATTATCCTGACTATTTTTCAGGCGATCACATGCATAGAGCCATGCATGCACATGCGAGATGATTTTCCTATTCGAATACCGCGCTACAAAAGATCTCTAGATCTGCTCAAGGAAACATTTGCATTTGAAATTGTTTTAAATCACTCATCCAAATTAGCAGTTTGAGCGTAATGGGGCAAACATTGCAACCATGCATGTTGCACGTTTTAAACGGGTCACGGCATGGCGTTTTTGAAAGCTATCGAAACGGCGAATTTTAATCGAGGAGGAAATTATGGTCCGGGATCAAATGTGTTGTAATGATCAAATGTGTTGTATTGTTCAGGTGCTGGGACTGCTGGGTTTTTAATTCTTGCCAGTTGTCTGCTCTGTTTTAGTTTCACAGGCGATCGAGTCCTGCTACAAGATCTACATTATATTAGCGTTTTGCACAGTTTTTACGCTCTAGGGGCGGTTGTAAAAAACCCTAACTACATTTTGGGTAATTATTCAAGGTGAACTTCAAAATGCATACTTTTGGATTGGTCATTATCATGCAATTTTCACTGACCATGCATAAGTAAACCTTTTTATACAACCGTTCCTAGTCTTGTCGATCCTCCAATTTTTTTTTATGAAGCACAGAATATATGGGAGCAAAATATTAGTCTGGCGGTCTTTGCGATTGCAGTTTATTAAAAAATCAATGTACATCTTCTCTCGTTCATGATCTAGGGGTATTTACATTTACCTGAGTAATAAGAACACAATGTCTGTATTAACGACACTATAATTTTCAAATCACCGGTCCGCATTGTTTCTTCGTTATGTGCAGCCCCCTTTAGCGCATGTGCCCAAGCTACTTATGTACATGTTCCTGATTCTAGTGAATCTAAGATTGGTCTATAAAATATTAGACCTATAGAAAGTGTGCTTGTTCGTGTGACTGGTGCTCAAATTGCCTTTATGACTCAACTATGCTAGGTTTGCCTATAAAAATCTGTCTATATTCGCCTGCATGCATGTATTAACAACTGGCAAACATATTCAATGTCTTCTATTGATTGTTAAGAGCACAAATCATATAGGTCTGATATTTCTATAGTTTGGTCCAACCAAGTATAAAACATCGTTTTCATGGAATCTATCTTTCCATGCAGCTGCGGTAGCTACCTTGCGAATATACAAAATACGACAGAAAAACGCCGTATACACGCGCAACTGATGTTTCGTTAATTCACTTGTCTTTTGACTAGATCAGAGAGCAAAACACAACTACAACTTGTGAAAATTTACTTCACATCATTATGTCAATCAGATTAACTGCATGTAGCCACAGTTCGCGTTTTAAACTAGCGGTTATTATATGTCTAGTTCCCTACCAAACCATACCACTATCATAATATGATTTTTCAACAGGTCTGTCATCACCTTGGTCCATATCAAATTCTCTCTCACCAGTAAATTCTGTTAAATTTTCATTCTCATCATACCAACGTTTGTTGAGACGTCGTCTTTTAGATTTCTTTCTCTTTGAGTGATTGGCATGTTTATGGCGATGAATTTTATGTTTCTTTGGTTTCGTCTTCTTCAAAAGATTTTTGTAAACCTTTAAATCGTAACCATCATCATCATCATCGTCGTCGTACATTTTTCTGACTTTGTGTTTTTGATGATAAATCTTGTTTCTTTTCTCGCCTTTTTCCGCCTTCAATTTAGATTTCTTGCTTTTTGTAGAATGATCACTATATACATAAAGAATAAATAGTCAAGTTTCGAACAAGTCACGAAAATATCATTAGAGCTAGCTTGTGGCAAGGTAAGTATTCACGGAATGTACTATATCATGTTCAATTTAACTTCCTTAAAGAGAGAAACCTGTGTGTTTCCCATCGAGACAAAAACATTCAACCCATTATAACGATATGATTGAAGACATATTTTCTCTGAAAACAAGTGACAGGACAAGCCTCTATAGCTACATTTTCTTTAGCAACACAGCCATAGACACAGCAAGGTAAAAATGTTACCTGGACGAAGATGATGAAACGGATGTTTTCTTTTGGGATAAACTACTTTCGTGATTTTCAATCTCACGATTTTTACTTTCATCTTCAGATAAAGAAAACTCATTTTCATCGCTGTCATCATCGCTATCGTCATCGTCTTCTTCGAGAGGTTTAGGCGGAGCACGGAGCGGGAAGGAATGCACGATGCCTGAGATCTTAGGAGCTGGTGAGATCACAACTGCTGACATTTCCATCGGCGTCATCCCTAAATGATAAATTTTATCACTGATTAAACTACGAAATATCAATAACATGGTCTTCATAAACACACATTTGCGTTTAATTAAGTGCTTACTAGTAAATATCACACAAATACTGTGTTTTGTCAAGTTCCTAGTTACATGAAAATTGCATTCTCGCTATACGGATATGTTTACCAGAATATCATACCTTTAGTTTTCTTTCCAAATTCCTCAACCAAGCTATCAATTGGATCCAAATACTTCTCTTCTTTGGGTGGCTTCTTACTACAAGACAACTGCTTGCATTTGGGGCAACCCTGGCAATAGGCTCGTTCCGAACATTCCTGACAGTTTTGACATGCGTAGCATGACCCAAGGTACGAATTCCGTGGATACTGAAGACCAGTATTGCTTTGACCTGATGGTGAATTTACCTGATTGTAATATCTTGTGTCATAATAATTGTTTCTCGTGTTATAGTTACCATTCAAGTTATTATAGTAATTGTTGTAGTTACGTTGAGGATTTCTGTTACTGTCTCGGTATTGGCTGTATTGGAATCTATTTTTTGGCGGATACGGACGTGCGGCTGGTCGTTTCACGGGCTTGCGTGCAGATAGCCAAGGCTTATATCCATAATTGGTTTGAGCAGGCCGTTGTCTTGACATGCTTTGAAAAGAACGATCCTGTCCTCCACCGCGTTGAAAAGGATGTTTTTGAATCGGTTGATTGTAATAATTATAATAACCTTGATTTCCATAGGTACCATAGTATGGGTAGTTTGTCTTTCCGAGGTAATTGTCGTTCATGTATCCAGTATTGTAGCTATTTGTCCCGGCCTGATTAAAACCATTATAGTATGTTGGTTGCGTTGAGACCGGATGTGGTATATATGGTGAGATATATGGTGATGATTGGTAAGTATAGGAACCTATATGAAAATTGAACGAGTAATTATTGGATGCATCATAGTGCTCAAATTTCTTAGCCTCTCCTCACTCTGCAGTTGCACATATTACACGTGCATTTTCTGCTGCGATCTTTCTTTTTTGATAGATGTGAAAGAGCGAATAGTAGGTAAAGAATTGATGTAACATCAGCCCTCCCAAGAAAGAATTAAAAAACAGATACTTACTTGAAGGAGGTTGAAAAGAGGTCGCTGGTGGTGGTGGTGATGATAGTGGTGGTGAAGACGACGGCGAATCATCATTCTGGCAAAAATATCCAACTTTCAAAAAATTATCTTTCCCAGGACACATACCACCGAATTCCTGCCCATCTGACTGCAGTAAACACGAGGCTTGCCCTTGACAAGCAGACTTCACCACAGGATAAACACCATTGGCTTGACACGGTGGTGAATCTGGACTACCAGGACAACCGCTATTGCTGTCATAACCATAGTCAGCATTGGCGATATTTAGAGTGCCGACCCCAGGACAAGTTATGGTTTGTTTTTCGCCAGCACATACAACTACATGGTCTAAAAAATAACAAAATTTTCCGGTTAGGTCTAATAAACTAGTATTCAGCAAAGGAGGTATTCGTACCTGTAACTTCATCTTTTGCACCTTTTTCCACTTTTTTAGAATGTTGTTCAGATTTCACAGCATCGCTGTTAAGTTTTGCAGACGATAGTTCACTGTTTGTCTCACTACTATCTTTATCCTTTAATTGTTTAGATTCATCAGGAGCAGCAGCTGCATCTGCTACGGCTGGTTCACTAAAGGCTGATTCCTGATTTACATTATTCACGTCTACGGCTGTGTTATCGGTCCTCTCGCTTATCAATGGCGAAAGCTCTTGAGGTTTTTTCACTGCGTCATTTGACTTCTCTTCTTCTGGAGTATTTTCATTGGATGTTATCAATTTTGAAAACGGATTTTCCTCATTTTTATTCTTACTTAAAACAATATGAGTTGGTTGTGATAATCTCACTAGGCTCATGTCATTGTTTGTTGTTGTACTCTCAGTCCCCCCACTAGCAGGACTAGGTGGAGTAAAGTAAGTTGGAGCCTCTGTATAAGCTGGTGTGTTACTAACCATCGCACGAGTGCTAGAATCAGCAGCACCAATATTCTCATTAGAGTCTGAGTTAGCGTTTGAATTCTTAACAGTCGCGGCACTAACTTCTGTGCCGACAATTGTCTGTCTATTTCCAGCATTGTTGCTCTCTTCATCTTTTGATATTCTCGCAAGATCGCTTAGTAAATTATTATGACCAGCTTCTTCGGAAGCATCATTGTCAAGTCCAATTGCATTGTTAGCTTCAGCACTGCCGGCACTTTCATTCACAGTGGATTTGCTTTCAGATTCTAAACACAGAGTAACATAAATCAGATTTTCCTGAAATAAGGAAAGTTCACGACAAATATCCTGTCGTTAGCGCATGACATAAAAAAGTCCCTCTTGAATTTATCCCAAGTATAGAATATTACGTGCAAATTAATATTTTGGGCTAAAACTATATCATAGTTGAAATAACGAAAAGATACAGGAGAAAAATAATGTACTAAAATCTAAATATGGTAATCAAAATTTATCATTAAAAGACATTTTACATCATGGCGGCATTGAGAATAACAACTTCGAAGGGGTTTTATATAGAGAGTTAAGAAACGCGGGCCTTTACAGCTAACTTAACAATACAAACTTCATCGAGGGACACAGTCTTGTATATTTTCTATTTCGCTTGAGCGGTCATTTATGTCGTTGCTTGAGCGTAGTCAATGGTTCAGTTGGTGAGTCAAACGGTTCAGTGGTTATCCAGTCATATTGAACTCGTTCACTGGTCATTCTTTGTGATATTACGTCATCAGTCGATAGTAAGGTCATAGTTTGTCTTGTTCGTCTCAATGTCTAAAGTACAAAATGCAAATATCTTATCGTATTTTGAAGATATCTCTAGCAAATCGTACTCTGGTGTGCATGTCAATGTCCACACGTTTTTAAGAAATGCCTATTTTTACAGCCTTACTTACCATGTTGCTGTAATTTCACTGCTGAGATTTACAAACATACACACATACAAACTGTTCTAACTCATTTCCTTATACACAAATCTTCCAAACTAACAAAACATAACGAAAAAGCTAATTCAGCTCCTAAACTTTACTACTGTTGTAAACTAGAGGTTTCTACTCGATCCGCACTTATGGACGTAATCTTTTATCCGGGAATTGCCATGGATATTCCTAAAATATATGATCTATCGAGAAAATATACATCAATGAAGTGTTTCTGATATTAAAAAAAAAAAATATTGGTACTTCGTATACCATACTTTCGGTGTTTATTATATTGGAGAAGAGCTATTTTAAAAAAATTTCCGAGCGACGCACTGTCGAATCAAATTTATAAACACCTTTCTTGTGCCAAAGTGACAAAATATTACCATTAAGATAAAAATTTATAACGTTCTGATAAACTAAAGCTCGTAGTTTTTTTTTAATGTTCATTCATCTGCTGCATGGAGACAATATTTTATTGTAATATAGATTGTGTATAAAAGGACACTTACGTGAACTTATAGCTTTTCCTTCAGTCAAGGGAGTGAGGACCAATATTAAAGTCATTAAAATATGAGGCAGTTTCGCCATTTCTACTGTTATCCACATAACCTTGGAACTATAAATTGAACATGAGAAATTAATATTTTGGATGTCATATTTATCGTTATCTGATTGTAAAATCTTACGAGTAAGTTAACAGTTAACAACATAAATTGTTATTGCTTCAATAGATCGCAATTGATTCCCCCCAAACGCTATAAACAATTCCAAGTCTCTAAACAATTTTTGTGACGAAGAATAAATATGTTGACAACTTGGATTTCACTGTGGAAGTTACTGATTTCCTTTGGAAGTTTTATAGAACACAATTTGACTTACCGATCTAATATTTTTTCTTGGTTTTCTTAGGCTTTAGCTTATCAACCTTGGTCGGCGAATACCAGTTGGTTCAAAAACTCCATTTCAGTGAATCTTTCACATTTGTTGCTGTATCTAAACGCGCTTTGAATGGCCTTGTTATACAATATCACATTAAAAACGGTTATTTTTCGGGAATTATTTCAAATTAGGCCGGAATATTGTAAAGAAACGACGGCAGTTTTCAACAGATTGAAATGGATGAACGATCAAGTACGGAGTTAAACACAACAGGTGGCGTTTAAACATTTTATTAGCCCGGAATAAGATTTGCTCAAGCCTAAAAAAAATCTAAAACGCACCAATGAATTTTGTCACATACGACTTATCGCGCCAAGAAATCGTAACTAACAGTGATGACTAACTCTTGACAATTAGGAAATATATACACAGTTACAGCAATATACTTTTCCTTCTTGTTTCAACAAGAGCGTGCACCATTCTACTCTTTTAGCTTTGCCTAAATGATTTGCATGGGTGAAATATATGCAGGAATATAAAACACGAGTCTTGCTTGTCAATTAATAGCGGTCAAAACCAACTTTTAGGACATAATTTGTTTTGTACTTTTAATAGCTATTGACATACAGCCGTCGTTCATGCACAGAGTTTTGTTATGGATACATGATCATATATTTGTATGCATTGGGCACAGTATAATAATCGGGAATGCGCGTCTCTTCGCATGGTAAATTGCTCGACCAAACAAAGAGATAATATTCTGGCTAAAGGCTTCTTTTAAGTACCACTTATATTAACAATCAAATTCTTCAACTTTGTGTGGTAGTTTTGGAGAAAAATTTAAATAAAGTATATTCATTTTATATTGAGCATTCATCGATCCTCAAGCAAACCACTAGTCCCAACATTATCATCTTTCTACATTATCTTTCAGGTATCGATCGTCAAAAATTGCCATCAAAAAATTTTATTATATCAAATCCACGCTTCTTCTTTATTTTATAATTGGTATATTTAAAATTTTTGTTATTTATACAATGTGATACGGTGTTTGTGCAAATTGTCTAATATTTGTTCATCAACTCAAATGTCACGTATATATAGTGAAGGTGAGGTGGTAAAACGAAAAAAGGATATATACACTTGTACAGATAGCATGTACGGCGTGAAGATTCCTGTCAAACTGAGAAATATAAAATATGTTTTAAATACATATTTATCTTTCAATTTTCCACCCTACAACTCTTGGTACAAACTTATGTTCATGTTATCAAATATGATCGTGCAATTGATGTTATTCTAATATAAGATATATGAAAGGACTCTTTGATCTTAAATGACTGTTAAATTTTTAACTTGACCAGTATACTATATTGCGATAGCACTATTTTGCCTTTTATAATCGCGTACAGTTACAATTTCCATATACATAATCCAATTTTAATAACATGTATACATTAATTGTGGAGGATTAATTACCTCTCTTAGCTGGCGTTGTAGGGGTAAATGACATGAGATCACCTTCTGGTAAGATTGACTGTGTTACAGGAGTCGTTTTACGGGAAAGAAAAATGTCGTCATCAAGGTTGGAAAAATTATCCGCATTCTTTTGAATCCTATAAAGACAAAATAATTTTTTCTAAACTGTAATAATGCTGAAAAAGTCAATGTCTTTGTACTGCATGCATGCACGAAATTGGTCAAGAAAATTGAGAATGTAACACCACATGCATCCCCAATTATCCTGATGTCAGCTAGATATTGAGAAACGTCTTTCGATATTGCTAATATTAATATAAATATCAAACGAGGTCACCCGTGCCATAGCAGAAACTTACAATTCAGGAGTTTTGCAGGCACCAAATAAATCGACAGAAACATTTGAAGGTAAGTTAACCAGGGGAACTAAAAAAGAATAAAACGAAAACTATTAACGCGTTTGTCTGACTGAGTTACCTCTATAGAATTAGCTAGCCCTTAGAATTCTCACAATGACGACTATACCGCTAATATACCTCGTAATAACAACTGCCTTAGGCTAAATTTATAATTCTCAGTCAATTCATCTACTGATTCCTAAAAATTACTTTTCATAATTTATGTTTAACAAAATTAAAAGTAACGCTATCCAAAAAAAGTGAATATTGACCGCGACATGTGAGAAAGACTAATAGCAAAGCATACAAGATTACACATACTTGTAATGGTTGCACATCCTCGAGATTTCCTGGTTGATCGTCTGACAGGGGTCAAAACAATTTCAGGTACACTTGGATCTGATGGAATGATAATTACATATAGGTTGTCATGATCAGACGAAATAAAAAAATGATATCTTGAAAGCGGCAGATTAAAGACTGCAGTCTGCAACAAACCTGCGTTAGCTTTCTTGTTTTTCATAGGGGTAAGGATAATTTTAAAAGCATCCTGGAAACATATGTAAAATTGATTCATTTTCTAGTATTCCAGCAAGTCGTATTCCTTGTCAACCGATTTATCGTATTTCCAGAAAACACCACGTCGTCTACTCACTTGTTCCTCGTTGTTATTTGCTTCCAGTTTTGCTTTCATCTGCGCTCTCATCTCACGAAATTTGTTTCTACTTTCGGAAACCTTAGGATTTGCTGTTTTTGACGCAGACCTCTTTGCCTTCGCGATTCTCTAAACACGAAATAATTACAATAAATGGCCATAAATAATTGAATATTACGATCGACGAAAAATTCTGGGATTAAAAATACGCACTTTTACATTTTTCTTTTTTACTTCGACTTTTTTCTCTTCCCAGTTGTTCTTTTTTATCTCTTCAAGTTCCGCAAACTTCTTATCAATGTCCTCCACCTACAAAATGCGTTTATTACATTTTTAAAAAAAATAAAATCCAAGGTGAAAGCGGTAATTTGAGAAGGCAATCAAAGCAAACAAGATTGCATGGAGGGAGGGGGGAAGAGAATCGAAGATTATTGTCTATTGAAGGATGTACTATCAGGAGACCGCTACCAGGAGACCGCTAACAGACTAAGCTATAACCTGGAGGTACATCATTTCCCAGAATCCCTGCAAATCAGAAACTAACGCCTTCTTTTTTGCTGTTGTATCCTAAACGAAAAAAGTATGATTTCTGGTCAGTTATTATTTGTTTTGTAACTTAATTATAGCCACCATATATGCCATCCAGTCTGCCAAATTAGATAGTGCAATGACGTAATGTTGGTATAAAATACCGTAATACTATACTTTACTATACTTTACGAAGATACGATAGTTTAAGAATCATCGTCTATACTGTTCGGATATAGGTCACATGCAATTAAGAAAATAGCTACCTCACTCAGATCCAGAAGTCCGCTGAATTGCTTAAATTTCTTTGTTACAAGAAGTTGAACTTGACCAATAACAGTTCTTAATTTTCCTTTCACTGAAATATTTGAATATTGAAATAACTCGATCAGTTACCATTTTAAAATAATGTATAGAACAAAGCCAGGAAAAGCATTTTATTTTTCATCATTAAACACATATATAATATATCCCACCTTCTTCTGGTATCATTTCCTCTTGAACAGTTTCCCAATGTGCACAACAGGATTTTAATCGATCTATTTCGCTGTTTGCCATGTTTCTGAAATATTTCGTATCTAACACAGCTCCTTCAATACTTGCTTTGTCACTAGTGTTTTGAACATCTGCCGTTGTGATATCCGCGCTGACGCTATCGCACACATCCATTCCCACCGGCGCGCCGTTTCTTTTTTTGCTACTTCCTATTTCTAATTTCTGTTTCATGTCGTCACGCTGTTCTCTGACAGGAGTACGGGTGGGGAAAAATTTCTTAGCGCTGTTTGGAGAAAGAGGCGTGAACTTAAATTTATCTCCGCAAAACACAAAACTTTTAACACCAACTGGAACATTGAATGAGAAATCGTTTGGTATAGAAGCGGGGCCGTGATCATTCATGGGATGAACTGGCTGTCTTTCGTCTATATTGCTGCGAGATCTGGTCACACAGCCTGGTAAATTTCTGGTACAGGACGGTGGCTGAGATGTATGAATATCGTCAGTTTCCATAGAAACCGGAATAGAGGCAGCGTTGTTGGTCAAAGTCGCAGCCATTCTAGCCATTGATCTTGTTTTCATTGCCCGACTGGATGATCTTGTTGGATATGGCTTGGTCGTATTATTCGTGCCTAGTAACAGTACAGATATAGAACAAAGTTGTATAATTAAAATCACGAAAATCAATTGATTCTGCTTCCGACAATAATTTTACCAGGATCAAAATCATTTGTAATGCCATGGTACCATATTAGGCCCATTTTTGAAACAACTCACGCAAACCTTCTAGATACTGAATGGCTGGCATGCAATTCAGGCGAAAAAAGGAATAAAGAGAATTGGAATGAAATTTCTAAAAGTTAATTAATGTAATATATTACCTTTATTATTTGTTTCTTTTAAAGAACTTGATACCTTTCCTTCTTTTGTCGATGAATACTGAAAGTACAATAAATAGGTTCAGTTTGAGTGAAATGGAGTATTAGGTACGTGTCACAGTCACAGCTAGCTAGAGAGCCATATTTAGAAACATTTGGAGTAACGCCATTTGGAGTAATCGCTTAATAATTAATCCGCAAGCGCTGCATGAACTAAATGCCACGGAATATTATTTCGTGTAGAATATTTAGAGTACTCGTTGAATAAAAAATTATTTTTATTAGATTTAGCTAGTGCACAAACGGAGCGCCGAAGCGTTTAACAACTGATACTGGGTTGATAAATCAGTTTCTCAACATCTTGGCAAACTTACATTCTTTTTCTGCGCAGCCTGGGAAACGCTAACATTTTTTGACTTGCTTTTTTTTGTTTTGTTTGTTTGATTTGCTTGATCGTTCTGAAAGCTGTGGGAAAACTCTGACAATTGATGAGAGACGTGGGAAATACGGAACGGTTGTTTCTTCGTATTTTTTTCCTTAATCTGGCGAAGTCGTTTCTCTTTTTGCCACTTCTTTAGGGCTTCTTTAATAGGATCAGCTGGTTTTTTAATTTTGGTAAAACCTGAAATTGAAAGTTCAACAATAACCTATATAATATTCTTGTATGTTTGCATGGTCACAGTCGATAAGTAATTTAGCTTGTAGGTACACCACGTATGTGTTTAATACTGCAAAACTTTCGGTCCATTAACCCGGGCCTTCATCATATGATATATATATATCATAAAAAAATATACACACTAATGAGATCTCCTGCTGCAGCAAGGCTGGTAACATATTATAAACATGCATAGTAAAGGAACATTAATTAATTAATCAATCCTAAGCAAATTAATCTTTTATATATATAGAGGTTATATAGCCATGGAGAGATGACTTCACTGAGCACAGGGAAGTATACTCCATTGAAGAGTTGATGTGAAAGGTTCAAAGATTGTTTGAAGTTGTAATGCATTGATTGATATGTATGTACCAGGCTACCAGGTGGCAGCTAGGCTATACCAGCAGGCACTGCAAATCACATGGGTAAGACAATGTAGAAAGTCATAACCATATAGAACATGGGAATACCAGTAACTAAACGTCGGTTTGCTTTTTACACGAAAAAATTTAAATTAAAAAATATCGGTTAATAAACACGCATTATTAAATTCGTATATAAAATATATAGTACACTGTGCGACGTGTGCGTGGAGAATTATGTGCATTAACATGCAGGCAAATTTATGTTTACCTTCCTCTGTTTTGATTTGCTCTTGACAATTTTGAGCTTTGTTTTCATCGCTTGGTAGTTCTATTGACGGAATTCCACGCTTTTTTTCAATATCATTTCTTCTTGATATTTTCCGACTCTGTAGAGCTACAAACGCCCTTGTTTCACGATCTACTTGCCGTTTCTGTTTTGTGCATTTCATCATTAACTGACGAGGCGTTTTTAAAGAAGTTGATGCCATTTCTATTCGACAATCACAATGAGCGAAATTACAGGACTAGATCGCCACGAAGAAATACAAATTGATCTCAAATATCGGCAGATTCTACCTTCCTCAAATTCTACAACAACAAATTTCTGTTCTGATATTCCGATTTGTTTTTAAAATTTGCAACACAAACGTGATTGGTTAATCTTGAGCATGTGATGTAATCCGTGGAAAATAAATTATTGTGTCTATAAATTATTATAAATTATTAAGTAAATTATAAATCTCTAGTTTCCACTTCGAAAAGGTACTGTATTTCAATTTTCAAAATAACAAGGATTTACTATACACACAGTAACAAAACAATGCTGTAAATATTTAATATTGACCTCTTAGTGGTCTTTCATCTATCCTAATTGTGTCCTATGGTCTTAAAAATGACAACTGTCGTCAGAATTTCTCCACTTGGTATTTTTTTTTGCGTGTGTGGTGGATTTGTATTACTGTTTACTTTGAAGAATTTCATGTTTAATGATCGCCCATTTCTAGAATTGTATATGGGTGAAAAAATACCAATAAAACGATTATTGGAGACGTCAATATATTTAGCTGAAAGAGGAGGAAAAGTTCTCAAAGATATTCGGGAGAAAAGTGACTTACAGGTTTGCATATTCATATACCAAGTTTTTTAATTTTCGTAAAAAAAGTCCTCGAGTTTTGAAATAATCTTTTTAGAGGATTTATTAGTGGTAGATAAGCAACTGGATTTATTGTTTATACACCAGAAAAGTGGACCTTGAATCCTTCATTCAAAACATTCTTGACCTTTAGGCTCGCAGCAAAGGTCAAACTTTAGAAGGTGCAAATGACCCACTGACAGCAGGTGATATAGAGTCTCACAAGGCCATGGTTTATGGTTTCCGTTATCTGTTTCCGTTATTAACTGTGGTGTCAGAGGAACATGACAATGGTGATACACAAAAGCAATATGATGAAATCAATATCTCAGATATTTTGAATATTGGTGATGATCTTTATAGCAAGGAGAAAGAAGAAGTGTCAGCAGATGATGTTTTAATTTGGGTGGATCCATTGGATGCAACACAAGAGTACACTGAGAATTTAACTCAGTATGTTACAACTATGGTGTGTATTGTTGTAAAAGGTAATAATGTCATACTCTACATGGTATTAATGAATTTTGGTCCTTACTATATACAAGCGTTGATTCTAACAGAAAGTTCCAGTATATTCCAGTTTGCTCATACAGTGAGAATGAGCATGAAATACCATGCAACATGCATCACCTCTCCCTTATAAAGTGTTATTTTACAATTCATATATGCATGTACATGTTTCCTGTTAACAGTAACACATCCAATCATTTTCAGCAAAAATAAAAATCATGAAAAGCTCTTCCTTTCAGAAATATACTCCTTTTATCAATTAAAAATGTTCTGTAAACCTTATATTATAATATATATCTCATAATAATAACATTCCTTAGGAATTCCAATAGCTGGTGTTATTCATCAACCATTCTTAAAGAAAACATATTGGGCTTGGACAAACCATGGTCACTCTAAATTTCTTTCTAAACCACCAGTAAAAGAAGCCTCATTTCAAAACCCAAGAATAATTGTTTCAAGATCTCATGCTGGTCCAGTTAATAAAACAGCTAAATCAGCTTTTGGTAAAGATGTAAAAATTATCCCAGCTGGTGGAGCTGGATTTAAAGTTTTATCATTATTTAATAACATTGCTGATGCTTATGTCCACAAGACATTGATTAAAAGATGGGATATTTGTGCTGGAGATGCAATTCTTCGCTCATTTGGAGGCAAAATGACCAAACTTAATGGTGCTGACATAAATTATGGTGACCAATTTAACGTAAAAAATAGTGGTGGTATTTTAGCAACATTGAGTAATCATGAACAATTCCTTGACAAGCTCTCAACATTAACAACATAAAGTGCAGATCTGAAACTTCAGTGAGAAGTATTTAAAAACATTCAATGCTGTTTCAGACTATTAACATATTCATGAAAACTGAATATATTTCCCCTTATTATGTTCAAAACTGTTATTTGTACAGTAATAACTTGGAAAGGAAAGAACATTTCAGTTGTCATTGCAACTGCAATAAATGAAGTATTGATGAAAGATTACAACCAGTCACCACAAAGCCTCACCAATCAACTCAATCGTTGATTCAAAGACAGCCCAAATTTGCATGGTCTGGTTTATTGTCTACTTTATAACATTATAGTTTACTTTATTGCACTATAATGTACCCTATATTGACAAATTTCCAAAAAAATTCTCCTGTTCAAACCATCACGCAAATTTGGGCAGCTATGCTTTTCAATGATGCGCTATAGAATTAAAACTGTCTAGGTAATGATTTTATGCAATATAGCGTATCAAAACTTTATTGCAACAACAGTAAAAAATCTCTCCTTTGAACAGCATTTTCCTCCCATATTCTTAAATTAAATACTTATTTAACTGAAATGACGTATGTAATGTTTTATAAAAAAATGGCAACAATGGCAACTTGTATGATACAATTACAAGACGTTGTCATATATAGTACAAAGTTACAAACTAAAGAGTGTCCAAGTTAATTTTTGTAGTTTTTTTGGGACTGAATTTTTTGGACTAAAACCCCTGAATAGCCATGATAATTTCTTTACAGTTCAAAAGTACAAATCGTAAAATCATTGCTTATAGGAACGTATTTCTTCAAGTGAGGGACGTCACGTTACAGTTTGCTACGGTTCTTTTTGGAAATTGTTATCGCCTTTGTAAATTTCAATTCAACTAGACCCAATACTCAATAAATATTTTAACAAGGGACGACGGAGGGATCGCGTTGTTAGGGGGGCGAAAACGAGATTTGAGGGGCACTTATAAAGTGAAAGTTAATAAAAACAAGTGAAATCAAGGGGCAAGGGGGGCGAATGCCCTTCTTCAGCGTCCCTGGCACAGTTAAAGTTTTGTCAAATTATTGTACACACGCATGATTCATGGTAAACGTTTGTCGACCAGTTTTGCAAAACAAAGCTGTTCGTCTAATGCAGTTGAGGTGTAATCAATAATTCCAGTAGTGATGATAAGATGATCTACCATTAAATTGTTTACCATTGATATGTTTCCATGAATTATTCGCCAATCACCAATAGTTAGAGCACCACTTCCACCAGAATATTTACGTTGGACATTATTATCACAATGGCGGTAGCCGTTTTGTATTTGTAGGCACCTAAAAAAACATCTAAATTATTATCATTTTCATGAAGAGAAAGGTCGGTGCCTCAAATTGAAAAAGATGAATGGATTCTATAGATGGTAAAAAGGGGTGTTTATGATACAATTTCAAATTTTCTCAGCGCAACACAGAAACTAATTTACAATGCTTTTTAGTCATCAATATAACCAGAGAGCAGCGTAGCAGCGTCTTCAAACAGCTTCGCATCAAATTTCGTGCAACAACTTCCTACATTAGACAAAACCACTTCTCCAGGTAAAGCTAAAAGTCCCGTCTCGAAACGTCGACAAGTGTTTTTGTCTAATTTAGGAAGTTGTTATACTTATATCTAGCTATATAATACCACATTTCATGCGAATCGAAGCTTCTTAGTTTTAAGGTCCATGGATTATTGCGATTATTAATGACGATCAACGGATCAAGCCACCTCGATAAGTGTGTTGAGGGTTTCATGCGATCTGGTTTCTAGATCGTAAAAACAGTCGATGTTTGATGAATACATACAATTAACTGAACTACTTATTGCGTCTCACCTGTTTTCTGAACCATCCAGGTTTTTTTGAGACCACCACATAATGTGTAACCATGTATTAGTGTGTACAGGGCCATGTTTATTACTATCGTTATTATGCTCAAAAAGAACCTCCTGAAAGTTATGAAACATAAAATGTCTCAAGTACTTTACGAGTTCATAATTGTAGTAAATATGGTATCCATGCAGACAACGGGCATTATACTCACAAAATGAAATTTCGAAGCTTTCTTCTTCCCTCTAAAGCCTAAATGCAGTTCATTTTGAGGTGATTGGTCACTTTGAATTCCAATTCCCAACAATGCTACATCATAATATTGATCCCCTTGAATGCTGTTTGGATTTGATATATCACCAATTTTTACCAGTGCCGCGATAGTCCAGTTATTCTGCCAAAACGTTTCTGGAATACCTGTGACATTAACGTAGTTCGCTCCAGTAAAATGGATAGCTTGTCGCATTACAGCATTAACAAAAACAGCACTTGAATTGCGAGGTCGGATTTCTTAAAAAGAGAAAGCGAATTCTTGACTATTTTAAAGTTTCTTCGTCTTGTTTTCGAGCCATGATTTGCGCATCGTCTTTTTTGACTAATCTACCCTTAATTTCTCAAATCATTTATGTCATGAAGATAAATCGATATTAATCACTTTTGCATACCTGAAGCGACATCAGCGCCATTTTTTAGAGAACTCAAAGAACTCGTTAGTGGCTCTATGTCATTGTTAAATTGAAACATAATGCCAGGTTTTCCATCGTAAAATGCTCGTTGATTACGTTCAGGTATATTTACATCCTTTGTGCAATGTGGTGGATTGACGTCAAGAGCAATGTTTCGCCATCCAACTTTTGTGCAGAGTTGCAGACCATTAGATGCAGAATAACGTAGAACACCAACGATTGAGATGTTACAGCTGAAAGTTATAAATTTATCAAGAAAACTATTGAGCTTACAATTTCTTCAAAACGCCGGAATTTCTTATCGTCCTCTTTTGAGGTTGTAGCCTCTGCGAAGGATTCGATATTCGAGAAAGATGCGTTAAAAAGGTTTAAAAAGAAAGGCGTTAGAGAAAGGTTTGAACAAACTTACTTTTCACTTTTTTTATCCAGGTCTGTATAATAAATGTCAGGTTGAACTTCCGTTGATCCTGGACGTCCAGGGGTTCCTGGATTACCTGGAGGTCCTGGATGTCCAGGGGTTCCTGGATTACCTGGAGGTCCTGGATTACCCAGAGGTCCCGGATTACCCGGAGGTCCTGTTGTTCCTGGTCGTCCAGTCGCACCAGGACGGCCTTCGCTACCAGGACGGCCCTCCTTCAGAATTGCAAAATAAATGGGAACAAGTCAGCAATACTGTTAATATGTCAGATATAATTATGCTATTCAAACCGAGTATCTATGTCATGTATCTATGTTACATTGATAAAACTCTTCCCTCATTAAGGATAAATCGACAATATGTTTTATTACCTCACCATCTCTACCTGGTGACCCAGCCAATCCTCGATCTCCTTTATCCCCTTTCGTACCAGATGTTCCACCACTTGAGTCTCCTTTATCTCCCTTTGGCCCTCTATCACCTTTGACCCCTGTTTTCCCAGGCGACCCCGGTCTGCCAGCAGCACTTGTAAAGTTCTGGGAGACATTTTACACCGCTGTTTTATGTTGTTTCTCGGCAGAAAAACGTAAAAAGCACCGTGCTTTTATTTAATTAAAGTAAATACTGCATGCCAAAAATCGTGAACAGATTTATATCTGTCTCCCTGGTGATTCCAAATTGGTGCTGGCACAGTGAAATTGCCCAATGCATGATAAGACGGTAGTACTGAAGAAGTACTGAACATAGGCGAGACACTTTGTGCATTGAGGTGAGATAATGATGAATAGGAATGACCGCCCAGTAAAAGGGAAATTGAGAGAACCTACGGTTCATGAACTGATTTTATCCCGAACGTGGTAGCTAGTGCGGTGTGAATAGATTTTCAAGAAGCGATATATTAAATATTTCGACGTTCGAATCGAACCTCGGCTGCCAAATAGACATGTTTAAGAGTATATACAGTTGTTCGAACTAAGTCGTTTGTGTTACCAGTTGATGGGTTCCAAAGTAAATCTTTCCCCCTTGAGAATGTTCAAACACAATGTTCCCTCCAGTTCCGGATCTGAAGTGAAGATCTGCACCTTTTGACGATATCTTTGGCTTACCTTGGAGGTCTGGAAGAGATTGGAATATATGACTTTAACAATAGTCAATAGCACAAATCTTGTAGCCAAAATTGCTACGATATGGGTATGTTCATAGTCTAGCTATGCTAGTACGAGTTAGATCAATATGCTGAGTATCAAATTCAACTATCTGGCATGGTATTTATTATGCATTCATTTGCAAATTGCCACATTACTACAAAAGACAGGGATGATAAACAAGAGGGAAATTGAAGCCACACTTTCTTTTTTTGTTAGAAATCCTCAAGACCCTGACTTGAATAGAAATTTTCAGTAGCAAACAAGCGTGTTACCCAAATACTGGTACTAGGGATTACCTAAATTTACAGACGTATTGCATGGCAGCATTTAATTCTTCCGTGTACATACAAGATGACATTGCATAGTTAGTGGTATTACTTTATATACTTATCATTATTGGTGCCTTGACCGACCCGATTGTAAATTGTACAGTAATAACAGGTATAAAAGGCACATATTCAAATGCATGAAGCGGCATATTAAATCAATGCAATAACTTACCTGCTAAAGTTATAACAAAAACAGAGATGCTATATAAAATGAAAAAACACATCTTCCGTCCGATCTTCAATCAGTCGCAGCCTAATGCAGCATGCGTGTATGGGCAGGAATATATAGCGATTATAGGTTATGGTTAAGTCCTTGGTCAAGCCACAGGACCACAGACAAAAAATGTGCGAAGACACGTATTTCTGCATTGTTGTCAGTATCGAGTATCATCTGCATGAGGGTTAAAAGGTCATTATTCTTACGTAAGAAAACACCTCATACGAACTGATGCTGCTATCCAGCTTCTTAATAAATACATGCAGATCTGGAAATGCAATTGCGTGGGCTTGTAGCTATACCTGTAAGCTATATGCACACACCATGCAATTTTTGACATTTTAATACAGCAATGAAATAAACAAGGGAAAACTTTATTAAAAATATCGTCGAAAGTTTAATTTGTATGCAATTTAATTTTGCATACATTACTAGGTTCAGTTTATGTGAACCACGTGTTTCGTTATTTAAAGATCAGCAACACGAGACGCAGTTTGTATTATGTGTGGTATCACTCTCGATATTATGACATTGTCGAGAAAGAAATCCTGGAAGCTATGTACAGATACACAGTATCGTTACGCCACTTGCATGAGCTATTTAATATGGCTTTATCTTTTCTTCATATTTACATTGGATAATTGAACATCACATCTTGTCTCGCCAGTTCCAACAACATAGGATCATCAAAGAATTTATTGATACTCACATCTTCACTTAGCCCCTAAAGCACATTATTTGAAATGAAAAAACAATGAAACCGTGCCATATTACCCTTACTCATTTACTATTACACTAATCCCCCACCCTCTCTGTCCCTCCAATGCACAAATTTGAGTATCCCAAAGTGCACGCAGGAAAAATCTTATACCTTCCGTCTCCGAGTTTTAATCATAAACTCTCTCGCCAGATGAGTCGCAGGTTGAGGTTCAAGTGGTCTTATCACAATGCTTTTATCAAGTGGGTCGCCTGGAACAATCTGAAGAAAATAAATAGTCCATATTTGTGTGCAAAATAAGCTGTGATGTTTGAATTCTGATATTTGTAATGAAACAATCCCTGGCACGGAAAGTAATGAGTTAAATAGGTCTGTTTTATGTACATATAATGTACATACTTGCCAGTGATGGAATACAGACAGACAGAACGCTTGGCCTTGAGTATGGGTCCTAAGATCAGTTTCAAAACCGAATGAATCAATAGCTGGTATGAATGCTTTGATGGTATACAATGGAGAGCCTGGAACTGGCGCGTCTTGAGTCACGTGACCCCTATGATGAAAAGAATGGGTTCAAAATAAACAAACAATATCCACAAAAGAAGAAAGAGCAAGGTTTAAGATTGAAATTCACCTTCGTCGTGCTAATACGGTGTATACAGAAGAAACACAATCTGCAGGAGCCTGAACCTCCACGAAATGATACGGTTCCATCAAACGGGGAGTTGCCTGCAAGAAGAAATATTGAAAGTTTAAATTTGCATTTACCTTTTATTATGTGTGTTTAACGAAGTTGATTGAACACCTTTAATAGCCTCTAAAGTCAGAAACTGCTTTTAAAACTAGTAAGATTGTTTTGGTGAGTGAGAGTCGCCATGTTTTGGTGAGTCGACCATGTCATAATGCCTTGAAAAAAACAATCTTACTAGCATTAGCTGTATACGTATACGCTGGTAGGACCTTAAGAAATGCACTGCACTTGTAATTCATGTTGTTGTTTCAAAGAAAATTGAATCCCAATAAAAGACCGACTACCGAAGGTTATCCTCTGTAAGTGAAAAAAACAGTTTCTCACCATAAGAAAAGCGGAATAAGCCACACGTCTTGACGTCGGAATGATCTGTCCTCCTCCACGATGGATTGGTTCGCCAGCTATCACAGCGTCCAGGATCTTAAATTTCACATTACGGATTGCTAAAATTATACACGCAAAGATAAAAATTGAGCATGTTCATATGAGTAAATCGCTACTATGCAATTGATAAATACTAAGAACTTACTGACTGAGAGTGAGGTCTGTACGGTAAAATATCAAACCGAGGTCGTGCCGTATTGACCGAGCGATAGCGAGGTCAATACACCAAGACCAAGGTTTGATATTTTACCGTACAGACCGAACAGTCGAAGTTAGTAAGTTTTTTATCATACGGCATATTTCATGCAGACATTGTAATGATTAATTCTTTATGAGTAATTTTAATGATCAATCTCATCCGGGCACACGACACCAAAACATCGGCCTAAAGTGAAAAAAACCGCTCTATTTTGTAAAATATAAATTCATTATTTTTATTTCAAATTCATTATTTTCCGTTTAAGAATTTAATCTGTTTTTCATTTTAAATTTAGTTAGTTTTTGCCGTGAGTTTTGCCTTGTTTTCACAGGGCAATAAGAATTGCGTATTGCCCGTGGGCAATACGGGGAAATCCGGACCTGTCAGCAGCCAATCAAATTGCAGAATTAACCAAAACAAGCGCTTGCCATATAATAATAATTAATATTAAACAAAAACTGTTACAAACTAATTGCTTCTAACTTACGTTCGTCGCACAAAGGACCTTCTCTTGTCGCCCACTGAAATCCTTGAACAATAGAGTCTCTTGCCGTATTTAGTAAACTTTTATCGACCTATTCAGTAAAGCAATTAGCTTCATGAAACATCGCAATCATAAAAAAAGTTTTAGAGTTTCAACAATTTTCCTATGTTCAAGCCTCTAAACGTTCGATCTAATGAGCCTACGTTTGGATTTTGAAACATTATAACTATTCCGCCACACTCCCATATATTATTTTTATTTATTTTTAAAGAGAAAAAATAAACCAGTTCATCCTCGTAGTTGATCTAAGTTTCCATGATAAACGCGCATGCGCTCACTCTGCATCTTATATCTCACGCCTCTTAACTTACTTCAGAAGGCAATGTATCATCCACTAAAATATTTGGTCCCGTATTGTCCGGTCCGAACGCCCAGATAGATCTGGCTGCCAATAAATCCCAATCGTATTTTGTCTGAAAGAACTCGCCAAGCCGTTTTCTAAATTAT
Source organism: Dendronephthya gigantea (assembly GCF_004324835.1). Classification (NCBI taxonomy): domain Eukaryota; kingdom Metazoa; phylum Cnidaria; class Anthozoa; order Malacalcyonacea; family Nephtheidae; genus Dendronephthya; species Dendronephthya gigantea. The sequence goes on along the minus strand of NW_021163010.1, from coordinate 1,763,393 downwards.
ATATGTACAGTATGACATATTATACGAGAAAAAATGTGTATAAAGCTTAGGATATTATTTTATGAGATTTCGTATAGCTTGACTACAACGAATGATTTTGTAAGGAATATATGAAATGGTTTTTCCCGACTTACTTATTCCAAGTGATGGAGACCTTTTCATTTTCTATATCTTCAGCCAAACCATTCTCTAAAGGTTCTGCTATCATTGTCACCTTGTTCCTGTCCACAAAAGATCGATAAGGTTAGTCGAAATAATTTGGGCAACGTTGCAAAATGAAACGATAAATAACGTATTGACATATTTGTTGGGCTGACTTTTGGGCTGACATATTTGTTTGACATATAAATTATGGCTCACTTGTAAATTATTAAATGGTGTTCACAACACTTACTTTTTGTTCGGTGTTTCAGCGAAGCATTTCAAAGACGAAGTCTCCACAACAGTTTCACAAAACGCCACCACGGGATCAGACACTTTTATATCTAGAAACAATAGACATTCAACAAATAGATTAATTTGATTTGCAACCTAACTAACACCACTATGAAATAATAGTGCTAGAGAAAGTTAGTGGTCGTTTCTCATATTTAAGTATTTTCGTGCGAGGTACATTATAAGTAAGTACAAAACAATGCAATCTAGTGCAATTTTCTGAAAACGAAGACATGTTGAAGACATAAATTATCTTATACATGCAGACAATACATAACTTGTAGTAAGAATAAAATACGGCGCGCTAGACATGATTACTAACCTATTTCTGAATACATTTTTCTCAAGTCATGCATGACACAATCCAGGAATAATTCCCCAGTTCCAAGTATAACATGTTCACCAGACTCTTCGACCTACAATACACCACGATAGATAACAAACGAAAAACAAACGTTAAAGGGGGTTATGGTACAGTTCATAGAACCAAGCCGTCGCTAAATTAATTTAGTTTAGTAATGCATGGTCTGTACAATCTAAATTAGCTAGCATTAGTTGTCATGCAACAATAGATAATAAAAAGAAATTCAAATACCTTTGTTGTAAGTAATGGGTAGCTTTTGTTGACCTTTCTCAATCCATCCAACATTTTGGGCAGCTCCGAGGGGTTGTGAGGCTCAACAGCTATTTTCACCACAGAACATGTATTAAACTTGAGTGGCCGAAATATTTGAGCCTTGATAAATGACAAAAAATCATACAAAAAAATAAATAAATAACTTAAAAACGAAAGATTTGTGATCAGCAAGGAAAGACTGGAACATGCGTGTGTTGAATGAAAGATAAGATGTCCATCTCGGCAGACACCACATTCAAAAATCGAGAGTAGATGTGGTCACAATAGCGCAAGATATTCATACTTCTTCACTATCTTCAATTTGGGTTACAGTTGATGTTTTGACAATTGGCTCATCAATTCCTTCGATTAACACCCAGTTCCCAGCAGGCACTCTGTTCACTTCAATGTTGTATCTGAAGATGGTGAAATGGAAATCATACAGTTTGCTTAAGCTTCTTCAAGCACTTTCCTGAACCCTTCGTTTGTATGATAAAAATTAAGATGCACCACCACATAATAAAAAAATTAAACTTGAACAAACCTAGCTTCTGGTATCCAAAGCCTGCCAATCTGTCAATACAAAATATATGCTTATTTTAACCAAACATGGAATATTGAACACGCAGGTAATATATTGTGCAAATACATCATGCAAAATTATATAAGGTTTTAGCGAGACTAATGCAAGTTGTATTAACGATATTTCAAGAATTCTACTCACATTCCCTATTCTCGAATCTTCTTCGTCTTCAAGTGTGTAATTTTCTCCAAGAATCTTTACTTGTTGACCAGCATGAACTAACATAATACATTAAATTGAATAGCAATACGTGCAACAGTTCTATTGAGTATAAACTTTGAACCCCGTGATTTCTTCTGTTACATGATTTCAGTAAGCAATTTTGAACTGTCGAGACAGTCGAGTGAGACTGTATGAGACTGTATGAACCGTTAACATATACGTTTTATCGTGCAGGCCAGTTCGTTCACTTTATTGGTCAACACATGCATTATGCGTTAGATTACTGTTGCAACGATAATCGACATCTCAGGTGTATAAAACGTTACGGCTTTAAATCAACACGCATGCATGCACAATTCATGTGGGATGAATAGAGCATGCAATAATAGAGCCACGATTAGTTTCTTCATATAACAGTACAGCATATGAATATGCATGTAGCTTACCCGTTCCACTTAATACTCTCCCCAGAACATGGAATGCCGTTGCATCACGGGATGGATATTGCTTCGTCGTATGAATCATCAGAGGACCCTAAAAGAAGAAAAGCTGAAGCTGTACAGTCGCGCAAGTTTTTGTTGACGAGTTTTCTAATTTTTCGACTTGTTCAATGATGGCGTGCGCAAAGTAAATAAATGCTTCTTCACAAATTTTACTTCTGACATATTTTACTTTGATAAGTTTTGATTTTCCAATGAACGCGTTAATCTGTCATGCACAATTTTTCTTACACTAAGAAAACTTACATCAGCATCGCATTCAAACATCGCTTGTGAGAGTTCCGTATCTAACGCTCCATTGTATGTATGTTCAACCTAAAGTAAACGTACAGGATGTTTTGAAAACCATTCTCACACTTCATAACTAAATAAATAAAATCTTAAAATTTAAAAGAATATAAACTTAAAGGAAGGGGATTCTTACTTTTAATTTTGCGAAATCCTTTGGCGATTTAATGTGTTGAACACACATGTCAACAAAACCTGAAAAAAATTCATGCTCGTTCGTTATTAACAAAAAAATCAAAGTCTTTATGATCAGATTGAATATACAATTGATCTAGCAATAAATGTAACATTTAACACGGGTTTACCTGTAAATGATCCAAAAAATCTTTTAAAAATGATCTTCATTAACGGACGAATATTCATTGCCTGTTCTGTTTTAGTCAAACGAATACCCAACTCATCTAAAACTTTGGGTAACGTCGAGTCTACATCGCCAACAATCTAAATGTTTTAAAACAGTTCATCTTTGGTATAATATAAGTGTCAATAAAATGACGTCATTTAATATGACGTCACTAAAATCACTTTATATGACGTTATTTCATACTGAATCAAATTATTACAGTACTTTTTGAGACATATTCACGTACCTGAGCAAATAACTTGTAAAGCGGTTCCAAAATAAATTCAACAAACGTTCGTGGTGATGTAGTGAGAGGAGCTTTCTTGGTGAATTTTCGTCTAAGAAATTGACATTATTGATAGTGAACTTTATTTTGAGAAACTTCTTCGTTCTCATCTGCTGGACGCATTCAAAACAATAGATCATCATTTAAGATGTATTCATCTATTGTTTCTAATACGTTCGGCGAATGAGAAGCACCTTTTCAAAATAGACCTCAAAGTCCATATGTAGCTACTAACGTTTTCGAATTGAAATACATGTCGCCCCAAAGCCTCTTAGCAAAATCACGATGATTGACCCCATACCCTAGACAACAAAAAGTTTTTGATAAAATATCAGAATTTGGGTAATACGGCAAAAGGTGGCCACCCTCTAGACTTACCGTACGTATCTGTATATAACTTGGCAAACGACAAGAGAGTAAAACAGAAACGATATGTTGAACTGGCAAAACACACATTGCCAAGCAATGGAGATACCAAAACATCATCTGAACCTTCAGAGTATACGCTAAATATTGAAACAATGCATGTAAAAGTTTGATAAAAAACACTTCCATACGTAAAAACTCCAGCAAGTCTATTACATGGAATCTGCAGCTGGTGCAAGTTGGTAAGCCAGCATTTGTTCCTATTCCTGCATACGGTCGAGGTTTATTGTCAAATTATACACTCGACTTGATACTTGCGAAAAATAATATTCTGTATGCCTTTACGAACTCCTAAATCCTAATATAACTATTCCTAAAAAAACCATGACGTGTGTACCTCAATAAACCGTTGACTTCATCCACAATGTGCTTCAGTTTGAAATATGCGTCAGCTGGGGGTAATTTTAGTTCAAGGATAAGTCTGTCAATCTTGAAAAGAAAATTAAATTTAGATTAACGCTCCTCGTAGAAAAAGTGCCCCCAATGCAGGAAATACGTACTTTGTTTATACATATTGTGACAGCAAGACGCTCTTGAACGGCATGTTTCAATAATCTTTCAGTATTCAACATAATCTACATTTTCAAGACAAATATGAATTCACAATTAACCTGAAAACTCTCTGAACCTGATATCAGAGAAAAAATAAAATGCACTGAAAACCTAGTATTGAGTTTTGCTTGGTGAGTTGGCATCCCATCCTATCTTTGACAATGCGTCTACTGGCTATTTTTTCAATGAATGTTGCACAACATCATATCTCTAATAAACTGATGAGGCTTTCATGAAAACTAAAAAATATTTCAAAGTACCCCTTCTGATGCATCAACAAAGATTACAACACCATCACAAAGACGAAATGCTGCAGTCACTTCGTCTGAGAAATTCACATGACCTACAAGGGAATAAGGCATATTTTAATCATGTACACAGCAAAATCATTACCTAATGTAAGCTCGCTTGCAATGAAATGTTTCACCATTAATCTTCACAGATGATTTCTTACAAAACAAATATCTTACCAGGTGTATCAAAAACATTTAAAAGGTAGGATTTGTCTCTTGAATCTGGCAAAACTAATGATACAGGAACACTTTTGATGCTTACACCCCGCTGAAATACACAAATCATAGATGTAACCGGTGAGAAATGTTCTTACTTAATCATGACAAAGTTTGTGTGTGTACCCGTATATAATCAAAATGAAATTATTGCAAAGCCACAAAAATATGTACCTCTTGTTCAGTAAACAGGGTATCTGTGTATCGAATCTAACAAAGCAGTAAGGAACACTTTAATTTTTTAATCAAAAAACAAAAAATTATGAGACTAAACTGATCACTTACCTCACTTTCTTCTTTAGACTTCAAATCAGGATGGGTTTGTTCAAGAAGGCAGTCAACAAAAGTTGTCTAATAAAAGAGTTACAAGAATTACATACGTGCCATTTTTTACATCCAAGTTATATGTTCAATATGCAGCAATGCATGAAAATATATACCTTGCCATGGTGCAAATGTCCTGCTAAAGCCACATTTCTTATTAGCTCAGTGTTATCCATCAAGTCTGCTAGATATCTATTATGAAAGAGTGAGTGAAACTGGGTAAGTTTGTAGCATATTAAGCTAGTAGAAAGTACTTATGAGCTTACTCAATTTCATAAGTTGTTGCAGGCAAATCTTGCTCAGCAAGCAAAAATTTCTTGTTCTTTACTGGAGCTATTATAGGTTCTTGAATGCAAAAGACAAATTATCATTTTAGTTACCTCTTCATAAATTTATGTAAAATACAAAATTGTGCTGTCTATGACATTTCAGAGTTGCATTAGCACTCTACATGACTTTAGTATTTTCTTGGTGTTAAATATATGGTATTTTATACAGAAAAAAACAATTGAATAATGGTTTCTACAGTATATGCAATATTTTAAGTACCAGTTAATGGTTGAGTATCCTCTTCTTGAACAATGGTCTAAAATATTTTAATCATTTGTGCATTATGCATAATATGTCATTTTGCAAGGTAAATAAGTTATGAATGATTACTGACTAAATTTGCAAATATTGCAAATCCATAAATAGCTACCTCTACATCAGGTCCAAAAACTTCTTGGGCTGTGGGATAATATTTCTTATCCTATATAATGGTGCAAGGCAAAAGTATGGACTAAAACATCACTTCTAATCATTTAATATGGTGGAAACTCTTAACTCACTGCTTCAATGCAATAAAGACAGGCACTGGTGCAACTTGTGCACTATAAAAATGTACCTCATGTAAAACAACTTGCATTTGAGCATCATCATCTTGCTCCATCTGATCCTCCCCTGCATCATCCTCCTAGAAAATAAACCATCAATCATCTCCTACATTACTATTTCCCCAGGTCAAGCTATAAATTGCGGGTATAAACTAAGAAATATGAAAAATAATGGCACATGTGTGACCATAGAATCCGAATCGTGTCTACTATCAAATCAGAAAAAGATTTAACAATTGAGAAAAACATTTTTGCATAATTGGATGGGATAAAACATTATGAACACAGTATGATAATTGGATCAATTGAGCAAACGACCGCTTATGCCAATTTTGAAGTCTTTCAGACGTTGTCCTGACGTCGTCTTCTCCTCTGAGTAGAGACTAGAGAGAGATGCAGTGTTTTCACTTTTCAAGCATGCCAAACAAGAGAATGAGCTGAATACCTCAACTCCATCTAGTTGTTCCTCTTTCTCCCATTCTTCCTCACTTTCTTCCTCATCACTGGCCAGATCTGGTCCAATGTAGTTACCGAATTCATCATACAAATCAGCGTCCATCTTGGAAAACGTGCGAACAAGAAGTGTGCTTCCACATGGCTGGTCACTGGTCACATAATGAAAAATTGTGAAATAAGCACTGAAATAAGCCGGAAAGGCGGAAAATATCTCTTTTGTAAAGGTTCGAAGTTAACAAATTCATACGACCACCACTTTATTTAAATACTTTTAATTCTGTACTTTTATTTCACATGTTTTACTAACACAAGTTAATTTTTTGTATGCTGTAAAACTATGGACGGTAAAATATAAATATAAATGGTAGAAATTCTGTTGTTTTTGCATGTGGAAGCCTCAACAGCCCGCGATTTTTTTGTACATACCAACATTGCAACATGGCTGACCGACGCAACATGTGTTTTTATGGCTTGTAAAGTGCAGGTTTGAAACATGGGACGACTGCGTAAACGCCACAACTGGAAGGCACGCATAGGTGAAGATAATAGTAGTGAAAGAGGACTTAAAAACCAGGCAAACAATTTGGATTATGTACAGGGTTCCGCTGCTTCCGCAGGCAATGAAGATGATCGTGTTTATGGAACAGCGCTAACCGGCAGTAATACTTTGGCTTTGCCATCCAAGAAATCAAATAAGGGAAGAAGGGATCTGCATCCACCAACAGAGAGAAAACGTCTGAGTAAAAAGGCAAGAAAACGCCTGGAAAAAATTGTTGAATCAAAAAAGAAAAAATCAAAGCGGGCTGATGTTTTGAATCTTTTGGCACAGTCCTCGGTTAGTGAGCTTGAGATCTCCCAATATAACTCAGTAAGTAGAATGGGGCAAGTAAATAAAAGTGAGTTGAAAAGAGGATTATCAGGTGAAGATCAAGATCATGAAATACAGTCTTTAGTAAAAAGAGGAAGAAAGAAAGGAAAGAAAGAAAGACTGAGAATGAAAATGAAAAAAATAGAAGTAATAAAGGGTGTTGAAGTGGAAGATTGCTCTGAAGAAAGTGATGACGATGATGATGATGATGATGATCAAGATGATAATGATGGTAGAATACCAGATAAAGAACGTGGACAGAAAGATGAAATGGAAGAAAAGAAAGACGAAAAGGTGAAAGTTGTTGAAAATGAAAGTAATAAGAAGAACTCTTCAAGCAACACTTCATGCAAAGTGAAAGAAGCCAATGAACAATCAGCATCATTAAAAAGAGAAATGTCTGCAGAAAGTACAGAGAGCACATTGCAAAAATCTACAATAGCAAATATTTTGAAGGAAGATGCAATAAAAGCAACACCAACAGTCTTTGTTGAAGTTAACCGTGATCCAGACATACAAACAGCTCGGCTACAACTACCTATTCTGGGGGAAGAACAGGCAGTTATGGAAGCTATTAAAGAAAATGAAATTATTCTTTTGGTTGGTGAGACAGGTAGTGGAAAAACAACACAGGTCCCTCAATTCCTGTATGAGGCTGGTTACACTCACAAGGGAACAATTGGCATCACTGAACCAAGAAGAGTTGCTGCTGTTAATATGTCGGAGAGAGTAGCATTTGAAATGTCATTACCAAAAAGTAAAGTTTCATACCAAATTCGATATGAAGGTAACACAACATCAGAAACATGTGTGAAGTTCATGACTGATGGTGTGCTCTTGAGAGAAGTGGAGAAAGACTTTCTACTCTCAAATTATTCTGTCATTGTCATCGATGAAGCTCATGAAAGAAGTGTCTACACTGATATTCTTATTGGTTTATTGTCAAGGATTGTTCTCCTAAGAAAGAAACATGGGAACATTTTAAAACTCATCATAATGTCCGCAACACTTAGAGTAGATGACTTCACCAACAACATGAACTTGTTTAGTCCTACCCCACCTGTAGTCAAAGTTGAAGCTCGGCAGTTTCCTGTGACCATTCATTTCAGTAAGCGAACACCAACTGATTATGTGAATGAGGCTTTCCGTAAGGTTGTTAAAATTCATAAGACACTTCCCAATGGTGGTATCCTTGTATTTCTCACAGGACAAAATGAAATCCATTCCTTGTGTAGGAAATTACAGAACCGCTTTCCTTTCAAGAAGAACTTGGCAGTATCTTCAGCGCAGGTGAAAACAAATGATAAGAAAGTTGGAATCAACCTGGACAATTACTCCATGTCTAACAAGACCATAGTGATTGACAGAGAGATGGAAGATGAAGATGCTGAAGAATCACTAGTTGATAATAGTTCACTAAGTGAGTCTGAGGAAGAACTTGGTTCTCCAAGTTTTGATGATAAAGAGTTATCACCAATGTATGTTTTACCTTTGTATTCATTACTATCCAATGAAAAGCAAAGAAAAGTGTTTGAATCTCCTCCTGAAGGTGTGAGGTATTGTGTTGTTGCCACAAATGTTGCTGAAACCTCACTTACTATTCCAAACATGAAATATGTTGTTGATGCAGGAATGGTGAAGAGAAGATACTATGACAAAACAACAGGAGTATCATCTTTCAGGATAACTTGGACATCTAAAGCATCTGCCAATCAAAGAGCTGGGAGAGCAGGCCGGATTGGCCCTGGACATTGTTATCGCCTGTATTCGTCTGCTGTATTCAATAACGATTTTGAAGAGTTCACACAACCTGATATCCTAAGAAGACCCGTTGATGATCTTGTTTTGCAAATGAAAGCGATCAACATTGATAAAGTTGCCAACTTTCCCTTTCCTACACCACCAGAGAGCAACGTTCTTCAAACAGCTGAGAAGTTGCTTATCAACCTTGGAGCATTAACACCAAAGAAGACGAGGAAAGGTGTTCTTACTTCAGTCATCACATCTCTTGGTCGAACCATGACGAAATTTCCTGTATCCCCACGTTATGCGAAGATGCTTTGCTTGGGACACCAGAATCAATGTCTGGAGTTCGTCATTGTCATCGTGGCTGCGCTCACTGTGCATGAGATATTTTCATCTGGTCCCTACGAAGGTGAAGACAGAAATGAGAGACTAAGTAACATTACAAAGCTTAGACGAAGATGGGCAGGTGACGGAGTATCACAGTTACTTGGTGATTTCATGGTTATGTTACGTGCAGTTGGCGCTGCAGAGTTTTCTGGTTGTTCTGCAAAGTTTTGTCAGTCCAGTGGTCTACGACACAAAGCCATGCTCGAAGTACGCAAACTAAGAGTCCAGTTAACGAATGCGGTCAATGGAGTGAATCCAGATGCCAAGCTGTGTGTTGATCCCAAGATGAAACCACCATCACCATCCCAGACGAAGATATTAAGACAGATCATTTTGTCCTGTTTTGGCGAGAATGTTGCCCGCCGTATGTCATCTGAACGATGTGCTGAACAAGGAATAAAGAATGGCTACGAGTGTCATTTGACTGAAGAACCTGTATTCATCCACCCAACCTCTGCCTTATTCACTATTTTACCAGAATTTATTTTGTTTCAAGAAATAATAGAAACAACTAAGCTTTATGTAAAAGGTAAGAAATTTACAGATTTCTCTTTTATAGACCTTCATAAGTATGTAAAGTCTGCCTTTTTAAGTGTATACTTTATTTACCCTTATTAAGTCCAATATTTCAATTTACTAATCAAAAACATGCTTTATCCACCAATTTTGTCACGACCTATAAATTTACAGAGTTGATATAAGGGAATACAAAATGTTCTCGTTTCTCTTCTTTCTGTGCCGTGGCCGTCTGACCATTTAATCTTTTTCTTTAAATTAGTGTTTTCAGTCAGCAACACCAAAATGCTAGTGCCGTAGTAGCTATATCTTCTGTTAAAAACGACTAAATAATAAAGCCGCATTTGATAAATTTCATAATTTCTCCAAACGTGACAACACCTTTAATTCTGAGGGCAACGAGTTGTTGTCCGCATTTGTTTCAGACTCGCGTGGATTCAGAATTTTTAAAGTGTTCTTATATAGGAAATATATAATATTTTCTAAAAAAGACTTTATACGTTTCATGCAGGTGTAGCTGTCGTTGAACCAGAATGGTTCGCTTTGTTAATTCCCCAACATTGCACCTTTTCCAAACCTTTGAAAGACCCTAGTCCGAGATATGACCAGGATGAAGGAATTGTGAAATGTCACATGAATGTCTCATTTGGAGCTAGAGTTTGGTGTTTGCCTGCACAGGAGTTAGAGTATCAAAAATGTTCGGAGAGGTATAAATGGTTCGCTCGTTTTCTCCTGGAAGGTCATGTCGTTTCAAAGTTAGCTACTTTCAGTCAAAATCTCTTAGCATTGCCCTCGACTATGGTCAAGACTTGGTCAAAGTTACAACCTCGAACCGAAGCTCTATTGAGAGAACTTGTGAACAACGATGTTGATTGTAGGGCTAGTTTACTAGCAATGTGGAAGAAAGAGAAAGATTATTTGTTGAAGGCATATTTAGGATGGATACCGGAATCTAAACATGATGATGTCAAGAAGATATGGCCTCCCGTGAAATAATAAGTAATGGAGATGGCAAAATCACAAAACTTTTTATTGCCACCTTTCTTACGTATGGCTTAGGGTAGAAAAGGACTTTTTATGAAAAACGACAATTACTACGTTATAACTGTCTACTTTGCCACAGAGGAGAGATGTACTCCATCTCTTCTCTGTGACTTTGCTATAATGTTAATTTTGAAGTTAAATTTCAGAATAAATTAAAAGCACAACGTGGAACTTTATGTAAACTCGATTATAGTGTCACATATACTACACCACTTAATAAGTCTTTCATTGAACTTTTTACTACATGATTGCAATTTGTGACAAACTTTTTTCAGGAAAAGAATTGTATGGAGATATTTGAGGGCAAACAGTCGAGGGGTTTGTGGCATCACCCCCACTGGTTGCCACATCTTCCTTTCTAAGGTCACTGTCCTAATGTGCTGTAATTGAACTGGTTTAAATAATACTGCCCTTGACAACATAAGAATTTAAAAAACCTAATAAACACTGTATATCAGTTATATTTGTCAGGGAAGTAAAATTTGTAATCACTATTTTAAAGATAATGTCTTACTTCCTTGACAATTATATTTGATATACAGTTGTTTTGGCAGATTTTAAAATTTTTATGTTAAGGGCAGTAGATCTTTACATAAATCCCCCATATGTTCTCAAAATACTATGATTATAAGTTGAATAAAAACATATGCTATACTATACAATTACAAAGTTTAAAACTAAATATACAGTGCTAAATATATTATCAGTTTTACATCCATAACTTTTATAGATTTTATGGACTTATTTTGCTACAATAAGTAGAACTGCTTCTATTGATTTTTCAATTCCAAGATTTTTCAACAAATGCAGAAATTTTGAACGCATCCTTTTAAAAATATCTTTGTTGTCGAGTTGTTCAGAAAGGATGCAAGACTGCAGGTCAAAATAGGGTTTAACATCTCCTCTCTGTGATACTAGAATTTTCCAAACAACATTCATTCGAAGCCCTGGATGTTCTTGATTACAAACAGTCATGACAGAATCATCTCGTAAGGGATTGTAGGTAGCTATTTCAGGGTATCTATTTTGAAAATGACTGAATGTCTTTAAACGATCCCGTTTCCATTTTGCATAGTTCTGCAGAGTGACAAAAAATTGTTGAAGCTGTTTCTCTTCCTGGACATATTTTAAGAAATCTTTCATATTCAAATTGGAAGTCTCATTTTTAATCTCAACATCCAGGGTAACTACTTGAGGCAGATTCAAACAGCAATTCAGATTATCTAGAAAAATATATTTCAAAAAGCATTCACTTAGTTTTTTTGCTCCCAATCTTTATGCAATAAAAAAAAAACATTTGATTGCTAATATGTTTTTGACCTAGCTAGGTAAGATAATATAAACTTGGCATTAACTCGCCCATCCAAGTCAATAATCATTGTTGTATAAAACATAAAATCATAATAAAATACCTGATGAAGCATCACGTCTATCATCTTGCACGATGTTTTCTTTCACCAAAAATGTAGTTTCAAACTCAATGCCACGACAGCTTCCATGAACACTATGTCTTCTCACACAAACGTCTCCTTTTTCCTCTTCAACTTCCAAAGAAATGTCATGAACATACAATCCTGTGAACTTTTCTAAACGTTTAATGTCTATTTCCCCATCTCCGTTCAATTTTCCTTTGATATCAAGTTCTTCGAATGAAGCTCGTTTTTCCTTTGAAACTTTCCTTACCAATTTAGCAAGAATGTCATTAAGATGAAGGGTTGAAAATGACTGTTTGTCCTCCTTCAAAGCTTCATCCAACTTGGATACTTCAGCCCTTAGTTTCTTTATCTCCGCTCGATACCAAGGTTTAGTGTAGGTTATGTTCGAGCAAAGATCATCGCTCCATCGATCACAGTATAATTTATGTTTATCACTCGTGCTAAATGTTGCAGGCGTACTCGAAGATACAACATTTCCTTCCATTTTCCATCTCAACTACACCACAACAAACAAATCGAAATGAATCATATTCTTCGATTTCTTCCCGCCAAAAAAATATATCCACATTTACCCACCTCTGGATACTACCATCCCTTTTCACACTGAATTATCCACGCAATCTACGATGAAGTTACCACCCCCAGGGATCGAAAAACCCGGAACTTTTCTCTATGTTATTTTCGCCGGGAACAAGACTTCATTGACCTTTGCTTCCATATTATATAACCATCGTTTTTCTCGCTGTAAGCTCATTTCTCTGATAATTTTACAACCATGCTCAATACCGGGTAAGTTAAGCATTACTTGCGTTTTATATTCTAAAAATGTTTCATACATACAGGAAATTATATAAATTCATAACGTTATTGTTATTGACGTGTTATTATAAAACACACCAGTGTTTAATAGAGAAGGGAGGGCCGAGGGGGTAATAATGCGGTGTAGGAGGTGAAACACCCCTCTCATCGGTGAGTCAAAAAATGGAGATAAAGACGAATAACGTTTATTTTTAAACTTATTTCCTGCCCTTGCTGGTCCACATAAGGTGGCATGAAAAATAAATTTCTATACAGCTTACCACTAGAACATTATCCACTTGCATGTATTAGTAAACTTGCTGGAAAAACAATCTTCATCAGTGGAGCAAGTCGTGGCATTGGTAAAGCAATTGCTTTGAAAGCGGCGAAAGATGGAGCGAATATTGTAATAGCAGCAAAAACTGCACAAGCACATCCTAAACTTCCTGGAACTATTTACACTGCGGCAAAGGAAGGTAATCATAATTCTTATCCCTAGTTTGTCTGCAGCTTGGTTATATAGGTGTAATAATATATGAGGAATGGCAGCTACACATCATTGTGTATACTTTTCCTTTTCTACAAATGTTCAAGTTAGTTGACAATTTAAACTGCAAACTATAACTCTGTGTTTTCATTTCTTTGTGCAGTTGAGGAAGCTGGTGGACAGTGCTTGCCATGTGTGGTTGATATCCGAGATGAGTCAGCTGTGAAGACTGCTGTAGAAAGTGCTGTGGAAAAATTTGGTGGAATTGATGTTCTTGTAAACAATGCTAGTGCCATCAGTCTAACTGGTACTTTAGTTACACCAATGAAAAGGTTAATCACGGTTAATTTCCCATTACACTAATTATATAGCTGTTTGATTATGACTGAAAACTTGTCATGCTGCAGGCATGCTATCATAAACTTTATTTATCAACCAGTGAACTCATTTCAGCTCTTTGAAATATTCTAGATATGATTTAATGAATAATGTCAATGCTAGAGGAACATTCTTATGGTAAATATTTTGAATTTAAACATTAATAAAGTTAAGTTTTTTAAGGGTGTGGATTGAATACTTTATTAATCTGTAGGTGCTTGTAATCTGCTTAGGGTAGCTAGAGCCCTCTAGCTACCAGTATAGTAATTTTACTACCACCATATCAGCTGCACTGCAATCCAATTGAAGTTTATGTTAAAAACTATATTTTTGCTCTGATTATATAGTTCCCAAGCATGTATCCCATATTTAAAGCAGGCAAAAAATCCACATATTCTCAACATAAGTCCACCACTCAACATGAATCCTATGTGGTTCAAAGGCCATGTTGGTAAGGAAATAAATTTCAATTTGTTAAAGATGCTAGGTAAAATAATTGTCAATTCCATAGTCATTTTCTTCAAATTTAGCATATACAATGGCTAAATATGGTATGTCCATGTGTGTCTTGGGCATGGCAGAAGAATTTAAAGATGATGGTATTGCTGTAAATGCATTATGGCCTAAAACAGGTGAATGGGTTGTCAAGCAAGAACTAGATTTTCATCTTTCATCAGCATAATACCTTTAATTCTAAACTAAATTTTAGCAATCGAGACAGCTGCAATGGAGATGCTTGGTGGTGGTGAGACATTAAAACATTGTCGTAAGGTAGAAATAATGAGTGATGCTGCTTATGTCATATTAACAAGAGATAGTAAATCAAGGACAGGAGAGTTCTTGATTGATGAAGATGTTTTACGCGAAGTTGGAGTAAAAGAGTTTGAACAGTATGCATGTGTCCCAGGTACAAATATTACGTAATCGTTTTCTCTTCCAAATCATCTTAGAAAATAATTTTCTGATCGGTATTGACTGTGATGTCGTTTTCTCAGTAATTTTAAGAATTATAAGGACACTAAGTTAATCAAATTAGCATGAGAAATTATAAGAATGTGACTATATATCACAAAATTACGTAAGGTTCCAATATACACAGTATTGGAGTATATTTTTCAATTAGTTGGGATCAAAATGATTGAATTCCGAAAGTTCCAAAGGAAGATCGTATTGCTTTCTATATTTTCCTTGAAGTTGTGTTGAGTTTCAGCATGCTCTTCTTTCAGGGGCTGATTTGCTTCCAGACTTTTTCCTGGATGCGGAAGACGTGACTGCGGAAGATATTGATAGATTTAAACAGAAAAAGATCGTTCAGCAAGGAGGAAATGATGAATTACATTCGCTGTTTGTAAAAATTAAAGGATTTTGCAGTGAAGATGCTGTTTCTAGTACCCAAGCTATGTATCAGTTCAATATCAATGATCACGGGGTTTGGTACCTGGATCTCAAGACTGGTTCAGGTAATAATTAATCTTAAATGGTTCAAAAAATTATTTTGAGCGCACTTGATGACAAATTTAAATGGGTAAAATTACATCTGCATGATCACTGCGTGGTCAACTCGAGATTATTTTGCTAGCACCATGCAGTTATTCTAACAGTCGTTTCATTGGGTCAACGAGATACTGTTTTTCGAAATACGTTCTATCTGGATACATCGATAATTTTCTCTTCCGTTCAATCCAATCCAATTAATTTACTACTTTTACCAGAGTTAAAGCAGAGAAGATAATTACAATAAATTCCGTAACATTAGTTTATATTAGTGTCAAGGAAGCTAAGGAAATTAATAAATAAGGCTTTTGTGAAATAAGGCAAATGCAAGTGTCGGACCCAAGCTAAAGATGGACGGATGGACGAACGGACGGACTTCAGCTTGTATGTTCATAATGTTCTGGACTGTTAAGATAATTTTCTTTATATTGTGTTGTAGGAGATGCTGGTCAAGGTGATCCAGCTTCAACTGCTGACGTGACCTTTTCTCTCGACAAAGAAAATTTTGTGGGAATGTTTACTGGAAAACTGAAACCTACGGCGGCGTTCATGCAAGGAAAACTCAAAATAAAAGGAGATATGATGAAAGCTATGAAACTGGAAAGTTTAATGAGTCACATGAAGTCAAAATTATAGTTCTTTTACTGATGTATTAAATGATATCGGAAAAATGTAACATATTTTTTGTTTATTCATGTACTAGTGCTTGATTTTTACTGTATTACCTTGTACGAGATCAGGAAAAATATGAGTAATTTGAGCTTGTCAATGGTTCTGCCAAAAAATCGGTTGGCAGATGAACTAATACCTATACCTTGTGTTATATCACGTTCATCAATTCTGTTTAAGAATTAAAATGTTTATCTTAAATAATGAATTATTTTAATATGAAGACCATTCTTAACCCAACAGATTTAACACTTTCAGTCTCTTCCCTTATTTAATCATTCATATATTTCATGTCGAAAAAGACCCTTTCCCTAAAGTTTGCAAGCGGAGCGGATTTTCCTGCGAGTTCTCCTGCCGAAGTAGAAAATCCCACCCTCCGCGCCCGAGAGCCATCATCCTTCGCATGGTGTTTCTATTTCAACCAGTATTTAAATATCATGCGTTGTTGAATGATTGACGTAACAATGCTTTCCGATATGGTTTCCAGCTTTTTGTTTAAAAATAAAACTTATTTCATATTTCGAGTGTGCATGCTATGGGGGGTCCTGCGATAAGAGTGTTCGCAATATTCGTATATGTTAGTTGAACACCTAAAATATATGTAAATCGCTTTGTATATTTCTGGTGGTAACTTTTCAATATAGTCTATATTATAACACCATAGCTGCTCTGGGAGTTTAGCTTTGGGCAAAAAAAGTTACAAATCATGCATAGCAAAACTCCGCTGCTGAAAATTGTTAAGAAGAAACATGTATTTGACGATGACAATAATAGTATATTATATATAGAGGAATATAAAATCAACTTTTTAAGTTAGACCTTGATATACACTTGAAATGTACTTCAAACAAAGTCTCATTACTATGGCTACCAATATCCTTCGTCATGCCACTTCATTTCTAACTTTACATTTAATTTAAAAACGTGCAGCTTGCATGCATGGACCCGCTGGCAAACATTTTTACAACATTATTTTTTATGTTCTGGATCATGACCTTTTATGGATAAAATAATTTTGCATGAAATTAAACTGACTAGTATGATACAGGAAATTCACCGTCATTTACAAAATCCCATATCAAGGTGCATGTCTCGACATTTTTTGGAAACTGTTAACAACATGTAAGACTGAATATGGCATGCAGAATTCATTTGAGATTATATGGACGTTCTTGCCAGGGACTTCCCCGTGTCAATTCAGTTCACAATGAAATATGTGCCTTTGTAAAAAAAATGACGGATAAATATTCGTTATGGTCGAGGGCGAGGCATAAGTTTGCTCACACTCACTTGAAGAAGATTGAAGTGAGGTTTTCTTGTAAATAGAATATCTATTATAGTATAGAGAAATAAAATAGTTATACGATACATAGTGTGAAATATATGCATGGGTGAAGATCGTTTGTGAGAAAACCGAGCACGAGGATGAAACTGACATGAAAATTCACTTTCGTCGGTGCGCGTGATCATGACCTCTTCCAACGACTTCGCTGCAAATACAAGGATGTTGATATGTCAATAGAGTTTATAGTTGCACAAACGTTAGATTCTCTCTTCAATTTTCTGTTATTGTAAAAGTCTGACTGTTTGCAATGGATAATGCCATACTAGGTGCTCAAAAAAGGCCTACATTCTTTCAAATACTGCTTATGATCCTTTTATAATCGCAACGATTCACTCACTCACGAAAGAATAAAAAAGTCAACATGTCCTAGATGAGTGGTGGGCTGAAAAATATCTGGTTTTATGACCGCAAACAATCGATATTCGCATATTATAGGACCATATGATAATTGTGACGTAAACAATCGCATTTTAGTATATACTCTGTTGGTTTTTGCTCCAGATGTGCTTCTTCTCCTTTTATGGACGTAGAATGTTATGGTGTTAATATCATTATTTAAAGCAATGATTTCTTGTGAACATTCCTATTTGACAATGGCCTTTCTCAATGTTGTGTCTCTGTTGGTAGTGTTTTCCCTATTTTTTGTAATTCAGACTCAGGCAGTTCCTTCCAATGGAGAAAATGTGACAACTGATGGTAATATAACGCATCTATCCAGGAACGATAACCAGGAAAGTAACAACTATACAATCTCTCCTACAACGGTTATAATTACTACAACGAAAGCTCATACTGACCCCAATACCACATCTCGTAATCAACATAAACTCGACAGAAGGAAAAGTGACTACGGCGCAACTTACAATACAATTTTGAAAACGTTAGCACTGGAACATGGAATGAAGTTGGAAAATCTGGATGCTGTATTGCAGAAATTGGGAGTGAAAGATTGTTCAAGGCATTCTCGGCACGATCATAAGGTAAACGCAATATCAAAAACAAAACAGAATTTCAAGTCGCTAAATAATTGCTTTCTTGCGTTCATCTTTTTTGTACAGTACCACTATTAATGCTGCAGTTATGCCATTTTTCGTTTGATCACGCTGGGTTTTTAAAATGTATGTTATAGGAAATTTTCGCTTTACTTCCAAAAAATCTTGTTATATACTAGCGCGGTCGTTATTCTGGGCGTTATTCTTTTGTTTTTTTCCCAATGATTTGTGGTATAGAATGAATTCAGAGTTTAGACAATCTGTAGGATTGTACAGAAAAGAAGCGAATAGGATTTCATGAATTTGACCTAACCCACGCACTGCATGACACACTAGCTCTATTACTGAAAGCACTCCTGTATAATAATGGACAAGACCGAGCGGTCTAAGCCTATATTCTGCTATAGCCAATAACGAAATATAAATCAGTTACAATTTGGTCGGCATTCATTTTTGTGCTCCGTTCATATATAATACTTCTTGTTGTGATGTTTAAACTAATTGGTTTCAAATCATTTTTTCATTCAGACCATGCGCGGAAAGTACCTACAAATGGCTAGTTTTATTTCTTGTCATTCACTTGCACGTGAATCACTTTATCTTAACCTTTATAATTATCAGTCTATATTGTTAAAATGAATTCATGTCTATACGCTTGATTCATGCTTACAAACAAGCGATTGCCGGCAGTTGCATTGACTGCTTTCAATGTTGTTTGAAATAGCCGTCTTAGCAAGAAGAATTTAATGGAAACCTTGTGGCATACGTTCATTCACCATTGCATGTAGTTATATCATGCATGGATAATAAAATCACGTCTTTTAACTATCCACGGTTATATGTAGCTATGTTTTTTTGTGACTGTGTCACATTTGTTATAGTATATTGAATGGCGGGATGAATGCCTCGTATGGCCCTTCGAGTCTCCTAGTCACCTTCGCCTTTCTTACGTCGTTTAGAAAAGGTTCGATAAATCATCGAAATCAAAATCAAAGTGCATGATTATTTGCGGGACCCATGCAGTAAGGCAGTGTTAGAATGTTTAGCTTATCCATTCAAATAGTCTGCATGCAGGGGCAGTGGCTGTATAAATTAAACTATCTCCATTGTAAAACTCCGTGATAAAACTCTGATTTTGAGTCAAATCTCACGATTCTGATTTGTCAATCTTGTCACTGACTATAGTGAAAGATTAACTGCACCTTTTTATACAATCGGTTCCAGAACTGTTTTCTAGAAGTTATGTTACGAATCTAAAAAGTGTAGATTAACTACAATGTCAATGTCTCGTGCATGCCAAACAGTTGAAGTTCAAACAAAAAACATTCCAAGTACTGCTTGTGTTCTTAACCTACAATAGACATGCTCACCCTCAATTATTGAATATATAGTTCGCAAAATGCTATCCACTTGTGCAATATCCATAATATAAATTCCTTATTGGAGGTATTGTGCAATCCCACATGTCGGAGCAATATTCGCTAATCGTATGATGGAGGTTGTTTAGCAACTCGGGTACTAGGTATGTGATAATAGGAATCCTTCAGGACGCCGTGGATTGTTATGAGTCAGGTGACCATGGTAAAAAGAAGACTAAACTAGCAATTACACTCAGTCTGCATGTCATGATATCAGCTCATGATGGTACAACCGTAATCGATCTCAAGTCGTTTTAAACTTGCATGTGTTCAAACTCCAACTTTCATTCTATGAGTGCAAACTCTGGTTCAAACGTTTTCCCACCGTTCTGTTCTAATGCTTAATGCCATATTGCAATTTTTTAATTCGCTGATTTTTGTTGCGTTGAGTCTTCATCGCGCATGCATTTAATTAACTCTTTTAAAAATTTGAAACGGCAAACATTTTAAATTGTTCTCCTGATGCAAAACAGTCCATAGAATAAAATGATATAGAATTGACTTTTCAGTGCACTTTTTAAATGATGTACTTGTCCATTATATAGCAGCAATACAAAATTTAGAAAGATTTAAACCGCTTTAGAAAGATTTATTTATCTATCTATATTTTGTTTTTAGTGTATCACAGTCGAATCCTTACGCGAAATTTACAATATAAAACGAAACACTACAATCAACGAACATGAATTCGCCGAGATGTCGACAATGTTACTCTACTCCATACTCTCGACAAGAACTGACATTCCAAGAATACTGACGAAGAAAGTTGATCTGTATGAAGAATTGCAGAATATTTATTCCAAGAATGGAATATGTGAACAAATTTTGGATCAGATTTTAAAAGATCTGAATCAGTCAGTTGGAAATGAACTGGATAAACAACAGGTAGGATGGTAAACGTCGCTGTCATATTATTATACTATTTTAGGCTAAAATTATTGCTGAAATTTGCGATTACCTCTTTGCGAAAGATACGACCAAAAACTAGTAAAAATCTAAATATTCTCAGGCTATGTGCACACGAGCGTCGTTTTCAAGCGTTTTCAAAATCGTTTTTGTCCATTTTATTGTTTTGACGCTCTGTCCACACGTTCCAAGGAAAAATATGCTTTATCTTATAAGTTAGCTTCAACTTCTATTGTAAATTGACGGTGTTTCAAACCGTTTTGGCATGAAAACGAAAATGAAAACGCTCGAAAACGTTACCGTGTGCACATATTCTCAGCCTTGCCCGATATGCCTGGTATTCAGATGCCTGGCTTTCCTCAATAACAGGTTTAATTGGTCCGGCCGAATTTTTCGCACATGACTCCCGCTGTACTCCCGCTACGTTCGCCTATCATAAAGCAACTACCAAATATATACAACATATCAAATTGCTCACATTGTATAAAAAGAAATAGAACCTGAATTCATACGAAAAATTGTAAGCGTACCTTTAAACAAAAGAAATATACTTCATGCGACATGCAGTATTCGAAATCCGGTTATTTATATCTGAAATGAATCTTATGCCTTAAAAAGGTTTTAGTTGTGAGGTGTCATCAACAGGACCTTTTCCTTTTGCAATTTTTTTAGTGTTTCTCTGCAAACGATCTCTTACAAGAACTCAACATCTCCGGCGAAGCAGACATTGGTAAAGCAATGATTCCTGAGTTGAGCATGATTATCATCTCAAAACTTCTCCAACGACAATGTATTGAAGTGCGATATCAAAATCCCCTCCCTTGCTCTTCATACTTTGTAAACCACTTATTTGAAGAGTACGCAAAAAATGACATTATTAACAAGGAAAACGTGCAAAAATTGATGAAAAATCTTAAAATTGGAAAACACGAGGAAAATAGCGACAAAGTTAGCACAACAATGAAAGCACCAGAGGATAAATTAGCTCGTAGAAAAAGGCAGATTGTTGAAAGTTCTCCTCATCGGTCTCGTCTACCAAGGTTGGCATCTCTACCTGATGCGGGCAGCACAGATACTGCAATGGATACAAATATTTATGAGAAGGTATGCAGTATATATGTATATTATCTAATGGATGTGAAAACTATAAGAGTTTCTTTTTACCATTTTCATGATCCTTGCAATTCTGAAACCACAATGATCAACAAAATTTGGTATTTGGATGATATTAGGAGTGGGAAAAAGTAGTTGAGTAACCACTTAAATACCGAGTGTGAGATTGAAAGACATGGGCCAATCACCACACGCTATTTCACTATACAGGCCTGCATACCTAACCTGACATTATAACAGATCCATGTAAACCAGCTTCGTGCCCCACTAAGTATGTTTTGCTTTAACTATTTCAGTGCTATTCTGCAGAGGAGTTGTTTTCGATCTATCATGTAGAAGAAAATGATGGATTTAAGAGGGAAGGTTTTGAGAGTTTATCTGTAGCTCTTCTTGATCAAATAGAAAGCGGCGTTTGTGATTCTGATACTGATGATGAAGATCTTGATGAAAAGGAGGATAGCAGGAAGAAACCAGATGATATGTTAGGTATAAAATATTGTTTCGATCGAATTGCTTTTCCAGAAGATGTTGATCAATCACAGCCGTAGTTTAATTGCGCACTCACAGAGTCGTAAATAGTTCATGGTACATACACCATCCCCATTAGCACCACATATCTCTTTGAATGACCGTTAACTGCATGTTTTATTTAATTCTTCTATCCCCGTTGTCTTAATCAACATCCAAAAAACCCATGGCATTAAAATTACAGCCAACGTTTGCTGAGCTGAAACTGACTGACATAAGTGGTTCTACTGCATGATAATTACATCACAGTGGTGCTAACCATATAGACGTACGTACTAGCCTTGAACTGTTTGGGAGGGAGGCAGGCGAATGATTTGAGAAAAAAGTACGAGACGTGACTTACGAGTACAATTGCAAATATTCAATTTATCACAAAATCTATTTAAGCAAAAATTGCCCAAATTTTGGTAAAATTCGATAAAAATTCCCGCAACGTTCGCATCAAATGTAGTAAATATATACAACTACCTAAAATAGACAAAAACATGCACTTTCTGAAATTTCGACATAAGGGTTTTCATCAGGAGAGTCTGGAGAGATAGCACGTCGGAGGCCCTTAGGCCGAAACGTCGAGAAGTATTTTTGTCTATTTTAGGAAGTTGTTTTACCACATTTGATTCGAAGTCGTTTGAAGACGTTGCCACGCCGCTCAGTCTCTGGTTATATTGCCATATTTGCACCCATATTGAAGCAGTTAAAATAGAAGCTTCCGTTTCGTTCCAAAGACGAGATAGAAGTTTATTCTTGATATTTTTAAAAGCGCAATATCAGTTGCAAGTTACACTGACAGATGAAATCGCTAAACATCATAATATATATGAACTATAGTTAAAGCTAACATGCATGGATTTTAATTCAAATTTTGTGAATATTAATTTTAGTGTGGGGTTTTGGTCTAACAGCCGTCTCTGCAGTCAGTCTTATATCACTTTTCATGATTATTCCATTGTTGAGAACAACATTCTACAGAAAGTCTCTGGTGTTTTTGATTGCTCTGGCTATTGGGACCTTGGTTGGGGATTCAATGTTTCATCTCTTGCCTCGGGTACGTTTGTTCGTAAAAATATGTCGTCAAGTAGTGCAAATTTGATTATATGTCCAATTTATATTCAATTAGTACGTACCCAATATGAAGACATGTTCTTTAAGGTTTTCTTTAATGTTTCTGTTGTCGACCTTATCCCGCGCAGTGAGTTTTCTTTCTCTTAAACAAGCCAAATCTCTCACGCCAAAAAGATAAAGCTTAAATAAACTTAACTCGATGTCGTGTTCACAACAAATATCCTAATTGTTTATTAATGAAGTTGTTTAGGGGCTTAATAAACAACGCTTCCAGTTTTCAATAGATTATTGTAATTCATTGTTTTTACCAACCAACGAATTAGGCCCAGGTTAAGCGTTGCATTTTAGTCGCGTCGAATGCAATTCAAACAATAGATAATGAGATGGTAATGAGCTTAATGAGCTTTATCATCTCATTTTATTATGTTTTAATTGCATTCGACGCGACCAAAACGCGACGTATAACCTAGGCCCAAGAAATTTTCTCATGTCGGCATGTTGTACCCATACTATACCCAATATAGAAAGTCCGCATGGAAAACGAAAATTATTGAAATCACCTGTTGTTAAAATTTTAACACTCTAGAACACTAGGCCAGGTTAAACGTCGCATTTTCGCGCCGAATGCAATTTAAACAAAACATAATGAGATGAGAATAAGTGAACAAGTCGCTTTTTCACTGAAAATTGAATTGTAATATAGCTTAATAATGTCACAATATTATCATCTTTGTTTTAGGCAACTGGTTTCAGCTATGCAGAAAAGGATAAGGATTATTACTGGAGGTTTTTTTCCATGCTTGGTGGAATTTATGGATTCTTTTTATTTGAGACTACCGCTCATCTTCTTCTTAGACAAACGCATACCGTCGAGGTAATGGTTTTACACAAACCATAAAATCGTCTTGTTTAACCCCCCCAAACACCCCCTCACCCCCTCTTCGTCCTATACCCATTTTAAGCAGCAAAAAACTGAAACTACTTCTGAAAAATCTATTTCGTAAAGATTACACCAAAGAACAAGAAGTACATTGAGAAAAATACCGTGATTCCTAAAACAGACGACAAGAACCAAAACAAGGTGGATCTATCATCAATAGTTGTGGCTAATAAGGTGAGAATCCCGACCATGTTAAATGTTCGACTATGTTAAAAATAAAGAAATAACAAGTTTACTTTGCTATATCACACCATGTTGTCATCATCATGTTGTTCATCATCACCTCTCTCTTTTGTTGTTGACAAAAAGTGCGTGTCACAATAGTAGCTACAGTAAATCACCAGCGTATATGCATCTGCATTCGAGTATCTTCTGTGTGTGTCAGTCTGGATCAAAAACACAAACGTTTTAAAACTTTTCTTCCCTCACACCGTAATGTCTTGTTTTTCCAAAAGAAGATCAGGCAATTAAATGTTGCGTTACTTGTGACCAGACTTGTTTCCCAGAAATAAAGAGCCATTTTTACCTCCTGACTGCAACTTGAGAACGATGTTAAAGATATTCCAGTCATGATAATCGTCAGAAAAGAACATACCAAAAACGAACCAACTGCGAGGATGCACGCTGATGTATTTTTTACCTGTGTTAAGAACCTTTTTGCATTTTTAGACCCGCCAGCTGGAACTACTACATTTCGTTGTTTTGTTTTCGCGATTTTTAACAACTTGTAGTTCAAAACCAACATTAGCACCGTAACAAATAATAATGAGACAATTGTTAAAACAGAGTCGTATGTCTCACTCTGTTCGTAATATCCCAAAATTATTAGAATGACAAAACCGAACTGAGTTAATAAAAGAGCAGTTAATATTCTTTGCTTCGTCACTGCTCTCGCGTGAAAAAATGGAAACGTTAAAGCGAGGTAACGTTCAACATTCATCCCCAATAATGCAATGAATGAATTTGAATATAGAAATAATCGAATATAAGGCGTGAGTTGCTTAATAAGATACTGGTTAAAATCTTTCCTCAACCATCCTAGAGAATGAAGTATGAGTATTGGATGATTAAAACCAGACACAGCGAGATCATAACAGGATAGAACAAAAACCAAAAAGTAACACGTTTTCTTTCGAAGTAATGCCGACGACAAAAAGCTGATTATAACCATAGAATTGAGAAATATTCCACTTAACGTGAATATGGCGTTGAAAATACATAGGAAAATCACGTTGGTTAAGATATACTGATCCATCCTGCATATAAAAGATAAACTGAATGTTAAAAAAATATTGAATTGTGCGACATATTATCAAAACATGCACACAACATGCTGTACTCCGCCGTTCCTTGTGAAAATATATTTGTGTATATATTTTACAGCAAATATCTGAAACAAAAGTACACACACCTGCCATAAATCAACTTAAGCTAAGCATTAATTTATATGAAAAAGGGCTTCAATTGGTGCGGTGAGCAAGAATACGGGTTTACCCGTTATTAGATATTTTATGTTAATTTTCAATTTGGAGAGTCTAACGCCTGTATTCTAAAAGCTCACTCACACTCAAACTTATTGAGTAGGAGATCTTAATCTTCTCATAAAGTTTCAATAGCGGTATTTCCTGCCGAGTAAGGGCTTGATTTTCAGTGATTTACGTTGTATCTTTCATCTATTCAGAAAAAACTTTCTCATTCATCAGCATTAACGAAATTTATATGTCACACTCAATGAGTATGAGTGTGAGTGAGCTTTTTGAATACAGGCGTAAGTGTCAAAACAAGGGGTGACAAGACGCCACTGCCTTTATTCAATTTTATTTATTCCTTCCTTGGTAATTCACTTTATTTATTCAATAAACACGATCCGGTTTGCATTTCCATCCTGGCGCGTCTACGCCATTAGAAACTCTCAAAAATTATAGAAATTAGAAATGATTATTATATTATTATATCATTCATAATCACAATACATTTGAATCATTAATTATATCATTCATAATCATAATTCATTTATATCATTAATAATACCATTCATAAGGCTTTATAAACGTTATGATTTATGAATTAGATGACTGAGAAAGAAGCAGAACCGAAATTCTCAAATGGCAATCAATTTGACATGGAGGAAAACTTCGATGACGAGAAGCATATTGCACCCATGGCTTGGACAGTTATCATCGGAGATACATTGCATAATATTGCAGATGGCATTGCTATTGGTGTTGCATTCAGTGATAGTATTGTTACTGGAGTTGGCACTTCAATTGCTGTTTTATGCCATGAAGTTCCTCATGAACTGGGTTAGTGCGTTCACGGTATATTTGCCTGTATTCAAGGTGATCGCGAGGAAGAGTTGATATCGCCATTCTGGGGTCGTAGCTATAGAATTAGTTAAGAAATTATTCAACCCGCCTGTAAAAATTCTTTAGCGCTTCTATCGATCTGTCAGTAAAATGTTATCACATACTATATGATGCAACCTCGAACCCATCCGGGCTTTTTTTTTGCATATGATATAACTTATTCAAATACCTTTTGAAATACGAAGTTCCTTTTTTAAAATATTAATTACGCAAATCTTCTATTTCTATTTCAGGTGATTTTGTTGTGTTGCTGTCTGCTGGAATGAGTGTACGTCAGGCTGTTATTGCAAACTTTGTCTCTTCATGTTTCTGTTTTATGGGACTGGTATTTGGTAAGTTGATTGGACAAATTGAAGATGTCAATTTGTGGATTCTTGGTGTCACTGGAGGATTCTTCCTTTATATTGCACTAACAAACAAGGTCAGTAAAAGTAACTATTTGTGGAATTTGGTATGCATATATATACAGTATCATTTTTCATGGTAATTTTGTATCAGTGTACTGAATGAATAACTATGTTGGAGTGCTATAGACAATAGAGTGCTTTCGCAAATATTGAAATTTCTTTCAAAGATTCAATCTTTATATCCCACTCCCCGCGTAGTTTGAGCTGACTTTTGCAAATTAGTGTGATCCAAAGCCGGTTTGCCACTACAGCCGCCTGTATCGTAGCGAGGTGTAGCATAATATATATTATTGTTTAATTTTCTAATGAACTACTATCTATATGAATACAAAAAGTATAGCTTGGAAATGTATTATGGTTTTAGTTGCCAGAACTGATGCACGTCACCGAGCAAAGTGACCAATCCAAGATCACGTTATTCCTTTTACAAAACATCGGTGTTATCGTTGGCTTTGTTGGGATGTTCTTTTTGGCATATTACAAGAAAGACATCAATATTTAGCAGTATTCGCTCTAAAGTAATTATGTAAAATTGCTTTCCTCATCAGGGGAGCTCGAATTGCAGAATCATAGTATAAAGCATATTGTTGCCTGTTAACTCAGATTAGTTGCTAATCTTCTTTACGACTTTATCGGACCTTGTCGAGATGTTTGCTCAATTCTGTACGTGCGTGAGAGATCAGTATTGCGCCGAGGAGAGGCTGCTACACCCTGCCCCTGATACGTCCAAATAGCGTGTGGAGAAAATCAACCAATATTCTATAAATATATATCAATTGTAATTGCTTCTTGTGCGTAATATATTGTTCTGATGTCAACAATCTCAAATATTCTATGTCTAAATCATTTATTCTACTTAATGCATTAATATACGGTACGCACGAAGATTCGGCGAGAGGTGCAGACACCGCTTTTAATCGACGGTTGCTTTAAAAAAATTTTGTAGTTCACGGATTAATAACAGTCTTTGAGCACCTTTAACGATATTTGTGGCTTAAATTGATTGCTCACCAATTTCTACATTCTATTTTCCATATTTGATAAGAACCAAACAAACAAGATAAACACAATATTCCACCAAAGAAAATTCACGAGACCTATCGGCATCTAGGTCCGTCCCTGGTTCCCCTGAACAAAAATTATTTGCAGATCGGTTTCTATCATCCGCCATTTTTCACTGAACCCCTTGATAAGATTCAAACATCCGTTACGATCAAAAACACAAACGTTTTAAAACTTTTCTTCCCTCACAGCGTAATTGTTTGTTTTTCCAAAAGAAAACCAGGCAATTAAATGTTGCATTACTGGTGACCAGACTTGTTTCCCAGAAATAAAGAGCCATTTTTACCTCCTGGCTGAATCTTGAGAACGATATTAAAGATATTCCAGTCACGATAATCGTTAGAAAAGAACATAAGAGAAGAGAACCAACTGCGAGGATGCACGCTGATGTATTTTTTACTTGCGTTAAGAACCTTTTTGCATTTTTAGACCCGCCAGCTGGAACTACTACATTTCGTTGTTTTGTTTTCGCGATTTTCAACAACTTGTAGTTCAAAACCAACATTAGCACCGTAACAAATAATAATGAAGCAATTGTTAAAACAGAGTCGTACGTCTCACTCTGTTCGTAATATCCCAAAATTATTAGAATAACAAAACCGAACTGAGTTGATAAAAGAGCAGTTAATAGTCTTTGCTTCGTCACTGCTCTCGCGTGAAAAAATGGAAATGTTAAAGCGAGGTAACGTTCAACATTCATCCCCAATAATGCAATGAATGAATTTGAATATAAAAATAAGGCAACGTAACGCATGAATTGATCATTGTGCTGGTTAAAAACTTTCCTCAACCATCCTAGTGAATGAAATATGAGTATTGGATGATTAAAACCAGACACGGCGAGATCATAAGGATAGAACAAAAACCAAAAAGTAACACGTTTTCTTTCGAAGTAGTGACGACGACAAAAAGCTGATTATAACCATAGAATTGAGAAATATTCCACTCAACGTGAATATGGCGTTGAAAATACACAGGAAAACCACGTTGGTTAAGATATACTGATCCATCAGTGCGTATAGAAAAAACATGTGTTTGCAGTTTAATATAGATATTTTTTAGCCCACACTGTATTATGCCGTTCTTGATGAAAATGTATTGGATATGTATCTTCATTAAAAATTTTAAAGAGAAAAGTATACACACCTGTCCTAATTTAACTTAGTCGGGTTTATATTTATATAAAGATAAGGGTTTAAATTGGTCTCGAGAGCAAAAACACAGGTCAGCCCGTTTATATTTCATTCACATGTTGCTCTTTATGTTGAAGTAAGGTAAAGTAGCAACCCCAGTATTCGATTTTCTGTCTAGATTCTTTTGTCGTGACAGTCTTTTAACCCTAACCCTACTAAGGGATCTTTAAATTATGATAGACAAATAATACGAAAATTCGTTTAAACAAGGCAAAGGGCGTCGATATTAATCTAAGAGTCCCGCCGGATTTGAGAAGATCGTCCGCGGTCCTTTACCATACGACTGAATACATATTTCTTACTTCGTATTTTGAATTCTTTGTCGAAATCGGTATAAAATATTTACTTTAAGTTGATTAAAGGCAGGAGTGTTGATTCCATGTCAGTGGGTATATGATTATTGTCTTGCTTCAGACTTTTGTTAGTTTTGATCCACAGTTCAATTTCCTCTGGCCAACCACTACTTAAAAGAATTGTTTTAACTGGCTCAAACGTTTTTGCACATGCAACAAGGTTTTGCACTGATAGAAACCAGAGTTCTGAGATATCATGCCACGATATTTGACCATTCTCTTCTCCTGTTACAGATACATGGACTTGCTTAAGAAACTTGATGCAATTTGAAATAAAATTCTTCTGAATAACGGTTAACTGTGAATTATTCTGCATGACTCTGTGCCTGAAAAGTATTAGGCCAAGAAGGATGAAATGGGCAGTTAAGGTGAAACAGTTCAAGTTGACTATTTTTGGGACTGCAATCATAATACACTCTAGAGTTTGTCCAAACATGCTGTTTGTTTTTATCAGGTCAACCTCTAATACTGAGATATTTAAAAGGACATTGCACAGGGTAATCAGATTGGAAGGATCATGGTCACTGTTCTCAGCTTGCTGTGTTTGCCAAAGTTGTTGAAATAGGTCTGCCAGTAGGACATGGCAACCTTCTGTAATGAGGATCCCACAAAATGTTTCATCTGCTGAGAGGTGACATAATGGTGGGAGCAGGTGTAAGAGGATTTCATTTTGCATCCTTCCTTTTGTGGGAATGTCATCCTCACCTGGTTAAGACAATCAGAAAAATAGCATAAATGTTAGTTATTAATCATTTTATAGGGTGTTAAAGGAGTTGGTTGGATATTATTCACTAGAGTGACTGCAAAGCATATAAAAAGACCATGTTTTACATATTTTAGTTGAATAAAAAATAGAGAAATTTTAGTTTTACTTTACCAAAATAATTCAGGCCATCTGACAATGAGGTGAGGAAGGTAACCTGATCCTTACCTGTATTATCTTGACCTAATCTTGCCCATTCTATTAGGATTGGTAATACTTTTGATATTTTATCTGCCAATGCATTTGTCTCCTCAGACAACCAGACACACAGCACGCGGACCGTTGCTATGATAATAGGTTTTTTATAACACTGAGTTGGTTCATCTTGAGATGCAATCTGAGTAAGAAAATGAATAACGCGGTCAAATGTCTCAGTGAGCAACAAGTGTATTTTCATGATGACTTCATTGCTAAATGACCAATCATGTTCCTCGTCGCAAATCAAGAATTCAATGGTTTTTTCCAAAATGACATAGCAAGAAACAATGAAATCAGATCTTAAATCAATTTCACCATTATCAAGAATAAGCCATAATTCAACTTCAATAATGCTTAATATTAGCAGCAAGAATTTTGTATTCTTCATGTCAAGCACCATATTCTCGTTAGTGCTAATGACTGTCCACTCTAATCCAAGTAATTCAATCATTGCTTTTGTGATCTGTATTGCAATGTACTTGTGTGTAGCAATACATCTTGATTGGAGAATATCATTGAGACCATGTTGTATTTCGTCCGTTAATTTGGATGTAAATATTTCACTGTTTTTTGCATCAAGTCGAGCTTCACATAAGCTTGTCAGTAGGGCCAACAGTTTGTCGCAGGCTGAAAACTTAACAAGATCTTGGTTTGTTGCAAACTGGCTGGATGTTAATGTCAATATTGCTAAAAGATCTGGATGACTTGCTTGCCAGGAACATTTTGGCAAGTGCACGAGAATCCCCCGTGAAATTTCAAACAAGTTATGCACCTCTGGGTTTTGAATAATTGCCTTGCAAATGAGAGGAATGCAGTTAGATTTCAAAAGGTAATTACAGCCCTCAGCCTTCCGAGAAAACACCAGAAGTATTGCAATGCTATCGTCTAACATTTGAGTCGTTTCATGGACGGCTCGATCCATAGCAAGTACTTCAGCAACTATGTTTAAATTAGCGACCAGCAAGGGATGTGACAGTATATCGTAATCTGTGAAACTGCTGAGAATATTCAAGGCCAACGATTTATACATAAATTCAGGGCAACCGTCTGGCACATTTGTGCTTTTCAACAGACGAACAAGAAATTGGACATCGACTGCCTGAAATAGTTCATTTGCGTCCACAGCGAGAGCTTGATTTGTCTTCATCAGATGAGTAAAGAGCAATAAAGCAGCCATCTTTTCGTTGTCTGTAGACGCATGTTGTAAGGCATGGAGACAGTTCTTTAATTGTTCTTTTGCAGTTTTTATTTTCTCTTCTTGGCTAGAATTTGACATCTTAAGAAAACTTACAACTAATCTTGCTGAGTTCTGCCTTTTCGTTATTCTGAGTTCTCAATCAAAAGTACAAAACCAACCAAATGATTTCAAAAATCAAAATGATGCAAATCTGACTATTTTTAATCACATGCAACACTCGTTTCTGCACGTGCACATGTCGCATGTGAGGCAGCTTACTATTCTATCTCGGTAATTCCATTTTTTGCTTTAAAATTGATTGTTTATCAATTTCGACATTATATACAAACTTGTTACATTATTAGTATATACACAGTAAAAAAATACTGTATGGACAGCATATTTTACATAGATTAATAACTTACATTATATATAAATAGAGAATTAAGTAATAAATACTGTATATCTTCACTCAATGAGTCAAATCATCAAATCCACAAATGAGGCGAATCGGTCAAGTTCATCGGCTTCAACGTTCGTTAGTTCATCTTTCAGACGATGCAGTTCAATCATACCATCTTCATAACTCAAGACCTACAAGAGGAGATTTTGATAAATCAAAGCTTTGTGGATGCAATAACACGTTCATTCGAGTAACCGTTTGGAAAACAAAGCCAACACAAATTCATTCGTTGACCGTTTTTATACAGATCTAACCAACACCCTCCAAGTTTCGAAAACACCTTAGTTCCTGGTATACGTCTCCATGCTCGAATATTACTTTGTAAAATTGACCAATTGCCTAATTTTAGCATCAAAGGAAGGACAACAGGTTCTTAGAAACTCTATACATATATTAAACATCAATACATTTTCATTCTCATTAAAAATCATTCTGACTTTATTTTCCGTTTTGTGGGCAGTTAAACTCCTAGTCTCGTTTGACAAGGAAGTAGGTTTATTTGCCCATGCAATTACTAACCAGTTCAGATTTCCTCCCAGGAAGACCAATACCAAGAGATTCATAGTCATTTGACAACGAGAAGAAAAGCAACCTTACAAAAGCAGGTAAAAGAAAGGATTAGTTCGACTGTTTTCACTTTGCATAATTCAAAAAGTCTAAGAAAGGCATAAGGTTTATGGTCACATTGTATGGTGTCTTTACAACTGGATGGAGATTTCGAAACTGAAA
The DNA here is from genome assembly GCF_004324835.1 of Dendronephthya gigantea. Classification (NCBI taxonomy): domain Eukaryota; kingdom Metazoa; phylum Cnidaria; class Anthozoa; order Malacalcyonacea; family Nephtheidae; genus Dendronephthya; species Dendronephthya gigantea. The sequence continues at coordinate 1,730,200 of NW_021163010.1, read as the reverse complement.
CAGCGGATCGAAAAATAAAATTTTAGTGTAAGAAAAGTTTAATGTCACAGCTGATACGACAAGACTTACTTCCCACGCTTAAACGATTCAAATTCTACGGGATGTCCATCTTTCTGTAACAAATTCCTGCAAAACAAAGTCGTGTTTTTAACGGTTCTGAGTAGCATTATAAAGATTTATTGTACCTAATATAATGTACAATGCCGGCTTACCAAATGTACAAGTTCGACTTGGCATCAAGAACAAAGAATAGAGATGGGCGACTTCTCGACCACATGATCTGCACGATTGCTTGGCCTTGTGTTGTCTCAGACCAACTCCGGATGGCATGCTCTATACAACGGGAATTTACTCATTGTGCGGACAAGAGAAACTTTCGAGAGAAATTAGGGATTTTACGAATTCACCAGGTTCAGAGTATTTCTGCTGTATCTGTACCTAAACCTGAATCTACTAATTATGACAAATCGACTAATCCAGATTACAAGAACTGAAAACGAACCTTTTCGAAGGTCATGTAAACGCAATGTTCCATCTGTGCAGCCAACCTGGAATGCGTTATAAACAGTTAAAAGAAATAGGTAAAGAATCTTTAACTCTTGTTTTTCGTTATAGAAGTGAAGTTGCATGATATAGGAACCGGAAGACGAGTGGTAAAGAGTTGTTTGTTTGCAAAGGCGTGATCGAGACAGTCTTAAAGCTAAAATTGGGATTGCTACCCAGTTTATCGTTCTTCTGTTGCATTAAAAGAGAGAGATATATAAAACGAAGTAGTTTGATTGCTCGTATCTGAGAAAAAAAAGTAAGAATCAAAGAATTTCCATAATATATCAATAGCTCACCAACATTAATGGAATGTTCCAAGGGGAAACATCTAATGCGGAAATGGTGACAAAAGACTCTACAAAAAAAGTGCAGTTCAATTCGCATTTGATGTACACAAAATATATCATTAGAATACGATAACTATATTGTATTTACCAGTTAAAGGTCGGTAAACTTTTGGATGCGTTTTTCCCCCATAACGGGTGCAATGAACGACCCATCCCTGTTGATAAAGTTAGATTGAATTTTTTTTTAAATGTAAGGCACTGTTAGGTAATATTCAAAATATATATCATAGTATGAATTACTTACTCTATCTGTGCCAACATAAAAATGATTTGGGTCAATTGTTGAAAACTGCATAACGGATGTTTGGACAGAAGAGCCAAAGAATATTTCCCTAAAATAGAATGATGGATGGTAATAGGCGAATAACAACACAATACGTGTATTTAGGCATTCTAATGTTCAATAAGTTCGTAAATAAGAGTATCCAAAACTCCAGACTTAGCTTACACGCTAGCTGTACCATGCATGCACCAACAAACTCAATAGAGATACTATTTTTTAATTATTGCATCCGATATATATAATTATTGTAAAACCTACATATATTATATAATTATTTAAAAAGTGCAACAGCTTTTACCTGTGTGGTGATTCAACTTGAATTGATGTACTTTTGATAAGTTTCACTCTCCCACCAGGAGCCAGTCCTATATAAAGCACTAAATGTTATACTTGGGAAACAGGATATAGCTACAAAAGAATCACACTTGCATGACCACTGCTCTCTTCCTAACCTAGATCGTTTTCAGAACCAGCTTCATCAGGTTTATCAAGTTCAATCACAACCTGCAATGTATAAATATTTTATCCAACTATACATGAGAAACGCATTTAATTAAAGTGGTTTTAGTAAATTGTGTGATCATCACTAATTGCTGCTGTAGTGCTGGGAGTTTCAAACAGCCTAAAGTTAATAAAGTGCCGTGTAAAGTTTTATGAAGAAAATGTCCTACCCAGATATTGACAACACCATTTTCGTCCAGTGACGCAAGCTGAAATGCCATACCCCCAGGTTCGTCTGAAAAAAACCCAGCTTGTCATTTTGTATAAGATATGAATCAGAGTTTGGTCCAATCATTTGCCATTAAAATACGTAATCTGGGCAACAAGAAAAGTGTATTTATAGCTATACATACCTTGGAGAGCTGCAGAACGCGACAAAGCTTGAGCACTACAAAATAAACGGAAATATAAACGTGTGTTTAAAGTTATTATTCTTTACGTATATCAACAAGTTCAATTTTTTTATTATTCGTCAACCTGTCCACAGGATGAGCAATTGGGAGAATTTTCTGGACTTGAGTCAGGTGATTTTCATTGGACAAAACACCAGCTAACAAATAGATAAAGAATATTCAGCAATGATGCTCTAATACGACATCACACGCGCAAGGAACTGGACGATGATGCATGGGATAATGGATGGGACTGACTATTAGTGATGTGACTGATTCTCTACGGAATGGAAATTTCGGAACAGAAACGATAGAAAGACAAACCTGTAGAGAATGTTGGTCTTCGGATAACCCATTGACGGTCTTTATTGTTTATAGTCGAATGAATAGACGAGGATTCACGTAAATCCCAAACTACTACAGAACCATCTTCCTGCGAGCAAGATAATAAATAATCAAGTACATACCTGGATAGAGGCGTTCACAGGTTGAAATTACTAAACTAAGTTTAATCGTTGATAACTATATGTAGTTAGTTCTTACCAAACCAGCAAACACAAGCGATGATTTGACAGGACTGAAACAACACGACTTGGGTGAAGACTCGCAATACAATATTCTAAATAATATTAAATGAACATATAATTCAAGCATTTGCAAGACAACTTGAAACCTCGCTCTTCTTGGCACTAAACTTACTTCTGTGGTTGACTTGGCTCGTTCACATTCCAATAACAAACAACTCCTCTTCCTTGTAAACTACTATCTTTATCCTCACTCGTTTCAACTTCACCACAATCATGAGCTGTTAGCAGTAAATGTGTTTGAACCAAGTTGAATTTCGTATCCAGAACACGTCGACCTAGCAGAAATGAAAAACAACAACAACAACAATCAGCGAAGGGAGTGACATGGAGAATCATCGTCACATGTCCATACAGAGAAACAGACCCACTCACTCACTTAGGTAGTAAACAAACTAGTCAACACAGCTAGTCATTTCCACTACTTACCTTCAAGAAAAGGAAGTTTGTTGGAGAGTTGAATACAACCATCGCTGATATCAAGATCGTTTCGTTCTTTAAACATTAACTCCTTTGTTGCTGAGTTCTTTTCTTCCAACAAAATCAAGCACACCTAGGGAAGAAAATTTAGTCCAAACATTCTTCTGTTTTCGCATGACTATTGCACCTACTGTGCAGACTATGAATAGTATATATAATACCTCTTGCACGTTAGTTAAATGTACTGTATAAAAAGAACTTTGTATGACTCAGGCAGCTACGTAAGGAATACATGCTACAATATTTCAACTATCGTGGTATACATCAAGTGAAAGAGAATGAGATCAGTTATTGAGTGGGTTTTTTTCAGCTTATCCACCTTTCCATTTTCTAATACCTTTTAAATTTGGGTAGGGAGAAGGCACTTTAATGTGTGTTAATAGTTTGGTAAAGTGTAAAAACACTTGAGGTTAACAAGTACTGTACATGCACTACCTGTCCAGCTTGTTGGAGGAAGTTTGTTAGTCTGACACTGTCAACAGAATGAGGCGTGAAGACGCTTTCTGGCAAGTCATCTCCTTCACGACTCTCAGTATCGTCTGCACCAAAATAAAAAGAGACAAACAGGGGTAGAAACAACGTTAAAAGATGCAGGAAAATTCATAGCGATGATCTATATGACAACATTTACCTCCACAACCCTTAAAATCATCCGGAGGATATTGAGTCCATTTTGTGGACATTTCAATTACTTCAGTCTGCATCTCTTTCTCAACAATATCGTCATGACACTGAACGTAAGCCTGGAACGTTACAAAATAATAAACTTAAATAAATGAGTTGCATTCGCAATAAAGTTTCCCTGCGCGAGAAAGAAAGAGGTGTCAATGCAACAAGTTTTGCGAGTTATGTTCCAGCAATCTTTTTCAGATTTGCACTAAAAACAAGATGATGTCAGCCTATTTTTCGTAGGAATTATCACCTTGCATTACACTGAAATTGTATTGTCAAAATATTTTTTTTAATGTTCTTAACTTTGCAAAACTTTTTGAGTGGATTACCACTTGAGAAATATTTCGCCAGCAAACCATTTCTCTGCAAGTGGAAATCCAGCATATATTCTGCATTTCACATAATAGCAATATTAGTTAAATAGTAATGAAATTCTCTCACCTGCTTAGAATCAGACTGACCATAACTTTTTATATACAGTTCGTATTCATTGAGTGGAGGTAGATCGAAAATATCATAGGATGCCACATCAAGTTCGATAAGATTTTGCAATTCCTGCATTAAAAACACTCATAAAGATTGCAGTAAAATAATTGAAATAAATTTCAACACGATACTTGATGGTGATGACTAGCCAGGTGTATCGTAAATTTAAACTGATTACGTTTTGACGACTAACAATTTAAACGAAAAAACGGATCGAATATCTCTTAACCCACACAGCAACAATTCTTAATGTTATTTAAATCCCAAAATTCATCGCGTTCCAGTCTCACCTGAGCTCGTTTTTTTGTTTTTGACGCGACAAACTCGGTAACGTGTTTTTGTTTAGCAGCAAAGAAATTTATCCTTCCGTGTGGCTCAGATTTTAATGACTTAGTTACAGGTTTGCTTGTCTATAAAATAAATTTATACACATTGAGAACATTGACTTTGAGAAGAAGCTATATGAATGGTGATTCTCTTTCTGTTGTTAAATTGTGAGAGGTGAATTCTTAACTATTACATCCTCAGTTAATATAGCTTGTAGGAAACATAAAGTCTCTGCATTTTCTTTAATTCAATGTTATATTTATTTACGTATTACCTCTTCTTCTCTTGATTCTTCAACAGTTTTTTGTTGAAAAGGCGACCTTCTAACGTCGTCATTTTCAGCATTAATTGCTTCGAAGATCTAAAATAATACATAACACGATAAAGAAGAAATTTTTTTGCAAGTTTTTTGCAAGTTTTTTTCGCAAAATTTTCATATGAGTTGACCAACCTCTAACAATTTCCCTCTATCCTAAAAAAAAGAAGAAAAACAATGAAGCTATCATGCTGCCTACTATCCGATATCTCAAGGGATAATTTACTACTAGGAGTACTAATTATTAGGGAGTAGTGGATTCCTAGACATACAGTATATATATAGCTACTAACCTGTTCATATCCATTCTCTTGTTCCTCCATTTCTTCTTCGTCTTCGAAGTCGTCCTCATAATCCTAATATGGAGTGTGCACAAATTTAACGTCAAATGCATCTGGCTTTGAACGACTCTAATATCTTCTACGACAGACCTCGAAATCGTCCTCGTATTCATCATAAACATCTTCATTTGGGATTTCATCGTCGACTTCAACCGTATTGGTGAGTGATTTGCCGTTGCTCTAAATATATAGCAAAAGGCTTATGAGGTGTTCAGATGTGTTTAGTTAGCAAACAAGAGAGAATATCCAGGCAAGTGTTAACATCAAAGAATGCCTAGCACTTATATTTACTAAATTACAAAAAAATGGAGAGCTGGATTGGGTGTGAACGTTGAATCATTTTGTATATTTTTGGACCGATGCGCAAAATAAGTTAAAATCGCACCTCTAACTTTCCTGCAGATTCTTTTTTCCTTAATTCTGAACCCTTTTTATCTTCATTTAACCTTTAAAAATAGTAAAAATAATAAGACATAACATGACTAGTTAAATACACCTCATTACGTTGGAGAAGTGCATGGATTCCTCTATAAAGAATGGTAGAATATAACTTAATTATTGAGATTATTATTTAGCAATAGTTTTACATTGATATTTTTGTATCGAGGGCTATGCTGTCTGAGCGTTGTTTAGCTAAAAGGGTAAAGGAGTCTCAACACCTTCACTCTTTTAGTAAATGGTGGAAGCTCAATTTTGGGCTGTGGGCAATGAATGTTTATTTACATATGTATAGTTCTGTGTTTATTTCCACAAATGAGTATTGAACATTAGTTTAAATAAAAAAACGCCCAACATACCTTTCGTTCTGATCATCCTAAAATTACAACAAAAGTGAACACACATCAGTAACATGGCGAACCTATAAATGTTACTCCCTGTACTACAAACCCTATGAAACTATGAACAGTCCCTGAAATAAGGCGTTACATAATTGGTACAGAAAATTCAAGTGATGACAGTAGAAAAACGATGGCGAGAAATCAATGAAAATCAACGCAAAATATTATCTACCATACCAGGTCGCGTTCTTTCATTTTCTTTCCATCTTCACGTCGTTTTCGTTTATTTTCATCTTCAGATCTTTTATCTTTTCTGTCATCATCATCATCATTACCATTTTTATTCTTCTCTCTTGCTTCTCTTCTCTCTTGTTTCCTTCTCCTTCTTTCTCGCTCATCGTCATCATCTTCATCCACACGTCTATTTCTTTCATTCTTTTTTTCACTCCTGGCATGATCATCTGGTGATTTGTGTCTCTCCTTGCGACGTTCATCTTTGTCCCTTCTTCGATGTTGTTCGTCTGTTTCTCTATCTCTTCGTCTCTTCTCTTTATCGTTGCTTCCTTCCTCTCGATGTTTTTCGCGTCTTCGTTCATCTTTATTTCTTTGTCTTTCTGCTTCATGGTCTTCTTCCGTGTCTTTTCGTCTCTCGTATTTTCTATCATCACGATGTTTCCTGTCACGGTTCGACTCATCAGGATCTTCTCTGTGTCTCCTGCCCTCTTTACCTCTTTCCTCCTTTTCTTGATGCCTTCTTCTGTCATCATCTTTGTTCTCGTCTTCCCTGTTTCTTTCTCTTCTCTTTTTTTCATGATTTGACTCATCAGGATCACCTCTATGTCGTCTACTCTTCTCTTTACTTCTATCTTCTTTTTCTCGTTGCTTTCTCCTATCATCACCTTCATCTTCTTCTTCCCTGTTTCTTTCATCTTCTCTACGTCTTCTGCTCTTTTCTTTATCTCTATGTTTTCTTCTGTCATCATCATGCTCTTCCTCTCCGTTTCTTTCCTTCTGCCTCCTATCCTTTTTCTCACTACTGCCACTTTCTCTCTCCTTGTGTCTCTGTTTTGTTTCTCTATCATGACTTCTTTGACGTTCATCCACATCTAATGTTTCATCTTCTCGATGCCTCTCTGACCTGCGTCGCCTTCGGTCCTGTAACAAAACACATGTTAAAGTGTCTTAATACCATTATAAGAGACAGAAGGCTAAAATAGGGGGTTATTTCATAAAAGAGAGATCTGTTTTTGAGCTGGTTTACACTAATATTAATAACATAATCAATGGTCCCAAAATAAAATAAATTAGCAAACCCTTTCTCTATCTTCTTCATTCCTCTCTGTTGAATGATGGTTCTCTTGTTGATCTCTTGATTCCCTTTGTTTTCTTCCATCCTTCGATCTTCTTGGTTTTTCACCCTAAAATATTAGTAAAGCATGTTGTCATGAGGTGACTTACCTCCAATGCTACACCCAACAAATTACAGTTTAAATAATATGAATGGTATATATGACAATGTTCATTAAATGACCTCTCAGTAGAAACATTTTCATGTAGCTAAAAATTGTATTCATATGATTGTTCAAAAGTGTACATACTAGTGAAAAATTTTACTTATAAATATATTTTATAAATTAGTTAACAACTGATGAACAATTATCTAAACATCAAAATGCTTCAAACAAACCTGTATTGCATTAGTCAAGTCTTTTTCGGTCCATGTGTCTTCTTTACTTTTTCTCTAAAAAGTAATATGCATCACTGTTTATAAAGTAGTATATATATATATATATATTTATATATTATATATCCATTATTTTCTATTTTTGCCAAGAATCCCACTCACAGATTTCAAGGCAATTTGTAAGGACCTGCTCACCCTCTTGTGCACCCATATATGGCACAGCAAGAGTGATGACACACAAGTTCTTGAGAAAAGATATTCAATTTGAACCTCAAATCAATTTGTTAGCATTAGTGGTTAAATACAGTTTTTGAAGTACATTTCTTGTACTTGTATTTAAATAATTTACATATGTAAATAATGGACCTCAGCACTTTTATATAAACCAACCAGTTCTGAAAAGTTCAGTTTTATAAACTGTCACATTTCACACAACTGTCCCGGTCACACAAACTATATACAACTGACTTACTATTCTAATACTGCATTTAATAGTGGATTGTATATAAACTTTAATATATTAAAATAGTCGGTAAGGTCTGTCCAAATTTCAAAGGGTTTATATACGCTGTTTACATGATACATTACCTTTCCTGATGGCATTATTTCAGAGAATATCTCATGTTTTAGGCGACTCTGATGAAAACGTTTATATGGAGATATTTATCATAAATATAACTCAATTTCGTTTTAGTTTTACTTTGCTGTTTTCGCCGCCATAGTGACAGCAAGTCAACCACCCGATTCATAATGTTTTATACGTCATGTTAGGTTACATTAGAGAGGTTATTGCCTATTGGAACCATAGGATTCTAAATATGTTTAGGATATACTTTACAAAATTTATTTTTTCCATTACGAGGTTTCGCTTTGCTTGCGGTTGAAGCAGTCTTTAAAATCTGGTTATGCGTGCCCGACAGGCATCGGTAGAAAAGCCGACTTAAAAAATTGCCTTCAGTTCCTTGGGCTAAAAAACGTTCCCAAATGCGAGCATAGACAATCCAGAAGACAAAATGTCTTCTGGATTGTCTATGATGCGAGATATTCGTCATCGTGAGAATTGAGCTACTAGATGCAAGTCATGCAACTTCACATTCATGGTGCAGAAGTTTGCAACAACCGTAATAGCTAACAGAACCTTTCCAAAACTTTGTTCCTTCCATCCTGGTGAAATCATAAAACATTCTAATCGATCAAAATTCAAAACACTTTCAATAAGACGAATTACTGTATAAAGGTAATACTGTAATAATAATATGTACATGCAAAAATAAATACTAAAAAATATAAACTAAATATAACAAATATAAAATATTATGTGTTATTTTCTTGATCTTCAACGAATTGTTTTAAGATATTGTCGTCCAAAGGAATAAGTAAATATTCAACACCATCGGTTCCCTAGAAGTAAAAAAATACGTGTATCAAAACTGCGTCGATGCAATGTCAGAGGTAATACCGAGATGTCACATCAATACTCACTGTTTACCACTGGGATACCTGCAGAACTGCATGTATATCCTAATACTCGAAATTCATGGATTTGTGGCCGAAACGTCAGATTGTCAAATGTAGGAGAAGCTGTACGTAAGTTTCTATGAATGGGACAAACAGCTAGAATTTTAACTAACCTTTTTTGATCGTATCAATTTATGATCCCGGAATTCTGTCAATTGTGCACTTAATGTTGCATCGCTGTTTACCAAAAAAGCTCCTCTACATTTCGTGTAGCAATCATGGAAAGACATTCCTAGAAAAAAATCAACTATTATGTTGTTTTTTTCCAATAATTAATAAACTGGTCCACCAACCGTATTCGGTAAGGCTTAATAAAGAACTGATTCAAGTGATCTATGTCAATACTGACTTGTGCTTTACTTGCAACAATTTTTAACTTGCAACCCGACATACCAGCATAATTGCTCTCCTTTGAATATTCTAATTGATAATTGGCAATTAGAATGAAGACCTCCTTCGCATTTGGCGTTAAACTTCTAAATACATGAATCAATGAACTGAGAGCCAGCGATCCTGACTGCTGCACTAGTAGAGAATTTTCGTAAGATGTTTCTTCGGTATAGGGTTCAAATGTTGTGACATCGTACCATAGCCAACTAAAACGACCCATTTGAGTTTGATCCCATACTATATAGAAATAAAAGATTGCAATGCCAATGATTATTCAAACGTGAGCTTTACGTCTTACCTACGTGCGTATACAACACGCATTTATATATGGGTTGAAAATAATTTTGTTATGTCCAATTCAAAGTTGCAACAAATGCAGTAAGAGTGATTCCTTTGGAATGCAATTTCACTGCTATATTCTCAACGAAATTCTCTGTTTCAGCAGTTTTATAATTTTGCCCGCTTGAAGGAAAGCGCTCATAGATAAAAGCCCATTCTATCGTCCTAAATATGTCGCTGTATACCTACTCAGAGGTGCATGAATATGATCAATCGACGCGATGAGGTGAATTGAGGAACACTGTGCCAGTGAACTAAGTATGGTTTGGGTCTACATTGTAAAAAAAAGAAAAGCAAAAAACTTATTAACTTCGGGTTTCCCAACAGTAGCACCAGGGAGGAAATTATAATGGTGGTGGGGGGGGGGGAGTTTGTCGAGTCCCTGTTATCTTAAATAACTAAACTTAGGAAATTATCTTTAATCCGCGGAGGTGATGATGATAAAAAACATAAACTTCAAGTCGAAAATGCTATATACTCACACTGTTAGATCTCAACATTGTTCCGTCTATATTATGGATGATTAAATAAATTTTCTCACTGTCGTTTTCATTGTAGTAATCTTTAATAAAGTTACACTGTTCTATAATGCTTTTAAATGTTCCATCATGGTTAATAATATCGTTTGTTATTGTATTAAGAATCTATAAAAAATCAAAAAGTATATTTTACAGTAAAAATTTATTAATTCCTCTTTCTAAGTTCTACAACTTCCAAACATGCAACTTTTTGTGAATATGCATTCTTTTAAAATAATAGGATCCATTAACTACAAATAAATGCGCTGGATAAACTGATAAAAAACTCACATTTTTAACGGTGATGCTTGGAAAAAATCCATTGACTACCAGTTGAACGGACTTTGAGAGCATCGTTGACCGGAAGGAGTCAATAACGGAACGTTTAGATCCAAGTCCATGAAGAAGTAAGTTAAATCCATTTCTAAATATGAATATTTTATAAAATTGCAGGTGTAATCTCAAGTTACACTAACCCTTCAAATCTTCCCAACTTATCAAAACTCCTACGAACCTTAACTGAAAAGCCCACTTGGGAAAATACGTTCTGTACTCCTCGTAAAGTTTACGACGTTCATCTTGATGATCTCCAATTCTTGATTTAAGAACAGCGGATAATGTCTGTAATAATACATATATTCAAAACACTTTAGCCATGGTTTTACATTTGGTTTTACTTCACCTATAGAGAGCGGAATCATTGACAAAGAAGAAGGGGCATGAAACAAGAGAAAAAAATAGAAACGCACTGGTTACCTCTTGATCCATTCGTGGGATAGAAAGACTTGATAGTGTTCTATCTGAGGTAAGACAGTCCTTTTCATCATGTGCAAGAAAATAGTTATCAAGCATGTCTTCCTGTACACAATAAAAACAACATATATTTTTCACACACAATGGAATCAATAAGGTTTTACATACTGTAGGAAAATATAAATTTAGTACTAATTTTACCATGTTATTATTATTCAGTTCCTTCATATTGATGGCCCTAGATAGATAGAAGAGCATATATATATAAAAGCCAAGGCTGCAGGGTGTGGAAATCTATTGGTTGCATGCAGATGGATCTCAGTAAGATGCCACTATGTTGTCAGCTGCTACTTAATTAGTGAAGAGTGGAAAGAAGATATAGTCCAAAAAGCAAAAAAAATAAACAACAAAATTTAATGCTGATTATACTAGAAAATTACCGAAATTTAATTATTCTAATAGAGTTCAATTTTTCAATGAATTCTAAAATTTTCTGTTCATATATCCAATTCACCTTTAGTCAATATGAATTAGCTGTAGAATGTAGCTTGAATCTTTAACATGCAATTAAATATTGCATACAGTGTGTATAACATTGTAAATTTCTTTGTAAGCTCTTCCTAACCTAGCAATGTCTTTTGACATGCTTTTATCCTCATCATCAAGATCATCTGAGCTTGAATATTCAGAGCTTTCTTCACTGGAACCTTCACTTGCTGAATGCAATGAACAATTATTACAGCAATTAGCATATGTAATAAATTGTGAACAACCTAATAAGTATACTACGGAATTTAAACATAAAAAAAATCTGTTTGTAGAAACTACACTAATCAATGAGTGTAATAGAAATACAGTACCTAATTTGTGCTTGTTTCCTTTCCTGACAGGCTGTGGTTCCTTGATATGGCGAGCTTCAGATGCTATCAATGATACAAAAATTACTGGTCTGAGACCATCTCCACTAATTATTATCAAATAATAGTATTGACTCAGAGAAACCAAACTTGAAGGCAGGGATAAAACTTAAACTAGGATTAAAAAAGTCAACATGCATACACTTTAGAAAATTAATTAGAATTAAAATGAATTAATACACTTCATCAATAAAAATATTACAGCACTTTCAATATCATTATTGTGTTTACTCTATAGTATAGCTTATATACAAACCAGCATTTGCTAAGGCTGTCTTCCGTTTAGTGTTTTGAAAGCTGAAGACATCATGGCTTGATATAGGGGTCTGGGTCAGTACCGCTTGATAAATATAAAATAGATATAGGGTGTGAATATAGGATGTATATTCTGACTTAGATGTATATGACTTGAATTTGGTGCCAAAATTGGTGACTTTTGCTGAGGGCAAGGAGGTTGGAGCAGATGAGGCATATTTACCTCTGCAATTGTGGAGTGTTGAGGCAAATTACAAGGGCTGCATTATGCATTAAATATGTAGACATAATAACTAATTACATAGGTTGGATTAATAATTATCATACTCTGAAGACACATTTGTTATCATTCTCTGAATACAATAATGAGATTACCTTCACCAGATGGATGAATAATTTCATCATCATCAGAGCTGTCATCCAGTGTCACACTGTCAAAATATCTAGATCTGCGGTCATCATCTGGGATCCTTCTTTTACAGCCTTTGCCTGTGGATCTTAGTCCTACATAATATTGAAATCAAAGGGCAACCCACTTTTATTGCGGGCTGATTACCAAAACACTTGAAAAATTCAACAACCATGTAGGGACAGGAGACATGTGCCCCCCCCCCAAGCACCAATTTGGAAGAGAGGAATCCCTATACCCCTCAGCCCTCTTGACATTTAGGTGAGATCTTTTCTATCGGTACCTTTTCTCGCAGGACTGAAGTTTTTCGTGACATCTTCCTCGTCAATAAATGTCACTGGAACACTCTCACAGCTTATGGAAGTTGCCATAAATACAGTCTATCCGTTGGTTGCCATTGGTTGGCCACGTGGCTAGTTGATACTTTGAGATATTTTCGAATTTTCGGAGATTTTGAATAATGAGGTATTTTAATGTACATCTGGGAGTATTCTAGCAAATTTTATGGATAATTTTTACATACATTAGGGGTACACTATGGATAATTTTGTCGCACAAGGTTCGAGAATTGATTACTCCACCACAAAGAAATAAAATATTAAAAAATAAATATAAAATAAATCGATCAACGTGGACAAATGGAGAATATGTGATTTGTTGAGCCTAAAAAAAATTCAATTGAAGTGTAGATTTTTCTTGTTTCGTTTCCTTATTCTTTCTGAATCTTTTTCTTCTTAAAATCGTTTCGCCTCGAACGTCTGAAGAACCTTCAAATATCCGAGGTAGGAATATATATCCCCGATGTAAAAATATTATTGAATATATACTAGAAATTTAGTTTACGATTTTTACGATTTTGACAAAATTTTTAACGTCATTATTTTGTGGGATGTGATTTTATTTCTGGTATTCTGTATATTAATATTTTTAAAATGTGGTCGCAGGCGTGAACGTAAAGACGCCACGAATTTTATAAAATAGTATGGTATTTAAAAAATGATTTTATCTGTGGTTTTATTGAAATATTTTGCGCTATCTCTAAATTGCTATAAAGGAAATACTATTGCACTAATATTTAATATAATAAAAAAAGATAGCGCGTACGTTATCGCGAAAATACCAAGACCTTTTAAAGCTTTTAAAAAGGAATTTCTCACCATAGAATGAGTGATAGAAGAAAGAAAGCGCGAATGATGTCTGAATCAGACCGAGATGATGAAATACTGACGCTAAGATTCTTAATGAATGGCAAGGTTAGACATCACTAGCTTAACTTTTTAGACTTTTGAAGAGTTTCAATGGCACAATATGTTTTTCTGTGTGTTTGTTTCATCGCATTACTTAACAGAATGTTGGTGGTACTATACACTGTGAGAGGAATGTCAAACACTTGGCAATCACATACAGTACTGTTTTTAATAAAGATTATCTGTGTGGCATTTAGAATGTTTAAATTCAAGGACATTTTAAAAAAAGTAGCCACCAAATGAATGTGCAGACACAGTTTATGTGCATGCTAAGCATACATATTTAAAAAGATGTATTTTATTAGAATGTCTCAAGAGACTATTCCTCTGCTGGTGTCAGGTTATCATACATTTGTGCAAACACAGGAAACAGACAGATCATCTGTCAAGACAACTTATCTGTATATTTTGTCTACTTAAACAAACTTACATGCATACTTCACAAGGGAGATCTATCTATGTGTATAAACATAGCATTATATCAATGATACACAAGGAGCTCTTTAATTTAATGCCAATGGTGACACAAGCCCCTTAGCCTCTGATAAACTTAAAGTCTAAATGCTTTTTAAATATCCTGTTTCAGGAGGCTGGTACATTAATTGGAAAGGTAAACGTTTTTTACGATTTTAACTTTTAATGAGTACAGAAAGGCTTTATGCTTAACTTAATTGCCAATTTTCAGGGTGGACAAACAATACAAAACTTAAGGAAATCTGTAAGTTGTTTGGTGCTATGTAACTGTAGCTATATTATATGCAATGGTAGGACTAACTAACATTTAAAAAATATTACTTTCATTTGATTAATCTACTAAAAAGACTTTTTCTTTAAACAGCATTTCACCTAAATGCACCTTATCTACTAATAGATTTAAAAAATGAGACAAATTTAAAGTGTGGTAGCGAGGCATTCATGATTTCAATGAAATGTAAACACATGTTTGTCCTATCTTTAGAGTGATGCTATCATTAATATAAGTGACAATGCATCAAAAGAAAGGTATAATACATCTTTAAACACTTGAACAATAATCTGATTGAAATTTAATGGTGTAATTTGAGGTATTTTGTTGATTTTGTTGATAAGTGTGTTGTGCTAAGTTACTAATTTTGTGAGTAATTTTTTATTGTCATTAATTTTCTTAGAGTTGTTTCTGTAACTGGTGCTGTCAACAATATAATGTCTGCTTTTAAATTGATTGTAACAACCATTGAAGAGGTAACTTAATGCTACTGAATAGGACTCAGACTTTTACTATCAAATTGAAAATTAATGAAACAAAATATTTTCTTTTTAGAAAAGTGGCACTAAATATTCAGTCCACTCCTATTTATACTTATCACCACAATCCCTCCACCTACAATCACCTCCATTAATGCACCCAACATTTACATAACATGCAACACCTTACATAATATCTAACCACCATGGATATTCTCCCTTTCCACTCTTTCCATTCACAGCAACCCCCATTCTGAGAGTGTGGACCCTTTACAAATACTTTCCTACCTACATTACCAGACCATCCCTTTCTAATACCTTGTGCACTGCAACAGTCAGATGGTATACTATTCCTTGATGTACCTCCAAATTATCCATGTCTCCTTACATGGTCAATTGTAGTTTTGTTTATCCCCCCTAAGCCAAACCCTAACCTTGCAGCAAGCTATGTGAACCCATTTTGGTGACCACTGAAACCCAATTTGATAGCCAATTTATTGAAACCCAGTGAGTTTTGAAAGCCAATATTGTGCATTCCCATTCCATTTAACCTACTTTTACTGTTGTTAAATCCACCTCTGCATTTTATTGGACATTACCGGTAACAAAACCTCTTCGTGTGCTTCAACCTTGGCTCCTCATCCAATACATGTGGCCTTACAATTTTGTATTCCACCTTTACTTATGCATGTACAGTATAATACCTTCCAATCCATGGAAAATACAATTTACACCACATCTTGATTGTGTAAACTGTTGGCAAGCTACAAACCTATTCCACCCCTATCATTTTCCCCTTAACCACTGGCACATGTACGTATAAAATAAATAAGTAAGAATCATCATTTAAATTGTTGTGTAAGTAAGTGTTTCATTGCTCAGTGTGTTAATGATTCCCTGATATTTTCCATAATGTTTTACTGTATTGGCACCATGTACAATATGATATGTCCACATTATATTATTTGGGTTTACTGTTTAAAAATATATTTGTGTGTTAAATAATAAACATGAAAAACAACAGAAATTTTAATTAAATTAAAGTTATAATAAAAATTTGTAATAAATGGACTGACACTAAATGTGGATATTTGGTTTTGGTAATATGTCTTGTTGATATGTTTTTTTTTATTTAGAACTTGTTAAACAATGACAGATCATCATACACTCCTCTAACCTTTCAACTCATGGTTCCATCTGGTCAGTGTGGTTCACTCATTGGTTCCGGTGGATCAAAGATTAAGCTAATTCGTGAGGTATATTATGTAATTGACTGTATTTTAATTTAGATATTATTTTTATCAGTATATATTGATATAATAATAAAAATATTCTTACAACATTTGTACCATGAATTATGTATGCAATGTGTGATAACAAGCTCTGCAGTAGTCTAATGTTTTGCAAATTTTTACTTGAGTTATATGCATTTTTATTATTATATATTATATGTACCACTCTATTTACTTCACATTTTTATATTTTAGAAATCTGGAGCACATATTCAGGTAACATTTTTATAAGTATAATTTCCAAAGCAGCTAGGTCTAGGATTAGTGCCATCTAGCCAAAATGTTACACCGTAACGTTTTATGCAAATATGCAATCATCGCCAGCTTTTTTATTAAATTGTACGTTACGGTACTGTGGTGATGTTTCAATGCTGTTATATGTTCAAGTGTTCAACATTGTTTATAGATAGCTACTGATCCTTTACCAATGTCAACTGAGAGAATGATAACTTTATCAGGTATACAAAACTAAACTAGACTATACATTACCTCTTCCTACCATATGACCATGGATAGACCTATTCAACAAATTTGGAAAACGTTTTAGGAAAACCAGAAAACATAAATTTATGTATGAAATCTCTTTGTGAAATAATGGTTGAGGTAAGCTGTATTTATTATTGCCTATTTAATATCCCAGCAGTGCACAAAAGAATGTGGTTTCAGTCTATATGCAGTGTAGTACATGTTAATTGTAATCATGCATATGAAGGGTAGTATGATAGTGACCACCATTTTGTAAACTCTTCTTTATTTCTTTGACTTATTGTTTTATTACAAAATATTTTATTACTCATAAGTGTTTTGTATTATTTCTTAGTATCCAGTTCGTGGTCATGTTGATCCGTATTATCCGCAAAATTACCACAGCAACAGGCCAAGTAGATCTGAGAGAGATTATTCTGAAACAAGAGATCATTATGAGGTATATATTTCTGAACCAGTTCATGGACCATTACTAGTTATTCTTTTTGATTAATCTTCTTCTAATAATAAGGTATATAGATACAGTTTACCATACACATCACTTCTTTTCATCTTGACGTGATGTATAACATAGGAAGGAAATTTGGAAAAAGTAATTTCCTGGGTAATGTTATCCATATCCATCAGGCATCACATTGCTTTTTTTTGTTTATAAAATTTGTAGCGAGGCAGGGAGCCATCACGTTACTCGTCAAGAAACTCGAGTTCAAGTAAGATATTCCGTTCTACAATATTTACATTATGTGAAGAAACGAAATATTTGGGTGCATCAATTTTCACAAAGATACCGAGCTGTTTAGTTGTAAGAAGCTGGCGGTTTGCAGCATGACTTCATTATTATACCCTCGCGTTTTGATGAAATCGTATTGCGCATCATTTAACTTATTTCTGTTATTAGGAAGACGCAAAAGAAGCGAGGACTATGATGAATACATGACAGAAACAATGGCAATACCAAGTCGAGTAAGTACAAGCAGCATGGGACTGTATCCAGTTGTACCACAGTTATATAATCTGTTGTTGTACCAGTGGGTTGTACTGTACTTATGACCCTAGCAGGGATTGCCTGGTCTGGTAACCATCAGGACCCGGTTATCGTGATACACCTTCATATTCTAACCTTTTATCTTCTAACTGTCCGTCGTACATATTTTGGCGTTTATGCGACATATTTGTTTTTGTAGATTTAACTTATTGTATATTATTTCTGTCTATTTTAGTATGCAGGTGGTGTAATTGGCAAACGTGGAACGAAAATCAGCGAAATTAGGTAATAATACCCAGTGATGCATTTCTGACAACCAAGGTCCAGTTTGCATTGCCCTGCATCAGTGCATGGTCGTTCTCACAGTTTCGGCTCTGTAATAAGCCTAATTCGATGAAAAGTTCGTAAATGTTCGTAAACTTTTTTTAAAACAATTTATATTTATACCCACAAGTTTTATATTTGCAGTCAGTGACTTTGTATTTTGCTTGTGAATTTGGGACGTGAATCCCGAGTATAACATGCTTTGTAGAGTAATATGAGAATTTCGTTTCAATTACTTTAGGAGTAAATCAGGAGCAGCAATCAAGATCGCTGATGAAACAGACGGTTCTGGAGAAAGAATTGTTACAATAAGCGGCAACCCTGAAGCTGTTGGAATGGCGCAATTCTTAATCAAAACAAGGTTTTTATTATTTTTATTCTTAAAGAATATGTAGAACAATTCACAATTGGTTCTAGCCATTGGTCTACTGAATATTGACTATTTTACGACGGATTCGCTTCTACGTCTAAAACCAGTTATTTTGTAATAACTGAGGTCTGATTTCACTGATTTGGGCCTAGGCTAGGGCTTAGGCCTAGTTATTGTGGTAAAATTACATGTCGATGCTTTCTGTCGATGCCCCTCCTTTTCGAGTCGTATATTAATACATGAGATAATGATCCGTCTTGTATTTTGCAGGGTCAAGTATGAGGAGAAAAGGGATACTAGCAAAGATTAAAATGTCCAACACAACCGAATATTAAAAATATTTATTTCACATTCAGGCATTACAGCATACATATTAAATTTATACATACTGACAAGTGACTGACATACTGACAACTGTAACGTGAAACTATTTTTGACTGGAGTTATTTTAATGTCTATACTGTATTTTACAATATTTTACACATATTAAATCCAGTTCAATGTTGTCCTAAAAAATATGATCCTTTCATTATTTAATACTAGAGTATGTAATGCGCGAGCCACAACTGTAATTTTAACCGAGCGAACCTCCAACGGGCGTAGTTTACTTTGAATTAAAAAGGCTAATTGGTACAATATTGAGTACCCGACTCTGAAGACATCTTTAAAAACCTTGGGTATATCCTTAAACTGTGATCACAGTTTTAATTCTGGAAAATCTAGCTCCTGATTCCCGAATCAACCTTCTCACTAGTTTCTGCACGAGTTTTTTTTTCAAGGAAATGTTAGGGAGTTTTGGACCAAAGAAAAACTGTATTTTTATTTTGGCACCACCTGGGAACGAGAATGGCATTGTTTATATTGTCAAACCAGTTCGTTTGTATTTTTTGACTATAAAGTTTTTTGTAAATCTACATTTGTAAGCGCAAAATATGAATCAACTGAGTAGAAATTAACTAATTATAAGAATCATTGACTCTGAGTCACTGAAATATAAATTCTGACTCGCAGGGGAGTCAGAAAAGCATTGCAAATTGAAATGGCGAGTTGACATTGAAAATAATGACTATTTTGAGCCACGTTGGATGTTAAGGCTCAGTGGCCAAGTGGTAAGGCGTCGGTCTCGTAAACCGAAGATCGCGGGTTCGAACCCCGTCTGGGCCTCTCGTTTATATTTCTTTTTAATCGCGATATACATTTAATATTAAATTACAAAGTTAAGTAAATATCAAACAACAATTATTTTTTCTTTGTATAAATAACGTCCGAAGTTTGCTTTTCAACTTGTTATTTGTAAACTGTGAAGTTGCTCCCGTCCCAGTCTACCAAACGCACAATCTCGTTTCCTGAGCCCGCGAATTCCTCTGGCGAAAACTGAAAACAGGGCTTTGGGATAATACAACCTTGGAAGCCAGAATCCTGGCTTATGGTTTGTAACTTTGTATTATTTTCCAACGGCGTGAATCAAAATCATTTCTGATTTCAATTATCCCAGAGCCTTTGTTTCCTCGCCAGAGAAAATCGTGGGCCCGCGGAACGAGATTGCCAAGGAAATGGTAATAGTTGCAAAGGAAATGGTACAGCTATTGCCTATTGCTAGTGGCTGCTATGTAAATTCAAAGTGACAGTTTTTCATACACTCTGTATACCCCTGGATCTCCACAAATAATATTATTAACCGTTTGTTTGCGCCTACAATCTTAAAATTTGATCAATACTATCAATATTATATATTATCAATACCAGGTTAATATCTTTTTTATCTTTTCTTAGTTTCTGTCCTGTTCATATTACGTCAAATTTAGTTCCGTTTCAGTTCTTTTTAAAATTCGGTAACAATTACAGTATCTCCAACGCAAATTTGTGATATTTCGTCGTTCATTTTTCTCTGCAAATGAACACCAAATGGTATCTGAAATGAAAAGGAGTATGGTAGTAAGAAGAATAATTATACAAATTAAATACCGACTCAATTCATTATAATTATTTCGATAGCATGATGACATTCCTATAGCTCACGAGACTCAGTTTTCGGCTTCAGACTATTTTCAATTGCTGTCCTTCACTACTGTCATTTGGTCCGAATTTCAAAATTACTTTTGCGTAGTTTTTAAAGAAGGCTAGATGATGTATATTATATTGGAACTACTAAAGACATAAGTTAAAAAAAACTGAACCTTGCTTCCTCTAAGTCTTGCTAATGTTCGCATCGGTTCTTTGGATCGTTGTCCGCTCTTTGGATCAACAGAAATTGTTTGGCAGCGAAAACAGACACCACAACACTGAATGAAAATATCAATCTGGTCCAATTCGTTTATAATACATAACAAACCGTCACGCGGTTCAACTAACCTTAAATAAACAGGGCAATTTCCAAATACATGGTGTGTATGGATAATCAATTCGACTGGTATAAATTAGTTGTACAACGTACTTGAAAGTCACAGCCACCGATAGCTACATAGCCCCAGCTTTCCTCTTCAAAAGGTTGATCCCCAGAAATGACCAAATTTGGCCGAAATCGTTTTATCACCGATTCTAATGTCAATTTACACGCCTTGATATACAAATCATAGTTAAGTTATAGAAAAACTGCTACAAAAACGTCATGAACGTAACATTTAGAAGTAAGTATTTTTCATTTACTACCTCTCCGTCAGATGCTAGTGAATTAATGTTTTGCAGTAGATCCAAGCAGCTTGTTTCAGTGATGGCGACCAATTGAGAGTTATTCACAAGAGAAAGAGCACGACCTTCACTGTAATCATCTGCAATATATAAAATAAAAGGTATAATAGATTTTTATAGATCTAAAAGGTATGATAGAGGTCACTGATCTCAGTAGGTCTTAGTCGAATAAAATCGAATAGAACAATATAAATTGTTGGGGTTAAGATATTGAAGATATGGAAGTGAGATAGCAAAACGATATCAAAGAATTTTCCTATTGTTTCGTAAACGTTTTCAAAGCTCAGAAAGAGAATAAACTGAATAGATGAGAAAGAAAGGAAGGTACTTTATAGGTACGAAAGCTATATACCTCTGTTAAAACCGTCTCTTCTTACAACCTTCGGATTTTGTCTTATTAAACGACACTTTTGTTTTAAAAACGACGTAAGCCAACTGGATACATCGTCACCACAATCAATACCAGACACTCTGCATAAAAAATAAAAACTTCAATTAATTTTAAAACTGCATAGGAATTGTTTACGTTATATAAAAGCGAGATATGTTTAAAAAAAATAAGTAGTAAATTAATATAAAATATATTTACTTTGCTCCACATATGCGTGGTTGAAATAGATTTTTACTCTGGTTGTTTAAAGTCTCATTTGATATGTTGATTGGCAGTTTAAACTCGGATATTCCTATACAGAAAAATACAAAGGAATAACGAATTTTGCGATAAAATGGTGGGAAATACATAGTTCTTTATGGGAGAACCGGGAATCCCGCGTTTCAATGAGGTATATTATCAGGCAGGGCTGATTCAAGAAACTGCTTTATAGCATGCATTGAAAATGCGCTATAGAAAGAGTTACTCTGGGTACCTGGAGCTTGAAGCTGCAAAATATTCTCCTTTAAATCAATGTATGGTTCGATTAAACACAAACGTGGTTCTCGCTTTTGGCTAATGAAAGATCCAGACTCATTAACAATTAACCACTCCCTGTCATAACAAAGTCCCTTTTCATTTAAGTTCCACTGTTCAACCTGAATCAGACAACGTGGGTATCAGATATTCATAAGAACTTGCTAATTTATACAGGGCAATCGTCAAAACACTCAGTTTTACCGTATGTCACCTTTCACATACCTCAAAAGCTGCACAGGACTTGACGGGATAAATATACATTTTCTTCACCAAGCCACTATCTTTCGCGGTTGTTTCCTTTGGTGTCTTCTCGTTACAACACCTACTAACTTGGTCAACAAAACAACTTTTGATGAAACTAAGAAATTTTTCAGCATCTGAAAAGGCAGACATGTAGCCAAATGAGATCCTGATTGAGCCTGTGGGATAACCATCTACGATATCAACGCTGTCGCCACACACATGACCAGCATCAAAGTTTTTGTGAAGTTGTTCTGTAGTTAATTTGAGAAAATACTGACAAGCACCAACATTACAGAAACAACCTGTTCGTAAATGAATAAGATAGATAGCTGCAAGTTTGGATACCTGAAAGAAAAATAAGAATTGTTGGATGTAGCTTAATCTTAAACTAAACAGTTCGGGTCGGTATACTAGGCACTTTACCTCTGCATAACCAACGTAACTTCCATCTGATCTCAAAATATTAAAATTGACAATTGGGCCTTGGAGTGAACTTGACTTAAACTCAGTATCACAATAACATTCACAGACACGATTTTCGTTATAATGCTTCAATTCCTTCAAGTTATTATAAACATATTGGGCAAGACAAAATGTATGTTTCGTTATGACACTCGTTGATGTTGTAAGTTGGCGTAAAGATTGGAAACCATGTCGTACAGCTAAAATTTCCAAGAATGGTGGGGTTCCGTCTTTGTGCCTAAGAAAATATAATTACAGCGAGATGATACATTAATGGTAAGATGTATATATGTATTAACTAGTTTAAAGAAATATTATTTTATGATGAAAAGAGAAGTGTTAGTTCAAAGGTTTCTCAATAGTATCCCAATAAATTGCAAATTAAGTCTGGACATACCTGTCATGCAGGGATGGTCGAAACACATGAAAGTCTGTATCGCTGGAATACGCAGAAACACTTCCACCGCCAAAGTAAGATTTGCTTAAAGCCTTTGCGCCTCTAGCACTCACCAATAAAACCCCTAACCCAGTCGGAAATCCAAACATCTTGTAAAATGAAATTGGTACAAAGTCAGGGTTGTATGCATTAAGATCCAGTTCTGAGGTACTAACAAAAGATGCAGCATCTAAAAGCACAAACCATTTCCCAGAAAATTCATCTGAAAATAGGCCATTGTTTTGCACAGAGGAAATCCATTCCAATGGGTATTTGTGTCCAGAAAAATTACTCATGGCAGGAAAGGCAAACAAATTATTAGAAGGCAAATCTTCCTTAACATCACAATTTATGGAAACCTTATTAGCAGTGTGATTATAAACTTTGCCTAAATTACTTATTTTTTTACATGGCGCAGATAAAGTTTCTTTTGATGACTCTTGGTAATTAAGAACTTTAACATTGACGCCCTTCTCTAGTGCAACAGCACGTATACCAACAACAGATGTGTGATTATCTTGAAGGTAGACAAAGCAGCTTCTAGGTTCACTGTGAAATTGAAAATTCTCTGCTACTAGTTTTATCCCATGAGTTGAATTACTGGTGAACAACACATAGTATTCATCACTAGTTGTATTAAAAAATGAGAGGATTTCTTGTCTAACATCATCAATCATGTATGAAGTTTCTTCACTGCTCAAACAACTGCTATGTGGGTTCCCATAGATATTCTTCATTAGATCTTCATGGTAGCTTTGCATCTGAGACTTTGCATACAACGTGGCTCCTGTGTGGTCCAGGTACACAGAATCTAAAATGATAATAATAATATACTTTGAAGTGTTTTTTTAGAAATTACATTTCATATATTATTTTTTTTACCATAGAAATACACGTACTGGCATGCATGTATGGCAGGAAAATATAACACTCCTATCAATTCATGCAAGCTAGCTACACAAACTCCCTGACTGTGGTCAAATGAGCATCAGCTAGCTGTTGCAGTATATGTGAAGACCAGGTGCTGGTATATTTCAATGGCATAAGATTTAATTGTTGTGTGATCACTTTGTAAAGCATACAGACATTAAAGCAAACATGGGATTTTATAGTGGGATATACACATGTAAAGTATCAATGTAAGAAAAAGGTAACATGGTAATCTCGGCAAACAGTGAAAGTGTAGCCTGTCAGTATAGCTATACCATTTAAATTTGGGAATTCTTTCTCTCTGATGGCTGTAATGCAACCTCCATATCCATAGTCACTGGCATATTTTGAAAAAAAATCTTCAGCCATAATGTGTTATAAAGTAACCAGTACAAGTCATATATAAACACCACTGTTACATCGTGATGGTGCTGGCTGTGCCTGTGCCTGTGCCAGGTAAGTACCAGGATAATATGAGCCTGCAGATAATCGTCCAGTGGTTAAAAAAAATAAAAATATTTTTTTTCAAAATGGCCGGAAAAACGAAGTTAAAAGATGTTCGTACTTTGATGAAGGAACAACGCAGTAAATCCAAAAAGAAAATCGACTCGCCACTTGCAAGGTATTTAATATAGTCTTTGGTTAATGTTCTCTCTATTAGGGCACTATTTTAAAAACAGGTCTTAATATTTTTATGTAAATACTTCAGGTATAACAACGCAGGTCAATTATTCTGTGTTTTGTGCAACACAGTTATTAAAAGTGATCTTCTGTGGGATGCACATATACGTGGAGTCAAACATAAAGAGGTATAATTAGATTTTTGTTGCATACACCTCATCACCTCTTCCAGCCCTAGACACACTAGAAAAGTGTGTGTAGTAGGGTGCTCTATAGACTATAGTGGATAGATAAGTCCCAAATGAAAACACGTGTAAGAAATGAAATCTATGGCAATTGCTTTGTTTTGTTTAAATTTTTTTATATGTATATTAAGGTCTTTTAATAGAATCATCAACAACCAAATTCAAAATTATTGTTGAGTTTCTAAACCCTATTGGGGTACTGATATTTATTTCACCAACAGAGGCACAAAACAATCTCTGTCAAATGCCAATACACCCTTTCATTAATTACATACATTTCCCCCTAACTCTCAATAGTGGAAGACAGATGGTCATTCATGGCTGACAAATTATAGGAGTGCAGCTTCTTGGCCCAGTCATATCAACAGCATGCTCTAAAATTGCAGACTTTTGTAGTGATGATTGGATGGCAGGCTTAATGATAAGCCTGTCACATGACTGCTACCAGCAATGTCACAAAATAATTTATATATCAGATAATCAGAATTGGAATAATTTTTTTATTATTGTGGGGCGAACAACCAATAAAACTTTGACTTTAAAACTTAATTTACCTATAGCTAGGCAGCAGGCTGGTTTAATGCAATAGGTACTAATTTCAAGCTGTAGATGGTCTGAACACCTTCCAGAGAGTCTGCCACCTCAAAAAACTTTATTCACCATAATTTAGTATTTATGGTTATACAGACATTTGAGACAGTCTGTCATTGGACGTCTGGGAGTCTGGGATGAGCTGTTAACCAATTGGTTCCAGTTTTTAATTTGTGTTTTGACATGACCTGGTTCGAATCCTTGCTTGGATTTCATTTTTATCCACCCATATTTTTCTCTGATTTCATGTACGTTTCAGAGTGTATAGGAGGGTTGGAACTTGGGATTATTTTTTAGTGTATTTTTAAAGTTTCGCACATAGGAACTAGTTAGATGAGTTGTTCAACAATCTCTGCTCAAGGCGTTTATTGTCAACAAAGTCGAAATTTACCTACATGGCTCCTATATGAGAATTAAACTTTGTGGTCAATGGGAGTCTTGTTGCAAGCTAATTAGCTAAGATTCTAAGTACGCATGCGCAGTACGAGGAATCTGTCCCACAATAATCAAGGTTGGATTTTCATATATATTCTGCATCATGAATGAGACTCGATAAGACCGTACTTTTTAGGATCATTTCTATAGTACGTGTCCCGTCTTTGTTCTCTAACATAGACAACATTCGCAACCACGATGATGAGTTGTAGCGCTTTCTTCTGAGCGGGAAGCAGATTACTAACGTTGCTTTATAGTAACATGTTAGTAATCATTGATGACCGTTCCCTTTTGTTCTACGGAACAACTGGGGGGAAGATCGTGCATTCTGAGTGGTTCTCGTTTTAAGTTCAGATAAAATAAGTTTATCTCATTATTTATTGCACAAAAAGCGAGAATAAAATAGCGGGAGCTCAAAGCTTGATATTAATTCCGTGGTCTTGATTATATCCTAACCTCATTGTTATCTTGACGAATCAGGGTGTGTAAACAAAGTTTAAACCTACACACGCTGGGTAATACGACTTAGATAAGGACAATTCTTTATATAAAACACGAACGCGCTATTCCGGTGGTAATATTTTCTTATTCTCAAAGCATCCCCAGGGACTTAAGTATACACCATATCCACACACATACTTTGTTTACAAATGCTGTTTGATAGCAAACAATAGCATTTCCTGAGTTGAAGCCAGTCGGCTAATCTTGTCAAAATGTGAATTGCTGTAACGACGAAGCGCCCCAACACATGACGATCTCTTTATCATGCAAAAAACCAATGCTAGTTAACATCTGTAGTTGTCACGCAACAATGAGTTCAAAACTTAGTTAAACTTAGAGTAATTTACAACTTCTAAGCTTCTCATCAGTCTTCTTTAGTAAATCCTCAAGCAGTTAAAAAGCTTTAATAGGGCAAACCAAATAATTTGGCAAACCAAATAATTCATTCGACTTTCTTCACTTGTATAGAATCTTGTGTCATTAAAATCTGGTAAACAGAAATCACAAACAGATTTATCAAAATCTTGTTATGTACAGCAAGACAGGAACGTCTTCAACAGCAGTTCTAAGGTATGGTTTATTTAGACCATTTTTATTTGGCAAAATATTGAGCAAAACATGCTTAGGCTTAGCTCTTTCGTAGTATTGTCTACATGCATGCTATTTGGTGTTACTTTTAAATTGTTTATTTATCAAGTTGAAATTTTTTAAAGGGAAACGGGGTAACCTCAGGTTCCTTACAGTCAAACAAACGAAGAAATCAAGAGAATAATGATGATGTAAGTATTGTGTTATATATTAATTTCTAGAACGTTTTCGTTTCACGTTGTCAAGCGTTCGTATTTCAAATGGATGTGACCAGGTGGATGAGCAAATACGGACAATTGTATACATCAGAGCATTCGTAACTGTCCGCTCGTTTACATCCTTCAAAAGAAGAAAATTGCGCTGCCCGGATTTTTCGAAATCTTTTAAGTTAAAAAAATCCTGATATGTATTCATATTGCACTGCGGCGCTAAATCGCGTTCTCAGTTTGTATGGGCATTTGATTATTTGGGCAACATTTGATCTAAATTTCTGTTTAGATATCAGATTTTGATAGTGAATCACCAACGATAAAAAAACCTAAAGGTAAATGATTAGTTAAAAGGCGAGAGTATTGCATATCGTAATTTTCAAACCCACTCAAAATCTTTTTTTTCGTCTTTTCATCATCTAGTATCAAGTTCCAACCACTCTTCGAGGTACGTTTGGGTGTGGCTAAAATCCTCATGATTATCTTATATTATGAATCATTATTTCTTTTTGATCGGAAAGGTGTTTGTCTTCGGACAAGATGTTATCCAGTTCTAACAAGTTATTGTAGTTGACTCCATCAAACTATTTCCACTCATTCTTATAGTATATTTTGTATATAGTATACCTGCGGACTTCTTTGATAATAATGGAAGTAGTTCAGTTGAAGAACAGAATATGGTAGTGGATAAAGACACGACATCTGAGACTCCATCTGCTGTGGAGACTTTACCTGCAGGTGACAGAATTACTCTCTCTATCTTCCTTACCTAATGACAAATCCATCTAAATAAGACAATCTTACATGCATTTCTAAAACGATCAACTTAACATTCCAATGAAATTGAATTTTTAGATTTTTTCGACAGCTCACAAACAGAACTAAAAGAATCAGAAAATGATTTATCAAAACAGTAAGAGAATCTTATACGTGGTGTATAGGTTTAGTTTATTGTAGCTGTGTCTCCTTATGTTCCCTCGAGGTTGCCTGCTTTGCCTAATATCAGATCTTAAAAAGTCATCCTTTGCAATTTTTGTGTCTGAAGTAATGAAGATTATATTTTGTTATATCTTTCCTTAGAAACGAATCTGACAAATCAGAAG
Source organism: Dendronephthya gigantea (assembly GCF_004324835.1). NCBI lineage: Eukaryota > Metazoa > Cnidaria > Anthozoa > Malacalcyonacea > Nephtheidae > Dendronephthya > Dendronephthya gigantea. Next base: position 1,701,473 of record NW_021163010.1, on the reverse strand, counting down.
TTATACCTGAAGGCTTTTTTGACGACCCAAAACTTGACGCCAAAGTTAGTTGTTTGCATGATCAGCCAATAATAAAAACACATGTTTACGGAACTATACTTAAGATATGACATGTTCAACCAATTTAATATTTTTCATTATTTAGGCTCGAAAAGTCGAATATAAAGACCCAGCTGACGAGGAGTGGGAGAAATTTCAAAAAGCTCTGAGTACAGAAAACCAGGTATAAACAAATGACATAAATATTTCAATAAATATTTGTAACTAATGTGATTAGACAGACCATCAGATTAAGACCACGTTACGTTCGATAACCCTTCGACTGAACGTTGTCTAAAAATTTAGTAAATATAGATCCGGGCAAATTTTGAAACCGCTCATTACTAAACTTAGTCGTAGTCGAAATCCTGATTGACTATTTAAGACAAATATACTCTAACTGAATTTGAAAAAAAAAACGGGATGAAAAAGAGAAAGTGAATTGTGCATAGGCTAGGATTTAAACTGCCATAATCTGTATTAGGTTTCAGAGGCAATTATTCATGAAGAGGAAGAAGAATCAAGAATTGACAGAGCATTGGATGAAATGAGTGAGCAAAGGTATGAGGCTATATTACCTAATATACATGATAAATGTAGTTTTTTGAGTCCATGGTATTCCTTTTCCTCACCACCATATCATTTCGTCACTCACCCTTACATCATCCTAAACATCATCACGGCCTGTTTCAGTGATCTTTTCTTCCCATGCATGAACTCAATAATACAATTGAAAAAGGCCTACCACACCAAATAACTGGATTTTTTCCTGAAGACTAATTTCTTGTACTTTTTGTCGATTTCCAGGTTGTATTACATACGGGCAGATGTGCTTCGAGATAAACAAAATGCTTTAAAAGTAAGTAGGGAAGAGAGGAGAAGCGATAGACTGAGTGTAGAAATGAAAGAAAGCGGCAGTGATTCTGATAGTGATGATATTGAGGATATGTTTAATTGGAGAGCAAAGAAAGCTTAATGATAGGTGCTGGAATGAACGTGTAACGTATTGGTAGAAACAAAACTGCGTTTGAGACGTTTTGGCCAACCTCGCTGATGTAGTCCTGCTATTTTGGGTCTGTATGAAATAACATCGGTCTATCGAATCGCCCAAAATGTAAATGAACGAAATTTGATCTTGCCCTTGGCTTAACCAGTTCGAATTCGCGAAATCGAGTCCAATGACAATATGTGTTTTATGACCAAATATATATTGTATAGTGTGAATTATTCGCAGCAATATAAGTCAGCTAAGAAAGAAGGCCGCCGGAGCTTATATCTACGACATAAACATTTGTCAGCCAATGTACCGTAAGATATTCATATTCGAAAGTTGAATTCATGTTTCATGACTTCGTCACGAAAAAGAAAATTTATGCAAAATTTGCAGTGGCAATTATATGTAAACTATAAGATTTTCAATTAAGCTTTTGCGGTGTAATCTGTAGAGTAATCTACCGGATTTTTTTCATAACTTGTGATAATTCTATTATAAGTAAAAATTCATCGTCATTGCCAATCTATCCATATTCTCTCGTTTTCTTGAAATAAACATTTATTCCGAAGACGGAGGTTTGGGAGTTGAAAGTCGGCTGAGAACTCTGTTACTAATTCACAAAATACCAGGAACATAAGGTTGCCTGCATACACATTCTTTACTTTCTGCTTTCCTTTAAGCGGCCAAAATGGTCAAACCAGTCATATTTTGAATTAAAACAAAGTATTTCTTTGGGAATGTAGCGATGAAACTAAATTTTCCATGCACGCCATTGCTGGCCAGATGTAAATAATGATATACTTGAATGCAGAATTCTTGAGTCACTCTAAAACACCAGTAATCTGTCAATTCAACAGGACTGCTGTCTGGCCATTTTACCAGATAAAATTAAGAAAGCGCCCTTAGACACTAATGACGTTGACAATTGTTAATTTTTTATCTCTTATATAATAATGTTGGGCTGCTGAAATATCCGATACAAATCACAATATTATTGGAATTAATGGTATCCTCTCATTACCAGAAGATGAAATGTTTTTATCTACATAACATATCCATGCTTTTGTTCCAAGGCTTTCAAAACTGACTATTCTATATATACAGTCTTTACAGATAAAATATGGCTTTGATTACGTGAGTGTGTCTTGGCAATGACGATTATTTATAAAATGAAAAATTCACAATTATTAAAAATATTGATAGCCGCCCAGCTGATGACTTGTTTGTTGTACATGCAGATAATTTTCATAAATTGCACTCATAAAGTTTACTCTAAATTTAAGCGAAATGTTTCCATATGTAAAAGTGTACACGGTCGTCAGCGGATGTAGGCCTGGATTATATATTTACTGTACAAATGGCGTTGATTATACTGACGTTGGAACTTCAGTCTCCATCACAGCTACCGGAGTACTATATGAAGTACCCTGGGTTAAGGAAGTATCGGTAGTATCTGGTGTTGTGCCTGGCTGAAACTGCACTTGATCTGCGTCGATAACTGTCGTGGAAGAGCTGTACGGCGGAGAGGAATTCTGGGTTAGAGATGAATTGCTGTCATCGTTTCTCGCGACAGGAACGCCTGACTGAAACTGAACAACATGTGTTGTATCGGTGTCTAGGACAGTCACAGGTGGAGCAGCCTCCTGTTCAGCGATTAACGGTTGTAACCTTTCAAGAGAATACGATGCAATCTGCTCTCCATTGGGCCTTTCTTGTTCTTTGCTTGTTGAACGGGCTTGTAACTCTGATTTCAATGTTTCGCTGGTTTTCATTTTACCCTGAGAACGCCGTCTTTCACCTTGCTTTCTGTTACAGAACCAAACTTTCACAGTCACAGGCTCGATATTTAATTGCGCTGCAATCTCGGCAATCTCATTCGTATTTGGTTTCGGATTCTTCTGATAATTTTCTACTAAAACAGCAAGAGCATCGCTTGTGAAAGAAGTACGCCTTCGACGTTTCTTACAAAGCCGAAGACCAGTCGTCTGGTCGACATCTTTAGCATCCAGCCAAGCTTGGAGTATCGGTCGCATTTTTTCTGACGCTTTAGCAGCAAGTTGTTTGGATTCAAAACGAGATATAAAGGACTGACTGTATGTAGGTCCACTAATTCGAGATAGCTCGACGCCAACATCCTCCTGAGTGTAACCTAATGTCATTCGTTTATTCTTGAACATTTCTATAAATGCTTTCATGTCTTCAGACAAAGCTGTATTGTCGTAGGCATATTTAAACTTTGATGCAAGGTTTGTAGCTGTGGTTGATAAAGTATCAAGTTCACCTCCTTCTGTTTGTAATGGCCGACTTGCTGAACTGTCCTCAGGTTTTCTGACACCATAAGAACTAGTCATCGCAAATTGTTGTGTTTGGCTGGGGCTTAACAACATTGTACTAGTTGGGTTTTCTGCTACCCTGCCCTGGAGTTGATACGTAGTGCCTTCGGAAAGGTAAATAACCTAAAAATTAAGGCAACTCTTTAAAAGTCTGATTGAAAAAAAGTTAGTTTGAAAGTTCGGTTTAGCCTCACTTTCTTACGGGGAAATATTTTTTATAAGAGCTGCTATGAGTGCAAAGTTAGTCGTCGTGATGCTTCTTGAGAAGGAAGTAGACCATCAAACATGTTCAATCAAGAAAAACAACAGGCTTGATTGTAAAAGCTTTTTTTACTTATATGGCGGGGTTATCAAAGGTTATATATCGTTGTTAAACAAAAAAAGATATACTTAAAATATTTAACAAATATATATTCTGGGTAATATAATTTTTTAAATAATAATATGCCTTTGGTTTTATTTAAATACTTTATAGCCTAAAGAATAGCTCAATAACGGATATTGGTACAGTTTTTAATTGATTATGAGTAAAAATGATGCTCCACAGTACATTGCAGTGCAGTAAGATTATGCCTGATGCATGACGAGGTGTTGGAGGGCTTGAAGTATATCGGGCACTGCAAACTACGCAAGCTTGAATGGTTGATAGGTGCAGTTGAAAAGTAAACGTCTGGACACTCCAGTGGGACTTTTTCGTTTCTTTTCATTTTGCTAACAGTCGTGGTTGTCATCCTATTATTATTGTTTAGCATAGTTTTGGTTGCATCAAAAACATAATTTTAGATGTGATTATCATCATAGTACTCCATATAGCTGCTATTAAACAATATTTTAAGAAATGTAAATGTTACACGTGTTCATTATTTACCTGACCACTGGTGACTGCGATTGGAAAACTCTTTTCCAATGAAAGCTCGTTACTCGCATTGTAACCTGCAAACAAATTTTAGATATGAATTGGACTATAAAATAAGTGAGTTTTGTTCAATTGTTTTTACATAAACGATATTTTGCCTAATTACAACGCATGCTCAAAGTAGTTACCAGGTAAAGAGTTGCTTCTGATAAACTCGCTATGCTTCTTAGCTAAATCAGCAACAATCTTTTCTTCGATATCTTTTCCTTGCTCCAGTTCACTATCCGACATCCATATAGCATTCTCTTCACTTGCCGTCACAATCACAACAGTTTTACGCCGAGTTTGTAGAATATTTGATATCACCACCTGGAAACACACATAATGAGGCATCATTATCCTGCATGATCCTCGAAGTTGTCCTTCATAACATATTTGACGGTATTTCTTCTTTTCCCTTTTGAAGGTATTTCTTCTAATTATCAGTATAAAAAAGCTAACCTGATGTGAGTTATTATTTAGAGATTCTCTTGCTTTCTTCGAGATAATATTTACATCAGTTTCCAGTTTAAAAGAGACAACAAAAGCTTGCGGAGACCAGTCTTTAACTAACGGTTGCAAAAGCTTTGGTGTTTGTTGTAAATTCAGCACTAAAGGTCCTTGACTGGACTGTATCTTATGCGTGGACTGAAATAAAAATTACCTTCATGTTGTACATGGTAACGCAAAGTTGCTACACGTAAATATAATGGATTAGCACACAACTTACTAAGTTTTCTCGAGGAATATAAAAATCTGAGACGGCTGCAGCTAGGTAAAACATCACACGGTGTCCAAATGCAGAGAGTGTTTCAGCAGACATGCGCAACAAGAACAAGTAACTGCTCAGTGTTGTAAACTCAATTTGAAGCAAAGTGCCATTTCGTTTCACCTGCATGAAATAATTAAAGCATGAAAAAGTTAATTACGATTGCTAGGCTTTCAAAAGTTCTATGTATTTCTGATGATAAAGTGTGCTAATATTACAATATAGTTTAATGAACTTTATGTACCGTACCTCTCTGTACTGAAGTAGAATTTCTTTAAGACCAGGTGCTTTGGACTCATCCACTGTGTAATAAAGAAATCTTCAATAGCAGTGCATCCAAAAGTGAGTCACAATGCTTTCTTTACATACAATTTGATAACAAGAACTTACCCATAATACTTTTTGGAAGAGGATTATCAATATTATCATTGACATTTAGAAATTCTAGTGGATTTTGAGCAATAAAATATCTTTGAAATGGTAAGGCGGACTTTTGACGATAAACAAACACAACTGCATACCCTTGAGAAAGAAAATATCTAAAATATATTGTGTTAAGGAACTTTTATACCCACACTTAATATTTCCAAATATAATAACATTCTGGTTAGCTTGAGGAAAGCAAACTAATGTGTACTCTGAATTTTTGACCTACAAGCATGTCCCGTTATGGTTTTTACAAACGTAAACAAAAGGGTAGATAAATTGAAATAAATTTGACATGGGCATTGCCACATATGACATTTATATGACATAGCATAGATACAAATTGGGAAGTGGAGTTATTTCGTCTGTCAGTGACTGTGCTAATAGGAATGATTTTTAAAATATCTTTGAAGGATACTCAGCTGAAGCAGCACCTCTTGCACCAGAGCTAAAGTTATCAATAAACCTCACAGTGTTGGTTTCTAAAGGAACTGTTGTACCTCCAGACTGAAAAAATGAATATATTAAATTCAAAACTAGAGCACTGTCACTAGCAAGCAGGGTTTATAATTAGTCAGCAGGGGCCGGTTGTATCAAGCCCGTTTAGCTTAAACGGTGGATAAGTCAAATATAAATAACACTCTTACATCTCTCTTGAATGAGTCAACTTGAATATTATGCACTGAATATGTAGTTGTAAACAGTATCTTTGTATTAAGGTAAAAAACATTTAGTTTGCTTGTTGAATAAAACGGCAGACCTGCTTTCTATTTTGAACTTATCCACCGTTTAGGCTAAACGGGCTTGATACAACCGGCCCCAGCATTCTATGGTTCTTAATGAAAGAGATATTTCACACCACAGTATGCTGAAAAAAATTAGAAACCTATATAGAATATGGGCTACTAGAGGTGTGGATGGAAAGCAGAATCTAGGAGGGGCTTTGATGGCATATTTTACCAAGGACTATAGTAGTTCATTTTTATTATAATAGTCACACAAAACATTTTAATATTTCTTATCTACTTGCACTTACCCCATGTTTTACCATTAACCATTACACATAAGCAATTTAACTAACACTAAATAATTGAATCTAATCTATAACCATCATGAAATTTTTATGCCTTATGTAACCTCCTGTCTGCAGAGCTATATGATGAAATTTTGGACTGCCCTACTCTGCAAAACTATATATCATGCTATTATATCAAATAAAAAATGTGCAATCGTTTGTTGACTCTTGTGAATAAATATACATAGAAGTAGAGATAAAGATATTTCAGAGACTATATGATTCACTCATCTTACTACGTTACATATAACAATATTTATTTGTCTTTCAATGTCATCTTTGTTAAATAATTTCATAAAATGAAATAGTAATTGCAAATATGCTAAATTTATTTTTGATACTGTTCAGTCACTGGACCAAAAGGTCATCATGGAAGACATTCGGTATTTGTATTTCACAACAAAATTTGTTTTTCTTAAGTTTTCTAAATTGGTTCTCGCTCTTACTCGATATCCGCCAAAGGAGCAATACAAAGGATTGTATAATTTGTACTTGCATAAAATAAATTTAAAATGTTTTAGCAAAATACATGCAAAATTATACGCTATTTGTTTTGAGTATGCATGGAATGCAGTGCATACATCACTTTGAATCGAAGTAATCGTCGTTATTATGCGCGCCTTACCGTAATAAATACAACGTTTCTTGCATTTTGTATATGACTGGCTGTAAATCCATACAGTGTCTTTCTAGTTTCTTCCAAATTTGTGGGAGGAATTTCAGATTCAAAATATCGAATCCAATCGGCCATCATTGAATAAAATTGATTACGCCCTTCAAAATGATGCGCATGCCCAGTAGTAGACAGCTGAAAATTATGATAACTAGTATTTGCCATTGTAATAATTAAGCCACAAAGCGGTTAATTTATATATTTTTATTTCTTAACCAGAACATCTGCGTAGCAGAAATTTCACGCCTTCTTTCATGTAATATTTTATCGCTAGAATAATATATCATGTGCTATATACATAATATATATTTCGCCCATGGTAAATGGTAATTGTATAATGGAAGGCAATAAGGGCATACCAGTTAGACTGAAAGGTCTAACCTCTGGTCTAACGTGTGATCAATAGAGATGCCGGCTTTATAGGCGAATAGTATAAAGCCAAAAAACTACATTATCAAAAATCAGATCAAGAAGAACGGGGAGAGACGCTCAAAAATAAAAATCGTTGTTCCTGGTTGAAATGAACTGAGCTGAAGGGCGAACAGGCTAACGAACTGAGCGCTAGCGGTTGGTCTCCCAGGCGCAGCCCATTAAGCCGAATCCGAAGAATTTAACAGTTTAAAATTTTAGACATCCCCTTTACGCAAAGTCAATGAAAGATTGTTCGTGTTGTCCCCCCAAAAAGGTGGTCCGTAGTGCGTTGACGGGTGACCATACACTTCGCATGGGCCCATCTCATAGACAATCCAGAAGGCATGTCTTCTGGATTGTCTATGATAGGCCTGAGGGCTATCAATATTGGTAAAAACTCAACCTCGTACACAGGAAAAACTCGAGATTGGGTAAAAACTATGTAAAAAATCCTATGCATACATTGGCGGTTTTGAACTCCCCACCCCCGGATTTTTAGTATCATGGAGCAGCTATCAGGGACTAGGCTGTCAGCTTATCGATATACGCTATAATATGTTGCATGCCATTTAACCAATAGAAATTAAAAAGTGTTTTGTATGGTACGTCGGTGCACCTGCAATGACTTCCACTTGCTTATCACATTCAAATATAACTGTTTTGAAATTGCTAACAGCAACATCATTTGTGCTCAGCAATTGTGTGTCATGGTATAACAGGTTATATCATTGTGATATTTCAGGTACTTCAGCAATGATATAGCAACGGATTTAACTGGTACTTAACCCGAAGTCGAAATTTGTTTTTGCAGCTCTGTTAAACACCAAATCATATATGAAACGAATCAAATTATGATTATTCCAATATTGGGCACAACCCGTGGACAATGTTGGTCGTTTTTGATTTTCATTCTTCATTATTCTCTTGCTCTGAGACGTTCAACCTCAGAGGATAGTGCTGTACACCAAACTAAGGAAGGTAACTAGTCGTTTGACAATTAGAATCTACGATGTTTAACGGGCAAAACGGGATCAAAATCAGTTCACAGAACACATTGTCATTGATTGAGTATCTGACGTTTAATACCAGCATAACTGGAAAAGAGTGGACGTGATCATCATGCAGGCGCGACTTTATGAGATATTAATAATCTTATGTCCCTCCTCCTTCAATAAAGAGAAAACATTTCAATAACAGTAGATAACTATGTTATACCACATGCAATGCATGCCAACACAAATTCTTCAGTAACAATGATTCGTGTCCTTTTACAAATTTGGTATATGCCGGCGGTTTAATTTGATAAGTTGTCCTAAGCTGATCTTAATGGTTATTTTTATTGTACTTCTGAAAGATTCAGTTCAAAATATTGAGAAATTTATCAAAAACAAGATAGACCTTGATCAGGATGGTTTGGTAACACAGCAAGAAATGGTCGAAAAGATGGAAAAAACCTTTTTACGACAAAGACAGAACGAAGTGGGCGAATTGATACATAAATATGATATAAGTAAGTAAGCAGGATGGAAGAATATTTTGCACCGTGTACCGTATACGTAGCCTCTTGGTTATGACATCAATTTAAGTGTAGCTTATGAGCAGCATTGCATTAAGGTTTCACAAGTAGCTAGGGATCTTTTTTCCGATATATTTCCAATATTTTCCGATAATTTTTTTGCTGCTGACACTACTGGTATAGATATGGACAAAAAGATATCGTGGAAAGAATTTCTATCCACGTCCTATCCCGATGAAGCTTTGCGGAATCTTGAAGATTTAGACTACGATAAAAGGAAATTCAACATGGCAGATACGGACGGAGATGGTCTTCTCAACTCTAAAGAGTTTGCAAGTTTCTATTTTCCTGGGGTACGTGTTGATTTTTATATTTAATTTTTAAGTTAAACAGTTTTCTCACCGGCTTTTGAAGGAAGCGAGAAGAGCAACGTCCTAAGTCTACCTTCAAAAAACTCATTCTGCCATATCATTGATTTTGCAGGCAGGAAACGAAGACATGGTTGAAATGGTTGTGGATGAATGGTTAAAAAAAGTAGACCTTAATAGCGATGGTTTTGTCACAACAAATGAATTTCTAGGTACGAGCAGTTACACAAATTGCATGTCAGACCACATCGTCTGGCAAATTGTTGTAAAGGCCAATAAGTCATTAATTTGTTTGCTTTTAATGCTAAATAAAACGCTTCGCCATGCACGTATGTCACAAAGTGCATTACAGCGAGATAATCGTAAGCCAGTAAACATTACTCTCAATGAATCACTTTTATTAGTGTATTCTATTTTTTTATCCCTTTTCTATCTTCTTGGTTTTCAAATTTTAGCTTATCAATCTGCGGGGAATCCTGATATTAACGACCAGAGAAAACTAAAGGAACATTTTAATAATGAATATGACATAAATAAGGATGGAAGACTTGATAAAGAAGAATTAAGAAAATGGTTAGCACCGAATCGAGCGAATGCAATGAGAGAGACACGTAGGATTCTTAAATTAGCTGATAATGATGGTGATGGCAATTTGGATATGAAAGAAATAAGCGACAGTGATCATTCATTACATTCTTGGCTGCATGATATTTACAAAGATGAGCTTTAGAGAATGTTTTCACGTGTTCATTTTTTTTCACTCAACGCATTAACTATAGAGAAACAAATAGTTTTTTTATGAAAATTTATGAAAGTAAAATTTGCTTATATATCATCGATTCATCGTTGTTAAGTTAACTAACTTGTAGTTGGCGGTGCACAACTTTGTTATGTTAAATATCACGACCTATATTATCCCGGTTAGCTTGCTCTGTTTTTAACGTATGCGCGGGCTAGAGGGGACAGACAGCATCTCAAAATACTAGGCGCTGGATTTACCATTATTATTGTCTGGAAGCCGTAGTACATTTGAACCTCTGGCTGTACGAGGGAATTATCGTTCTGAAATAGCTGGAACATCTCGAATATCGCACATTGACTCGTCCATGCTGAGCACCGAGACTGTTGACCAAGACTGTTGAATTACGTGATTTAATTGCAAATGCTTGTCGGCGAGGTCATCTGAGACCAGAAAACCGATAAATACCATTAATTTATCTTTTCTTAAAAGACAAGTTACCTGGGCAACGCCCAGTCGTAGTAAGATTCACATGCATACATCACGGTCAATTTTACCGGCTATGGCTATGTGTATTTCCGTTTAGCCTCCCCCGCAGGCATCTTTTTGTACTTAAGAAATATTATCTAGTATCTAATTTATTATCTAAGAAATATCTTCAATGTATACAAAGAAATATGCAGGCAAATATTGCACCAATTTCTTAACATTTTCTGTGGAGGAGGCTAACTTCCGTTAAGGTACGGTATGTTACCCCGGGGAAAATTATGCACCGTGGCAAACAAAGATGGCTTGAAACATATTTAGGGAAATGGAGTGTAAAATATAATGTAACATGAAAAGTTGAAAAATCGTTGGTGCCTGGGGGAATTTATTGCGCAGAATGTTTAAAAAATTAAGACAGAAGATTGAAAGTGAATCCGAAGGAGAACAAAGCCCAGTATCAAGGAATGAGAGGCAAAAGAAACCTGCGAATTTCAATGAAGTACGATCCACAACTTAAAAATACGATTATTTACAATTGTTTACAATTTTGAAATTGTTACAATCGCATTTATTGTTTTCAGTGAATACTGATCATTGCTTTATCCTAGAGCTTTTTTATATATTTTTTCATTTGATCATTATCAAGGGAGCATCGCCTCTGAGGAAGTCAGAACAGTCACCTTTGGTTTCTCCTGAAAAGCAAAGTGATCTCAGGGGAACACCTGATCTTTCTGTTGGCGTTGAACAGCAAACACCATCATCACAGCATGTGATTGCTCGTGTTCACCAACTTCTTGAGGTAAACATTGCTTATTAAAATTAACTTCTTTATCTCTCTTTTTTTTTCCCATTTGAAATATCTCTCCCATATTAGGGTATTAACATTACGTGGCATTAACTATAATTTGCAGATTCAAATGATTTTCTCTGATTTCCTATATTTTGATCAATATCTCTATATCAAATGCTCAAACAAGTTAAATCTGTTAGAATCAGCATATTTCTTAAAAAATGCTTGAGTGACTGCAACTGGTAATCAATTTATATTCAAAATAGATTATATTGGTGACTTGGTATCCATCAACATTTAGTCTTGTCTGTGTGTCACATATTTAGCAATCTGTAATTGGTTGTTTCCATATACATCATAATTTTGCATTCCTTTATATACTCCTGTTTTTCAGTTGGATTCTGTTATGTTATTTGAAAAAAATATAGTATATTCCATATTTTATGAATATTGTAGCCTGTGGCTGTATATGTTATTATCAATTTATTACAGACCCATGTAATCAAGTTCTAGATGATTAGTTTAGTTTTTAAGCAAAAAAGGTCTTGAATTATTTTACAGGCTGGTCGGGCACAAAATGATGCAGTCTCTACACCTAAAACTGACTCTGTTGAGCCATCTGAAGTTGAGACTTCAAATCTTACACCAAATAAAACATCTGCAATGTCACATAGCCCAGAAAAATCAGATTATAGGTCTGATGACTCAGAGGCTGGAAAAAAATTTGATGCGGCAACGAAAGAAGAACTTTTGCAGCTTGCAAAGAAACAAGAAAAAGCTTTGACACGTTATAAAACAAAATTTTCTGAGGTAAATGTGAACAGTGTTTTATTTTTCTTGAATATTCATAACACAGTCTATTCTATGAAATATACATTATAACTAACAACTTGTTTTTTTGCTGTAGGTTGTTGATGCGTACAAAAATTTGCAGAAAGAAAATGAGAAGTTACAGGTTTTGTATTGCATATTCCAAAATCCATAAAATATATATTACAGTACTTACCATTAGGTGTACCATTGGAATAGCCTGCATGCTGAAATGTAAGTTGTGTTGAATATATTATTTTTATATCTTTGTAGCATAATCTTTCTCAGGGTCAAGACAAGCAAATAAGAAAAATTTCAGAATTGAAGGAGGTGAAATATGTTATTTTTCATCAAATATTAGTTTTACATATATATGCTATAGATTACTATTAACCTTCCAGTGTAGGTGAATATAAGTATGCTATAAACTAATGAGACTACATTACTGTATCTTTTTGTAGACCATTGAACTTGAGAAAAAAGCTAAAATGCATATTGCAGATTCATTGCGAGTTGCTATGGAGGAGAAGGATGATCTTATCAGTGTGTTAAAAACACAGGTAATACAAGTGCTGCATGTGTTTGATCATTACCAGCCAACACAGTGTTTAGTTGAAAAAACATTCTATTTCCCAATCTGTAATTTTTGTTTGTGTTTTAGATTGATTTTCTCAAAGGCAAGGAAAAAGGATCTGCTGAAGAAACAGATCAAGTAGACAGTGTCAATGGAGAAGGTTATAATCAATACGTTTTTTCCACATGTATAGAATACACTAATTGTATTTTTTGTTAAGCTTAAAAATGACATAATGCGGGCATACAAGTACTTTGCTCTTTATGACCTCAAATTTAGTGCTGAATAATTGTACCTAAATTATTTTAGATCCATTATCTGAAGAAAACAAACAAAAGTTACTTGATAAGGTTGGCAAAGTTTTTTCATAAGTGAATATGCAAATCGTTTGGGCTGTTTCCAACAATGGGAGGTTTAATTATATCATTTCACATGTTAGATAAGAACACTTGAGACTACTGTTGATGCTCAGACTCAGGAAATTGAAAAATTGAAGGTAACCTTGATTTTATAATGTATGCTGTTTGCTGAATATATAGACTATACCTGGAAAATGTATGCACGTTTCTGACATAATCTGTTGCTTGCTTTTTTGGCAAGTCCACCATGCTGAGATCTTGTTGTTACATTCCTGGGGCCGGTTGTATAAAAACATAGTTATCGCTAACTGCAACCAGTCCCTGTCTGTAATACCCATAATGTTTCTTCTGTTTTTGTTGCATAATACAATTGTCATTGGTATAAAAACGTACCAACGGGCATAGTACTGAGTCTGCAAACTCGAATTTTGCTCTGTGAAGAGTAGCATTAGCAATATTGTTACTTCAGCGTTCGCATTTTCCAAACTATTATAAAGTCAATTACTTTTTCTTCACAATGCCAACTCTCAACTGATTGACATCAAATAATATTCATTTTCGTACAATTAACTGTTCAACCTGCTTGAAAAGTTACAGTAATACAAAGCATGTTAGTTTAGATGTTAGAATGTCAAAGTCTGATGTTAATTAGGAACATGAAACGACGAAAGAAGTGGAACGTGAAGAACTTCTTCGTAATTTGGAGCGTACACAAATAGAAAAACAAACTGCTATTCAAGAAATGATGAAAAATGTGGAAAATATCATGCAAGAGAATAACCAGTGTCACGCGGAAGTAAAGAACTTAGGGGATGAGCTAAAAGCAACCAAAGTGCTTTATGAAGACCTAAAAGTACAAAAGGAGGATATTATTCAAAAGATGGACAAAGCGTTGGAGGAATGCGAATCGAAGGGGAAAAAGGCGATAGAAGAAAAGAATAATGAACATAAAACTCTGGTTGATTCAATAGTAAAAGATCACTCGAGTATTGTGGATGATTTGAAGAAGAGTAAAATAGAAGCGGTTGAGTTTATTAAAAAACAGCATACTAAACGAATGTCAGATCTGCTCACTGCAAAAGATGACGAACACAAACAAGCTCTTGAGGAAAGAGATAACAAGTTGAAAATAATGGCACAAAATGAAGAAATGTTGAAAGCTTCTTATTCAGAACAGGTGATTGACCATGCATACTGTATACTTTCAAGTAGTTTGCTTATATGCTGACCTTTAATCCTTGTAGGTGTTGTGAATGTTCTGTATTCTAATGAATCTATTGTAATCGTCGCTTTTGTTATCACAATTTTGATTTAGATCATTTGCAATTGATAATATTGTTCTGTGAGGTTAATTGATTCTGATTTTAATGATTGAATGTGATTAATTTGTAGTTTCGTGATTTTCAATGATTATAATAAATCAAAAACTACCGAAATATCGCAGTGATTATTATTGTAGTTCTTGTAATTTGCATATCAGCCGTTTTGAGGAAGGAGCAAGTCAACGAAGCAATATTAATTGCATTTGCCATCGACACAAAGTTGACTGGTGAGCCTTTCTCAAGAAACTCAATGCTGATCTGTTTTGGCTAACTCGTGATCGTAGCTTAACATCCTCATCAGGGGTAGGGAGGGGCGGGAATGAAGCGTCGTTCATCGTCATTTAATCTATAATAAATCTTTGTTCTCATGCACAGGTGAAAGAGGTCGAGTTAGCTGTGGAAGAGCAAGAGTTACAGAAGCACGCCGTTGTAAAACGAAAATTTGAAGAAATATCCAAACTGGAAGCACGTATTAAGGAATTGGAAGAACAGCTATTGGAAAGGGAGACAATGTCGCATGATCTGCAGAACTGTAGATCGGAATTGATTGGTAAGTTGCTAGCTTACTAGTATATGAAGTACATAAATGAAAAAATATTCGTTCGCACCAAATTTTCCTACGTGGCTACTGTATGGTTAAAATAACTTGTATTGAAGTAGCTATGTATATGACTCAAATAAGTCGGATAATCTTTTTGTACTAGCATTTAAACCCTATGATATATTTACTAGTATACGGTGCCAAATAGCTATGTATGTGTATCATTCATGCACAATGACTGAATGGAAATTGAAGTCTATCAAAATATCAGCGTACACGGGTTGGTTTTCGTTGCTAATTTTTTCGTGTTAATTTTTTAAGAATCAGAAAAGAGATTCAAAGAGGTTGAAAAGAAGTATGAAGAATATAAAGTAGGTATTGTTGTGGTCGTTGTATACAAGTAGAGGAGAACTTTCAATTACAGACAAAACGTCTTGGGGGTACTGATGCAAATCCTAGGCAGAATACAGCAATAAAACAACGTTAATTTAGCTTTTTGCGAACAGTGGAACAATTCTGAACAGCTTTATGGGCTCTGTGTTAATAAGATGTTTGTTGTGTTTCAAGGAAAGCGAGAAATTTGTTTCTAATTTATTGGAAATTCTCCTGACACCTCTATTAAGCAATGTGAATTGGTCCTGTAAAGTAGCTAAGAGCATGCTAGGGCAAATACTACAAGAACCTCGGGTAATTTGCTTGTTTTTCTGGGGTGTAAGATAAAAAAATGAATTGTAAATTTGACCCGCATTAGAGCTGCATCGAAGCACTAGGTATTTTATGAACAAACTACCTTAGTTTATGGCCACGATATTTCAAATTGAAATCTCTTTTCAGATAAGAATATAACTCATAATACCAGGTAATTTTTTGTGTAATTTAGCAAGATAAAGAAAGTGCGATGGAAGAATATGGCGAGGAAAACAAACGTATTTCGATGAAATGTGAAAAGCTAGAAAAAGAAATGTCAACAATTAAAGCTGAGATTACGAAGCGCGAAGAAGCGTCTGTAGAGCGAGAGACGTTTTGGAAATCAGAAGAAGAAAAAAAGCTCAAGGAATATCAAGATGCAGTGAAAGATATCGAAGCAAAGAAACAGAGTGAGCTAGCTGTCGCCTCGAAGAAAAATGAGAATAAAGTTTCCGAAATGAAGAAGATCGTGAAGGAGTTGCGAACTAAGTTAACAGAAAAAGAAAATCATCTACAAAAAGCGCAAGAGGAGATGAAGAATGTGGTCTCGAAAAAGGATAAAGAGCTTGAAGAACTAGCAAAAGGAACAGAAACGCAGAATACAAAAATGAAAAACCTGATTAAAAATTTAAAAGCTAAATTAAGCGAGAAGGAGAGTGATATGAACAGTATGAGTTCTCAACTGTCCGCTTTGAGTGGACAAAAGATAGAAGAACAGAAGCAATTGATAGAAGAAAATGATAAAGTTTTAAATGAGAAAGATATAATGTGTAAGGATTTAATGGCAAAACTAGATGAAAAAATGAGACATTGTGCAGAACTAGAGGGATGCATTGAAAAGCTGAATTTTGACAGTGAAAAGCACTTGTCTGAATTGAAGGAGAAACAATGCAAACAACTGGATGAAATGAATACAGATTTTGAGAGAAAGTTAAACGAACACCAGAAAAGTCTCGAAGAAGAGAAGAATAATCAACAAATTCGAATGTCGAAAGACGCTGAACAAAAAATGAAAGAAATGAAAAAGATCGTCAATGAATTGCGTAACAATCTGTCGGAAACTGAAGCTCGTGAAGCGAGTCTTAAGGAAAATCTGGAAGGAGAGAAATCGAGGCGCAAAGATATAGAAAAATCCTTAAATGATAAAGAGGGAGCTTTACAGCAAAATGCACTGACTCTACAAGAATATGAAGACAAAGTTACTGATTTGAGGTCTCAGATTACAGCTTTAACGCAGGATCGCGAACAAGCTTTCAAAGATAAAGAAGCTGAAAAAGTGCAGTGGATGAAGGTAATGGAAGGTAAATTTAATGAAAGAATGAAAGAAAAAGATGATTTTCTAAACAATACGATTGAACAATTAACCAAAGAAAATGAATTGAATGTTGATGACATTGCCAAAAATTATGATTCTATCAGAGATGAGCAACTAAGATCTTTACAGGAGCGGCATCAAGAAGAGATTAATGAATTGAATAATCAGCATGAACGCTCGTTGGCATTCACAAGAAATGAAGCGAATGAATCCCACGAAAGATTGGCCGCAGAATCGAAAGAAAGAGAGGAACAACTCTTAAGACAAAATCATGAACTTCGAACTAATTTTGATAAAATGAAATCTCAGTTTGAAGGGCAGAACGAAGAACTATTGGATACGGTTACTGCGTCAGGTAAAGAAATAGAATCAAGCAAAAGTAAAATAAGTGAGCTTGAGGACTTAGTCATGAAGCATCGAGACGAAAAAACCTCTTTACAACAAAAGATGGATGATAAAATTATGGAACTAATAGAGAACCATCGTCGAGAGTTAAACGATGTTCAGCAACAATCCGAGCAGAAGA
This sequence comes from Dendronephthya gigantea, assembly GCF_004324835.1. Classification (NCBI taxonomy): domain Eukaryota; kingdom Metazoa; phylum Cnidaria; class Anthozoa; order Malacalcyonacea; family Nephtheidae; genus Dendronephthya; species Dendronephthya gigantea. The sequence continues at coordinate 1,683,825 of NW_021163010.1, read as the reverse complement.
TGGAAGAGATGTCTTCAAAACATGCCAACGTTATTCTTGTTCGTGAACGTGAAATAACCAAGACCAAGGAGGAATTAACTGGTAAATTGAACAGTTTAGAGAAAGATCATGTGGTACAGCTGCAGGAAGTTAAAGACAGCCATATTGCAAAGTTTAATGATGATTTGAAAAAACTGCAAGATGAGAACACGCAACTGAAAGAAATCTTAGAAAAGGAACACGTCGAGTCAGAGAAGGAGAGGAGAAATCAAACTGAAGCATACGAAGCTCTTCAAACAAAGTTTGATGAAATTGCTGTTGAGTATAACAAGAGTTGTGAAGGATTGAACAAACTTAATGATGAGCTTAGTTTAGTTAAATCTGAACGTGATGCAAGGCTCACAGTTTCTGTTCAACTTCAAGATACGCTTCATGCTGAACAAACAAATCATGCGCGGATTGTAGCTGATTTGAGTGAGGAGGTTAAGGCCTTGAGAAAAGGACAAGGAGAGTTGGAGAAACAATTATTGGATAGCAGAGAAACGGCAAAGACAATGGAAACAAAATCTCAAGAAATGGCTCATCTTCAAGATGAAGAGAGGAAGAGTTTCACAGAGCAATTGAATTCGAAGTGTTTGATGCAAACACAACTTAACGATCGGAATCAAGAGCTAGAAGATCTACTAAACCGTATTCAGAATGAGTCTCAAAGTGAAATAAACGATCTAAAAGAAAATATTGCATCCCTGGAAGTTAAAATGAATGAAATGGTGCAGGAACAACAAAAAGAGGTGGAAGGTCATAAAAAAACTTCCGTCGCCCTCAAGAAAAAAGTTAAAGCCTTGTCAGAAGAATGTAAGAAAAAAGATCTTACACTAAATCAGGTTACTGATGAATATGAGAAAACAATTTTAGAAATTAAGCAGCGGGAAGAGAATCTGAAGATGGAGATCGCTTCTAATCAAAATGATTCCCGGGCAATTGATGATCAAATCAAGAAGGTTCTGGCAGAAAAACAGGAACTGCAAACACTTTTGATAAAGACTGAAGAAAGCCATCGTCATGAAGTACAAGAAAAAGAGGCGAAACTCCAGGATGCCGTAACGAAAAACGAGCGTGACTTGTTGAGCAAACAGGAAGAATTTGATGCGAAAATTTCAGGACATGAAAAAGAAAAACGAGAAGCATTAGAAAGTCTTAAAGAAACACTTGCGATTGAAAACAAGAAGAAAGTTGCGGAAATGAGAAAAAAAGCGGAAGCTAAAATAGCCAGTGTGAGGAAAGATCTATCCAATCAACTAGAAGAACAAGGAAAGGAACTTTCTTTAGCGAAGAAAAATGTTCAAGATTTGGTACAACAATTGGAGAACGTTGATACCACTCACACTGAAAAGGTGCAACAAATGACAGTTGAACATGAAGTTATAGTGAGAAGTAAAGTCGAAGAACTCGAATCTCAAAAAGGAGCTATAGAGAATAATTCAAAATTACTGACGGAACAGATCGCACAACTTGAAGCCAGTGAAAAATCTTTAGTTGAAACTGTTGAAAATCTTCGCGTCGAAAAGATGAATGCGTTGCGTGAACAGACGTTATCTCTTAAAGAAGACCATAGGCTGGAAACAGAGAAACTTAAAAATGAACATCAAAGGGATTTAGACGTTTTGGAGAAACGTTTAATCGCAAAAGTTGAAGAAAAAGATTTTGAATATAACGCAAAATTGAAACAAGTTATCAAAGAATTTCAAGCAAAGCTTGCTGACAAGGATCATGAAATCCAAGATACTCTAGCACAGACTATTGCAAACAGGCAAAAGGAAGAACAACAATCTGTTGTGAAATTTGAGGAAGAAATTATTGAGTTGAAAAAAGAACTGAAATATCGAGAAGATGAAATGTTACAATTACGAAAAGAAAACGAAGAAATGTTAAATGAAAAAGAAGGAATAATGTCGGAATTAGTTCGTGAACACGAGATAGCTTTAAAAAACGTTGAAGAAGACTATGAAAGTAAGATTTCGGAACTTAATATAAAACATGCGGAAGATTTGGCGAAGCTTAATAATAGTGCTCAACTTCTTCAAATTGAGAAAAAATACGAGGCTGAACTAGCCCAGGCCCAGAAAGGACATTCATCTGAGTTACTTGCCCTTGAGAAGAAACTTAAAAATCAAATGAAGAAGAATCAAACAGATATGAAGAAATTGCTGAATGCAAAAGAAGCGGAGTTTGAAAAGAGAAAAAGTCCAGCTGCTCAAACTAACGTAAGTATAGAAAAACTGTTTAAAATTGTCATAGAAAATCATAGCCTCAAGTACTGGCCTTAGAATTTAGAGGCCGGGGCGGACGTACGATTTCAGCAGAAATTGCCCAATTGTTGCTATCATTTCGTTTTTTTAAAATGCGCTACTAATCTTTTTCATCTGCAGGGAGAAGGCGAGGATGGGAATGAACAAGTTAATGTTTTAAAGGTTTGTCAGTGTTTTTAAAGTCAGTTAGGTATTTGCAATGTTTGCCATATGAGATAGTGTTGGCAGGTTTCTGCAAAGCAGGGTTTTACGATTTACGAACTAAATTGTCCGCTTGAATATTTCCTTTCCCTTGTAAAAATTTAACTGAAGCGGACTCACTTGTCCGACCACAATTAAAAAGAGCAAGAGATTTCGTTCGAATTTCGTCTAGTGTAAAACCGTCAGTCCATGCATGTTCCAAGTCATCTGACATTCTGTAGTGATGATGTACATCGTTTAATATGATCGACCAAGTCACTAGACAACTCCCGAAAACCCTCTTTATTTTAGGCAACAATAGATCGTCTTAATAGAGAAATGGATTTGTTACGTGAAAGGGAGCAATTATTAAAGGTACCGGCTTAATTGTAAATTGTTTATGATAATTTATGCCTGCCGATTTTGAATTTTCAGCGTCTTGCATACGTCCCATTTGTTGTATTACATAATTATTGTTGTATTATACTTATTATGATTACAGACTGACGTTGAACATCTTGCTCAGAACGGCTCAGCTCAGACACCAGAACGACCAACTCAGTTACACGTGACTTCTAATCCGTTTTCGCCAACCGGTCCCGTAAGCCCCTCGTCAAATCCTGGGGAAACAGAATACGAGGTGAGTGTTGCCTCTTTCGGATAACGAGTTTGAAGTTAAATACATTTCGCCATAGTTTTTTTACGGAATACTTAGTTGACACACTCCCCACAGATATCAATGATATCTATAGATAAGTGGCTAGCAAAAATGTTGTATCTTAAGAAATCTTATTTTAGTCAATCGCGTAGTATGGATTACATAGTACAGATTGTGATAATCCAAAAATAAACATGCCTTATCGTTGCTATTTGTTCACTTTTGATTTAATTTATTTTTTCAGTACTTAAGAAATATTTTATTCCAATACATGATGGGGAAACAGAGAAAGGTTGGTGCTTTTCGTCAAATGTTTAAAATAATATTCTTTCTCTCACTGCAAGTACCGTCGACAACCTCGTTCCCAGGGTACTCGCTGTGGACCATCTCGTTCCCAGGGTTCTCGCTGTGGACAACCTCGTTCCCAGGGTGCTCGCTCCGAGAACGAAGTTGTCGATTCGTTTATCCTGGGTCTATGGCAGTCCAGTATCACGACGTACAATGATTTTTATTTATTAATTTATTTTAGCAACTTTCTAAAGTTCTTGCTACTATTGTTCGTTTTACACCATCTCAATATCAGCAAATAATGCAAAAAGAACAAGAACGGGAGATGTCGCAGGTAATTACATGGTGCATGGTGTTATTAGACTGTATTAGCTGTGGTGTTGTGTTGTTGATTCCGTGCGAAATAGTCACCTTTCCTCCTGCGAGATCTAAGCTATACGCTTTCTTTATGTCTGGCTGTCATGAGTGATGCAAGTAGATTACTTGTATCTCAACTTGTGTCTTGTTAAAAGTTCTACGAATGTTGTCATCTCTTGTGTTGTCATCCTTGAATGTTGAAACAGGACTATCCGATTGGTTCTACTTATAGTGTACTTGTCTACCTAACATTTCGCTTCTCATTTCTTAGGGAGGATTTTTTTCACCTTTAAGAAGTTAAGGTAATGCTTTTTTTTACTTTTGCAACTTTTATAATCTCTTTCGTTCCCTTGTGGGTTTCTTTATTTACTTTTTTTCTTATTTGTTGTATTTGTTTTGCTTTCCCAGAATACTCATACAATACTGATGCGTGTATGTATAAACGTCGTTATATGTTGGTGGATAATTTGGTTTGGTCCATATCAGCGGGCTTCAAAGATCTATTATACGTGAATTTGAAACAACTGCATGTATTTCATTGTAGGTATTGTCGAATTAGGTCACGTAGTAAGCTATTTTTGGAGCTTGAACATTACGTGATATTTTATTTACCATGTCGATTATAGTTTAGAAAGGACACAATCATTATAATTGATATATAGTACTGTAGTATGAATGCCCCAGTGTTCAGCAGTGAAATATATGTGCATTATAGGAGTAAGAAATCCATAGTTACGAAATTCGATGAATTCTGCGCATGGTCATGTATATTAATTAATTTGTATACCATTATTGACAATTCAAAAATCAAGGCTCAATGATCTTTCACTTGTATGCATTTTGACCCGTTCACTTGCATGTCAATATTTTACGCATTTCACGTTATTTTGCAAGTTATAAGACTATACGTTCAGCCCAGTGCTAGGTCATTTAACGCATAACAGTAGGTGGTTGTTTCATAAGAATATCCTCTTTTCTGGAGTCAGTCTGCACAATATAGTTTGTTTTTTATATAGCAGTAGAATGATATTAGACAACCATATGCAGCGAGTGCAGCATTTTAAAATACAATGATTAATGTATCGTTGTTGGAAATAGCTATACCTATACCTATAGTGATAATCAATAAACCATGCAGTTCCATAGCTACTGTAAGAAATATTTGCTTTTGTCTGTTCCTCGATATTTTAAAGAAAGGCAGTTTTCACAACAGTACTAGCTTGTTTCTGCATGTCGCGAGACAAGTTTTATGCAAACTACAATGGTCATACAGAAAACACTCGCAGCATCGATATTTTGCATCAATGTTCCAAGATCAGAGTGATATTGTTGCTTGGTAACGTACCTATATTCAGAGTAATTTTCCTCAAATCGTCCTTTTTTAAGTACGAAATACATTCAATAATATTCCAAAGTCGTCATAAGAAATTTGCTTTTACAAAACATTTAATAATTTATTTAGGGAGAACATAATTATAAGTGTAATAATACATACATGTGTGTGTACATACATACATGTATGTATATTGATTTATAGATAGAGATTGATTTATAGATATAGATGCTTTGTCAAGTAAATCCCCGTTCTAATCGTGTGTTCTATTATCGATAGTGTTGAAAAAAAATGGTGAATATTTCATTTCTTCAAGACGTCAGGCATTCAGTTCCTGCACTTATAGTGGTGTTATACGTACGAGTACGTTATCACCAGGGTTCAGATCCACACTGTGCTCAACTATAACATAGTTACTTTCTTTCGAATACCATGTCACATGACCTGTAGAATCAACTATCACGTTATAACCGTTGGGATAATGAAGTTCTTGGTTTAAATAGATCACTGTTTTATAACTACGGCATTTCTCGGTGATTTCGTATAGTACGCGGAAATCATTTGTATGGTGGTCAAAATTGAGATCCAGGACATGACCAGCGACTGCCTGGGGATATGTACGGCTGGTGTTGTATATTCGAGCAGTTGGACTTTCTTCAGAGGTTTGTTTAGAGCCATAATACTCCCATCCCAACCACGACTGAAATGTCAAATCAGCATCTCTCAAAACTTTGAACATTTCTGCAGCTGATGACGATGTATAAGTTGCAAATTCTGTCAACATCCCTCCACATTTTAACTTTCTTAAATCACACAAACGGACATCGAAGTTCAGGTTGACATTGAAATTAGGGGGGACATAATAATGGTAGCTCAACACACTTCTGTTTTGATAAGCGTTTCCCCCTGGTACAGTTTCGAAGCCTACTCCGAAATCATCCCATGTAACAGGCTCAAAGAAGATACAGTGTTCATCGTCGACTGCTCGGATTGCTTTCGCCAAAGCATTGTAAGCTGGCTCTAGGTTCTTTTTATCAGCTACAGTTGGTATCAATAATCCAGGATTACTGTATACATCGCCTGCCCAAGGTTCGTTAATCAATTCATAACCCATCACATTTGTATGTTTTTTAAATGTTTGTGCGGTTTTAACCCAAAAATTTGCCCAGTCATCTCTTAGGCCATCGACATTCGTATAAAGATTTTCAAACGATTTTCCCACCGCCTGTGTAAGGTAATATGTTGCCCATGAAAAACGACTACAGTCTTCTGAACTTGGGAATCCTGTCTCAGGATCGAGTTTATAGGGTTCGTGTAATGGAAATGGAAAGTTCTTCGCTATTTCTGAGTCAATAGTCCAGCTAGGAAAACCTTCAACACAAAAGCGACGAGACATTACATCCTGATGCATGTCCAATAGGATATAAATACCATATTCTGCCGCTTTCGTTACTAAATCAACCATTGTTTTTAAATAGGTTTCGTTGAATTGTCCTTTGTTGGGAACTAAGCCAGGCCACATCATGCCAAGACGGACACCATTCAACCCAAGAGATTGCATAAATTTCATGTCTTCTTCTGAGAATGTATCTTGGCCAAAACCCGTCGTTTCTGGATGCCAAGGGAACTTCTTGATAACAATATTCGTGCCATGAATTAATATTTCACGACCCAGTGTGTCGACAAGACGTTGTGTTCCTGGATCAACCGATATCTGCAGCAAGTCTGCTTGAACATGAATTATGAAAGCAAGAACTAAAACGATTCTGCAGAACATTTTTGGGCGATGACGATCATAATAAACGATCAAGTGAAATATGAAACAATATATATACAGCGTTGCGCAATCTCTTCCTGTTGTGGATAACCCTATGACTCGGGTCCATGCTGGTATCCGTGGACGAATAAGGTATGTACACGGAACAAGATGGTGCGAGTAAACTTAACAAGTTGTTAAATATCCTAAGTTAAACAAGAACATTCAGTCATCTAACTAATGAGGAACATCTCAATACTCTTCGGAGTCAAAACTGCGTTCAAGGAGCGATTTCCCTTGCTTTCTCATTACGCTGCTGTCACAGTTTCCTTCGCAGTTTTGGTTTCACGAAACACCGTGGACACTTTGCGGAAGGCATGCTGTCTATAATAATATAATACGATTAATTTTCCAGTTTTAATTTCATCCCCCCCCCAAACAAAATATGTTATGCCACCCCTGAAAAAAGAACAAATTACGCAACTCGTTAACGCAAATCTGGAAAAATCTGTCTGGCGCACTTCTACATGCCCCATTTAATGTTCGTCAATGCAAATTCTCACATTGCTTTAAAACGACATTCCTTTTCGTAGTTTCGTGTACAAATATTTAAAATGCTTTTTAGTACAAAACATATTAGATGTAATTAATACAGATACCGATGTAGCTGGAGATTTAATAAAAGTTTTAGGTTTCAATTTAGGTTTTTTTGAGAACTCTAACTCTAACCTTCGAACCCTGAGCACAAAAGGCATGACAGTTATAACCTATTATGCCTTATCGGAGTCACAAAAATGCGTTTGTAGCATAAACATTCTGTTGTTACTTGTTAGTCGTCTTCTCTGTCTAAATAACAGCGATCCATCCCTATATTTTTTTCGGAGGTTAATATCTTGGAAAGATGGAATCAGTTCAAAATAGAAAATTCAACTGATAAATCGTCACATGATTGACAAAAAGTTCGGTGGGGAGTTTAAGCGACGGAGACGAAATGTTTTTCGTGTTAGTTGGCTTATTGACGACAAACTAAACCAAAAGGGGCGGTTAATATTTTCATGCATAGCGGATTTAAGTCACGAAATTCTGATGTATATACATTGGGTATTTGCCCTGTTGCCATGGGAAGATCGTTACTGTGAATTTTTGCCCGGAAATTTAGCCAGAGCTCGTTTAGGGCCAAGTTCTACGTCGTAATGATAGAGCTAATACATGGAGCAGTACGTTTAGCGACTTGCCAATTTTTGGATCCAATTCACTTCTGACGTATGGAATATAGTCGGTTATCGATGAAGCAGTATTGCATTGGCTTCAGTGGATTTGTTGCTGATATACATTACAAGACAACAGACTATAAAGCATCCATCAGAAGTGAATTGGATCCAACAAAATTGGATCGTGTGAACAGACCTTTATAACGCCCATCTACAAACAGCGTCTTGAATATCATGAAATGCTTCATGCATGCAATCATGTATTAGTATAATATTAGTTGACATATCTCTTCTGGAAAGTATTCGACGTATTCAAATTGTCAGACGTCTTCAACAAAGAAAGCAAATAAAACTGTGGTTTCCGCAGAAGCTGCATGAGGTGAACTACACAATGCTTAAGTATTTCAGCGGTATCAACTTGCAGAGGCGTTAAACTATTGAAGATTACGACTCAGCACGCATCGTATAAGGCGGTAACATATTTAAACACACGCGATTGTTAAATTTGTTGTAGGAATATGACAACCAGTATTTATTACTCAAGAATTAACTTCTTCAGCGAACATAAACTTCTGCGCACGCCATAATACACCCAAATGATTTTTCCAGATTTAATTTAGAAAGTAAACTAGATAAGTTTTTGTAAATTTACATCTAGGTTCTGACACCATGCAGACAAACATATGCACAAAAAGCAGTAAAAAGTTATCTCCATATTTTATTTTTATAGTTATATTTTGTTATATATTATAGATTAATTCGAATCACGTTTAATCCTAAAACGATTTGCATACTGAAGCTTATATCTTTTGTACTTTTAAGTGGTAAGATTTTCTTATCTGCATGACCATCAGGCAAATATAGCTGTTGCAATACTATTACAGTTGTCATAGCTAAACTGAAATATTAAATGATGGCTTATGATGCGCAAGCATACAGTTCATACATGCAAAATGGAAATGTTCCTAGTGCATCCCAAGTCATCTCAGGTATATAGCTACAATTGTATGTTTCTATGTCAAAACAAATGAAAGAGAAAGTTTTGTTAACATACACGTTTAATACAACAACCATGCAGGCTGATAAAGAGAAAAATTTCTGCGAAACTTGAGATGATTTTGCAGTATAAAACCAGCGCAAACGCAGTAGGAGCTAGACATTTGCAAGCTGTGTGGGACTCCCGTTCTCACCTTAGTTGAGGGTCAAACTAAACCTTTGGTTGGCGGGTATGCAGAGCAAGTGACCACTGACCACCAGTGGGTGTACCTTCACGTTTTTTTTGTCCTGCCGTGACGGGAAGAAACATGACGGATCACAGTGAAAAAAATGACGAATCAAAAATTAGGGCATACGATGTCGATAAAGATAACAACAAATATATATTTGTCAATAACTGGAAGACTGCTCATATTATTATATATACGATATAGCATAAGGAACGTCGTTATTCACGAGTAGTCATTAGTTTTAACAGCTATAACGTGATGGAATTTGATTTATGTTTCTCAGTTTGCATGTTGTGTCTAAATATTTTGTCTGAACATTGGTTTATTAATCAAATGCTAATTTCTGTGCACCAAACAATACATTTCCGGATATTAACTACACTCTATAGATTTTATCTCTTTAAATATGTGGCATGCAGTTTTATAGTTACTATATATAACCTATACATGCAATGTCACTCACTATTTACAATGTTTTTAAATTATTTCATGCAAGTGGGATTCAATCATCGTTTTTTATATTCGATACTCTACAATATACAGGCATCTCCCCATCCTTAATGAACAACTCTCAGTATTTTCATTTTCTCGTGTTATCTTCGTTACGTGTCCAGCCTTTGCATGTTTGACACCGGCTTTAATTAACAGATTAGGCTAGCGAACATCAGTTTTGATGCAGTATAAGTTTAAAATTTTGAAATGAAGTTTTTAAAGAATCTTTTTTTGGTTTTTGACATCGAAATTAGCCATGTTCATTACAACTGAAAATTCCCTGACGTTCGTCCAGTCTGTTCACACTTCTTTATACTAATGAATTGTCTACGATGCATTGTCAGCATTGACATTTACATTGTTGCATAAAACAGTTTATATGCTTGCTGGCATTCATAACATTTGGAATTTGTCATAAATATTACTGCACTATACAATATGCAATTCTTGCAACAACAAATTTTGAGTATTTGTGCAATTATGTTAAGTCTTAAGAATTGAAATTCTATGTAATTAAGTTTTGACGGCATTCGATTTTATCAATGCTTGATTTTTTCTTGATCACATATATATTTACACCACAAAGTATCCTATTACGCTTCTTATAATTGTTTCGTGTTTCGTGGGAAGCTTATTCATCTGTATTAATTTGGTAAAAGCCAAGAAATTTTCAAGGTCCTCCCAAAGTAATGAAGCAACATATAAATTTTACGATACTCTTCCGTTGCCTGTTGGCGTTGCAGAACGAAACAGATAAAAACACACGTAGCTATATATAATTTAAAATACGTGGCTTGATTTTAGCAAGATTGTAAGAACAGAATTATCGAAAATGAATTTAAATCTAGATTGTGTTAGAAGTAGATTGATCGTTCTCGAATACATTCCTATGCATTCCTATGCAACTCCCACAAACTCACAGTAGGAGTCCTGGATTTCATTACATATTTTCATATTATATGTGACGCCCTTTTAGTCTTGCATCCCACGGAGGTGAAGACACTGCTGAAGACCCTTGGTGTTTATAAAACGCTTGTAAAGATCTCAAAGTAAGTTAATTGAAATTTATGTACTTAGACACATGCCCAAAGCCAACTCTGGTGTGTCATGTTTAGCACGTAGGGTCTTAGCTGCATGTTTTATTAATTGGAGTATACGGCACCGTTATGATTAGCTATGTTTAGATCGATTTAACTGTGATTTAAGTGACGAACGAACGTTACTCTGATATAAGTACATTTGACACATGACCAACTTGTCCATCATTGCGCCGCGGCACACCAATAATATGAGAAGCTTAATTTTCTATCCATCACATACCGTGTGAAACGCCACTTCGAAGCATACCGTGGTTAATGTCTAGAATTTATAGGCCCTGTTACAATAAACCGGATTCGCATGTCAATGACATCAAAATAGCTATGCCATAGCAAGTTTGAACACCGAAATTATGATAGCATGATTGCTTTAACATAAAAGTTCGGGGACAGAGATAAGCGTATAAACGTGTATAGTGTAAACGGGGCCTCATTATCACACCTTTGCTGCCAGAGATTGGAATTCATTACCAAAGGACATACGAGATCAAAAGACAATTGCACAGTTTAAACGTAAACGATTTGAATACTTTTTAGATATGGACGCTACCACACACGTCTTTAACTTATAAATTGACCTTTATATCATTTTATTCTAATGTTGTTTTTGTAAATTTCGCATATATATACTTGGTGCTATTGACGTATCTTTTTGTACACACATCATGCAAGAACAAAGTTAGATAGCTATATAACGTTCAAATTTTTCCCCTATATATCTTAAATTTTGTTAAGGTTACTTTTGTGCCATTTTCCTGCCGTTAAAAGAATCAGCGAATGTATGTACACCATCTGTTAGGTAGCGCCGGTTTCCAAATTTAAACTTTAGAATTTTTTATGTGACCGCTATTATTTAGCCAGGTCTCTAATGAAATGATTATGAAAGAACTTTTTTTATGAAAGAACCCTATTGTATACATAGTAAATATATGTTAATCTATTACTAAGGATTTTAAAATACACTGGTTTCAGTTAATTGTTCAATTATGACTTTTTTTTTCTTTTTCCTCTAGTCCTTATTCGTCTCGAAAATTCATTACTCGTCCAGGAGTTAGCTACATTTCTCTTGAGGTATTTTTGAAACTTATATTTATTTATTGCTAGTCGTCAGTGTTACAAATCAAGCATCCATGACGAGGAACTTTCAACTATCATGCGCTTTTACCTTGCAACAATAAAAAGAGATACGTTATGATTTTTGATTTTTCCATATTTCTTTAAATCTGAAACAAATCTCATGTTAGACCGCACGAATATTATTCAATTTTAGCTTTTCGAAATAATCTTTAGATTATGCTAATTTCTGCACATAATTTATTCCTACATTTCAATAGAGTTGAATAATGAATGTATAGAGAATAGTTTTTTTTTATATCGTGGGTCATGCTTTTTGCTGAATCAAATTTGGAGCTTTCATTTGGGGAACGTTCAGTTTATAATTGCATGCCGTTGGTGTTCTGGCCTTGAGAATATTTGCGTGAGTCATTTAATTGGAATGTTTTTTATTATGAAAGTGTTTGGTCACCTACTGTGGCATTTCAATTGACTTAACTTGCCGTTAGAATTGGGCAATGCTAGAAAAACCTTCATTGTTTTTAACAATATGTAGGAATTTCCATGTTTCAATGACATGCAAATATTATCATAGCCGGGGTTTTCAGACGATAAAGACTCGGGCTTTCCCTATAGGATATATTATTACTTGCTTATATCATTTGTGTTATATTTTGTATTAAACAAACCACAGAAGAAAACCAGGATCGATGTTTGTGTCCAGGATGCTTTGCGTACTTGCAGTCTAAAATTCTAAAATAGGAAAAAAGGCTGAGCACCAACATGCATGTTTATATAATTTATAGTTGATTATATAGGGCATTTTATGGGGGATTTACGTTTTAGTTGTATATTAAGTGCTATCTTTCTCGAAATCTTCTCTATTTTACTTTGAGAGGACTTTGTAAGGTTAGAACAAGAAACATTTTTGTAATTCAATTGAATTTACAATAAATTTAGGTTTAAATTTTGAATTTTTTAAAAGTATCTGCAAACAAATTGTTCGTCAACATTTTTAGTGTACAGTCATGCAAGTGACTCTTAATTAACTAACATCCGTTGTGGGGTGATATTCTTTCATGATCAAACACCGCCAAACGTTTAGAGCGTGATGTTCTTTACGGATGTGAAAAGCTGTGATTTGATAAAAAAAAACAACAACAAAAGAAAACAACTTCTTTTATTGAATGAATTTTCAGTGTCTATATGGGGCCGTTTGTTCAAAAGCCGGTTAACTTAACCCAGGGTTAACGCAGATTCTTACATCTATTTTTTCATCGCTTTTTCATAAAAGTTGAATATTTTTATCATGAGTATTTTATGGCTCAATAGAAATCATATTTTGTAAAGTTTTGAAATAAACGGCGGCGCAGAAGCACGTAAACAAAAACAGAGGATTAAAATTTAACCCAGGGTTAGCGCTAACCTAGCTTTGAATAACCGGCCCCTGGCCTATATAGGTTACACGTTGCACTTTGGGTCGCGTCGGATGCAATTGAAACAATGTCCCCCTTACGTACGCTGATGCTATAATGTTTTTCTAATGCTTTTCGCATGAATGTCCTAGACAGGTTCCTATTGTGACATCACAACATCGATTTCGCACCAATCCCTTTTGCGCGGTTTTCAGTTTTCTTCATCGCAAAATACCAAACTGTTACATACAAAATACATTGTAACAAAATAAATTACATAGGGTTGTAAGGGAGCACCAGGGGCTCGTGTTGAAGTTTTGAAATCTCTGACAGTATAATAATACTCGAATTGTGTTTGCTCATAATTTAGCTTGGAAACCGTATAATAAAACTTGGAAACTGTGTGGAAACCTTTCACACAGAATTTTTAGCGAATTTTTACTTGTGAGAAACAACTAGGAACAGTTGAAAAATATCTATCAACTATCAGCCCTCCGAAAGGAATCGAACCCACGCTGATACTTAATCCTCAATCACGAAATGAGTTGTTTTTCATGAGGAAAAGAGCGTACATATTGTACAACATATAAATTATGTTGCGACTATATTAATTTTGCATTTTCACTATGCTCTCTTCTTCGATATAGTTAAATAGAGGGTCACTGTGCTTCTTTTCCAACTTCGATTTAGCAGATAGGTGTCTTGGAGAGAAACTTCGTAAACATATGTATGTCGCCATGACCCCCCCAGGCCGGCATTCACGACTTTCACCTGTTACTAACGCTAATGGGATTTGAAAGTAGGAACATGAAAAGAAATGACGTTTAAAAATATTTCGCTTGAATAATTTATAAGAATGTAAAGCTTAAACACCTTAAATGTTAAACATGACTTTTTGAAAGCTTAATAATGTTTCTTACTAAGTTCAATTTTATTACTATTGTTTCAGAAATGATGTTGCTCTCCGCACTTCTGTTGTTGAGCATTTTGGGAAATGCCTATGGGACGTTTCGTATCCCTATTCTCAGTGCACCCTTAAATACCTTTCCTGCACCAACTTTAAACAATTTTAAAGCTTTTAACCAAGAATATTTTGATAAAGTGACAACCTATGATGTTTGGCAGACACCAAGGAGCGTAGGAGAGGGGATAAGTCCATTCAATGTTATTGTGGACTCTACTCTTAATACAGTAATTCTTGACGCTTACGTACTGCTTGACCGGGGTCAACTCACAATCGAGATGCTCGAGATACAAAAGTTATATAATTGCACGGTTTGTTATTCCATGAAAGATCAAGATCTTAGAGATTACACTGCTCTTACCGTGATAGACCTAACAAATTTGGGGGGCAAGACAATTGGAGAAATTCATGCATTTGCTGTTGAAGCAATGGAGAAGAAATTTTGTTTCAACATGACAGTCTTGGAACAAATGCTAAATCTTTCGTCTTTAAGAGTGATCAATGACCAATGGCCTTTATTTGTACCACATATCGTTTCTGCAGCTATAAAATGCCGTGCTGATCAACTTGGTGTAACTGTCTCTGAACTGGCGGAACTTTTAAACACAAATAATGAAACATTGTACGGCTATAACATGAATCAACTCGATGACATATTTTTCCCGGCGTTTGACGACTTGGTTGCTCGTAAGAATCTGTTTGAAAATCAAACGTTCTCCATTGCTATAGCAGGAATGACGGTTGCTGAATGGCAATCTAAGACTATGGCATACTATGCAAATACTATAAGCAAGTTCTCAGTACGTCATCTTGAGATATTATACAGATGGAAATCGGCACAGCTTTTCGCCATAGAAAATATAATGTTGTCCAGTTATTTCTCTCAATGCATTCCTTTGTCAACTGTTGGCTCTGCCTTTGATCTATCTAAGACAATATTTGGATATCAAACTACACTTCCTTCATGTAATGTTGCCTTTGTTTTATCTCGATCTTTGGGTGAAGATGAGGTCAGATTCAATCTTGCTACGATCACGGACAGAAATATTTTAAACATTGTAAGAAACGCAAGTGGTATTAGTAGCTGGTTTGATTTTTATCAGTTGCTGTTCACAATTTCGGAAGGTATTTGGATGGAGACTCCTCTTGTTTCTCAAGTTCAACTGGCCCAAAGCCTCTCCAATGCTCAAATCCTCACCTATTCGGTTCCACAAATCGCGTACGCAATCAGAACTTTAAATAGTTCCAGTGCATTGAGTGACATTATGAAGAACAATTATCAGCAATATCTTTCACTCTTGTTGCAAACGTATGGCTTTTCGAAATCCAGTCTGGCCTCCTTAACAGGACGAACTGGGGCTCAAATTGACGATTTAACGATACAAGAGGCTCACAGTCTCGTATTTGAAGCGTTATACCTGCGATACGATATTGTTGAATTTTTAAGCAAGTTTAATCCAGCAGGCGTGGACAAATATGTTGCCATTAATCTTCCCTCATTTGAATGGTACCGACTGGTAAAAGCAGCTATTGAGAAATCATTTGATCAACTATCGATAGCTTTCTCGACAAATCTTACAGCAGGAACAGGTGGTGTTTCAGTTGTGACACTTGCAGATGGAACATCTTCAATTAGAGTTCAAACTGGCAGCGCACCCAGTACCTTTGTAATCACAGTAACTCATTTGGCGTCATGCTTGGGTACCACAGTATTAGAAATATACCAAAGAACCATGTCTGGGTATCAAACACTGTATCAAACCTCAGCCGTACCACTGATGAATAAAAAGATCGTTTTGGAAACGGAGAAGTTTGAAGATTTGTTAACGAGACTTGGAACAACATTTGGAAATATTGACAGTGAAACTGTTGGTGAAACAATCCAGAATCGCGTTGGACTGACCGCAGAACAGTTGCGTTGCATGTATGGATGGTCATCTGAATTCACATCTTTCCTGTTTGGAATAAGCTGGAAAAATGTTAGCTCGTTCCGCCTTTGTGGCAATTTCGTCTCTTGGCCTCTTCATAGGATTGCTTTGGCACTAAAATATTCCACGCCAACTATTTGTGGTTAGTAGGATATTGCTTCTTATTAAAAAAGTTGGAATATTCAAATAATTTTATTTCGCATACTTAAGAGCATGTAATTCCATAAGGGAGACATATTTATTGTTATAAAATTTTATTGTTATTGTAGAATTATGTTCCACGAACCCTTGTGATGCTAACGCAAACTGTACCAACACAATCGGTTCATATACTTGTACTTGTCATACTGGTTTCTCTGGAAATGGACGAACTTGTACAGGTAAGACCCTCAAACTCAATTTGTGTTCTGATCTCTTCCCTATCATACCCCAAACCTGCCCGGTATAATAGATATATCTCATTAATAGAGCAATTTTTTTATTCCATTTAGATATCGATGAATGCGTATTAAAGACTGATGACTGTAGCCCGAATGCTAACTGTACAAACACTATTGGCTCATTCACGTGTCAGTGTAAGACAGGTTATTCTGGAGACGGAAGAACTTGCACAGGTAGGTTTTTCAGCGAAACCATTTTTACAAATGCGCTAATGAATTTAATGTGAAGATATATGCTACTATATTCCCTTTGGAATTAACTTATCTTATTGATGGAGACAACAAATACAGTATAGAAGGTATTGCTAATTATTGATGGATGTTACTTATTCCTCCACCTTTACAGTTTTAATTTTATAAAATGTAGTAAATACTCTTCCATTTGTTTTTAATTAACAATAAATATATACTTTTCATTTTAAGATATTGATGAATGCTTGTTAAATATTGATAACTGTGGTCAAAATGCTAATTGTGCAAACACACAAGGAGGTTTCACTTGTACATGCAGGGCTGGTTATAGTGGAGATGGTCTATCTTGTAATGGTGGGTCGAGTAATTAATTATACATGGACGACGGCAAAGATACTTGGGTTTATCTTTCGTACTGTCAAGGAAAAATGCTTGTTTGAATATAGCTTATTTACAGTTATAACTAAAGTCGCACGTACTCCATCTATATTACATTTTTTACCCACATGAGAAAATTAGCTACGTATTTTGTACCGAATAGATAGAGCAGATATAAAAGCATTGCTTACCATTGCTCGTCCACTACAGTCGGTTTCATCCGTATATAGCAATCTTCAGATTCATTTTTTTTTATTTTAGACATAAACGAGTGTACTCTCAATCTACATAATTGCCATGTTAATGCCACATGTACTAACATATTTGGTTCGTTTACTTGTCAATGTAAATCTGGGTTTACTGGAAATGGAGTCATTTGTGATGGTATTTATTTTTGCTCTTTGTGCAAGTCATTGTGAAACACAATACGATGTTGCAGTCTTTAAACTTTGGAATTGTACAATAGTATATGCCAATGTGGTGGGCCGTTCGGTGTCATCAGTATGACAAAATGATTTCTGTCTTTTCCTTCCCCTGTCAGTGTCGTAATTTTTTGTTATTCAAAGTTAATCGCTAAACTTTTTTTTCAAGATATTAACGAGTGTACAACTGGTACTCACGACTGTCATCCTAACACCAACGAGGCCTCATGTACAAACACGATTGGTTCATTTAGGTGCGCTTGTAAAACTGGTTTTACAGGCGATGGAAAAACATGTACAGGTTGGTATTGTGACTGCGTATTTAAAACACGAGCAGAGCTATTTTATCACATATCACGACTGCAATTCCTTAGGCAGTCTTAGGGCCCGGGCACACGGTACCGGATTGCGATTGGAACAGGTCACATTTTGAAGGTAGCTACTTAATTAACAGCCAGTGGAGATGTTTATAATGTCCGAGACCTATAATACACGAAATCTAAAAAATTGATAAGCATTTGGTAATAATCGTTGCTTCAAACTTTACTCTGATTATAGCTATATTTTATACGTGTCATGTTCTACGTGAGTCTTTGAAGCCTGGTTTTTATTTGTCACCTACGAGGCCTACGAGGACTAGGCTTAACCAGGCTTAAACATTTTTATCGATATGAAAAATTCAATATGTATGGTGCACTTTAGGGAAGGCGATTTTATCCCCATAATTTTTTGGCGTAATATCATTTTTTTGTCATTGCTTCAAATTCAAATCCTAAAAATTTTTACTTTTTAGATATCAACGAATGCGTCCTTAATACTGACAACTGTCATACTCAAGCTAGCTGCACAAACAACCATGGATCATACACATGTGCGTGCAACGTTGGTTGGACTGGAAATGGATTTTCTTGTATTGGTAAGTTACGATCTTGATGATTGTGAACTAGTCTTTCTGTGAGGTAATAATGTAATGAAGCATTTGCCAGCCTTCATCGCAATATCTTACTATATCTATATTTTGTATATTTTGTATTTGTTCCAAGCAGACCAGTCCTCTGGTGCATGGTCGCATTTTCATTTCTATGTAACTATTAGAACACCGCTAAAGATATTATCTTCATATAGACATCGATGAATGTGCTAGTAATACAGATAATTGTCATAACACCCGAGCGACATGTAACAACAACCCTGGGTCCTTTTCATGTGCTTGTAATGCTGGATACAGTGGAAATGGCACTAACTGTGTTGGTAGGTATTATACACTTCGTGTTTTGTCGCTCTTTTCAACATAAAAACTTTCAAATTTGTTGCACATGCGCAGCGGCTGTGATTTGACAGAGATTGGTTGTAGTGAATAATTAATATAATAAACATGTTTTCCTGGGGAGAGAAATGCATTTTATTCGTGCGTCATGTTGGACATCAGGGTATTCTCTGGTAAACCAAACCAGTCATAAGTTCGACTCACCGTGTACTTGAATTCTTTGATATTAAACAGTCAGGAGACACGAAATGAACGCCATACATTTTCTTACAATTCTTATGGCTTTTTTAAGATATTGACGAATGCGCACTTGGAACTGACAACTGTGACGGTCAAGCAACTTGTTCTAATACGATCGGATCATTTACCTGCGCCTGTAAGATTGGTTACACAGGGGATGGAGTGACGTGTACAGGTTTGTATTTTGCCGCACATTTTATTTGTCTTTAAAACTTTCTGACGTTTTTGTTTCAATGTTTGCCCAACACTATGTGACTTGGGTGGAGTGTTCGGGTTTCATTAATTTGGTTTTATTTTTCCTCTTTCGTAGATATCGATGAATGCCAGCTCAATTTAGACAATTGTCATTTGAATGCGACATGTACCAATACAGAAGGATCATTCCTTTGTGCTTGTCGACCAGGTTTTACAGGAGACGGTCTTGTATGTACAGGTATGTATGAATCATGCATGATTTTAGCCGGGCAAAATAGAAATGTCAAATTATGATAACTATTTAAAAAAACTGGCAAGAATAAGCCCTATATGAAGGGCGTTTTACAAATATTATATTGCATGCTTGACTTTTTGGGTTTGGTTTCGCCTTTGCGCTCAAATATTAACATAACCTACATCGTGGCTGGAAGTCCCAATTTGACGAAAGTGAAAAAAAATTGAAATGTGATGTATATATTTCACGCAGATATTGACGAGTGCGCACAGGGCACCGATCTCTGTGACAGACAAAATGGACGTTGTTTCAATGTCAAGGGATCGTACACTTGTACTTGCAATGACGGTTACCGTGGAGACGGAAGGACTTGTGTAGGTGAGTAAGATACGGTCAATAACCTGATGTCGTGATGTGGGAGAATGCTGAACGCTTCTCGATTGTGGTGAGAGTGAATGTTGAGCTTGAGCCTGGTTTCCATTTAGTCGTAGTTGTCGTGAACAAGTCATTTTCATGCACCGTCCGGTATTCAGGGTGCATAGAAAAAACTGCAACCCTAATAATTTCCAGGGGCCTACGAGCTCTTGTTATTAAATAGAAGCGAACCTATCTGAATTTGCAGGGGTTTTTATACACCCTGTAGTCCAGGCTTAAGGGCTTGTTCACACTTGTCCCAAGAATCTGGGATTCCCTTTGTCTGAGGTCACTGGTGCGAAAAATTCGATAACGGGTCGTAAAACATCGTCGATGAATGATGACATATGAAAGTCAGGTTCAAAAGTACAAATTGTTTTGAAAACGATGATTGATCGATAGTAAAAGTTATTTGACACTCCTGGTTCTTTTGTTCGATTAATTAATGGCCTGATTGATATTTTTTAGACATTGACGAGTGTGCGGAACAAACTGACAATTGTGACGCTAATGCTCAGTGTACAAACAATCCTGGTAATTTTAGCTGTGCTTGTAAACCTGGCTTTTCTGGAAATGGAGTCGTTTGTGACAGTAAGTTTCTTCAGTTATATTCTCAGCGAGATGGTTTAGTCGATGGATCACTGACCGATATTCCTTCACGTGTATAGAAGTTCCCATCTTAAATCGTATAATTCCAATTTTAGACATTTAAGGTCATGCAATTATTAAGCAAGACTATACAATTACTTAATAGTTTCCGTGTTTGGATGGCCTGATCGTCCAAACGGGAATGTTGCGAGAGTTAAGAAAAGCGCGCGAAACACGAGCCGAAATAAATACTGGGAACGTTTATTCTGTAGTTTTGATCGTTTACATTTACAACTTTACAATCTCGTTTATGTTCCCTCACTTTGCTCATACGCTTGTCAGTCAGTGTCAATATTTTGTTATCGACACGCTAAGATGCAGAAAGGAACCATCATCCGTTAACTGGATTGACACCCTCTGTTGTCATCGTTTTTGGAATTATAAAAATATACTACTTTCTTATAGACATCAACGAATGTGCTCTTGGAATTCACAAATGTCATGTGAACGCCACGTGTACAGATACCATTGGTTCATTTACATGTCAGTGCAAGACTGGATTCCAAGGCAATGGAGTATCTTGTACAGGTAAACATATATTTTATTAAGATAGTAAAGTTCTCCTAAATTTCCTTTTTATTGTATTGTTTTCAAACGAAGACTCGTTTTTTTCACACAACAGTTCTTTTTTTAAGACATTGATGAGTGTGCGACGAATATAGACACATGTAGTTCAGATGGCATTTGTGAGAATACAATGGGAAGTTATACTTGTAGATGTAAAGTTGGTTTCAGTGGAGATGGCAGAACATGCACAGGTATAGTTTTTTTTATTTTGATTTATCTTAAACGTTTCCAGTCGTTTGAGCGACTGACGAATCTTTGAACAATTGAAGCAAACAATTAGCAAACTAATTAACCAACAAATGGCATGAAAACGGAGACCAACTAATAAGTCAACCTAAAAATACTCCAAATATCAGTAGAGAAAACACACAAATACAAAAGCAATGTTTGGATTTTGGATCAGCAAGCCATTGTAAAAATTTTATGAACGCGGTCAAAACACTCTGAGAAATGACTTAAACGAACAGAATAATGAAACTTGTCATATCCGACTTGTGAAATCAGTGATTTAAGAAATAATATTGTATATAATAATTTGCAGATATCGACGAGTGCATATTGGGTACACATAATTGTGATCCAAACGCAAATTGCGCAAACACAAGAGGATCCTTTACCTGTACTTGTAAGACTGGTTTTGAAGGAAATGGAGTCAGTTGCACAGGTATGATGACTTAACGCTGGAGCAAAATAGTCATTGACGTTTTTATTATATTTAATTGTCATAGAATGGTAGTAATACTGCCCGACTCCTGGCTTTCCAACATTTCCCAAGACTAACCAAAAAAATATTCCCATCAACTAGTCCTTTGTACAACGGTTACGTAAATAGTAAAACCATATTTGGGATGAATACAATTATTTGAGATGTGAAATGATGTTATGTAAAAACAGTCTCTTATCCGCTTTCTGATCGTTGTGCAACGTCTATCAGTTCACTGTACTGTAAGTAACATTGGACTATCACTTTCGGGGTAGGAACTAGTTCTTCCTTGTCTTGGCTGGTAGGACAATGTATTAAAAAACAAAAAAAGGGAGAGAGAAGAGAAGAAGCAATGGTTTTTCGCCAGACGTTTTTACGTCCTATACAATAGTGTAATAATACCTGGACCTTTAGTTGTAAATAAAATGCCAATCTCTGCTTTATTTAACAGACATTGATGAGTGTGCACGTGCAACTCACAACTGCCCAAGCTCCTCAACTTGTGTTAATACCCAGGGATCGTTCATATGCCAGTGTGGATCCGGTTTAAGGCTACTAAACGGTGTCTGTGTTGGTAAGTATACAGAAACTCATGCAACATCGAGAGACAATTTAGCTTAAGAAACTGCCTAAAATTATTATTTACAAAATTATTTTTTGGCGAAATGAAACGTTCTGGTTTTGTTTTTCAGATATCAACGAATGCGATTCTGGTTTACATAACTGTCATATACATGCCAATTGTTTTAACAGCTTCGGGGCATTTTCCTGCGTGTGCAAAACTGGATATGCTGGGAATGGTACATACTGCGAAGGTAAGCTAGTAAGCTGTTATTCAAATTTTGTTTAATCTGGGACTCGTTTACACGATGCCAGATTTGTAAAGCAAAAAAGACTATAAGATGTGACTGTGAGGTTGTCTCTTATTTGCACCAGCTTTATACCTTATGTGATGTATTTTTTAGATATCGACGAATGTGCAGCTAATACTGACAATTGTCACGTGAAAGCTGATTGCACGAACACGATTGGTTCTTTTACCTGTAATTGTCATGTTGGTTATGAAGGAAATGGTACCAATTGTGATGGTAGGTGACGCATATGATATGCAGCAGTTATATGGAACTGATTCTCTATGGTCAGCTAACGAACGCTTTACATAGTTAGCGAATATGTTATGAATGTATATAACTTTAGTCAAAATAAGATTGCTGAAGTCTTCAGATTAAAGATTTCATGATATGATATGCAACAGAGCAATATTACCTGGAAATACAAAGTAATTACCATAACCGTTTAACTGATATAATCTGCGCAACTTTATTTAGATATTGACGAATGTGGAAGAAATATGGACAATTGTCATACCAACGCCAACTGTACCAACATTGTGGGATCATTCCAATGTGCCTGCAAAGCAGGATACAATGGAAATGGAGTCATTTGTTCAGGTATATATTATTGTGGATGAACCGTGTGCATCTATGAAAACTTATATTCATTGAAGTCTATATAATTATAAAAATTGTTCACCAATTTTTAGAAAGTGTATATAGTATACAGGGTGTCTCAAAAAAAACGCAACCAACCTTAAATATGGAAGCACATTAATACAGCTCTAAAGCACAATAGATAAGCACCTCTGGGAATTGAAAATGGCTTTTAATCCTTTATATAAAATGCTAAAAGCATTTTAGCTCAACTATGGTGCAAACCCGAACAATATTAATATTCTTGCATATTTAAGTGGTTGCGTTTTTTTTGAGACACCCTGTATATAGGAAGTGAAATTTTTGTCCTTCGAAGCGGAAATTTGGGGGTAGAGAAATTAGTGCACAGTAAATATATGTCACTTGTTCAATATATATCTTAAATTGTAGATATTGACGAGTGTTTATTAAACCAAGATAATTGTCACAGCAATGCACAGTGTTCAAATACACAAGGATCGTTTAAGTGCATCTGTAATACAGGCTACACTGGAGATGGAAGAACTTGTAATGGTATGTCACGTCCGTAATCATGCACTCTTTTGTAGTAAACAGGTAACCCATTTGAAAATGAACTTGAACTAAATATGACATGCGTTTTCATGACAAACAACTTCACACAAAAAATGACTACTTGTAATAAAGCCGGTTGAAACTGCTAATTATTCACATTCCTTTGACAACAGATATTGATGAGTGCAATCGGAATACTGATGACTGTCATCAATTTGCCACCTGCACCAACATCATCGGTTCATTTGAATGTCGATGTAATGCAGGGTATGAAGGAGATGGTGTAAACTGTCGAGGTAATTGTTTTTAACACGAAAACGAGACTTTCCTGTCATTTACCTGCACAGTAAATTTAGTTTACACCCTGCTTTTTGGGGAACCCATTGAGATGAATAAACCCATTTAGGGCAGAGTTATTAATTTCAGTTTATTTCCTATTAACATTGATCCCAATTTGAACGTGTGTTAAAATAACCTATAGAAGACCTGTGATGTATCTTTCCTGACATGCTTTTAATATGCATCATTTAGATGTTGATGAATGCCTTAATAATCTTGATAACTGTGCTGTGGGTATTGCCACGTGCACAAACACTGAGGGCTCTTATACTTGTGCTTGTAATCCTGGATACTCTGGAAATGGGCGTGTGTGTGTTGGTAAGATATTTCCTTTGTACGTTCGTTATAATACCTGTCGCGTAATTCTCCCACCGAAATATTGCTGTTAGGCTAAAATTTAAATGCACACTGAAAGTAATTATCTAAAGCCATGTTATAGTTGTTAAACAGAATTGATTAAAATGTTTTGAGGGCAGTGAGGAAATCTATTATAAATTTATTGCTAACGTGACTTCTTGTTCTTAATTTTCCACCTGTAGACGATGATGAATGTACTCTTGGAACTGACAATTGTCACGATACGTTAGCAATCTGCACGAACACACCTGGATCATTTGAGTGTACATGTAAAGCAGGCTTTAATGGAGACGGGGTCAACTGTACCGGTACGTCTGGTATCACCACATATGTTATGGGTTTTTATTAATAGAGATCTCTCAGTAAATGGACTAATCAAGTTAATCCGCACCTGACGTACCTCACGGGCACAAACTATTTCATTTTCCAATTGCTTTTCAGATATCGGGGAATGCAACAGAAACCCTTGTCATGTAAATGCAATCTGTACAAATACATTTGGAGGCTTTAACTGTAGCTGTAAACCTGGTTATGCTGGAAACGGTTTAACAACATGTAATGGTGAGTGCAGTGCGCAAACGTTCGATCCATGCTGAATGTTTCCAAAAAATCAGACTTTTATTCAGAAAGAGGAAATAGATGAATATAAATCAAACACTGCTGTTTTAAGGTCTATTCACACGATCCAATTTTGTTAGATCCAATTCACTTTTGACGTATGGAATGAAGTCAGTTACTGATAAAGCAATACTGCGTTGGTTTGATTTGCTGCCCACATACATTGCAAGTCAACAGACTATTAAACATCCGTTGAACGGACCTTTAGGTTATCGATTGTTTCTTCAGAAACCAGAACGCACAGCCTTCTACGTTCTTAAATATCAAGTTTTTCTATAAATATGGTGGAAAAAATTGCTTAAATAGGAAAATCTCTGGTCTTTCCGACCTTTAAGCCTTCCTCAGGACAGTTTGCATGTGTGACAAAGCGCAGAGGTTCTTTGTTTCATCTTATTTGTTAGGACGTCCAAAGACCACGCTGCTTCTTGTTTGTTACCAATATATTTACCTGTTTTGTTCAGATATCAATGAATGTAACGGCAATCCGTGTCATCAATTCGCCACTTGTAAAAACACTGATGGATCGTTTACCTGCACCTGTGATACCGGGTATGCCGGAAATGGCTTCATCTGTCTAGGTATAATACGGTTTAATTTGAAATATTTGCAGCATACCTTTTTTGATACAAGGTGTTTTTTTACCTTGGTTTGTTGGTTCATATTTGCTTTTGCCAGTTTTTAAGTTCATAACACGAGTTTAAGACGATGTTTTTTTTAGATGTTGACGAATGCTTGGATCCGAACAGATGTCATAATTCAGCGAAATGCGTAAATACCGTAGGATCATTTACATGTACATGTAATGCTGGCTATTCTGGAGATGGTTTCGCTTGTATTAGTAAGTATAGACTGAGAGTATGCAGAGTAGTGAAATTTCAATACGTGCTGTTAAATATATGTTTTTGTGTTTTTAAAATTAACATATTGAATAGTAATTTCATGGGATTTTCTAAGAATATCAGTACTAACTGCTTTTATCATCAACAGATATCAACGAGTGTTTGACAGATCCTTGTGACCCAAATGCCAAGTGCGATGATCTTCCAGGTACTTTCACGTGTACGTGTAACACAGGCTATAAAGGAGATGGATTTACTTGCACAAGTAAGTGTCTAATTATTGAGCCATTAAAATCTATTAAAATACCGTTAGTTTTTATGATACATCAGTGCTGCAAATTTTGATACAACTTTCAAATTCAATTTCTCTGAAGGATGAACCCGTTTTTATATAAAAGTTTTTATTTATTTAAGATATCGATGAATGTACGACATTGAGTCCTTGTAGTGTTGATGCGGTCTGTGCTGACACTCCTGGTTCTTTCACGTGTACTTGTAAAACAGGTTTCATAGGAAATGGATTAACATGTGCAGGTGAGGCAATAGTTTATTTTTCCATACATACCAGTCAATGACTGGTTTATGGCCTTGATCCAGACGAAACGAAATTCTTTCAAAATAAGGTACTTTGTTTGACTTTTCACTGAATTATATATAACACAGAAAAAGAACAAATGAGAAAAGCTAATACTTATTATAGTTTTACAGAAATCTTTGCTGTTATTCTGGCGGAACTGACCGTTTGATAAGCTTTTTTCTATGGTATGTGAAATCATTTTCCCTTTTATTTAGATATTGATGAATGCGATAATAACCCATGTGACACAAACGCTACATGTACAAACACACGAGGCAGTTATCTTTGTAATTGTAACTCTGGATTCGCCGGAGACGGAGTCACCTGTGTCAGTAAGTAAACATTCTCTTTTTTCGTTTATCGACCTTTACGTTATAAATTGCTTTGATCAATAAAATATTACTGATTTTGTGTTAGACTTACATCTGCATTTTAAGAGCTCATCAGTCACGCTGACAAATTTAGCGAGATTAACCTTATAATTATTTATTCGATGTTAGTATTTCAACTGTATCATCAATTATGAGAACATGGATTTGCTTTACTTCTCTTACATGTTCAATCATTCTCAGTGTGAGTGAACATCTACCAACACAATTTTACAGAGGCCGGCGTTCAATTTTAACTTTTGACTCGTATTGTGGCAGTGCATGGGTGTGGACCGGTGCTATATAGTTAATATTCTTCCTACAAATCTTTATTATATAACGATAACTTCGGTAAAGAGCTTGAGTCAGACTGTGTATATGACCCAAAAAATTAATATTATTGTCTTGTATACATCACCACCATAAAAAATTTAGCTTTACATGCCTGCATGGCGAGTGCATGGAACATGTTCAAATTTAAACATTTTTAATGAATGAAGGAACCTAGAAGCGCTAATATTTTTAAGTGATTATCGAGTCCTTGATTAGGATAATATCTTATTTGTCGCCTTAATACCATGCACAGATATCAACGAATGCAGAAATGATCCATGCCATGCTCAAGCCACTTGTGTAGACACGCTTGGTTCCTACACTTGTACCTGCAACCAAGGATATACTGGAAATGGTGTCCTTTGTGAAGGTAAACAAATTTCAAAGCTGAACGTTGTTGTCCGAGCTAACCTTGGTGGTGTGCAAATGGAGTTGTTTCTTTGCAACAATACATCTTTAATATGTAAAGATTTTTTTAAATACTCAGCCTGGGTTATCCTGCATGGCCCATGAAAAGAGGACCCGAAATAAAACCGAATTTTTGTTCTTGATTTTCTTATCCTTCTTCATGCTTATGTATGTTTTATGAACTTGTTATATACATTAGATATATACGTAGCTAATTATATCCGTAGCTAATCTTGACGTCTAGTCAGCTGGTATAGTAGCTCAGTTGAAGGAGCATTGGACTAGTAAACGGCAAAGGTCTCACCGTGGTCACTCAAAGTAGCACCATCACAATATTAAACTACGCAGTTGCCGAGTGTAAATTTTCTCTATTTAGATATCAATGAATGTACCAATTCAACAACTTCTCCGTGCCACGCTAGGGCTACCTGTACTAATACACAAGGATCTTATAGATGTGCTTGCAATATTGGTTACTCGGGAGATGGAAAGCTTCTTTGTAATGGTGAGTTCGAAACTGCCTCGCGCATTCAACCAGATGTAAAATATATCTGGATTCACATATTACAACAACTTTTTTTGTAGATATCGATGAATGTCTCGGTAACCCATGCAGCGTCCATGCAACTTGTGCAAATACAGTTGGATCATTTCAATGCACGTGTAAGCCTGGCTTTAACGGAAATGGACTATTTTGCTCAGGTTTGTCGGAGATTTTGAAATTGCTTTTCTCAGCATGTTTATTTACTTTTTCAATTTTTCTCCTGGGCTGTCACGGACAGCGGAGTTATTTAGAAGGGAGAGGGGGTTGACCAATAGGTCATTTTCTTATTTAGTAATCACGTTTTTCCCATTTATCACGCCCCAGTGACACTGACACCCCGGTAACGCAGCCCTTGTCAGATAATATTATTTAACTCCTATATTAGTATTCTAGTTATTTCTCAACTTTTTACTATATACGTCCTCTAAATTCTGTCTTCAGACATCAATGAATGTGAGCAAAATCCATTCCCTTGCGCTGCTGGTCGAGCCACTTGTACAAATCTGATTGGTTCATACATGTGTAACTGCACTACTGGTTTTACTGGCGATGGTGCTGTCTGCACTAGTAAGTAGTTTGTAGTTTGGGTCAAGGTAGGAGGATAACTTCTTCCTCTTATCCCCTTTTATCCATATAAAATAAATGTGACGTGAAGCAGAAAGAAGGCGTAAATAAAAAACTTTACTTTTTTTAGATATCGACGAATGTCTAACGAGTCCTTGTGACACCAATGCACGATGTGAAGACACGATTGGCTCCTTCCTCTGTACTTGTAAAACAGGATTCTTTGGCAATGGATTCAATTGTGCGGGTACGTACAGTTGCGCAATCAGCAACCGATCTTTTTTATGACAAGGATATACAGGCTAATCCTCGATTATCTTAAATTTAGGAATGTTTTTAAAAATTTACACAAGTCTCACACACACACATTTTTGGAGACATCAACTAATATTATTTTTTCATACTTCTGTTATTAGACATCGACGAATGTAAAGTATCAAGTTCTTGTCATTCCCAAGCTACATGCCAAAACAATATAGGATCGTTCACTTGTAGTTGTAATACTGGATACGTGGGAAATGGTCAAATCTGTGTTGGTAAGTTCAACTATAAAACACTTGATCATTATATTACTTCTTTTAAAAGCAAAACGAATATTCTAAATATACTGAGTGTAGGTACATAGCTAGTTATAGTACACACTCTTGAGTTTAATGAATCTCATATTTTTGATATCTTGTTTCTCAGATATTAACGAGTGTCCAGGCAAACCATGTGATCCTAACGATAACGCTAACTGTACAAACAGCCCTGGATCCTACTTATGTCGTTGTAACCCTGGCTTCCAAGGAAATGGATTGATTTGTAATGGTAAGAAAAGCTAATTCAATTCCAAATTAACTCATCAAACTTCACATATACACTGAATATTATATAGTGATTATAAAAGAAGGTTCACACTTTGTCTGAGGGAGTGCACTGGTGAGCAAAATCCCTTGTCTGTCGGAAAATAATCACAATGGATCCCCGTTTCTTAAGATCTAGTGTGAATCAGGCCTTGATATGAAATCAAATGAATTTCAATCTTGACATGTAATGTTTTAATCCACTTGCAGATATCAACGAATGTAATGTAACTAGACCCTGCAACACCCTGGCCAACTGCGTCAACACGATTGGTTCTTTCAAATGTAGTTGTCAGACAGGTTATTCTGGAAATGG
Source organism: Dendronephthya gigantea (assembly GCF_004324835.1). Classification (NCBI taxonomy): domain Eukaryota; kingdom Metazoa; phylum Cnidaria; class Anthozoa; order Malacalcyonacea; family Nephtheidae; genus Dendronephthya; species Dendronephthya gigantea. Next base: position 1,653,767 of record NW_021163010.1, on the reverse strand, counting down.
TCTACAGTGTGCTGGTATGATCATTATATAATTTTCATGATGATTATAATGAGTCGTAAATCAATTATAAGAGATTAAGAAGTAGAAGTTGTAATTTCTGCCGTCCGCGATACGGGAAGACATGCGCACCACGTTAATTTTTGGTAAAGATAGTTCGATCTACTTACATGAATATGTGCGCAGAACGATAGAGTATGCTAGCCACATGATTTTACTCTTTCTAAGCTTTATTCATTCGCTTTTGATTTTATTTTACGTATAGATATCAACGAGTGCGTGGAGGCCCCTTGTGATTCAAACGCTGCGTGTTCGAATTCACCTGGGTCATTTGATTGTTCCTGCAAAACAGGATACACTGGAAACGGATTAAGTTGTTCCGGTGAGAAAACAAATCTGTCACATGCGTTTTTATGAATCATAGGATGAGTCGTGAAAAACCGTTGTCGGGAAATGCTGATATGTGATTTTTCTTATCCTGCTGTTTGTTTATCTTCAGATATTGATGAATGTGCTGGATCACCATGTCATACAGATGGTTCTTGTGCTAATACTCCGGGTTCTTTCCAATGCACGTGCAAACCTGGATACTCTGGAAATGGTTTCGTTTGTCTCAGTAAGTAAAAATTTAATCATTCTCTTGAAAGGGTAAGCTTTTCATGAGCGACGCACTCGAAATTTTTTCATATGACAAAATAGATCTAATGTTCTCAAATTATTTGGTTTTTGTTGTTTAACCAAAATTGATTTTATAAAATAACATCACTACCCCATGGCAAACGCGTACCTCTTATTTTTTGTTGAATCTATAAACGATTCATTTTTTAACCGTGCTGTTATCTATTTCCTAGACATTGACGAGTGTGCCACTGGGACTCATAATTGCAGTCAGTTTGCTACATGCAGGGATACTGCTGGATCTTATGAATGTAATTGCAATCCAGGGTACACTGGGGATGGAAGGACGTGTACAGGTGATGTATTTAACAATCTGTAAAGTGGTTGCATGCATAATGCATTGTAATGATAAAAATATTTCGATCAAATTTTTAAAGCATCTTGTAAACTGTTGATATGGTATCTTATAACAACGTTTATTGTATTGTAGATATTGATGAATGTGTTTTATTCAATTTCTGTCACGTGGATGCCAAATGTACAAATACGCAGGGTTCCTTCACATGTGCTTGTAATCCTGGTCACACTGGTGATGGTAAAACATCTTGTGTTGGTAAGTGATACAAGTTTTGTCTACTATCAACCACGACGACCCATTCATCATTGCTTTACATTTAAATCCATTTGAAATACAACAAATGACCGCATTTCAACACAGTGCCTAGCTGATTGGTTTGCACCTTGCATGTGTAACAGGAGCTGACAATTTCTTGTGTAATTGTTTTACTCACATGACCCGAGGAAGATCGTTAAGTGCGGGTGTGTGAGGAGGGAGGGGAGGGGTTAATATTCGTACATTCATGTTAGCAGACCGTTAATATTTTTTTCTCAATTTCAATTTTTTTCAGATATCAACGAGTGTTTGACAAATCCATGTTCTCCTAACGGTACCTGCACGAACAGCAAAGGTTCATTTGCTTGTAAATGTAAACCAGGATTCAGTGGAAATGGCGAAATATGTAATAGTACGTATATTACTGACGAGATTTTAATAATAACAAGTCAAGTGTCAATTATAAACAGGCTTGGCAAATTCCCTTATTCACCTTATTTAATATTCAATATTTCTGTTTTTTAGACATCAATGAATGTGTAGTAGACAGTCCATGCCATTCAAATGCAAATTGCACGGACACATTTGGTTCTTTCATTTGCAAGTGTAAAACTGGCTACACCGGAGATGGTTTTATCTGTACTGGTTAGTGATTCATGCTCCACAGAAGCCCGTTTAAGCGTTCAGATATGTTCCAATCCAGATTGAACGTAGGTCTATATATAATTTGTAAACATCTAATCAACAACATGTATTTCACAGATATTGATGAATGCCAAACAAATCCATGTCACGCTAATGCTGCGTGTCAAAATATGCCCGGAAGCTATACATGTGCGTGTAATGTTGGGTACTCCGGAGACGGCTTTAATTGTGTGGGTAAGTATTGCGATCGATAAGTGAACTTTTTGGAGGCGATTATAGTTCATTAAAAGTTCTACTTTCAAGCTTCTAGATTTTGGGAATGGATTAATTTACTATAGTATATATCCTTAGACTGACTAAAACACTTTAGTGTATTACGTTTTTAGTATCATACCTCTACTGTTTTCGTTTTATTAGATATCAATGAATGTGATAACGACCCATGCCATGCTAATGCCAGGTGTACTAATAATGCTGGATCATTTTCGTGTGTCTGTAATTCTGGTTATGAGGGCTCAGGTTTCATATGCACTGGTAAGTTCGTATAGTTTAACTACTATTACTCTTCATAATGTCACTAGCCGTAGTGAAATATTTTATACGAGGAAGTCTGCCGAGAGTTTTGTGCCAAGGCCCTCGCAAAACTACGAGGATATTTCGTGGAATACTCGATCTTTCATGAATGCACTAGCGAGTTTAAGACGCATAAAATCTACGACGCAGACGTGAAGAAATACTGCTCTAATTTCCACAGTTTCCCAACACGGATAAAAAGTATATACTCTCGGATAGTGATTTTTCAATCGTTCAAAAATCATGGAAAGCAAAAAATAACAGCTTTAGAGATAACAATCATTAAAAAGGTTCCTCAATTTAGGAATGTTACGCCTAAGGTTTATTCAAAGTCTTACCAAACAATGGGTAATTTTAGAGTGAAAAAAAAATTATATAGTAGCGACTATATATAAACTAATCAATACGTTACATCTTTTCAGACATAAACGAGTGTATTGATCCAGCGTTAAATACATGTCATCAAAATGCTGATTGCTTAAACATCCCTGGGTCACACCAGTGTCGCTGTAAAGTTGGATACACTGGAAATGGAATCCAGTGTGTAGGTAGGTATATAAAACTTCAAAGTAGTAAATGGGCGTATATGAGTAAACTTCAAAGTTGTAAATGAGTATATATGAATAATGCGTATGATAAAAACTTATAGATCGTGCATTTGCATAGTTACAGTCTTAGACCTTCGCCTCATCTATTTAATTTGACTACTTAGAAATAATGACGTAAAGTCGGAAAATTATGTCATAATTAAACCTTCATTACTTATTATATTTTAGACATAAACGAATGTCTTACTGCAACCTCTTGTCACATCAATGCAAATTGTACCAATACGGACGGATCGTTTGAGTGTGCCTGTAGAGCGGGTTATGTTGGAGATGGTATTAACTGCGCAGGTTTGTATGCATACTAATATTATAATTTTTCAGTTTTTTCCATTGTTGTTGTAAAGTATAAAGTAAAATGAAGTGACAACTACTTACTAATAACAGCTCTCTTAATCATATAAAAATAACAGATTTACTATATATTTGTTGTATATAGCTATACTGTTAAATTATAATTGTGGAATTTTATTAATGGTCCTTATTCTCTCTCTCTCTCATAGACAAAGACGAGTGTTTAGATAATCCTTGCCACGCAAATGCTACGTGCGAAAACAGGGATGGTACCCACCGTTGTTACTGTAAAACTGGTTTTACTGGAGATGGACAATTTTGTGCCGGTAAAATAATGTTGTAGTGAACCGAACTGAACAGAACGCAAATTAACCGAAATGCCAGAAAACTGAGTGAATGCAATCGTCAATTTTTATTTTGTAGATATCGACGAATGTTTGACCAATCCCTGTCACGTTGATGCCACGTGTACAAACACAATTGGCAGCCATTACTGTACTTGCAAGGATGGTTATAGAGGAAATGGACTGCAGTGTACAGGTAAATTAATATATTTTTTCAGCATCTTAAAATACGGTTTGCTGACGTTTTTATTCCTGTATAGTTGTTATCATTATAATTATTATATTTCTTTTAAAAACGTAGACATCAATGAATGTGATGCGAACCCATGTCACAGATTTGCAACATGCACAAACCGTCCCGGGACCTACCAATGTGCTTGCGATGTTGGTTTCTCTGGAGATGGAGTTAATTGTGTTGGTATGTACAGTATTCTTCTTCTTAAAGTAACTAATGCATGCCTTTACAATCGTACCATTAATTATTGTTTAATTACGCAGTCTGAAGGCCGATTATAATTATTCCTTGCGTCGATTAATGCAATTCGTTCATATCAAATATCGTCAGATACAGAAATAAATAAACTTGAAAAACAAGGTTTTTAAAAATAAACTAAACTTGTTCTTTGACTCTAATTAGACATTGATGAATGTCTGACCAACACGGACGACTGCGCAGATGGACCATCAGGAACATGTACAAATACAAATGGAGGTTTTATTTGTACTTGTAACACAGGATACACTGGAAATGGAAAGATATGTGTTGGTAAGTTTTTGAAATTATTTCTGTATGATTGTCCGGATCTGATCCCCTGAAGTAGCAGGATCAATAAATTTCAATAGAATTTGCAATATTTATAACAATAATAATAAGTTTTGCCGAACGTGAAATGAAAATAAAACTATTCCTTCTTATATTGAAATTGAGAGAATCATCAGAGATATTCTAAATTGATCCCAACTCTAAGGTATTGTTATTCTTATATAATTTGTTAGCGATAATTTGAATTTTTTTCATCTTGTTAGACATCAATGAGTGCGATGATGATCCGTGTCACGTGAACGGTATTTGCAGGAACACGGCTGGTAGCTACACCTGCGCATGTCAGACAGGCTTCTCTGGAAATGGTTTCTTGTGTGTTGGTATGTTTACTGTTTTTTCACAATTTTGTTCAAATCATGCATGGCCTGTAGTTGGAAAATTTAATGACAGTGTTGCTCTGTTTTAGACATAGACGAATGTTTACAAGCGGATATTTGTCACGATAACGCAACATGTACAAACACACATGGATCGTACATGTGTTCTTGCAATACTGGCTACAGTGGAAATGGAACGACTTGTAGAGGTCAGCAGGTCTTCAAATACTTTAAGTTTTGTGGATTTCACGCCATTAATCTTTCAATATAAGTCAGAAGAAGGGTTTTTTTAAACTTGATAATCAGTGTAAGATAGATCTATAGACTTCCTGATGACGTAATTTGCGGACTAAGCATGTTTCTGATTGGTCAATGCATGCAGCTGGCCAATGCGCCTAGTTGGTCAAGCAGGGTATGCATGAAAACACGGAGTCTAAGTTCCGGAGTACGGAGTCCCGGAGTACGGAGTCCCGGAGTGAAGTGTCCAAAACTTTAAAACACGGAGTGGTAAAAACACGGAGTTGACGTAAAAACACGGAGTCGACGTAAAAACACGGAGTCGACGTAAAAACACGGAGTCCACGTAAAAACACGGAGTCCACGTAAAAACACGGAGTCCACGTAAAAACACGGTTTTTACTCAATATTTTTATTTTATATGTGGTTGCAGGTATTCAGATCCTGTGGAGATGGCTATCCCCTCATTGCAGGGGTGTTGGAGGGTGCCTTTGGAAGATGAGATGATTGGCAATGTGGCAATGATGATGATCATTTCCCCGGCACGCTCCCAAGCCGCGCTTTATAATTTCACTAACGGGAATACACGTGGGATTGAATACCACCCTTTCTCACAAAATCACCACACATTGGGGATGTTTTATGGAACCAATCAATTCAGAGAACAGGAACCAATCGATTCAGGGATTAGCCCCCAATAGCAAACGAACAGCCCACTACATACGGATAAACAGAATGCTCATACATATTTGGACTTCATCATCATCACCGATCTCACCACGAATTCACGTCACACAATTTCCGCTCATTACCACAAATCACATATGCGAGCACGTCGTTCCAAGACCTGCTAGCGGGTTAGAAACGTGCTTTCCCTAGTTATGCTTGGAGTCTGATGAAACGTAACTACAGTTTTCAACGAAAAACAAACGAAAGGGACTTGACCAGAATGGCAATAACCGGCATTCATTCCGGCCAAGGCATCTCATGCGTTTCCATATTGCACCCGTGTTTTGCCAAACAACAAACACATATTCGTAGCATTTCAACCATTTTCAAATCCACAATTATCCACAATATTCTGCATTCTACAATTCCTATAACGGGATCATATCAAATGTTACCAATCATCAATATTCATCATTGCCACATTGCCAATCATCTCATCTTCCAACACCCCTGCAATGAGGGGATAGCCATCTCCACAGGATCTGAATACCCGCAACCACATATAAAATAAAAATATTGAGTAAAAACCGTGTTTTTACGTGGACTCCGTGTTTTTACGTGGACTCCGTGTTTTTACGTCGACTCCGTGTTTTTACGTCGACTCCGTGTTTTTACGTCGACTCCGTGTTTTTACCACTCCGTGTTTTAAAGTTTTGGACACTTCACTCCGGGACTCCGTACTCCGGGACTCCGTACTCCGGAACTCCGACTCCGTGTTTTCATGCATACCGTCAAGCAGGGAAGGCTTTATTCGCAAAGATCATAAACATTACATTTTTTACCATTAAAACGTTAAATCTGACGTTAATTCCAATAATCCATATCTAGATATTAATGAATGTCTGTTGGCACCATGTCATGACAAAGCGCATTGTTCCAACACTGATGGTTCGTTCTTTTGCACCTGTTATTCTGGCTATATTGGAAATGGTTTTGTATGTATTGGTGAGTAGATGAAAAGTCATATTTACTGACTGTAACATGCATTCGCCATCAAATTATTCAAATTCAACTTAACATTTCTTAGAGATTATAAAAGGATGCCTTGACACATTTTTATATTGCGCATTTTTACCATAATATATTTATTGTAATATACAGATATCGACGAATGTCTTCGTAGTCCCTGCCACTCTTTGGCTTCATGTAGAAATACTCCTGGCAAATATATCTGTACTTGCAATCAAGGCTACCAGGGGAATGGAACCCACTGTGTCGGTAAGAATCCAAATTATATCAACAAGGAGAATATTTTCACAATTTACTTCAACCTTTCTGTGGCATATTTCTTAGATATTGACGAATGTTTGACGAACGCTTGTGGAGACAAATCGGCCTGCACAAACACCCCTGGAGGTTTCACATGTCAATGTGCTGCAGGTTACGCTCTCAGACCATCAGGATGTATTGGTAAGAAACACAAATAAGATTGTTGCATGGTGTCATCATTAGTTTATGAGGCATTGCGTAAAGTAAAGTCAATCGCAAAATATGGAGACCAATTTCATTTTAATCTCTTAAATCTGGTCTGCATATATGACTTTTACAACGCTGGTTACCAACATTTTCCTGTTTTTCTCGTTATCCTCAGAACTACCAAGATCGTTTGTGACGTTTGACATGCATACATAATGCGCCCTTTCCTGTTCGTAGCTCGTGTCCATAGACATGTTTGTTGTATTATAGACATCAACGAGTGTGATTCAAATCCATGTGATAGTAATGCTGTGTGTGCCAATACAGAAGGCTCATTCAAATGTACCTGCAATACTGGTTATAATGGAACTGGACTTGTCTGCACAGGTATGCATCATTCTGTCCCTAAATGAAATATCACTGAAATTGTTTATTGTTTCCGTTTTGGTATAAAAGTCCAAAATGCTGATTTTCACATATTGTTCTTTGTAGACATTAATGAATGTCTTAACAGCCCATGTCATACGGACGGAAAATGCACAAACACACCTGGTTCATTTAGATGTTCCTGTAAAGATGGTTTCAGCGGAAGTGGCTTCTTCTGTGGAGGTACTTTAGGAATTATGATAATTATAAGATAAGCATCCAGCTAGAAATGTTTCAGTAAGTGAACTAAATGTGCTGGTTTCGTCGTTTTAACAAAAGAAATTTATTAAAATATTTCATTTTCTTGCACACTCGAATTTTATTGAGCATTGCACAAATCTATAGGCCAGCTTTCCGGGATGTCAATAAATTTTTAACATTCAAACGAATTACGTCTGTTAAGATATCAATGAATGCTTGGATGATCCTTGTCATGCCATGGCTACTTGTACGAATACTGAAGGATCTTATACATGTGACTGTAATACCGGTTATGAAGGAAGTGGGGAGCTTTGTAGAGGTAAATAAATAATCGCTGTCGATGTTATAAATTGACTACAATTTACTAAAAAACTTGCAGAACTTTGTGAGGTTAAAATAAAATTTTATTTCAGACATTAACGAATGTAACAGCAAACCATGTGATGCAAATTATGGAATATGTACCAACCAACCAGGATCGTTCACATGCCAGTGTAGAACGGGATTCTTTGGTGACGGAGTCACTTGCAATGGTAAAGAAACCAATCATTCGTTCATTTTATAATAGAAAATAAGTGATGCATGCATGTTGATCAAAATATAATCTCCACTAGTTACGATTAATACTATTCTATGCATGAACATTGAAATATATAAACATCGAATCTATTTTGTGAAACAGATTGTAAGGATTTCGTATGTATTTCATTGCTGTTTTTGTGTTCTATTAAATTTTGCATCAGACTGATAAATATTCCTTTTGCAGACATTAACGAATGTATTGTCAACAAACCATGTCATGAACGAGCTGTGTGTAATAACACTGCTGGGTCATACTTCTGTACCTGTTCAACTGGATGGATTGGAAATGGTCTAAACTGCATTGGTAAGTGCGGGGAAAAACCTATGTATTACCTATGTATATACTGCCATTTTAATACCTCTATACTCTATATTGTCCCATCTGTTGTGAAATAACGCTACCAGGATCTTCCTAAATTTTCATCTTAAATTTCCTTAGACATAAATGAATGTCTGGGTGGACCATGTCACGTGAGAGGAAACTGTACTAACACACCCGGATCTTACTTCTGTACGTGCGGCACAGGTTATACCATAAGAAATGGAAAGGAGTGTGTTGGTATGTAATTTATCGAAGAGATGTTTCCAATTGAACTATTCGAATATGTTATCTTGTTAACTAGTTATTATGTCTGTTGTTGTTTGTTATCGTTGTGGGCTGTTTTAGTTACTAATAATAAACCCGTATTTTATTTATACAGACATTGACGAATGCCTAAATAATCCTTGCAATATAAATGGAGAATGCAGTAATTTCCCAGGATCGTACAGCTGTAGTTGCCGACCAGGATATTCAGGAGATGGTTTCACTTGTGATGGTACTAGTCTTTTTTATCATGTGTGATCCATATTCTTGTTTTTATCGTGTACCAGCAAAAATTTCTCCATTTTACCGCATTCGGTAATATTCTTGTCATTTTATTTAGATATTAACGAATGCGTAGTATCCAATCCATGTCACGATCAGGCAGACTGTACTAATAAGGTTGGAAGTTATGAATGCAAATGCAAGCCTGGTTTCTCTGGCGATGGTCTAATATGTACAGGCAAGCAACGACATATTTGATATTCCGACAACTAGTAATACGATCAATGTCCTTGCACGGCTTCTTATTGCTGTCTTGTGTGAGCATCTCGACACGATATATTTTAGTATCCGGTCCTGTTCTTTTTTATGCATGTTTCCTGTCCTTGATATTTGAATCCATGACAAAAAACAAAGAAAGTTCAATTTCACAATGGCCTAAGTTAAACGTCGCATTTTTGTCGCGTCGAATGCAATTCAAACAACAGATAATGAGATGATAAACCTCATTAAGCTTCATTATTATGCGAATTGCATTCGATCGACGTTACCAAAGTGCGACTTATAACCCAGGTCTATCAAATTTGAATTTTTTTGTTTTACTGTGTTTCACTCATCTTGCCTCTGCCGTATTAGTTACCGCCAACCGCCGCCCACCCGTGGAGCATCTTTGGATATGTACTCATTTCATCCCTACTCCCCCCCCTGTTATCTCATCCTATATGTCATTGTTACACAATCGTTATTTTGCACCCCCTGAATATATTTGTCTTAGCAATAAACGCGTATTTTAACGCTTTTCGCCATTCATTGTTCTCAGATATTGACGAATGTTTGACTGTCAGCTGCCACGTGAACGCTAATTGCAATAATATCCCTGGCTCGTACTCATGTGATTGCAAACAAGGCTACAGCGGTGATGGTCTCACTTGTGTCAGTAAGTGATCGGTAACATCTTTTCCATATACAAGTGTGATATATTTAGTCAATGTCAAGGCGACGGGGAGGGGTAATTGCTGCCAAGTCTAGAAGAGTACATACAATAGCCGATGGTGATAATGGTCTTCACTAAACCATAACTAAACAGCATAATCGCACCAAACTATGTATACTTGAGCTCTACCAAGTATCTCAACTTTATTTAAAAATACCTTTAATCCACCAATGTATATCTAATCTTTGAATCTTGTTTTTCTTTTCAAGATATCAATGAATGCTTGCAAAATCCATGTCACCAACTTGCTAATTGCTTCGATACTGAAGGATCTTTTCGCTGTGAATGTAAACCTGGTTACGCAGGAGATGGTTTCAGCTGTGCCGGTATGTCCTTTTACTCTTTCGTTATACGCACAAAAGCAAATTGACTATACACGAAAGATGTTTCTGAGAGGACACTATTATTGATGTTTTTTTTTTTTCAGATATTAATGAATGTCTCTCGCAGCCGTGTCATGTCAACGGTATTTGCAGCAACAGTGTAGGATCATACTCATGCGCCTGTCAGGAAGGTTACACTGGTGATGGTCAGATCGCGTGTGATGGTATGTACTCCTGTAAACTGTGAACAACCAAGAAAATGGTCCATTTAAGCCATTAGGTAGATTCCAGTGAGCTTCAACTCGAAATCGACATATAGTGACCACAGTGAGTGAGTGTTGGCTTATAAATACGAGCAAAAAATGAAATCTGCTCACTTCCAATAAAAAATGGTATCTGCTCACTTCCTATAACAGAAGCGTCGAAATATAATTAAACATTCAGGCTGGTCCCCACAAAAATCACTCATTTAAATGCACTCATAAAATATTCGTTTTATTGTAATTGCTTTCGTAGATATTAACGAATGTTTGCGATCTCCTTGTCATGCGAATGCAACCTGTACCAACTTCCCAGGGTCATTCGTTTGCCGATGTAATGCCTTCTTTACTGGAGATGGTTTCCAATGCAGAGGTTTGTTTTGATGTCGAAATATAATAGTTATTTCACGTGCGAATGTCTAATATTGCATGATTAATATTGATGTTTGAGGCCTACTTATCCAGAGGCAGTCAGGTAGATCATATAACTGTAACTTTTCTTAACGTTAAGGAATCTCAATTCTTCTTAGATGTTGATGACTGCTTGACATTCCCATGCCACGTTCGAGCTAATTGTTTCAATTTTGTTGGTGGTTATGATTGTAAATGTAAAACTGGTTATACTGGACCCGGTGTTTACTGTCGAGGTAAGAAATTCTGATTTCTTAACAGAACTGGGCGGTCAGACGCTTTAAAACGGATGACCAGGAGAAAAATGGCGGTATAGTCTCAAAGTCTTGTTAAATAAGACAAAACGTATTCCTGTTTACGGTACTTATTAGTGACAAAATATGCCAAACATTTTTTGTGTAAAATCGGTTTCAGATATCGACGAATGTGTTGAACGGGTAAATGGACAATTGCCTTGTCCATCCTTGTCACTCTGTACAGATATGGAAGGTTCATACAGGTGTGGTTGCCGTGATGGCTATAGTGGAAACGGCACTGTTTGTCATGGTGAGAAATAATTTTGTAATATATAAGTAAATATTGATGATTTCAAGTAAAAATTTTGAATCGCAATCTCTAGATTGACTCTCCATGGGACCGGGTTAATTGTAATCAAGCAAATTCGCTTTAAGATGAAAAAAATTGTCCTTAAAATAAAGCGAATTTTCGCACTATACATCGCATTTCTATTATTTTCTTTAAGATATCGATGAATGTGCAAAACAACCATGTCATGTGCATGCGAACTGTATAAACTCCCCTGGATCTCATCAGTGTGTTTGTAAAGAAGGTTTTACTGGCGATGGAAAATCTTGTGTTGGTAAGAACATTGTGTTTATATAACTTCCTCCGCGCGCATTCTGTCATGGGTGGGACTAGATTTAATCAGTGGTGGGAAAACGTTCTCATCGCAATAATGCCCTGGGAACTTGTTGAGTTGTTTTGATGTATTTTTAAGATTAATACGTTTTATCCATATTGTAAACCATATCGTATCAATTGGAATATTGTACAAACAACATTTTGCACCATCTAGAGTTGGGTGTGTGTCCTAACGCTAGTCTCTGCGATGTCAATGCTGTGTGTGCATTCTCAAATGGCAGAGCTTACTGCAGTTGTAAAGCTGGTTTCTCTGGAGATGGAACAACTTGTGCTGGTTCGTAACTTCTTTTTACTATCTCTTTCCTTGAAAACACTCCCGCATCACTACAATGGTTTATTAACGATTCATTTATCAGTAAATACTGCTTGTGCGTATTGTTATAAACACTTTTTCCATTCTGTGCTTACAGATGTTGACGAATGTCCAACAAAACCATGCCATGAATTGGCTCAATGTACAAATACCGTTGGTTCTTATGAGTGTCATTGTCCCGCCGGCTTCACTGGAAATGGAAATCAGTGTACAGGTAATATGTCGGTTTGTTGGCCAGTTTAATTACATATACGTCTTCGGTCAGTTGTGTTGATGAACTATATTGAAGTTTTAACTACAGCTAGTGCAGAAATTTGTTAATCGCCAATGCTTTTCATTTTTCCGTTCTCTGTTATTTACAACCATATAAGTTATGCAAGATTGTATTATTTGCAGAACAAAAGGCGAATAATTTGAATATTGAAATTTTGCCGGTTTCCATTTAGATGTAAACGAATGCGCGGCGAATCCTTGTCCATCAGGCAGTGTATGTGCCAATACTGTTGGATCGTATACCTGTTCCTGCCCGGATGGATTTGTCTTCCAACGTGATATGGGGAGATGTTTTGGTGTGTATTTCGTAAAAACTTGTTTATTTATAGTTGCATGTAACTGTCGTGAACATCTCAGATGGTCGATGTATTAGAGGATTGCTACGAAAGTGCAGTCCATTAATGACTGATTTGAAAAAGAAAATATAGAAAAAGAATTACATCCGATAACTATTCACATTAAGATAACTTGCTCACAACAATTATGACCAGCCCTAAGATCGATTTCTGAATTCTATAATCACCACCAAATTGCATGTCACAAAACTAATATTTGAGGAGGAAGAATATATACTTCATGTCATGACATCTATTTTTGAAATAGCAATAGAGATAATTGATATCACAACATGTTAATATCTCGACATGTTAGTATTGTACTATCCTGCATATCACATACTAACTTTCTAGACTTGATGGATGACAGGGCGTGGCGCCAAGGGGGTGTCGGGGATGAGACGCCCCCAATAATTTGCAGTGTTATAAAAGTTGGTCAAAATACTTTGTTCTTGGTAAAAAAACAATTTTAAGTCATTTAATCATTCATTACCAGATATCAATGAATGTTCAAACGGCAATCCATGCAGTCTTGGAACGACCTGTGTTAATACATTAGGCAGTTACTACTGTGATCCAGTTCAAAAGTGTCCCTGTGGCGATATTAGAATTGGCTCTGTGTGCATTCGTAAGTGAGAATTATGTGTTCTACTTATTTGTTAGTTAATATATTTCAATTCGTCGTGTGTGTACCTATGTACATATTCTACAAGATGATACATTATTGTAATAAGCAATTTCAATTTTTATTAGAACCACTTCGTTATCATGTTTGTTTGGTCTTTGCTGAAGGCGCATCGTATTCGCCCGCTCTTCATGATAATAGTTCTGTTGAATACAAATCACTCCGAGAAAATCTAACGGCTGAGGTAATTGCGTTTCCAAAGTTATCTACTTTATACGTCGCATTTCGATAGCGTTGAATTCAAACAATAGATAATGTATGATATATAAACTCTATTCAATTTGATTATCATGTCATTATTTATTGTTCGAATTGCATTCAACGCGACCCAACTGCAACGTATATAAGGTACCTTCACACGGGACAGGACGAATTTGGACCTCTCGTGTAGCGTAATTATATTTCTTGCAAGAGAGTTAAAGCATTAAAACATACATTTTAGATGAATTATCTTTTCTGGAATTCTAACGTGAAAAACTATTTCATTGGAACAACGTTGTATAGTTTCAGGTATGTGATGTCACCTTGTTTAGTGCTATGAAAGCCGAAAGTTATTGCATGAGGAGATGCAGAAAATATGCAGTTTACAAAAAAATTATGCAGTTAGTTGTTCAAAAGCCACTTGGTGACTTGGGCTAATGCAAATCTACAATTCAAACTTCAGAACAGGTTTATCCGCAAAGGTGATGCTAAAGAGATTTTCTTTTCCTAAGTCCTGAACAAAAAAGACATCCAAAAATGCTAAAAAACAGATAATATTTAAAATTTAAGCCAGGTTAGCGCAAATCGGGCTTCGAACAGTAACTCACAGCGTCGTATAGCAACAGCTAGAGGGCTAGTTCCAACCTTGCAAGAGAGCTTTTTCATTCATTTTGAAGTGTAACCTAGCTTATGCCTAAATTTCGTTGCAACGTGTCACCATAATGATGAATTTTGGACAAACTAGCTATGGAATATGCACATTTTCATTTTTTCATGTTTCTCTTATATAGTCCTGACACGTATGACAGCAGAATTGTGTTGAAATCTTGCTTTGTTGTGTTCCACTACATGAACACAACTGGACTGACAGCTATGAAATTATCTGATGCCATTGAAGATTCATCTGAGACTACTGGTGACCCTAACGAACTTAAATTTGGCAAAGTCAAAAGTTTCTTGATCGTAAAAAATAAGATACAAGCTTCAGGTGCAGTGGCTTAAATGAATTATCAGTGAACTTTAAGCATGCGTAGTTATTCATGTTGTTCTACAGCAATATGAGGATCAGTGGCAGTTCTTACAAGGAGAAAGGCTTTGACACTTTTGATGTAAATAAACCCGGGATAATTGTCTGATATATTAACCAGCTAAGCTATGATGTCATGTGATAATTCAGAACAGAATCTGGTTCCTTCAATGTCATCGTAAATGAAAGATATCCTTAAAAATGTTATTGTACTATATTCTGTAACAAGCAGAGTGAAGCTCTTTGCTTAAGATTTCCGGCAGCAATTTTTCCTTCTGATAAGAACTCCGTCTACATTCTTTTTTTCTTATAAAATAAATAATAACTCTTCTTTTATGAATAGATGTCAATGAATGTAGTTCACAATCCTGCCACCCATGTCATCAACTTGCTGCCTGTACTAATCAACCTGGTACCTTCGGTTGCAACTGTCATCAAGGTTTCAGCGGAGATGGTATTCTTTCCTGCCAAGGTGTGTTTTCCAGGGCGACGCCTTCGCTATATCTTACATCCATACATAACCCTGCATGAGATTAAACGTCACAAACGAAGACTACCATAATACAAAACGTCAACTAATATTTACCGTCAAGAAGCAAACTCATCTTAATCATATATTTTAACTTTAAGATATCGATGAATGTGTAAACAACCCGTGTGGAAGTGGATCGACCTGTACAAACACAGTTGGATCGTACGAGTGTCAGTGCGAACCTGGATTTTTACACAATGGTCATTCATGTCAAGGTATGAATTCTTGCAAGCGGACATCCAGCGCAAACGCACAATGCAAGATCTTTAAAAACTATTGATCTTGAGAAAAAGATAAGACAATGTTCGGACAATCTTTGTTAGAATAAATTTCTCCACTTTTACAATCTTATTACGAATTAGGATGTGAAATATATAATCACCTTTGAACTAATATTAACATAGAAATAATCACATTAAAATATGAATACGAACTATTTTTCGCATAGTTATGTCTAATTAGTCTCACATTTTTGTAATAATTTTTTTTTCTTTTCCTGTTTAGATATTAATGAGTGTATATCTAACCCATGTCCGTCTGATTTTGAATGCCTTAACAATATGGGATCATATAAATGCTTAGGTAAGCTAGTCCACCTTTCAGACCTTAAGCACACTGCATGCTTGCTTAAATTCAATTATTTGTCAAAAACGAGTCATCACCATATGTATATAAGTATATAATTATATATAGAGAATCATCCGTCATCTTATCAGATTGCTGAATATCAGACGGCGAATCATGCATGCATTTTTTTAATAACCCTAGTATTCAAGTAGGATTTTTCTCTGAGTCTATTTTGTGGATGAGCTATTATTATTTCTGCAATTACATCCTTTCTTCTTTTTTGCTGGGGTTTCTCTTTACTAAAGTTTACTTTTCACTTCAATTTTAGGCGAATGCAAACGAGCTATTGATATGGCATTCGCAGTCGACACATCAGGATCTATAGGCCTAGATGATTTCCGTCAAATAAAGGAATTTTTATACGCAGCCGTTCGTGAACACGACGTTGGACCGGGTGTTGCTCATTTCGCTGTGATTCACTTCAGTACCACCGCTTCGGTGTTCTTCGATTTCAACAGACTTCAAGGTGCTAATCTGACGAAAGCGAATGTGAATAATTTAATCAGTATGTTACCATACGAAGGAGGCGAAACTCATATTGATTTGGCATTAAAGATGGCTGACTCTAAGGTCTTTTCAACCGACGGTGGCTGGAGGCCAGCACAAAATTTACCGAAGGTTAGTTTAGTTTAAAGTATTATAGAAGAACATGCAGTAGAGATAAACACTGTTGATAAAAAACTTGCTCTCCCTCTTGAAAATGAGAATGTTTATATAGTGTACTAAAACGTCTCCTATGTGAATATGAACTTCAATATTAGTTAGATACATTCCCATGCTTCCATCTCAGTCGATGAACCAATACTTTTTCACTGGTTAGTGCTAATTAACTCAGCTGAGGTAATGAAACTATGCAATCTATGAGGTTAGGCAATGTTTTTATCAACGTTGTAATAAAAAAGCCACATTAATCTTATGCAATTATATTGATTTTTAATTCTTCCAATGCAGGTACTTGTTGTTATAACAGATGGTCAGCAAACACAAACTCAGCCACCTGCCAATCTTACGCAGCTTGCTCAGAATCTGAAGAACAAAGGAGTTGTTATAATATCCGTTGGCATAGGTTCCGCTGTGGACGCTTCACAATTACGAGACATAGCACAAGGTGTTGCCAGTAATGTTATCGAAATTGATAACTTCGCTCTCTTGAAAAATAAGACGGACGTTTTGATCGAACGTTCATGTCGAGGTGGGTAGCACGAGCGATGTCGCGTCATAAAGGGGACGTTTAGTAATGTATAAGAATTGATTTTTACGCAAAAAAGTACTGTTACAAACTAATCGTCGCAATTCTCTATCTACGTACTATTGAATCCTGAAGATAATTTCTTGAAAAATTGATTGATAAAAACAATTCTTATAACAAGACCAAATCGTCGAGAACAATCCGAACAGTTTTTCACGACAACAGTATAAGCTGGATGATCGACTTACATGCATTTCCTATTCTTGGGTTCAAACGTTAACCATCAAATGTATTGAAAAATGAAGTAATGTTGATTTTTTACATTTCTATAGCTCCAAATGAATGTGATTTATACAGTCCATGCAATGCAAATGCTATTTGTACGGATACTGAAGCCTCGTTCACATGTGCCTGTAAGGAAGGATTTAGTGGAGACGGAATAACATGCATTGGTTAGTAGTTGATACGAAAGATTTAATGGAATTAATGGGCGACTCCGGCGGTTTCTTAATATTTATTTACATTTACAATACCTCCCTAAACTACTGCATAACACAAAGTAAAATATATTTTATTTGTACATGTATTTTTCCTCGCCCATAACAAACACGTACAGTATATATGCTTGCCACCTATCACCATGTATTACTATTTGAAACCACATCGATAAGTTGGCGGTAATCTAAATTAGAATAGCCCTTTTTAAGCCAAATTGTTTTGGGAAGGATAAATATTCTTAGTGATCTTTTCCTAAGCTGCCTTTAATTGCACAAAATCGAGCAATTGGAATGGAGCAATTAACGTATTGTTTCTTAAAATTATAATAATTTTAAATTTTAGATCTTAATGAGTGCGTTTCGAACCCATGTGAGGATGGGGCTACCTGTCAAAACATAGTCGGTGCTGCTGGTTATCGATGTATTTGTGCTCGTGGTAAAGAATATGATTACCAAAGCCGACGTTGCCAAGGTAAAGTATATCAATGTTGTATCAGTTGTGTATATAGATGAGAACAATGGATATGGATATACACGTATACGAAATGGAAAATTCAGTCATGCCTTCGCATTTTTACTAGACATTGATGAATGTGCTCGGAAAACCTTTTCTTGTCATGTTAATGCCGAATGTGAGAATACCATTGGTTCATACAACTGCACGTGCAAAGAAGGTTACACAGGCGATGGAAATACAAGTTGTGTTGGTAAGTATACATGAAAATGCAGAAATTGTGAGTCAGGTCTAATTGAACATAAGGTATATATTGTTAGTTGTAATTTATCACTTTTTTATCAACCTCTGGAATAAAGACTGATCCATCTTTATCTTCCCGAATCATCAATTCATAATTCTGTCTGTATTGTTGCTGGATGCCGACAGCTCTGTCATTAAAAGTACATCTGCACTGTTAGATTTTTAGTGGTTAAATCGTAGTTAACTCCAAAATATTCATTTTGATTGGTCAAAACGGATTGCATGCATGGTCATCACTATTGTTTTAAAAAACTGAACAAACATATAAAGTAATGTTGTTTTTAGCACGGGTCAGTCTTCTGCTTATATTGCATGACCTAGTCAACATTAGAACAAATACGTATTTATTGTAAACATACCTTGATGATGTTAATGGTGGTTTGTTTTATTATAGATATCGATGAATGCTCACTCTCACCCTCAAGATGCGATAGAAATGCAGACTGTGCCAACACCATTGGTTCGTTTATTTGCACATGTCGTCCAGGCTACGAAGGCGATGGCATTGTAAACTGTCGTGGTAAGTGAATCAGTAATCGTTTTTGAATCGAGCGTCGTCATTAGCCTTTCTCACGTTTATGGGGTACTTTCAATTTTCTCAAACGGGTTTCAAAAGTTATAACAACATGAAAAGCAATTTTTTTAGAATCAACAGACCATTTGAAGAATAACTACCCCAAAAATGCGGTTTTGTAAAAAAGTACCCCAAAAATGCGGCATAATCGTCATAGCGAGAAAGGCTAATTGTGTGTAGTTAATTAAAATTGACACGATCCAATATAAAACATTTCACTTTTCAACAGACATTGATGAATGTACTCGAAATCTTCATTCTTGTCATGTTTATGCTAAATGTCAGAATATTTTTGGTTCATACAACTGCATGTGCAAGAACGGTTACACAGGAGATGGAAAAACAAATTGTACTGGTAAGTTGTGAAAGAAAGTTTTTAAAATATATCCATGCATGAATTTTGATTTTGTTAAACAAATAACACAGAATCACTATGTCAATTCTGCTTATTGGCCCACTGATTTGACAGTAGAACAAATGTTTATTTATTGTAAACATACTTTGATGATGTTAACGGTGGGTTTTTTATATTATAGATATTGATGAATGCTCTCTCTCAAAATGCACCGATAATGCAGACTGTGTCAATAGCATTGGTTCATTTAATTGCACATGTCGTCAAGGTTTCGAAGGCGATGGCATTGCAAATTGTGTTGGTGAGTGAATCAAGTGAATCAATTTTGAATTTGGTTACGACATCAAAACTGTTCTGTTCATTTTGAAATATTCAGCAGAGCAAAAGTACGTTAGTCTACACGCATGTCTATTGACTTGAAAGCACGTCTAACAAGGTTGTCTCCGAAAAGAAATATAGTAAAGAAATTTCAATCAATATTTGATAAAAAAAAAACATGAGTATGGGGTTTAGGCCTTCTCTTCCCTGCACATTCAAATTCCTGAGAACCACGGATGAAATAAAGCCATAGTGTGATACATTGGTATAAATAAATGATAAAATAATAGTCTTAGAGTAAGAGTAATTACATACGTGCATGCGATTTATTGCAATTGGCAATTGGCATAATAGCAAACAATTAACTTTCTATTTTTCACCAGACGTTGATGAATGTACTAAGAACATTCATTCATGTATTGCCGGTGCTGAATGTCAGAATACTTTTGGTTCACACAACTGCATATGCATGAACGGTTACACAGGAAATGGAAAAACAAGTTGTGTTGGTAAGTACATTAAAATTATTTATCAATCAATTATGATTGTGTTGTTGATGATGATTATTGTTATTATTAATCTTGGAAACCAAGATCATAAAAGAATTAGCAACTTCATTATATGGTTTATTTAAAACGAAAACGGCAGATTTGTCACTGATTCTGCCCCAGTCGCGGGACAACTGACAAGTGTTGTGAATAGCATAAGTCGGTATATTATTACATTCGGTATATTGGCTAAGTCAACATATTAGGCCAAGTACATATTCATCAGTCTTGACATACGTTCGTGATGTTAATAATTGTGTTTCTTTATATTAGATGTTAATGAATGTTTAAGCACACCTTCGAAATGTAATAAAAATGCAGACTGTAATAATACTGATGGGTCTTTTACCTGCACATGTCATGGAGGTTACTCTGGCACAGGTGTTGGAACATGTGACGGTAAGTGAATCGTTTAATCGCGGTTATTCAGTCGTTCTTCACTATTATTTATTTCAATCCGGTTTAATCATTGGTATCTTGACTTCTATCGCTTAGACGTGAATGAATGTAACGGCAACCACAACTGTCCAGCTACTTCACAATGCAGTAATATGTTCGGATCATACAGATGTGTGTGCCCAGCGCAACAAGCAGTATACAATGGCATGTGTGTTGGTAAGGACAATTGATAATGTGGTTTATTGTCGACGTGGTGTGAAATTGTGTAAAAAACCTCACGTGAAATCAGGATTTGGACGGATTTGGACTACTTCACTTCGATGCATGCATAAAAATGGCTTGTTCTGTGACACAATTAAAACTAGGCTTAAACTCTAGTTCTCGTATATTGCTGTCGGTGATCACTGACGAATTGAGTGCTTTTGTTTAAATTTCGTCACCGACTTCTGACCTTCCGACTAAGGAACTAGGTCCCTGGCCTAATCTCCTCACATATGCCCACTCTGATCAGTGCCGGATCACACAAAATTTGAATTTCGCTAATGACTTATCCTTCCCACGATGAAGAATATGTCGCCATTTTGGTGTACTTTTTTTTACGTAAAGGCGACTGCTTAGGCTAAATTTTTTCTGGAAGTGGTCTGTTAAGTTTCTTAAAAATTGCTTTTCATGTTTGGAATTCTACCTTGAAGTGATGCTAGTCTTTAGAGTTTACCCGATATCAAAATTCTGATCCTGATCTGATCTATTTTGCAGATGTAGTGACTTACACCGTGGAGGTCGGTACTGATGTAACTTATAAACCTGACCATCAGGATGCAGGGTCTGAAGACTTTAGTGACGTAGCTATGCCTATCGAAGATAATGTAAGTTTTTTTCTAAGATCTTTTTTTCAAAAAAGTGAGGAACTTTAATCGCCCCAAACTGTGCCCGGCTGTGGGAAGTATAGCTACATTGAAAACTTCAGAAGCTCGTGGGCATATTTTCCAGTTCCTGCATATTTTATGAAAACTAGTTAATCAAATTTGTTGTATAATTGCATTTTTTCTATCTGTTTTCTTTAGCTGAAACGTATTTTGAAAGAAAGTCCACTTGCTAACCAAACCGTAGGCGTTGTTGTTACCAGTATATCGAGGTGAATGACCAATCATAACTTGCGTATCATTAATTCCTACATCCTTTAGGGATAAAATCAGCCTGATTTCTCCTAGCGAAATGATTAAAGACAAGCCCTAAAATTTTGAAAATTGATTTCAGTGACGGTGATGGCAAGGCGAAAGCTCATGTTTCAATCTTACTCCTGAAGAATGCCCAAGCCCCTATAAAGGACGTCAAGGATCCTGTGGAAAAAGGTGTTGAAGCCGATGACTCGTTTGGTGATATTAAAGTCAAAATACTTTCTGTGGGTATGTATATTTATATTTTTCTGCCTGGCATGTTACAAAAGTAGAACTATGTTACCTTAATTTTTATAATCTCCCATAATACAGTTTTTTTTACTCGTCCATCTTTGCTATTACAACTGAGTAGACTAAGTTTAATCTGTGGTTGAAGACTAAAATTTTATTCATTGTAGGTGATACGAATGAATGTGACCAAAGTCCTTCTGTTTGTCCAGTTAACCAAAACTGTGTAAACGAAGTTGGTTCTTACAAATGTTATTGTAAACGTGCCAACAGTATTGTTATAGCTGGTGACTGTGTTGGTATGTTCTATACTTATTCTACTTGTAAATATATATTACACGAGCCGGCTTGTTTCAATAAAGCAAACTTGCAGGATATATTCCTGATTAATATTTCTTCTTTTAAGAAACATCTTTGGTTTGAATAAGCCATTTATTTATAATATTTATAGCTTGTATAAACCATGCATCTGCTGCAGATTTTTTGAAAGAAGTAAAAATAATGAGAAAATTCAATTCCTAGCATTAACCGATCGAGAAGTCTAGATTTTGTCGTGAAAAAAACTCGTGCACATGTTTTTAATATTGAATGTATATAAGATGGTGTCACATAATAAAAACACGTAAGAAAACACTGTAAAACACTGTAAGAATGAATATAATATGTAAGAAAAATATTTGATTTTCTAGAAACGAATGTGTATGAAGGAGATATGACTATCGTGTCAGGCTTGACATTCAATGATGATCTCAATAAAGAAGAGAGTATTATGTATGTCGCTGTTTCGCAGGATATTGTAGACGAGGTAACAATACATTTTATATTTCATTATGTATATGGATGGTTTTTTACGATAACGGGGTTACGGGGGACTTAAATAACGCTACCGTAAGATCTAATTTGATAATTATGAATATAAAACAATTCGTATCTTGATGTACTAGCACCCTAATATATTTATTTGCTTTATTAAGAAGAATAGACACTTCACGAATTTGTCCCGAATTTCCCGAGTTATTTCCAGAATTTATGTTACCTTCGTTAAGTTATTTTGTCCTCTATAATCTTCCTTAATTATGCATAAGTTTCCCTTTCATGCCTAACTTGTTGTTTCTATCAAAGATTATGAAGTTGGTCAAAGCAGCGACAGGTGATTCAACAGCAGAGGCTATTGTTGGCGTACAAGTAATTGGCTTTTCGTAAGTACTTCTTTTATAAGTGCATTATTTAAAAAAAGTGCACCTTACCTTCATTATCAGCTGTTATCAGTACCTTCACCACTATATTCTGATCTCTCTGCCTGTTAGTATTCAATTGTCATGTATTGATAAAGGTTATATTCAGGAAAGGTGTGACCAAAATTAGATAACCGTTTTGTTTCTGTCTTCTAGGGAGGGAAGTGTGAAAGTGAGGTTGTTGTTTTACGTGAAGAAAGACAGCGGGAAAAATATGCAGGATATCCAAGCTTTTCTTAACAGAAGTTTGCCTATGGTTAACAACCAACAAATGTTGGGTCCACAATACGTGATACGATCATACAGCGTTTCAGGTAAAAAGTGTTAAAGTGCATGAAAAATGTAATATAACAACTGCTTAAAATAGACCAAAGAACCCCTCGACGTCTCGAGAATAAAAGTTTTTTCTTTAAACTCTTTTTCTCTTTTCAATTTCTTGATTTTGCCATCGAATTATAAATAGCTGATGGGAAATGTATGTTTTAAATTCCATTATTTTAACCTCAGGTATATATATTCCACTGTTTAAAGTAGCTATAGGTTTTTAGTCAGTTTTTTTGTTTTTATAGACCACGACGAGTGTAAATTTGACGGTTCTGGCCTGGGTGGTGCGCGTGTAAACTGCGGATTTGGAGAATGTGTCAATGTTCTTGGTTCTTATGTATGTCACTGTAACGGCGTTGTTAGCAGTGATGGAGAATGTGTCCAACCTACGCCCGCGAAAAGTCCAGCAGATCTTTTACAAGATGTACCAGAAGAAGCAGATGATAGTGAGTCAAAGCACATTTTCTGAAATGAACAAAAAGCAGTTCGATAAACCATATCGCACCACAGTGTTACTTTCTAAAAATTACGTTACATGCAGCTGTCATGATTAGGTATCTTCAGTATGATTCAGTAGAACCGCGCTACAAAGCATGGTTATTTTACTCCAGACCGTTCACTACTGAACAAAATTTAACAAAATCATTAAGCTTTACTTTAAGCTTTATGAAATATACACATAACTGATGATTCTTCTGCGTGTTTTTTTTAGGTAAATGGTGGGTCGTATATGCTGTTGTGTTTGGAATATTGTTCGTTATAATACTCATTCTCGCAGTTGCTTTGTTTTGTATCGAATGTTCACGTGGATCGAACAAAGAAAGGTAAATATAGTGTACCGATCAGCTCTTCCACACGGAACGTACTATACTTAAATACAATTACACTGCGCTACAAACACGCACTTAAATACAATTACATTACAACTCCTCCCTCCCCCCCCCCAGAAGCATTTGAATTAGGAAAGTTAGGCAAATTTTAATGTGAGTCACTATTTCCGTTTCCAGATATTTAGTGCACAGTCAGTACGAACTGAACGGTGGTCAGCATGGATACCATCATGACGTACGCATAGACGATGAAATCGCCCCTGGAGGTCCTAGGAGCTTTAAAGGAAATGATTACAGTATGGGTGATGAGGTGATTGCTTACAAGACTCCAAGGGACAGCAAATCTGGCTTTTATGAGATCAACCCGATTTACGATGAGGCCAAAGGAGGAACAATAAGAACTGAGAAGAGTTACAGCTCCGTAACTACCACCAAAGGTTCTGTGAGATCAGAGACGGAGAGTGCTTATCATTCTACAACTAACGGTGATGATTCCCCATCTAACAGTCCTCCTGTAAGTGAAACCGTAAGTATACGTTTCGACAAGATCCTTGAACTTACCATTCAAAAGAGAATGTCATGCCCTGTATAGTCAACTGTTTTTGCATACATATGCAAATAAATGAAAATGTCAATAGTTGATTAAGGCTAATATAAGTAGCAATCAGGATTCTAATTAAACTTTTTTCTTCTTTTAGCCTGATACGAATTTGTGAACTTCGAAGAACTCGAAACGTTTTATTGCACAATTTTAACCAACTATATGAACTTCTTTCAGAAATATATACCATACTTTTATACTTATGTACTTTGTCAATGAACAGCTAGCTCGCTATACTGGAGTGTTCAACAATAATTTTACTTATAATACTATTTTAAAACATCTCTCTCAACTTGTTGTAGAGTGAGTAATTTTTAACATTTTGCCACGTTTTTCAATAAATAATTCTGCACCAAATATTGCACCCTGTGTCATGTGTAATTCAACTAAATGTGAAACCTTACGCGTATGAAGTTAACGCTGATACTAGTACACAGCCTGAACAACAGCTTAGAGTGCAAGTCAGAACTCAGAAGATATAGAACCACGAGTTCAGCGGTCTAACTTTATACAAAGTAGGAAATGATTTCTTATTACAACGAATTTCATTATACTGTCGTGTTGTTTTTAGAAACTATGTCAGTAGTACTTCAAAAACGTCAAAACCAAGCATCCTAGCTTGGACAGGGCTACGTCAGGGCCTTTTTTAACCTATATACTGGGGGGGCCAAGGCCCCCCCACCCTCAATGTTGGCCCCCCCAGTTCACTATTTTGGCCCCCCCCCAGTGAAAATCCCCTTTTTAAAAGATATTAACAAAAAATGAAGAATATTAAATAATTTAGCTCTGCGACAGTGTATTACTATTAGCACTCTTGTATTCTGTAACCCAACCTTTGTCGAATGTAACTCGACGAATGTTATTTGTCGAGACAGTCGAGCACAAAAACGGCTTAAATAGACAAATAGATTCATCAATGATCAATCATTTTTCTGTTGTAATGTACAATATTTCAAATGCATCTTTACCTTTACAAATATACATGGATATTTGAGTGTACAGAGATTATCCAGTTTAAAGAAAATATTCTTCAGACTGGAAAATACACTAAACTGTCAAATATACACTCCATTACTCCCTGTTGATATTGACACACATGTTGTACCTTTGATATTACTTTTGGTAAGACGTAAGTTAACTTTGTATTTTTTGTGCGTTTTCCATATTTTTATCTGAGATACAAATACAGTTTTTAGAATAAATTTGAAGGCTCAGAATATACAGGAAACGGCGTTTCTTGACTATACTGATTTCAAAAATCTCCCGGGTGCCCCCTAGCTTTCGGCCATGATCGACATTCCTGCTTCTTTCCGCTAGTGGGGAAGCCCTTTTTTGCCAATGGCCCACCCACTCGAAATTTCTTAAAAAAGTCCCTGGGCTACGTTCGCTGACATGTTATAATAAATCTCCATCTTTCGTGTAAGAGCATATGAAAATGCTTTAGGTTAGGCGGTAGGCCTTCAGAGAAATATATGACTATGGCGAACAGCGCAAACATAATTTTTTTGGATGGATGTTCTGTTTCTTTTGAACCCATGCACTATATCGCCAAACCAAGTGGTCGATTATTGGGAGGTGCCACCACACGCACCACACGCACCACACGCACCACACGCACCACACGCCCTGAGTTGTTGGTGTGGCACTGAAATGGCATTTTTGGCAAAATTCTGCCCAGTGATGTGGTGCACAGTTTTGATGTTTCCCTCAAGTAAAGCCCTTGTATAAATGAAATCGTTACAGGCCTGCAGGTGAAATCATGTGCTGAAGAGCGCATTAACAACTGAAAAATAGGTCCAATAGGTGGTCAATTGAATTGATTGATTACTAAAACAGGCCTTACACTACCTCCCCTGGGGAAGTAATTTCTTGTGAGGTACAAAATCCTAGTTTCGGAAAATCCGGTCGGATATCCGAGCTCAGTCAGCTGACTATATAAAGTGGGATTCCCCACTCCAAGAAATCATAAGAGAAAATGGCACCGTGTGTAAAGGAAGACAGTAATTCTCGAAGAAGTCTTTCTTTTCTAAGTTACTTGGCCTTACTTATTTGGCCTCTGTTTAACTATATATGTAATTGCTTTGATTGGGATAATACGGACGTAATAAATACAGCAGAAAATGAGACTTCTGCAGGTGCTATGATAGTGGAAAATTTCAATGTTGATTATGACAATAGTCACAATACAAAAGATTCGTCGAATTATAACTTCGCAGGGTCTGTTTTGAAAGATCAGTTTCATCAATTTGGCAAAGATGTACAAGACAAACTAGATCTGCTTAAAAATGAACTGCAGCAGAAGTTTGAAGCCGAATTCGAAGCCCTTTTTGCAAGTATGTATAGCATTAGTTAAAAGGGAAAGTCCTCAAATATGATCTTCACCATTGGGAATTGACTATCAAGTTATTATAGAGTTGCTTTTGAAAAATATGCTGGGAAATATCATTTCATCTATGTGAATAATCAAATAACAAATTCTGATATTTTTATAGGAGTAAAGAAAGTCAATGAACTAGATTCACAAGGTCCAGGAATTCAGTAAGTGTTCTGAAAATTTTGCTTGATGTTGTCATATATCGCCGTATGATTTTTGAAATCAAATGTGTATATGTCTATATGAAAGTGATATATAATATTGTGAGTCTAATATGAGTACACTGATACAGTAGGCATGATAGAGTATTGGCATTTATATTGCATCAGCCTTTTTAGGGAAGGAATTAAATTATTTAAATATTAATTATGTGATTATGATAAATTAATTATGTGATTATTAGGGATTATGAGCTTGGCATTTCTTTAAAATGAGTCAACTATTATATGTTGAAGTCTATAGTGAATAATCTAGCTATAGTTGGTTTATTAGAAATTAGTAATTCCCTAGCTGCTAAGAGGTTTTATGGCATTATTTTAGGAAACTGGTTAAAGAAGAGGATTTTCAAAGTGAGAAGAAAGCAGTTGAAAATTGCTTAAAAGATGAAACGTTCCAGGATCTAAAAAAACAGGAAGACCTCTTTGAGAGAAAAAATGATGCCAGGAAGTATCCGAAAATTTCACAATGTGCTGGTGGGAATGGCAACAACTCAGCTTCTAAAACTGAAGTGAAGGTAGCAAAGGAAAACAAACCGTGCAATCAAGCCACAGCTAGCCCAACTGGAAATGGATGTGGAAAAAATGGTGAAGGATTTGGTGATGATGGCAATGATCCACCTGAGAAAAAATTTAGCTGCTTGAAACCACATTATCTGGATATTGTTGTTCCTGAGAAAAGTAGACAAAATGGTAGTTAAAGTCTCATTGTCACAATTCCAAATCAGATATATGTTCATTGTAAAATTTTGTTTTGTATACTAATATAGATCAATTTCAAGAAAGCAGTTATAAAGAATCACACCCTGAAGAATCACACCTTGAAGCAATGCCTTATCAAGAAACTCCAGATTTAAGTTCCAATGAAAATAGATCAGGACCAAGTGACAGCAATCAATCAAAAGATGTGGAAATGGATATCCTTGAGCCCTTGGACATGAATGTTGTGACCTTATCAGATAGCAAAGATGACAAGTGTGATGATTCAAATAACCAAGGTACAAATACACCTGATGCAAAGGCAGAAAAACAATCCAGTGAATTAATGCATGTGAATCATCCTATCACACAGGTTTGGATATCCTCACAGGCAGCAAGAGTAACATGTGTGAAGCCTCACAAGAACAGAGTGGAAATATTCAGGAAACAACAACAGATGGTGGATTTGACAAAATGGAAGTGGATGCATCATGTCAACCAGTCTTCCATATCCTTCAAAGCAGTAAGAATAACAGGCATGAACCTTTACATCACCAAAGTGGAAATGAACCAGCCACAGCAGTGGGGAGCAAAATGCAAGTGGATCCATCCTATCATTTGGAAATGAATGCTGGTGAAACATCTCATTTCATTGGAAATAAACCTGACGAGACAATTAAAAACGGACCAAGTGCCTTGGATAGCTATAGGCCATTACCATATACAATCCTGTTACAATTTGATGTAAGTTTTTCATTTCATTTTTATAGATCTATATGAATCATCTTAATTAGAAAATATGAGCTACATTAACTTTCCTACTTTATTTAGCCTGTGTTAAACATTCGTGGTAAAGATGGTCTGTATAAACATCACCGTGATTTCACCATCCTCCGTGTAATTGATCGTGGAAAGTTCGGAGTTTGCTATGAAATCGAAGACTTAGCGTCTCGGAAAAAATTTGCATTAAAGAAGGTAACTTCAGGTTTTTATATATATTCATCACATAGAATCCACAGAAATGAATAACTCAGGCTTAGGGTTTATTTATTTATTTATTTATTTATTAGGTTAAATAAATGGGTTAGGACGTACTGTAGCTTAACTACTCTACACGCCAAGGAATTATGCTCAAATTGATTTTCCTGCAACTTCTGATGAAAACTTCAACAATGTAGTCCTTGTGACTGATTCTTAGAAACATTCGTTTCAATTTTAACTTTAAATCAAATTTATATCTAATTTACAAAAGTTTCGTTTCCAGTTCAGTGAACGAATTCGCCCAACGCACACTCGTGTTAAGTAACTGGAATCCTTAGAATCCTGCAGCATTTAATTTTACCATTAAGATATATTTGGTTAGCACTTAGGGTCTAGTTTGTGAGATTTGTGAAATCTTTATAGGCTAGAAGAGGAAGTACAACACTGAACAAGATTGCGGTGTTAATGACATTAATGCATCATCTTTCATCCTACATGTGTTTTCCTCCTCAGATTATTTAAATAACGGCTGTACTAATTTCTTTTTCAGATCAAGAGTCGAGACTTTGATCTCATCGAACTGGAAATCTGGTCTAAGATTAGACCAACCCATGTAATCACGCCACTAGGAGCTTATGATGATGGCAACGATGTCTATATTTTTATGGAGCTTATGGATGGTATGTGATGGATATCGTAGAATGATAGAAGGGCAACTTGAGTCGGAATCTTTTGATGTAAAACAAAGCACTGTTTCGCGTACTGTATAAAGATGCTGATGAATAAGATTTTAAACTTTTCTTTAACTATAACAATTTCTAAGGTTGTTACCTGTATAACTACATTCTCGCTTGTTGTATAAACCTTCACATTTATCATCTTAAGGTACGTTCAAGTTTATTGGTCATAATCGTGAAGCGTTAGGGCTGACTGAAGAAAGAATTGCTGCACTTATAAAACCAATCTTGGAGTGTCTTGACTTGATTCATCGTGAAAAATGGGTGCACGCTGACATAAAACGTAAGATATTTGAATTCATTGTCATGCTGATGATTAAATATTTAGGAGGACGATTTCGTGGAAGTGTGTGAGATTACATTTCAAATCGGATAGAATACCCGTACGGCGCCCACCTGCACTCGACAAAGAAGTGCAATTCATTTCACCACTGCCGTTTCCTCCCAGGAAGACCTTATATTTAGGAATTTTCTACTATTTTCTGTAGCTGAAAACACGTTTTTTGGTCACAACTGCGTGAAACTCGGTGACTTTGGACTTGCAGTCAATTTATTGACTCAGAATAAGAAGTACGGCCTTCGTGGTACTGCGCCGTACATGTCTCCGGAGATTTGTCGCGAGGAAGGATATGGTACCAGCGCTGATATATACGCAGCTGCCTGCCTGGTATTATATTTGTTGACAGGTTCCCATCCGTGGAAAGACTTCGGAATGGGAACAATTATTTACCAGGTTATACATAAATTCTACACTTTAGCATATATATGTTTATAACTAAGGAGGTTGAGAAATTAAGACGGTTTCGCATCACGGGTGTATGAATATCACCATGCATTTTGCTATAGTCATTTTAAGCTCTCGTGAACATGTTTATTGACCTTGTTTCTGGAACACTCTCTTTATTCACTCGTAATTTCTACCCATTTTTCCGAGCCTGATCCGGCACCCGAATTATAACCATGAGTATGTGTAAACATTACTTTTTATAAATTAACCATAATCTGGAATACCTGTATTTTGAACACCTTTTTTTAACGATAGAGTGGAAATAGATATCTAATCACTCTTTGCCGAGAAATACTCTAGTCTAGGTTGCATTATACCGGTTCACCGTTTTATAGTTTGAACTTTTTCTTAGGTCGGCTGTGGCAAAATTCCTGAAATACCAAATAATTGTCCCGAGAGATTGAAAAGATTGCTGCAACGCATGCTAAATCCTGATCACAGAGAACGCCCGACTGCAAAGGAGCTTTTGAAGGATAAGTTATTCTCTAACCTCCAAGGTATAACTCGATTAGTCGTTAAGCTTTCAAGTTATAATGGGATGAAATAATCATTTTTCACCCCCTTCATTTTACATCCTCTTTAATATCAATAGGAATAATTATACTAAATATCTAATTCTAAAATTTAGAGGAAGTTCTCCAGGAAGTGTTGTTCGATATTGAGCAGCTTCAGAGAAAAGCAGTGCGGTCTCAGGAAAATGAGGATATGGCCTTTTCGCCAACCACCTTTGATGACAATGCTCCTGGTGTTAAGGAAACAATTCTGTAAGTTTTAGTTCACTGTAGAATGGTTATAGTTTTACTATAGGCATGGATGCAGGAAGAAATATGATTCCAAGGGGGGCAATTGGACAAATCAATGCAATCATGCACATTTATTGCGTAATAAGATATACTTGCCCACGCCATGCACTACATATAACTACTTTTTGCGCAACAGTAGCATCGATCATTCATTGCATGGCATATTTTGACAGCGCATTTTCACCATGCACAATTAACACGCTATCTTGCTAGGACAATCCATACATAACTTAGACTGAATGTGCCCCTGCTAGGCCAGTTGTTCAGAGAACGGAATCACACAGTTGCGCAAGTTAATACAACCAAAGGCAGAAGCCTGGCAGAAACCGTCTGATGTTACTTTAATTCTACCTAGTGCGCGATTATGGGTCTTAAAAGAATATGAAGATATTAAAATTACCTTTAAAAAGCTACAAGACAAGCGTCTTGTATAATATTATTTTCAACATGCATGTATACATTTATGATTTTGTTTTTTGTCGATTTATTCTCTCTATGATTTTGTTCATTTGCATGTTTTCTGTTATGATTCTTTCCTTCATTTCCCTTGATTTCGTTTTCTAATTCATTCTTTGCAGCCCTCTGTGATCTGGATGACGACAGAAAAAATGAAAGTACATGCAGATATTAATCTTCACTTATATTTTGATCGTTACTCAGTTAATTGCAACGATTACATATTTGATTCACTGTCGTACTGATTATTTTGTAGATTATTTACCCGCGAGTAAATCGCACTAAAATATAAGTCATAGAATTAGAGATTGTAGATGAATGTTTTCAATTCATAACCAGCTTAGCAACAAAATGATTTTTCACCGTACAGATTACTCAATATGCATGGTCAGCTCATTCCTTTTTTGTATAACAAATTCGCACCATACAAAACCAATAGGTTTCGTTAATGAAACAAAGAATTCCTTAGTATATAAAGAAATCTATATAGGAAAATCGTAGAGAACTAGCAGTTTAGTACTTGCAGTCAAGCTGTATAATACATTCGTAGAAATTTGTAGTAATTTTTTAAAACTGTACATATACGTTAATTTTGTTATTTACGTAATATGCATATATCCTCTCAGGAGAATCATCTGGTACTTTTCATGCACAATAATTTACTTGTATAATTAAATACATAATTTCGAGACGATCCAAATATTTTCAGTGTTCATTTTAACAACCTCATTTGGCATGACTTTAATGTACTGAGTAATGCGCCGTTGTTTGACTCAAGAGAACATGTACATTTAAAAAAATTGAAATACAGGAATTTATTAATTTCTGATTTCTTTAGCATTACGTGTTAATTCGCTTCGTCGTCATTGTCGTGTAATTTAAAGATGTAAATTAAGCATTCTTCATTTCTTTCTACATGTGTGAGCCGCGTTATCAATATGCATGGTATTTATTTATTTAAAACATTTAATTTGCATGCTTATTTGAAATTATCCGCGCCGGCTTATAATGAGCATTAATGCATTATTGTTCCGTGGTTGCAGGAACTACATACGGAACTGCCATTCTCCGTTCATTACCATGCATTGAGATAGATAATATTCAACTCACTCACTTACCCGACGTCAAGAGATTCAACAATGTTTGCCTTATGTTTGCATTATGTATTAAGAGATTGGATTTTAGATTAGAATAACCAAGTAGCTTTGACAAACTCGTAAATGATTGAAAAGATGCAAAGGCATGCAATTGTTGTATGGGGCCCGCCATGTATGAAGCAGCTGGAAGCTCAAAGCTGTAGCTAAATCGTAATTCAAAGCTATACATGCAGAAGCAGAGACTCCCCGAAGTTTTTTTTACGAACGTTTACTGAAAACTGACTTGTATTTCAAAGTGCATATATAACACTTTCTTCAGAGGGTAATCTTGCAACCTCGAGTTTGATCGGTTATCGGTATTCCTTGTGTTTCAAGTTTGTGTTAAAATGTTGGATTCCATTGACAAATTATCACAAACGTATGGGACGGCAGCTGGAGCTGGTAAACCTTCAAAAGGAGGGAGAAAACAAAAGTTGAGTAAAGTCGACAAAATGGATGCCGCTATATACCAAATGATCGATCCTAATAAAGAAAAATACCGACAAGGAGCAACTAGCATAATAATCGCTTTGAATGTGTTTGTTATCTTAGTCGCTGTCTTGACTAAAGATATAACTTTGGCAATAATTGTTCCAGCAGTGTGGTTTCTCAGTCCTTGGTAAAACGTTTGGTTTCATTTCACAATGATCTTGTATATTCACTTGCAAAGGAACTAGATACGTTGGAGTCTGTAAATCTATACTCTTGACTCTTCATAAAATATAAATAATATATACAATGCTCATTATGTACAGCACATCACTAAAAAAGTCCCTGGTGTCCCTGTAAGATTTGAAGTGTCCCTTCAGGGACTTTTTTAGTCCCTGGTGTCCCTGTAAGATTTAAAGTGTCCCTTCAGGGTCTTTTTTAGTCCCTGGTGTCCCTGTAAGATTTAAAGTGTCCCTTTAGGGACTTTTTTAGTCCCTGGTGTCCCTGGAAAATTTAAAGTGTCCCTTCAGGGACTTTTTTTGTCCCTGGTGTCCCGGAAAAGCTAGGAGTGTTTGTGTGAAGGGGCTGTCCGAGAGAAATATACAATAAGTATACGGTTATTGAAAAGCTATATTTTCAGACAATTTTCAATAAATTACAAAACCTATATCAGGTCATAATATTATTTAGAAAACGCACAAAGTTAAAAACGACAAGAAAATATGGAAGTGAACATTAATAAATATATCAGAGCTTCTAAAGAAGTTAGAGAACCGAATGAACAACCCGACAAACCTCTTACTCGACTCAAACAAGACAGACCATCCAAAAGATCGACTACAAAGAAACAGCAACCACGTCGTTGTAATGTCAAAGCAGACAACAAAAAAAAATGGCGTGATATGAAGTTTGGTGTATTTTACATGCGTTATTCTTTAAAAACAAACAAACAAACGAAGCAATCGACTATCGTCCATGGATAAGGTGTGAAAGCATGTTTATTGAATTTTTTATCTCGCAGAATACCTTGTATGTAGACGTAGATTGAAAGACTTAGCTATAAAACACAACAGGTCATATGCAATTTGTAAAGGAATATATTTCATAAAAATTCAAGTTACATAATTATATAGTTACACGAATTTATCATATATTACATGCATACTATATACCCTTTATCAAACTGTGATTATCTGTGAATATTAAAAATTATTATATATTTACAGAGGGTAAGCATTTCAGTGTTTTAAAACATAATAAACATAGTACACGTTAGGGCAATATACACCCTTAAGCTAAAAAATTTTGTAAAAGTTATAGAGAATTGTGCAAACCCACTAAATAGGCTGTGACGAAATTGAATATAGCTAGCATATATATGTACTGATATATGCAGTTCTTATTACTTTGCATTGTAATGTCCATAAGCAAGTGTGTTCACTCCATCGTTTAAAATATATCGTTTGTCGTCATAAGGACTAAGACCTATTTATTAAGTGTAATGGAGTAGATTTCATGGCGTTCACTTCGAATCTGATTCATGCTAGCCATTGTCCGTTTCTTCTCAAACAAGCATTCTTTGTAATTAGTATGTCGGAGCTTTCGTTTTGTTACGGACTTCTTTATCCCTTTGGCAGTTTTCTTCTCCACTTTGCTTGTCGTTTTCTGTGTAAAGGATGGAGTACATCTTGGGTCTCAAACCAACAAACTCTTGTATGGGTATGCCGTGCGTTTCATCCTTCATCTTGCCGAGGACTTTCTTATTCGTCAGGCTGTGCAATGGATGGTCTCGCGCGTATTCGGACGTGTCAAAGAGATCGATGTCTTGCAACATATCTTGATAAACGTCGTCGGTCTTGATCTCATAACAAAGGCTGTCCGTGTCTGTGAACAGCAACTTTGCGTTGCAGTCATACTTGCGTTTCATGTACTCGTAATGAAACTGGTACATGAGTACTTTGGAAAGATCCAGGATGGCGAATCCGACATAGATGGGACGGTTTAGGTAAAGCTTCGTCTTTCTCATGTTGACGGCCGCTAAATCTTCTGAGAATATACGGAAGTAGTCAAAGGAAGGGGACGCTATTAGTTTTGATAGTTTCGTCTTGTCGTTGACGAGTTTGACGTTGACGCGCCTTCTCAAATTTTCCATGGTTTTACCAAACACCGAGTTGTTCATCAGTTTAAAAAAATCTTTCTCGAAGTCGTTTGCAGCGTGCTTTCGTTTCCCGGTGTTAAAATCAATATAAGACTTTAGCCATGTGCTTTGCTGGAATACTAAAACGCGGTGGATCTTTGTCAACTTCATGCCAAGTGTCAGGTATTGCTTTAAATTACGGTAATGGACCACATAGTTGGTCTTGTCTTGAAGATTCGGCATCAATTTAGATACAGCGCCACCACGAAGTTGCAAACTTTCCGACAGATCCTGGCAGTATGGTGACAACATTTCTGAAGAAATCTTCATTTTCTCAGGTGCTAGAGGATAATCGTTGTGAAGATCGTGTAAATCGGAGGGATAGTGAAGGTCTACTTCCAATATGTAGCCTTTTTCGTCATCGTCAGCAACGTCTGTGATGTCAAGTTCTGCGATCTCTTGGTCGGTTAGCCAGTCAAACTCACCCGTGGGTAGAGGTTGTGACATTGCCCAGCCGTAGAGGTTGTTAGCATCAAGATACATCACGTAAGAAGTCTCTTTTCTGGGTCATAATCGGGTATGTATGGATTGTTAGCTTTACCATAACGGTTGCTAATCATTGAAATTCCACCGCGAAGACCTTCTTCGATGAATAGATACATGTCTGGATCGGTCAGCAGCTCGAGTTCGACTTCAGTCATTTTCAAACACGCTTGCCAGGCTAGACCAGGACTTGTATAGAAGTGGCAGGGATCCAAGTTGTAGGCTTTGAGGCATACGCTTCGAAAATTTTCAAACACATCCGCAAGGAGAAGAACGTCCGACGTCAAGTACAAATCATGGTAATCACCCATGTTCCGACAGGAAAACTTGTTAAATACATTCGTCGCGTGTGCGTAATCTTCGTCTGAAATATGTTCGTCGTTCAACACATTGTAGAAGGATTCCTTCGGTGGTAAGATTGGTTCTTCAAATCTCTCTATGCAGTCCATGTAGTCGTAGGGGTAGACACCTTTTCTTAGCAGAAGGGATATTTGTCGCTGTCGATGTATTTCTTGAGAATGGGGAACTTTCAACGCCGTCCTTTGCTAGATTGGATACTAACTTCTCCAACGATGCATTCATGAATTGTAGGGAGTCGATATAATCCAAATTATCGATGGAGAAGGAGATGTACTTTTGGTGTTGTTTGGAATGCAGTTGATCTTCTTCTCTTTGAGTTTACCGAGTCCTTGCATGATGAGATGAGAATCATACCCACGTAGATTGTGAAGAATAACAGGAATTCGGCCGGTAAAACTATAGTTCAAATTGCAATCGTTGTGTGCAGCCCCACGGTACTTTCCTGAAAGATGACAGTGGTCGCGAACACGATCAGAACCCAATTCATATCCACAAATATGACAATGGACTGCATCTTGAAACGCTTGCTCTTCTTCTCTCTCAATTCGCATGGGTTCGACCCAATCCAGTTTCTCTTGAATATATTTCTGCTCTTCTTCTAAACACTTTAAAAATTTGTCGACTGCATCTTCTCCGCGATACACAACGGGTGGTTTGGAGTACTTCGCATGGTCGGATACAACAATGTAGGAAAATCCACAAGGTTGGTGGTGTTGGTATTTTTCAGTGAAGGATTTTTCAGGATTTTGTTTAACTGAGTTGATCTTGGTGGTAAGACTTTCGAAGTCGGCGTAGATTGCAAAGGGCACTTTCAACTGCTTGTGGTAGTCTTTAAAGGACAGTTGAGCATTATCTTCATTCGGGAGTTCAATACGTTGTGGACCGTGTTGAGAGCAATGGGGTTCGTGTTCTTGGAGGAGATCGTCTCGGATAAATCCATGAAGACAGTAACGACAGTAATACATACGAGCCTTTTTCCGGTTTTGGCTGTAGAGTAATTTATTCAGATCTTTGATGAGGCAGTAATGTCTAGTTGTTCCCTGGGAGTATAGTAATAGGTTTACGTGGGTATCAAAGTGTTCCTTTGTGATGTAGATGGGAAAGAGTACATCCTCAAAGCCAAGCACGTTCACAGAAATATTGTTCTGACGCTCAAATTTTTCAATCTTGTCAACAGTAACAGGAAACTCAATACCAGCCAAATCTAATTCATCTTGAAACTGTTGATAATGATGCAATCTTTCCGCATTCTGTTTCACTGGGTGTAGAGCGGCGAGGATAGACCACATGAAACATTTGTTATCAGAATTCTTCACGTTTATGATAGCTTTCTTAGTCTTTAGCTTGCTGGGTAGAGGGATATAACTGGATCCTTTAACTGGAGAATACTGAGCGATGCTCAGGTCAAGATGAAGGATCTCGTCTAATATCCAACCGCTTCCTTCTTTTTGAAACATGACCAATGACTGGATGATTTTCTGCTTGGCTTCGTCTAGTTGATTATCGAGTTCGTGTTGGGCTACTGTTTTCATACAATGACTACGGAAGTGGGGTTCGGTAGTCAAATCTTCACCGTCGGGTTTAGGTTTGATGAACCGTACTTTAACGCTTATGAACCATTTGATACCCCTTTTCTTTACCAACTCGTTGGAAAGGTGGGTCAAAATCGGTTTGGTCTTGCCACGTAAGAAGTGGGACACGTCCTGTTTCTGGTCTTTCCGCGGTTTCAACTCGATCTTCTTCAAGGAATCGTCAAAAGCTGAAGTGGAACTGCAAGGGTTTTCTTCAACTTGACTATTTGGCTCACCTTCTTCAACTTGAACTCGTATTTTCTTTGGAGCTGGACTGCTATCATCTTCATCTCGGTCTTCGTCACACCCTCTTTTCAAAGGATTCCCTTGACATTGAGCTTGATGTCCCACTAAATTATCACGACGGTGAAACTCTTTCCTACAGTTTTCGCAGATATGTGTGATCGTTCCTTCGTGCCGCTTCTTATGCCGCTTCAAATCATCTTTCCGTGTAAAGGATGCGCTGCATTGATCACAGACAAACTTCTTCTCTCCATGCACGGACCGTTCATGACGAGTTAAACTTCTCAGCTGCGTAAAGTTCTTGGAGCAGGTTTTGCATGTAAAAGACATTCTACTAGTGATGGGCGATACTTCGATACCAAGTATCGATACTCACCGATATTTATGATTTGCACTAAATATCGATACTTGACCATTGACCAAGTGGTCGCAAAATTTCGATACTGAGCCTACAGTATTTTAGGTCAGCGTTTTCTACCAAAAAGTATAAAAATTTTTATTTATTTTTCTTTTGTTCGTCACTTTTTTGTTCTTTAGTTCTTTAATTATATGCTACCAATCAAAATAATTTCTGCCAAAAGGGAAAAACCAAAAATATGAGTGAATAAATGCACATTATGGTATGGTATATGAAATTACAAACGGTAAAAAAACGGCTCAAATTTCTTTGGTATCGGTATCGAAATTTGGTATCGATACCACTACAAATTGTCTGGTATCGAAGCGGTATCGTATCGATTTGAAAAAGCTGGTATCGCCCATCACTACATTCTACAAATAGAACATTGAATTCTCCAATTTAGCAACTGCAGCCATAGATACATAAACACAACACGTCAACACCTGTAGCATAATATAAACACATAACCTTTAGCATCTTATTGTGGGAGAATAAAATTAAAACCTCACGCATGCGCAAGTAATGGCTTTGTCGTAAGACAGCCCTAAATAAACTTCACTGACTACAACCACCAGTTCGTTGCTAGACATTCCCTAGCGGAAACAACTCAAACCAGTGACTCAAACTAGTTGAAATTGTAAACACCTACCCTCAATACAGCAACTCTTTGGATTTCAACTTCACGATGATAATTGGCAACTTTTAATCAAACTACTAAATATAAACAGAAAACTTTTAGCATCTTATTGTTGCAGAAGTACTGAATAAAATTTGTACAACCACCGCTAGTTCGTTGAATGACTTTCCCAAGGGGCCCCTCAGATTCTTTCTTCATAGGTGCAGCCGACAGGGGTACAGCAACACTTAGAAGCGATTTCTTCGAACTAACAACTAAACCCGTTCGTTGCATGACTTTCCCAAAGGGCACCTCAGATTCTTTCTTCATAGGTGCAGCCAACAAGGGCACAGCAACTACTAGGAATCGGCTTCCTTGCACTATTTAGTCCAACTAAACCGTTCGTTGCATGACTTTCCCAAGGGGCACCTCAGATATTTCTTCATAGGTGCAGCCAACAAGGGCACAGCAACTACTAGGAATCGACTTCTCCGTTCGTTGCATGACTTTCCCAAGGTGTACCTCAGATATTTCTTCATAGGTACAGCCAACAAGGGCACAGCAACTACTAGGAATCGACTTCTCCGTTCGTTGCATGACTTTCCCAAAGGCACCTCAGATTCTTTCTTCATAGGTGCAGCCAACAAGGGCACAGCAACTACTAGGAAGCGATTTCTTAGTACTTTTCATAATAATTGAACTAAATCTTAGTATTTTATAATATATGAACTTTAGTTAATGCATCTTACCTTGTCTAAGTTGTCTTTAATATTTCTCGCAAAAACTAATCGACGTTTGATTTGCAGGACGTATGAAGTTTTCGAATTTTGATCAAAACGCCGTATATATACACAAAACCTTCACCGTTTGATTGTGGGAGAAGATTTAATGAAATAGGTATCACGCATGCGCACTAACAACTATTTATTGAACGTGCTCGAACGTGTTCGTTCTTGTCTGTTCTATGGTACAATTTGCATTTTCACTCATAATATAAAATAGTAATTAAAATCAAATATCTATTATTATAGATATTTAGATAGATATCTAGTGAAAGAAGTAAAGCTTTAGCTTATTTCATAATAAATGAAACCGCCAGTAACCCAATAATATAAACTAGAAATTGTGGATAAACAAACAGCAACAAAGACTACACTGAAATAAGCTAAACCTGTAAACAAACGGTATCGAAATAGACATAATTATATAAACTATGGATTGTAGATAGCGTGGGAGTAGCGCACACCGTAGCGCTCACAAATTACCTTTTGTAAACAAAGACGACAGCAATTTAAAATCTCTACAGATATATGAACGGTAACCATATCAGCAATATACTGTGTGAAATAAACTAAAATTGTACACAGCTAACGGTAATGAAGTACCCAGACACTACCGAACGATGTAGATAAATAAACGGTAGCGAAATCGCATGAAAATAAACCGAAATTGCTGAGTAACAAACCGGAAAAGCTCAAGTGCTCAACTATATTAAAATTACCTGAAT
The DNA here is from genome assembly GCF_004324835.1 of Dendronephthya gigantea. NCBI lineage: Eukaryota > Metazoa > Cnidaria > Anthozoa > Malacalcyonacea > Nephtheidae > Dendronephthya > Dendronephthya gigantea. Next base: position 1,612,613 of record NW_021163010.1, on the reverse strand, counting down.
AAATTAAAATATTTAAGATTCGACGACGTCATCGGCGGTGCATCGTGCACCGCCTGCACCGCCTGCTCCAGAACCCCCCTTCTCTATACTACATATGATATTCGAAAATTTCAATGTTGATTATGACAATAGTCACAATACAAAAGATTCGTCGAATTATAACTTCGCAGGGTCTGTTTTGAAAGATCAGCTTCATCAATTTGGCAAAGATGTACAAGACAAACTAGATCTGCTTAAAAATGAACTGCAGCAGAAGTTTGAAGCCGAATTCGAAGCCCTTTTTGCAAGTATGTAGCATTAGTTAAAAGGGAAAGTCCTCAAATATCTTCACTATTGGGAATTGATTGTCAAGTTATTATAGAGTTGCTCTTGAAAAATATGCTGGGAAACATCATTTCGTCTATGTGAATAATCAAATAACAAATTCTGATATTTTTATAGGAGTAAAGAAAGTCAATGAACTAGATTCACAATGTCCAGGAATTCAGTAAGTGTTCTAAATAATTTTGCTTGATGTTGTCATATATCGCCGTATGATTTTTGAAATCAAATGTGTATATGTCTATATGAAAGTGATATATAATATTGTGAGTCTAATATAAGTACATTGATACAGTAGGCATGATAGAGTACTGGCATTTATATTGCATCAGCCTTTTTAGGGAAGGAATTAAATTATTTAAATATTAATTATGTGATTATGATAAATTAATTATGTGATTATTAGGGATTATGAGCTTGGCATTTCTATAAAATGAGTCAACTATTATATGTTGAAGTCTATAGTGAATAATCTAGCTATAGTTGGTTTATTAGAAATTAGTAGTTCCCTAGCTGCTAAGAGGTTTTATGGCATTATTTTAGGAAACTGGTTAAAGAAGAGGATTTTCAAAGTGAGAAGAAAGCAGTTGAAAATTGCTTGAAAGATGAAACGTTCCAGGATCTAAAAAAACAGGAAGACCTCTTTGAGAGAAAAAATGATGCCAGGAAGTATCCGAAAATTTCACAATGTGCTGGTGGGAATGGCAACAACTCAGCTTCTAAAACTGAAGTGAAGGTAGCAAAGGAAAACAAACCGTGCAATCAAGCCACAGCTAGCCCAACTGGAAATGGGTGTGGAAAAAATGGTGAAGGATTTGGTGATGATGGCAATGATCCACCTGAGAAAAAATTTAGCTGCTTGAAACCACATTATCTGGATATTGTTGTTCCCAAGAAAAGTAGACAAAATGGTAGTTAAAGTCTCATTGTCACAATTCCAAATCAGATATATGTTCATTGTAAAATAAACATTTTGTTTTGTATACTAATATAGATAAATTTCAAGAAAGCAGTTATAAAGAATCACACCCTGAAGAATCACACCTTGAAGCAATGCCTTATCAAGAAACTCCAGATTTAAGTTCCAATGAAAATAGATCAGGACCAAGTGACAGCAATCAATCAAAAGATGTGGAAATGGATATCCTTGAGCCCTTGGACATGAATGTTGTGACCTTATCAGATAGCAAAGATGACAAGTGTGATGATTCAAATAACCAAGGTACAAATACACCTGATGCAAAGGCAGAAAAACAATCCAGTGAATTAATGCATGTGAATCATCCTATCACACAGGTTTGGATATCCTCACAGGCAGCAAGAGTAACATGTGTGAAGCCTCACAAGAACAGAGTGGAAATATTCAGGAAACAACAACAGATGGTGGATTTGACAAAATGGAAGTGGATGCATCATGTCTACCAGGCTTGCATATCCTTCCAGGCAGCAAGAATAACAGGCATGAACCTTTACATGGCCAAAGTGGAAATGAACCAGCCACAGCAGTGGGGAGCAAAATGCAAGTGGATCCATCCTATCATTTGGAAATGAATGCTGGTGAAACATCGCATTTTCAGATTGGAAATAAACCTGACGAGACAATTAAAAATGGACCAAGTGCCTTGGATAGCTATAGGCCATTACCATATACAATCCTGTTACAATTTGATGTAAGTTTTTCATTTCATTTTTATTAGATCTATATGAATCATCTTAATTAGAAAATATGAGCTACATTAACTTTCCTACTTTATTTAGCCTGTGTTAAACATTCATGGAAAAGATGGTCTGTATAAACATCACCGTGATTTCACCATTCTTCGTGTAATTGATCGTGGAAAGTTCGGAGTTTGCTATGAGATTGAAGACTTGGCATCTCGAAAAAAATTTGCATTAAAGAAGGTAACTTCAGGTTTTTATATATATTCATCACCTAGAATCCACAGAAATGAATAACTCAGGCTTACGCCAAGGAAAAATGCTCAAATTGATTTTCCTGCAATTTCTTATGAAAACTTCAACAATGTAGTCCGTAATTATGACTGATTCTTAGAAACATTCGTTTCAATTTTAACTTTAAATCAAATTTATATGTAATTTACAAAAGTTTTGCTTCCAATTCAGTGAACGAATTCGCCCAACGCACACTCGTGTTAAGGAACCTGAACCCTTAGAATCCTGCAGCATTTAATTTTACCATTAAGATATATTTGGTTAGAACTTAGGGTCTAGTTTGTGAGATTTGTGAAATCTTTATAGGCTAGAAGAGGAAGTACAATACCGAACAAGATTGCGGTGTTAATGACATTAATGCATCATCTTTCATTCTACATGTGTTTTCCTCCTCAGATTATTTAAATAACGGCTGTACTAATTTCTTTTTCAGATCAAGAGTCGAGACTTTGATCTCATCGAGCTGGAAATCTGGTCTAAGATTAGACCAACCCATGTAATCACGCCACTAGGAGCTTATGATGATGGCAACGATGTCTATATTTTTATGGAGCTTATGGATGGTATGTGATGGATATCGTAGAATGATAGAAGGGCAACTTGAGTCGGAATCTTTTGATGTGAAACAAAGCACTGTTTCGCGTACTGTATAAAGATGCTGATGAATAAGATTTTAAACTTTTCTTTAACTATAACAATTTCTAAGGTTGTTACCTGTATAACTACATTCTCGCTTGTTGTATAAACCTTCACATTTATCATCTTAAGGTACGTTCAAGTTTATTGGTCATAATCGTGAAGCGTTAGGGCTGACTGAAGAAAGAATTGCTGCACTTATAAAACCAATCTTGGAGTGTCTTGACTTGATTCATCGTGAAAAATGGGTGCACGCTGACATAAAACGTAAGATATTTGAATTCATTGTCATGCTGATGATTAAATATTTAGGAGGACGATTTCGTGGAAGTGTGTGAGATTACATTTCAAATCGGATAGAATAGCCGTACGGCGCCCACCTGCACTCGACAAAGAAGTGCAATTCATTTCACCACTGCCGTTTCCTCCCAGGAAGACCTTATATTTAGGAATTTTCTACTATTTTCTGTAGCTGAAAACACGTTTTTTGGTCACAACTGCGTGAAACTCGGTGACTTTGGACTTGCAGTCAATTTATTGACTCAGAATAAGAAGTACGGCCTTCGTGGTACTGCGCCGTACATGTCTCCGGAGATTTGTCGCGAGGAAGGATATGGTACCAGCGCTGATATATACGCAGCTGCCTGCCTGGTATTATATTTGTTGACAGGTTCCCATCCGTGGAAAGACTTCGGAATGGGAACAATTATTTACCAGGTTATACATAAATTCTACACTTTAGCATATATATGTTTATAACTAAGGAGGTTGAGAAATTAAGACGGTTTCGCATCACGGGTGTATGAATATCACCATGCATTTTGCTATAGTCATTTTAAGCTCTCGTGAACATGTTTATTGACCTTGTTTCTGGAACACTCTCTTTATTCACTCGTAATTTCTACCCATTTTTCCGAGCCTGATCCGGCACCCGAATTATAACCATGAGTATGTGTAAACATTACTTTTTATAAATTAACCATAATCTGGAATACCTGTATTTTGAACACCTTTTTTTAACGATAGAGGGGAAATAGATATCTAATCACTCTTTGCCGAGAAATACTCTAGTCTAGCTAGAGGTTGCATTATACCGGTTCACCGTTTTATAGTTTGAACTTTTTCTTAGGTCCGCTGTGACAAAATTCCTGAAATACCAAATAATTGTCCCGAGAGATTGAAAAGATTGCTGCAACGCATGCTAAATCCTAAACCCGACTGCAAAGGAGCTTTTGAAGGATAAGTTATTCTCTAACCTCCAAGGTATAACTCGATTAGTCGTTAAGCTTTCAAGTTATAATGGGATGAAATAATCATTTTTCACCCCCTTCATTTTACATCCTCTTTAATATCAATAGGAATAATTATACTAAATATCTAATTCTAAAATTTAGAGGAAGTTCTCCAGGAAGTGTTGTTCGATATTGAGCAGCTTCAGAGAAAAGCAGTGCGGTCTCAGGAAAATGAGGATATGGCCTTTTCGCCAACCACCTTTGATGACAATGCTGCTGGTGTTGAAGAAACAATTCATGCGCTGTAAGTTTTAGTTCACTGTAGAATGGTTATAGTTTTACTATAGGCATGGATGCAGGAAGAAATATGATTCCAAGGGGGGCAATTGGACAAATCAATGCAATCATGCACATTTATTGCGTAATAAGATATACCTGCACACGCCATGCACTACGTATAACTACTTTTTGCGCAACAGTAGCATCGATCATTCATTGCATGGCATATTTTTCACCATGCACAATAAACACGCTATCTTGCTAGGACAATCCATATATAACTTAGACTGAATGTGCCCCTGCTAGGCCAGTTGTTCAGAGAACGGAATCACACAGTTGCGTAAGTTAATACAACCAAAGGCAGAAACCGTCTGATGTTACTTTAATTCTACCTAGTGCGCGATTATGGGTCTTAAAAGAATATGAAGATATTTAAATTACCTTTAAAAAGCTGCATGCTTGTCTTGTAACATTATTTTCAAAATGCCTGCATACATTTATGATTTCGTTTTTAGTGCAAAGTTTCTGTGAAACTTTGCAGTATTGTGGTGAGTGGCGAAAATTCACATCAGACAGTCAGACAGTCAATCAGTCATAGTGTAAACTCCGGGGGGCGGAGTGTTTTTATGCGTATAGTAGCTTTTTGTATATAATCAGTAATTTAAAGTTTTTAAATCAGTTTAACTTGCTTTATTTATTAATTCTCTACATTTCTTTTGCTAAGTTCACCAAAATATTGAGGAATTTTGACGGTTACTGTAAATTTTAAAGCATTGCTTTTCCGCGGTTTGGGTTTTGTTTCAAAGGGATTTGCGCAGATTTACCCCCGGAACACCCGATTTTTTCCTATACGTCGCAACTGCGCATGTGCCGTCGAGCCTTCAACATTATTCACGATGTAAAGAAACGAGGAGCGACGAGCATTGCTTCAAAACATTCCGAGCGTAAAAATCGTGCAATTCTTTGAGAATCTACGCAATTTATCAACTTATGTTATGAATTACGAGCATTCAATTCGACACAAATATAATTTGGAAGGTTTATTCCATAAATAGAGCTTCATAAGAGGTTAGGAAGAAACGACGCTGTGTTGTTTATGTATTGATAGATCTCTTACACGAATGACGAATATATATTATGTCGATATATAGCAAGTCGATACCTGGTATTCTGCATACAGTACATAAATGATACTATACAAAACGGACATTTTGTGCAGTAATCAAATCATTTTGGCGGTATACAGTATTGATTATATGTATATTGTTTTGTATCGATTTAGCTACGCGTCGAAGTATCCACATCATAGACATAATATGCACCGCGGTTTATTTACATTATTTACAACGCAACTATTTTGGCTATTCTTATGAAATGACGATAAATTGTTGCCATCATGTAGTCACAGTTGTTTGACGAAGAAAAGAGACTAAACTGAGAAAATCGCGTCCGGTTTACATGGGCAACTAAAATTATAATTTAATAGTGACAGTATCCGCGGCTAACGTAACTTGAGTACTTTGAATAATTTCCTTTTGATTAATGTTTAACCTAGTTCATTATATTTTTACTGGCATAGGTCAAAATGTTTATGTTGGGAAAACGTGTTGCTTAGGTATTACAGGGCATGAAAACTTTGCACTATCCTTGGATCCCTAGTTTGTCGATTTATTCTCTCTATGATTTTGTTCATTTGCATGTTTTCTGTTATGATTCTTTCCTTCATTTCCCGTGATTTCGTTTTCTATTCATTCTTTGCAGCCCTCTGTGATCTGGATGACGACAGAAAAAATGAAAGCACATGCAGATTTTAATCTTCACTTATATTTTGATCGTTACTCAGTTAATTGCAACGATTACATATTTGATTCACTGTCGTACTGATTATTTAGTAGATTATTCACCCGCGAGCAAATCGCACTAAAATATAATTCATAGAATTAGAGATTGTAGATGAATGTTTTCAATTCATAACCAGCTTAGCAGCAAAATGATTTTTCACCCTACAGATTACTCAATATGCATGGATCAGCTACATTCCTTTTTTGTATAACAAATTCGCACCATACAAAACCAATAGGTTTCGTTAATGAAACAAAGAACTCCTTAGTATATAAAGAAATCTATATAGGAAACTTGTAGAGAACTAGCAGTTTAGTACTTGCAGTCAAGCTGTATAATACATTCGTAGAAATTTGTAGTAAAACTATACATATACGTTAATTTTATAATTTACGTAATATGCATATATCCTCTCAGGAGAATCATCTGGTACTTTTCATGCACAATAATTTACTTGTATAATTAAATACATAATTTCGAGACAATCCAAATGTTTTCAGTGTTCATTTTACCAACCTCATTTGGCATGACTTTAATGTACTGAGTACTGCGCCGTTGTTTGAATCAAGAGAACATGCACATTTAAAAAAAATTGAAATACAGGAATTTATTAATTTCTGATTTCTTTAGCATTACGTGTTAATTCGCTTCGTCGTCATTGTCGTGTAATTTAAAGATGTAAATTAAGCATTCTTCATTTCTTAATTCTACATGTGTGAGCCACGTTATCAATATGCATGGTATTTATTTATTTAAGACATTTAATTTGCATGCTTATTTGAAATTATCCCCGCCGGCTTATAATGAGCATTATTGCATTATTGTTGCAGGAACTACTGACATACGGAACTGCCATTCTCTCCGTTCATTACCATGCATTGAGATAGATAATATTCAACTCACTCACTTATCCGACGTCAAGAGATTCAACAATGTTTGCCTTATGTTTGCATTATGTATTAAGAGATTGGATTTTAGATTAGAATAACCAAGTAGCTTTGACAAACTCGTAAATGATTGAAAAGATGCAAAGGCATGCAATTGTTGTATGGGGCCCGCCATGTATGAAGCAGCTGGAAGCTCAAAGCTGTAGCTAAATCGTAATTCAAAGCTATACATGCAGAAGCAGAGACTCCCCGAAGTTTTTTTTACGAACGTTTACTGAAAACTGACTTGTATTTCAAAGTGCATATATAACACTTTCTTCAGAGGGTAATCTTGCAACCTCGAGTCTGATCGGTTATCGGTATTCCTTGTGTTTCAAGTTTGTGTTAAAATGTTGGATTCCATTGACAAATTATCACAAACGTATGGGACGGCAGCTGGAGCTGGTAAATCTTCAAAAGGAGGGAGAAAACAAAAGTTGAGTAAAGTCGACAAAATGGATGCCGCTATATACCAAATGATCGATCCTAATAAAGAAAAATACCGACAAGGAGCAACTAGCATAATAATCGCTTTGAATGTGTTTGTTATCTTAGTCGCTGTCTTGACTAAAGATATAACTTTGGCAATAATTGTTCCAGCAGTGTGGTTTCTTAGTCCTTGGTAAAACGTTTGGTTTCATTTCACAATGATCTTGTATATTCACTTGCAAAAGAACTAGATACGTTGGAGTCTGTAAATCTATACTCTTGACTCTTCATAAAATATAAATAATATATACAATGCTCATTATGTACAGCACATCAATTTCAATAACACATATAATAAACTGAGATGTGTATCTCTAGCGCATATCAAATTTGCAAATTTTAAATCTCTTTATTTCTCTTTATATATATTTTTGTGAAAGTGATGGCCATTCTTTCTTTTCAACGGGGGATTTTGATGTGCTATATAGTGCAGAATATGCAAATAATTTGAAAATACACACAGTATTATCACATATATATAATATATTCATCGATTTGGCAGAGCAGATGGTTCTCCATTGACAATAAAGTTCTGGCGTCTCTTTCTCTTCTTTCTCTTTTTCTAAGCAACGAATTACACTCCATGGACGTTTTTACACTTACATTTTGAATACTTTGCACTAATTTACATCTCTTAAAAGTAGAATTGCATTGCAAGTTGCAAGAAATCATTGGCCTTTACCAACAAACTTTGTTTTATTACTGATCCCAATTTTGTACAAATTGGCAAAACTGGCTTAACACTCACAAAAATTTGACCAACCTTTAAAATTTTAATCGAGGTTTCTCGTAAACTGGTAAAAATTTCTCTCGCAAAATTGGTAAGAAACAATTTGCATTCAAATGTCAACCATTATTTTTTGGGAAAATCGGTACTATATACTCTGTAACCCAGCAGTCAGGCAATTTTTTGCTGCAATTTTGCCCAAAATCGTTTGGCCGGCTCACCTATCACTGTATATAAAAACTCGACTTGCATGGTCATACATAAGAATATATTGTTTTCTGCCTTATATAACCAAGCAATTAATATGTAGTTATCGTTGGAACTTGCAATATGTACCTTTTTAAATCGTATTACTGTCATGAACACTTATCCGTCATATGATGACTTTTGCCGTGGTTTTTTGACAAATCACCGAAACACCCACCCAGAACGGGGCTTACAAGTTCTTAATGGTATATTGTCTATACTTTACAGCAGCGACCTCGAATACGACATAATAACCGTAGTTCTGAAGAACGTAGTAAAGAAACTGACTACGCATTTGAGGAGATTGCAAAGGTTTGAAACTTACGAAACACGGGGTTTTCTCGTATAAAAACACCTGGGATGAATTTGAAATGATAAGTATTTAGTATTTGCAGGCAGTGGACAAAAACGTTTCAACCGTAGTCGGTAGTCCGTTGTCATCAGTATCTTAAACTCCCTAATGCCCATGCATGCAGGCAGTCAGGGACCAACCTGGCTTACGGCGGTCAAATTGTAAAGGTAATGTAAGAGATAAAACACAGTAAATAAGTTGTGGTTACCTCAGGCAAAACAGTTCCTATAGAAGTATTTGCTCTTGCAATTATGAGGTAAAATGCCCTGCCATGGGTACCGATGTATCATAATAATATTAGAATATTTATTCAAATTAAGGAAATTACATGCAATTTTGCCTTTAGGCTAGTCTCACATTGTCCCAATCATCCTTCTAGATAACCACAGATAACCCAACTGAATTAACATATGGCATATATCCAAAATAACTTTTTGTCAGGTGCCCTCAGTCCGTCTTTTCAGTCAGCCCAGGTCGTTCGCGTGTTTTACGTCAGGTGTTACACCTTACACTGATCAGTTGATCTGCTGAAAAAGTTTTTGTAGAGCTGCTTTACTGAACCCTAAGATGCAGTACCACGAAAATTCGGAGCCTCTCCTAATTAAAATTGGATACGTTGATGTTTTGATCTCTCACGAAATATTTACCCAATTTGCCATGTAAATGAAAATTAAAGCTCCTGACGCTTTGTTCTCGTTTGAGTGTGTCTGCGCTCTAAAAGCCTCTAATAATTGCACATGCAACCGTAAATTTTGTGCCAGTGCTGCATAGAGTTCCATGCGTATAGGGTAGTAGCTTTACAGCCTTTACTGAGAGTATTGCCAATTCAGTTTTAGATATGCTTCATAAGTTTTAAGAGCCTTCGTCGTGTACTAATTTATATTTACACAAACATAGGTTGTATATACAAATATTTCCAGCTATTTTCAAAGTTTTGTTCATTTTGATTAAAAGAACACAAACTCCAATGATGTATACAATAAAGTTTAATGTATAGAAATCCAAAAACCAAATCGTTTACTTTTTTTCCGTCGTCTGTCAATTTCCCGGCGTTATAGACGTCTGCTTGTCCAAGCAGCTGTGCCAGAATTATTATCCCGCCGGCTTTGTGATATATGCTGCGGTTTAAAATGTGTGGTCAAAGTATCCTCTAACACTGCAGTTCAAGGCGACATAATCCATATAAATACTACCAACATAGCGACTGTATAATTCCCCCAGAACAAGGCTATAATAAACGTGAGTGCAGTTATCGATATAGCAATGAAAGCTCCAACGATCACATCTGTGGGTTTTGATCTCAGTATATTCTCAATTGTATCCATCAGGAAAAACTCTTGTGCTTTACGTCTCAAAGACTGGACATTGTGTTGCGATGAAATTCGACGACTATCCTTCATTTTAAGGTTCTTAATAAATCTTAAAAATCTTTGTTGAAATATGCCTGAAACTTGACGCTGATGTCGTATACGAACTACTCGACTCCTGTTGAGCACAACTTTGCATAGCAATTAATTAAATATGGTAATATATTGGTGTGCCGTTTATTATATAATAGTTCTGATTATTTAGGTACGAAAGTCACATGCATTCAGTTACCCTCGAGTTAAATAAGGGGAGAGATGGTAAAAACTAAAAAAACTTTGGCCCAGAGAGATTCGGCCAATTTCAGTTCAGCCATTTTCAATTGAATAGCTCTGCATGGATCATCCTTTAATTGAAGGTCAAATCTAAATTTAACTCAGTGAGTCTCGGTGAGATTAGTCTTCGTCATTTCACTATTGCTTCGTCTTCTTTTTTTGCTATCCTTCAGGAAATAAACTCTTTCATTTACACAAATGTTTCAAAAAAAGATGCCCGATGTAGTTAAGAGAGATGTGAGATAAACAGAGGTAAACTGCAAACACTTTACCTGTTGCTAGTTTTATGTGTTAGGGCCTGTTTACGTAAAATGAGAGGTATTGAAATGATGTATACCATGATCCTGGGAATGGTGTAGTCATCCTAAAAATAGCATAATTATGCTTGTTTGCTGTCACAAGGACTTCTTCCAATACCTCAAAATCTCTCACACTCCGTTGAATCTCGGGTAACCCGTAACCGGGCTCCAGTAAATAGCTCCCTATTATTGCCAATTGTTGCTCAAAGTCTGCAGATAAAATGAATCATTACCGTTTTCAAGCCATCGTGTTGATAATTCAAGCCGCTAGCACAGTAATGTGGGAAGCATTAATTCGTTTTTTAATTTTTTGCAGTTTTTTAATGACAACTTTACCTCGGCATAGGACTGTCCAATCTACTGAATCTAGCACCATGAGATTGCGGGAAGAAGACGGAGTCTACTTTGGAAAAAAGATTGGGATAACAAAATCCGAGGTTAGAAAAGTATTTCTTTTCCCTAAATTTAAATGATAGACGGTATAATGCGAGTTTTTTAAAAGAGGTAAAAGGACTGCTTGTATATCCACTAATTTTCCTGGTGATCCCATTCAACCGAAATATTACCTATTTCGATTATTGTTTGGCTGCTATTTAAATTCAAATCTCATTCATATAGCCAGTCATTTATTTATATCTTTATATATTCCCATTATTTACATGATGTATTCAAAATCTTTCGTCTTTACTGTTAACTCGCTATCGGCAAGTCCACAGTGTAATGTGATAGTTTTGATAACCCTCAGGCCTGTATGTTAGCTACATCATCGGCCTTTCTCCGAGTCCGTTATGGATTTAAATACTGTACAAAATTAAATTCTGCAATGGTTTTCAGTCGCTGTCACTTCCAGATTCGCTCAATTCCAGATCTTCACCTATGAAAGAAAAAAAAGAATACTAAGCGTCAGTGTAAAATGTAACTCTTATGGGGCACTTTCCAATACCAGTCATATTAAACCCATAAGTAATATAACAGTATGAACCTCTTGAATTGTTTGTGCGTTTCGTTTACCAGGATAGGCAATCCAATACGATCGATCTAACTTAGTAACTATCATGATAGAGCCATGATCAGCGCCATGTAGAGAATTGTAATGAATTCTTAAAGTATACTCACATAAGTTGAACGATGAAGAAGACTCGGGTCTAGCGTTTACTACTTTGTTTTGTTCATTTGTCTGTTCTATCAATGATGCATGCAACTGCTGTTCAATTGAGGCAACTTCCTCATCAACATCTTCAAGATCTGAATCCGATTCTGAACTTGAACTATTGCTAGATCCTCCGGTGGACTCGACGTTAAAACTAGTATCACTGGCTTTAGTTGAGGTCTGAAAAATAACATTCATATTTTGAAATAGATATTGCACACCAAATTTGCTATATATTAATACCGACCAAGTTTTCATACTGTAATATGAAAATCTTTTCGTATTGTAATTACTAGACACTGCCCAAATTCGTGATAGCGAATTATTCAACCAACAATATGTTGAATAACCAGCAATGTCTTCAAGCTATTGTTTTATGATACAATGTTTTATGACTTTTTTTTTGCTGATGTTAAATAATTTTTTTTCACAAAATGTAGCTGCTAACAAAAGTTATATTGTGATATAATAAATTACATTTATATCTTCTTGAGAGAGCGATGTTTCATTTTGTTGTGAACCCTGACTTGATGAAGCTTTTGCATTGCTGCCAGATGCTGATCTATAAGAAGATATTCATGGAATAATTTCTAGTGACTGAAATGAAAAGACACAGGGAGAAGAAAATGTACACAAACTAACCTTATTTTTTTCAGTTGGACTGTGCTGGCTAAACGTTCCAGTGTGATGGTCTAAGAAGTATGATCCACAATTAATTTCAAAGAATTACCAATGAAAAATTGCCTACTGTGTATGTATCTAGGGGCAGTTATCACAACTACACACTTCCTGGTTTTTATTTCCTGATTTCATTAGATATTTGGTTAAAGATAAATTTTAGTTTTAGAAATTGTTTGGAATAAACAATTACTTATTGGTTTCCGTGTTTGGGTGGCCTGATCCAAACACGGGTTTCGACCAATCAGAATACACATTATATACATGTTTACAATAACACTTCCTCACTCTCTTTTCCTTATCAACCACCAGAATGCATTCTTTTGGACAGGGTTTTTTAGATCCCCTGTAAACAGTTGTTCCTGAATCCTACAAAGAATACAGTCATGAATATATTTATATTAATTTCTATTAATTAGTTGTTTTTTATTATGTTACTCACCATTACCAAATACAGAAAGTAGTATATTCTACTGAATAGTTGGAGTTATAAAAGGCTATGCTCCAGTCACATAGGCATGCCCACCATTAGTAACTAAAGTGAATAGGACTTAATCGCAATACCTGTGTGTTGGGAAGAGAAACATTTACTTCACCATTTTTCCCAACATCAAGATTTCCTGATTGTGATGTATCAACTGATGCTGGTTTAAAATCATCTATGGTAGTACACAATGTTGAAAAATTGGTTTGGTAGAGTGCTGTACTACTGTTCAACTCGTGGATTAATTTATGTTGCAGTATACTATTCAGTTATTTATGTAAACAATGTGACAAGTTGAAATCTGTGAATTTACAGTTTTAAAACTAGTTCAGGAGATGTATGTATGCGTACATAATACGTAAAATTCAAGTCAAGAATGCTCAAATATAATTCCGAAACAAAAGGATAGCAACTTAAATTAGTGCACTTCGATTCTTTATATTCTGTGACGTCACATAAAATCGAATTCCCCACACAATCACGAAAATACTGTATTCTGAAATAGCCAACAAAATTTAATGTCTTACATCGTATCGTATGAAAGCCTGCATTGGGCCGGTTTGAAAGAAAACTTTCCCCGAGTATCAATTCATACTCCTCCTCCGAGTCAAAAGGAAACTCGGGTTCTCCTTGTGTCGAAGTCATTCTATGCTCATCTTATGAATCGCCATTTTATGTACCGGAAGTTTAAGAGCCGCTCAGCCGCAAGCCCGCAACGTGTCACGGTGCAGCATGGGTATGCCACCGGCGTATGCACTCATGTGTGCGACCACCACAACCCCCCCCGACCAACCTTGTACCCCAACCGGCGTAGCAGTAGCTTTGTGTAGGGGGGCGGATACACCGGTGCAAAAGAGACTGGTATTATGTGACAATTTATAAAAGAAAATGGCCAGTGACCATCAAGAAAATATACCAGAACCAAGCATTGTTTTAGTTGAACCATTTTATGGAGGTTCGCATAAACAATTAGTAGATTTATTATTAGAGGAAATTCCTGGCTGTGTCTTATTCACATTACCAGCAAAAAAATGGCACTGGAGAATGAGGACAGGTGCTTTGTATTTGTCACAAAATATACCAGCTAATCCTTTATACAGGTAATCCATGAAGTTGCATGTAAAACAAATACTCAGTGTGCAAGTTTGTCACAATGTTAGATGATATTTACAAAGGAATGATCTTTTTTGAAATTGTAATATCATCCAACAAGGTGAAATTGGCTTCATCTTTGTTCTAGAAAATGGATACATACCATCTAAGATTACATATTCATACAACTGTAATTCTTTATGTGGCATACTGATAAAAAATAAAAATTTCCAGCTGTAGTTTCAAATGTTTTTGTTCTGGACTGTTATGAACTGTACAAATTAATATCTGCACCTTTAAAAAATCAGAGTGGTTTAAAATGAATCATGGGAACCCACTGGCACTGATGTAAAACTGGTAGCATAGCATATATGAACTGGTACATTTTTGAACTGGTACAAGATTGTTAGCTGTTCCCCACTGCTTACCATCAGCAAAACCTGCATTGCTTCAATTTGCATGATTTGATTGACCATGCTGCGCTGGTTCTGAGGCTGAGAGGAACATACAGGGAAACAATAATTGAAACCAGAGTACTTCAGGCCTGATCAAGTGTTGGTACTCTGTGTTAGTAATGAATCTATCTATCTGCATGCAGATTCTGACATAATAAAAAAAACATAAACAAATTGAAATAAAATTCAAGGAAAACACTAACCAATAGCGTAAGAAAAAAAGGATCTACTATGCCAGTTGTCTTAATAATTTTATCCATTTTTTAGGATTCTTTTTTCGAGTTCAGTTCTTAACCTAGCAGAATTAGTTGCGTTGAGACCAGATTTAGCTTTATTGAAGAAAATTTTGTATTTTCACGAAAACCAGCTGGTTTATCCAGTACGGAAACAGCAAGATAGGGATTTTCAATATGGATACAATCAAATATTATCATGGTAGGTCGTGAGAAACGATTTATTTTTTCCTGAGAGAATAATTGCGGTGATATTGCGCCTGGTACATTTATATCAAATAAATTTTCGTAGGGATGATTTCTTTCGCGATGAATTCAACGAGTTTTCTAAGTGAAGTAGTTATGATTGACTAAGCCGAATTGTCTTACCACAAGAGTGGAGAATTAATTCTGCTAGGCAATGCGCATGCTCGACGCTGGGCATTATCATTATGCTAT
The DNA here is from genome assembly GCF_004324835.1 of Dendronephthya gigantea. Classification (NCBI taxonomy): domain Eukaryota; kingdom Metazoa; phylum Cnidaria; class Anthozoa; order Malacalcyonacea; family Nephtheidae; genus Dendronephthya; species Dendronephthya gigantea. The sequence goes on along the minus strand of NW_021163010.1, from coordinate 1,597,141 downwards.
CATATTTCCTTCGTTTTCGCGTTTACGTGTGGACGGGCAAAAACGATTCGAATACGCTACGTGTGGACGCGAATTTTTTTGAAAACGGAGGAAAAAATCTCCGTTTTTTAAAAAACCCGGCTACGTGTGGACAGGGCCTAAAATTTCAGTACGCCCTGAGACGGTTTCTTAATGACTTAACTTATAATATTTTTATAGTCTTGTTGCAGATACTGTTCTATTTAATTCAAAGTTTAACATGGATTCCTTTCTTAACTCAATTGAATCGTTCCTCAAGTTAATGCCTGATTTTCGTCCGAAAGACATTCAGAATACGATAAGGTCAAAGAGCATTGTGCTTTATTTTCCTGTGAAATTAATAGATGAAAATATCTTCTCGACGGACGATGCAGTGAATGACGAGGAACACGAAAGGTCACAGGTATCAATATAGATCAATTATCAATACACTGCATTTTCTGCAACCCCTTCCTCTCCCAACCTTTAAGGCGATGACCGCGATGTTACACGGAGTCACAGGACGATATTTAACCACGATTATTTAGCACAATGGGTTTCCAAGCCAATCAGATTTCGTATCGATGGGTTTCTAAGCCAATCAGATTTCGTATCGTTCCGAGTAATATCAGCTTTAGGCCATCTTTAAGTCCTGTGCATGCGTAGGCTACACATGTCTGCTAACAGAGAGAAGTGACAACTACTGCTGTTTTCCTTTTTGTTTAATAAATATCACCCCCTTCTTCGTGGAATCTTGTTAGTAACATGATTCAATCACGATGCACTGTATTTATTTTCTTTAAAAGTCAATTGTTTTTTAATCTGCTGTATTTGGATCGAGTAGACTTTAGCATCACATGATCGACACATGATTCAAACTGATGAATGAATAGATTAAATGTTTGTTACAATCCTATTTTACAGGATGAAGAGATTCCTTCAGAAATCTCACCTACAGAAGAACCACTTCATATCGTTTGGCCTCATCGCTGGTATGTAACAACCAACTTAGTTCAACGGCATCATAGTTGAGAACGGAGAATTACTTCTGTGTTTACCAGAACCTTATTACATACAGTTTCACTGGGTTCTAGCTAGCACAGGTGCACTGCTAACCATTAGCGATAATCAGGACTACCGGTACTATGTGCAGGGAAAACACAGTAATGATCAGTTATGATCTGTTAATTTTCATTTTTACAGGGAACATGATAAAGATCCAGACATGTTTTTCAACGCAATGTTTCAACTGTGTGAGCTTGGAATGACGTTTAATCTTTCAGTTATTGGGCAGGTGTTCAAAGAGGTCCCAGGTATATTTACTGCACTAGTATACATTAACACGAGGCTGGTAGTTTTGTGATAATTAAGCTAATGGATCTTGGAATTGGAGCAAGGGTTGGGAAGAGTGTACAAAATTTAAGTATCACTGCATTAGCTACTAAGTAAATTAGGTTGTAGGTACACCACGTAAGCAGTTAATACTGCAAAGCTTTCGGTCCGTTAACCCGGACCTTCATCAGTGCAATTACTTGCAATCGAGAATATTATTATACTGTTATAAATATTGCATGGTAATAGTTTTCTTTTTATAAATTCTAGAAAGTTTTTCTGTGGCAAAAGACAAGCTAGCTCAACACATCGTTAATTGGGGGTTTAAAGAAACTAGAGAGGATTATTTAAATGTCTTAAAACATGCAGATGTTGTAGTCTCAACTGCCAAACACGAGTTCTTTGGTGTTGCAATGTAAGTGAAATGTGAAAAGGTCATATACATGCCCTCACACCAGCTGGTTACCATGCAAGCGGTCCTAATTTTACGATCTAAATATTTTTCATCACTCAGGATGGAAGCAGTGTGCTGTGAGTGTTTCCCATTATGTCCTAATAGATTGGTGTACCCTGAGCTTTTTCCTAGTAAGTATCAATAAGTCATAGCATGAATAAATTAATGTCATATGGACACAAAAAGTCAATTTATGCATTATGTCCATAATCCATATTATTGTCTGTTCTGGAGAACAGCATTAAAATGTGCATGTTTATGAAAGGAGGGAAACAGTTTTTTGAACTTACAAGTGAAATCCGTACCTGGTCGAAACGTTGAATTGCATGTTTTTGTCCTTAATACTAATGGTTACAGTAACGCAACATATTTATGAGTAAATTAGTTTGTTGGTACTCCACGTGAGTATTTAATACTGCATAGCTTTCGGTCCGTTAACCCGGGCCTTCATCACTGCAATTAAGTGACTACTATTAAATCTGAAAATTGCACTGATGTACCTAAATTGTACGTGGTGTACCTACAAGCTAATTTACTTGTTGATGTCACCATGCAAAGCTAATTTACTTGTTGATGTCACCATGCAAGAATAACATATTTATAGTTTATTGTCTATTTTTGTTTCAGAAGAATGTCTGTATAATACCCAGGTACAACTTTTTAAAAGACTAAAACAATTTATTGCCAAGCCAAGATTAGTACGTCAAACTAAAGTACAGGTTGGTATAGAATTTATTACAATAAATTTTATTTTTTGGTCCTTTTATGAACCATTCAAAACTTCATTGTTGCCTGAGACTAATCTTCTGCATTTCCAATCCTAGCTCTGTTTGTATGCAGTTAATATCTATTCTCTCGTCTCGGGCTCAGGCATATTCATTTTTTTAGATTGATCTTTCTAAATTTGGATGGAGATCTCTCCAGAAGCAATTTAAAGACATTTTGCAATGAACAGGCAGGCATCGTATACTCGATTCAGTCGATTGCAAACAAAGTAATGAGTTGTATATAATATTCACGCTGTATGCATGATATTTGTACAAATTTATTACATACCCTTTCAATATAATGAGCAGAAACAGAGTTTGTTAGAGGTTTGTTTTGAGTAGCTTCAATCATTGCGCTATCTAAAAGTAAAGGTTTAATCTAGATGTTTATCTGCATGTCATCTGTAGATACTGTACTATATAGTTTGATTGGCTGACTCAAACAGGAACATATAAAGGGCCGAAGAATTACAATATTCAAATGCATGTCAAACGTGGCATTTCAAACGTTTAGCCGAAGGAAACTGTTTCTGATTAAATCTTATATTAATTTATCAAATCAAAGTTGTTATTAAAATCTTATACAATAATATATTAAGATGTAATATCATTTTGGTCATTTGGGATTTTTAATATAGTTCATCACTTAAAATATTCATTTACTTTTTAGGGAAAATTTATAGTGTCTTGTTAAGTTTTAATTAATGTTGACTATGAAATTGAATACAGCTTTTTCGCTGACATTAATTTATATTATTGAATATTCAGTATCATATAATAAAAAATGCCGAAATGTACAATTTTATTCAGGTGCCTCTCTTTTCATATTCATATACTCGTGGTTTATCGTGAATTTTTTTCGACATAAATTATCGTTTCTGTCCTTTCTCTGTGCACTCCATTCTTCGACTTCCCCCGAGAGAAGTGTTTCGTGTTCAATTTTTTTACCATAATCAGACGAATCATTATTTTTATGAACATGACCAGACCAAGCAATTTCAGAATTTACATAATCCATTTTCACCTGGCCTATGTCTGAAGTTTTCCGGTTATTATTCTTTAATTGAACTGTCTTTTCCGACGACGACGCTTTGTGTTTCTTTCTTTTTGTTTTAGAACTTATTTTGTGTGTTAAATCATCCGAAGAGTCGCCATAACCAGAACTATTTTCACATCTACTAGCCACATGTAATTGTAATTCCGAATAATTCAGTTTACGAGAATTTACACTGCGTTCAATTTTAGGTGAACCAGGGCAACTGTCAGCCTCGGATAAACTTTCAATCGACGAGTGTAGTTGCATCATTGACACGGATTTTGCCCTTTCGCGAACGACGTTAAGTTGATCTAAGGATGTTTCCCCAATTTCCCGTTTCTTTTCTTCTGCCATTTGGTGAAATGTTTCGGAGAACGTTAGAGCGATGTGTTTGGCATCTCGCTTTGAGCGACATTCAATAACGTGGCAATCCAGGCCGCCATATAGATTATCAGGAGCGCGGTAGAAGAAAGCAAAAATCTTTTGATGCTGTTTATCCACACCGCAATACACGATTCTCTCAATCACGAATTTTTTTATTGAACCTTCACTTCCAGTCAGACCCTTTTCAAGTTGAATTCCTTTTGAAGATATAGTCATATTTTGACGAGGAATTTTATCAATTGTTCCTCGACTCGCCGTGTACTTCTCGCCAATAGCGCGACAAATCTCTTCAGCACCTGGATGGGAACATAACACGCTTCCTAAAACCTTAATCAAATACTCCTTGTTTTCCTTTTCTTCTTTTAGAAAACCTTTTAATGAAAATCTCTTCATTACGTCGAGCAGAACTCTCTAAAGGGTTTGTGCCTGTTTCTGCCTTAGGTCTTGATACATTGAGATTAGCGGCGTATATTCAACGCATTGTCAACAGTGACATCGGGTAAAATGCTTATTTGAATGTGAATAGGATGACGTTGAATCATTGCAAATGACCTCTCAAATGCAGTCCTGCGTGTATAATTTTTCCGGTATGAAAATTGGGGCGCCATATATATTTCTTTGTCCATTTTACCAGAGAAGAGTTGTTCGTTTTCGTGCAATTCAAATTTTAGCGTTCGCCTCGTTTTTAACTTTGATTTTACCTCAGAAATGAATGATTAATCTCTTTTGAGATTGCCATGATACCGGATATTGGTTTCTCTGCTCTTTACAATCTAGTTGATCCATGATCATTAAATAAAAATGACTTTTCTTTTCAGACGCGCGCCACAGAATAATAAGGACAGAAACGTGTGTCACCGCAGGGAGCTCCATTATTACGTTGATACGCATATATGTAAGATAACGTATTGTATGCAGTATACGCAGAAGTCGAATGAAAAAAAAACAATGCAGACACCTAATGGAAGGGAAAACATCGTCAGAATAAAGGACAGAAACGTGTTTCACCGCAGGAGCCTCATTATTGCGTGATACGCCTATATTTAAGATAACGTATTGTATGCAGTATACGCAGAAGACGAATGAAAAAGAACAATGCGGACACATGAGAAGGAAGGGGAGAGGAAACTGAGTGAGGTCGCGAGTATAGAAGTATAACGAACTTAAGAAACAATTTGCGACAGATGAAAATTCCCAATTTAATCTTATATACCAATCAGAACCATGATCCGAGCCATACTGGAAAGCGGTTGGCATCCCGCTTTGAGCGACGTTCAATAACGTGGCAATCCAGGCGGTCATATAGATTATCAGGAACGAAAGAAAAAAGAAAAAGCTATTGATGTTGTTTATCCACACCGCAATACACGATTGTGATTCTCTCGTCAAGAAAATTAGGCGAACCTTCCGCCCTTGGATCCTAATTCGTGAATGGTGAATCTTGATCGTTCATTGGATCGCTCACGGTTCATGATCATCATCGAGGTTCATCGAGGTTGAACCCGTGATCGTAACACGAAAAACACGAAAAGTCTAATTTCCATAGTGGCAACACCGCAACAGGAATTGGCGGGAAATGGTTGAAAAGAAAACAAAGATGAAAGATGACTAACCGTAGGGAAGAACTTTTAGATGTGATAAAGGAGGGAAAGCACGATGATTTCGTTGCGTTTATTAAACTACATGTATGTATTATACTTGAAATCCAGAGTACGCTTGAGTATGTGTGTAGATTTACCACAATATTCGAGTGTGAAAAGGTGGATGTGTCACTAATGTATTTATAAACATTGAATCAATTTTAAGAATTCTCGAAATGATCCGTTCAACTTGGCCGAGATTATTCAATCCTTGTCTCGTAAACAATATGAAGAGATGTGGTGTGGTTTGAGTGAAATATGTACCAAAATCCTGACATCCTTTGACCTGGATCCAGATAGTAATACAGTAGAGGTATTACAATTTGATATCAATTTTGCCATTACCCCAAAACTTATCATCTTCAGACCTCTGATGACATCTTGACGTTGTCGAAACATGTATGCTGTTGGTGTGTTTTACTCAAGCCTAATACATAGTGAAACACTTGGTGGAATCCTGATTCTGCTTAATTTGTTTCCCTCCATCCATTTCTAGTGTATTGGGCATCATGATGACGTTCTTATTGGAATCAGTACAATGGCTTTATGTTCTGTGAAGACAGAGGAACCAAATATAATTGCTCCATTATTACAAGTAGCAGTAATGTTACAAGGTAATTTCAAAATGAAAGCAACTATGTGAAGACTTTTTCCTTATATTTTCACGCTTAATATTTGTATGCAGGAATTCTGTTAGCTCTTCCGGAAAACTGTGGTAAATTGCAACTATCAATTGCCCATCTTTGTGAAACCTGGTAAGATTTTTAAAATGTTTTAATTTCCTGTTGGGGAGAAATGGGACTTGCATACAGTAGGACTCAGCTAGGGCCAATACACCTGAGACCTGCATGTTAAACAGCCTTTTTCTCTGGCAATTTATTTTGTTTTCTTCTTTGTTAAGGGTCAAACCATCTGTCTTTTCTCCATCTCTTAACACTAGTTTTTTTGCCTAACTTCATATGTATTTTTTCAAGCTCCATTCCATTCATTTATTTTGTTTATATTACATAGTTGACTGTATTATATTCATATTTTGAAACCTATATTCTGGGTAAAACTTTCGCTTGGTTTAATTTTTAACCCATTGTATTTTTCACTAGGTTTCTTGCTGGATTAGAGGGAAAAGAGGAACTAGTTACCTCTATGTTACCATTTTTTATTATCAAAACTCTTGCCCAAGGCATGGTGGGTATAATTTAAATGTTTTAAAATATTTCTTTCAATTTTTTTATTGCATTATGATTTTTCCTGACAAACAATTAAGTATAATTAGTGTGTAGGTACACTATAAACATATATTTGCTATTGATCTGATAACCCAGAATTTTTCACTGTGACCAAGTTTTGCCCACTCTTATGCTGTATATTTTGCTGACCTTAGAATAAAGGGGGTTGAGATGTGGATATGTCCGATTAAAACAAGTATTTCTGAACGTCAGTTTTGGACCATATGTTTCACTACTTGCTATTGCACCTACCTACAAGTTGCAGAGCTAATAATAATAGCTAATAAAGACTGCGCATGCCCTATTCTATGGCATGCCCCTATAAGCAGTATGTCACATTTCTGCTAAAATGTCCATCCGCTATTTCGTAATCGGTGGATCAAATCAAAGAATTCTGACAAATATCAATCAAAAAGAGGCAAAGCGTCGCGAAAATTTTGTAAAAATGATATTACACAAAATCCGTTTATCTTGCTCTTATATTATATGTTCAACATGTTAATTCGATCTTTTGTTTATCAACTGAGGACAAGATCAGCGTTATTACTGGTGTACATGCAGTATGTTGAAACTGTCTATGCTGAAACTGTCTAAATACGTTAGTTGCAGATTACTGTTTCAAGATGCGTAAAGCTGGATGGATTGTTTCATTCCAGGTGGTCGATGTTAAACGTCTTTGGAGTTTACGTCAAGTTTTGCTGTTGATGGATTTCGAAGATGAAAGTTCATGTTCACTGAAGGCTTCACTTCTACAATGCCTCATTCATCCCGTTGTTTTGAAAGTAGAAGAAGTAAGAAAACTTCTTATCATTTTTTTCGTCTCATTGTTTGCCCTCCCGAATCATAGAAGATCCCTAATCTTCGGGATTGAAATTGATTAATGTTCACGAGAAGGAAGGTTCGCCAGGAGGGAGGGGAGGGAAGGGTCCAATTAAAATAAATGTTTCTTGTATTTTCTATATAATTTTGTTCTTATGTAGGGTCGGAGGTTCCTGAGTTACCTTTTTGGTATGCATCCAAAATTTACCGAGGAAATTCACAAAGTAATCAAACAACAAATTCCATCGTGCCCAATGTAAGTTTTTTTATGCTTATATAAATATGTTTGTATTGTGTATCTCCGGTACTTGCAGACGGTTTAGTCTAATTCAAAAAGCGCAGCCTAGCCCTAGGTTAAAGTTTCATACGATGTCATACAAAGGACGTATTTTAATTTTAAACCATAATTTCAAACAAAGAAGAATGTTCGTATCGCTAATTTGCATGATTAATCTTCTTGGACAAAACCGGTCAATTTAACGGTACACTAAATTTAAGTATCTTTAACAATAAACTTCTCTTTGTTTCAAACTCTTTTTCATTTTTTTTATTACTTTCAATATATAATAACCTTGCACCGAAAATTCAGCGATATTATGCTTCACTCAGTATTAGCTATATTCGTCCGTTTTACCTCCACGATTAGTATGGCGGTCTAATTCTAATCAGCAATACTTCCATAAGAAGGAAGAATCTAAGAGTGTTTCCTTCTGTTATACTTTAATCGGATTCAAATGTTATTATATTCTTATATAAATCTAAATATAAATAAATGATTTGACTCATTGACGATGCTTTACTTTATATCACGTTGTCAAGTCCCGTGGACTGTATATTGGTGGGAATTCTTTATTCCTTACCGCTGGGAATGGTTCATCCTGTAGTGAATATGGTGGTGGGGGAATATATTCTGTTGGTTCGTTTTGTGGTTGATTACGTAATTCTATGCTTTCCTCTCGATTTCTTGGTTGCAACAGTACACATCGGCGCCCCGTTCTTCTTCGGTAGCATATTATAGCAACAATTGTACCAAAAATTATAATGGCCACAACGCTTGCCGAGATTATAAGTAACTTCCAAGAGGAAAATTCATTTGTGCATTTGGAATTTGAGCAGTAATTGTCGATACAACATTGTTTTGGTTCACCGCAGTCGCTATCTGACTTGCATGGCCAACCCACGCAAGTGTTCGAACAATATCGTCTATCATAACGATGCCCACAACAGTATGGCCGAATCCTGTTCAAGCAACCTGAATTAGTGTTGCAGACGTCTAAACAAGTCATTTTATTTGTAGTACATTTGTATGATCTGCTACAACATTCATTTGGAGCACAGTCCTGGTCTTCGTGACATGACTCATCAATACAGTCACGTCGACAAACACTTTTCTGTTGCAATAGTTTTTGTTTACAACAATGTAGATCCATCTTCTCACAAACGTCGGTCAGTCGACAGTCGCAATCTGCTTTCCATAGGGTACATTTGTGTGAATACGTACAGCATTCCTGACTGCCGCCACAATCCTTCTCCGATTTACACAATTTATTAACACAATTTTCACGACAGATTTTCCGGGAAGGATGAAGACTTACTGTACAACAATAACTATTATTTGGGCAATCACTGTCTACAAAACAATTTTGCACAGTTTCTCCAATTAATGAAAGAATAATAAACGACGCTACATAAACAGATTGTTTGAAAGTCAACATCACTTGACAATTGATGTGATGTTTGATTTGGTCATTGGAATGTTCTATCACGTGATCCAAACGTTACGATATTTCAATTGCTCGGATTTGAAATGATTAAAAATACATTCATTTAATTTATCAACCTTTGGTAACAATTCTATTCATTCCCGTGCAAACGAGACGAGATGCTACGTTAAGAGGGTTGAGTGGTTTGGAACACAACAATTAAGGAAGCTAGTGTAACAGTATTTTAAAAAAATTGCATGTCGTGTATATTGAATGATGTCAAGCCATATATATTTATATTACTGCAAACACTATCGAGTGTCTCGTCTTGTCCTTTCGTTTCCTAGTTTAAACTTCGGTATATAGCTACATTAGGTTCCCTGTGCTCTGTATAATGGTGGGAATTCTTGATTCTGAGACGCTGGAAAAGGCTGATTAAGTATAGAGTACGGTGGTGGAGGAAGGTTTTCATTTGGAGCGTCATTTTCCGCCACAGTTTCACTGTGTAATTCGAATGTCTCTTCTTCATGGCTCCTGGGTTTAAACAAGACGCATCGTCCTCTCCGTGTACAGCAGACCGTGAGAACAAGAAGTGAACAAATTATGACAAACAATAGAACGCAAGATATGATTATAAACTTTGTCAAAGAATGAGAAGAATTTCTACATTTTTTGCACAGTTTCTCGTCTCCGCAACACAGAGACAACTCGGCACAATCGCCATCTGTCACACATTGTTTATAAGTACATTTTGGCATGCACGCTTTTTTACCACTCATCTCGTTGGATTCGCAACATTTTGATGCGTTTGAACAGTCTGACTCAACGCCACATTCCCGTAGTCGAGTACAATTTGATGAACAAATATTGCGATTACAGCATTCATCTTTACCACATTCGTAGTCAGCACTACAAGGATGATATTCACACTTGTGTTTACAAAGTCGTTTCTCTTTCGAGAGACTGAGATGTGGTATACAACAGACTTTGTCGTCATCTCTGCATACATGATCACGAACATACTTGCAACCGCATATTTCTACGTCGTTCGTGCAAACCTTATTGTCGCAACATTCTCGATATCCTGGGCAGTCACGATCTTTTAGACATGCCATACCAACACAGTTACTGCTCTTATTACTGCATACTTTAATCAAAGGATTGAAACTCACTGCACAGCAAACTCGGCCATCACAGTCAAATAATGAATAGCATTTATGTTCGTAAGCTTGAAGTATGAACATTTTAATATTGAAAATAATCAACACAGGTATATGTAAACGGTGATATGATGACAACGTCGACATTTCGTAATGCTAGTTGACCTCAATATTAAACTGACAGCTATAAGAGGGAAATTCATAGCAGGAAACGCCATAAAATTGTCCATGCGTGGTTTTGAATCAAAGCACTCAAATTATCCCTTTGTCTTATTTTTATCATGTGAATTTGAAATACAATTGATCAAAGGTTTTTGCATGTATGTATATATGTATATAAATATACAGCTAGCGTTTCCCACAATCGTAGCAACTACTCTAATATCCTAATAATTTAAGTACTTGTTTTAACAGTCCAAAAAATGTTAGCATGCAGTTGCAGAAATTGCGTTTTTGTTATGCCCTATCGTCGTTCATAGGTGCAGTTATCAACTTCCCAGATTTATAATACTGAGTGAGCTCAGTCCGCTTGCGTGCTGTACTAAATAATAAATGCACTATAATTTTATTTCGTAACTTTGCAGCGGAACACTGGTTGTATACGGAGAGATTTATTTTAAAGCATGGCGCGCCGCAAAAGATGTATATCTTGAGGTAAAGAAAAAAAATAAGTATATATTTGAAGACTTATATTTTGCACATTTCACATACTTGCATGGTGATGCAAATGACCAAGACGCATTGAAAAATTGTGCTTTTTATATTAATAGAAAATTGAAGTGTTTTGCCTTCAAGATTTGATGTTTCATGCAGTTCATGCTCAGCGAACTGGTAGAAACTCGATGGCCTCTAGACTTAAAAAGGTAAGCCTCACAGCAACTCCATGAAAAATTCATTGCTACAATTGAAATAAGAGTCTTTCGTTTTTGGTACAATACACAGGTGGTCTTAAGATTGGTGATGAGATCGGATGGTCTTTCCATCTCCTTGCCAAGCATGCATCTATACAAATGACTCACTGATGAAATTCAAAGGAGGTGGACAAATATAAAGAGTCATTATACCGTAGTGTTATTTTACGGTATCTTTTTTTAAAGTATTCGTTTATACGGTATTAGCTTTTAGGATATTTTCATCAGCAAAAGAAGCATCCAGGAGTGGATATGGTTTTATTAAAACTTTATGAGCCTATCATATGGAGAGCTTGTAAGGTTAGTCAATGGTAGGAATTTTTCAATTTGTAATCCGGAATATGTAATGAAAATTTCTTTCTATCTTTTAGGTTGCAAATCCCAGTGTTCGCGCTAATGCTGCGGCTGTTTTGTTTGACGTATTTCCATTGAACAATTCAAACGCAAATGTTGCCCAATCAGATGAATTGTTACAACGACAATTCGAGGTCATTGCGGTGAGTCGTTTATTTTATCAGCCTATAGTTTCTTATATCGACTAAGGTATTCAGTCGTCTTACTCACAAACATTTAAACTACGCGCACTTTTTGACGGTATTTTGTGTTACATTATTAGGATTTTTTAAATGATCCGTCACCAGACGTTCGAGCCACTGCAGTTCATGGTGTGTTTCATATCGTTGCGTTATTCTGGGAAGTGATACCAGCGCATGTTGTCAAGGAACTTGTTAGCAAGATAGTAAGTGTCAAGGCAAAGATGTTAATATTTAAAAGTATTTAACACTGTTTTAAATTCGATCACCTCGTAGTTCTTGCCTTGAGAACGATCTTGAGAATTCTGCAAAATTTCTGATGATTTCACACGCTATTTTTTCACGGTCTTTTGGTTACAAGTTTTCTTTTTCGTTATCACTTATTTCGTTTATCACTGGTTTCTCTCCCTAACCTGGCCTGAATTCATACTTATATTTTGCAGTTTGAGACATTAGCTTATGACGTGTCATCATCTGCTGTCAGAGTAGCAGTCTTCCAGGTTTGCTTTGATTTTGATTTTTGTAGTAATGTGATGAGTAACTCGTTATTACTTCTTCCATAAACTTTCGTTAATATATCCGTCTATTTATTTGCGTATTTTTCACAGGGTGTGAAGTACGTGTTGGACAATCGTCTCTGTCATCCTTTGCTCAAATCTTTGTTACCAAGCTTGAAGAATCTACTTCACGATAACTCGGAGAGTGTTAGAATTGCGTTTCTTGATCTGTTATTGAAAGTAAAAGGAATGAGGTCGATAAAGGTATTTAAAATTCTCTTTTCGTTTTTCTAGACTTTCATTATTTCTGTCATCTCCTCCACATTGCTACAGCATGTTATACAACTGAGAAAAAACTATTTCAATGAAGCAAAAGTTGTTATACAAACTTATAAATATACATTTTGACAGGTGGGAATGACAAAAGTATAACTACGGACTATTTATATTCCTGCCTGGTAACCCTTATTTATTTTTTCTAGTTTTGGGCTATCGTGCCCATGGAACATTTGCTGGCTCGTTTAGAAGTTGAGCAATCAACACCTGTCATTCGACGGATTGTTAAGTTGTTGATGAATTCCTTTCATCCAGCTAATAAAGAGAGTAATGACCTGGTACGAAATTTTTCAAAAAATTTTACCACAGATTTCTCTCCTACATAATTGTACAAATAGTTTGAAAATAAAACAGAAATTGGTAGCCAGGATATTCCATATATGTTGTATTATATTCCAGCTAGATCGTTGTGCAGGATTATGGAAAGCAAATGCTCAAGCAGCGAGAAAATTTTATCAATATGCTCACTTACAGATGTCATTAACAACAGCAGGTGCTTATATTTTTGCCATGTGCTTTGTCCGTAATTACACATGCACAAACACTCTGTACATAATTTTACCTGCGATGTTTTCTTATGTTTTGTCTCTGTGCATTGTCCGTGAATACACATGCACCCACATTCCGTACATAATTTTACCTGCGATGTTTTTAAGAGCATTTTTCTTTCCTGTAGTTAAGTTTCTTCTTCTTGTGTGCAAGTATCTTATGAGATCTTCAACTTACGATGACAACGCCATTGCAGATGAAGAAAATAACAATGAAACGCGAGGTAGGTTAGTTGTGCACGTCTGTCCCATTATTGCTCAATACTGAAATACAATGTAATGAAAAATAGGAGGATGGCTGAGTTTTTTATTTTTATACGGCAAACTGAATTTGTTCTCCAAATGTATGGATTTGTTCTCCAAAACTTTGATGAAAGTATGAATGGTCTCGACCCAGTGACATATACGTGTCACTGATCTCTATTCAGTTTATAAAACTGTATATATACAAAAACAGGAATAATCTTGTCATCTTGGTTATACTGATTATAATTTTGCTGTGAAAGACGTTTATTGACAGAGTGTTTTTTAGACGCTGTTGATAAAGAAAATGATGCGGCCTCTCAAGACGAGCCGGAGGAGACTGAGCACTGGAACAACGACAATGATTGTGGAACAATTGCTGGTCTTTTGGAGACATGCGTTATCGTATGGGAAGGCATCAAGGATCAACTCGATAAGGTTTGTCGTGTCTTAAACCAAGACAGCTAGGGTTGTTTTTGTTACCTGACATAGAGATTACACCTTTTAACTGTTGAACATGTACGTATGTACAACGCTTTATTGTCATGTTTTGCTTTATTTTTTGTCGCGTCGTGTTATAATTCTTTCGAATAATCCTTTGCTGTGATCGGAAGAATACACATATTTTTTTCATGCTTGCCAGGAAGAATATACATACTTTTTTCAATGCCTCCCTGCAAATCACTATAGCAATTGTTTATTAATCATGTTTCTAGCCGTCTCAAGAAACACTAAAATTGAATCTCAACAAAGAATTTGCAAAATTGATTCCAAAACTCTTCAACTGTATTAAGGTACAAGTAATTCAATTCATTCATTCACCTCTTTGTTCTTTGCTTTTTTTAAAGAAGAAGTAATAATATATTTTAAAATAGACTAGTTTACAATTTTCAATGTGTCTTATGACACCGCAGAAATTGGTGTTGGAAGTCAAATATCTCATCAGTTGCTCACATTTGAATCCTAGTATTCAGAAACTGCTGTCAAAGAAAATACTATCAAATAAGTTGAAAACAAGTTCAATTTTTCTTCCAATATCGGTTTTGAAAACTTTTGAAGGCTCTTCGTTTGCATCTGCCACCGTAAAATGGCCATTTTGAGACATTTTCAGACATTTTCAGATGATTTGTTTTTGCCGTGTGCAAGCTTCAAATCTTTTGTGCAAGAGATATTTTGTTGAGTATTTATAAATCTTTTAGCTTGCCGAATTTAAAGTCTAAGTATTGAGAATTACGGCTAAGTCTACCAATTTCCGCGGTGTCGTGTCTTATCCGAGTATTTGCTCGTCGCATGCATTATAATTGCAAAAGACGAAAATCCCAGCAAGATTTGCTAGTTTGGACTTTTCTTGTATGCAGTAAATATCTTCAATTTTTATTACAGGATAATCGTTGTCATTCCTCGCTTACTTTATTGGCAGCTTATCTGTCGCCGAAACTTGTTCCACCGTTAAGGTTCGCCACATTAGATTTTTTTCGAAAATAATTGTAACATGTCTCTCTCTCTCTCTCGACATTCTCGTTCTGTTTACCCCAGACATGTAATCTACTCTGTAGCTAATTATATAAGAGGTATTTTTGAGCTGACAATAAAGTAATATTGCGTTATTCGTATGTGTGATTATCAAAGAATGGATCAACCATTATTACTTTTTTCTTGCTTCGTTGTGTAGACATCATTTTACCTCAATTCTCTCTTCAATGAATGACGAGACACCACGTGACGTATATGGTCCATTGATTGAATGCGTTTGTTCTTGGGGTCAGTCGAAGGATGTTATTGAATTGATTAATGACAGACTACAATCTGGTTTACAAGAAAGCCCGATGAAGGTATATATAAAAAATATAAAAGTTGAAGAATATTCCTAATGTACTGTATACGAGCTATGGTTGCTGACACCAATGATATTATGCTCATAGAATATTTAATTTTAGTCAAGTGCGACAAAACGAAGAAAAAAGAATGTCAGTTTCTCGATACCTCAAACAAAATCATCCGTCAGCCTGGATTTTCTTGACTGGATAATGGTATGTGGCTTTAAACTATTAAATTGATAGCTTTTCTTTAACGAAAAGCAATTCTGGGGTCGTGCTCTTCAGTGAGAAAGTTTCCCGATTATATGCTTAGACCAGTCCAAGATGTCGCTCTTTTATATTTGATGCTAAAAGTAAAGAAGATGTTGAAGTCTTATCAGAAACCCTGAAAAGCTCTTTGGTACAATTTTCTTATTTTAACATTTATGTGTGTTCATGGTGACCGACCATCATAACTTGTTTACTCTTTCGTATTAATTTAAAAGACAGTCACGAGTATAATGAATTTGAACCCCTATTTATAACATTGCTTCTTTTTTCAGAGGTGTATCGAGAAATATCTTTCAGTTTATACGACGTATACAGACAGCACGGAGAGAAAAGACTTTCTAAGCAAAGCTTTTCAAAGCTACTTTCGGATGCAAATTCATCTTTTCGCCCACGTAAGGAGTCAATTCTTGTTCCTCTTTGGCTTAGAAAATGTTTCGAACTTTGGTGGACATTGCATAGTCTTACATATAGTGGGCGTGCAGTAGCAACTAATTCATTTACTAGGCTCGTTAATTGTTGAAAGGGTTAATCTTTTCAAGTTTTTAAAGTAAAATCTTTATCCAATCAGGAGAAGCAAGACCTAGAAACAAGTGAGGAAGAAAGGACTTGTGATAATGATATTATTGTTTCGTTCAAGAATATGCTAAACTGGTGTGATGGTGTATTATTACGATCTCTCGATGAAAGAACTGGGTATAGCTATTTAATATTTCAAATATTTAACTTCTTCACAATAATTTATTCGCTAAATTATTATTACTATTTGAAACAGTGAAGAAGAACCAGAATCTCGACAGAGAAGTGTATATCATGAATCACAACCAGACGAGTTTGTTATTTCCATTTTGAAGGTATTATATGGAAATATTACCAAATGCAGTAACGGTCACGGTCTTTCATTCGGCTATTGTTATCTCTCTAGGACGTGATGATCCTGTTTTCAGAGCTCGTGGTGATTGGAATTAGCAAGCATGAACTCAACATGTCCCTTGCGATATTTACCTCGTCTTTACTGAAATTTGGTGTGTAACATTACAGTATTCTTTATAAAGTCCAGGGGCTGGTTGGTTTGAACTATTATAATTGATATTAAAGTATCAATATTTTCAGTGGTTAAATCCAAAATACGCGATTTTGATTGGCTCATTTTGCACTAACATATCGTTAAACGTTACCTAATTTTTGATATACAACCGGTCCTTGACATTACAGAATATTTAAACTCGATAACTTAATAAATTAGCTATAGACTGATGTGATTTCACTTTTTTTTTCGAATTTTTGTAAATAGGACGCTCAGTCTTCATGTGAAAGTGTAAGACTGTCATGCAGAGATAAAAAAAATTGCCGACTCAAAAAATCGTTATATTATATTTCTACAGGAAAAACGATCGTGTTGTTACCCGAAATTGGAAAGTTGGTGTACCAAATTGCTCAAGGCATTACTTATTCAGATGGTGTGTAAACATTGACATCAGATCATTTTGCTCCCTCGTGTTTCATATATTCATCGTGGTTCATCGTGGAACATGATGGGTAGCTGCAGCCGCAGAATAATTTGTTTATACATACTGTATTTTGTTGTAACACTTCCCCAGGCACCACGATCAGATCCGTTTGCCTCAGGCGAACGAGGTTATTTAGCAAGTTAATTTTATCGGTAATAGGATATTTTCGGCTTACCACAATAACACTCTAGTATAATTTTTCTTTAGATAATGTTGATTTAGATTTTACCCCAATCAAGCTAATGCTGGAAAATATTTTTAATGCATCGATAACATATTGTCATCATGAAGAGCGCCAGGTATTATTATGTCAATACATAACCTACTCTCTGCAATCTCTTTTCTATACCAAATTGTTGGTATCACTTAATTAGTTATAAAGAGCAATGAAGCTAAAGTTAATATCACTGTTTTCATTGCCACTGTATCATATACAGTAACTGCACGATTTTAATAATCCGGCGCTGATTCGTCATTAAGTATACTAATATACATGTATATATATATTTTTTTATAGATTTTAATGTCTCTTCGCCCAGTTTTGATCGAACTCTTTAAGATGTTTTTACAGAATAATCCTATGACTTCAGTAAATGTGAAAGAAAGTCTTCTTCACGTCATTGTAAACGCCATGTTGAAAGATTTGGTATCTGCTATAGATCAGGTTTGTGAAGTAGGATTGTGAAAAATAAATAAGGAAATGTTTTCTTACCCTTTTTTCCTCGTGTATATGCTTGGATCGAGAATTTTTGTTGCATCGTTGGCATATGTATAATCTCTCTAAATATTGTTTACATCGTTTTAAACCTGTAATTATTTTTTTATATGTACTTACTTTCACTCCCGTCTAAACTTCCAAATTCCGATCCTAGAACCGTTATAATGACCATCTTCTGTGTAGCAAATATAATATAATCCCTTTTTTGCTTCTTTTTTCTAACAAATGTCTTAATTTGCTAACATGGTGTTTCTTTCTTATATAGAATCCATCATTGACGTGTAAAAGTGAAATGGATATTCTCCCTAACACTTGCAGTCTTCTGCTTGACATAATTCGCAAGTCCAAACATTTGATGCGGTATTTTTTGAGTCATTGGATATTACTCTTCTTCATAATACTCTTGAAATTAAGAAAGGAAGATGTAATTCTCATGTTAATTTAATTAATTCTCTCTAGGACTTTGGTTGAAGAGTTGACAAAATGTGTTAAAGTCGGAACTCTGAAGGAACTAGAGTACCAAGCAGCAGCATATATATTGTGGGTTGTGATCGATAGTAAGTTAATTTGCAAAGTTTTTACTGTTATGCATGGTATATGGATTGATTTGTTTGTTTGTATTAAACCGTGCATGCATATATCGGCAAAGTTCTTTGATTCAATTTCCATACAAATGATCATTTCAAAATGATCCAATTCTGTCAGATCCAATTCATTTCTGATGGATGTTTTATAGTCTTTTGATTTGCAATATATATGAACAGCAATCATACGAATCCGACAAATTTGGATCGTGTGAACGGGTCTTTAAAAAGTAACCTACCAGTTGTTTCACATAAAATAGATGTGTTATTAATGACAAAGTGTGAACCGTTTTTGCCTTTATCCTTAGATGGAAATTTTGTCGAAAACATGCAACCATGTATAACAGAATTACAAAAAGCTCTTGACAGTTTGGACAATGGGAATGGGGAGACTTCTCGGTATGTCGAAAGCAATTTTTACCTCTCTGGTTTATTAAGGATAAGCATATACAGATTTTAAATCAAGCATTTGCTGATAACTATCTTTTCCTAATTTTCCAGATAATAGATCAAATGACTTGCGACAAAACTATTTCGTTAAACTCGTTTTCGTATTGATATTTGTTTTTCATCAGGTATATTTGTTTTCCTGTAGAAATGTCCACGACGCGAAACGTTTACTTTTTGAGTCGTGCAAGAAGATAGAAGAGACTTCCAGAAGCCAAGATAATTAAAAAAACACTGAAAAAAGCATGAACAATTTTATCTGTAGCTATAGTTGGCAAAAGGGGCGTATAAATATAACTTTTAAGAATGTAGAGAATAGACTATATGCGTTGGAATTTGTAGGAAAAGAATCTGTCCATGTGTAATTTCATTGACCGCGGTTTTAGAGTCGTTAAGTGGCGGGGCGGGGGGCTAACAACATGTATTTATGTTGGCATGCAGACTGTAAGATTTCAAAAGGAACTAACAATGTTGAACGTGAATGTTTATGAAATATTAACCCTCTGGTTTGCCTGTCGAAACTGTAATGTTATAACTACTGTGTTTCAAAAGAATTTGTGGACTAGTTTTCTACTCATGCGTGTATTTCAACATAGTATTGACAGACATGACATTCGAAGTGTGGAAAAGACCTGTTTTAATTGACCTTCATTTGTGGCGTCATGCTGCGCTTACTATGGCCTTAATTTGCATATCATGTGTCGCAAGTAATGCTTGTATTGCAGTGTAGCGTTAAAACCGCCTTTTGCTGTATATTTTTGATCTCGAAATTTGGGGGAATAATATCGATGCCAATCTTGTTTGATAAATTAAAATAAGTGATTGACATTGAAACCTTCCTCAATCCTTTGACTCTGGTGTTTAGAAGGCGATGGTAAGTACAAAATATGCTCATAGAAACGTAGGTTACACACGTCTCTTGTAGAGGGATTAAATACAGCCAGTCGGCGTTCCATAACAAAACCTTATATCTATATTAACATGTAACGACTAATTTTTGTCACATGTGTATGGAATCTTTTTAGTTCAAAATTTTCTTCTGAAAATTGAGGCGGTTTATATGTGTATATAATATAATATAGGCATGCATGTGGCAGTACATCGTATATACGGTCAAGGTGTTTTGTATATATATAGAGTAAATATTTAACTACCGTTGTTGACTGTAGTCGAAATACTTCGAAATCTGGACAATATGGTTTTCAAATCACTGTACGATTGCATTACCTATGGCTATGAGTACATGAACGACCTCAACAGACAGCTTCATCAAAGTCTGCTCAGTGTTGCATGCAGTCCCATGTGGTGAAATAAAATTTCGACCCCTTATGTTATTTTATTCCTAATAGAGTGTGGATTTGGGTTAGTATACTATCACTACTATGCCAGCTCAAATTGTAGCTCATAGGCAGAAAACTGCAACAAAATATGTTTTTGTGCGTGGCAGGGAATTGTCTCAAGAGAGAATAAGGACCTATAGTTAAGTTATTGAGACTTTTCAAACTTCGTTACGTTCAACAGGTGAAAAAAATAGAGACTTGGTGCTTGACACGCTTTCGTTTAGCCTCTCAGATATTTATCATTTTTCTCTCCATACTTGAAATTTTGATATAAAAATGTGATGAAAGATCGAGCGGCCGGAAAAGATCCTTGAAATATCCCACGGGCATAACACTTCCAGGGGAACTGTAGCACCCTGCTGTAGCGAAGCTTTTATATCGTATTCGTTAGAAACACAGGTAGAAAGCGGCGAGAAATCTCAACGAACCAAACGTAGGAGAACATGCAAAAAACTAAGAAAAATTAATAGAAAAAGCATTGCGCAGTCTTTTTACCACATGGATATTTTTCCAATTCCCGCGCGCTTTCTAAGTGCACGATTCTGTTTCGTCTGACATATTCGTCCACATAGTTCGTCCAGTTGTCGTGTGTTTATATTCAGATCATTCGGTCAGGTGGATCCAGACGAATAATCCCTCTCTAGTAATAATCGGGCCAAGATAACTTAAGATAATTTGCAATTTGCGATACAACCAACAAAGAAAAGAAGCACCTTAGCATGCAGGAATGAGGATGAGTGATGTCTCACTCCGTTTATATACAAACTTCGTACAGTCTTTTCTCAGTCTGTACTAAATTTGCTACACGATTTAAACGATATATGGAAACCTAGATTATACTAGGCTGATGATAATAAATGTATTTTTTAAAACCGGAAAGAAAAAACATCAACTGGGCAAATAACGTAATGTAGCACTAAAGAGAACAAGCTGTAGTTTATATTGCATAGCAGTGATAGCACATACTAACTGAAATCTAAATACTACACGCGCGAACTTTAAAAAAGATGAATACCGCCGGCCATCGATCTTCTTTATAGATGCAAGAGATGGATACTGAAAATACACAAAACGCTGCTGAATCTACCGAGAAGACAAGTGAAATTGTGGTAAGTGGCAGACTGGCAATTTGCCGTTAAAAAACCTGCGTACATGCACATGTGAAACATTTGACAATATATTATGATTATATCAAAAATATTCGCGTGTCGGTATTATAGACTATATTTATTGATGCAGCATGCGTTTTAGGAGACCTACCATAACTACACGAACATCGGGTGAAATTTTCGCAAAGAAACGACGTTTTATTGGTTGCAAAATTTGTTCCAATTTTTTGCCCCCGAGGGACTAGTATATAGAATAGATTACGAAATGACTCATAAATCCCATGACTTAACCCGCCTAACACAATTTTTTGATGAATAAATTAAGCTCCGTGTTTACACTAACATTTTTTATACTTTTCCGGTAAAAAGAATTAAGACTTGTATTTTTATTATATTATTAACACTATACTCAATTTAGTATTGGAACAACAAGGCTATAATGAGTACCCGTACCTAATTTTATCGGTGCTCATGCTATAAAATTGGTGCGGGTACCCATGCATGTAGCGGTGCCGTGCCAATAAATTTAAGGTAGTGTAAAGTGTAAACGTAGCTTATCAGCTTAACCACTTTTCCCTCAGCAAAAAAACAAGTTAAGCTACTCAATTGAAGAAAATCCACCATGGCATCTCTCAATACTTCTTGGTTTTCAGGTACTTAAGATTAACGATACTTCGTAGTTTTCCACAATGGCACAATCAATAAGTAATCTTATCATAGTATAAATATGGTTTAAAGCCCTCTGGCCTAAACCCCTTTTATACTACGACTTCTTCTAAAACTCTTTATCCTGTTCTGTTTTAAGCATTATTTGACTATGTTTGGCTCCAACATCACCATCCCGTTGGTACTAGCCATGCCATTGTGCATTAATGATGACGTCGTCAAAGGGAAACTTATCAGTACGATTTTCTTCATGAGTGGAGTTGCAACCTTGCTCCAGACTATACTTGGTAACAGGTATAAATATATATATATATATATAGCTTCCCCGTAAAATGATCTAAACTGGTAACTCTCAATGCAAGGGTATTCCATTACAGATTTTTTCTTCTTTTTCCACAGATTACCCATTGTTCAAGGAGGAACATTCTCATATTTAGTTCCAGCATTTTCAATTTTATCCTTGCCAGAGTTTACTTGCCCATCTGGTTTCAAAGAAAGTAAGTTGGTATAGCAAACTATAGACAACTATAAAATTCAGCATTTCGAATAATATTGTTTAATGTTATTCTCTTAGATCCGTCGAACAGTACTTTTAATGGAATTTGGAAAAAACGCATGCTTGAGGTAAAATCTATAAAAATACTGATGCTTCATACAACGCATTCTTTTTTGTAAAGAAGCAATGAAGGTTGGGGGACTTAGAAGCCCTGGAATTCAAAGATTTTGTCCTCGGGGATGACGCCCGACATCTATTAAACGCGCTTGTCCGCGCACAAGTTAGGACCCTGACTACGCTCCAGGTACTCCAAATTCGTCGGAAATTTTAGGTTTACTAAAATACTCCCAGTCTCTGAATATAAATTTGTTTGAATTCGAAATGTTTTAAGTCCCAAAAGGAAAGCGGCAATCTCGTTATCCAAACAGTTCAACAACTCATCTTCTTCCTTATCATCTACTAGCTTCAGGGAGCAGTAATGGTGTCATCTCTGTTCCAAATATTCATTGGCTTCAGCGGGTTGATGGGTCTCATGTTACGTTTTATTGGACCTTTGACTGTAGCTCCTACCATTAGTCTTGTTGGATTGTCCTTGTATGGAGCAAGTTCTGATTTCGCAGGCAAGTTAAGCCATGATGTATTTTATTGATGTCTGCAGATGAAATTTTAAAGCACGACCATGATGGAATTGTCTCATGAAAAGTACCAGTAATTTTTGTACAGTATATGGAATTTAAGGTTTAAAAAGTTTACAAAGTTCCCCGTTCTTCCAAAACATTGCAAACCTAACCTTATATTCCTAAAACATGCTTTTACACCAAATTTCCTTCACCTCTTAGATTTCCATTTTTTTATCTTCCTTCACCTCTTAGATTTTTATTTTTCTAGATACGTTTACCAGTCGCATTCAATTATATTTGCTAAACGCTGTATTCTTTATTTTTCATATATCCTAGGAACTCACTGGGGAATAGCATCGTTGTGAGTGTCTCATTTTACTTGCTCAGAATAGTTGAACAAAGAAAGCGCTGACATCGTAGAACGCACGATGCCGGATAGTATATAAAATACTGATGAATGCATTCAAACAATACTTTTAATGCATGAATATCACAGCTTTTTGTAAACTGTATATTTTCCTTTAGAACAATTGGTGTGATGGTAATATGCTCACTATTTCTGGCCGAAATTCAAGTACCATTACCTTGCTATTCAAGGACAAGTGGTTTCTTCCGACAAAAACTACGGATTTTCAAATTATTTCCAGTAAGTTGTTTAAGATATATAATAACGTATCTTATTGTATGAGTATTTAAATCTTATGACCAGAGGTGAAACTGGATGCGCTATTTTTAAGGGGAGGGCGTGGTTATATGTCAATATTCAAATATTCGTTTTAGCCGATTGATTTCTTTTGTGCATACATACATTTTTGTGCATATATCGCCATCGGACAGAACAGAGTACATGAACTACTCACCCCCTTAATGATCGCACTAGTTTCATGCCTACTTATGACTATAACCTATCTTTTAGGTGGTGATTGCAATTGCTACGGCCTGGATATTCTGTCTCATTCTTACAGCAGCAGGGACATTTGACAAAAGTTCTAAAGCTAGAACAGATGCTCGTTCTTCAGTCTTATCTGATTCACCTTGGTTTAGAATACCCTATCCAGGTAGATATTTTCACCTTAGGAAATAAATGTTGTAACCAGCCTGACAATTTAGTTCCGCTATGCATATTTCGGGTTATTATAATTATTCATTTCTTTAGAAATTTATTAAATATATAAGGGTGCGCTAAGCCGGGCCAAAAAAGACTGTAAGAAGACCGTAACCCTGGCCCAGCAGTTTGCTCATATTCCCTGGGTTTGAACTTTATGGATTTCTTTGTCGTTACTAGGTCAGTGGGGTACACCAACCGTCAGTGTTGCCAGTGTTTTTGGAATGCTTGCTGGTGTTCTTGCAGGTATTGTTGAGTCGGTAGGTGATTACTACGCATGCGCAAATCTATGCGGTGCTCCACCTCCCCCAGAACACGCGGTAAACAGGGGGATTGGTGTTGAAGGATTGGGTTGCTTGTTTGCTGGTTCTATTGGGACAGGAAATGGAACTACCTCGTTTAGTGAAAACGTTGGTGCAATTGGGATTACCAGGGTATGTAAATCTTCATAAATTTTTCGTTGCTATGTTTGTTATGAAAATTTATGCTGGCAGAAAAGCCAACCAGCTTTGCCTGAAATTGGCAGCCCGTAAAGGAGCAAAATGAGACTAATCTGTGATCTGTTTTAAAGAACTTTAAATATCACTTCAAAACAAATTGCCGCATTATGATTCCAAACGAAATTAAACCATGATAACAATTCTCCTTAACCTTCTCGTGGGGAACTTTGATTTAGAAGTTTCCATTTGGTTGTCATGTTGCTAAAGATCATTAAATGTGCCTTTATTTCAGGTCGGTAGTCGTCGTGTGGTACAGATTGGAGCTGTATGTATGATTGTACTCGGCATCCTAGGAAAGTTTGGTGCGTTATTTTCTACCATCCCTGATCCTGTTGTCGGTGGTATTTTTTGTTGTATGTTTGGTATGATTACAGCTGTCGGGATTTCAAATCTTCAATATGTTGATTTAAACTCCGTACGAAATTTGTTTATCATCGGCTTTGCTTTTATCATGGGTTTTGCAGTGCCAGATTATTTCAACAAAAATCCGGATGCAATTAAAACAGGCAAGTAATCACTAATGTTTACACGACTTTCATTTCATGAATCCATATCGCAGAGTAAAATGGAAGATATAAATGTTGCCGTGACACAAACGTTTTAAAAGGATCTCGATCAGTAATCATCCGGATTATTTTCACACTCTTTTTAATTTTGCTTTATAAGGTGTCGTTGAAATTGATCAGATTCTTACAGTTCTTCTAAAGACTAGTATGGCAGTTGGTGGGATATTGAGTGTACTCTTGGATAACCTAGTCCCTGGAACACCAGAAGAGCGAGGAATGATAAAATGGCAAGGGGTCAAATCGGCAGACTCGAAAAATACTGCAAAAAGGCTACTTCGGGTCTACGATTTACCATTTGGAATCGGGAACAGCTGGAAAATATCAAAGTATTTACCATTTATGCCTTACCACCCTGAGGAAACATCAGAAACAGTTGTCACATTATCGCTATCCACTCAATCATCACCGAAACCTAATTTATAAACCAAGTTATTTACCCCAAAAATGAGTTTATCAGACGAAGCCTGGTTTTCGTACGTCGTTGACAGTCATGGAAGTGATTAGATTGACGGATTTTGACACTAATTTAGTCAAACGTTAACCATCACAAGTTCGACGTAGCCCAGGACCCAAAAAAAATTTGTAAGCATTTTCCCAAACCTTATGACTCTCACGTCTTTCACACACCGCGATGCCGATGGGAACATTCTGCCTAGAGTATATCTTACGCTGGGCCCCTTTGCCCCCTAGGCACTTTGCAGGCCTTCAGTATTTTGCCCTCTGGGATCCCGTCGTCGGCCTTGATAAGTTATCCTCTTTTTAATTCCGGCAGTATCGTAATAACGAAGTAGTTTTTATTTAGCGGTATATTTAGTAATTTTTATTTAGTGGTTTATTTAGTAGTTTTTATTTAGTACACCGTTTTTCGGTACATTCGACCATCGTCGAGTATACCGTTTTTCGTTTACCGGGTGATTTAAATAGTCCTCTTGCATGACAGTAATCGTAAACTCAAACTTTCATTGCAACTTTTAATAAATTTACTGCTGTCGTAAAATTTATTCACGAAGAAAATTGGTAAAAATTTATTCTCGTAAAATTTATTCCAACAGACACGAAATGGCTGCATGATAACACAGTTAAACATAGCTATTAATGTTCTGCCCAGGCTTGTTTCTCTGAAGATCCAAAAGTGAGGTAAAACAGCATGCCAATGATATTAATACCAGCACAGACATAGAATACTCTTCCCCACTGATGACGAATGTCCTAAAAAGATATTGAGAAAAAGTGTTAGTTCAAATTTATAGTCTAAATTAATGTCGACTTTTGTGTGCTGGGCGCAAGTCAATCTTATATTGATATACACTGTACCTACCCCGTGAACAGTGAGTGCTCCGACAACTTCAGGCGTGATAAATCCGGTAATATTGCAAGCGAAGTTCGCGAAACCCATCAGAACTCCGGAATATTTTGGCGCCAATTCGACTAAACTTGTTGGAGGTCCAGATGTGGTGAAATTTGTCAAAGTTATTGCTATGGTTGCAATGACAATAGCAGAAGTGGCTGTTGAAGCGTACGCCATTGCGGCTATGAATATGGCACTAAGCCCAGCACCTGTATATGGTTGTAAAAAAGTTGCAAAATGCATGCAATAATAATAAACGTGACGCTGAAATATGGATGCTGTTTCGTATGCATGCCACATGCAAGATTGCGAGTCAAATATGCATGACAGCTCCGAGATGGATTGTAGTGCAGTGTATTAGAAAAATTTATCCATGAGGAGACGAAAAACGACGAACTGGGCATTCAAAACTAATGACTTAGAAATACGTGATCAAGAAATACGTTACTGCCGGGTCGCTACGATATATAGCTACGGTGGAAAAGAGGAAGTTACACAGGCTTTACCAGTTTTCATCGCAAATCAAAACCTTTTTTTTCTATATGATGCATGGATTGAGTCATTTGTAAGCATTGAAGATTGTTTGGCTAATTGGCTGGTGCATGAATAGTACTTGCCTACAATATGAGAAAGCTTCCTCGAATTTGTTGTAGAAATATATTTTTTGCTCCGTAAAACATCGATAAAATATCCCCAGCAAGGAGTTAAGACAGCTGACAAGACATACGGCAATGAGCTGGTAAAACCAATCTGAAATTAAAAAGACAAACTTGATTAATCGTCGAAAGTTTTAGTAAAGATGTATATGCAGTTTTGTATATGCAGTTTTTTTTACTTATTTTTCAGTTTATTGTTTGTTTTATTTTATTTGTATCTATAAATGCATGGTATACCCTTAATTCCCAATTAAATTTCCAACTCCTAAGTTGTTATATAAGAGGAAAACGTCGAAATTTTAATCTTTAATATCTGCATTTATATCTTTATATACAATCTTTAAAAACATTGCCATAAATCTAAGGTAAAAATAATTGTATACAACACTTCATACTCATATACAGTTACACGTTTATTGTGGTTTTTCAGTATGCACCCTGTCCTTCCACTAAAGCTAGATCAATCTCTCCTTCAAAGGAGGTGATTGGTCCGTGATATAAGAGAAAAACAGATTCATACAACCAAATGGCTTCTATAAATGCAGTTGATAACTTACGGTCGTGATATCTAAGTTCAGTACATCCTTTAGATAACCGGGGAATGAAATCATGAATGTATAAAAACTCCAACAGTCTGTAAAGTTCGGAATAATGATCGCCCAGACCCGCACAGAGGTCAGTATATATCTCCACGGGATGTCACGAAATGATAGCTAGAATTATAGTAAATACATCATAAAATTGCGGTTACTATATAACTATACGTGGCAGACGATTCAGACGCGCGGCGTCGTTGTGCATGTTTCAGAAGCTAGCATGCAAACATGATTTACGTCAGTTTGTGAGCTATTAGCTATACATATATATATACTTCGAGCAAGTTGTTTAAAATTAGCCCACTTCTTTACCACATCTCCGAATATAACATCGAATTTCCAAATATTGTATGATCTAGCTAAGCCCGGCTTTCTCGAGTGCGGAAAGTCTGATTAGATACATGAAGTTTGATTGGTTTGATCTGCTTGTTAGTTTGCGGAGCCCATCAAATTTCGTCTAACATCAGGCTTTCTGCGTTTAACAACATTCCTGAGTAAAGATTTTCCGTTACCGCGCGGGCAATTAAAGCGACTGCAATGGAAAATTACCTTAAGGTGTGAACCTAGGAGGAACCTCGTGTTTGCGTCATTTCTATATAGATATATATATTTACGTATTATAAATTTGTGATAAAAATCTGATGCGTGCACACCTTTTTATTCCAGTGTTTTCCTATAAGATTAAGTTCCGCCTTGGTAATATTTGGATGGTCCTTTGGATCTTCATAAACAAAATATATCCAACAAAAATACCAAAGAATCCCTTGAACACCTATAGATAAATTAGGATGCAAAACTGATTCCAACCGTTGTCAAACTTCTTATCCAATTTATTTTCTTTTGTTTTACAAAGAAGACCTTGCATGCATGATATATATTTCAGCTCAATTGTTAAATGCGTACAGAATGTAAGTTATTTAGAATATATGCACAATTAAAATAGTTTGAAACCTACCAAAGAAATAAAATACAGACGGCCATCCCCAATAACTGCCAGCGAGAACACCGCTCATTGAATTTGCAAAAACAGTCCCCCATAGATAACCTAAATTAGGTTTATTGAATGTGTATTTATTTTGATTATCCCTGCACCAATCCATCATAAAACCTGTACCTGATTATCCCATGACCATCATAAAAACTGTACCTGACTATCCCATGCATGACCATCATAAAAAACTGTACCTGAACATCCGACCATCATAAAAATACTTCTTTCGTATATTGGCGACCATTTACTGAATAACGATATTCCTGAAGTAGCTACTAAACCCTTCATAAATAAGAATTTGAACACAAATTACACAATCGATCATGCATTTTAAGCATGAATGGCACAACAATATATAATGTATCTTGTTAAACGCGGGATCCTTATTTGCAAAAAAGGGTCAAAGCAACTCCATGCAACTCCGTCGATGACTTTCTTAGCTACTCATGTTGTTGCATCAGTAGGTACATGCATGCATTCACATGAACGTTCTTCACATGTACTATTAGGTATTATACTTCTAGCTACATAAAACGTAGCTATAAACACTGATTGAGTTAACTAACCAAGAACGCCCCTTCCATGATGCGCACAAATATGAACGCATACACGTTTTGTCGTACGATGAATGGCGTAGCCAAAGTAAAAAGTGATGAACCAAATATCGCAAAACCCAATAGAAACGTACCACCATACTGGACACATAGCAATCCAGCTGGTATTTGCATGGCAGTGTAACTCCAATATAACGAAGCCAATATTGTGCCTATATATATATGATAGATAACATTTATAGTATACGATATTTGACTGGAAAGCTAGGTGCATGTATACATTCACCATCTTTTTTGTTATGGTCACATGAAATACTGAAGTTTGGTAGAATTAGGATTACATACAAAACATCAAATCATTTTACCTTGAAATTGCTTGTCCCAATGAAACTCTGGTTCCTGAAAAAGCAAACAATAGGCGTATACAACAAAACATCATTCTAAAATGGTTCTTAGAAATTTATGAAGAAGACACTCGGTCATGATAGATGATAAAAAGAATATTCCACTATACAGTCTATATACTTACCATGTCTCTAGATAAATGAGGTCCTGTACTATTATACTGTTTCCCTTCACCACGAGTCATTGCCACAATGGTGACATTTAGACACATCCGTATGCAGTACATGTTAAAATTAGCCAACGTTATAAGAACAAGAATTATAAAACGTCGCGGAATTGCTTGAAATAAACGAAATTTTGATTCGCTCCTATCGTTTGAACTGAGTTGTTCATTTATGTCCATGTCACTGTCATGTAGATTTCGAGGTTGTCTTCTCTCACTATATAAAATAAATATTTGCGTCATTTTTTTAAAACTGTCAATCAATGGGATTGTTTACTCTGGATATTCAAACTTCTAATCAACCAGTTTAGCGAATGTGTCATTTTACCAGAGATTTTAAACTGCATAATCTTATATCTTATTAGTTTACTTATTCATTTACCAATATGGTGAGCTATATTTAAATTTAATATAAGATCGTTAGGATATAGTAAAAAGAGGAAAGTGTACAGCGTTCATTTATAATTAACATTGGTTATAAAATGAATAGCATATTAGGCTACAAGCATATAGTTGCTTCGAAGTTTGGAATTAATTTCTCGGGTTAAAGAGAACGCTCTGAAATATTTGATTCAATATATTCAATATTATATTCAATTTATTTCGTACAAATTACCATAGCTCAAAATCATTATGATTCGTTTCACTGTCAGACTGGGGATAAATAAATCTGTCAATTTCGCCATGAAGCTTTCGTGTTGGTTCACTAGAGTCGTCACAAAGTAACTTCGTTCGATCATTGTGATATTCTTCCATCTCTTCTTCGCTCATTCCTGTCTGGTATATACAGTCTGTGCTGACAAATCTTCAGTATATCTAAGCAAAAGAAAGATAAACTAAACTCTGTCTTGTATTGATGTATATATAATGCAGCATGCACCGTTTTCAGTGTTGATTTTTGTTGATAGGTTTTGAGCCAAAACGTTATTACAGCATATGTTCACCCGCTTATAATTTTGCCGCGAAAAGAGCCTCGCTTAATTCTAAACCTGACATTATACTATAGAACATTGAGGTGAATAAATGTGTTGGCTTACCAAAATTCTAGCCGAAGTTTATTTCTCCGTCATTATACATTTAACCCATATATATTATTTATTATACCTATATATATACTTAATTTATCTCAATTGATACGACCTTAGGATTTATTTTGACGACTGGAAACGCGAGTAATTCCAATCTTTGACGGAAATGTGAAGGAGAGGTTTTCCGACCGTTTCATGGTTATCTTATCTATCCGGCAGTAATTCGTTACTATCTAAATTCCCATCACTGGCATCAGCGTTTAGAAAAAACATTTTCATTTAATATACTAAGATCTGCGTTGCGTCAATAGTCAATTTTCATACTCCACTGAAAATACGAGTCGTGTACGACAAATCGCCATGTGTGCCAACCATGTGTGACAACGACAACGACAACATATACAACTTCACTTTCACAATTAAACAATGTCAATGTATTGATTGTATTCACATGGGCAACTGGTATCTCAACTCTTTTACTTTGAACTCAATTCTTAATGAAAATATTTACAAGAAAGTTCCTCCAACCGAGAAATATATATCCAAAATAATAACATGCAGTCGCAGACATAAACACGTTGCGATAATTAGTAAAAAATTGTTATTGAAACTAGTAAACATTTTGATTTAAGATTAGCGTTGCGTCAAAAGTAATTTTCATATAAGTCAGAGGCCAGTTGTTCAAAGCTGGGTTATATATAACTCTAACCAGGGGTTAGATTTTAATCAAGTGCTTCTGAACTGCAGTAATGCAGTTCGTTTTAAAACATTTACAAAATATTGCTTTTGTCTGTTCAGAAAATATTTATGGAAAGAGATTCAACTTTGTAGACAAGATTTGAAGATTTTTTAACCTAGGGCTTTTGAACAACCCGGGCGGCCCCAAGAGACGAGTCGTGTGTATACGACAAATCACGGCTATACCTTTAGCACCACAAAAGTCAAACTGACCGATAATGGCATTCGGCAATAGTGCTTTATTTATGATATAGTGCCTTGCATTGAAATAATCTTCCCTATATACAAGAAAAAAATTACTGAATCCAAATGTTAATTCCCATAATTCTATAAAACAATATTGATATAAAGATTGTTAGATCTTTGCGCTTTTTTATGTATAGTTGACCAATTGACTGTAAATTTATATGTATGTATATACGTATGCTGTGTTTTGAATAACATAGGCACTCATAGTCAGTCGTCCATTAAATAAAGACTAAATTAGAAAATATAACCTACTGGCTGTAAAGACTGTAACAGTGCACACACAAATGTCGACGAATATCCCGATGTGCGTCAAGTCGCTGATTATCCTGACGTGTATAAAGTCTACTTTAGCAGTTTAGCTATATATGACATTTACTGGACGATTTAGACACTACAATAAATATATATATAAATATATCCGTTGGAATTTTATTACTTAAGAGTTAAGTATTTCTTTATGTAACAACAAATTACCTTGTCTTTCGTATCGTTATATTGTTGATCAATCAAAGTACGAGGCACAAATATATTTCAATCCAAATATTTATGACATGTACACTATACAGCTTCTAAAATATAAATATGTAGCATTGACATCAGCAACGACAATATTCAACCTCACTTTCACAAACAATGTATTCACACGATCAACTGGTGTCTTTCTTAGCCCTTTTTCTTTCTTTGTGACTAAATTTTTAATATGGACGAGAAAGATCCTCCAACCGAAGTAAGATATCCGATTGATATGAAATAATAACATGTAAGATATAAACACGAAACATTTGCAAATGAGTAAAAAATTTGTTATTCTAATATCCTAATTTGGTATTCTAATTTAAAAATTTAAAATATTGTAAAGAATTTCTGCAATACAATATAAATTTACTTTGATACTATAGCTTGCAATATTCGCATTAGTTTATTATGCATCATTTTTTGAAAATATGAACTGTTTACAAACCTTATTTTTTAAAGAAAAAAACTGCCTGTACAAAACAAAATATTTATAAATAAAAAACCCAGGATTTTTTAGTGTTTTTGGACCAGTAAATTGACTGTCATCAACATATGACATAGTGTAAATATATTCTAACATTGAGATTTATGACTTCATTGAGATTCAAGTCTAATTTCCATTTTGCCATTGATAAGATTTAAAATCCTTTGTAAGGTTCTGCGATAAAGACCTGTGAAGTGTCGTCATTAATCACTCTAATAGCTCTAACTTATTTCATTGTTACGTTTTAACACGGAAAAGTTTAATTCCATACATATATATATTTACTGGCCGTTTATCAAAAACGCTGGAAAGCAGATATTTACGGAAAGTTGCATAATTTAGCACCATTGCACCAATCACCATTTAATTCCATTGAGAGTGTAAAGCAGTCGAAGTTCGTATACTGCCAGAATTTGGTTGGCTATTTGAATAACAAAGAATAAAACGTATTCTAAAAACCAATAAGTAGTAATACGTTTCACTGGCTGCCATTAGTGTTTGCACTTTTTTGACACACCCTGATTTGCATGTAGTCAAGAACACGTGTAGCGAAGTGAGAGAATTGAGAAAAAATGCGCAAACAACTGCACATTCTAAAAATTTGTTTTTTTTACTGTCTTCTGCACAATTTAGGCTACTGGAAAAAATCATAAACACTATTATTTACAACATGAGCGGTCGTGTTGAATCGGATATACTGATACAGATCCAGCGATCACATATTTAGGAAAAAACGTCATGGCTGACGCGGTTATATTTAGAGCAAGTAGTTACGTATTCGTGTTCTTGTCATATATACGTCTATGTAGTTCTACTGGCTTATGCCAGCAGCAGCCCCGACCTTGTAGGTACCTTAGTTTGCGAGCTAGCCTGCCTGCCTGCCTGCGTGGTAGGCGGTCCCTCTGTCATATTAACCTTTGCCACAGCAAATATTATAGTGAACAGCTGAAATATAAAAAATAGCTGAAAATTGTCTCTGGGAGTTTTGAGAAGGGATTATTCTCTCTGATGGCCGAGTTCGAAACGAGATTTCACGAGGCAGGACGTGGCTGTGGTAAACTGTACGTTCGCTTGAAACTTGTATTTGAATATCTTCTCGATTTTGCAATGATTGCATATCAATGTTATGATTGTGTTAGTGATGGTATAAACGTCAAAGATTATTATTCGAGCAATTCCCTGGATGTTAGCAGCTATAATGAGGACGTTTATCGTGCCTTTTTGTTCAGCCTTTTTGTCAGCTGTGTATGTGCCTTGACAAGTATTATAGGTTACAGTTTATCGATGTTCGGCTTGTCAAAGAGATTATACAAACGTCAAACAAGCAAGAACAACACCTATAAACTTGGACGGTTAATTGTATTTATCAGCCTGCTTTTTCAAGTGAGTTTTGAAGAGACAATACAATGCACCATCATGTACTATTACATTGTCAGATGCTCTGTCATATTCAGCTTTTGGAAGACAAGTTTATTTGTTTGTACAACATTCAGTTTGGTTATATCTGGCTGTACTTTCTTCAAAGCAGCATATCTTTGGTTTAAGAAAGATGCCATTCCTCGAAAGTACCCTTTATGTCTTGCATCCTGCTACAACTTGAAAGTGTCACACATTGGGTGTGTTGCCTTGTGTTTATTTGCCAGTCTCTTGACCTTAGCATTGTTTATATTAAACATTGTGACACTCACAGACATTATTAAATATTCCGAAGTTGATGTACCCCATGTATTAGCAAGAAACAAATTTGGAGGCCATGCACCAATCAAGCTAACACCAGTTAAAGACCTAGTAAAATCACATGATAAAAAAGTCACTGCAGAAATACCTTGTGAAAATCTAGGCATTGATTCAGGTGGATCATTTGGAAATTGTACTACTGCTATTTTTACCTTGCAGTTATCTGAAAAACCAGCAAAAAGACTTTCATACCAACTACACTACTGCCACAAACATTATAACATTTGTACAGCAGTAAAAGAAACTAATATTACACTGGAATATAGTCATAATCTGTGTTCATCATTGTCACCTGTCTTGGATCACGTAGGTGACCCTGAGCAAGTTTTCAAAACAACTAGTGCGTCACCTGTCACCAAACAGTTACATTCAAACAACAGTAAAACTTAAGTTTATTTAATAAATGTTGTTGCTAGTTAATATTCAAAGAAAATAACATATTTAATAATGAGAAAGCAATGGTACAGACAATACAAAGAAAGTAGAAGAAGCTGACAGCGCAAATATTGGCCAATCTTGTTTGATCACATGATTTGTGATAGTAAAAACATACATTATTCTTCATAAGAGGTAGGATATCTGGTATGTAAATCTTGCACTAAATATAGAAATTATTCCTAAAGCTTTTTTCATCTAGGCTGGCTTGTTATTAAAGTACAAATTATAAAAGCCTTATGTAAAAATAAGATGTTGTATGTAAACAAGCATTAATGAGGGCAAAATAACAACATTGATGAACATAACTTAACAGGAGTGGAAAAAGAACCAGCAGCATATGGTTAATAATACTTGTCATGATTGTAGGGAAAACCTTGGTATGTAAACATAAATGAACAAATATATAATTTATTACAAAAATTACCAAATTCAATAACAACTATAAAACTGCTACCAGTAAGATAAAATTGACTAAAAAGTTACAGATCTATAATGCCTGCAAGTTGTAAATACTATTAGTGCATGCATATTTAGATATCTTGTAACTTTTTTAGGTCATGTTCACGTTTATACGAGCTTTTTTTTAGCTCTTCAGTGATACGTGGGTAAATAAATTATTCTATTCTATTCCTAAGATATCATACATCAGAATGTAGTTAAAACAATTAGTTAGCTATTAATTAAATAGCGAGTTATTAAATAAACATAATTGTACTGGTCCAGTCTAGAACAGTCTAGAAGTGTCAGTGCAGGGCTTTTACATACATGAAAAATCTTTTCTACCTTTAATAAAAGGTATTATATAATGCGTAAGATAAAATTAAAATATTTTGCGCTTTTGAAACTTGAACGCGCCTCTAAAAAGCCATAATAAGTTCATATAACTCACCTGCAGGTTTAACAGTTCATCGTCCCATTTCCCGTTTTATAGAAGCAGCAGTGAATTAAACCAATAAATTAATAATATAATCGCAAAATTCTCAGAACAGCGTAAAAGAATAATAGCGTGCTGCAATATATATGCGTGTGCACTGATGCAACAATTCAGTTCGCAGACGATACATATAGCTCAGTGAATCCAATATGGCTGCCAATGTGGAAATTCCAGATTTAGCCGCTAGTGAAGAGCGAAGAACGCAATTTGGCAATAGATTTTTGGTTGACAGCTCAAAAGTGTTTGAACATAATGCTTGGTAATGTATAACTATTCATGCACAGTCTTTTCATCTGATTGAATGGTTTTAATAAGGAAACATGCTTGTCCTGCTCTCGTTATAATTTTAAATGATAAATCTATTGGCTTTTATATGTGTTTTCAGTTGCATATAATTTGTCCTTTATATCATTTCCAGGGATAACATTGAGTGGGATAAAGAGCAGGAAGAAGCAGCAATAAAAATTGTTGAACAAAATACATCAATTAAACTTCCAACAGACATACAAGGTATTAATATCTATTTCTCACACACTGCTCACTGCTGGGAGCTGCTGCAGCCACTCCGCCGCGACAACAACATGTTGTGCAGTTGAATTTTCAACTAGCTCCAAAATACACAATTCTGATTAATTAGCCCGGTCATCATAAGATTAAGTGAGTAACTACTGTTTTATAAGTACCTCAACAGTCAACACATGTACATACCAGTCTATGTATTTAATTAACTTAGCTACTTCATATGTACACTTTAAATTCTTGGTCATGATAATTATATGGAATGTATGTTAATTCAGAAGAATAAAGAATTTCCAGTATGCTTACTATAATCATACAACACATTGAACGCAATGGCATGTAACATATTTTAGATATTTCATAATATAATGTACATGTATATTAATTGGTTTAAATTATAATGACTTGTTTTTGCATCAATTTTTACTGCAATATTATCATTATTTACTTTAGGACCTTATCAGTTTATTTCTTTCCCTAGAAAAATATAATTGTGAGCCTAATCAGTACTGGAATTCTTTCTATATGCAGCATAACAATAGGTTGGTAAATCTCATTTAAATCATGATTGTATTATTCTTTGACTTTAACAAGGATAAGAAATTTATATAATTCTGAAATTTTTGTCTTTTCTATAGATTTTTCAAAGATAGACATTGGTTATTTACAGAATTTCCGGAACTTTTAGTTCCATCTGCAACCAACTCCTGTGACCATCCTAATGACAGGAATAATATTAATAAAGATCAACTCAATGTTCATAAAACTCCTACAGAAATTGTGGAATACCCTGGATACAAAGCTACCAAAAGGATCTTAGAGGTATGTTGTGAACAGTTTCTCACATTTTATCAATTTTACCAGTGGTTACAACTTACAAGCTAGCATGATTACAGTAGTATATCAAAAACTAAACCTACACCTACTCTGATTACAAAACTTTATATAATAGTGCATTATATTGCCAACCATATATTTGTGAAGCTCATGCATACCTTTTAAATACAGCTGTAAACTTTGTTTAAGGTGGGATGTGGTGTTGGAAACACAGTTTTCCCCATTCTTGAAACTAACAAGTAAGTTCTCATTTAAAGCAGGGATCAAGTTTTGACCTGAATGCTAAGTATATTTTTTATGACAACAACTATTTAAACAATGACTATAGTTTGTTTCACATATTGATAGAGGTTTGCTTCACGTTTAGCGACCCTGAACTTTTTGTGTACTGTTGTGATTTCTCAGATGTGGCAATTAATCTTGTAAAGGTAAAGGAAAATTACTTTCTAGCAGACAAAAGTTTTAACATAATTGTGCTAGAATTTGTGAAAATATGACGTTTTGGAAATTGCAGTATTGTACAGTACTCCTGTTTCTAAAAATTTATTCTTTTAGGAACACGTAGATTATCAACATGGTCGTTGTCATGGTTTTGTCTGTGATGTTACTGAAGACCAGGATTTTCCTTTCCCGTTTGAAAGTTTAGATGTAATTCTCTTAATATTCGTACTATCAGCTATTCATCCTGACAAGTAAGTCAGTTTAAAAAATTAAATGCAAAGTCTCTTTGATGATTAACAGAGAAGGCTAAACATCTGTATAATGCTTAAAAAGAAGTTTGTCGGCTGACCAAGACTGAAAAAAAATCAATTAATATAAAAAAAGTAATTAATATAAACAAGACAAAATGATTATATAAACAAAGCTTATGCTTTTTCACAGATTTCAAGAAACAATTCAAAGACTTATAAAGGTATTTTTAGAGATTTTATACTATTTTACCTGATTTGATGAATTATTTGTTAAATGTGCATTTTTTCGTATATCTTAGTATTTGAAGCCAGGTGGCAGGATTCTTTTCCGTGATTATGGACGCTATGATATGGCCCAACTAAGGTTTAAAAAAGGTGAGATAATATTGAGCATTGAAGAGTTATTTAGACTCGGATAAAACACACCTTTCTAGTCATCTATCAAGCTGCATGCATGTCTGCCCTCTACTGAAACTTTGCAATGGCCATTTGTAGTATGCCTGCATGTAGAAAGAAAATTTTGTTTTTTTCAAATATGTCAGGGAAATGTTTAGCAGAAAATTTCTATGTTCGTGGCGATGGCACCAGATGTTATTTCTTCACCGAAGGTAAGATAGAAAAGTTGTTTTTTCCTCGGCAGGTTTGAGCATTTCAGCTGCGTGATGGCACTGTGTTCATGACTCATGAGAAATTTAGTTTAGCGAAGGAGCTAAAATTGACGGGGTTTCCTCAAGAAATCACTCCTGAATACAATGCAGCGATATCACAACTTAAAGTGGCTTTTGCTATAATCAACTGTCATATTCAAAGAGAAAAGGTCAATTGAAACCAAGCTTGAACCTGTTGTTTCAGAAGAGGTAAAGACACTGTTTACTCAAGAAGGTTTGGTGGAGGAACAAAGTTATGTCGACAGACGTTTACAAGTAAACCGTGGACGACAACTTAAGATGTATAGAATATGGTTACAAGGAAAATTTAGAAAACCAAAGAAAAGCACAGAAGAGTTTGAGAATTCTGCAACCAAAGAATTTTAACCTCTGTAGCATGCAAGTGCTATCTTAGCCTAGCGCTATCTATGAGAGGCACAAAAATGTGGACTATCCTCTGTGTCACCAAATGTAATAATACCACCTTCAATATCTTGCACAATCCCATAACCTGTTACACGGTGAAAAGAATGCAATTCTACTTAGTTCTCAATCATTTTGAGGTATTTTGAACCGAATTTTGGGATTTCAAAAAGTTGACGAAAATCAGGATTTTTCCTTTGGTCGCCCGTTACCGATTTGCCTAAAATTTTGAAATTCACCAAAGTATGATTTTTGTGGTCGAATGGTTTTTTTCATGAAACAGTGCAATTCTACTTAGTTCTCAACCATTTCGAGGTATTTTGAACCAAATTTTCAAATTTCAAAAAAATTGACGAAAATCAGGATTTTTCCTTTGGTCCCCGTTACCGATTTGCCTAAAATTTCGAAATTCACCAAAGTATGATTTTATTTTTCTTGTTCAAAAGTTTTCGTTTGGTGAAAGAATGCAATTTTCCTTAGACCTCCCCTTGCAGCAGCCTGTACCACCCTTGAGCAAAGGGTCTTGATATGTAAAAGTAAAAAGAATAATTAACATAGAATTTGATTTTTATATACCTCTGATACAAGTTAAGGCGGATTTCCACTTTCCAATCGTTCGCTGGCGAAATATTTGCATATTTTCTTTTGAATTGAGAGCACTGAAGTCGCACTAATTTATTTATGCTGTTTAAATTCAAAAGAAAATATGCTAATATTTCGCTAGCGAACGATTTCGCTGTAAGTGGAAATCCGCCTTTAGGAGAGAACGCTGATTTTGATTGATACCTTTTTGAAAAGATGAGCCAACACCATGGTTGGTAGCGTCTCCGAAAAAAGGGATATGAAGAAATGGAGAATACCAAATCAACTATTTTTCGTAATATGTTTTGTAGCAAATGAAAATACTTTGTTGTTGTTCAGCGGTCGGATATCGCGGGCTTGGCCGAATGTGAATCGTATTTCGACGATTGCCGACAACATGCCGCAAAAATGGGATAAACGAAGCGGGGGTGACATGGCGAAAAAAGAATAATCCAGGTGCAGGGGTTTGTTTATTTGTTCTTTGAGACTTTTATTATGTTTTTTTAATTTGTTTTGATTAGAAAATTATAGCGCGATTATAGAGAAGTGGAGAATAATATAAAGCGATTAAAAAACCGATCCTTATTCGATGGATAGCGCTCTCCAGCTTTTTGTTTTGTACAACCGACACATAAGAATAATAATTTTTTATTTGTCCAATAGGATTAGTGATTCATTGTCATGTGATAGTGTTTTTAACATGTGACTGATGTGAGACGAGGGCGCGCCGGCGCGAGCGAGGGCGAGGCATTTTCAAAATTTCGTTGTGGTATTACTTTTTGAGAACAAGAATTACTGTAAAAAGTTCAATAAATTCATTAAATTTAGGTTTTTAAAACTGGGTAGCCTGGCAAAGAAAAGAGGTATGTTCTTGTGCTTTATTGTAAGGTACTCCACATTCATGGCTTAAAAGTGATCAACTGAATTTCTGTGTTGAATTCGACCTCGTCAGGTTCGGCCATATTTTCGCTTCGCCCGTCTTGTTATAACAATTGAAATTTAAAACGTTCAATTTTTACAAATGTTTTTTCCTATTCGCAAAGAAATGCTTGGATATGATATTCTGATTGTGCTTTAGGTTGAAATTGTTTTACAATAGCTGTTCATTTCTGTTATTTTAGGCTTATAGCAAGCAAAATTAATAAATCGCTTGTCAAAGCTATATATTCAAAACTGAAAAAGTCAAGTGCATTGAAGTTCCAAAAATCATCACGTCCTCCACCTTGCCCCATAAACACTGGGTAGCCTGGCAAAGAAAAGAGGTATGTTCTTGTGCTTTATTGCAAGGTACTCCACATTCATGGCATAAAAGTGAGTAACTAAATTCGACCTCGTCAGGTTCGGCCATATTTTCGCTTCGCCCGTCTTGTTATAACAATTGAAATTTAAAACGTTCAATTTTTACAAATGTTTTTGCTATTCGCAAAGAAATGCTTGGATATAATATTCTGATTGTGCTTTAGGTTGAAATTGTTTTACAATAGCTGTTCATTTTTGTCGTTTTAGGCTTATAGCAAGCAAAATTAATAAATCGCTTGTCAAGGCTATATTCAAGACTGAAAAAGTCAAGTGCATTGAAGTTCCAAAAATCATCACTTCCTCTACCTAGCCCCATAAACACTGGGTAGCCTGGCAAAGAAAAGAGGTATGTTCTTGTGCAGTTTATTGCAAGGTACTCCACATTTATGGCATAAAAGTGATTAACTGAATTTCTCTGTTTAAAATCGACCTCGTCAGGTTCGGCCATATTTTCGCTTCGCCCGTCTTGTTATAACAATTGAAATTTAAAACGTTCAATTTTTACAAATGTTTTTTGCTATTCGCAAAGAAATGCTTGGATATGATATTCTGATTGTGCTTTAGGTTGAAATTGTTTTACAATAGCTGTTCATTTTTGTCGTTTTAGGCTTATAGCAAGCAAAATTAATAAATCGCTTGTCAAGGCTATATTCAAGACTGAAAAAGTAAAGTGCATTGAAGTTCAAAAAATCATCACTACCTCTACCTAGCCTCATTAAAGGTAAAAGTTAGGTGCTTTATTATGTATATTACATTTCCTTTTCTCGTACTTTATTAGTAAAATATGAAATGGTATTTTTCTTCGCTCTTTAATATTTTTCGTAAATATCATGGATAAATGTACCAGGTATCTTTTAAATAATTCTTAGTTCTTACAAAAAAATTTCTGGCGAAAAAATCCGCTAATGATTTGTAGAATTGTACAAAATCATGAACATGAATAATATTTTATTTCGTGGTTGTATATATTTTGTGTAAAGCCGAGAAAGAAATGATTGAGAGTGGTCTAATGCCCTGATTTTATATAGTAGAGACGGATCATCCGTCTGGACGAACTTGGGCAAGCAAAAGACAGTATGTCTTCCAATTCGTCAGTGTGTAAACAGTACTAAACACTGTCAAACAGACAGATCTAGGCGACAGGGGCTATAGGTGGCATGCAAAATCCAAATTCCAAAGCAAGTATACAAATAAAAAAATTGATACCATGTAGCTATATATGGAAGTGTTTGTTAATGTAAAAAATTGGCCTGTGCAAATTCAGGTAGAAAAGCCTGGCTTCTGGAGTTATTACAAATTTAGGATAAATTTAGGATAGATTAATTTAAATGATGAAAAAATAATGTTATTCCAGATCAACTGCTTTTGGACTCTCAAACTATAATCCTTTTTATATGACAGTTTCAGGCCTTTATAGAAACCAAATACTATCTGGTGTAGTCTATATATATTTTAATATCATAAATAGTAAATACTTCATACATTTTTTAAGCCACAAAGCATATATACTCATCTTATTTTTTCCACAATTTAGTTTATTATCATTGTCATCTTCATGCATCCATAAAGTAAAGACCTGATCTTACAGAATATTCAACATTATCAACTATTAAAAAATATTATTTTATTTTATTTTTTATCTTTATATTCGACTTGTATTTTATCTCTTAAAGTATTTTATTATTACATTAACTAAGCAACAATTTTTTTCTACCATATTTTCCATATTAACTAATTGATAGAAAGTAGTGTAGTGACAAAGTTTTTGATAATTCTGTTCTAACAGATTACTGTTCAAATGTGACAAGGCCAAAAACTAAAGCAGATCCTCATGATGAGCAACTGTGGATCAATCAACACAAATCACCCTTGGCAAACGGAAAGATAAGTGCATTTAAGCATATTTCATGATATGGTTTTCTTATGGTCAACTTAAGGTCCTCTGTTTCTGCTTGTTGATATCACTTTTCGATTTGCTAACCGCGGTAGCGTTCATTTTTTCGGCAGCGTCCATTTTTTCGGTAGCGTTCATTTTTTCGGTAACGTTCATTTTTTCGGTAGCGTTCATTTTTTCGGTAGCGTTCATTTTTTCGGTAGCGTTCCTTTTTTTTGGCAGCGTCCATTTTTTCGGTAGCGTTCATTTTTTCGGCAGCGTTCATTTCTCCAAACGTATAAGTCCCCTGTTAACGGCGGAAGGTATGCTGAAATATGCCACTAGTACTTTCTTGTTGTTGATATGGCTTTTCGTTTCGCTAAATTGCGGCAGCGTTCATTTCTCCAAACGTATAAGTCCCCTGTTAACGGCGGAAGGTATGCTGAAATATG
This sequence comes from Dendronephthya gigantea, assembly GCF_004324835.1. Lineage (NCBI taxonomy): Eukaryota > Metazoa > Cnidaria > Anthozoa > Malacalcyonacea > Nephtheidae > Dendronephthya > Dendronephthya gigantea. Next base: position 1,553,648 of record NW_021163010.1, on the reverse strand, counting down.
CCACTAGTACTTTCTTGTTTGTTGATATGGCTTTTCGTTTCGCTAAATTGCGGCAGCGTTCATTTCTCCAAACGTATCAGTCCCCTGTTAACGGCGGAAGGTATGCTGAAATATGCTACTAGTACTTTCTTGTTTGTTGATATGGCTTTTTTTCGCTAAATTGCGGCAGCGTTCATTTCTCCAAACGTATCAGTCCCCTGTTAACGGCGGAAGGTATGCTGAAATATGCTACTAGTACTTTCTTGTTTGTTGATATGGCTTTTCGTTTCGCTAAATTGCGGCAGCGTTCATTTCTCCAAACGTATCAGTCCCCTGTTAACGGCGGAAGGTATGCTGAAATATGCTACTAGTACTTTCTTGTTTGTTGATATGGCTTTTCGTTTCGCTAAATTGCGGCAGCGTTCATTTCTCCAAACGTATCAGTCCCCTGTTAACGGCGGAAGGTATGCTGAAATATGCCACTAGTACTTTCTTGTTTGTTGATATGGCTTTTCGTTTCGCTAAATTGCGGCAGCGTTCATTTCTCCAAACGTATCAGTCCCCTGTTAACGGCGGAAGGTATGCTGAAATATGCTACTAGTACTTTCTTGTTTGTTGATATGGCTTTTCGTTTCGCTAAATTGCGGCAGCGTTCATTTCTCCAAACGTATCAGTCCCCTGTTAACGGCGGAAGGTATGCTGAAATATGCTACTAGTACTTTCTTGTTTGTTGATATGGCTTTTCGTTTCGCTAAATTGCGGCAGCGTTCATTTCTCCAAACGTATAAGTCCCCTGTTAACGGCGGAAGGTATGCTGAAATATGCCACTAGTACTTTCTTGTTTGTTGATATGGCTTTTCGTTTCGCTAAATTGCGGCTAGCGTTCATTTCTCCAAACGTATAAGTCCCCTGTTAACGGCGGAAGGTATGCTGAAATATGCACTAGTACTTTCTTGTTTGTTGATATGGCTTTTCGTTTCGCTAAATTGCGGCAGCGTTCATTTCTCCAAACGTATAAGTCCCCTGTTAACGGCGGAAGGTATGCTGAAATATGCCACTAGTACTTTCTTGTTTGTTGATATGGCTTTTCGTTTCGCTAAATTGCGGCAGCGTTCATTTTCCAAACGTATAAGTCCCCTGTTAACGGCGGAAGGTATGCTGAAATATGCTACTAGTACTTTCTTGTTTGTTGATATGGCTTTTCGTTTCGCTAAATTGCGGCAGCGTTCATTTCTCCAAACGTATAAGTCCCCTGTTAACGGCGGAAGGTATGCTGAAATATGCACTAGTACTTTCTTGTTTGTTGATATGGCTTTTCGTTTCGCTAAATTGCGGCAGCGTTCATTTCTCCAAACGTATAAGTCCCCTGTTAACGACGGAAGGTATGCTGAAATATGCCACTAGTACTTTCTTGTTTGTTGATATGGCTTTTCGTTTCGCTAAATTGCGGCAGCGTTCATTTCTCCAAACGTATAAGTCCCCTGTTAACGGCGGAAGGTATGCTGAAATATGCACTAGTACTTTCTTGTTTGTTGATATGGCTTTTCGTTTCGCTAAATTGCGGCAGCGTTCATTTCTCCAAACGTATCAGTCCCCTGTTAACGGCGGAAGGTATGCTGAAATATGCTACTAGTACTTTTTGTTGTTGATATGGCTTTTCGTTTCGCTAAATTGCGGCAGCGTTCATTTCTCCAAACGTATAAGTCCCCTGTTAACGGCAGAAGGTATGCTGAAATATGCCACTAGTACTTTCTTGTTTGTTGATATGGCTTTTCGTTTCGCTAAATTGCGGCAGCGTTCATTTCTCCAAACGTATAAGTCCCCTGTTAACGGCGGAAGGTATGCTGAAATATGCCACTAGTACTTTCTTGTTTGTTGATATGGCTTTTCGTTTCGCTAAATTGCGGCAGCATTCATTTTTTCGGTAGCGTTCGTTTTTTCGGTAGCGTTCTTTTTTTCGGTAGAGTTTATTTTTTGGTAGCGTCCATTTTTCAATTAGACCAATAATTTCTTGTTTAAGTGCCGTTGTACGTTTTCGCTAGTTACTGTTGTGTTTTAACAGATTATAACGAAAACAATAAGAAATCTTATGATGAGCAATCGTGGATCAGGGCATCACAAAGAAGAGCTGTACAGATTGGCAAATCGTCGAGAGAAGTCGAAAGAAGCATTGAACAGAAAGTGCATTTGACCAGAAGACTGCACTAACATTCTCTCTAAATCAAGATTGCTGAAAGGCCACGTGAGATAAGGGAAGAGCATCTTCATAAAATGCTGATATTTCATCTGGTACATAATTAATATCGTGCAGCATTGGACGTATATACAGAGCGTCCCAAATAATGTCACCGTGTGAGGAAAGTGAGAATTAAACAACTTTTTATGGAAATACAGCGGATATTACAGATGAAATAAGAAGTTAACAATGGTGGCTATAGCATTTCGTTCCAATTTAGCTGCTATCCACGTAGTATGAATGACGGTGTAATAAACTTTTAACAATTGGAAATGGTCAAATCTTGATCAAGTGTATTAAAACGAAATGACTGTAAAGTAAGTTCTCCGTGGCAAACATTAATTCGATATTACTGAAATGCGGATTTGAATTTATGCTTCATATATGCTTCATCATGGTTGCTGGGCAGTTTACAGCTGAAAAACGTCGCCTCGTGGTGCTGGAATCCTATAAGGCTATATGATAAGAATTAAGTCCACGGCGGGTCGCCGAACGTTGACGAAACAGATTTCCGACCGTCGTCTACCAGAACCGTTTTAAAACATTTTTGCTAAATTCTTTACACCAGCTATTAGCTTAAATCGGAATGCAGGACTTTCTGTATGAGAGCAAGCATCGTAAAAATATCAGCAAAGTGCAACAATCCTTTGAACAAAATCCAAGAGTCAGCGCTGGTGTAATCGAACAAAAATCCTACGTGATCCAGCATAACGTGTAGCATTTGCACATGGCTCAGTTGTGCAAGAAAATGCTCAATTCTGACCTAAAAATATAATCTTGTCATCGGCGATGAAGCATCAACGAACGAACGTGTGTTATCGCAACATCCTGTGGAAATGTGAATCAACTGATGGTAAAAGTAAGTTATATAATTGCTTTATTAACAGGGCGTATCAAAAACAGTGCAGACTCTTTTCTGATCAGATATTTTTGAAAGTTGAATGCAGGGATTCGTGTGTCATGCATGTCCCATAATAATTTCTGCCGGTGTAAATTTTATCCCATAAATGTACTATGCCATCTGAATCAGGGTGTAATGGAGTTCTAGTTTTTACGGTCCCCAGTAACTTACACATTTCTTTAAATAGAGCTAGCGGATTAAAAATTAGTTTACTGAATTTAGGTATAGCATTTGGTATATTAAATCTACAGAAGAAGTTGTCGCGTTCAGCTGCGAACTATCTCTTATCAAGAAAGACAATAAAAAACCCCAAAACGTTCTTCGAACATGCAGCACATATATATTTCTTCTCGCCAACAATAACTCGTACACGCCCTAGGCCATGCAATCACACAGGCATGTCCACAGCATTGCCCCCGAACAAACCATGAAATTGATCCAAAGATGGTGTACCTTTTTAAATGTCTGTTTCCGAATTCCATACTTCTGCCTGACACCGCCGATGCGGTCCACAGACGATTTTTTTCATTTCTAATATAGGTTAATTATTCTATTTTAAGACTTTATGTAGTGAAACGGAGACGAGAGAGTAATCTGTTGTTATCTGTTATAATTCTTTATATTTTATTTGCTATTAAATTTATCTGTGTTTTTTTGTCTGGGTGAACAAATCCCGATAACCACTTAATGATAACGTATGGTCCTTCCGAAGGTCGCATCAGCTCGGTGCTCCATTTTTTTGTGGGGATTGTACAGTCAAACTTGATCAACCTCGTTAAATACACAGGCTGCACTGTTCCCATCGTACAATTTTTTTCATCACTTCAAAACTTTGTCCAATATACTTGCGCGAAAACTCATGGATCATTTGCAAATTCTCTTGCAGCTCTTCTACATAGTTAAGAGTGACTCTGAACATCCTTTGTATCAGGTCATTCGTAAACCAAATTAATCGGTATTCTAATCTCTCGTCCAATTATCAATCGTGCGGAGGTAAAATGCGTAGAGGCACGAGTCATCATAAGATAAGCCATCAGAAGTAGTGCCACATACTTAGGCCCAATCTTTATAATGTTCGGCCACAAACAGTGAAACTGTGAAAGCTGGTCTTCATTGTTTTATGATAACGTTCAACCATTCCTTGCGATTCGGGATGCAGTGCTGTAGTTCGAGTCTTTTTAATGCCAAGTAATAGGCACATTTCTTGAAACACTGCAGATTTGAAGTTTGTTCCCTGGTCAGTCAGAGTGTAGTTCGAGTGGGACTCCGATCGAGGCAAACTCATTTACGACAATCGTGGCAACGGTTTTAGCCTCTTGGTTTGGTAAGGCATATGCTACAGGCCACTGTGAGATGTAATCCATCACCACCAGCAAATAGCGATTGCCTTTCGCAGGTCAACCCAAGTTGATGTGACGGAAGAACGACAGGTGATAACATATGCTAGTCGGTCTCTGACGGAGGTGGAACGGAGATATGGTCAAACAGAGCGTGAGGCGTTGGCCGTAGTGTGGGCTTGCATTTGAGCACTTCCTTATCTGCATCTATGGGAAACCAATAAACATTTACACAGATCATAAACCGCTTTTTGGTATTTACAGTAAACCCGCTTCAAGACGACCGGCACGAATTGAAATATGGGCCCTTCAACCATACCAGATAACCGTGAAATATATTAAAGGTGACACTAATCCTGCTGACTGTGACAGAAATCCCTCGAAGTCTACGCAGTGGAGCAGACAAGAGAAAGTTGCGGAGGACTATGTTAACTATTTTACCCTCGAAAGACACTATACCGAATTCCTTTTTGATAAGTTGCTTCTATCGGCATATAACGAGAGTAAATCACAATGCTTTTGCTTTTAATAATTATATTATAAAATTTCACGCTCACAATCCTTCCTACAGTTCTTTCTAATTTTGTTTCGCGCAAATGTCAATCAAATCATGTCACCTTCAGGTGGGCTAACCTTAAATCTAATCTTAAATCTAGTTTTTACCTATGATCTTAACACAATATCAACATCCATGCTAATGTTTAGTCCTCTTCTGCCCACGCTTGTTCGTGTATTATTTGAACTGCTTTCCTTCCGGCTTGTCTCTGAGGTCCTTTTTCATCTGCAGGCTTCTTTTCTTCGACTTTTTTGCGTTTTTCTTTCGGCACGCAGTGAGTCTTAAGTGCACTGATTAATTGTAGAGGTCTCTCAATGGTGTGACTTTTATATAACTGCACAATTCCCCTGACTACTCCGTCTTTACCACAAACAATACGTAGTACTTTTCCTTTCTTCTTTCTTCTGTCAAATAGAACTATTCATATACAGCGCAACATTTTAGTTATTTTTGGTTGATGTCAATTGTGTTAAGTTTTTATTGTAAAATATATCGTTGATGTGTTCAATTCCAAGCCAGGGGTGGCGCCTAATTGGCGCAGATAATTATTGGGACATCGTTACAGGTGATGTTGTGAAAGGCGCGCGCGGACCCACTGCAGTTAGCAGTAAGCTTGGGTGGTTGCTATCTGATCGAGTGCCAACGTCTGTTAAATCAGAAGATCCAACACTGTCAAATCTCATCCTGTGTGGTGAACCGTCGGATAAATACTTCTCTGCTTCAGCAAGTGAAGACAAGATTGTGAATTCATTAAAGCGTTTCTGGGAAACAGAGTCGATAGGAATAAACGATTTCCAACCAGAACAGAACGAGTATGAGTTCATCCGCGATATTAAATTCACAGAAGAGCGGTACAAAGTTCGTCTGCCCTGGAAAGAAAGTTGTTTAGAGATAGAAACCGACTACGAACTTTGTCAAAATCGGTTAAGATCGTTGCACCGGTGCCTGATAAAGCAACCTGAAATCCTACGTGAATATGACAACGGCATTCAAGAACAGTTAAAGTCTGCAGTTACTTAAGAAAGAAATGAGAGTGAAACCGGTGTGCATTGCCTTCCCCACCATAGTGTAGTAAGGAAAGTCAAGACCACTACAAAGTCGTGCGTTGTCTACAATGGATCAGCCACGACTGCTTCACGAACACGATCCTTGAACGATTCTCTTTTTACTGGTCATAACTACATCCCACATCTTTTTGACATTCTCGTCAAGTTCCGATTGAATCCTGTCGGCCTTGTAGCCGATATTGTGAAAGCCTTGTTAGGGGTAGGAATCGACGAAGTCGACCGAGATATGCTCCGCTTTCTGTGGTTTGAAAACATTCACGACATGAAACCCAAGATAGTAGAGTATCGATTTCGCCAATTGGTTTTTCGATTAAGACCATCCCCTGCCATTTTGGGATCGACGATTGAGCATCATCTACAATTTTACGAAGATTAGAATCAGAGATATTGGACATTCGGAATTCGCTATACGTTGATGATTTGGTGGCGGGAGCTGAAAATAACGACACAGCGTTCAACATGTACAAAGATTCGAAGCAAATTACGTTAGAAGGAGGTTTCAATTTGCGTAAATGGAATTCCAATTCAAGACACTTATGGAAAGGATAAGTACCGCCGAAGAGAAGCTTGAGAACTTAGTAATTTATTAAGACGAACCAGCATATAACCAAGCTGTTGAACCGAGCTGTTGAATACGGTGCCACTTTTTACGAGGATTGTAATTCTCTTCTTGTGTCGCTTCTTCTGCGAATTTTCCACCAACCTGTCCGTGCATGAAGTAATTGGGTGTTAACGGATATGAGTCGTTACAGTCCGAGCTAACATATGTAATAGGTCTAGAATTCAATAGCGATTCTGCACCACATATTGCTGTTAACAGTTCTTCGTCGGTTACTTCTGCGTTTCCGAAAACTCCTCTAATCGCCCGTTCTGCACACTTAATCATGATCTCAAAGACACCTCAGAAGTGTGGGCGCTAGGGAGGATGGAACTGCCATTCCCCGACTCCTGAGGTTTGGCGGAGGATCTTTTCTTGGTCTAGTTGTCTCACAAGCTCTTTTAACTATTTGTTTCCTCCGACAAAGTTCGACAAAGCCCTTTACCCCGACCTTGCTTTGTGAGATACGGACTCCCAAAATCTACGCCAACTCGTTCAAAAGCCCTCAGTGATGAAGTAACTCTTGATCTAGGAAGGGGAGCCATCATCTAATTAAGGGGCTTCGCATTGAAATGTCTTTTACACATTTGACAACGATTGATAACTTTGCGAACTGCTGCTCTTCCTTTTATCACCCAGAAGCGACACCTCAATTTGCTAAGTGTATGTTCCACTCCTGATCCATGTCCAAGTCCTTCATGAACGTCCTTTATCACCAGATATGTAACTGGATGTTTCTTAGGCAATACCGCCGGATGTTTACTGTCGTATGGGGACGTCAGCGTGTTGTAATCGACCGCCTAATCGTAACAATTCGTCCTCATCCTTTTTAATGCTCAAATTCTCTAAGCATTTCTGTTTTTCATTTCGAAAGCCTTCTGTTTGTGTTCGCTTCAACCAATACTTTTCTGCTTGCTTAATTTCTTGCTGAGTTAGATTGTGATCCAATTTCCTGACTCTCGCATCTCGTGTGCAGTTTCCTAAAAACGCTCCAACCACGCCGTCACTCTAATTAGTCGTTTAAAACTTGAATAATCCGTTGGATTTATGAATTCATACTCAACTGCTGGTGATACTTGTGTCGATAAAGATTTGTTCTCTTCACTGTCATCGAGAGACGATAAATCCTTCTCGAGACCTCGATTTGGCCACTGTTCTCCACTTTCTAACAGAAACTGCGGCCCTTCCAACCACCGTTTTCTTCCCGCCAATTCAGAGATACTTATACCCCGGAACGTGACGCCATTGTTCCGGGTCCGTTGTTTCTTGCATCTCCCCATTCCCCAACTCTATTTGCCACGAAGGTTTTGAATTTTCGGCTTCGATTTCGTACCCAATACAATACGTTGGTAGAGTCCGTCCAAAATACAACCCGAAATATGTCGATTGACTTCAATATTGTGGTGCAATCGGAGCGCATCTGAATCTCATCAGTACGTTTAACACATCATTTTGTAATTTTGGCCCGGAATGAATAGTATCGTTTAAATTTTTATCACAGTCTTTCGTAGCCGCGTCGAAAACAATTCGTATTTTCGTGGTTGTCCTGTCGTCTTTAATAACAGCGAAATGTGGTAAGAACCATTGATTTTCTTCATCTGTTTTCTCCGTTTTCTTCACATAACCTTTCTTCTCATAATCATTTATTATCTGGTTATAGGATTGCATAGCCTCTGACCCTTTCTTCCTTAACGCCCTTTCTTGGTTTTCAAGCCTCTTTAGCGCCATCTGGTAATTGTTCTTAAGACGTGGTTCACTTTCTTTCCATGGGACTCCTACTGTATACTTTTCGTCATTGAATACAACGCTATTGGAAACCTTCTTTGCGGCTTCTTTTTCATGAAGAGTTCGTTCGTTATTGTCCTTAATTCCCAACGCTTCGAGTTCCCAAAACTGTCTGAGTTGCTGATCGGGGCACTGCTCAACAAGGCTTGTTCTGTACGTGCGAGTGAAGTGGGAACGTGATTTGCGTCGATGATTCTCTAGTTGAGTTGGTCCGAAACAAACCCAACCTAAATGGGTAAGCCTTGCTATGGGATGCGTTGGTGCGCTACCACGTATTTCTTTGAGCACATGGTGAAACAGGGGTTGCTATTTTCTCAAACGGAACGGAGTATAAATGAGGCCACCTCGTCTTTATGCTTGCCCAATCAAAAGCGGGAGTATCACCAGTGATGTCATCAAAAAACATAGGCATTTTTATTTTCCGAAAACTTGTTGTCAGCACTTTCCAATATAAGCGAGACTTCCTTTGACTTCTTCTTAACTAACAATCCCCCTGCTCAAGCAATTGTCAACTCCTGATATTCACCAGTTAACTGTAACTCTTCTGCTAACGCTTCAGTGACGTAGGTGCTTGTTGAGCAAGGGTCTATCATAACATTAACTTTCAGTTGTCTGTTGCTCTTCTTTGCAATGGCTGGTAACACCATCAACGACACGTTGTCCGTGCGGCCATTAATGCATGATCTAGTCCCAACTGGATCTCGATCGAGGTCTTTACCTTCTGTTGACTTCTCAGATTCCGAGACATCTTCTGAACTTCCACCATCTGGTTTCGAGCCCACGTCTGGGCTCGAGGAATCTTGATGCACAGCCTATTGTGTTGAGTACTGCTACAACCAGAAATACCACATCGTCTTGCCCTAGTACAATCTGCCGCCTTATAGCCAACCCCGAGACATCGATAACATCGTTTGGATTTTTCAATCAATGTCCTCCGATTTTTAACTGGCATGGCTTTAAACTCTTCACATACCCATGGAGGGTGGTTCAGTTTACAGGTAGAAACTACACACCTTATGTAGCCTTTCGAATTTGTGTTTAATCCTCTTTCTCTCTTTCGGTTGATCTTTTGATCCAAGTTCCTCTCAAATTTGTGGGTTCCGATTCCTTTCGTCTCCTCTTTTGCCTCTTCCATAATTTGGACTCTCAGCTCTATCCATTGCACAAGTGTCTTGAAGTTGTCTTCCTTGGAGTGTTCAAGCAACCATACTTTGTGACTTTGCACGTCTTCTTCAGGAAGCTTTTCTCTTCTGATTAAATTCAGACTTTGACCCAATAGATCACCTTGTTGATTGTCAGTGTCTTTTAGCACTATCAATGTCCTGTCCAGAACATTTAGAAATTCTTCCAACTCATTCAAGTTTTTTGATTGTACTCGTCTCCAGTTTTTCAGTCAGGGTTTTGATTTCAGGACTCAGGGGTCCTCCATATTTCTTCTCGAGTTTGTCTTTAGCCTTCTCATAAGCATGTACAGAAAATCTAAGATCTTTCACAAGTTTGAGGGCCCTCCCCTTAGGCTTTTTTGCAGTCTAAACATCTTCTCGTTTGCAGCAATATCTGCACAGTCAACTGCAGACATAAAGGCTGCTTTCCATTGCTCATACTCACTCTTATTTTCTCCATCAAAAAACAGGCAGTGCAACTCCTTTTAGTTTAACAGCCTTGTAGGAACCTTGCTTCTTGGGGAAGGGATTAATTGGTACCAGTGGATGTTGTTGCCACAATATATTGGATTTGGATTATCTTCGGTGAAGCATACTTTATCACTTAATTTAGGGTCTGAAATAGGTTGTCTTGGGGATTGGGAAGGACTAGTTGTTTGAAACGGTGGGATATGTGGATCAAGGTAACTTGGCTTCACTGTGTTTTGTGGCTGTGTCATTACGTTGTTTACCAATGAGTTGGAGCGAGTTGGTAATGGTTGAGAGGTTCGTCTGGGTGAACCATTTTCCCCTGATGGGGAAATGATGTTTTGGGATCTTTCATCCATAATAGAGACAATCTTACGGGCTTCCTCTGTTCTTTGTTTAGCTAGTTCCAATTCAGCAACTTTCCGATTAAGTCCTTCTTTCATTACCTCATTACCCAAATATTCCCACCAACTTGAGAACTTAGTAATTTATTAAGGCGAACCAGCATATAACAAAGTTTATATCCTTTATTAATTGATTTTTTGAACGACTGAAAGCTACAAGCCAATTTTTTGGGTTTTTTTTAAAAAGATGATTTTTCCGCATGCATTTCTTCTTACATACGCCCGCAAAAATCGCAAGCTAAAAACTTCATGTTATAATTATGAATACGAATATGAATCCGTTCGTAACAACAGTTAGAATGAAAGCAATATTTCAAGAGTTGTGCACAGAAAAGGTGGATTGGAACGTGGAACTGAGTGGCAATCTTCTTTCAAAGTGGAATAAGATCATCAATGAGTTAGGTAGATCCCCAGATGTCACAACACACCGACCACCCAGCCAACGAAGGTAGAGTTGCATGGATTTAGTGGCGCCTCAAAAACAGCCTTTGAGTCTGTCCAATTGAACACACCAAGGTTTAGATTTGCTGAAAGATACTTTCGTACGGTATTGATTAACCTAGCGAGGATATAGTAGCTCCCAGTAGTTTCAGTCGCGAAATTGTTTGTTCCTTTAGAGGCGCTACCTTAGTCTTGGATGCTACGAATCTAACGTCAATATGTCCATCTGCGTTCAAGGCTCTCAATAAACAACGGCAGAATCAAAGAGCCCACTAAGATAAATCTAGACGTAATAATTATAATTGTGACCACTTCAGCAGCCTTCCGTGGCTATTGCGAGTAACAGCGTAGCTACATGTTGAGATTCTTTACTTTGATGAAGATCGAGAAATTAGATGCAAGGGAAGACTTCCCACTTAGAAGCCAAGAATCCAATCATACTACCTTCGAAACATACAATGGTCGATCTGCTCGTGCGAGAAGTTCACAATCCAGTCAAGCACAACGGAATAAGAGAACGTTAACAATGATTCGGGAGCGATTTTGGATGTTGCGTGGGAGAGAAACAGTGAAAAGAATCATCAAGAGATGTGTCGTCTGTAGGAGAGTCGATGGAAAGCCGTTTCGTTCGCAAACTTGCCCTTTTCGAACGTAAGACTCGACTTCGCAGGACCTATGTACGTAAAGGAAGAGAGAGAAAACCCGATATATCGAACATTTTCAAGAAAATTTACATTTTGTGGTTTACTTGTGCTGCAGCAAGAGCTGTCCATCTCGAACTGACGCTATTATTGGAAGTACAGTCATTCCTAAGAGCCTTTCGAAGATTTGCTTGTCGTCGAGGACTTCCGTCGTTGCTGTTATCGACAACGCATAATAATCAAGTAAAATGGTGGTAATGTGAACAATTTGAACTGTTTAATTGTAGGGATTCACATTTCAGGTTAATAATTTATTGTTAATAATTTAAACCCTAATATTCACTTTAACTTTAATATTTCATGAAACAAAAACAATGTCAACTCCAAACGTTTGCTCAGTGTTCTCGGAGCAAATGTCACATGATAAGTTTAAGTCCTATGTACGTCAATCTTCTTCATCTATCATCAATCGTCGTATCCTCTGTTCTACCTCTTTCGCTGCTCGTTTCTTGCTTTTTTGCTCTTCAGTCGCAGGGTTCTCATCCGTTTCGGCCTGGTTTAACCCCAGCACTTCGGGTTGCTTAAGTTCCAGCGAGCAAACAAGGGGAAGCGGTCCCTCAATAGTATGTCCCTTCGTCAGAATCTTTACTCCTCTCACCACGTTATCTTTCCCCTTGATGAGCTGCACCACCTTTCCTCTTCTCCATTCAGCCCGATTCTTTTCTTCGCCGAGCACCACGACGATCTCCCCGACTTCTGGACAAGCATTAACTCCCCTATTGACCCCCGATGGTGTTCCATCAAACTGTGTACGTATTCTGCTTTCCATCTTTGCCACGCATGTTGTCGTTTCTGCTTTACACGTTTATGCAACTTCAAAGCTTCATCCTCATCATCGGCATCTGAGTCGTCAATAGTGTAAACATTTTGTCCCCACAAAATTGTGTTTGGAGTACTTGTTCTTTTTGCTCACATTCCACGTAAGTAAGCGGCTGTTGTTTACATTCTTCTCCACATGAATAGCAATGACTTCCAGTTGATCAAATGACAAGGTCGATCGTCCTAACACCTTGTATTTTTTTATGTCTTTAAGTAGACGTTCAAACATCCCACCCCACCAAGAGGATTTTGAGAGATTGAACTTCCAAGTAATTTCCTGTCGGGCCAAGTAATCTTGAAGCCGTTCCCCTTTGCGTATTTTCTTAATCCTGGTTGCTGTTGCTTTAAATGCCGCTCAGCTGATTGTGACTTTGTCAACTCCAGATGCACGGCTCTAGACGTAGCGCAAGTAAATATCAGGATATAGCACTTGCCGTCTTCTTTCTTGGTAAGCTTATATGATAACGGACCCGTTGTTTCGAACGGACGTCCAGTTTGTATACGAAACGAGGGCATGTCGGCCGTTGCTGTAGGGCCGTAAGGCTTGACTGTGTACGCTTTACATACGTTGCATTTGTTTATGATTCTTTTACCTTTGAGTAGTCTAGCATAGTCTGGGGATCCACCACTCGCAACACCATCTCGTTGTTTGTATGCGTAATTAAATTGTCCGCGAACTCTCCCCCTTCCAAGTAAATTGGCTGACACCCGGGAATTCGACCTTAGCATTTCAGCAGACCCAAGCCATTCTCCTGCACGACCTACCAACCTGGCGTCTTTAACTCTACACTCATGTCCACCTGAGCCTTCTTTACTTATCGTGCCTTTGATTCTTCGAGCTCTTTTGTTGTCTGTGGGCCTCTCGTCACGCTTATTCTCCGGGTTTTTTTTCTCTGGCGTTGTTGCTGAATCGCAATGCCCATGCCGTGAGACGGAGGTTTCTCCAGTAGTCAGATCTAGAGAGCAACAAGTCCCATTCGTCAAGACCTTTTTCCGTTGTGTGAAAAACGTCCTCTATCAAGGCTTCTGTTCTTCTACGAAACTTTTCGTTCTCTCGAGCTTCGGTTGCTTTGGCCACCTGTCAGGCTCAACTAACCACTGGGACCCATGAACCAGCCGCCCTTTTCCATTTTATCGATACCGGTTCCCAAATCACCCAGATTATCTTCTGACGGGCAATATCTCCAAACAATGCCTACTTCAGCGGTAATTTCCGCAATTTTTCGCGCCCGATTTGATACAAAAACTTTCCATGGTCTCTCTAGGCTGGAGATCCAAAACAAAGCAATCAGACTATCCATCCAAATCGTGACTGTTGTTATCGGCCAACTTCGCAAAGCTACTAGCATGCAGATTCTTCGCCATGTTGGCAGCCATGTGTCCACTGACTAATTCGAGTCTTGCAGTGTTTCTCTTTGCAATTCTGGACTTTGCTGTAAGAAGCCCCCTGACTATCCTACTGGAGTGTTCAATAACTGCGATAGTTACTGCAGAACACGTCGTAAAACTTGCGTCAGCGAACAGGTGCAAGTGTATGGCTTTTATCTTTCGAAGATCTCTAACAACACTTCTCGGGACTCTCACGTTTCTCAATTGCTGTCTCCACTTTACCCAATCTTTGGCTGTCTTGGGCGACACTTCACGATAGATACTCTTCCCCTTTCTCATCGCACGCTTCCCGATAGATACTCTTTCCTTCGTCCATCGTCGGAGATATTAATCCTAAGGGATCGTATACGCTACTAAGTACCTCAAGAATATGTCTCTTTGTAACCGGAGTCTCAAGGTTTGCAGGTCCTGTTAAAATCTCAAGCCTGTCATCCCTCTTGTCCCATTTGTGCCCGAGTATTTTGCTGGGATTTGCTTCGTTGTCCAACTCTTCGACGTTTGACTCCCATTTGTGAACTGGAAATCTCGCATCTTCCAAAATTATTGTCGCTTCCCTTTTGAAGTTTTTCAGTTTCGTGATAGCCGTTTTTCATTAGGTTGTCAACGTAAATGTTATCTTTCAAGGACTCGGCCGTGTTTCCGTACTGTTCTCGTTGTAGATCGAAGTGGTGTTGTAGCATGACGCATCTCGGTCCTCGTTCTTCAAGCCAACCTGTAAGAATGCTTTCTACAGGTCTGCGAGCAGTAGATGGGTTGACATTCTGGCTTGGATTAATATGTCCCATAACAAAGGTTGCAATGGGGGACCATTGTGCATGCATTCGTTGACACTATTTACAAGAGGGTGGGGTCGGGTACTGGCGTCGAATACCATTCTCACCTTCGTCGTAGAGGCATTCTCTTTAACCATGGGTTTGTGCGGCATGTAAAACACGCGTTCGCTGAGAGACTTTCCTTCGGTCTTTTCGATGATTCCATCTTTCAATTGCTCGTTTACAATCTTTTCGTACGTCTCTTTTAGCTGTTGATTCCGATTCAATTTCTTGTTGACATTGTGAAGTCTTTTTCTGCTGGGCTCTTTATTGGTATTCGACAGCACAGCTCCTGGGATCCATGGGACAGACACTTCGTATCTTCCATCATCTTGCCTAACGATTTTTTCTTGAAACTCTGCATATAGCGTCGACTGATCTTGCTCCCCTCGGTCCTCTACTTCCAACACGTCCAATGAATACAGCTGCTCGTAGTCACTATTCTCTCGAACAAACATGCACCTCGAGTCTGCATAATCATGCCCGCCGTGAAAAACCTATCCGAAGTTTGTTCCTTCAACAATTGGATCCTCTGGTTTACCTTTGTATAATTGGTCAGTTCGTATTTTGCAATAGGTTGCGTCCCATCATCTCAACGCCAGAATTTAAGCAAGAGCCATTACGAATGTCTCCTCTTACTACAGTTAGCGTGAACTGCTGAACTGCCGAATAAGGATGATTGAGCAAAATATTTCCGTTTTTTGGTATTCCAAGAAGACGGAAAGTGTGATAAACGGAAGAGTGATACCCATACCATGAAGATCCTTACCAGGTAATACAGAAGAAAGGAACTATGATCACTGCTCAGGTGGAAGAAGGGGAAAGAGCTACTAGACTAAACTAAGAATAAAGTATGAACTCTAAAACCGCTGTTGCTGCAGAAAATCCAATCCCAAGATACAAGACTCACGAATCTCTACAACACAAAACAACTGTAAAATGTCTCGATTACGTATTGTAAGTCTAAGGGTAATGGTTTCCAAAAAAGGCACTTTTTCCCCGGTTACAGATTTTAAGCAGTTGGGAACCGGTTGAATACACAGCAAATCTTTAGCAATGTACTTTAGCAATTCGGGAGTGACAATGGAAATATTACTCCCAGTGTATACAATCATATATACCGTTTTTCCTTCAAGCATTCCCTCGAAGAACAGTTTTTATTGACAGTCCCATTGGAGATATCCTTCTGAACCACAATTCCAACACTTCCTCTTTACTCATTGTCGCTTCTAACTACTTAACGAAGCTCGGAGGGCATTTTCTTCAATTCATTCAAAAACCCGCCATTTTCTCCATCGTTGCATGTCGCGTTCAGCCGCGAACCTATTTCTTATCAAAAAGAAAGACAATAAAAATCCCCCAAAATTGTCCTCGAACATTCAGCACATATATATTTCTTCTCGCCAACAATAACTCGTACACGCCCTATTCATATTTACATTTACATTCTTTCAAAAGATGTCCCTCTATTTATATTTATATTTACATTACCATACGCCTACACTGTACTTTCACATTTCCCATTTATATTTACATCACATTACGCCTACATTGTACTTTCACAGAAATAATAGAAACTACGTAATACAAATACTTTAACTTGAACGTCCGCAATCGGTTTTTGCATCTCGTGTTGGTAGTGGGGAACCTTCCGGCCATTTGGAGAGGTAATCCATAGCGAGCAACACATAACGATTTCCTTTTTCAGACAATGGAAAAGGTCCCATACCATCTAGTAACGGCTATCCTCTCCATCGTTGCCCCAACCAATATCTGAATTATATTCTGCAACGATTGTAGGTTCGTAAATAGAAACACTTGTTGTATAGACTTCTTTCCACTCAAGTTCCTAACTAATTTTTCCAGGCTCGGCTCGACAACGTTGTCGGAGACACGTCTGCGGGACATTGCATCCGCATTTTGTTGTTTCTCTTCCTGCCTATATACTGGAGTTTGAATATGCAGATCATATTTCTGTATCTTCTGCAAGCAGCGAGCTTTTTGTCCTTCAGGACGTGTAGAATTTAGAGACCAATAAAGCGTTCGAGGAGTGGTCCGTTTAGATCAGGAATAGTCTTTCTTCACCACCTTGCCTAGTTGCCTTAAGGATAAAACTGGCTGCCAAAAAATGACTCTCCAACTCTGTTACTAGGGATGAAGTTGATACGAAACCACTGTCGCATGACCTTTCAAGCTTGCTACGTGAAAAGCAGCTTTTTCTTCTTGTTTCCATTGGTGCAATACCAACATATAGGCTCCTATATTTACATATTGTAGTTCACTCACTCGTGCAAATCCCTAATTTAATTAAATATCTACAAGTTTATGTACATGAAACAAACAATAAGATTTTTATTTATCATTACGATCAAACTTTGAGTTTGTGCGCAATTTAACACGATAAATCAAGCTAATTGTATTCCTACTAGTATTCCTAATTTGCATTTCAACTAAATTTGTGTTTTCAAAAACGTTATGTCAGTTATGCGATTTGCACTACTACTTCATCTGCACTATTTTCACACACCTCTATGTGCGGATGTACGGATCGGGGTACAGGGAAACCCCCCGCAAAAACGTTTGAATCTAGAAAAGTGAAGGCAAATTTTTTATTGAATTTATCTATTAGTATACCAAAATTCGGGCAATCTGCTGAAATAGTTTTGATTAGTCCGGCAATTTGTACTCTTGAGTCGGGTGATTTGTTCTGAAGTTATTCTTTGAACCTTTCCAGGCTAATATTTCTGTAGAAAAGTTTTGACTATTTATGCATGATAAAATGCTTTAAAAATCGCGACAGTTAACAGGAGAAAATTATTTAGTACATGCTAGCCATTAATCAATAAATAGCCAGAAGAGTAGCCAGTTAGAATATATAGCGTTTACAATAGCACTCCCCTAATTTTTGCCAATTATCATTTTTGTTTCTAACAGATAATACTGTTAAAACTAAAGCAGATCCTCATGATGAGCAACTGTGGATCAATCAACACAAATCACCCTTGGCAAATGGAAAGATAAGTGCATTTAAGCATATTTCATGATATGGTTTTCTTATGGTCAACTTAAGGTCCTCTGTTTCTGTTTGTTGATATCACTTTTCGATTTGCTTACCGCGGTAGCGTTCATTTATTCGGCATCGTTCATTTTTTCGGCAGCGTTCATTAATTTTTCGGCATGCGTATCTAGTACTTTCGATATGGCTTTTCGTTTCGCTAAATGCGCAGCGTTCATTTCTCCAAACGTATAAGTCCCCTGTTAACGACGGAAGGTATGCTGAAATATGCCACTAGTACTTTCTTGTTTGTTGATATGGCTTTTCGTTTCGCTAAATTGCGGCAGCGTTCATTTCTCCAAACGTATAAGTCCCTGTTAACGGCGGAAGGTATGCTGAAATATGCCACTAGTACTTTCTTGTTTGTTGATATGGCTTTTCGTTTCGCTAAATTGCGGCAGCGTTCATTTCTCCAAACGTATAAGTCCCTGTTAACGGCGGAAGGTATGCTGAAATATGCCACTAGTACTTTCTTGTTTGTTGATATGGCTTTTCGTTTCGCTAAATTGCGGCAGCGTTCATTTCTCCAAACGTATAAGTCCCTGTTAACGGCGGAAGGTATGCTGAAATATGCCACTAGTACTTTCTTGTTTGTTGATATGGCTTTTCGTTTCGCTAAATTGCGGCAGCGTTCATTTCTCCAAACGTATCAGTCCCCTGTTAACGCGGAAGGTATGCTGAAATATGCCACTAGTACTTTCTTGTTTGTTGATATGGCTTTTCGTTTCGCTAAATTGCGGCAGCGTTCATTTCTCCAAACGTATAAGTCCCCTGTTAACGGCGGAAGGTATGCTGAAATATGCCACTAGTACTTTCTTGTTTGTTGATATGGCTTTTCGTTTCGCTAAATTGCGGCAGCGTTCATTTCTCCAAACGTATAAGTCCCCTGTTAACGCGGAAGGTATGCTGAAATATGCCACTAGTACTTTCTTGTTTGTTGATATGGCTTTTCGTTTCGCTAAATTGCGGCAGCGTTCATTTCTCCAAACGTATAAGTCCCCTGTTAACGGCGGAAGGTATGCTGAAATATGCCACTAGTACTTTCTTGTTTGTTGATATGGCTTTTCGTTTCGCTAAATTGCGGCAGCGTTCATTTCTCCAAACGTATAAGTCCCCTGTTAACGACGGAAGGTATGCTGAAAATATGCCACTAGTACTTTCTTGTTTGTTGATATGGCTTTTCGTTTCGCTAAGTTGCGGCAGCGTTCATTTCTCCAAACGTATCAGTCCCCTGTTAACGGCGGAAGGTATGCTGAAATATGCCACTAGTACTTTCTTGTTTGTTGATATGGCTTTTCGTTTCGCTAAATTGCGGCAGCGTTCATTTCTCCAAACGTATAAGTCCCTGTTAACGACGGAAGGTATGCTGAAATATGCCACTAGTACTTTCTTGTTTGTTGATATGGCTTTTCGTTTCGCTAAATTGCGGCAGCGTTCATTCTCCAAACGTATAAGTCCCCTGTTAACGGCGGAAGGTATGCTGAAATATGCCACTAGTACTTTCTTGTTTGTTGATATGGCTTTTCGTTTCGCTAAATTGCGGCAGCGTTCATTTCTCCAAACGTACAAGTCCCCTGTTAACGGCGGAAGGTATGCTGAAATATGCCACTAGTACTTTCTTGTTTGTTGATATGGCTTTTCGTTTCGCTAAATTGCGGCAGCGTTCATTTCTCCAAACGTATAAGTCCCCTGTTAACGACGGAAGGTATGCTGAAATATGCCACTAGTACTTTCTTGTTTGTTGATATGGCTTTTCGTTTCGCTAAATTGCGGCAGCGTTCATTTCTCCAAACGTATAAGTCCCTGTTAACGGCGGAAGGTATGCTGAAATATGCCACTAGTACTTTCTTGTTTGTTGATATGGCTTCTCGTTTCGCTAAATTGCGGCAGCGTTCATTTCTCCAAACGTATAAGTCCCCTGTTAACGGCGGAAGGTATGCTGAAATATGCCACTAGTACTTTCTTGTTTGTTGATATGGCTTTTCGTTTCGCTAAATTGCGGCAGCATCCATTTTTTCGGTAATGTTCGTTTTTTGGTAGCGTTCTTTTTTTCGGTAGTGTTCATTTTTTTGGTAGCGTCCATTTTTCAATTAGACCAATAATTTCTTGTTTAAGTGGCGTTGTACGTTTTCGCTAGTTACTGTTGTGTTTTAACAGATCATAACAAAAACAGTAAGAAATCTTATGATGAGCGATCGTGGATCAGGGCATCACAAAGAAGAGCTGTACAGATTGGCAAATCGTCGAGAGAAGTCGAAAGAAGCATTGAACAGAAAGTGCATTTGACCAGAAGACTGCACTAACATTCGCTCTAAATCAAGATTGTTGAAAGGCCACGTGAGATAAGGAAACAGCATCTTCATAAAAATGCTGATATTTCATCTGAGTGATACATAATTATCATCGTGCAGCATTGGACGTATATACAATGCGTCCCATTTAGCTGCTATCCACGTATTATGAACGACGCTGTAATAACAATTGGAAATGGTCAAATCTCAAGTGTATTAAAACGAAATGACTGTAAAGTAAGTTCTCCGTGGCAAACATTAACTCGATATTACTGAAATGTGGATTTGAATTTATGCTTCATCATGGTTGCTGGGCAGTTCGCTGCTGAACAACCTAGCCTCGTGGTGCTGGAGTCCCAGACGATAAGAATTAATTGCACGGCGGGTCGCCGAACGTTGACGAAACAGATTTCCGACCGTCGTCGACCAGAACCGTTTTAAAACATTTTTGCTAAATTCTTGACACCAGCTGTTAGCTTAAATCGGAATGCTGGACTTGAACAAAATCCAAGAGTTAGTGCTGGCGTAATCCAACAAAACCCCACGTGATCCAGCATAACGTGTAGCATTTTGCTTATGACTTATTTGTGCAAGGAAATGCTCACTTCTGGCCTAATCTTGTCATGTCATCGGCGTCAATGAAGCATCAATAGCGACCTTAAGCATGTAGGACGCGAACGCGACGACGACGGCTATCAATACAATGGGTCATTGAAAAGAAATGAAATATTAAAGACCCATGATGGGTTTTAGAAGTCGTCTTCGTTTTTTTTCACGAAAACGTGTTTTTTTTTACGTCTTGCCTAGAACGGGTGCATACAACCGAGTTGTTATCTGTTATAATGTTTTATAATATATTTGCTATTAAATTTATCTGTGATTTTTTTGTCCGGGTGAACAAATTCCAATAACCACTTAATGATAACGTATGGTCCTTCCGAAGGTCGCATCAGCTCGGTGCTCCCTTTTTTTGTGGGGATTGTACAGTCAAACCTGATCAATCTCGTTAAATACACAGGCTGCACTGTTCCCATCGTACCATTTTTTCATCACTTCAAAACTTTGTCCAATATACTTGCGCGAAAACTCGTGGATCATTTGCAAATTCTCTTGCAGCTCTTCAACATAGGTAGAGTATAAACTCTGACGATCCTTTGTATCAGGTCGTTCGTAAACCAAATCAATCGGCATTCTAATCTCTCGTCCAATTATCAATCGTAATAGGCTGCTTTCCATTGTTCATATGTGCAACTCCTTGTTTCTTGGGGGAGGGATTAATTGGTACCAGCGGATGTTGTTGCCACAATATTGGATTAGGGTTATCTTCGGTGGAGCATACTTTATCACTTAATTCAGGGTCTGAAATAGGTTGTCTTGGGGATTGAGAAGGACTAGTTGTTTGAAACGGTCGGATATTTGGGTCAAGATCACTTGGCTTCACTGTGCTTTGTGCGGGCTGTGTTATTACGTTGTTTACCAATGAATTGGAGCGAGTTCGTAGTGGTTGAGAGGTTCGTCTGGGTGAACCATTTTCAGTGGGATCTTTCATCCATAATAGAGACAATCGTACGGGCTTCCTCTGTTCTGTGTTTAGCTAGTTCCAATTCAGCAACTTTCCCAGTTCTCGAGGTATTTTGAACCGAATTTTCAAATTTCAAAAAATTGACGAAAATCAGGATTTTGTTTGGTTCCCCGTTACCAATTTGCCTAAAATTTCGAAATTCACCAAAGTATGATTTTTGGGTTCAAATGTTTTTTTATGAAAAAATGCAATTCTACTTAGTTCTCAACAATTTCGAGGTATTTTGAACCGAATTTTGAGATTTCAAAAAATTGACGAAAATCAGGATTTTGCCTTTGGTTCCCCGTTACCGATTCGCCTAAAATTTCGAAATTCACCAAAGTATGATTTTTGGGTTCAAATGTTTTTTTATGAAAGAATGCAATTCTACTTAGTTCTCAACAATTTCGAGGTATTTTGAACCGAATTTTGAGATTTCAAAAAATTGACGAAAATCAGGATTTTGCCTTTGGTCCCCGTTACCGATTTGCCTAAAATTTCGAAATTCACCAAAGTATGATTTTTGGGTTCAAATGTTTTTTTATGAAAGAATGCAATTCTACTTAGTTCTCAACAATTTCGAGGTATTTTGAACCGAATTTCAAATTTCATAAAATTGACGAAAATCAGGATTTTGTTTGGTTCCCCGTTACCGATTTGCCTAAATTTCGAAATTCACCAAAGTATGATTTTTGGGTTCAAATGTTTTTTATGAAAGAATGCAATTCTACTTAGTTCTCAACAATTTCGAGATATTTTGAACCGAATTTTGAGATTTCAAAAAATTGACGAAAATCAGGATTTTGCCTTTGGTTCCCCGTTACCGATTCGCCTAAAATTTCGAAATTCACCAAAGTATGATTTTTGGGTTCAAATTTTTTTATGAAAGAATGCAATTCTACTTAGTTCTCAACAATTTCGAGGTATTTTGAACCGAATTTTCAAATTTCATAAAATTGACGAAAATCAGGATTTTGTTTGGTTCCCCGTTACCGATTTGCCTAAAATTTCGAAATTCACCAAAGTATGATTTTTGGGTTCAAATGTTTTTTTATGAAAGAATGCAATTCTACTTAGTTCTCAACAATTTCGAGGTATTTTGAACCGAATTTTCAAATTTCATAAAATTGACGAAAATCAGGATTTTGTTTGGTTCCCCGTTACCGATTTGCCTAAAATTTCGAAATTCACCAAAGTATGATTTTTGGGTTCAAATGTTTTTTTATGAAAGAATGCAATTCTACTTAGTTCTCAACAATTTCGAGGTATTTTGAACCGAATTTTCAAATTTCATAAAATTGACGAAAATCAGGATTTTGTTTGGTTCCCCGTTACCGATTTGCCTAAAATTTCGAAATTCACCAAAGTATGATTTTTGGGTTCAAATGTTTTTTTATGAAAGAATGCAATTCTACTTAGTTCTCAACAATTTCGAGGTATTTTGAACCGAATTTTGAGATTTCAAAAAAATTGACGAAAATCAGGATTTTGCCTTTGGTCCCCCGTTACCGATTTGCCTAAAATTTCGAAATTCACCAAAGTATGATTTTTGGGTTCAAATGTTTTTTTATGAAAGAATGCAATTCTACTTAGTTCTCAACAATTTCGAGTATTTTGAACCGAATTTTCAAATTTCATAAAATTGACGAAAATCAGGATTTTGTTTGGTTCCCCGTTACCGATTTGCCTAAAATTTCGAAATTCACCAAAGTGATTTTTGGGTTCAAATGTTTTTTTATGAAAGAATGCAATTCTACTTAGTTCTCAACAATTTCGAGGTATTTTGAACCGAATTTTCAAATTTCATAAAATTGACGAAAATCAGGATTTTGTTTGGTTCCCCGTTACCGATTTGCCTAAAATTTCGAAATTCACCAAAGTATGATTTTTGGGTTCAAATGTTTTTTTATGAAAGAATGCAATTCTACTTAGTTCTCAACAATTTCGAGGTATTTTGAACCGAATTTTGAGATTTCAAAAATTGACGAAAATCAGGATTTTGCCTTTGGTCCCCCGTTACCGATTTGCCTAAAATTTCGAAATTCACCAAAGTATGATTTTTGGGTTCAAATGTTTTTTTATGAAAGAATGCAATTCTACTTAGTTCTCAACAATTTCGAGGTATTTTGAACCGAATTTTCAAATTTCATAAAATTGACGAAAATCAGGATTTTGTTTGGTTCCCCGTTACCGATTTGCCTAAAATTTCGAAATTCACCAAAGTATGATTTTTGGGTTCAAATGTTTTTTTATGAAAGAATGCAATTCTACTTAGTTCTCAACAATTTCGAGGTATTTTGAACCGAATTTTCAAATTTCATAAAATTGACGAAAATCAGGATTTTGTTTGGTTCCCCGTTACCGATTTGCCTAAAATTTCGAAATTCACCAAAGTATGATTTTTGGGTTCAAATGTTTTTTTATGAAAGAATGCAATTCTACTTAGTTCTCAACAATTTCGAGGTATTTTGAACCGAATTTTCAAATTTCATAAAATTGACGAAAATCAGGATTTTGTTTGGTTCCCCGTTACCGATTTGCCTAAAATTTCGAAATTCACCAAAGTATGATTTTTGGGTTCAAATGTTTTTTTATGAAAGAATGCAATTCTACTTAGTTCTCAACAATTTCGAGGTATTTTGAACCGAATTTTCAAATTTCATAAAATTGACGAAAATCAGGATTTTGTTTGGTTCCCCGTTACCGATTTGCCTAAAATTTCGAATTCACCAAAGTATGATTTTGGGTTCAAATGTTTTTTTATGAAAGAATGCAATTCTACTTAGTTCTCAACAATTTCGAGGTATTTTGAACCGAATTTTCAAATTTCATAAAATTGACGAAAATCAGGATTTTGTTTGGTTCCCCGTTACCGATTTGCCTAAAATTTCGAAATTCACCAAAGTATGATTTTTGGGTTCAAATGTTTTTTTATGAAAGAATGCAATTCTACTTAGTTCTCAACAATTTCGAGGTATTTTGAACCGAATTTTCAAATTTCAAAAAATTGACGAAAATTAGGATTTTGTTTGGTTCCCCGTTACCGATTTGCCTAAAATTTCGAAATTCACCAAAGTATGATTTTTGGGTTAAAATGTTTTTTTATGAAAGAATGCAATTCTTGTGCCAATTTTTTTTTTCGTGTCAATTTTTTTTCTTCAGTCCTTTTTTTCTTGTCCATTATTTTTCTTGTTTGACAATTTTTTCTTTGTTCAAATTTTTTCCAGTCAATTTTTTTTGTTCTGAAAACATGTAAAATATGTAAAATATATACATAGTAAAAACATGTTCAGAAAAAAAATTTCAAACTTCTAAAAAACTCGTGTTCACTTACCGTAATTTTTCTTCACGAAAATTTGGCAGGGTGATTTTCTCGATATTAAAAAAATTTATATTTTTTTACTTCTTTGAAAATCTGCTACCGGAATAGTATATACACATATTGAAGGCTGGTATTAACATGCCATCCGGTGGCCCAGTGGTTAAGGCTGCGGCCTACCAGGTTGTAAGGGTAGGTTCGAATCCTGCATGGGAAAGGTTCGATTTTTCACACCGAAATTACTATTTAATTTAAAATTCATCGAAAAGGATTAGGTCAAATAGAGAACAATAGCTTTCGACAAATGACGCGGTGGTCTAGTGGTTAAGACGTTCGTCTCTCAATCCGAAGACAAACGTTTCAACTCCTGGCAATGCAACGAAATTAGCCTGAAAAATCTCGGTGTGATTTTGGAATGTGTAAAACAGTGAAAAGACTTCTCGGACTTTGCGAAAGACTGTAAATTGAAAAAAATTTGAAATAAAAAAACTTAAAAAAAATTATTGCGTTCAAAAGTACCTGAAAATTGAAAGAAGAGCACAAGTAAAATAAGTTTTAAAAACACGTGTCTTCTAAAAAGCCTGAAAATGAAGAAAGTCAGACGGAAAAAAAATTTAACAATTTCCCGCTTTTAAAAAACTCATGTTTACTTACCCTAATTTTTTTTCACGAAAATTTGACAGGGTGATTTTCTCGAGACTGAAAAAATTTAATTTTTTTCACTTTTTTGAAATTCTCTTAGATTTTTTTTTTGACAAAGAAGTATTTTGTCTTGGGCTACCTGTGTCTGTCTTGGGCTACCTGTGTCTGGCTTGACACAGGTAGCCCAAGACAAAATACTTCTTCGTCAAAAAAAAAATCTAAGAGAATTTCAAAAAAGTGAAAAAAATTAAATTTTTTCACTCTCGAGAAAATCACCCTGTCAAATTTTCGTGAAAAAAAATTAAGTTAAGTAAACATGAGTTTTTTAAAAGCGGGAAATTGTTTAATTTTTTTCCGTCTGACTTTCTTCATTTTCAGGCTTTTTAGAAGACACGTGTTTTTAAAACTTTTTTTTTAACTTGTGCTTTTCTTTTAATTTTCAGGTACTTTTGAACGCGATAATTTTTTTTTTGTTATTTTATTTCAAATTTTTTTTCAATTTACAGTCTTTCGCAAAGTCCGAGAAGTCTTTTCACTGTTTTACACATTCCAAATCACACCAAGATTTTTCAGGCTAATTTTGTTGCATTGCCAGGAGTTGAAACGTTTGTCCTCGGATTGAGAGAAGAACGTCTTAACCACTAGACCACCGCGTCATTTGTCGAAAGCTATTGTTCTCTATTTGACCTAATCCTTTTCGATGAATTTTAAATTAAATAGTAATTTCGGTGGAAAAATCGAACCTTTCCCATGCAGGATTCGAACCTACCCTTACAACCTGGTAGGCAGTGGCCTTAACAACTCGGCTACCTCAATAACATATATATTAAGGCTGGTATCAACAACCAATCCTACGGCCCAGTGGTTAAGGCCACGGCCTACCAGGTGGTAAGGGTAGGTTCGAATCCTGCATGGGAAAGGTTCGATTTTTCCCACCGAAATTATTATCTAATTTAAAATTCATCGAAAAGGATTAGGTCAAATAGAGAACAATAGCTTTCGACAAATGACGCGGTGGTCTAGTGGTTAAGACGTTCGTCTCTCAATCCGAGGACAAACGTTTCAACTCCTGGCAATGCACCAAAATTAGCCTGAAAAATCTCGGTGTGATTTGGAATGTGTAAAACAGTGAAAAAGACTTCTCGGACTTTGCGAAAGACTGTAAATTGAAAAAAAAATTGAAATAAAATAACCAAAAAAAATTCATCGCGTTCAAAAGTACCTGAAAATTAAAAGAAAAGCACAAGTTAAAAAAAAGTTTTAAAAACATGTGTCTTCTAAAAAGCCTGAAAATGAAGAAAGTCAGACGGAAAAAAATTAAACAATTTCCCGCTTTTAAAAAACTCATGTTTACTTAACTTAATTTTCTTTCACGAAAATTTGACAGGGTGATTTTCTCGAGAGTGAAAAAATTTAATTTTTTTCACTTTTTTGAAATTCTCTTAGATTTTTTTTTTGACGAAGAAGTATTTTGTCTTGGGCTACCTGTGTCAAGCCAGACACAGGTAGCCCAAGACAGACACAGTAGCCCAAGACAAAATACTTCTTCGTAAAAAAAAAAATCTAAGAGAATTTCAAAAAAGGGAAAAAAATTAAATTTTTTCAGTCTCGAGAAAATCACCCTGTCAAATTTTCGTGAAAAAAAATTAAGGTAAGTAAACATGAGTTTTTTAAAAGCGGGAAATTGTTTTTTTTTTTCCGTCTGACTTTCTTCATTTTCAGGCTTTTTAGAAGACACGTGTTTTTAAAACTTATTTTACTTGTGCTCCTCTTTCAATTTTCAGGTACTTTTGAACGCGATAATTTTTTTTTAAGTTTTTTTATTTCAAATTTTTTTCAATTTACAGTCTTTCGCAAAGTCCGAGAAGTCTTTTCACTGTTTTACGCATTCCAAATCACACCGAGATTTTTCAGGCTAATTTTGTTGCATTGCCAGGAGTTGAAACGTTTGTCTTCGGATTGAGAGACGAACGTCTTAACCACTAGACCACCGCGTCATTTGTCGAAAGCTATTGTTCTCTATTTGATCTAATCCTTTTCGATGAATTTTAAATTAAATAGTAATTTCGGTGTGAAAAATCGAACCTTTCCCATGCAGGATTCGAACCTACCCTTACAAACTGGTAGGCCGCATCCTTAACCACTGGGCCACCGGATGTCATGTTAATACCAACCTTCAATATGTGTGTATATTATTCCGGTAGCAGATTTTAAAAAAGTAAAAAAATATAATTTTTTTCAATATCGAGAAAATCACCCTGCCAAATTTTCGTGAAGAAAAATTACGGTAAGTGAACACGAGTTTTTTAGAAGCGGGAAATTTTTAAATTTTAATTGAAATTTTTTTCTGACTTTTTAATTTTCAGTCCTTTTAGAAGACAACATGTTTTTACTATGTATATATTTTACATATTTTACATGTTTTCACAACAAAAAAAATTGACTGGAAAAAATTTGAACACAGAAAAAATTGTCACACAAGAAAAAAATGGACAAGAAAAAAAGACTGAAGAAAAAAAATTGACACGAAAAAAAAAATTGGCACAAGAAAAAACATTTTCGCAAGAAAAATAATTTTAGTAAACACGAAGTCCTTAGTCTGTTCACAATCTACTTGTACTTCTATACGCGCAATTAACTTGTAGTTATTAATTAAGCAATGTAATTAACTATTTAAAGCTACTAATTACAACTAAGGATTTACCACTTACTCTATAATTTCTTTAATTAACAACCTCTTTATACAACTAGACCAGTCTTGTTTTCAACGAGTATATAGATCCACTTGTTTTCTCTAAAGTTATAACTACTTGTTTTCTCCAAAATTATAACGAGCTATCTTCCTCGGCGCAAGATTAAAGCCCCGGTCAAAACGAGAATGAGAGTTGATGAGAATAGAGAAGAGAGTTTGAACGACAGTTTTCTAAACTCTGGTGCGATGGCAAACAAGAATGACACTTAAGAAGCGAGAGTTGACTAGTGAAGTTGACCGAATGCTATGCAGGGATGCGTGCGTAGCAGGGATTATTTTGTACTTTTTTTACTACATTGCTGAGCCTGCATGCTACTACAAAATGCAAACCGCTAGCTGTTATGCAACTCTCATCAACTCCCATGACCGACCATACCAACACGACATACCAACAACTCTCATCAAATTTTGAACCAGTTCGAAGTCGATGGCAGTTGATGCGAATGCACGATAGTGTGCTGTTGAAACTCTCATCAGCTCTCATTCTGGTTTGACTGGGGTTTAAATTCTGCCTATAAATTACCTCTTTATTTGGACCAAAGTTCTTGAATCACTCTAAAATACCATGCAGTAATCGCTCTGTACTGAAATTCAACAGGCCGGTCTGGGCGTCTGGCCGTTTTTAAAACCGCCGTTTACGCAACATTCAGACGAGGAAAACCCTGGGTACGAGTTTGCGGATCAATCAGTGGTTTTAAATGACGCAACTTTCAAAAGAGTTTGCTGATTTAAGAACCCTCTTTACAGGGAGTGTTGTCTTCATGGTTTTGAATTAGTGATAACATTATCGTACCGACGTTCCTAAAATAGTCCGAGTCGACATTTTGACCTAATTAAACCTCGCTATCAAAATTGTCTTCATTTTCCAAACTTATTTGGCGAGCTACGACAGACCAACGACGATTGATTTCCCAAAATGCTCTACAATATGGCTTCATACAATGTAGATAGCCACAACAATAGCAGAAATAAGCAACTGCTACAATACACAGGCAATATAAGGTGATGCAGAGAGCGGAGATACATCTGTTTTTTGCTATCCAGATCACCATGGCCAGAAACATAAACATTACTACGCTGTATAAGAGAGATAACGTTGTTACCGCATCACATGATTTTGGTTTTTGCCACTAGAGTAAAAGAAAATTCATATTTTAGCCGCGGAACAACTTTAACGATAACCACCGGCTTAGCTATACTAGAAAATATCGATCCCCACTTGTTTAATGAATGATGTATACATACCTTCCAAAAAGGTTTAATTCCCTTGCAATGTATTTCCATATTAAAGAGACAAAGTTCACATGTTCTTGATCCTTTGTAATTAATCCACTGCAATAGGCAGGTCTCGTGGGCATATTTCGTTGAACCAGAGCATAGACATGGTGTTATAAGCTTATCATAAGTCGATTCACCACCATAACAGATCCGGCATATTTTATCCACATCTTCTCTCGATGATATTGTAAACATTGTGTCGTCGGTGTACACAGAAAAGTCTCCATCTCCATTTGATTGATTAGGTGTCTCTTTCAAGGAGTCGTGATGATCGTGGTGCTGAGTATCGCTGTCCATAACATTGGATGTCTGGTTTATTATACAAAAGAATAATGTTTCCAATGTCGAATAAGGAAGTCATTTGTATGTGAAAGTATATGTGAGTATTAAGACTTAAGTCACTAAGATTTACCTCAATCCTTATCTAATTTGTACGTTAACCTCCTTTGTTGCACATGCAGTTGAATGAATTGCAACAGACAGCCAATGATACAGGGTGAGTTTGAGTATAGCGGCTACGGCTTATAAAACAAAATCGTTATAAAATTCGTTGAAAATCAACTATGGCGTGGAATAGAATCTACTTTTGATATAGCTGATATCGATAAAACACTTGTATATTCGCACTTTTTCCCTGTACATAAACCATAATTTATCTTCATCTTCATTCTCAACATTTGTGTGTGCTTTACTGCATGCAGCCACGGTGATGCTGTTCACGCGTTTCGAGTTTTAACAATGCCGATTAAAGTGATAGAGTATAATAAGTAATTCTTACACAAGTGTCGTTTCCTTATATGACTACAGATTAAGTATAATCATTGTGCAATAATTGAGTTAAATTTGGGTAAATTCAATAGGAATATCCTAGATATATTATTCCATATTGCATTATATAGCCTACTGGATTTTTAATGTTTATGAATTTTATGTTATTAAAAGCATACCATCACAAAGAATGTCTAAATTTATTGTAGCAATGGATTACAATCTAAAATTATGAAATGCAGAAAATTTGATATCTGCGACATGCAGCCTATTGTAATATTGGAACGTCTAATCTCAATGCTATATAGAGAATGCATGCTGTTTGTTACTGCATGTATTATAATTTCAAGTCTGTTCGCTTCAGCAGTACAACAATTTGTTCAAACGGAAAATTTTATTCGGATGAAAAGTTGTTACGTTTTGTGTTTTAACGCTTATTAATATATTTCTGAAATGAAGAAGTTTGTTGATTTCAAATGAAAAATGAAAAATCCACATCGCGTTTTTAAATTTGAATATATTAAGTAGCTTATTTGGTAAATATATACTGTCTGATAGATTTTTTGAATCATTGAAATGCTCATGAGTTGTCAACTGAGCATATTTTATATATATAGCTATATATCATATTTTTCTAGTTCTGCATACTATTTGATATGCCGTAATGCTATATAAATGATATATATAGTAAAAGCAGAAAGGCAACGTCAATGGACGTGCTGGTCGATATATTTTTTAGTGTCAATGTTTCGAACTCATTGTTATAATTTTTGAACACGATTGAAGACAAAAACACAATATGACAGCGACTTGGTTACTTACAATGTTACCTAACAATTGTGGTATATAAAAACATGTCGCCAATCGTGCTTTATCATCCTTGTCAGGTTCTTCCACGAGCCCTCCTTGATCCATTTTATTTTGAAGAACAACTGAAGAGACTGCAGGTTACTTCACAATATTAGTACACAACCGGGCCAGTGTCGATTGTCAAAACAATAAACAACCTGTTATCACGTGCTACGGTATAGATATTGATCTCATGTGTATCTGGAGAAGAACAATTCTTGAATTAGAAATTATTGAATACTGCGTTTATTTTCAACAACGTAGTTTTCACCCATCATTATGGTGGCCGACAAAAAGCAACACAAGATTCTGGTGACCGCATTTTACTATATTTTATCAAATTTAATTGAAACAATTGAAGTCTTTTACCTCTAATTGAATCGAGCTTATGGTGCAGTTTTTTTTCTGGGACGCCTATAACAAAAGGCTTCCTCTTTCGTCTTAAAAGGTTTGTCAAAAATTATGAACAAACCATTCAAGAAAGTCTCGATAGACATCTGGGGTCAGTTGTATAAAAGACTAGTTAACTTTTAACTGTAGTTAAGAACAAAATTGGCCAATCAGAGTTGTGTATTTCTGAGTTAACTAGGATTTAAAAAACTAAGCAAAGTGTAGTTAAAGAGTTTTATACAACCAGTCCCTGAAAGTCCAGTGCACTCATTACTTACGTAAAACATAATTGTTTGTAAATGGTAAAACGCACTTTGTTCTGTGTCTCGCTGCCGTATTATAATAAGAGGAAAATTGATGACTTTGATGAAACTGCATGACTTTTGAACGACTGCTGTTGGAAAGCACATAGAAATGAGTTAAAACTTAGCTATTTAGACAACTTAAAACGTTTTTAAGTTTAAAAATATGTTACTATAAAGACATCTAAGCATAGACCTTTTGTTTAAATCACGCACAGAAAACAGTTGAATTATGGCTTAAGCTATCACATGCATAACGTAGATGTCACTCGATAAATAATAGTTTTAAATTGGCGAATAAATGCCTTATGATCATGCTTTCTTCTCAAGACCAAATTCTGAGGGTCCCATCAGAGCCGGCAGAAAGCAAGAATTCTCCAGTTTTGTCAAACAAAACTGTTTGAACAGCCTCCTCGTGGCCAGTAAGTTGAGATTGTTTTCCTGAAGCAATGTCATACATTCTGACAGAACCATCATTACTAGCCACGGCTAGCACCGTACAACCTGGATCAAATGCTACCCGGTTAGCCGGGTGAGGACCAAGATCAACACTAGCAAGACATCCAACTGTACGAACATCCCATAACTTAATAACACCATAAGAATCGCACGAGGCTACTGTATCTCCCTAAATTATAGTACGAAAAAAGTTATATATACCATTTTAATTACATGCAAAGTAAAGAGGTTAGACATGAAGCAATACTTACCCTCAAATTGAAAACGCAGTGATTGATAGAATGCATATGACCAAAGAAGGTTTGACCACACAGACTCTGAAAATAAAGGAGAAAGAAGAGTCAAAATTTTGTTTTTCATTTTATTCCTCATTATAAAATAATTTTAAAATAATACCGTTCTTGCATCCCACAAAGAAATAGTCTTGTCAGCAGAGCAAGTCAGTAAATTATTAGAATATGGCAGAAAAGTAATGCTGTTTACTGAGTCAGCATGACCACGAAGAGTTGAGCGACATCTTTCGCTAAGAAATAAAGGAAACATGAATTGTAAAGAGCAACTATATTATCACACATCCTGCATGGGTAACGATATAGTGCGGTATATATCATACCTGTTAACATCCCATATTTTTCCAGTACAATCCATTGAGCAAGTGGCAAGAAAGTCACCGCAGGAGTGCCAGGAACAGCCCCATACCGCATGAATATGGTCAGTAAATGTCAAAACACATTCCGATTTGGTGAAATCCCAGATCTTGACTGTTGCATCACCAGAAACAGTCGCCAAACTACCACCACTGAAACAATTTTTAAGTTAAAATATCAGAATAAAGGAATGGTCAGGATATGATTTTACGGTACTGGAGATCTATCTATAATGTTAGGCTTTAAAAAGTTGCTGCAATTTGTAAAGAGCAATGTTCGTGGGGTACAGAACAACGTTGCTTAGCGGAACCTAGTTCATCTACCGAATTCTCTATAGTGTGACATGAATATATTATTCCATCAAAAACCGTTCGACGCGCCATTGCTTGTTTGACGATAAATCTTT
This sequence comes from Dendronephthya gigantea, assembly GCF_004324835.1. Classification (NCBI taxonomy): domain Eukaryota; kingdom Metazoa; phylum Cnidaria; class Anthozoa; order Malacalcyonacea; family Nephtheidae; genus Dendronephthya; species Dendronephthya gigantea. Next base: position 1,520,273 of record NW_021163010.1, on the reverse strand, counting down.
CACTTACCCTGGATGAAAATCACAATCTGCAATCCAGTCTTTATGTCCTTCGCCAGTCATTATAATATCTCCACTGAAATAATAAACACGCATGCAAGAGTTTTTTACAACTTCCTCCTGTATTTTCCATATCGTGGAATAAAATTTTACTGCATGACGCTTTACGTTGACGAACACTGGCATATAAGTACCTTGGAACAGACCACATTTTCCACGTGTGATCATCACTACAAGTTGTTAATACTTGCTTGCGAGGATGAAGGGCAATGCTGAAATAAGATTCAGTTTTAAACAATTAAAAAAATTATATAAAATGAGTAAATAAACTGCAGTGTTTGTTCTCTTAGAAACTAAAAGTAAACTACTAAAAGTAGAATCAGTCAAGTAAGGCGCCAGGTGATAAAGACTGTTTACACTACAAGTACTATGCCTTCTCAACATCACATGCGATGGCAGCATATCAAATACATAAAGCTATACTTACGAACTAACAGCCATATTATGTGCAGTGATTGTATTGGTCAGTCTAAAACCACCAGCTCTAGTGAGATGAGGCGATGGTCCTTTGTGTTGAATAAGCAATGGATTGATTCCCATATCCTGAGGAAAGGCACTATCCTACACAGGATCAAAGGAGACACGTATTTATACAACACAATCATGCTGGAAAATAAATTATGGCTTGTGCAGGAAACAAGATTTGCACATGCTTCACATAGACGATGACTAACCTTTGGATGTTTCACAGGCTTGTTTTCAGCTGGGACATCATTTTTGTTCGGCGGACTTTCTGGATCACTTTTCTTCACTCCAAAATTTTCATTACCTGCATGATCGATGTACAGGAGAGCATCATTACAAACAAAAAGCTGTAATTTGTTTCACATGACCATAGTAGCTACATGTGGTATATAGAATACCGTACCTCTACTTGCGAGAGATTCCTCCATTTCCACGTTTTCAGCAGTAGGTTGAAAACTTGCTTGAAGACCAACAATCTGCAATTAAGCGACAATATTTATGTATGTTGCATTCGCTAAATCCACACATTTTTATAGACTCGATTATCAGGATTCACTATCGAATGACATGATTACAGAATATCTGTTGTTATACGGTAGCTGTGCTAAAATAAAATCAATAATGCGCACCTGTCCGACCGCTCGATCTCGCTCCAATTTTGTTAACATTTTTTCCTTTAAAGCGACCTAACAGGAATGTATTTTTTACACATTAAACAGTCACAAATGTCTCTCATGCATGTGCTAACGCACTTAAATATTTAATACTGAGGTATATATAGCTCAGCTGATTATCTGTGCATGACAGTGAAACATGCAGATCGTGTACAAATAGCACCCATGAATATTAAATTGCACGCTTACACGCTTTATATAATCTTAAAACGAATTTTATACCTCATATTTCTGTTTTAAAGTTTTCAAAGTTGGTTCATATGACGCATAATGCTTCTTGAGTCTGTACGAATGTGAGAGAAAAAGATGAATGAGACCAAGTATGTTTCTTCGAAAATTTCAACGATTACTGTAAGACCTTCGACCCAGCATGCATGTACTTTTTTTATCAGTATTTACTTTTACTCTCTACGTGGAATGTAGTTCTCACCTCCTGAGATCTGTAATCAGTTTATTTTTCTCTTGAACGACTCTTTTATGATGCATTCGATGAAAATCTCTTTCTTTTCTTAGACGCACATACGTTTGACGTGCACGACTGGAGAATGGAAAAATAGGACATAATTTTAACACAAAATTTTAGCATTTTAAAAAGTATTTTTATATCCGCGACAACCATCTAGACCATGCCAGTGTTAAGAATATAAAAAATGTTCTCTGTTGATACAACTGCAATAACATTATGAATCAGAGTGAAAGCAAAAAGAATTGTAGACGTACTCTGCAGCATCCTTGAATCGCATAACTTCGTCGCGTAAAGACTTAACCAGGTCATCTAAATGTTCATTTCTAAAGAAATAAAAGAAATTTCGACCATAGTCTATACAGTAGGAATTAAAGTAATATAAAAAACCAAAGAATAGAAAGACTAACGTTTTGGCATGTCGAAAGACAAATTCAAATCGTTTTAAATTTTTTTTAAAATACAAATACGAGCGGTGACGTAAACTGACAGCTTAAATCTGAAAAAATATTGAATGGATAGAAATGCAAACCTGACGTAAATATCTGGAACAACTTGCACCTCTTCTTTATTTATAAGCCCACATTCTTGTAATTCGTACCTTCACATTTGAACATAAAAATAACGAATATTAGCCACATGATAAAATGTAATACAGTGGTTGAAGACGTCTTGGACCATGCGACCAATCAATCCGTCCCAGAAAAGTTTTACTCCCAAAAGAATCTCACGTCATCGCACCGCAGAATTTCTTCTCTACGTACGGCCCTGCAAGCTTGTATTGTGGGCTATTTATTTATTTTACATGGTTGTTTGTTCCTATATAGTTAATAAACTATGTGCATAATAGTTTATATTATATATTATGAACATCTAATAGAGGATAATCAATTACATTTATGATTCATTATTGAGATTGGTGGAACTGTACCATACTTACCACTCTGTCTGAAAACAATCCAAGGTCCGTTTCATTCCCATTTTTACCAGAAAATTTCTCACAAAATCATCAACCACTTCCGGTCTCTGAGAAAAGTAATTATATGTTATAGTCATGCATTAGGGGAATGATACTAACTCTTGACCAAGGCCCTATACGTTTGAAAAAGTTTCAAGAAATATTTTTCACATTCCGGCAGTAATTTTATACCACATTTGACTAAAGTTTTAAGTCATAAAAATAAATAATGAACATAATGAATACTTCAGGTGTGAAAAACCTACCAATGTAACAGTAGCTTCAGATGATGTAGTTGTGGTTGGCTTTTGCTACAGTGAGAAATTATACTCATTAAATCATTAAATTAATCATTAAATTATTAATGAACCCAATACACATATAGCCTCATTGCAAAAAAAATATTAAACAAATCTTGATCTTTTTCCCTTTTGATATGGAAGCTAATTGGCAAAAAGAACAATGGCAACAAAACTATATTATTCAGAAAAGAGTTCCTTGGGTAATGTTCATGATCATGATGAATGAGAAATGCACTAAAACTACTGAAAATCGTGCTGGAGCTGGCTAGCTGAAATGTAGTTTTAGTGTAAATTAGATGACATATATTGACACTTTGACCCCACCAGAAATATTTAGGGTTATACTCCTAACAGAACTGAATTTATTCATTATCATGACAGTTCTAACATAACAGTGACACAAATCATGTTTAACTATTTACCTTCATTAAAGGTTTACTATTATCTCTAAAACCTATATTTCCTTAAATTAAATACTAATACCTGTAAAACAGTATTATCCACAATTTCCTCTTTCAATGCTTTGATTGCAGTTTCAAAATCTTCACTTCCTTCTGCATGGAATAAATTATATGTGTTTGTAAAGTATAAAAAATATAATATCAGTGACAATAACTCTATTTGGCCCAGAAGTACACATGTGTCTAGTTTCACAATGTGGTCTAGGTAGGACTTACTATGCACGCAAAAGTTCTTTAAACTTGGAAATAGTTAGTGTGCTTATATGGACATCTTGTATGTACTTTAAAATTGACAGACATGAGTGAAGAAATATTATATGGATGCCACATTGAAGATGTCCAAACATTAGTACTGTAATTAATCAGTCATACATACCTGACACAGAAAAGTTGTCATCAACTGGAACCTTTATTAAAAAGTGATGGAATATTATGTGTATTATATTATTAATAAAATTATAAAAGTGGTGAAGATTTTGAATGAAATGTTGATATTAGGTAATGCATATTTCTAGAGAGATGCAATTGTTTGAACTTCACCTCTTCATATATGAAATCCTCATCATTGTAATCAGGAATTGTAACCTCTAGTACAGTAGTTAAGTTAAAAGCATGTATAATCGCTCAACTGAGATAGTGGGAGTGCAATTTTTATGTCTTCTACTGAACTATTTATTTACTCGTATTTTTTGAAATCTCTGGAGCGCGATTTGCACACCTCCAGAATTCCAGTCAGCTTAATAGATAAAATGAAATTTATAAAATAATTATACATCATGAGGTCCTAAAAGCAGTCCGGTGGCTGTGTTATGTCAAGACCAATAGTGACTGGTCCCTGAACTAAGTGAACTAGTACAAGTACAGTACTCAAAGGAGGGAAATTGCAGCAATTTCGAGAAATTTGATCACATAAAGTGAACGAGAATGTTTTTTGAAAAAATGTTGGCAATATAAAAGGATACGTTCCAAAATATAGCCATCTTCGTCCATATCATTTGGCATTTCTGACTCTGGATCAGCCAAAACAGCCGCCATGTTTCGTTACCAAGGTGACGTGAACGTCTCACCGGCAACCACTGACCTGTATATACAGGTAGCATGACTGTGATCAGTGACATATTTGATTTGACTTACTTTTATTTGAGTTTACTGAGTATTATTTGTTTTTTGTTTTGTTAGGTATTAACGTTTCCCCCCTTGGCCAGCTGATCTAAGATGACGACGTCATAGGCCGTCACAACAAAAGTGAGTTATCATGTGAAATGATTTCTCAGATTCCTTGCTTCTGAAAGTTTTAAAATTAAATTATTAGGGCACCCAGTTTTATTACGCAATTCACGAAGAAATAAAAAGCTTTCTGTACAAAAACGATGGAATTATGAAGTACAAAAGTTGAACTGAAGAAGACGCTGGAACAACGATTTCGTCGATGCGAGGGCAAAGGGGGCAGATTTTGTGTAAGAGCCCTTCTGTAGCGAGGCATACAAGTTACGATACGATACGATACAATATGCCTTTATTTAGACACGATATTAATTTTTAAAGCTACAAAGCTTGTGGGTTCGTGTATTTAGTTAGTATTATAAGTATTATTAACTTAGAACCTAATTTTTTTACAGTCTATATATACACAAAATCACTTTTCCTAAATCGTGAAGTTGAAACAGACACAATATCGAATTGAAAGTCTTTAAAATAGTCCTTTGACTGTTCCAGTATGTCGGTTGGCTGCAGATTTTCCATTCCTTGAATTGGTCAGTTTTTGCTAATATTGATCAGGACGCTTCCTGAAAAGACTAGTAGATAAAGATTGGGGAAGTCTTTGTCTGTTTCCCTTATAAAATATTTTTAATATTTCCAGTTTGTAATAAAAGAAAAAAGTTGCATGTCCTTAGGCAAGTTAAAAATAATTTTTGCAATGCAAACAAGAGAATGTTTGCAAAACATCGTTTGTTGACTTTCATCGTGTTTTCTCTTTTCAAGATGATTTCGGTGTCTGGGGGTTTTTCCGGACGATTGTGCTTTTCTTGAAGCTCGATGGTCGCACTTTTACTTTAAATATAGAATTGAACAAAAAATGAAGACCATTTTTCCCCCTTGATCAAGCGTTACCGCTTACCGTAATAGACTGAAATGTTCATAACTGGTGATTGAGGAGAAAGATCGTTTATATAAAAGCTAGAGTGAAACACACTGCCTAATAACAAATAATTTAATTTGGCAGGTGGCATTTTAAATTGAAGGTTTTTAGGGCTACACTCACACCGTAAAAATGGATGAAAATTTGACCGCTTCTGCGTGTTCAAACGAGAAAAACGTGTGATTCTGTGTGATTTGTGAATGTAGTCTAACTGGCTAAATGTTTGAAAGTCGTTGTGTTTCACTCTAGCAATTTTATAGAAAAAATTACCAAACGGATTTTCCGTGAATGATTGCATGATCCATTCGATTTTCGGAATTAAGTCTCGCTATACATCCCTCCGTCATGCAATCCTGCACGGAATATTCCTGTAGTAATTGTAAACATAATCATATGCCAAAACCATGATGCTTTGCAAAACCATTTCTGACGTTTGGTCATGTTAAAAGCCAAACTGTATTAAAAAAATAAACAGGAAAATTGAAACAAGTAAAAGTGTATAATTACTATAAACATGTTTTACAAACGAGCCGAATATTAATTAATCGTGGGATAATGCCTTGATATTTACTGGTACAAACATTCCGATCACTAAAATATTACCCTGTTTATATTTTCACAAATCTCAAAGTCTTGGCTTGACCGGAAAAACGAAAAGTCGCAATTACATGAATTTTTCCCGAATATTAGGTTTCTCGAATCTATGGAATTAACGGATACATCACCCCAAAGTCGTCCGGCCATTCATTAGTGTCGACGAAAGACAATAAGAAAGACAAAACTGAATTCTCTGAAATCTGAAGATAATTGAACCGCGCCGTGCGTACAGCCAATGCACACCAATTTCTAGGAATGCTGCTTTGGCTTCATGGTCCTTGCATACATCAAATTAAGTTTAGCAAAGTTTTTAAATTGACCTTAGGAACTTGGGCAACAAAATAGCTATTTTCCCGACGGGTGTCTTTAGCTAATGAATCATTAAAAAGAAAAGCAACTGCATGTCAGCCAAAATTGTTCACTGACAAATTTCGAACCTATTTACAGATTTTTTGTGTGGGATTAATATAACAGCTAAGTGTAATCCATTCAACTCTATTTGCAAGTGTTAGTTAAAATTATTGCACCACCACATCAATAGCTTTGAAAAAACTGACCATTGAGCTTAAATCTAGAGAAATCCTATGTTTTACACCTCTCAGACGGGCAGAAAAAAATAATAACGGTATTGTTGAGATCGTTTTGACTCTCGACTGCTATTAGGCGGAACGCTATGAATATCTTTATAGGAGATCTGTTGTAATCTAAATTTAGCAAGCATTTTAGGATTATGATGATTATACAAATACATCCGCTCCCAGTCCCCAAACAACGGCCTGCGTTCCCGGAGGCTTCAAAGTCATGACAACATTTTAGTCATATCCAATAAAAAGTGGCAGAAAACGGGCCGAAAGCCATGTTTTATACTATATTTTGGTTTATCTTCGTAATGTTTTCACCATCATATTTTGTCCTTGCGTCATGTTTGGGTTTTGAAATTTCGATGAGAATAAAGATAATGATAACAATGAAAAAATATCTTAGCTCACAATCCTACGCAAAATAATTTAGGCATGCATGAATAGTTCACGTAAACACTTTTCAGTAATACACCAATGAGGTCGACTGGTCGACATGAAAGAAGTATAAGCATGTCGTTGAGATCGATTTGTTACCGTTTTGATTTTGATAGAATAAATACTCAACTCATGCAAATAACACCTGTATATTTACCTAAACAAGAGTTGCCCTAAAACCAGTTCTATGCATAATTAAAAGAAAATTTGAACGAAAGCCGGTGAACATGGATTTTTCTACCTTATTTATGCCTCTATTCATGTTTAACACTTGTGGAATACAAAACGGTGTTTGAATGACATGTCTTCTGTTTTATGTTTCATTGCATGTCTTTGGTGTCCGTGTACTTTTAGGTTTTACAGCCGATTTAACATCATGTGCGAGACGGGTTCTGTGGAGGCGACACCCTGGGTATGAGGTTGGGTGACATCTCGAAACTTCATCTGTGGTCTTATAAATTGATCTTATTCAAATCATTCCAAACAAAAAGGATATTAAAATATAAAAGTTTTAGTTGTACATCTTTCTCAAGGATAGAAATTTGAAACCAGATATAAAGCTTATTTTTTTTAGGTAACATCCTGTATGTTTGAAAGTGAAGCAAAACGTAGCAGCCATTATGACGTAGCTATAAACATCCAACGTGCGTAATCGCCTTTTAGCCATTTGTAATTGTCCTCGCTTTATGATAATATTATCAATATCATATTAAACAAGTTAGCAGCATAAAAAATGTTTTTCCCTAAATCGGTTTTAGAGAAAAATCACAAAATCTTGGCACACTATTGACGAACCGCGGGGACAAGAATGACTGTTGAACTTGAACGACATTAACATAATTGTTCTTTTTACACAAACTGTGAAGAACAGAACACTTGAAAACAACAGTATACTTTACAAATATAACTAGTCAGTTTTATAAAAACCACACCACACTGTAACTACAGTTGAATTCGTGACCGTATTGCATTAAGAGATATATGTATCGAGGGAAGCAATAGTTATGAAACAGACTGAATGACGTGGATTTGAATTATCCATGAGCTATTTGTTTCCATTTGTTTTCTTGGCCCTGTTTACTATGTAATTAGTCCATCATTTGTTTACTTCATCAAAAAATATGTAGGCTTTTTGACGATTTTCATTTGTAAAGAGTTCCATTTGAAAACAAAACACTATCGCTTCAGTATCGCCAAAATATTGATGCGGTTAAGATTAAAAACCAAACTCTGAATTGGGAATTTTTAGCTTTGTTTCTTTAATCTCTTGTGTTAATATTTAGCGGTCCAAGCGCATTGTGTTTGTTTCAAGTTGGGTTGTATCGGTTGAATGATCTCACAGCATGACTGTTTAACATTGTTAAAACCTGTTTATAAATCCAATTTACTGCACGAGCCGCAGTAATTAGTCCGCTCACACTTGAACTTATAACAGTATATACTACACATTCATTTGTCTGACCAGTTCACATAACCTGACGTAATCCCAATCGTATACCTGAATATACCAGCAAAATGCAGATGCTTGTTCAGAAATTTAACATATTGCGCGGGCGGGAAACTTTTGTTGCGGAAAACTGTGAAAGCAATAAAATTTCCATGCTGGTAATAGGTGTGTCGGGAGGCTCAGTTTAGTGGGTGTTCTGATTATAGGAATGTGACACGCAACAGCTTCGTGAAAGAGAAACTATATTGAGAATGTTTTGATGTTTAAAAGTCTGACAGAATCTAATAAACAAAACATGACCCATTTGATCTCAAAACGGAAGAGAAAAGTGAAATTTGCAGTGAAAAGATTCCGCGCGAAAAGAGCAGCGCGCCTGTAGAAAAGAAACGGCAAGATGAAAGGTATCATTTGTCTTTGGTATTCGCATCGTGGGTGAGGTTGCAACTACTGCGGTCTTTTCAAAGTTAGTTTATAAAGTCCACCCTATTGTTCTTAAAATACACATTTCTTGACCAAAATTAGACCCAACAGCAAGTGTTGGACCAGCATTATATCCCCCATCAAATCAAAATTAAAAGCCAGTTTTCATCACAAGTTGTCGATGAAAGATATTTTTATTATGACTATCTTTCCGCTGAATGCAGACATGCGCAATAATTATGTGCCCCGTTTCCGCCTTGTAGGTCCTCGCCGAATAGCATTGTGTCCCGGCTCTGATCAACATAGATCATCTGTAGATAGATCATTCGGTCGGTTTTTCTACTGTCGCAATTTTGCACAGAGGGTTCTGGAGTGCTGGTCTGTGAGACGCGACCGTGAGGGAAATCAAATATGCCGACTTTGCGAGATGTTTATTTAGCCAAGCCGCGGGTTGTGTTTTAAATTACTTCGGCGGAGGATGTTTGTTAATTTGCGACATATGGCTTACAGCCTACGATGGCCTGCTATTTTAGATCTCTTTAAAGCTACATGGATATTTGAATTTATTAACAATGAAGCATGCCTAGCTTTTTACATTTTTTATGAAAGCATTCTATCCATATTATGACTGCGCATTTTTTATAGCATATCCTCGCCTTTTATGTATGTTTTACCACTTTCTTTAAGAACTAAACCAGTAAAAACTATAAAGGACAATGTCATATTATTTTCTAAAAAAGGATAGTAAAATAATTGGAACATTAAATGGAAAATTAGATTGATTGAGATAAGTCGTTATGAAACAAAGAAACTTTAGTTTCAACCCTGAACAGTTTAAACAATTAAGGCAATAAAATAATGTATCGTGATTTTGCTAACAGGATTTTCGGGGCATCTCAAGTGCGGTGATGATGTACGAGCCAAGTGGCTCGTGGGGCTCTGAAAAGCCTCGAATCTGAAAAGCCTTATAAAGTGAATGTTAGAACGATAAGCATCTATCGAAGTAGAAAATATTTAAGAAGAAGCTGAGCGGAATCGTCTTTGATCTCTGTATCAGAACTCTTTAATTAGTTTTCTCCCGCCACTGATCTTTTGATAAAAGCCATAAAGTCAGCTTTCTACGAGGTTATTATAATGTAATTAGCAAGATAACACTTGTTGCTTTGATTAAATTACTTTCAACAAGATACCAGTATTGGCCACACTGTGAGTGGTCTACCTTTGCTAAAGCCCGTTCCACCGGCTTTAAACTCTGCAGCATAATTTTATATAGAATGAACCTATTTTGCATAATCTGCGCTCTGTAAAGGCGTGCGCTTTTAGTTAAACAATTCGAACATTTGAAATATTTTACTGCAATAGTTACCAATTGATAAAGTTGTAACTTATTTGCTTTACTGAATTTTAAATGATTTGTAGACAAAAAGCAAAATAACCCTTGGGAGGTATTTACTTATGATGCTATGAATTTTATATGTTTAAGTTAGCCTAACTAATGGCTTTAGCAGGTGATCGGGACTGCGGCTAATTTGTTAGCTAGTTAATAACACGTTCTCAATGTTTGTGTTGCCGTCGCACTGATAACTTGAGCCTCAAAAATATGTTCCTCACAGGAACACTTTCGAAACAAAACTTGAGTATGGCCGCTAGGTTTCTCATAAAACCAATTGTTTTGTTTACTTCTTGAACTCTGACGCAAAAGGCAATGTTTTAGATGCCTTGTGTTTCCGATGGCACAGTCGCCGCGTTAGCCGAGGTGATCGACATACAAGTGTATCAATTACCGTGGCTTCACGTGGTGCGTTATATACGAGTCTGACGTGCTTCGGCATTTTCAGTTGGCTGGCTGTTTCAGAGCACTGAAGTGAAGATCACGAGCTTGCTATTATACAGATGTATGTTTCACAACAGAGAAACATGTATTCCAGTCCCGCAGCATTTGGATATGCAGGAAGCCATACTGGTTATAATATTGGAACGCCAGAACAAAGCATACAAAATACACAATCCTGTTATTACAATTCTCCTGCGAGATATAACTTCAATAACTATGCACGAACTCCTTCTCAGAGTTTTCCAAACCGCTGCAGTTATTCGCTTCCTTCGCTGCCGTCTGTTCCTAATGCGGCCAGAGTTTCAGCTCAAAACTGTAATATGAACGTTTACAGTGATCCTCTTCAAAGCAACTTCAACAGATCTAGTCTACCTACCGAGGCCTTACTCCATATCCCACGACATCCAGCAAGAGATTTACTGCCTGAGCTGGACGAGAACCCCATCTCACCAATTTCTGATGGTAAGTTCCTTGGACATAGAAAATTAGGTTTAAAATTACAATACTCTCTAAAACACAATGTTAGCTGTTTATGAAAAGATTTTAATTTCATGAAGTGCTAATTCTAATTTATTTGTTCATAGACTATATAACACTAAACTATTTTCCTAGTCATTTTACGTTTAAATCTTAATCAAAAAGATGATGGATATGCCAGACCTGGCTGGACGGAATGATGTATATATATATATGGCGCGCGACATATACGTATAATTACTCTTCCACGATCGTTCACAGAAATCAAGCTACAACAAATTATCATCGTGTTTTAATGAAACTTAAAGGTTGAGGTTTTCGTGCGGAAACGAAAAATGTAGACAAACACGATGTGCTTGTTTGTAGATATATTTGCAAGTGAATATATATTTTGCCCTGGAATTTCGTTTGTATTTTAGTTGACCCAGCACGGGTACTAATTCACACTATCGTAGATAAAGGATGCAAATGTGATCACTTGTCAATTATATATCCATATTTTATACACACTGGTATAAAGTTGAACATTTTATAGCTCCGAAACTATTAATGTTACTCGTTCAAACCTGCTGAATTTAGACTATGCGCGTATTTTTAGGGCCTTTTAACCCTTATATTGTTGCATTTGGCTTCAAAGTCGCCTAATAGAAAGACTAAGTATATGTCTTAAGTGCATGCCATTTTAATCGAATTTATAACCTAAACCCAAAAGACTTAGGAAACATTTACGAGAAATATAAATATATTAAAAGTGTATAAAACTATTCAGGGTAAATATACACGAGAAAAAATTAATCTTCACAAAGCAAAATTAAAACAACACTACATGTATAAAATATTATTGCCTATTGGCGCACGCATGCATGCATAATTATTTCAACCCTTTTTTTATTTTACTCAATGAATAGTTTCCTTTCGGTTCCTCAAAAAAACGCGCGAATGTTTGTCACTTGGATTCTGTTACTCATTTGCACACATTCTTCTTGGCAAAGTTGTCATTCTAAACCAGCACAAAATAAGCCAAATCTTGAAGACATATGCTTCCCACCTTTTCTCCGTGTTTATTTAAGCGGGTTTAATATGATTCCGACGCAGATAAATTAAGCGAATATTTCTGCTAACAAATGGTGTAAAAAATTTTAATGACTAAATGAGGTGGGAAATTGTGAATTGCGATTATTTTTCACTGGAATAGTATAATCCCTATTAACTCCAGATATTCAATAACATCCTATTGGTCGGCATTTTTCAAGTAACCGAGAGAAATCGTGAAATTTTATATCGTAACAAGTTCCTCTTGATAAAGGAGTAAATTTCATCATAAATATTTCCATAAAATTAATCTGTTTACTAAGATATTTATTTTACTGTCCAACGTTCCAAGGGTCAATCATTCGGATATTATATACTAGTCAAAATTTTGCACCGAAAACGACATTTAATACTTCAGTTTTGCCGGTGATGCATCGCCTATATTGCCTATGATCCGTATATATATATAACAACGTTTATATATAAGACAAGAGATTAATGTATGAATGTATCATGTGAGTACACGTAAATATAGATAAATATACTTAGTGAAAGTTCGCTATGTCACATGCGAGCACTTTTCGGAAATTACAATCTATAGCCTACTCAGTTTTTCTCATGCATTGCATGGCAAATTGACCCGAGTCGATCAAGAGGTTGGAGTCGATCTTCCGCGTTTTGTTTGAGCATATTTATATATTCCTACATCATGTATCCAAGGTGAAAATGCTGTATAAAAAACATTATCAGGTTAATAGCTTGCAAAAACATGATTATTGCCATTTTTCTTAGTATATATTAGTTATAACTAAGAATCATGCATCTAATGTGAAACTATCACAAGACCGGAGCACTTCTTAAGAGACACAACTGTGTGTCACGAGAATGCGGGATTATTGGGTTGTATTTCCAAGGCTAAGCATTAAACGTTGTACTTTAATAAACATTCATTCGCGAGTTTTCCTTATTGTAAAGCAGAATGAAGATAATAGGATAGTAAATATAGATTTCTAACTATATATATAACTATACGTTAACGTCAAACGATTTAGGACGGTATCTATATATTGTCTTATAACCGCGCACGGAGTTTTAGTTCACATTCATTCCTCCTTCGGAAACATGCAAAGAAAAATATGAAAATATAAAAAGGTTTTCAAGCAATAGAATACAAAGTACATTCAAAATAAAGCAGTAATTTTCCGAACTTTTTCGTTCAATATAACAAATATGATCTCACTCTATATTTAGTATATATGACCAGCTACAAGTTAACCGCCCTCCTTCATAAGATGTTCTTATTGGCTTGTATCTTTATTAAAACTGAATGAAGTTGATATATATTCTTCTACATTTTCTAATATCTTGTTCGCTTTGAATTGTTTTTTTATCTGCAGAAAGCCTTTACAACTACCGACTGCGACTGATGAGTATGGCTTTCGAGATGCAACAGCATTTACCACAGTTCACAATTCCGCATGTCCTCGACCTTCATGTTCACACATTTCCTAATTAATTCTGCAGACAATCCTATCGGCATGATCTAGGAAAAAAATACCGCTTTGCCTTTGGAAAAACTGAAACAATTTTGTTTTTGGAATTTGAATATTTTTGTTTTGTCCCTGCTTAATATGCCTGCAGGGTTACACTGAAGCTTGTACTCCTTTTACCCGTGTAATAAATGATTTAAATGTTCCACCCTAGCTAGTCTATGCGCATTATTAAAAGTTATCCCCTTCAAAAAAGGTTTATCACTTTTCAAAAGCGTCGCTAATATAAATTTTCGTAGCCGCTGAGATCACATCGAGACTTTTCAGTTCGGACTGAATTCCAGCCAGTCCTGCTAACTGAAACTTCAGCCCAGTCTGGTCTTGTTATATAATCCTAATAAAACATAGCTCAGTCTTACATTCATGACAATGCAAGTTGTAAAATTAAAAGAACTTTAACCATGCATGCTGGCATTAACGCTAGCGCCCGTGAGACATACTTTGTCTTTTTCTATCTGCTGCAAAAATGTGTAACATTCTACAGCAAAATTAAGAATATAATGGTGTTAAATTTTCATTTACCCATGCATACTACTCTCTATATATAGTTATCTAATATATCATCTGCGTCATCATTTACGTATGATGATGAGTATAAAAAAATGGGCAATATTACGCGTGTTGTGGCTCAATTGGCTGTCAAACTATATAGATTCGTGATATAAGTTCGTTAATAATGTAATCGTATAAATACATGCATTTCTAACGAAAAGTTACTACGAAAATCTTTCTATCGTGGGAAGGCTGTATAGTTATTTTGAGTTTTAAAATATCGGTTCCGTGTAGGTCATGCATGCATTTCCCATAGGCACTGAAAATCAGAAACCAATCAGAAAGTGTAAAACAATCAAAATAATTGAGATGCAAAATAAATGAAGAGTAAATGTGTCAATATTTAACACATGAGAATATTGATGGTGATGAAGGGCTGATAGACCTGCGATCAACGATTGTTTTTTTGAAAGCATTTTTACACATCATAAAAATTGCATTAAAATGAAACGTATTTTAAAGCATCTTCGCGAGAATGTACTGATTTATTGCACCCTAATTCATATTCATAAGGTAACTTTAGCAATTCTTTTTCGGCGTTTCTGTCTCGAAAAAGGCCAAAATGGCAGCAGTTAATGATGTATCCTGGTGATTTTAATGAAGTAGGTTTGTTAAGCGTAGACCGAAACATTTGAGCAATTGTTAACACGAGCCATCTTAATGACATGTGGATATTAATAAAGTCGGCAAGAATAGAGAGCGCGCTCATGACAGCTTAAATTATGAAGTGCCCAACCCAATTCCCGACGTGGTCATGTGTGGCATGTGTAAAGGAAAATAGTCGAAGAAGGTCAATATAAACTGATCTAATTCTAAACCATCGCAATTTTTATATTGTGGTGCATGTATGATGATTAAATGATCAATATTTGGTCTTTTTTCTAGCTATATATTTTCATTCTCTTTGTATAGAAAAATAGATAAAACCGCCGAGATTGCACTTTTGCAAACTACAAAACAAACTTCTAAATATAGCAGAGTATGTGTTGCCAAGCAAAATAATAATAACGCATACGTGATAAAAAATGAATTGCTGACCTCTTGCATCACATGGACGCTTCAAGCCATTTCAAATGGAAACCTTTTGATAAAATATACATACAGCAACAGCAATATCTTAAGGTCATATGTTGATATTTATACATTCTGTTTCCCTGAGTGGTGAAAGGAGCATCACCTTTGATTAGTCCGGCCTTTGTCCAAAGCGGCAAAGCGCAAACATCGTATGAGACATGCAAACACATAAAATATGGAAGAGTTGATTATGAATATGGCAGTTAGGTGTAGGTCAAGCTGTCGAAATCTGCTTGGAGTTGACTAGCATGACGTGTAAAACTATAGAGAATGGTTTGCAGAATTTTGTGCGGGATGCTGTGATAATACAAACGAAAAAAGAGTTTAGGAACATAGGTATCAGTGCGCAAAAATAATCTCTGCGAATAATACTTTATGGCTTTCTCGCGCGTTCCGTGAAAATCATGATCGCATGACTGCATGCATGGTGCTGTATAGCGCGAATATTTCTGTAGCAGCGCACGCATAATAAATTATCTAATAGTATATTGTAGCTACGGAATGTTACTAAAAACACATTTCCACAAAGGATCTCTTGAGGGAGGGTTCTTGTAGATTAAATTAAGAGACAGATCTTTACTATAAATATTTCGTTGCCTATAAGAATAACAAATAACGGTTGCAATAAATCATGCAGGTCTGCAATCAAAAAACAAAGAAAACATACTGATAATCAGTAATGCGTGGTGAAGTCGTATATTAATTCAACGATGACCATGTTGCAGCCAGATTTCTAAAAACCAAATGTTTTAAATATTTGGTTGACAAAACCTTGATTTTCCATCGAAAGAAAACCACATATGAAAAATTTTACTTGTTATCGGTGAGTTATAAGAGCACTGTGCGCAATACCAGAGATAATCACGAAGGTAGATCACATACTTAAGATGAAAAAGACCCGTCCAATCTACTGATAGGATCTCTGTGTTTTATTCACAATTATTGAGAAAAAAGGTTTTCAGAGTAAAAGAACTAGACAACTTTTATTATTGCGCACAGCTTTTATTATTAGGCACAACTTGAATTATTGCGCAAACTTGAGATAGAACCCCTTAAGGTTATTTTGGTTTATGCAATATATTTTGGGTAACTGTTTCCTCGTATTCACGCCCACATTTGCTTTAGAAATGTTTTTCCATACTGGCCAAAAAATATTTTTACCTTTAAACCACGACGGATTTCATCCTTTGCGGTTAGGAAAAAGTGGCGATTAGGAAACAGGTTCAAAGAGAAAATGTAGTGAGCACCTAACTTCGTACCCAGGGTTTCTCCACCTTCGCTCAACGGCCCACGCTGCGGTGAACATCAAGCACAAAAAAGCACGAAATGAAAAACACCCAAACAGGGAACATGAAATATTGACACAAGATTTGCCTGATCTTCTAAGTTTTCGTTTTACCTCTTTGAATGATGAACAGCAATGTATTATAGTAAAATGTTAATTCAATCTTTTTCGTTATGGCTGATCAAAATGTGTGTGTTTTATCATTCTACCGGAATCAACTTCGCCGTTAGACTAACCTTAGTGCCACGCTGTCTTCATTCGGCGATGAAAAATTGCCTGATACTCATATTACCGTTAGGTCACATTGTCACAGGCAGATGTCGCCAGTATATGGCAATTTTGCCTATTTGCATAACGACCGTTTCTAATAAACGATTAGTTTTCCTAACTTTTCATTGCTCAAAATTTATTGACTGCACGATTACTATTCCAATTTGTTATGACATAGGTAACATAACGGACACAGTTAAATAGCCAGGAAACTTATATAGACCTTTATAAAAGTATGCGTTACGACTTAGTTGCGGACAAAGCATGCAGCTGAATCTAGAATATTCATCGTCCGCTACGTTACAGCACAACTTTTACAGAACATTAGGCAAAGGCGTACAAGGGAACTCCGAACTCGAAAGAATTGGTGAAAAATTGGCCGCAATTTGTGTTCGATAGCCTAGGAATTTTCTTTGAATGTCAACTCCATAGGAAAAATCTCAGCCCAAAAGGCAAATTAATCGCTTGTCAAACACTCCAAATTATTAAAAATTTCCCCCGTCATCCTAGCCTTCGTACCGTCGTATTTTCCTAGTTCATCGGGGGGTTGGTTGCTTGTAATTTATGCCCGGAATTTCGCACACTGGGTTGCCTGACACAAATAATCTAATGAATACAACTATATAATTGTTTTTTAGACAAAATCTCCTCGTGTAAATCAGCGAAAAAGAGAAAAGAAAGAACGGCATTTACGAAACATCAAATTCAAGAACTCGAAAATGAATTCAATCGTAACAACTACCTGACGAGACTACGTCGTTACGAGATAGCCGTGAGCCTCGACCTGACGGAACGCCAAGTCAAGGTTTGGTTTCAGAATCGACGGATGAAATGGAAACGAGTAAAAGGAGGAAAGAAACCGGAGAAAAAAGTTGCAGGAGTATATTTACCACAAGACCACACCACCGGACTTGAGAATCTTATCCCCGAACCAAGAACTAATTTATAATTATTTAATGTAAAATAAGGTAAAAGAATAATGTAGCATACGTAAGAACCGAAACTCACACAGACCGTCGTTTTATATATTTGTAAATATTTTCCCGCAATATATATTTTTGTGTTGGCTTTGAAGAGTTCTCCTATGGTGATCACATCTCGATCTGGAGAATATTTAGCGTATTACAATAATCCTAAGGCTATCATGATCAAGGTGGGTGTTCATTACGCCCCGGGCGCTTTTTTCAGTCCATCTGTCCCGGGCCGCGTGAGGAGACCTTCGCCCACACGGAGCCTAATTTACACAACGCACGATTTGGTTTGGTACGAATGAAATTTGGCCAGTTTTAAGCAATTTATTCAGAACATATTTTCAGATGTTATAATTGGCATAGATGACTGGGTGTAGGGAAATAAATATATGACCAAAGTAGCTTGTTACATTAATGCATAATAATTGAAAATATAACAAGCTTTCTCAGGAATTATTTGAACAAGATGAATTAAGTAGTTCCACAGGAGAAGAACATATTTTGTTTTTTCGTAGCCTTCATGAGATAAAATTGTTTTCGTACACAGTAACCCCCTCAGGATCTAAACAATCTTCAATATAAGCACATACAATACTACAAGTACAAGTGTATACATAGTCATTTGCAATGTCATTTCAAACATGGATTAAAGTGGTCTAAAAATCCCTCAGGTACTATTTACAGTTTCCATGATCTAGCTGCATGTGCTTTACACAGTCTGTTCTTGTCAGTTATAACCAATACTTCTATCTTTACTCATCTAAAAAAATGTAAAAATGAAACAATTAATAAAACAGAAGTGGACTAAAAACCAAACTGCAATTCTATTGTTATTCAAATATCATTCCCAGATGATGCTTTAATATATCACCTATTCACAGTATCAAATTATACAAAGTTGCTGAATGTCTTTCAAGACATAAGATAAATGAAATGAACATATTAGACACAAGATTCAAAGAAGTTACTATGGTAAGATAACCCAGGACATGAGGTTCTTATTGAACTTCTAAGTCCATTTTCATTAAACTTAACATTTGTATCTGGTCAGATAAAACTCAATTATATCTCTATAGTTAGAGGGAAGGGCGGTGCAGATTTAAGGGAGCCAATAATAGCTCTAAAACATTGCAAAGTGACCAGTTTTAAAAGAGTTAGTCACATTACCCTTGTCCCCACCATCATCTTCATTCTTTTGTATCCAGGTAACGCGATCTTCATAAAATTTAATTACTGTTTGTGGACATTTAGTGTTGCATTCTTTTGCAAGAACCAAGTCAGCATCATCTGAGCCTTTCCTAAAAAAATAAGAAAAAATGTTACCACTAAATGATCTGTTTTCAGACTTTGCTCTCTGAACACATTAAGTGTAGCTTTATAAAGATGTTTTTCTGAATTAAATTTAATAAGCTAAAAACCATTAAAAAATTAGTATGACATTATACTATACCATTTGACAAGAAAATGGATTTCATTATCAACTTCAGTAGCACCAAGAATTTTTTCAGCTTCAAGGCCTCGTTCAAATCCAGATACTTGATCAACTTCTTGACCATTAGCTGCACTTATTTCTATTTCTGCCTCTGTAGTAGTTGACTTGTCATCATCATTTCCATCAGATCTTGAAGCCTTTGTTGAACCAGAGTTAGTTTTCTTCTTCTTTGTTTTTCTATATGTGTTGTTTTTAGCCTTGTCAAATAACTAGCAAATAATGGCTCTATGCTAAACATTTTGTTAGGCAATAGGCACCATGAACCTTGGTGATGCTAACATAGATGAATTATCTTCCTTATTGCATTTTTCTTTTTTTCAATTAATTTCAAATGTTTTATAGGAAAACATATATGTGGATCTTAATAAAGGGTAAAACTGTGGGTTTATTTGCTGAAAGGTGCTGTTTTAATGCATGGCAGTGTATTCTATAGTTATTCCAATCCTTCAACCATATTGCAATGCTGAACAATAATTACGCTTGCTTCAAGTAAATTATGATGCATAAATTATCAAGAGCACATGCAGTTGAGAATCATCATACTATAATACAAGGACTATTGTCTCAAAATACGATAGCGAAAGAAAGAACAGCCCTTTTTTAATGCAGTGGACTATTTGACAGAATAACACATACAAGTAGAGTGCACATGTAATAGTGTAAATGTGTAAAATCTTACGTTTTAGAAATCTTTAAATCGGAACTTGAATTTGTATTTTCATCAGCTTTTCTCTTTCGCGAATCCGATTCTGAAGACGATTCTCTAGGGGGAACTCCGCCTCGGGTCTTCTTGAACTGTTCAAGAAGCTCAGGACAATCTAGATTATTTGCGGGTTCCCATGTGTTATCGAGCGAAGAATAACCCTTCCACTTCAAGAAATACTCGAGTCTACCATCAACTATTCGTTCGTCAACAATTTTTTCAACCACATAATCTTCCTCTTCTTCTTCAACTTCTGGTTTGTATTTTTGTGCATTCTTACCTCGTTTGCCCATAATAATGCTTAAAGATATGTTCTTGTTATAAACTAAATTGATGAAAAATACAGCAAATTCTAAGATGGTCCAAACAAGATGGCGATTGGCGACACAACAGTTTACGTCGCGCGAGCTTCGTCCTTCCCACGCGTGGAAAGTTTTAGCCAATCAAAGGAAAGAACTCTAAATTTGGGGGAAAATGGCGCCAAACTTGCTTGTTTTCAGGGACTGGAAAGGGTGGTGTTGCAACTTGCAGCTCCTCGCAAGAATGATTTTCATTGGCGTACAATAAATCTCTGTTTTAACCAATAGCATAGCTTCGTTCTTTAGAAAGCATAGAAAAGCATTATTCGATTGGACGAAAGCTTCCGAGAGACTGGAATTAAAGTGTCGGGCACCCAGAACGCAATGTTAGTTTTCTAATTTTAGAGATCAGATTTTTTGCGGCAGAGAAGGCTAGGATTCCATCAGATGCAGGAACACACATACAGAATATTTCAGAAGGAACAATAATCTTTGGTCCTGGCTTATATTAACATATGGTATTCTGCAGAATTTCGCAGTAGCGCACAAAAGATAATTTCGTTGCAACAACTCACAATTGCGCATTTGAAACGCTCTTCTTAGGATGATGCGAAAAATCAAAACTGCGCAGCTTACGCGGGCAATCATTTACGAGATGAATTTTAAAAATCAAAATACTCTGTTTGCCCTTCAAATTCGCTTTTCAACTCATTTTATTAACCAATGCAGTTAAATATGCATTGGTTATGCATACAATGA
This sequence comes from Dendronephthya gigantea, assembly GCF_004324835.1. Lineage (NCBI taxonomy): Eukaryota > Metazoa > Cnidaria > Anthozoa > Malacalcyonacea > Nephtheidae > Dendronephthya > Dendronephthya gigantea. The sequence continues at coordinate 1,498,975 of NW_021163010.1, read as the reverse complement.
AAGATAGCTTGCAGTATAATTGTATAAATAGATGTGAGACGAGGTATCAAGTTATATCTTAATATCTACGAATAATACACCACAAATAAACTAAAGATATGTTTCATGGATACATAATGCATGCACGCATACAGAACTAAACAACGTTGAAGCCTATATGCAACAATGGCAATGCCAACAAATTTCGAAAAGCAACCCTCTACGAGTTCTATGAACGATTAATTAATAAACAGTAAATATTTTAAGAGGAAACCGCCGATAAGAAATCAAAGTTCAGAATGGGTCTTTTCAAAATATTCTTCAGGTGTTTGAAAGGCAATCCCAACATTTTCTGCAAACTTTCGATCAGAGTCACCATGGTCGTTTGGTCTTCCTGCAGCATCTCCAACATAAATGGCAGTTTTCATATTAATCATTTTAAATTGATTCAATGTACAATAGTAATATTCCCACATACCAACGTCTGGCTTGCGATAATTGTTTTCCTTTGTTGCAGCAAGTACGAAGATTGGTATATTTAACTGAGATGTTATATCTTCAATTTTTTCCATCCATTCCAGCTTGTCTTGTAATCCCAGACCAATGCCTCCTTGGTTACTCATAATAACGTTATTAATACCACCCTTTTGGTTTTCTTCTAACTTTAGTTTCACTTCTTGAGACGTAAAAATCCAGTCGTTCTTGTCAATTGGAAAATCTTTGCCACTTTTGGTTTTAATAATTGTCCCATCAAGATCAAACGCAGCGACCGATTCTCTACTATATATTCTGGAACTAGTTTCATAGATAAGCAGACCTCCAGGCAACTCCGTCCACCAACCTGATTGACTATCAAGAGGTGGATATTGTCTAGCATACCGACGCCCAGAGCTGGCATAAACCGTTTCCAATAAATATCCGGCCACATCTTTATACCAATCTGCCTCTGGAGATGCGATCATTGCTGAGGTTCGGAAGAAGGCTGATGAACCACCATCATCTCGAGCAACAACTTTCTTAGTTGATACGTATCCACTCGCTGGCAAGTTCAAGTCTGGTTCTTTATAAATCAGCTCACGATTGGCATCGTTCGCATGCTCCAAAACAGAACAAGTTTCCTTTTCGCAATTCAACTTAAAACAATTTTTGGATCCTGGTACCTTTCCTCCTTCGCCATGCCAAGCACCAGCCTTTTTCCACAAGCTATCAGGATTCACACCAGAATATCCTTGACACCAAACAACAAACACATACGGATCCACTTTGTGTCTTGGTCCAGATTCGCGTTCCACAGTGCTCGTTTCTTTTCGATTAAACTCAGGATAACTATCAGCATTGCAATAACTTGCTTTTCTCCTACCACTTAGCGTTTCTTTTACAAGAAAGTCAACAATCTTACGTTCATTCACTTCCTGAGTACAGACAATCGACCATTTAAAAATCATAGCTGATGTATCCTTTCCTGTTGATATCAAGTCTGGAGTCAAAGACACTTCAAAACACTGAAAACATTCAGCCTGCAGTCTCGACGTAATATCCTTTTTGACTCTGTTCAGGAATGGCAGATCCGCATCCTTCACCATGGGACTTGGTATCTCTACGCGAACTGCAAGCTTAATGTATTTTAAATACTCAAACTTTAACATGTCAGCAAGTTTTTCCCCCATTGCGTAAAGCGTTGCTGCTGGGTTTCCGTCGATTTGCGTAGCAAATGCGGAGGCATCGCAGACTCTAAGAGAAGAAACGCCTTTCACCCTCAAGAATTCGTCAGAACACTCGGGCATTTTACACGTACCTACTGGATGCAAAGCAGAAACTAACATTCCTCTCAACCAAGCATCAAATTTGTCATCGGTATCAATATCATGTCCTGGAGCTACTTCGCTTACTACTAAACGCTTTAGATCTTCCCTAACGTTATCACCAAAAAACATCTCACGAAGCAGTTTAACTTGTTCACGGAATAGTTGGGAAACTTTTTTAAATTCATCTGAGGGAACACCGTCTTTGGTGTATGACCAACCATATTCAATTTCAGGTTTGTCAAAAATATGTGGTGTAACTGATTTGACGGAGCCGCGATATTCAGGCCATTGGTCGATAATGCGAATGGTTCCCTGAATAGTGTCCTTGTCGTGTGATTCATCTTCTTCATCTTGATCATTATATTCCGGGGGGTCGGATGTACACAGCGCATCTGTCTCGTCAAAGAGTTTTGAGTTGCCCATTACATACAGTTGAATATCGGACATTTTTTTAGGGACTCGTGTGATATTAGAACGATAATGCAAGATCCAGGAGAAAGGGCCATTGATGGATTCCAATTTCTTTGTTTCATACGAAGCGCCATCAATATCGACTCTAGGTATAGGGTCCGTTTCATTTGTACAACATAACTCCAAAGATTCTTTACTTAGTTCTAGAACATATGGCACAGAAATATGATCCCATAAATTCTTTCCGACTTCCTCATTTTCGGCCACTAATTCTACGCCAATTTTTTTAAGAAGGTTTCGTGGACCAACTCCGCTGACTTGAAGTAAATGAGGGGTATCGAAGGTACCGCCACCTAAGATTACTTCTTTACGCGCATTTGCTACCTTTATTTCCCCGGTTGTTTTATCCCAATATGATACACCAACTGCCTTTCTTTCACCGTCAAAAATTATCTGTGACACCGGTGCAGAAACACTGAGGTAGGGTTTCGCGTCATTATGTTCGTAATAACCAGTGTAGCTACTACCACGAGCTGTTTTGGATGCACGATTTCTTCTAGCTTCGTCGCTTGGATAATAATCTTTATCGGTTCGGAGTTTATACTGCTGGAAAACGCTGCAGCTAATTCTGTCACTCTCTGGCCCATTGTAATCACTTTTATAACCATTCCATGGCTTCTCCTTGTCTTCACATAAATACTTCATTGTTCTTGGAAACTTCTGAAAAGCTTCTTGTACTTGTGAATTTACTTGCATCGGTCCACCGTGTCCATGCCATTTCTCACAAACATTTTTTGGTATTCCTGTGACGTTTGCCAGGTCATAGTAACAATAATGATCTTCTAATTTCTTGTAGTATTGCGTCATATCTTCATGTTTCCAACCATTCGGCCAGAGATCTAGAACTGCAGGACTAGCTCGTCTGACGATTGCCCCATAGACACGTGAAGTTCCACCACGGCCACGGAACCGAGGAATGTAAATCAAGCGGCCATCTTTGTTTGGATTGCTCCAGTAATTTCCCTTCTTCACCAATGTTTGAAGCGTTGGTTGAGTAAGCCATAATGGGTCATGCGGACTGGTAAATTTGTAGCTATTTGTGTACCAACCTTAGAAGCAAAGTGTTTAAGAATAAAAAGTCTTAGACAAACGACGAAGAGTAAGGTGTGGCGCACGGTCTAAAGTAGGTAATCTGTAATAATCAGATTGGTTTGTTTCTACCTTTCATTCTTTCTTCCATTGGTCCTCTTTCAAACACACATACTTTCCACGAGGAAACCTCAGCAAGTCTCGCTGCTAGGCCGAGACTGGATGTCCCAGCTCCAACAATGATGAAGTCACACCATAGTTCTTCTTCTCCTCTGTTCAAGACAGAATAAATAACAATAATATATAAATAACATCAACTAACATGTTTTAGATATAGTTACTCAATAGTCAAGGGCATTTTTTATGAATTTATGATCCTACGGTAAAGTGAGTTGTGAGTATTAGCTCACAACGCTTCAAACATATAATAAACGCGACAATGAAACAGATTTTTTTATTGTTTTCCACAGGGATAGAAGGCCTATACCTATGGCCCAGCAGTTACATGATAGTTAAAAAATGCCCTGTAAATATGCCCGTCTGAGTGTTACATCTTAAGATTAGTTACCTGACATGGGCAACAATAGCGAAGGCGAGCAGCAAGCCTACGACCAAGCATTTTTCACTTTCTACCATTATTCTTTTCAACCTAAAACAAATTGGCGCGTTAATCTGAAATAAAGTAAGTGGTATTTGGGTTATATAATTAATAAGGCTGTGTTCTGCAAAGCCAGTCCGGAGGCTGAGAGTTATCAATGAAAGTGGATGCATGCGCTTACCTGTCGCTTATCTAGCTGTGCTTATATGGGTGTGCTAATCTGTCGCCTTCCTGTGTTTGATAAATCGGGCTTGTTGAGTTAAGTCTCTAGTTTTAAGTACGTATGCCTGCATGTATTGTATTAATGGCAATAACCTACCAATATAGAGTATGATATAGTAGATATTGATCATGCAAAAAGGTATACTTTGGATGCCACCAGCAAAGAATAAACGAAGTAAATATACCGCCCATTGATACTAAAAACTATGGTTGATGACAGTATGTATCTACGACTATATTTTTATCGCATATCCTCTAGTGTTGAATATGAATTATTCGCTGAAGGCGATGTGATAGAAATAAAAATTACCTCCCGCCATTTCAAACAATTCAATCGAATTTGACCGACGGATAAATAATTAAAAGGCGTTCGATAATGCAGAAGTATTCGAGCATATTCGAGCATATACGCCTTGTTTTTAATCATTATACCCTGTCCCTGAGCTGCATGTTGATTTGTATCTGAATTGGTATTACGAGCACGGATAAAACACCGTTAGCCGTGCAGTGTCCATAAATTGAATGTGTGCATGCAGTGTAATCGGACATTAGTCAGATCAATATTAAAACATTTACTAGAATGTAGAAAATTTCATTGTGGTCGGACCCCCGTGCATGGGCTGTGTGGCATGTCTATATATGAAGCACTGATCAGTAATATAAAGGCGCACACGTCAGTTGGTCTCCATTTTCAATTTGTCTTTGGCTCATTCGTTCCAAATTGTCCAATCAGTGAATTTGCCTAATATGAGTCTTCTAAATTGGGAACACACTAAAACGTTGGATTCAAATAAAGCTCTTTGTTTTTAAGAACAATTCTTCTTTACTGGTTATCAACAACAATGACCATTTACACTGCCAGCGCTGCTCTTTGACAATTTTGAGAGTTAACTTGGTACCTTTTTTTGGCATTGCATTTATTTTAGTTGCTAAATCATTCTTCTAGCAAAGTTACCCAATAAAACGCTGGGCCTTGGCTTTGGGGAACTTTTTTGTAAAGCATGAAATATGCTAAAAGCTAAGAACAATATCCTGTTCATAGCTACTAATAATCAGTTTATTACCTCCGTCGTGTTTGAATATCAAAATAATGTATCACATTACATTGACAAAATATCATATCGGATGTTTGGCAAAGCTTGCAATGCCAGTGAAATGTATCCGGAACTGGTCGACCATGCGTCTCAGTCAACGTAACATATTCATAAAAGTATCTATATTCCATGCAAACTCGTAATTACTCACCAGTGGCAGTGCAAAGCGTCAATTTTTCTGCGATCAATGGAAAGCTTGCGTTCATAAATGTACTGACTTCTTGTAACGTAAACCTCGACGTAAACGGTAAACTGCCTGTAAGTGTCAAGGTGTGATCAAGGACTTACGTAATTACTTAAATCATAGGGAAATAAGTGAATGTGATTGGTCAATCATGACAGTGACGTCAATGCATAAAACAATTCCAAGTGTATAATTTGAATTTTTAGTTTAAATTTTGATCCTGTGGTCTTTCGGATTCTGGTATCGCGCTCGACCATGAATTAGTCGACCCATGAATACTGTAGAAGCAAGGTCATTCTCAGGTCAAAAACTGCTTTCTGACGAAGAAAAGCTCGATACTTAACTAGTATCCAGCAAAGTTTGGTAACACGATGTTTAGCATGACACAAACTTAGCCAGCTACCCTGGCTTAGACTTTAAGAGTGGTAGACTAGCCCGTATTACTGGAATAGTGCAGAACAGAAGGCAGCCTTTAGAGAAGGCAGGCTTTAGAGAAGGCAGGCTTTAAAGAAGCCAAGGCTTTAGAGAAGTCAGGCATTAGAGAAGGCAGGCTTTAGAGAAGGCAGCCTTTAGAGAAGGCGCCAGAGCACCCAATGAGGGCGTTTTCTATTAGGGAGCAAAAGCCGGTTATCAAGTAATGATGCTATCAATGCCAATGAAGTGATGGTGTACACAGTATACGACGCAATGATAAAGCCACACCGAGGAATGATATGTATAATTTGCATGGGATGTTCTATGGAGCAAGGCCAAGGGTCTGTAATCTGAGCTGCCCGTAAGGCTATTGCTAAAAATTCTCATCAATTCAAAAAGACCAAAACGAATTAATGCAGTTGGTTTGTATTAAATAATAATGCAATGTCCGTTTGAGGTGTTCGAAATATAAAAAGTATGTAAGTGAATTGTAATTGTGAAAAAGGGTAAAACTAATATTCGGATTTTGTCAGCTTAGTCAAGTGGAAGCATATATATATAATATATAGAACAAAATTAAAAAATAGCTAAACGAGCTGTACTTTATAATTCTTCCTTCTTGTTCGAAGTGGACGCGGTAGATGAAAACTGATCGAAAAAGGAAAGAAAATCTTCAGAAGTCCTCGAGTTTTCATAATTCACCGTATTGCGTCCATAATTATAATATTTAATAGTCGGATATCCGCTAACGTTTTCTTTTCCACACAATTCTATAAAGAACACAAAACACAAATTTTATATCGAAGTTGGCTGAAAGCTTCGGATGATAAAAAAGGTTTTCTCTTTTCTTGGAACCAAATGTTGAAATTTTTCTGTGAAAAATCTTGGAGCCAAGGCAAATGTTTGTGATGCCAAATTTGCCAAAATATCACAAGTAGCGATTTTTTAATGATCGTGGAAGCAATTATTGATACGATTGAATGCAGCCCAACTGTTGGGTAACAGAATTCATTTTTGTCAAATATATTTAAAAGGCTGCTCATGATACTAAGTATGTATATTTTATGAATAAAGCAGACTATAGTCTATTAAGTTACCATGCAGTTAATTTCCAGAAAATTCTGCAAAACCCAAAACGTTTCTTGGTTACCGTGTTGTGAAATTATGTAATAACTAACCTGTCTCCACCGTGCAGTCAATAGCAGCCATTAACTTATTTTTTTCATCTTGTATTTTCGATGCTGCTTCTTCAAAATGGGGTTTAGTATTCTTGCAATGACCGCACCCTACGAGATGAAATAGTTCATATTTAGAAATTAAATCTGGACAGAAGGAAGACAGACAGCAAAGTGCATGGAGGTTATAAAATGGATTAATATATTTAGTCATACTGGTAGTACTGTACTTACATGGTGCAAAAAACATAACTAAAGAATGTTCAACTCCAGCTAAAGTTGTTTCAAAATTATCCTGAGTCAGTTCTTGGACAATTTGAAATTGCCATTTGTCTTCATTTTCGTCACTCTTGTCCTCCTGGTCTTCATCTTCATCTCGGTCTTTTCTACAGCAAAACAATTCCTCCATTATTGCAACTACAAGTGAAACTGGTCGAAGTCACTGGGTAAGTATCAGGGTTTCCACAATTGAACCACATACAGATCAAGCTATGATTACAGTTCATGGAATATACGACTGATTTCCGTAAAAAGTCCTTACGTTTTGACGTATTTTATGATATCCATTTTACTTCTATTACCCTCATATTCCTCAATTTCCTCTCCATTTCTAAAAGCAACGATAGACAATTTAATTTTAGCTTTAATTGCTTTAGTTGTTTGACTGCATGGAATTAGGATACAAATGAAATCAAGAATCTAAATTATGTAGTTTGTGTGATTACAAAAGAATGGCATACGTAGAGTAGCTAAATGTTTTTCTTACCGGAAAAACTTTACTATAAAGACAAAAGAAAAGATGTAGAAGAATCAGAAAGACCAGTTGCATTGACGAGAATATATACAAAAATGCAAATATAAAACTAATGTTGTACTTGTTGGATAGCCTGTAGTGACATGTTCTTTAGCAGTTGTGAGGTGTTTTGTCGCATCCATTGCAGCCAATACTATATCAGACTGGCAAAAAATATAGAAAGTTTAATATACTGATTGATAGGGGGAATTTATCTGAACCTGGTACGATTGAACCTACCCCTTCTGAACTAAGTTGTTCAGCAGCTGCAATATAGTCAGGTTTCATAGTTTTGCAATAACCACATCCTGGAAAATATATGAACTATTCACCTAATCTTATATTTTAAAACTGTTAAAATACACGAGTACGTGGTTTACAGTCGACTTTCCACGCAAGTTCAGTATGGCGTCAAGTTAAACTTACTTGGTGAATAAAACATGACAAGCACAGACTTATGAGCTTTCAACACGTCATGAATGTTGTCGTCTGTAAGATGTTTCACTTTTCCAGGAATTGTATCCCATTCTGGCTCCGGTGGCTGGGGACTGGAAATTAAAAACGTTATTATGAGCACATGTTATAGGCACACACAGTAGACATCTGGGACCGGTTGTAGCTATGGACCGGTTGTAGCTATGGACCGCCTGCCATGCAGGCTAGTTGTATCTATAGGGCGCTTAACTACACTTTGAAAAGCTAAAAAGTTACACGCCATTTTGAATTTGTAAATCACTTACTTATAAATCATAAAATAGTGTATTGTCTACTTCATGTTAACAGTAGGGATTAGAAAATGCGAGTAGGTTGAAAACATGATAAAACTTACTTTGTCATGAATTCAGTGAAAGCTTTTGCAGTTCTTGCTTGAAAATATTTAAACGAATCCTCGCCCTCTCTGAAAAACACAAAAATGAACATGGGTAATAGAACCGAGCACCAAAAGAAAACGCAATAAAACGTTGTTAATCAAATAAAATAGTTTGAAACTTACTTGAAATACTTTACTGTAACAAAATTATGAAAATATTATTAGTAAAAGCGAAAGATGTTAAATAAAGCAAATTCAAACTTAATCAATTTTACATTTAATCAAATTAATTTAAATGAAAAATAGAACAGTGGCTAATGAAGGCTTACTAGTTGGATATCCTGTGACATCGTATTTTGAACAAAGCTCTTTGTCTTGTGTGCAATCAACAGCAGCCATTTTACCAAGTCCCTTTTTAAAGGAATGCAAATAACATTTTTGAGTGAGGAATAGTCAACTATATCTGAATCTGAAAATGGATTTTGTTTATATACAATAAAAAAATAAAAAGCGTTAATGATCTGCGATTTATTGTACATACATACAGTACCTCCTTAATATTGAACGTTTCTGCTGCTGTTTCAAACTCAGGTTTGGTTTTCTTGCAATGGCCACACCCTTGAAATCAATAACAGAAAAAGTCAGATTTGAGATAAGCAAGCTTCTTTATTCTTATGCATGTCCCCCTTCGTTCCCATGCATGCATCTCTACAATGAAAATGATCACAGACCAGAGGCGAAGTAAACTTACATGGCGCATAAAACATGACAAGAACAGAACTATGACTTTGGACAAATTCTGCGAAATTATCCCCAGTTAAGTGAATAACAGAGTTATCCTCATCACTCCAAGGAATATCATTCTTTACAATGTTGTTAGGATTCTTGTTTGCTTCAGATGGACTGTAAAAATATCATCGGGGGTTAAAGGCTCGTTCACACTTGCAATTTTTGTCGCGATTTTCTTCTTTTGATAGATGTGAACGAGTGATTAGTTACGAATGCTCTGATGTTTAAAACATCAGCAACTGAATTACTCATTCACATCTACCAGAAGAAGAAAATCGCAGCAAAAATTGCAAGTGTAACCGGGCCTTAAAACCTTTCACTCGTACAATATTCTCGTGAGTCGTCTCTACATTACACGGCGCAGTACGAGGTTTTAAAATTATAAATACATTTGCACTTACCTTCTCATAAAATCTACTAAATCATCTTTTGTTCTCGACCGAGGGTAGTCGTAAGCATATTTACCATCCCTGCATAAAAAGTTATTTGTTAGACTTACAGCAAATAAAAATGTTGTATGACATGAGTTTATATCAACTGCATGTAAATTACAGTAGGTATAACACCGAAACAGGCCTATAGAGGGAGTAAAAAACAAAGTACACTTACTTGAAATACTTGACTAAAATCATAGAAAGAGGAAGAAAAAGAGTAAAAACAAAATTAAACAAAAACACACCCGAATACATGTGCAATGTCTAATATCGTGTACCTGATGGAAAACCGCTGACTTCATATTTTTGCCGTAATTTCTGTTCTTGCATACAATTAACAGCAGCGAGCATGCCTTTGACCTGAAACAAAAAACAAGACTAAATAAGCTTTCTTTGTCACTGCCATAGACTACCTTATTGTTTACTATCACTATAGAAACCGTTCACATATAGGATTATGGGATACAAAAAGGAAAAGCATCATGATTCTCCTAAAATTTCTATCAGTCATAAACATTTCGCACACCTTTTGAGCTTTCATCTCCGCGGCTGCTTCCATATAAGCTGGTTTCATTGCTTTACAATGACCGCACCCTACGGTAAAGATCTGGAATTAATATCACTCCCAGTGCAGTAATGATGATTATCCTCAGAATATTCCTTGTGAAATGGTTATACCAACTCGATGGCTAAGCAAATATGGGCATTTCAGAGTTGGCCCATTTTTCCCTCCCTGCCTGCCTGAACAACGCTGGGACTCATTTCTGTTTTCATGGTCAAATGTAATGTATCGAATATTTTAGGATGTAAATGTAATAACTTACAAGGTGCATAAAACATAACCAGCACAGAGTTATGTTTTGACACAAAATCTTCAAAGTCTCCATCAGTCAAATGCTCAACAGCACTGGGTTCATCCGACCATTGTTCTTCCTCGGGTTCAGGTTTCACTGGTTCTTGTGGGTTCTCCATGAACTTAATAAAGTCATCTTTAGTACGTCCTCCAGTATATTTCTCGTCATTCTTACCATAGTTGAAGTACTTGAATGTTGGATAGCTATTTTGAGTAAACGTAAATCTGTTAGGACACCACCAAATAAGGAATTTTTTTTCAACCGTATCGTAGCGAGATGTAAAAGATATCACTACTTTAACTCAAAATATAGACATATAAGATATCGTATGATCTTTATCAGTACAATATTACAAAGGTTGTTTTCGTTATCATTCTGTACCATAAATGTACAGTATTACAAACCCTTCAACTCCATGGGCACCGCAAACTGCAGTCTCCTTAGTACAATCTACGGCAGCAAACCCAATCTTCATAAAAGAAAATTAAAAAAAACCTTTTTTACAAGCAGCTCAAGGTTAGGTGGTTATAATATAGACTTTCTTTTATGGATAAAAAGTTGCACCTTCTTATTTTCAGCATGATGTTTTGCCGCTTCAGTAAATTCAGGCTTCGCTTTTTTACAATGACCACACCCTAGTAAATACAAAGTGAATACACACAAGCGATGTAATCATTCGCTGATAGGAGTAACAAACAAAACATGACAAAAAGTACAGTATTTAGCCTTGAATTTCTTGGATAAAGAAATAAGACCCCTACTTAATAATTACTTAATAATAATTACTTAGTAAGAGACACGTTGATATCTCTAAAGAGTTTCCAGAAAGAGTATAGAAAGAACAACCCACCCCCCCCCCTAAAGACTGGTGTAGTGGTGATAGAAGAGACTATATGGAATGAAAGACAAGTGACTTATATAAGAATACGATATATGGAATAAAAGTGTTGAAATAGAACCATACAAGGTGCATAAAACATGACCAAGACATGCTTCTTCTTCTTTAGGAAATCTTTAAAATTATCATCTTTTAAATGATTGATCTCAGTTGCAGTTTCACTCCACTCAGGTTCAGCTGGCGGCGGAGGTGGAGGTTCTTTCGGACTGGAATATATCAAATATATCAAATCATCACAAGATTTCACGTTTCTCTTGCGAGCGGGAAAAACGAAACAACATTTATATCCGAACCATTTGAACATGGAGAATTACCAATCGATAGCTTACTAACTTTTCTGTCTAAGTCAGATTTTGTCAGAAATGAGACTTTGCTTCACTCTTACATCCATTTTCAGCAATTTAAACTAGATTCTCACTACTTGCAAAAGTTTATTCAGGCAGAAAAGTTAGTAGGCTATCGCATTGTGTTATGCCTCGGTTTGCGTAAGGTAAGGTAATCAGCCTTAATTTGGCTTCGCTTCAACCAAACCGGTCCCAGATCACAACAGAATATACTCACTCCTTCATAAACTCTACGATGGTATCAGTTTTCCTTTCATTCATATCAAATGCGAACTCACCATCTCTGAAGCGAACAAGTGAAATTAACAAGATCCTGACAGTTAGACGTTGAGGAACGTAGATAATGCGTTAAAACAACATAAACAGAATATTCCTTACTTGAAGTATTTAACTGTTTTCCAAAACGTCCCATTAAACCAGAAGAATCAAAAAGACAAAAAGAACATCCAAGTCAGTGCATTGTAAATTTAATGCCGGCAACAGATTTAAAGATCCAAACGTACCCGTGGGAAAGCCTTTCACTTCAAACCTTTTCCCAAGCGCAGATTCTTTAGTTGCGTCTACAGCTGCTAATGTGCCTGAAATCTAAAGTACAGTCTGTTGCATGAGACAAACCTAACGAAAGTTGCTTGGTATAACTTAGTATGAAGAATTTTTAACGTGTCAGTAGGTCAGTTTAGCGCATGTTTAGCGCAATGAGATACAAATTATTCTGTTCTTAGTTTAGAAATTTTCATTTTTGACTTACATCTTCATCCTTCATCCTTTGAGCTGCGTCGACATATTCAGGTTTCATTGCTTTACAGTGACCACACCCTTTAGAAAAACGATCAAACATCATGGTTCATTGTGAAAAGAGTAATGTTATCACGTACGTTTAGGATGTTGGTAAGGTACAGCACTTACAAGGTGCATAAAACATAACAAGCACGGAGGGATTAGCAGCAACATAATCATCAAATGTATCATCAGTCAAATGAACAACTTCACTCGGCGTATCCTTCCATTGCTCTTCTTCTTCATCTTTTGGACTATCGTCTGTGGGACTGAAAGTTGAGTAATTATGATAACTGAAGGATTTGTCTTTTTATTTAATAGTTTGGAGTGAAACCATTGATTAAGAATCAACGTTAAACCATAAGAACGCGAGACACGTCAACGCCAACACTAACGTGGAATAACAAGAACCAGTGACCGCAAATGAAAAATCTCAACATGCAGCAGCAACATTACAAAAGCAAGAACGTGACGTAATCACAACAATTATCATATCATCCAGCATGTGTCACTTACTTTTGTAACCATTCAATCAGAATTTCTTTCTCGTGCTTTCCTTTATATCTGTACAATTCCTTACCACCGCTACACAGAGGAATGAGGGAGATATCTGAATCTTATGTACATGAAATTCATTTACCCTGACAATCGCACATTTCTAAGCCAAAATTAGTGTAACAATTGGCAGTCTGTGTTCGATGTTTACGATAAATTGATTCAGATTTGGCTTATAGGGGTTTTAAAAGATACATACAACAATTAAACAAACAAGCTCATATTAATAACCACATAAAACACTCAGCATACAACTTACTGGAAATATATTAATGTTGGAAATCCAGTGATGTTAAACTGCACTCTTGTGTTCATACTTTCAGCATTATCAACATCCATGCCAGCAAGAATCTAGAAAGATTTTAATATTGTATAAAAATACAGATAAAGTAATTATGACCATATAGCTGTAGTTTAATAAATACAAATACAAAATACTTACAATAGACTGTTTTAATTCTGAGGCTATTTCCTGATAAGTGGGCTTTAATCTTTTGCAGAATCCACACCCTGTAAAAAAGTACCACATACACTGAAAACGTATTACACATTTTCTATTACAATTCCCTCTTGTTTGTGACGTCTCAAATCTGCATTTATCTGACAGCTTTCCATGTTTTCCGAGTAGTCAAAATTATGGTGGATAACTTACAAGGAGCATAGAACATAACAAAAACAGGTTTTTTCTCTTTGGCTAGTACCTTGGCTAAATCCTAAAAAGCAGCAAAAGAGATTGTTAAGGTCAAATCAACTAGTATAGTGACAGCAATTACTATGGAAGTTGCCACTATAAAAAGGATTGCAACATCGTTCGTATGTTTAATGTTGAATTTTGTTTCCCATAACCTAAACTCTAAGTCATTTAACTTTGTTTGCAAAGAGTGTTTTTATTTGATATGCTGTCACTTTTTTGTTCTGGTGATTTAGGATAAAGGTTTATAAAGTAAACAACACCTTATCACCATCAATATGTCGAACAGTTTCTGCCCCAGGTTCTTCCTCCCATGGAGTGTCTCCAGTTGGATTATTCATAAATGTTGTAAGAGACTGTTGTTTGAGAAAACACAAACAATTACTCAAAATTTCACATAAACTAACACCTGTTTGCAGTCATTTTCTAATGAAAGCAAATACAGAAATAGTATACCTTTAATGTGTCTTTTCTATTATAGTCTTTATTGAATTTACCATTTCTGTAGAGAAGAAAGCATGCTCTAACAAAATGCCTCTTCTACTTGATATTGGAAGACAAAAGTTCTGTGCAAAGAAATACACCATCATAAAATAATATAACTTACTTGTAATGTTTTAATACTGGACCATACTTTGCTGAAATTTTAAATTTCTTGCATAATTTTGAATACTCCCTTAAAAACAAGAAGTCACACACTTCACAAAGTGAGAAGAGAGGAAATATTTAAATAGTGGGGGGAAAAGCAAACAAAATTGAAAAAGATCAATAGCCAACTTGATTTTAGATCACTGTTCCACCATTACTCAATAGAGACATGGGTTGGAAACTGGATTGTATTGTAATACATACTTGTTCTATCATTTTGTTTGTGTTTACTTGGTGATGTGGAAACAATATAATTTTTAATAATTAATAAAGTAATAATTATAAAGGATCACACTATCAAATTGTTTCCAATGCTTCAGTACATGAGAGAAACACAATGTGCAAAACAGGCCACTACTGTATACCTTATTAGTTGTTATGTTGCTATATTTTTTTTTCAGAACATTATAATAATGTACAGGGATAAAAAATAGGCTAAGGATAAAATATACTATGCATACTGACACAAAAACACATACAGCAGCTGTTCATCTAAAACAATTCAACTTACCCACAATTTACAAAGGCTATTGATCCTTTGCCTTTGAAATCCTTTGCCAAAGTACCCAATAAGTTCAACTTGTCTTCTACTTCTTTCTCTACAAAAAAAACAGAGACTTATCAGTAGAGTCTTTTAAATTTGTCTATGTACAACTATGTACAACTATAGAATGATATTACCAATGGAAACATTGCCATATTACCAAGGAAAACAGAATGTTGCAAAGAAGGGGAGATTTGTTGAATTGTTGTATAAGTGTTTGAAAAATCTTGGACACTTTACTTTATGGTATTTTCTTTTGATAAATGATCTTAGTGACCAAGGGTCAGACATATGGGCTAACATGAATCTGAAAACGTCTATGACTGCATATCTGGCATATTCTGAATTACTGTATGAACAAATTGCATTGAATCATTCCATTTGAAAGGGCATCATTCAAATTGAAAGAGCAAGAGAATGCCTTGCAGCGCACCCTCCACCTGATCCTTCCTATTAGCGTAAGAGGACCTTAATTCCCACTAGTGACATTGATTGATAAACATCAACACTCAACCCTACCTGACTGTGAAAATAATACGAGGAGATTAGTGTGCGTTTTCATAACTTTTTTGAAAAATTTAACATCGTTGATAATTATAATATCTTTCCTATCACTATTTTTCTGCTTCTTACACTGCACCGTAAAAACGCACTAGAAAATATAAACAATGTATGCATTAATCACTGTCACTGCTTGCTCATTTGCGTGCATTCTGGTTGGTGTAGGTAAGGCTATTTTATAAGGACTCAGCCTAAAATTGAACTCACCAGTAGTAAGAAAAAGAACAAAACTCCCTTCATTCTTGTTGCTTGCAATATTCAGGTATAAATAAAACAAACACTAGAGAGCAACTGCTTTATGCCACGTGTGGACTCCACGACTTAAAATAAAAATTCCAATCAACATTAACTTTCTGGAAAGTGAAATGCGTCTGTGATCAGTGATTACAGCGCCTGGGTAACGACATGCACTGCTTCATGTAAGATATTTTAATTCTCACACTTCTTACAGCGTTGATTTCAGCATGAATGCATGATAAACAGCACCATTTCACGCATACGGGAGTAATTTTGAAGTCGTAGAAGTTCTGTAGAACTCTTACGAATTCGTTATGTAAACGATTGAGAATTCGTTTGTACCTACAAATGTATGAATCAACTTCTAATCAATTAACAGTTAACACCTCAGTCCTCATTTACTAAATCTTATAAATCTTTTTTAAACTTTCATCTACCATGCACAAAGGTGGGTGCATGGTACACAGAGATGATTAAGATAATATTGAATACACTGATTATACTCCATAAAAAATCCTTTTTAGAATTTATTTTCATTTACAGTTTAGCTATATTGTATATATATAGCTCAGTGGTTTGCGCGGTAAAATCCAATATGGCTGCCAAATTCCAGGATTTAGCTGCTAGTGAAAGCAGAATGAAAGCGTTAAAAAGAACGCAAAATGAACAAAAAAATTTGGTTATTATCCTTCTTGACTCTCAAATTGTGACTGATCAGTGGATCTAGAGTAAGACTTAATTGAATGTGCATTACTACCTTTCATTTAACTTGTAAACATGACATTTAATCTATGTTTATTATGCATAAACTATATTATAAAACGCCAAATTGAGGTTACAAAATTGCATATGTTGTTTGTTTGCTGAGGTTAAATGACTTAAAAAGACGAGATTGATCTATCACTTCATTTGTGCCTGAATTCATTCTGATATGTACGTTTATAGACAGTGAATAAGGTCATAAGGATAGGTACTATGAATAACAGCAGCCTGTCAGCACATAAAATAAGGCGATTAAGGCCTAGTTTAGATCTTACATTTTCGTCAATTGATAAACACTATTACCCCTAATTTTCATCTCATTATCTTTTGCTTTAATGGCATTTTATGCAGTGAAAGCATTAAAGCTATCCATTATACTATATTTTAAAATCATACACCAGGGGAGTTCATGCCATATAATAAGATAAATCAGTATCATTGCTTAGCATTAACTACCCGTCACAACTTTGAAGGCTGACTGAAGGATGCAGCTGGTCTTGAACTTAGTCTCCTCTGTTAGTATCAAACGAAAAAAACCATGGCCAAAACTATCTTGGATTGGGCAGGTACAGTATAAATTGAAATAAAATGATACAATTCACACAATCAAATTCACTTCTGAGGAATGTTTCTCGTTGCAACGTATATGGACAGAAACTCAACTAAAGGCAATGCAGTACTGCTTTATCAATCACAGGATACATTTCACGCATCAGAAGTGAATTGAATCAGACAAAATTGGATCCTGTGAATGGACCTTTATTTTGTCTGTAATTCCTAAGCAAAATAGTTCACTTGTTTTCTCCCATCATTTTCATTTCTTAACACAACAGACACATTGCTTGAAGGCTGCATGAAATACTGAGCTGTTTATAGTGATTCAGGTTTAAATCCAGTGTCAGTGGTCTTTGGGGGCCCAGAATATTTACTAAACTGAGCTCTTTACTTTTGTAAGAAATATTCAAAAACTGGCAATAAAATGCGTGTGAATTCAGAATTTATATTATTTACAAATGTACATGATCTTTTGTTCGTTTTAGTGGATCACAATTTATAATTCTAATCTTTCATAACACCATAATTGCGCACGCCTACAAAAGTAGTGACGTCGAGACGTACATACACGTGGGGCCTGAGACTAAGAGCCCGTATTTTTCTCCCAACCGCCAGGTCCGAAAATTGTCAGTCCGGTCTGGAAAGGAGGAAAGTTCTTTCCTTTTTAATGACCTAAAACAAATTGAAAATATATAATAGATTCTCGTGAACTTAGTGTTCTCACTGTAAGTGTAACGCAGTGGTACCGCCATGGAGTTTACAGCGGGTTCGGTACAGACGGGTTCGATCTCTTTGGAATCAGTTCGTTGTCCGCTTCTTTTTTGAAACGTATCCTGTTACCTTTTCATAATAAAGTAGTAAAAGTACGATCCCTCAAACATTTAATTTTTAAGCCCGCCTGAGCCCTGAGGGTAGCAGTGACCAACCAAAAATGTCAAGAGGTCGCCCCAGGCTACGCAGCTCAATTTATGGGTGTGCGGGCGAAGCATGTGTTGCAGGCGTATATCGTAAGCCAGTGATCGTAGGCTAATGGAACGAACGGAGAAACAACCAGCTGAGCATAATACTGTGCACGTGCACTATGCAGCCGATTCTTCACGCCATAATTTGCATTTGTCTAAGTTCCATTGTTTTATTACAGGAACAAGATGGTCTATTTATTTTGGATGGCAAACGGGTCAGTCAACTTTATATTCCTTCAGGGAAAGACAAAAAAGAAAATTGCTAAACTTCATACTTTGATGGATGATGTCTGTGCTTTGAATGTGTCACAGAATGGTGAGGAACTGATATATGCAAGATTTATCTTTCATTAAGAAAACGTTTTATTATCAAGCTGTTTTGCTTCAATTTTTTTGTCACTAATGTAACATAATTTTGCGCTGATTTTTTGGGACAGTGAAAAAATAATCTGCCTCGATTTATAGAGATAATGGGATTGTCACTAGTTTTCATTTGGCGCCTTACGTATATGCACTTCTTTCAACCAAATTTTTAATTTTATAGGTCAGTTTTTGTGTGGTGCTTTATGCGATGGCAAGATTTTTTTATGGGATCGAGATAAAGTTCAGTTTATTACGGGACTGCCTAAAGTATTCAATGAGGCGGATAAAGGTATTAGCTACATGCGTTTGTTCAATCATTTTCACTCTCATTCCTCGTTATACGTCAATTTATAAGCAAAAAATAGGCAAATTATAGCGTTTTCATTGTAGTTACAGTGTTATAATTTCAAAACGGCCCCGAATTAGGTCTCTGGCCAAGTTCCGGAAAGAGAATATCTTTACGTATATATGACATTTGACATCCAAAATTCATCATTCAGAATTATAGTTATTTTACTATTGTAGGTAACTCAAAAAATCGAATCTTTCTTTCCTCATGTGGAAGCATGTTGCTTTTAATGATTGGGTTTGAAAAGCTCTTCTTGTGGCAAAAGACTGAGAAACAAGATTCAGGTACACGTGCGTCTGAACTGTGAGGAAATTCCCTATCATTGTTCCTTCAGCGCCAGCTTTACGTTTCGATGAAGTCTTAACTTTTACCTTTTGCTACTGCTTGATAGATAATTCTCATAACATCATTGGAACATGGAGTCAGGTTCATCATGGTGAATATTCCCTACCTAGTCCTTCCTGTAAGGAAGCGACCGTTGATTGTGTCCTTTATTCAGACGAGGTAAAACGGTCGTGACGAATTAAGTCATCTTTGATTTTATGTATTGGCATACGTTAATGTTTACGCCTAATATTTTGCAATGAATGTTTAAGATTGTTGGTAGATGTGGTGCACTTTCATACGTCTTCAACAAAGGACCAGAACTTGCTGTTACCACTTTAATTGTGAAATCACGTGATGAGATGATGTTTTCTAACCTTGCACATAATATTCTTAACCAAGATGAAGAAACCACATCCCCTGAAGGTATTGTAATGGTTTTGTTTTTGAACATGAAGAATATAATAACATATACTGCATGAGCTCAATGATATACACTACTTGTATATACAATAATTGTAACTGTTGGGACATTCGTTGGTCCAATAAATACAACATTCTGCCGTTGTTTGAGAGTCAGTCGAAAATTCTCTAAAACTGTACAATAGATCTGTATTAACCAAAGCAATATATTTAACTTCTTGCTGTATAGTTGTTGAGAGCGTACGATGTTCCATCAAGTGGAAATCACTTACGGCCGTTATACAGTATAACTCCTGCCTCAAGATTAGTGAAAGGAAGGTTCGTCTATGTCTGTCGTTACTCACCGGACGGTCAGATTCTTGCGATTGTGCTCAATCAAAAAACTCGCCAAGAATACGAGATTAATATTTTGTTCAAGCCTTCATTCCACAACGTGCGTCGTAGACATGAAATGTTGTGGTGGTTCTGGCTTATCAACAGGAAGGTCGGTATTTTGTGATATCTCTGCTTAGTATTTTACGTTTCATACCTGCATGCTCTCTGCTACAGCCTGGCACGCCCTATTGCAAGAGTTTTAATGAGACAAAAAGATAGTGGCTGCATGTCTTCAGAAGGACTTCCGATTTAGATAATATTTGTATAATTGCAATAGTACTGTATATCTGTTTAGAACATGGTGGGTTAGTGACATATCGTGGACAACAGATAGTTTGTTATTGATTGGTATTACTCGTAATGGCGCATTGTTTATAACATCAAAACTCGGGGAGCCTGTCAAACTCGTCACAACAGGTCATGGTATGAATCTAGGACCAAGTCTTTTTCTGTCCCTCCATCCACGCATTACTGTAAAGTAAGTTGCATTGTTTTGAAGATTCAACATAATTTCGTAACGTTATATAAGAATGAACAATCTGTATAAATTGTTAAGCACCTATGGGGTTCAGCTAATAGAATCAACTGTTCATGTACAATAATTTATGACAACTGTTTCCATGTTTTAGATCTTTCCAGGAAAATATTCCACCTGAAAATTCCGAGATATCATCCGGTTCGGAGAAGGATATTTTCCATCAGAAGTTCTCGGTTTGTGTTCATCCCAGCCAGCCTCTTATGTTGTGCTCTGATGGATATATGGTTACCATATTCGATTTAAACTCAAAGCCTGATTATAGCGAACTCATTACAAAATTAACTAAAGATGCCACACGATTTCTGTCCAGCGATTCAACTTTACACGAGTCAGAAAATACAACTTTGGAGAAAAGCGTCACCGACGTGACCGCTGCTAGCACGTTTATGGCGAAATATGGAAAGGATGTTGGTGAACATAGCTCACCTGGAAGCACGTTATCAGAAACAGCAACAGGTATGTCAAGCTTTAGAGGAGTATGATGACTGGTTGACGTCGAGCCTGACTTGTATTTTGATAAGTTTCACAATTCTAAGTTTAAATAAGTTTTAAATAAGTTTCATAATTCCATAGGTTTTGGGATTGTGCAAGATATTGAAGCTGGTGTAATTACATTCGGTGACACGGAGGATAACAAGTGTAGCTTTCTCAACGTTGAGGAAATGAGTGTCAAGCAGAAAATAATGAAAGCAGAAAGCATTATTTTACAAGGATTCGGAATAGGGACATCATGTGGGATACACTGGTCAGCAAACATGCATGTGGCTTTAAACTTGCTCATTCATACGTGGGTTAAATTGTTAACAATTTTACTGGAAGATGAAAGCCATTGCGGTCTGGCGAATAATGATGCGTTGCTTCACAACATTGCATCATTTGTTCAGTCCTGTTTTGAAGCTTTTCGTTGGGATGTGATTTACCAACACTGTTTACCATGGTTAACTCAGTTCGTTCATTCCACCATAAAATGCTTGGTTAGTTCAAACAAGTTTGATTTTCAAGATATAATTGATTTATGTAAGACGATATTGCGGATGGCAGAAGTCTTTCTTCGTGAAATATACTCGTGGGCAGCTGCTGGTAACTGCACTAGTTCGCATTTCTTAGGCGACAACTATTCGCCGTCATTTGACAAATGTTCTGAACCTTGTTCTCATTATGGCGGTCCAACCATTGAGAAATGCGTTAATCACGACTGCAAGTTAGATCAATCATGGTTAACCTTGTACCATTATGTATGTAAGAAATACAAATCAAACCTCAAGACTGGGGTTCGAAAGACGCACACTTCTGATGAAAGATTGCTTCAGATCCTTTGCTGGATTCAGAGAAAACTGCAAGCCATGAACTCGTCAAGAAATCTTACTTTGCCAATAAGTTTAGAAAGTCTGTCTGATCAAGGTTGGTATAAAATATGTGAGATCAGAAAAAGGTTTAAAATTTGACTTAATGGTGTTGATGTTAAAGAATATCTTCATCATTGGTGCAAGGACTGTATCTACTGCCTTTTTGATGTTTGATATTTTTTTCGTGTAGTTTACTATAAATGTACATTTTCAGGATACAAGATGTACTTAGATGGAAACTACAAGCAGGCTGTTGACCTTTTGGAAAGATCTTTTCATGAAAACAACAAAGAAATTTGTTTATCCGAGGTGAAGGATTTTGTCACATCTTCTTCTTTGGAATTAAATCAACCTGATTCATTAGGGCGGCGACGTCTGTCAAGTTTCGGCGCTTCTCTGATAGAGGAAGACCTTTTCTCGAAGTTATCAGCAGATATAGAGACTCTGTTGACTATATTGTATATCAACCTGGAGAACTATGATCTCAAAGCAGCTTTAGGCTTAGTTTATTCATTTATTGATACAACTCGCGATGTTAATCTTCGGGATATCTTAAACACAACGTACGAAGGAAATCAAGCACTCATTACTGTCGATGATACGGAAGTTAAAGTAACATCCTCGTCTTCGTTAAAGATGGTACAGATGTCAGTGTTAGTGAAATATCCCCTTGCCTGGATTACAGATAATCGTGGGATACCTGTTGTTCAACAGTTAGCAAGATTTATGACTTGTTATTTCACAAACCTACCCCTTGTCATACCAAAGCCGTTTCGGTCTCAAACAACAACAACTTGTTTCAATGAATCATGCGAAGGTAATGATAATAGTTCTTATTCTTCTACAGGATTACTTTTCACCATTGGTTTGAACAAAATCACATATTGCACGTGATGGAAGAAAAGGGTTTCTTTAACTTCAAAATACTATACTAATTCTTTCTATACTAGATGTCATCCCCTCAACCCACACTTCTACCATAAAGAATCTTTCTCAACAAAGATTGACAGAAGTTATTAGTCAACAAAAACTCGAACATCTTTGGACCGCTGATCACACAATGGAAATGTTACTTGTTTCTGGTTTACTTGGAGAAGCCGCGTGGTTTGCAAATTGTTTAGGGGACTGGAAGATAGCATTTCTTTTGTCTGTGACGGAGCAATTTCGAATGAGAAACGAACGATATGTTAAGAAGTCATATGATCATGCAAAGATGGCCATTGAGGTGCCTGAACCAAAACGGTTAATGAAGGAAAGAATACATACTATTTTGAAACTTGATGGAAATTTTATGGTAACATTCATTTACAAAATGTTTCTTTTACTAACGATCTCTATTTTTAACACGTGGAAATTATGAATGCTACAAATTTCTGGGGCATTTAATGACAATTGGTGTGTACTGTTCAACCAATTACCTAATATTTTTCCAGGAAGGTGATGTTGTTGATGGAACACGAGAGATATTTGACGATGAAGGTATATCCAACCTGCGAAATCTTTTGGAAGCCAGCGTGATTACAGAACTCAACCTTGTTCCCGAGATAATCAAACAATTGATTGTGATATTAAGAAAGATTATTTCAAAACTTGATTGGATGGTTCCACAAGATCTTTATTTGCCTGCACCACCATTATACTGCCCTCAGCCAGCAAGAAATGATGGGGTAAGTCCATTACTCGTATTATAACACCCACATCATCATCAGGTCAGACCATCATTCACAAATTTGCGAATAAGAACAGTCGAAGATTCCTTCTTGGTGCGTACCAACGAGACCAAGCAACAAGACTGACGCGTACTGAAATTGTGTGAAAGTGTATTAGAAGAATATGTTCCCCATCCCCATATTAAATTGTGAAAGAATATACCCCCATCCCTATATTAGGTTGCGAATCCCCCCATCCCATAAGTAAGTGCTCAATGTCCCCCCCCTCCCTAAATTAAGTGGTCAATCTTTGTGGTATATTTTTAGGATGTTTTAAGTGAAGAAACACGCAAAGAAATTTCCTTACGAAGTGAGATCGCCATTATTGTTCAGAAAATTTTAGCAATGTACAGAGCTTCAAGTTGTTTCCTGCACTGTGCTCAAGAATATTGTAAACATGTTGTAAGAAACCGGAGTGATGATCATGCTGAAGCATTGCCGACTATTATTAAAGAAATTATCAGTACAAACAGCGTTTACATTGATACACGTGATTACGAAAATCTGGATTCAGGTTTGTCAACACTACTTCGTAATCAAGTACAAATATGTCTATTTTCTATAGGTTTACCCTATAACAGCTAAAAATATTATTTTCCTGAACTATTCTTTTAGTATTTCTCTGCGTGTATTTTGTTTTTTGTTCTAATAACTTTCATTTTATGTTGTGAGAAGTAACGCGAAGCTTCCAAGAATTCTGTATCCTAATGTGGTTACTTGATGTGAGGAACGAACTTGCTCTTTCATCACGAAAATACAGTAAAGTGAAGCAGAATCTATCCCCAGTACGTACTAAGCTATACTCTCGCAATATGTTATATCACTGCATATCACACACCTCATACACCTCCCAGCAAGTGACTTTGCACTGTTGAAGTTCATCTATCTTTTAAGTGGTAAAAGAAATTCGGTTGGAATATTTTAATGCAAGTATATCCATGCAGTTCGTGCTCAAAAAAATTCACGGGCCTCAAAAAGCCTGCCTCCCTCAGAACACAAAATCACTCCTCCACTTATTATTACGATTCGGATAGCATTTTTCATTCTAGTTTTTAGTTCAACGACTCACTCCGGTGCTGACTCAGTACATTTGGGGTTATTTTGTTACTTTTAACAACTTGAATGAACCTTCTATTTAACAAGGTTTCAAAAGACGAGGAAAGACAAGAAGTTTTCAAACATTGTACGGATGTGTTAGTGTGGTTGCAAAAATTGTTGCCATTTTCTAATTTTCTTGATGCTGACGCTGATGTGTTGGATGGTATTCTCACTTTGCTCTCTGAATCACCTCTGACTTATGAAACTGTTGATATTCTCGCACAACATTTCCACACTCCTGATCCCGCCATGACTATACCTACCACAGATAAACTAAATAGAATGACTCGAAAGATACGCAATTATGATGAGGAGTTTGAAAAAGGTGAATCACTTACAGTTCGATTTCAAAAGCAGTGTAAGAAACAAAGAAAAGAGAAGAAAAACGTTCCTGTGCAGCTTGAGAATCAATTCTTAGAAGTTCTCCCTGATTTCTGTGAGAATCTTGACTTTCAACATGATTTTGCTTTCCTGCGCTTCCTGGACACCTTTCTACTCATCACTTTAGCAAAGAATGTTACAAGCGAGGATTACAAGAAAGTACCGTTGATTCTTCCATATAAAGATATGCCGGTACTCGAAGCAGACTTGTCTTCAGTGGAGACAATGGCGAGGAGGAAGGTAAAGGCTCCTGGAAAGAGTAGCTTGAGAATCCAACGGAGTGAAAGTTTTCATGACGTAGGAAACATAAAGAAAAGAACAGAAAGTGGTTTGTTTTCATCAGATGATCACGACCTGAATAAGCATACACCATTAAAACGTACCAATAGTCTGATTGACTTGCGTAGAATTCAAATATCGAGCTTTAGCGAGGAATTACAAGCGTTTTTGCCTAAACTCTTGTGGTTGAAACGCTGGTGTTTGATAGACGAAACCCAGAAAGGAAATCCAGCAGTCAACAGGAGTTACTCATTTTTAAATACGACTACCTCACCGACTGCTATCAGAGTACAGCTCCCTCTCAAACTTGTTGTTAATACCTTGTGGTTGTTTGAGAATTATTACAACGATTTTGCCAAAGCAAAAGGGAAGTGTGTGCGAGGGAAACCATCCCGTGTAAAAAAGAAGAAAAGATCCTTTAAGAAAGGAGTTCCGCCATTAAATATGAGGAAAGATGATCCGGTTGAAGGTGAGTCAAAACAGGATGGTGAAGTTCTACCTGAGACTGCAGTGGAAGTGGAAAAAGGCAAAGCAGAGTTACAAGGTTTTGTAAGCAGCAAGGGAGCTGATGATCCTTCTTTATTTGCTGCCGTTTCGCAAGAGGACAACATGGAAGAAGCTGGAAAATCTTTTGAAAAAAGCGAGGTACAAGGATTGGAGGCAAAAAGCAAAAAACATGCCAAAATGGATGAGCAAAATCTCCTAAATGTGGAGTCTTTTAGTGAGAGGGGGTCACAAGATTGTGACACTGTAAGACGAAGACGCAAAAGAGGAACAAAGAATCAGGAGATGAGGAAACACGAAGTAGAAAAAAGTTTGACACAGGAAAAATTTGTAGATAGCACAGATGAAACTATGGGAGTAAAGACGAACGGCCAATTGAGCGCAACCGAAAGAAAAAAAGAAAGACAGAGAAAAGGAATCAGAAATATTTCAGTTATTCTTGATCACGACGAGGCAGGTAGATCTGACTCACAAGGTAATACTAATATTACTGAAGAACAAGCCGATTGTCGCCATAATCGTCCCTTGAAGAAAATACACGCACCCATATTAAACCAAACGGAAGGAGAAATGCGGGGTATTGCAAGTATGTCTGGAGTAAGAAATAAGAACTTCTCTCCAACCTCATCTTCATTAGGTAGCAAGTGGAAGAGTTTTGGATCCATCGACGGAGATATGCCTTTGTTTTCTTTCACATCTCAAGACGACTCTAAAATCGTAAGTTTATTTTTTGGGCAACAACGCAGTTGGTATCATTGCAATGATTTCCTGTCATCAGTAATCGAGGATGACTCGACTGGGTCGTGAAGGTTCGAGGGTATCACGACAATGTCTGACTTTATTTTTTTTCTAGGTTAATGGTAAGAAATATGGATCTTTAAGTGAGATGGTATCTGCAAGTGATGTTAACGAAGCTGGTGTAGTTGGTGCCTATCCAAGAATCTTTAGTGTGGATGACATGTCGCTATCCTCTGAGTCATTGAGGTAAATTTCGAAACGGTTTCCAAAATGGTCAACATGATAAAAATATTTCAAGGAAGATTGAAAAATAGTATTGACCATTTTTGATGTTCTATGTACACTTTTCCAATTTACACACGTCAGAACTTTTTCAATATGTCGCAGGAGAAAACTCTTCACAGAGTTGGGAAACAAGCGCAACAGAACTTGTATCCTAGGTTTTTATGAATTATTTGTACCATTACCGTTTAGTGTTGGACAGATACGTAATAATGTTGCAGTTAAAATGAAACTCGCAGCTAACATGAATTCGGATAGTTCGGTTACAACTGCAAGCAACTATAAACAGACGAGACATCGAAAAACAACCAAAAGAAAAGTACAAAAAGAAAGCAGTAGTTGCGATTCAGCAGAGCAGCCACGAGTGAAGCCTGTCGATGAGGGGGATTTGTTAAGAAGGATAATTAGATCTGAAATGAGAAAGTTTATAAAGGTAATTTAATGAATTGGGTTCTACTTCTATGTTTTTACGCTTTTTTAACCATTTCTTGTGGGTTTTTTTACTTTACAGGCGCAACAGGCTGAACACAGATCGCAGTCATCGACAAGTAAGTCATACCATGTTCTTAATTTTGACACAGGATAAATTAATCAATACTATCCTATATTTTACAGTTAATACAACTGAAGAGAATTCAAGTGCTTCCATATACAAAGTAAGTGATTAAACGATGCAAATATGTTTGCTTCTTCCAATAGAAACAACTTGCAGGCTTCAGACATATAAAGCGTTTTTCGGCACGTTCATAAAAAGCTACGGCTTCCTAATTTTCATATCATTTTGCACAATGCGCATGTGTAACTGAAACAATCAATCTGATATGATGAGAATGTATGCAATGTAGGTTGAATGTACATAACGTCTAGACCTAATTTGTTTTATTATTAAAGGACGAATTACACAGGACAAACAATACTAGGAAAAGTCGATTTAACCGGAAAATAAGGCAAGAACCTTCCACGTCTTCTGGAAAGAATCGTGGCAAAACAAAGAAGGATCCTGTGTATGCATCATCTCAACAACAATATAGAGACAGTCAGACATCATCAGCTCCTGTATACAAACAAGCAACGAGTGATCAAGGAAAAATATACCAACCTTCTACGGATGAGGGTAAAACATCACATCACAAATCATCCACCAATCATCACGATACAGTGGAAAACTCTCCTCGCCCACCTGACATCAATGAGCTCAAACTCTCCGAAGCAACGGCTTTTGTCCCAAACACTTGTCCAAGCAATGATAATAGTGGAATATTGAATGCTGCAGCACCAAACCAAACACAGGAGTCCGCTCACTATCCCTTTCAAGTGTTTCCACCAATTGTCAGTGACGTTCAATTTCCAAGCGCTACAGGATGGCCAATTTGGTACAATCCAACACTCCCCCCTCCACCCTGGCTTTGGTCAAACGCTGCTCCGAGAGTTAACAGTGACAAAGGAACACAAGTTGAGAAAATTGAACAAGATCATGTGACTGAGAATACCCGGACGAAACCTTCCGTAGTCGAGGTACCGTTGACAAACCAGGCGGTGGACTCCCATGATAATATCAAAGACAAAATAGTTAGTGTTGCTGTCCAAACAACAGATATTGTGGACAAGAAAGAAGAAACTTTAATCAAACGTGATATTAGCAGTGAAGAACCAACTCCGAATAACGTTCCTTTCTTGTTATCACTAAAAGACCAAGTTGATGCCAGGTATGTTCAAACAATTTTTAAAAATCAGCGAAGGGAAATATGATGTATTTGACGTCTTTTTCATTAGCAATGAAGACCACGAGATGAAAGAGCCAGATACTGCGAACTACATTCTACCTCCACAGAAAGCACAAGCATCAAACACAGGCGATGATCACGAGAAACACAATGTTTTCACAAAAGACCTATCCGATGTTGAATATTCGAATGACACGAGAGATCCTAAAATGAATATTGCTCCCACAAATGACGACCCTTTCACAATTCCTCTTCTAAAATTTCCAACTGAAGTTCATAGCCATACTCCAGACTCATTACCATTCAAGATTGCTTGGCCAGAACACGCCGACCCACAACGAGTTCCAGATAGAGAACTACCACTATTACAACTCAGTAATAACGAACAAACTCAAGATCCGGCGGAATATTTATCGTTCCCAGAACAAGAACCGATGATAAGGCATTTTGAAAACACTCCTTTCCTGCATTTCTCCAGACGAGACAACGAAGACAGAAATTTCGATGATTTTCGTTTAGTCCAAGTACCTGAAAATGACGATTTTCAGTTTCCATTACTTTACCTACCTGAAACAGATATGGTCCCACCTAACCTTTACCCAGAGTTTGAAAGTAGATATGCCGGTGATCCCGAGAAAGACAAATCAGGAAGAAATAAAGGAATTTCAGACAACGATGAATTAGTAGGCGAAAGATCAAAAGCAAGGTATGCCGAAAGTTATTGAGAATATTTCGGTTAAAATTGTGGCCGGAACAGTGGCCTCACTTTGGTAAATCATTTTTGAAATACTCTTGAAGATCAATTTTCACATTCATTTTTTACCACTATATAAAACATTTTTTACCACTATATAAAACGATTCTTCACCTAAAACAGAGTCGTTTTAACGAGTTGTTGGTATTAAAATATGTTTAAGGGTAAAAAGACGAAACCAGCTGTATATGAATGTCACCGCAAGACCAACTGGTGCGCCTTTCTCAAAGAAAACGTCCAGAGATGGTCCTTTTGAAGAGGCAGCAGGTGATGCCACGCATGTAACTGTTCAGTCTAACGATGAGAAATCTGCTTCTCGTAATGGCAAAAGCAAGAAAATGAAACCAAGACGTCGTAAGTTAAAAGAACTTAATGACATCATTCGAGATCTTCAACGTGACGTAACGAACGATGATGACCTGATTGTTTCTGAGGTATCTTCAATATTGAGCCCTGGGGTACGCTATGAGAATTTCGAAACAAAACCCAGTAAGAATTACAATGAACCTGGAAGTACAAAGAAAATACCTACCATGATGTCGCATAAGGATGAAAGGACGCATAGAGGAAGCAATGTAACATCAACAGCATCTTCACGTCTTCACAGACCTTCACAAGTGTCTGCTCGTGATATTCACACTGAAATACCGTCTTATATTCCGGAACCGTCAATAGCTATTGATGCGAAAGTTGGTACAGAAAATGTTCTTCGCTTTCCAGTTTCTGTTCAAACTGACACGATGGTGGACGTTGCTCGAGAAACATTTTCTAGTCCACGACACGAAACAACTGAACCTATTGTTGAGACCAGGAAACCCAGAGTTCAAACTAGAGAACTAAGCATTCAAACAGAGAAAGAATACAAAAATATGCCAGCCAGGATCGACACGTGTGACGTTGCCATTAACACAGATAACATACAAAAACATGAGAGCAAAGCTGTAAGTTTGGTTAAACAAAACTACATAAACATGAACATTTTAGCGTGCTTTTTTAAGCGTGTTTACCTTCTTTATCTTTAATTCAATTTCAATTGTGATATTATGTTTTAAATTGATAAGTGCAGCGTCTTATGAATTGCAGTTTATGACAAGTATACGGTTTTAAAAATTCAATTTCTTAGGCAACCAGTCTTTTCCCTCGTGTCCCAACTGATGTGTACCTCGATATTCAAGACATCGATCAAAAGCAATCAGAAATCACTTCATCGTCTAAAGATGCAGACCGAGAAAATGGACCGAGAATGTTTCTTAGTGTTGTCGATGTTACAGAGGAGGATGTGAGAAGGCAAACACAGGATAAAAAGGAAGCTATTGTTGAAGAGAAAGAAGATATTGATTATCGTAAGAATGAAAACACGCCTAATGTTGAGGGTTAGAAAATTTATCAATGTTCTAGTCCTATTGATCTATTCAGTCAGATATTTATCAGTTATTGCCTGCGAACATATGGGCATTCTAATCTTATATTAACGGATAAAATTGAATCGTCTCTAAAGTGGATGAGACTATAGAACTGGCCCTGCACGCCAAAATCGTTATTTTGTGAGAACCTCTGTAACTCTCATTATGGCTAATAGTGCTACCAAAGTTTGAGGTTTTGTAATTTTTATGACCTTTAGAGATTGCATGTAGTTACGTCTGTGTTCTTCAGGTATAAAGAATTATAGTCCCGTGTCACCGACGTCCCAAACATCTGAGAAAATATTGGTAAATGACATTGAAAAAGGTGATGGTACAACAGTTGCTGTTTTCTCTCCAAAGGACTTCCAAAGCTCAAGGTTGGTCAGTTCACCGTGCAGAATGCAAAATTACTAATTTAAGTTGAAGTGAAATGGTGCATTTCAAACCTATTGGGGTTTTCCCCCTTTCTTTTTAACAGATTGAATCAGCAAACTAGCCGTGGTAATACTCCAAATCAAGCACAAAGAATTTCGAAAGGAAAGCTCTCACTGCAACTGCAAGAAATGAATGAACAGTTTGATGCTATTGAGGAGTTAACCCAGAATATGGAACAGGATTTACAAAGGTCAAACAGAGTAAGTATATTCATATAAAGGATAACCAACGGAAAATACAGTATACCTTGCCACTGTCACACATGTGTGAGAGCCTGCAATATGTTTTAAGCCGAGAAGAAGAAGTTATCCCACCAGTCTTTGGCTGTCATATGGATGTCAAGAGAGCATACTGTAATCATACTAGCAATTCTATTATTAAGACTTTCTCTCTCTCTTCATTCATACAGTTGCTACGTACCATTGAGAATCTAAACAGGGTTACTGATCACGCACCAAAAGTCGACAAGTGGAAGAGAGATGTTGATGAAAACGTTGAAGGAGGAACCAGAAAGCAAACACGCAACGCTGCTAAAGTCAATACAAGGATGGCGATGTTTCCTGAAACTGAGAACACCAATTATCATGGTGAATTGACGGATGAAAACGAAATGTCACAGAAAAGCAGTCATGTTCAATACGAGCATAAGAAATCAGTTTTAAACACTCGTCCTTGGGTTAATAAACCTATGGAAGAATTAACAAACTTCGCCCCCGATGATCGCAATGGTAAACTTCGTATGTTATTAAAACACTTCATTATATTTTGTTACAACAGCACTCACAGTCAGAGTTCAGGAAATATATATATGAAATTTCCAACCATGTTTAACCTTACGATTGTTCTTGCGCGTTATACGTTATGCTGATCTTCAATAAAAATTTCCGTTTTTACTCAGAAGAGAGAAGCGTTGATTCTCTGGAGAACAGTCGGGAGAAAACGCCGATAAAGACTAATGCTGCAAATATGTCTGATGCCTCGGACGAAACGTCAAGCTCTAAAACTGACTTTACAGATACGAAACTCAATGGTGATTCAGAGGAATATAAGGATAAACGGGAGGGTATTCAAAGCCGGAGGAGTAGCGAATCAAGCCGTCCTATCAACATATCGGAGTCACGCGTAAAGAAGTCGGAGCTGTCTGAAACTATCGGAGCTGATACGTATGCCATTTAAAAGATTAGCTTAGTATCTTTTCATCATCCCATTATCAATTATTTGAAATGCATTTGACGTGACCAAAATGCGACGTATAAACCCAGCTATTGTCGATTGAGTGTACATCTGCTTTCTTTGTTATAGATTTAAGCTATCACTAACGCCTGAAGACGTATTAAATATCTCTAGAGAAAAATTGACAGAAATTTTGATGGGAACAGCGACCCCAACTGTCGCTAAAACCAGGTTTGTAATTTAGCATGATGTCTTCTTGTTAATAACAGTCTGCAGCTCTTAAGACACCAGTATACGATTACATTTTTCAGCGACATCTGTGAAAACAGGATGCCAGTCTACCTTGTACACCAGCCAGTCTTCAATCTTAAAAAGGTCGATGGTATTACGTTTGTTTCTTTATTTTAGAAGTCGCGATAAAACCCCCCAGAAACAAGAAGAGTTGCGAGAGTGGATGGCGAGAAGAAGAAAACTACGACATAAAGAATGGAGTCAGAAACTGGATGAAAAGAGAGAGACAGAGTTCAAACCATTCCAGAGTAAAATACAGAAAGAGAAAGTGAGTCTGCATGATGGTTTATATATCAAATTTAATTTTCCATGCAGGCTTGTGTTTGGTTAAACTGTATCGATTTTCAGGTCCAGCTATCGTCAAAGAAACTTAAAAAGTGCGAAAAAGAAAGGCAAGATAATCGAAGGTATTATATATATCTTCTTTCAAACTCTCTTGTATCATCGTTCGTCGAACTCTGTCCGACACGATTTTGTTCATTCACTGCATCTTATACTAACAAAATTGAACAAGGTGCAATCTTTTTTTTCTCAAGAACGCAAAAAAAGGAACATGTCGATGAAAGATTGCTGTCCGCTTACGATCTTATGAATGAAATGGTTGCAGAGCACGCACCAAAAAGAGCTCCTTTAATCACTCAAAATTCTGTGACAAATTCCCAGCGTAAAACCGGCAAGAAAACAACTCGGGTGAAGGCAAACAATCGCTACAAGGAGAACAGAAATCTCGACCGTAAAAAAGGAAGAAAGAAACCAACTGAGAAAGCAAACTGGAAATCAACGAGAGAACTTTCTAACACTCGAACCATTCCTAGTCAGGCTGGCTTGACAAGGTTAAACAGTTCAGTGAATACGGAGCTTAGCGTGCAAAACAGCGATTTACCAGAGTATGCATATGATGTTGAGGAGTCTGCAAGACAGTTTATCACAAGAAAAAGTTACGAAAGTTACCAAAAAAAGATGTCAGCGAGTTTTGATTTTAACCAGAGTATATCATCAATACACGGGGGTAGACCATTCCTTAGATCCACGTGTTGATGAATTGCTCGAAGATGTGTCTCTGGGTGACCCCCTTGATTTCCAGAGATTAGATAATATTGATAGTCTGCTCAGTGGAGATAGCGAACTACGAGATTTGTTAAACGATGTCATAGAAAACAAACAAAGTCGTCGCAGTTTGTTGGAAACCGACGGAAACCGAAGGAACTCGATGGAAGGCAGATGGAGGGATTCAAGCCCGTTTGACGAAAAGAGAATAATGTTGGATACTTTCAAAGTAGATCGAATGGAGAAGGCGAAAGATTCACATGAGAAACATCCTGACATTTTATCAGGTATGCGTATATATGCCTTCGTTCAGAATACAAAATTTCTCAAGTCAATCAATATAAACAGCAACCTCGAGGGACAATTTTGAATGTCGCAAAATTTGGACTTCTAATCACCAAAATAGTATTTGGGATTCTATCTCCTTCAACTGACATCACATTTTTTTCATTTTTTTATAAGTGAATGAAGAGGACAACTTAGAAATGTCTGATGAAGTCGCTGCACTTTTGGTATGTCCCCAAGCAACGTTTTGTGGTTAACGTCCACGTGTATTAGTACAGTTTACCCGATATTGTTGACCTATGCGGTTTTGTATATTTATTCAGGCGGAAGCCAAAGCAGCAATTGGGGATGATTTTTCAGGAACAAGCGAAGTTGGAGATATTGATTGGAATGAAGTTGACGCGGTGTTAGAACAAAATAATTGATGTAGAAGATAGTAAAGTTTATGCGTCTATTACTTCTGTTTACATCTCCAAATGTAACGTAAAAATAACTGGAGTTGCATGATCATATAGAAAATTGACTTTTTCGTGTGTTAAGTCCATTTGCTGCCACTTGAACTACTGTACTGTTGTAAATGCGTGAAGGGTGTCAGTTTTAAAAATACGGGAACTATTTATTAATAAATATTTATTTGAAATATTATATTGTCTCTATGCATTATTTTCTATGCATTATTTCCTTATATGTATTCAAAGCTTCATTGATTGTTGCTACTGAATGCAACCACTGCCTTTATAGACTGTGTGTTATGTGAGAATGATGTTGTGGTTTTCTCAGCTTCCCTATCTTAGGCACCGCTTTATTACACAGCTGTACAGGACACAATAAGCACGAAAAATACATGCAATTGTTTCCACAATGCTATAAGCCCGTTAACTAGACACAATAGTACTCTATTTCTATTAACTGCGCACGACAAAATACAAACTTACATTGGATGAATGATTGCATCATATTGTAGCACTCTTGAAATACGCGACCAGACATAAATTTTGGTTAAGCAGAAAGTCCCAACATTTCTTGTGTTGTTCCTCAAGTCTTTTTGCGCGTTCGATTAAACTACTCTCCGAAGAAATAATATCCCCGTGAAGCTGCAATGAAGAATTTCAGTGGTGTTATCGCTTTTGATTTTTGCAATGTTGGATAGTATTCGCATTGCAAACAAAATATCACTTTTTTCCAACATGACGGCAGTGATGTCAGCGGCATTCCATCTAAAGTTGTTCACCACATATCACAAAACTCTTACAGTACAATTACTGATTCACCTAAAAACTGTCGTATCTGAGCCTCAACAGTACTGTATGTATAAATAAACCATTCAAGCTATACCTTGAGAAATAAGGCCATATAACCTTGTATTAATTCAAAGTCGTTCCGTAACTCTAACTGAGTGATTAGAAATTCCATCATATTCTCCATTAAGACGACATCCCCTCCTGCACCTGGCGCCAAACAACGAAACTCAGCGTCAATGGCCGATGGTCCCAGTTCTTTTAACTTGCTTGACAGCCGCTGGTCTGAAATATCAAGGTACATCAATATTGCTTCAATTTATTGCATTACGTTTCTCTACCATGTACTTAACATTGAAATTACTGACGTAAATCACGACATGGACGTCAGAAAGTTTTACTTACAATCCTGTCTAGCGCGACACTCGACAAGTAGCTGTTGGAATTCGGAATATTCCGTAAAGTTTGTGATATGACGCATCTTAGACGGAGCCTAGGACAAGTGATTGTTAATGATGATTAACTTAATATCAGTGTTTTCGTTAAGAAGAGGATTATATAGGCATTTCCTGATGAATATTTTTCGCCTACGGTGTGTATTATAATGCTTCAATTTTAATCAGTCAAATACATTCAAGTACATACTATGTACATATATGACAACAGACTTTATCCTACCGCTGTTTCTGTGTCGTCTTTCCCAACATCAAATTTCAAGTCAACCCCAGGAATTGTTGGAAGAAAAAATGGCGCTGATTTAGGAGCTTTTGGCGGTTCTTTTGGTTTGTTACGTTGCTATGAAAAGAAATTTAGATTCATTGAGTTCTCGAGGGCAAAATAATTTCGAGGGTGATGGTTACATATGTAATGACCTCAGCTGAGAAGCTGCGTATCCCAAATTGGTCAAAACAACAAATTAATGAAGTTAAAATCGACACCACGATACGTAGTGAATGAATTTTGATCCTTTGTCATCCCAAATGATTCCTTACTTTGATCACATCAAGATTCAACAGAGTTCTCCATCGAGACTCCGGAAGTAAAGACAACGTGATGAGTTCAGAAGAGATTTGATCTGGTGATTTGTATTTTTCATCTGTTATCATTTCTTCTTCCATCACAGTTTCTTCATTCGAGTTTTCAACGAATTTTAAATCTTCATCCTCGTCTAAACATAATTATTAGAGTTGTTCGTTTTATGGCGATTGAATGAAAAATATCAGCCAGTTTTACATACAGTTTATTTTTTTTACTGTTCAGGTTTATTCACAATAAAGAATGTTCAGACTTACCGTCTTCGCCGAAACTGGTTTTTGCTGATGGTAAGTCAACAAATGATGGTTGAAAATCCGCAGGAAGTGGAATGATTGAAGCGTTTGAATAGAGTGCTTTGTTTGCCCTGTACAAAAAATAATGCCATTGTAAAAAATTACAATATGTGTTTCAGGATATTCCTAATAATTTCCCCCAAAAAAAGAAAAGTTGTCACGCACTGCCTTTAGTAGTCCATGCTGTGTGAAAATCGTGCGAGCCAATATTCTAATTTTGCCTACCATAAATATATTCCAACATCATCAACATGGGCAGTTGCAAGAAAATCTCCAACAGGCGATATTGATAAGCTTGTAGCAGGTGATTCCACAAGGAAGCAATCTAAAATACTTGAAGTAAAATATCGGTGAGTAATTTACAACCCATCTTGACATCCATAAATTATGATAAATATTTATTTCTGTAGAAAGGTATTTACCGTCCAGAAGGTAAATCCCATGTTCGAATAGTTGAGTCCAGAGAACACGTAATTAACCATCTTGCATCGGGGCTGAATGCCTAAGAAAGATATCTCGTTCCTATTAACCTTATAATGAAGTCACAAAATTTTGCCTGGTACACTCGCTTCATTTAATTGTAAGCTAACCGCCATGCGTCTTTTGAAGTGGTTCCCAGGCAATAAGGGTGTATTTAGACGTTGCTTTTACCGGCCTGACTTATCGAACGCAGAAAATACGACATCAAAATCTCAACATGAATACAACAGTTTAAATCTAAGTGCATTATTTCTGAGAAAAAGTACAATAATTGCTTGAAAGCAATTTGGATTGAAAACATAATACACAAGACGTAAATAAAACCATGTCAGCTTACCACATCAGTTATTCGGTTTCGATGACCTGAAAACTGACGTACAACTCTCTTGATATCAGTGTCAACAATTTTAATAGTGAAATCATCCAATGCGAAAGCCATTAGTGCGCTAAAACATGAAGTGGGAAAGATACATTTACGGTGCTTATGATTTGGGAAATTCTAATTTGCAGGACATTTACTATATCAAATAAGTATAAATACAGGAAAAATTAAGGTGAGAATGAACTCTAAGTGGCATTCGGTTGACGGATGATAACATTTGACGTAATCTTACCTCTCCCTGTGCAAAACTATCTGAGAAACACCAACGTCGAGTCTCAACGTCGCCTGAAGACGCTTTGATTTAAAATGCCAGAACTAAAAAGTTTGTTTTTAAAAAATGTTGATCTTCTTTTCAAATTCTTCCTTTTGCACCCGTCAGGGTAAGTTAGAAACGAGGTGAATTTTTATTCACTTAAGAAGGAAATTCTGCTTTTAAATAGCGAAATCTTTTTTCCTTCTATAAAGCAGTAATTCTAGTCAATGTCGTGCTATAGAGACGTAGTATCACGGTATCAAAAACATTTCTACACTACCTTCACTGATTTATCAGATGATGCTGTTATAATCTGTTGATTAAGACCATCGATCACAACGCCACGAACGATTCCTTCGTGGGCTAAACAAAACAATACACGTTTCAATAACAATGCACAAACAAAACATTACCATACTGTAGCTAATGTTACACATACTGTACCTTTGCCTTGTCCTAAGGAGCCACGATGTAGTCCTGACTGAATGTTGTAAATATCAACATGTCCAGAAGAATGGCCAATGATTGTGAAATTTCCACACGAACTTATTGTTGCGCACTAAAAAATGAAAAGCTAAAGACATGGAAAAATTGCAATATATATTATACACCTTATCATTTTCCAAACTTATGAGTATCGCATGTATATTACTAATTCTTTAGAGCTAGTTAAAGTCCTTTAAGAGAAGTTTGAGAGTTTCCTATAAATAAAAAAAGACGAGGGAAAAAATTCATGTTTAAAATATAAGCTTGTTTGAGAGAAGACGTTAACCTCTCAACCCTCCCCCCCAAATAAGACTTCAAATGGCGGATAATTCTCACCAGTGCAACAGAATCGTTTACTTCATGTTTTGGTTCAAGAGAATGCTTTCCAATACATTTATTTTGAAAATTCCACGTGCGGACTTGAGAAGTTCCATAATGACAGGTCACGATTCCATCCCAGTCTCCTTGTCGTGTTTCTTCTACAAAAGATTCAAAACATATTGATGGCGAATTGGGTGATTTCTTGACTTTTCAGAAAGTACGCATACAGATAATCATTTCTACAAGATATAGTAAAAACTTGTTATTTTCATCAATATTATGTGCAAATAAGCATCAAAACATTAACGACATTTTGCTCCGCCTTTGCATCTGTCGAATCTTATTTCCACATTTAACGGGCAAAATAAAAAAAATTCCATTCCATTGTTAAAAAAG
Organism: Dendronephthya gigantea; assembly: GCF_004324835.1. NCBI lineage: Eukaryota > Metazoa > Cnidaria > Anthozoa > Malacalcyonacea > Nephtheidae > Dendronephthya > Dendronephthya gigantea. The sequence continues at coordinate 1,460,084 of NW_021163010.1, read as the reverse complement.
ATGTTTTGCATCTTTGCCCATTAGTTCGTGAGTGGAAGACTTAAATCCACTCCATTTAAGGTGGTTCTGGAGATCTCTCTTAAAGCATGCATGTCTGGTAAACTTGAATGTCTAACGGAATGTGTGATCCTTACCGGAGGCAAAATCAGTTACTATTGGTAACTTGAGGTTTTCCATTTTCACTCCAAGATTCTTTGATTTTTTAAGAAATGAACCTAATATGAAAACATTGAACTATACTTAACAGATTTATCAGCGTTTTCATAACTGACAACTACAGATCAATTGATATGTTTTGTTAGATTAATTTGGCAAAAAATCTTACGATTCTTTATGATAACAAAGACTGACTCGACCTTAAAACTTGAAATTTGATTAAATACAGAAAATGTGATTTAGTAAAAGCAAAAATGGCGAAAATACTGTGGGTACCTTGCGATAGTTCACAGTTTTGTGAATCACGAATGGTTGATGTTATTCTTAAACTTCTGTCTTGACCTTAGAATAAATCGATTTACAATATATTTACATGAGATTTTAAAGAGATTACGATATATCTACATGACGTTTGAGGTTTTGATGTTTTAATTCGTGACGAACGTTTTAACTGCCATCAGCGGTCATTTTGACACTTGAACATATCTTGGCCCTAATTGGTATTCGCCGTATTTTTTGTTACATTTTGACCCTTCCGTTTAACTGTGTCGGGTTCCCTAGACCCAGAATCCTAAACGTCGAAGTACTGTAGTATATTACGTAATTAGCTACGATCTGGTTCAATCCTGGCCAGACATTTAAGTTCATTTGATTTGCACTGACATTTTACATCATTTTCTATCATAAATAAGTAATTTACAGTACAACAAGTGAACTAACCTGCACTAAGTATTGTATGACCACGTGAACCATGAAAGCGTATTCTAGAAGGAGGTCCACTGTGACCACAGCGGGATTTAAGAACACGACCACTACCATCTGGTTGATCAAATATCCACATCTAGGTACACATAAAACATACATGTACTTCTGGGTGAACAATTGCAAAGCTTTTCGCCAAGATACACATTGTATTGCTTGGATAAAAGAAAATTGCATCATTCATTTTAGCTGTCTCTGCAGTCTCGGTAGATTTGTTAAATTAATCTTAAAAGAGAATTCATGAAGGTTATTGCAGGGACCTATAGTCTCTGGTGGTCTTATCTGGTGCATGCACAGACTATGGATGAAGTAGTTTACTCACTTTTAAAGAATTATCAGGACTAGTGGATATGAGAAGTGGTTGAGATTGAAGAAACCTTATTGCAGTTATACTTCCATCATGAGCATGACGTAATGTACTGGATAAGCATCTTTCTTCTAAATTCCAGAGAGCAATATGTCCCAATGCACTGCCTGTTGCCATAATAGCTTGACTATCTGAATAAATACGCCGATTTAGATCAAGGCATGGAAAATAGTGTGGCACTTTAAAAGATGGGCATATGACATACCAAAATGTCATCATCTTATTCTGTCAGATACATGACAACAGCAAAATAAGTTACTATGGCTTGACCTTAAACATTAAAAACATGTGGCCAAAAACAATCAGGGCCTGGCAGTAACTGCACAAACGAACCTGTCCTAAAACTGATGGCAGTAACTGCTCCCCAGTCTTGCATGAAACTCATCACGGTTTCATCAAACTTTAAATTGTGAAGAATGATCTTGCCATTTTGTAATCCAACTGCAACCACATCAACAACTGGAGCCTACATTAAATACAACACCGTGTACGTGGTACTCTGTAATTGTCAAGGAAATTCTCCAGTACTCCAGCACTTTGTTGGTTTCATATCTGTATAGTACTACATGCATTGCGTTTCAAACAAATATCGTACGCACTACGAACCTGTTCAATTACGGTGATTGGTTGAGACCATCCTGCAAAGGTGTAAATCATTTTGCTGCAACATAAGAAAATGATGAAGGCTGGTAAATTCTCATCTTGCATATCAATAAAATAACCAAAATAAATTTGTTAATTACCTGGTCTTGATGTTCCAAAGCTGCATTGAACCCTGCTTGCTGCCCAAAAGTATCTTGTTCAGATACGTACTTGGATGCATTATGGTTGTTATGTCAAATGATGATGCATCAAACTCAAGTTGCAAATATAACTCTAAATATAAATTTGAATATAGGGCTGGTATATATTCATTACACTAGAGTGAGCAAAAGAACCAAGCAGTTATGTATGAAAAAAGTATTTTCAATTTTCAAACCTGAATATAATTAGATTGATAAAACAGTGAACATTTATAAGATGTAAAATTCTCGACTACTTACCAGTAGATTTTATCTCCCAAATCCGTAGACAGTTATTTTTATCGACAGATAATAAATGATGAGCAAAAGGAAGGAGAAGGTGAACATCACTTTTATGACCAATATACTCATATACCTAGTAAAAAATATTATTAAATATGACATAAAAATTATATATGTTATATTATATTATATAATTAGATTAGACCTATGTGCCTGTCACAATCAACCTGTTTTCCTCTTTTCCATGCTTTTATTTGGTTTCCAGCAGCTGTGATGACCAGCTCACTATGAGTGGTAATACAGTTAATTGCATTACTTTGGGGTGTACCTAAAAATTATCAAAATTTATACATGTTAGACAATATATACATTTAACTAGTACTATAATAGACTAGGAAGTCGGGTGATTACCCATGGCCTAGAGAAAACTACATGTAGGCAGACTTTTTTAGACTGATTTACTCTAGCTGTTATTTATAAGTTGTGCTATTATATTGCCCCAGGATTAATCTACCCATTTGATAAAACCCTACATACATAACCATCTTACCAACAAATAACAGGTTTAACTTCTTACACTACAGAGAAAATAGAAGATACAGAGTTTACTGTTTAAACATCATTCTTATAACAAGGATGTCTGCAATCATAGGCAGTCATAGACATACACAACATTCTGTGTCCCTTATTACTTAAAAAGTCCGAGAAAATTTGATCTGGCGTGGCTGACCCATTGATAAACTGGTAGTCTAGGCAGCCGACCGTGTTTATATTTCTAGACAGATTATTACGAGAGAACGTGACTATTTGAGTACGCTCTCATTTTATATTGGTGTATAAATACAGTTATTACTAACATTATAGAGGTGGAAAGATCTTCCTACAACAGTGGCAATAAAATGTTCACTCCCTAGAGCTTGCAAAGCAAATGGCACACCATTTGAGATGTAGCCCAGCGCTCTAAATGGCGAAAACAGTTGACTGCCTGCAATACACATTCCTTTAGAAGACGCCATATTGAAACATACGCACTTCCACACGTGCACTTCTCGTAATAATTATTAAGTGTTAACCCGGGGGTATACGGTATGTTCGACGACGTCATTTTCGACATGTCTCGATCTTTTTTGTTAAAAGATTTTTCTGTGGTGAGTTTACAAAAAAATACGAAATAAATGCTTGGAAATTTACCTTTGGGTTTTAAGTCGAAAGCATAGAAATATTATGTAAAATGATAGGAATATTACGGCTCTAAATTTGGAATGGATAGGGTGACTTTTTGTTTGTTCACAATTCTTTCACCCCCCGTACATGCAGAGCGTTCTTCGTTCCCAATATACTTAAATGGTTGCGTTGACAGGAAGTGATTTCGCAATACATTGTCTTTGTCTCATTTATTTTATTTTGACAAGGAAGGACACCGGTTAGATAGCGTTTGCCTTTACAGCACCTGTATTTGCTTGTGTTGCCACAAAATACTCCTCTGTATCAAAAAGACGATGATTTATAACGTGCGGTGAAAGCTTTTCAACTGTAATAAAACCTACACCTCTGTCGATTCGTGCTGAGAGAATTTTGAGGTCCATAGTGATAGTATTTGTACTACTTTATAATTGGATGCAGTGTGCTCATTGTTTGTTCAGAGTGCGCACTTATAACAACAGTTTTATACCGAAGAAATCGCAAGATCTTACTTGGGTATGATGTTATTAAATCAGTCATTAAAGGTCATAGCTCTAACGACTTTATTTTGGTTCTCTGCCATGGTATTAATGTTCATGTCGCATGATGATTTTACACGGAACTCGTTAGAAATGCTCAATGCTCCATTGTATCGCAATGATGACTATAAATTCATGCACAAGGTCGGTGTTGAGCCTTTAAAGCCTATAAATCACGATATAAAATATCCCTGGCAGCAAGGAAGTCTAAATATTTCAAGACAGTATAAAAAGAATTCAGGATATTTATCAAGTTTATCAAAGAAAGTAGGAAAACTAATACACGGGAATCACAGACCTGTATACGATAATAGCAAACTCAAAGAAACAGATCCATATGCTTTAGGCGCTATGGGCAAAGCAGCTTATCTTGTTTCAGAGGAAGATAAAAAATTAGCACAAGACCGTTTCTCTGATCATTCATTCAATTGGGTTTTAAGTGATAAAATTTCACTGGATCGAACCTTAGATGACTATCGTGGCTCAAGGTAAGTTTTATTTTGAATTAGTCTTAAATACCTTACCAAAAGTAAAATCGATACTTTTACAATTGTGAATTTTCGATAAATATATGGTAAATATAAGTTAATTGCGTGACATTGTACACATGTATTAATGTGTATTTCAAGATTTGTCAGACAGCCCGTGTATGTGATGATTGTTTTTAATTCAACATTGCTTCCGGTTTGTCATAGCTCTTGTGTAAATGACAGTCTATATTGTTTCACCCGGTATTTCACTAGTATTTGTAATTTATGTACCAACATATCCTTCAATTTAACAGCTATAACAACGTTTTTAAAATTCATTGTGTAATACAGCACTAATTAGTTCTTTGCTTGGACCCTTCTTCCCCTTTAACAATGGAACAAAATTCTCTATCCAATTTAAATTACTGCAATTAAAATAGGGAATTATTGGCCACTAGTGTAATTTAGGAAATTGCCTAAAAATTACGCTCTCCCAAAATTCTGCTACCTTGCCTTCCCTATTGTATATAAAGAACTTTCAGGGTGCTTTAAAACATGAAAATGTGATAGTTTTCTGGAGACCAGAAGTGAGTATAATTTCAATGATGAGAATTATTGTAATGTACATGTAACTTGTGTATGTTTACAGATGTAAAGCAAAGCATAACAACTACCCAGAAAAGTTACCGACAACAAGTGTGATCATATGTTTTCATAAAGAGCGACTCTCTGTATTACTACGTACAATACACAGTGTTATCAATAGAACTCCACCAGAATTATTGGCTGAAGTTATTGTTGTTGATGATTTCAGTGAAGATGGTTAGTCTATGTATATAGTTTCATAGTCCAAACACAATTGTAGTGGAATTTTTCATAATTCCTGGCTTAAATTTAGAATGGATATGATTTTCAGTGGCAAACTAAAATAATCTGTTTGAATTTTCGTTTATGAGTGAGGTGCTGTAAAATAAAAATTTGATGTCATAATTAGACATATACACCAGGTCTTGCTGACACAGCAATGTCATAACAGTGCTTGTGTAAACCTTTAATTGCATTACGTACACCAGGAGTTTTAATGATTACAACTTAGTGATCTGTGTAAGGGTTGTCATGTACAACTCAAATAATTATAATTCTGTTAATAGATCGCCTTTCTGCACCTCTTGATGATGGTGTAAGGAACTTGCCTAAGGTGAAAGTTTTGAGGAACACGAAACGCGAAGGTCTTGTGCGAGCCCGATTACGAGGCGCAAATGAGGCTACAGGGGATGTCCTGACATTTCTTGACTCACATTGTGAAGCCACACCAGGCTGGGTTGAACCATTATTAGCACGCATTAAAGAAGACACAAGAAATGTTGTATGTCCTGCAATTGAGGTCCTCAATGCTGATACGTTTGCCTATCAAGCTTCATCAAATGCTGAACAGAGAGGAGGATTTAACTGGGATCTTTTCTTTAAATGGAAAGGCATACCTCCAGCAGAACAGAAACTAAGAAAAGATGATACCGATCCAATACGGTAGTTGTAGATTTTGTTTAATTAGTTTGTGAGAAATATATTACTATACTTGTCTAAATATTACTATATTTGTTTAGCAATCTTCTCTTGTTCACTTTAAAATTTCCCCCCCCCTAGAAATACTTGATAAATACAATAATTGATGACACCCCCAATCACAACCTAGATTCATTTTGAGGCATTCATTTCCTGATTTCATTTCATGCTGTTTTACAGTACTCCAACTATGGCTGGAGGATTGTTTTCCATAGACAGAAAATATTTCTTTCATATTGGATCTTACGATGAAGAAATGGATATCTGGGGTGGTGAAAACCTGGAACTCTCATTCCGTGTAGGTTCAACTTTTTTGCATCAGTGTTCAGAAGAAATTTTAAATGTTCAACAATGTCAAAGGAGTGTTCATTTGTGATCATGAGAGACATTGGATAACTAACAGTAAAGTTTTTTTAGGAAGACACAACTTTTAATAATAGAGAATTTCGTCATTTTGGAGCCATACTCTAAATTTCAACTTTTTTTCAGGTATGGATGTGTGGAGGAAGACTGGAAATCATTCCCTGTTCACGAGTTGGGCACGTGTTTCGTAAAGTAACAAGTCCATACAAATTCCCAAATGGCGTGGATAAAACATTAAGTAAGAACTTTAATCGTCTGGCAGAGGTGTGGATGGATGAATATAAAGAGTTGTACTATAATAAGAAACCGCAGAATCGCAATCGAGATTTTGGCGATATCACTGAAAGAAAGAAACTACGAGAGAGATTAAAGTGTCATTCGTTCAAGTGGTATTTAGACAATGTTTATCCTGATATCAGAATGCCTGAACTCAACCCACCAGCGCAAGGGGAGGTATACACATTTTATCAACTTACGTATCTTTCACTATTCCTTTTCAGGAAATAAACCCAGAGAGAAAAACAGAGTATTCTTGTTGTGTCGGGATATGTAGCTACATTTAAAACCCTTGCCTTCGACTAAATCAGCTTTGATTCATCTAAATAAGGAAAACGTTTTCGCCTTCTTCTGTTTTATATAGGTTCGTAATCCCGAAAGTAGTTTATGCCTGGATTCTCTTGGAATGAAATCAGGAAATAAGTTAGGTTTATACGGTTGCCATGGTCAAGGAAATAACCAGGTATACAATAATTACTCTTACACAAACGTGCTCCTTACAACATTTTAACTCACTTTTTGTAATATGTGTGTAGTATTTCGTGTTCTCTTCACACGGCGAAATCCTGTGGGAAAGCGAGAATTGTGTCGATAATTCAAAGTATGAACCTGGCGCCACCGTTGATCTCATTCCTTGTCATGGTATGGAAGGAAATCAAAAATGGACTCATGACCGAAAATCTGTATGTATTTGATAGATTTCCCTGTCTTGATTTTCAATTCCTACCGCAGTTTTTTAAAACCAATCAAATATCGATTAATGTTTTTGTTTGTATGTAAGTTGTCACTAAAGTTGCTAGTCTGTTGTAACATGATCGTTTCAAAACGGGAAAGGAAAAAAAACATGGAACAATGTGGGATGTTTGTAAAATCTCACAAAATAGACGTGTTTGTATAATTCTCAAACAAATCAGAAACATGTAAAACGTACTTATTTCTAACTCTATTGTGCTTTTAAAATGCAACGAATGCAACAAATTGAGACGAGTCAATTGTTACACATACCATCCACCTTAGCTTGTTGTGGTAATCCTAGGGATTACCTATCCTACGTATTACCTACCTATTTCAAGGTCGGCATGCAAAACCTCTCTGCTCTTATAATATTTTTTAATATTTCAGGGCACAATCAAACACGACGTCAGTGGCCAATGTCTCGATCGTGGTCCTTCAATGGATTCACAAAATCCCGTAGTGAATCCTTGTAATGGAAGTCCTTCACAAGTTTGGGTTTTCTCAAGATATAAAACTGAATAAACTTAATTGAAAGTAATACGGACGATTCTTTAATTTTGGATTATTGTATATTTAAATGAATTTTGTAGTATTGGTATATATACATGCGTTAAATACATAAAGATTTTCTATTAGGTTCCGATGTATATGTGTTATCTGATTTAACAAACAATCGTTTCAGAAAACTCTCCTGACAAAGGCTCAAAACGTCGAGTGTGTGTTTTTGTCAGCTATATTAGGAGTGTATTTGTCAGCTATATTAGTCAGTTGTTATACCACATTTAATGCAAAGTCATAACTTATAAGGATTCATGTTCATAAAGAAATAATCGTTATCCAACGAATCAGTGATGTCCACCCTCTGCACACTCTCTCCCCCCCTGGAACCGGATTTACCAAAACTGGGAAGGCTAAACCAAGGAAAAATTAGTTTGCGTTTTTAAAAGTGTTCGTAGTTTGGTATAAAACCTGCCTAAACATACTGGTTTAAAGGTTTCACTACAGCAGATGCCAGTCTTCTTCTTTCTCTCATTCCAGGCAGTTCTACCCAAAATGTATTTCCAATTGTCAGACATTCTATCGAGCTGAGATATCCCAGCTCCTGATTCCATCCACCCATAACATAAACGATGCCATCGACAATAACAGCCGAGCTCCCGTATCTGTTGTACAACATTGACGGCAGAAACTTACTATTTCCGCTCACAGTTTCATACATTATGACGCTGTTTAAAACACGATCATTCTTATCCGCCCCGCCGATTACGATGATATTATTGCCCCATGTCACTGTGGACATCCAGAAACACGATAAGGTAACGATTCGCATCGCTTGCGTTCTTTCTGAGCAATATCGTAAGACATTACAGTGTTAGTGGAATCTGCACTCAAACCTGTGTGTGTTCCTCCCAAAACGAACAGTAAATCATCAACAAGTTCTGCGCTGTGGTTTCGTCTTGCCTGGTTCATTTTAAATATCCGCTTTGAAGTGTAGGGTGGAAAAAGAGAAGTCTCATGGATTGCGTTTGATGTTTTGTTCTCAGTAGAGTTCATTCCCCCAATTGTGATCAGTTTATCTTTGTAAATTACGACACAATGACTAGACAAACTGGCTGGGAGTTTACCATCGAACAATCTCCACTGCAAAGGCTGCTGGTCCATCGATAAGATCTCTATACTCTCAATGCAAACACGACCATCATACCCACCTGTCACGATCACATCGTTGTTGTAGACACACGATGCTGACTCTACCCTCGGGTGATTCATACAGGCCAGCTGAGCGGATTTTCCTTCTGTCATATTGATGATTTCTACTGTATTTAATATTGTGTCTCTTCCTGGAGCGTTCCAACCACCCATGATGATAACCTCTGTTTTATCAATTGCTGGAAGTACTCCATTTCCATTTCCGGAGGTTGTGGTCTAATGTTTCTGTTGGGCCCTTGTAACAACTGGTTTAACAAGTCGGTCACTGTCTGAAACTGTTGCCTCATTTCATCTTTGAACGCCACTTGATCTCTTTTAATTTCTGCTTGTGCTTGTTTAACCTGGTTAACATTTTCCTAGATGGTGGATTAAATTGGGAATTAACATCGCATGGAATTGTACTTCAACAGAAATTTACATGCAATTTTAGATCAAGTAAAATATATAACAAAATATCTGGTTGAGACAAAGATCATGAGAAAATAAAATCTACATTTTCTTCAGAGAATTGCGGCAAGCAGCCACGCATGTTTTAGTGGAAAATCTTGTATAATACCATTACCAACTGCACTTACATTTAACTGGTCTACTTTACCATTTATCACATCGTGTTTCCTTTCTATCTCTGTTATTTGGACTTTCATTCGTTCAAGTTCAATATTTGTTTGATTCTGCCTGGCTCGAATTTGTTCTTGATTTTCCCTCATCAAATCTATTCCTACTCTTATTTTTTCCTGACGTCTTTTGGCATAGTTGCAGTCGTGACATTTTGGCTCTTCAGCAGTTTCACATGTTTTCCTTTCACCACTATTTCGACGTCCAGGGTTTCGGGATTTTCGCCGTGTGCTCGGCAATCTTGATTGTTTTTATCTTTTCTATTGACCACCATTCCACATCTGTCGCATATAACTGGTTTGAAGTCGCATTTTTTTATGTGGTTTTGCAAATTTTCAAGCCGAATATAATCAAAACACCCACGGTCCTTGTAATCACAGTTAATCTTGAGGTTTGATAAAAAATCCATTAAAAATCTTGGTGGATTTTTCAGTATCTCTGGAGTGAGATGTTCGCGGCATTCTGGGCATGTAAGAGAATACTCAAGATGCTTTGATATACATGCGTAACAAAATGGATGTTCTTTATTTTGACAAGCTCTTGGGTTTCTGAGCACGCATTGACAAATAGAGCAAAATAGTCCTGGGTCGACTGGAACTTCAAAACGCCTTTCATCAAAACCTTGTTCATCATTTGGCTCCATTCTACGCCATGGGTTGTGTACCCTATTAGACGAATTTTTAAATATATAGATATTTTACAGTTGTACACTAACATTGTTATATCGTAACCGCAGAGCATGGCTACTTTGTCGTAACAAGTAATGTTAAAAACATATTTAACATGCAATAGACTAAATCAATATTTAAAATCACTGAATTCTCTCGGTTGGTATCAATGGATTTTAACTTTTTACATCTAAAAAATGCACGAAACGAATTAAACTTGCGGTATACTGCGATATTTTTAGGCGAATACAATTTTGCATAGATAAAATAACCAATTCGTATCAACTCTTGCACAACATCATCTTATTAAAGCAAAGAAAGGTTGTTACCATTGGGGAATGGGGATGTTTTTAAAGTTAACCTGGGCCTGGGGGCAATCCCCATGCAGACGTAATCCCAGGGGGCATTACCCTCGCTACCCCATTCCCGCCGTTCATCAAAAGTTCTGTAAAGCTGTGATAATAATTTTAAAAGTTTTTTTTCATATTTTGCCTCATCGTCGAACAAAAGAAAAAAAAACCATGAGAAGCAGTCCAGCTCCCGATGTTAAAGCTCTCTAGAATGCATCAATACAGAAGTGCTCTTTCACGAAAATCCGCCCACCCTAATGAGAGTGTATTTAAGTAGATATATTTTTCAAGGGAAGCAAACATTGCATGATTTTGCGGTCAGCAAATGAGTGTTGCATATCTCATTAACAAATACCGAAAAACTTAAGTCATTTAATTTTTCTTTAATCACCAGAAATTCCAATTTCTGAACTACGTTCACTTAGACTTCGTGTTTGTGGCCACTACTGCAGCCGGAAATATTATGAACAACAACAATATGTACTTTTCTGATTGCTGTGTGGTGATCGTATTGATAGAATAACCACAAAAGAATACCATGCATCTTACCTAAATAACTAACATACCAGAAATCTTGAGACAACGAAGTTGACCTGTAACTAATATTCTAATAAATAATGTTCTTTGGGATCTTGAGCAATATCTGATATGACTCCTTTCTTCCCGAGCCGACAAAGAGCGTATTACGAAATCTGGACACCTATTGCATAGAAGCGTCTCGTGACTAGAGGTCGTGATCTCATTATACCCATAATTCCTATATACCTGCATACATAAATAACCTCTCACGATGACGAATGTGACGCCATTTTTGGGGTAATTTTTTTTAATTGTAAGCGCAAGACCTTGTCAGGGCGGCTGTCTTTAATCAGTTCAAGCTTAATTTATTGTTCAAATGGTCTATTGACTCTTAAAAAATGCTTCTTACATTGGTATTATTGTTGGAAAAAATTGAAAGTACCCCAAAAATGGCGGATATTCGTCATCGTGAGAAAGGCTAATTCTATATTTGCTTTTTTACGGTAAATATTTAATAAACTTTACTGCAGAAAAAGTTGATCGCATACAAAGTTTTAGTAGACCAAGTAGAACTCGAAATCCCCGAACTTTTGAATACGTTAGCCCTCTCAATATAAGTTGTTTATTAATATCAAGGAGGGTGATAAAATTGTGAATACATGCACGCTATGCTACAAAGCCTGTTTTTGAGTAACACGTTTCCACGCGCGAAGTAACTTTTCGTTTTACATTTGAATGTAATATTAGGTAATGTTATTTAAAAGTATAATAATATGAAAGAATGATATTATAAAGATTTTGTAATGTAACCGTACCTCGAACGCGTTAGCAGGTAACTGAATCAAATATTTATACAATGTATGCTTTAGAAATAAAATAGATAATTTTGAAAAACATTCTCTCTGAAGAACACCTCAGCGACAAAACCATTGCTATAGCTAATATGAGGAGACAATATTGCTCCTTGTACCGAGTCACTAGCTTTGGAAGGAAAGGTAAAAAGAGATACTCCTGCGTCCTGCACCGTTGAGGCGTTGACAGTTGAATAATAATCTTCATCTACATATCTACGTGTAATTCTACATGATGACAAATTTGATCACCAGGAGGCGAGCGTTCAAACGTGATTCTAATCACAAGCTATATTTGTCCCGGCGTTGAACCCCCGGTTTTATGAGGCCGATCCCAACTGCATGTTTTGTCGTCTTCAAGGTTTATTTTAAGCTAAGTTAAATACTGAAATATGTGCCTAACCCCACTATGTTTCAGTTAGCTCTTCCTAAATGCGTGATCTCGTGCAGAATGAAAATACTTGGGTTAAAAGGTCAATGTGAAAGTTGACGAATATATTTAATAGGCGTCAATGAAGGGCTGGGACGTCAATCTCAGTCGCGAATGAATTCGTGCACGCCATTAGTCATTCACTAGACGTGAGTATTTCAAGTTTGGAGCCCGAATACAAACACAGGGTTGAAACAAGAAAAAGTTTTAGACAAATTTGGCTTCTTTCAAACTTCTTGGCGAGAAGTTGTTGAGACTACCCAGCTCATAGGAGAGTAATAAGAGGAACTTTATTTAGTTAAATTACAGTGGGGAAGTTTTTCGTAAGGGAAGAAAATTATGACTATTTTTGACTTTCACATTTTCTTCCCCCAAAAGTGATGAGGCGGATATTTGAAACTCATCGTCTGCACTACCCACGCGAAAATTAAATTACGCAAGACAGCTTCCTTCTAGGAAATAAGGGATGAAGATTTCCTAAATAACGTTTTGTGATTTTACAAAACGTTTCGTTTCATTTCAGTTCTATTTTTTTTAGTGAATGACCCAAGCATCTTCAAGCATATTACGTAAAATCTTCTCTCGATCTAATCGCCGATTATATTCATTCATAAGGAAACTTTATGTCTTTCTAGATTTCCTTTCAATTTTTGGCTAAGTAACGTTTACATGAAGTTAAAATGTAGGCGGGTATAAAAAATGTTTAACTGGCTCACAACTTTCTGAGTAAGGCTTAGCTATATGTCGTAATCTGAATTTCCAATGATCATGCAGTGTCGTAATTCGATGGTATTCGTTGTTATGCAATAGTTAAGGAAGACAACGACCACCAATACAATGAAAATTATAATGAAATTCGTCTGAATATTTCTTAACTTTGTTCTCGCTCTGGTTTTACCCTATCATAGAGGTTTCCGTCTTGTGACAGCGGACAGCCCCTGATCTAACAGCAGCACATAAGCCAAGTGCCGTACTGTCCTCATGCAGGATAAATTGTGTGCATGTGTAAACTGACTATAATCATACATCGCGCGGTCATCTTTGCGGAAAATTTTGAGCAATTCAATTTTACGTATATATTTTGCCTTTTGTATATGAACAATAAAGTGGTCTCGTTCATTTAAAAGCATGATAATATGCATAATACACCGAAAGATATTTATTCCTATATTACCTTAATTTACCTATATATCAGTTTCAGACAAACGACGCTCCTATGACGTGCAACACGACTTTTCGCTTTTTCTTTGCATTATCCGCTTCTGAGTTTCTTCCTCTCGCTTGCCTTTTCTTTTCTCTTTCAATCTTTCAAGATATTTACGATTTTTTTGCTCCCGTATCCCTAAACCTAAAATTAACCATTCCGCCGTGCTTTTATCAGCGCCAATTTTATGAGCTTCCTTACCCAGCACTTCTCAAACTTGTTTCAAAGAAGCCTTTGCGCGCTTCTCGTCTCTTCTTATATTTCTAGCTATGCATGCATGATAAGCATCACTGTGGTTCGGATATGATTTCATATAGTCAACGAATGATTCTGCCCATTGTAGTCTACATGCATGCATTGTCCAAAAGGTTTAGTGCTTGAGGGCTGTTTACATGGAGCGAGTTTTCCCGACTAGGCGAGGTGAAAACTGCATATAATGAAAGACTAATCAGGTTAAGTCTTCGATCTGATGCGCTTTTTACCTCGCCTAGACGGGGAAAACTCGCTCCATGTAAACAGGCCCTTATTCCTAGACTACCGTTGTGAGTATTCTTTGGTCCTTGGCAGGGCTTATTTTGGTCTGATCCACGTTCTCTTCTTCCTATACCGTAATAAAATTTATACTGAATAAATATCGTGTTCACCACTCACCAGTGTTATATGCTCTTTTATAATGCCATGTTATTACCTATTGTACATGAACAATAGTATTCTGAACTCATCCTCTCAAACAATTGAGAGAGTCTTTAGTGATTAACTACAGTTCAAGACTTCAGGCAGATTTGACTGTGCACGATCAAACCGTGAGATCGGTGAGAACGGTGATGTGATTCGAATTTTTAGTTTTCAAAAGCAACTAAGCTCGATGTTATGACTTATAATATTCTCCATAATTATACCAACAACAGTATTTTTTTGTTTGGTGCACGAATAGCTCTTACAATTTCCTTCCACTTCCATGCAGAATTGAATCCATGCAGAAATGAATTAAAAACTGAAAATTCGCGTCGCGTTGCCGTATTGCGCCTAGTGTGTGTCTCGGCCATAAGGATAATTTAACACAAGAAAGTATGTGCATGTTTGATCTCAGGAATAGCATCAACTTAATTTGTCAAAGAGTACAAGCCCGTGCTCGTCTGTTGAGGAATGAAAGGATTTGGACACGGTCGAGCCGTCCGTCTTAGCTCACTGTAAGAGAGAAAATACTGATTATCTATTTATTGGACTCTATAATGATAATTCCTAACCAAACATCTCCATTTGGCTTAACATGCGTGGTTGAAAATTTCTACTTCTCAATTTACCCACTGGCAAAACGTGATCTGTTGAAACCTGTGTTTCTAATTGCATCTCTCGTCTTCCGGTCGTGTGTTCCGGACATAACTCTTAAAGTAACCTCTTAATAACTGGAGGAAGTTGAAACATGTCTGAATTGACTAAAGTGATGGCTAGAACTAAACATCCTCCTTGTTATGATATACTGACATGATGAACTCCAAATAGTAACACAGCAATATGTAAAAGCTTACAGGTGCCAACTTCAATATAACCAATTTGTTTGATTAAATTCCTCGCCAAGTGGTCTCTATGTTTCAATGACACCGGAATGGCAACAATGTGGAAGAATTTTCTTCCAGTTTAGACTTCTGCTCATTCAAGTTTCTTTTAATCCCGAATAGGTTTGTGGAATTACGTTTTTCGTGCAAGGATTTAAGTGCCAAGGAAATACCGTACATGAACTGCTCGCGGTATTTCCTCGCCACTTAAATTCTTGCAAACTTTTTTGGGAATCAAAAAAAAGTTTAAATGTTGACCACAATTAATCTGTTTACACAAATATGAATTTAATTTTAACTTTGGCAAAAATCTACAATTTAATTGCTACGTACAGGAGAATGAATAAAACGCCAAACTCGTAAAACGGGAAGGCTGGTGATTTCACTAAAAAACAACGGCACTAAACTGATGTAAAATATATCAACGCAATAGTTTTAAACAGAGTAAACCTGCGCTTTGAAAACTACTGTGAAAAACACGCCCGTCTGTTTTGAGAATCACTTCAGAGGGCGTTTTCCAACGATAACTCACGACTGGTACACGCAATGATTTTAATAATCAACTAGCTTGCATTTTCCCAGGTTGGGTTGCAAAGACGTGGGAAAATTCCGCGAAATAGAATTCTTTAAACTATGCCAATGCGTAATTCAATTCTTCATGGTGCCCCCATAATCCCCATTTCTCTGGCGAGGCCGGTAAAATAACGTCATAACAGGAGAGTCTGCGTGGGTGAAATGCACACAGCACGTGTAGTTTTGTTGATGTTATACAAACTTGCATGTGGTATGCGATTTAAAGGTTTACACAGCGATTTGTGTTGTGTCATTTGGACGCCCGTTAAATGATATTTTGTAATATGGTATTATAAATAAAACGTGACAAGCGTAGGCATGATGACATCATCAAACTACCAACATTCGCCAAACATTTTTCAATTGTCAAAAATTGGCATGAGAATAAACGATCGATGTATATCACCAAAACGTCATGTTATTAGAAGATATACAGTAGTTGGCTCAAATTTTCAGAGAGAAATATGTAGAAGTTCTTATATAACATTTTAGCTAGACAATCTAATCACCACCACATAAAAATGATACTATTCGAAAAACGTTCTTGTACGGACATTTTCCCACGTTCGAGTATATTATATATGACCAAGTCCCTGTGCCATTATTTATACAAATATTTGAGCGTCTTCACTTGTTTGAGCTTAAGGTACTTTATTTGAGGGGTGTTTTATCATGATACGGAATAATGAAAACTGATGGCAACATTATATTCAGTATATAATACTCATTTCAATGGATTTAAATTGAAGTTGTCAGATGAAATGTATAGGTGGGAGGCGGGACCTGGCGGGTACACATAATTCACTCGCCATTTTCACAAGTGTTATGACTTTGGGCAAAGGTCATAGAAGGTCTAATTTTCAGCCAAGTAATTACAATGAATTTGTCGCGGCAATTTTCGAAGAACGTTAGAGTAAACACAGGACAGGAACCCGAAAAACTGGCCAAAGTCAACAGTCTAGTTTTTGCGGACATTAATTATTTATACTGTTAGACATTAAACTTCATCTGCCACCGTGGAGTGTTTATACTGCTTAACAATTCTTAAACAAGACGTGTACTTTAGTCAAAATCATTATCTTTACGAGGTTTTAGGTCACGTTTGTTGGGGGTTGTTGAGAGTAACTGAGTGCATGGGAGTGCATTGCTCTTACAAATATATCAATACTCATCTGCTCCGCGATATTATTGTTTGATTACTTCTCGAGGCTAAAAGCAAAAAGGGTTTTCGAATTAGATGCCTTTTTAGATAGGGTAGCTCTACAGACATGAATTATATTGCAACTGATGTGCACTTTTGTTTGGTTCTTGTCTGCGACAGTTCTCCTTGAGCAAGGTAGAAAAAACTAAATCGCCATATTTGGATAAAAGTTTCTTTTCCGGCGGAAAACGTAGTAGGTGGTTATGTGGTAACTGGTATAAAGCACCACATGATTATGACACTGTCATCAGGAAGAAGCAATATATTATTAAGGTGTTTATAATACTATCTTAATTTATATAATATCTCTGTTTCAGTGGGCACTAACAATAAACTGTTCTCGAAAGTGACAAACTCTGGCAGAAATAACCATCTGGCCATTTTAAGATTTGAGTATAACGGTATTACCTAAAACATAAGTTAGCTATAAAAGCTTCTTTTAACGAACAGGTCAACCGAGTGTAACGAATAGTCGTCTGCACAAGTCTACAGACAATACTGCAATACTATAAACATCACTGAATACGACTGCCAAGAAAGTTTGGCAAACTTTCAACAGGGGAAACTCTTGCACGGCTGTGTTGTTTATTCTGGCGGGCAAATTTTATGCAAGCTTCTTAACGAGTTCCTTCTGTTGCCAAAGGAATTGATAAAAAAAACCCAACAAATGCCAAGAAACAGAGATTAGAGTTCTCAGACATGAATGTATTGTTTAGTTTAGCAGAAAATTAGCATTAGCAATCTTCGTGTGAACATGCCCGGTGTGAAAAGACTTCAGGAAGTACAGATACTATGACGCAAAACATGATAGCTTCACCATCCTGACAACTGCTAATGAACGGTAGTTGTAACGATTATTGTGTCATTACGCATCAATAAGAAATCGGCATGCATCATTCTTCCTACCTGGGTTTTGCATGTTAGTTATAAAGACGAAACATTTATCCTGAATTTATAATATGTAGACAAAACAAATTATTCATGATCAAAATGCACTTTGTACCATATATCAGTGATTTTGTCACTAAATAATCGAAGTGAAGCCATCTAAGGATAAGCACACACGATGATATTTTGAGCAAGGCCCAATATTTGTCACTCCTAAGTGGCTCAATGAAACCACAGTGTGAAATTGCAAATGAACGTCTCTACATGCCATCCTGATAGACTCAAGTAGTTACAAGAAGTTTCATACCAACTTTTCTTTTCGTTTATGTATTCGATGTACCAATATTGGTATTTTGTTTGAAAAAAGTGTAGCTCGATGATTATTAAACTAATGATTATTTATGAATGAGCCCTTTTTCCCAGCTTCTGAGGAAGAAATGTTAGCCGGACTGTTTATTGTTACTAAACTTAGGTTGTCAGCAAATTTGGTTACATCCGAACACCTGTAAAACATTCGCATTTCAAAATATGTGAAATATTTGATGGGTAGTCGATTTGTGTAAGAAGAAATCAACCAAAAATAAGCCACGGACCAGAAAAAGAGGTATTTTGTTCGAGAAGGAACCGGTAAATTCTAGCATGAAATCATTTGAAATATGTATACAAGTTACGTTTGTCATTCTCGGTAATGACACCAGCATGACATTGATAATTCAACCATGTGTAGTCATCAGCGCCATATAAGTAGGGTGTATACGAGATCATATTACTTTAACGTCACACTCCTCCCACACAAAGCAGAAATAAATTTAAGCTGGAACCCAACTGCTCATTCATCATTCAACATCATACTCGCTGGCTCCAACTGCAAACATCATATCAAACGGTATTGGATTGACCACTACTCAGAGACTTTACTCGGTGAGTATAACTGGCATACGAAATAATGTCATAGTTTGTAAATGTTGTATAAATTATATAGGTTAGACCGCAGGAGACCTTTTATGGTCTCATATCTTGCTGTGGATACGCGGAACAACATTAGAAAGTTTTGTATTTTAGTACACTTGTTTGTATTGTACAATCGTGACAAATAGTAAAGGCGTAGCAAAGTGTTCGTTAATACCACTGTCGCTTCATGCTAAGATTTTAACCTACAGGCCAATTTTTTCACGGGTTTTAAGAATGCATATTGTCATATACCTTGATATTATATTCAAAATCTTCGTAACGTATAGTCGAACACGTTGGTAGGATTCAAATGTCGTGAGCTACGTTGAATATAACTGGAAACTTGGGGCAGCATTGTTCAACAAGCAACCAACACAGGTCATCATATATACCTTTGTTAATGCGAGGAACACGCTTGGACATGCAGAACTGTTAATCTTGAAAACGTTTGCTCTGAAGGTTGCGAACAGTTCCATAATGGCAGTTGCCTTTACAATCGATACTGCTCCACTTCTCTGCGATTTCATTAACTACAAATGTTATAGCGGCCAAAAACAAATAAATCAATTATTCATTAGACTCATGTGGGTGTGAAAGGTCACAATAAAGAAAGCTGTTTTAAAAGCATGGCAAAGTCATCTGTTTCCTTTTCACATTCACTTGAAATCATTCACCCCCCACTTCTGCTGACGGGTGGCCATGATGGCTGTTCATCCTGTTCTCGTTTTTTAGAATGGTAAATTAATTCTATTTAGGCTACACTACGAATGTATTTCGATCTCGTGAGTGTCCAATCGCACATGTCTACGAAAGCATTTCGTATCAAATTGCAACTACGTGCGTCCTCCTGTTTCAATGATTCTAATGACATATCATAACAGTCATTCCAGAATTGTTTCCAGACACCAAAGACAGCACTTAGGATGTTCCTTAGTGAACAACAACTTCTCAGGAATTTGATATTTTCGTTTAATCCCTCGAATTTTGTGCATTTCTTTCATAGAAGATTTATAGCATCAGAAAATAATCTAATTAGTGAGATCGCCGCCATTTTATTTGTGTATTATAGTAACACATAATATTCCCGAACAAAGCGCTTTAGTCATTAACTGAATCGTGTTAGGCTATATCAAAATATAGAGTATAAAAGTACCTCTTAATGAATTACATTTAAATAGACATGTTTCGTTTAATCACATTCTCATCATCATCTTACTGACGCTTTTTGCAAGTTAGAAATATTTCATAATTCGTTGGGTTACTCGTTTGCACTTTGGCACTGAACTTGAGCAGTTACCGGAAACCGTTGAAAGTAGATTATTATAATTTAAAAAAGGCAAAAAACCCGTTGGCTCTCCACTGAAATGTTTTTAACTGCTGATATTTTTGTTGTACCTCTCACGTATTTTTCTCCGGGCATAAGAATGTAAGAAGTACCCTCATTGCACACGTTTGGACGTTCTTAATCAATCTCAGATCGAAATTACTACGAGCACCTATAATTATTATCCGGTTACGCTGCTCCTTAAAACTAAACAGTGGTTAATTTATAAAATAGCAAGTTAAAGTTAAAGTTACCGTTAAAGTTAAAGAAACGTCCTAAATGTTCAAACTTGAAGTAGGATTGCACTGCATATTATAGTTTAAAATATATTAGTCATCTCCTTCATTCACAAGAGATATTCCTGTTCAACATCAAAGATAAGTAGAAATTTTACTGAATGTTCGGGATGAGACAGAATTATGACCTTTGAACCACTATCAAGAAAGTAAATCAATTAAAAAACCAAAAAAATTCAAAATAACGTCATGCAGAAAATTCCGCTTCTATATCGTCTTCTGGCAGCTGCAGTAGTTGAAATACCTTAATTATATTTCGTGCGCGTTCCTGTCTAAAAATAAAGACGTGAATGATTGCATGTCATTTCACTTATTATATTAGGCCAAAGTGCGCTGCAAAGGAGCTGAAGTCGGGAATTAATCAGCACTGCTCAAAACAGCAATAATGAGACACAGCAAATTCATTGTGTGTAGGAATAGCATTCATTAATCATGTTAAATGAAGTTCAGATATGAATTATAGTATAGTGGAAGTTTTCTGTGTACAACACTATTCTACGTCTAGGCATGATTAATGATATTCTGAACAAACAATTTTAAGAATTAAGATTGTCATGAATAATTACCTAACTTCCGAACTAAGTTTGCTCATTTGCCTTGCGGTTATAGGTACAAATAGAGTATTGGAAGGTCAAAACAACAAAATATTCACGTTAGGTTAGGTTTGGTTATTAAAATGCCCTTTGACTAAGCCTCCTGTAGATTATATGGTGGGTGTATGAAGTATTTTCCTTTTGAAACTTCCTGTTTTTTAACATGTTGTTTATATATAAATTACCTACTAAATTGAACGATATCCTAAAACCAATCTAACCGTCGTCCTGACTTCTGCGTCCACTTCTTATCGCATGCATGGACAATTAAGATTTCTTAAGTTGTGATAATGAAGTCGCACGGACCGAGTTTGGAAACATAAACTACCTTAAAATTAATTAAAACAGAGTTGGTTTTACTAGAGCATATCCTTATAAGTTATAACTAGTGAATTTAATCTATTGTTTGATTATTTCACGTGTGTATTGCTAAGAAACTAAAGACTAAATTGCTAACGTGTATTGCTAAACGTGTATTGCCAAATTGCTAACGTGTATTGCTAAATTGCTAAAAAACTGGGACTAGAAAGTTAATGCTTAGTTTATGGTCAGTTTAACTGTCAACTTTTCATTTAAAGTCTGCTTATTCACTCGACCGTGATCTCAATCTGAATGTGATCTGAACAATGTCAATTTCGTTGCTCAAAGTCGACCAGCCGTGGAGGAGTGAATACAGAACAGCTGTCAAAAGTGTTAAGGAAAGGATTAAAAACCATAACAAGCTTATTTCGTTTTCTCGAAAGGTCGTTTCTGGTCATACTATTCTGTTATGGTGTCATTTAAAGAGAGCATATTGTTTATGATCAGTTCCAGTTTCCTTTGTCGTCATACGCACTAACTAACACAGGGAATCATGGGACAGGGCCAAGATAAAAAGAAGTTTCACCTCATTCATATATTACCACTTGCCTGTTCCATCTCTTATAAAATAGATATCAGATTACACGTAACCTATATCCTGTGTTTATTCTAAATAAAAATGCTCTATCTTTCTATTTGTTTGCTGTTGTTACATAGAAACTGTATCCAAACGCACTACAGAGCCACCCTAAACTACAATATAGAAATAAACCAAACAAATCTGTAGAACTGATATTACCTTGCATCAGTTGCACAATCTCTTTGTGCAAGTGACTCTAGGAGCCATTAAGCTCTTTATATATTGGACTTTATAATTTACATGGAGAAATATATTCGTCACACTTGATGATGCCTTGAGAATGATTATTACTCTTAGATCTTCTCACTGAATGCGATTTGGCATTGAACTTTTGAGCTTACACCTTTGGGTTATTGTGACATTGTGTCACCGCTGTCATGGTACGATTTATTATTGATTGTAATTGTATCATTCGAAACAAAGTCTGGCAATGTTTGAGCCTTTCAATCATCACTTCCACACGGAACGAAGCGGCCTACATTGCTGCATTGTCTGTCCGTGATATAATCTTTTATGTTCTATATCTCATTGTTTTCTTTCTTATATAGTGATTCTGGATTGTGTAATGAATTTGAGTGGCGTAAATACGAGATACATTTTACTCTTTATTCTGGTTATCTTCACTGGAATCGAATCACGTTCGTTGAAAAGGCGAGCACTAGGAAATAATTGTAGCCCTGAAAGTACCAAGATTACTGTCAAAGTACCGACGTGCAAACCTCGATCGAATGTACCATTGCAAACTTGCCGTGGAAAATGTCTTTCATACAGTACTCCACATGATAAAGATGGTTCTACGACTACAGTTACTACATGTCGTTGCTGTAAGGCTGTGTCTACGTATATCCTAAGAATTCAACTATTTTGTCAAGACACCAGTAGTGGGAAGATTGTTAAAAAGTATCATGATATTGTGTCCGCGAAAACCTGTACATGCAAACCTTGCTGACAGACTGGGAAAGTGAAACGACTGACTTTGCTTTTTTCTTGGGCGGACGAACAATAGAGCTCTGTAAGAATATTATTGCAAACTAAGAACAATAATGAAGTCTAAGAATATATTTATCAACGACGTGATTCAAAGGAAACGTGTGTACAATGAACTCTAGTAGAGAAAAGTAATATTTGATAGAAATAAGGTATTATTGCTTAAGTTATTTGAAAAATTCTTCTCTTAATGAAGTAGATGCAGCTGGTCTAACCCTTGCTGTTATTTGATGACACCATAAGCCTCTGGTTATAATTTGACGAACACAATCGTTTGACAAACATCTTACCAATAATACAGAGGGCAATGGGTAGTTGTTGAAATAAAATGGTGTTATACAGAGTGTCCGAAAAGGTTACCCCCCTGATAATAATTTGAATGATTAAGACACCCTGTATAGAAAGTTGTACATACCTGTGACCTGATTTTGTTTATAACTTTAATACAACGGGAATAGTCAGGACCTCACTTTCTTCTCTAAAGATCGAAGCAAACGAGTGTCAGTCGTTCAATATCATACTGATTATTTTTTAATTGAAATTATATATAACATTAGAAAATGGACAAACGGTCTTGTGACGTGGTAGATGTAAGATATTACTCAACTCTTTACACAGGACATACTTTATATTTAGTTCAATGTAAATATTATGGGTGGGTGTAGCATGCATGTAGTTATTTTATCTAGCAGTTATTTATATTGAAAAGATGTTTAAATTATATTTCAATAATAAAATATTTATCGCTGTATGACTGATGTATTGTAGCCGCTGCATTCCGGCTTCTGATTTCAGTACGCCTGATTTTATGAACAGAATTCATTTCAGCACGGCTGGAAGGGCTCCTGAGCAGGACTCTAGGATATTGCTAAACAGGGTTGCTGAACATGGATGCTGGGTGGATTAATTAACATAGTTATTTTTATTGTTTCATGCATTTAACACAGTTTGCTTACCTAGTCATTGAGGCATGCTTGCTTTTGGTTTTATCTGAGGATCGAAAGACTGCTGCAACATCGCCAACTTGGAAAATAAACGTGAAGTTATCCAGGTTTTACACTGAAGAACTTTCCCGGCTTTCTTGCTTTGTGTCGAATATTCCAGTAGAATAAAAGTCGAAAATGGACCAACTCCATGAAGAAGGCACTGAAGTGTGTCAAATGTTTAAATAACATTTTTCGACGTTCGTTCTTATAATGTACTAGAAGACTTAGAAGATCTATATACATTGTCATGAGGGGGATTAAAGCAGCGTTGCCTCGCGGTCTTTTAGTCTTTGACAACTCCGACCTGTTTCAAACGTTCATTTCGCAAGTCCTGATTATTTATTCAAAGCAAAAATGATCAGTACCTGTACAGCTAGGGTGTTCTATACAAAGAACCTAAAACTATAGAATTAACTATTGTTTAAATTTGAATGGCTTGTTTGCGATTTTTCCCATGGGGATTAACGCAACTTTTAAAATACAAATACAAAAATTTAAGCTTTGATTTGCTAGAGATGAGGGACATGTATGTCGAGGGTAATGGGTGTTTGAGTTGTCAATTCAAATCTTGTTACTCATACTTGTCATGCATAAAAATGCTTATGTCAAACATTTATATGTACACTTGTGGGCCCAAACACCGTGCTTAAGCATTCAAATCCTAACTATACATCGGCGATTTATCGTTGGTAACCGATAACAAATAATTTTTTTCAAAATAACAAGGCACTCAGTTATTCTCCAATGACCACTAAAATTAGACATTCCCGACCGTTGTGGGAACCAGGATTCAATTCTGATTACCAATGATCACCGACAACCGCGAAGCCAAAGGCTATTGTCGATGGTCGTTGAAGAATAAATTGCTTCGTTATTTTGAATAAATTTTCTTAGTCACCGCCGGCCGGCTGAATGGGAGTAGTCAGCGTGAGCCAAGCCTACACATAAACATGTTTACATCGGTAGGATATCTGAACACCCACACATCTCTCATAGAGATTTTGCTTCCTGTTGTTGATTTAATATCATTTTATCACAGGATGAGAGATGTTGAAAATGAAACAAACAAGCAAGCAAGGCGTTCTCGAAACTAGGCTGGCCCATCTTCCTACGCGTTGAAATAATAAAAAATTGAATGTCCTTGAAGGACGTTGATACGGAAGTAAAAGACTCAAAATGTACCCACGTGAAACGTGCTCAAAGACTGACGTATTTTATATCAAACCTTCAAGCCCTTTCTTCGCCGGATTTTTGCTCTTACCAATATTTATTTTATACACATTGTCAATAATTCCAGATATAATTGAACACTGAATCTTTCGACAATTAGTGTCAGCGAAATTTCCAGTGAAGCCAGCCTCAGCGTCAAATCTTAGAGCATTGCTTATTGACCATTATATAACAGTAGGGAAAGTGTAAACATCAAGATCACATGCATCATGCATGCACGTATCCGCCAAAGATCTGAAAAACACTTTCCGTATCTACAATTATCCATCCGGTGTTTTCGCCCGACAAAAGCGGATGCACCATGTGAGGGCGCTCCCAAACCGCCTCGGTTCATCAACCGTCTCTCTTTGGTACGTAGACACGTGTGGGCGGCCTATCACAGATTAAAACAAAATGAAAAATGATGAAACAACTTATCTGCTTATAGCTGATTTCAGTTTCAAAAATTCATATTAGAAACATCAAGAAGCGCATATAAATATTAATATATTTAAAAAATATACATGACAATTAACGGGAAACTTCATTCAAGCAGGAACTCACCTTTTCAGCCATAGCAATCAAATCAATCAAGTGCTTGCATTTCAGCGAAATTTGTCAACAGAAGGATCCATGCATGGAATCTTTTGAATTGCACTGACTTTTTTTCACCTTTATGTGTCGTGGCCAAAAGTGGTTAAAAAATGTGCATAAATACTTGTAGGACGACATTTTCTTTGGGAAGGAATACTAATTATAATCCGTTCTCAAATCTATCTAGTGTTTACTCACTTTACTGCTGATCTGAATCACAGATAAAATAAATTGTTTGTAATAAATCTTCATTCTCACACACATTTCCAAAAGTGTATATTATGTATATATTTTTTTAACGGTCTAAATTTATCTATATATTCTAGGCAAAAAAAAACGAACAACGACAGCAAGATGCTATTTACAAGTACATCTAAACAATTTCTACTTCACCGTGACCCTACTCCCAAACTCAATCTCAATGCAATTTTGGGAATATATCTTTCATTCACGAGCGTAAAAAATATAAAAAAGGTTAAAATATACGACCATGGTTTGTAATTTATCCTAACTTTATTCCAATCGATATCATGATTTCCACTTGTACCTAGTCCTAGCTAAAACAGACATTTCCAAGTTCTATACCAAAGTGTTCTCCATCATCTCCCATGTCATAAACTGCAATGTCTCGAATAGGAAGCCTTGACGTTTTTTCAGTTAAAATTTCTAAAACAGTGCTCCGTTTTTCGTCGTCCTTTACCTTCAGATTGAATGACAAAAATATACTTTGTGAGCCTAAAAATTCATTTCAATTTCTTCAAAAATGTTCAATGCTGGTCGGTCTTAAGAACGCAGAAATTATCAAAAAGTTGACAGGTTTTTCCTAATTTCTATTTCGCAACAGTTGGGGCCTGCCTTTTAGGCGAGAATTAGTATTATGTTACTAACATGTGCTCAACAGTAGAAGTTCTTAGGCGAAACCAGGATTCGTGATTAAGTTTCAGACGTTTCAAATATTTATTTCTTTACGAGCTTTCGGCTGCCAGCCTGCAGCCTTCGACGGGTAATCATTTTTTGATATTGTAGAGCCAAAGCTGGACAATGATTACGCTGTTCTTCCCAAAAACAAAAGTCTAAAAGAGCCCCTAAAGCGACTCCTAAAGTTATACGATATTCAAGTTACCACAAAGCCCCTCCGCACACTGCTACAACAAATATTCCCAGTCGGTTAAAGACAGGTCACCCCCCGAAGACCAGACCAATGTAGTTTATCATATTGCATGCTCAGACTGTTGTTCATGGATTTATATTGGTGAAACAGGAAGGTCCTTTTCAGAACGGCAAGGTAATTGACCAAGGCAACTATCGTCACCGAGCGATCTTAAAATCCTGGCACACCCCAATCACGACAAACGCAGATAACAATTCTAAGCGATTAACAGAACAATGTCGTTTTTTGGTCAAGAAACACTATTTGTAATATTTTTATATATAGGTGGGCAGAGTGGCTTCATCTTATATCACCTCTATAATAATATCACATGTAATCTTTGCTTATACCTTGTTTTTGTCACTCTAGTTGACGCTTTTATCATTGTAATTACCCGTCGAAGGCTGCAGACTGTCAATCGAAAGCTCGTAAAGAAATAAATATCTTAAAACAGAGAACGTCTGAAACTTTAAGTAGAAATTATATTCCAAACTAAAGGTGGACATACATGTACGCCATATGCATGTGGCATTGATCTTCCTGTGTTATTTTCATGGTCATAACAAAATCTCACGACAGAATACCTTGACAACAATAGAAACTACGTGAAGACCATACCTTACATTCATCGCTAAGCACTGTGGGACGGTGTTTTCGTGGAGTACTCGCTTCATATACCCTTTCGTTATCACCGAGCAACTTAATTGAATGCGTGATGTCATTCGCTTGATCACGCCATGCAGTGGAGTTAATGCAATGATAAATAATCTTTTGTTTTGCTTTGTCGCTGTGCAACTGCAAGAACGTGAGTTGGTTGGACTCCACCGTATAGCGGAACTACAATACAAAACGTATGATGGCTTATCACATGATGTTCTTCCAGTCAATAAATATTTTTTTAACATCTTACCTTGAAACTGTCAGCTATATCCTCTTTAAACCACAAATATCTATCACCGCCCCTATACCACTGTTTTACTTTCGTCTTAGAAACACAACAAAATTCAAACTCAAATGAATATTCGAGTTCACAAAAATCAAAGCAACGAGAAAGAACATATTGAAATACGTGGACGGCTAACGACTTCTAGGGCCGATTGTACAAAAGCCGGATAGCAATCTACTTGATTATTTCGGGTCGTTCTGAAATTACATCATTCTAAAACGCTTGAACCTATCACTCTCTGGTGATCAAGTGCTATCAAGCCTTCGTACATCTCGTAGTACAATTAACCTCGTGATGAATATAAAAACACGATAAGAGTTTAACCTTGTTAACAACAGGGGAAATACAAGTTAATTTCTCCTCGGAGTCACAATAAACTTGTACAGCGTCTTCCACAGCACCTTCGTTGGGATCAAGCCAGTACATACCTTGTGGAGAGAGGCATTGGGATTATCAAAATGCGGCATTACGTCGATTCATTAAACTTCCTAACTTAAAAGACTTTTTCGAACAAAGATAAGAGAGCTCAGAAACATTGAGAGTCAAGTTGGTTCATTTGTGTTTGATCATTAGCTATACCTCTTAGGATTTACTACATGCAATTTTTGTTAGATTGCGAGAGTTTTTTTCCTATATAGTTTGACTGCTATTAAATGAGCTATATTTCGCCAAATGAAACTCTTTTTTACTCAAGTTACCATCAACTCTCATCTTCATTAAATCAAGCTTACGAAATGGTCAATTGATTTGATCCATCTTACCACTTTTTAAATGTGAATGATCATTAAAGAGATTTTTGCAAGTCAATGCAGGGAATTGTTTGTTTCCAGTTGGTTTTTGAAAATTTGCAAAATCATTGTAGAGACGGTGCAATCTGGTTAGTAACTCGGCTTCCTATAAAAACATAAATAAGAGGACGCGTTACTAAAACAATTCATTAATGGAAAAATAAAATTTCCCAAAATAAAAAACTCATTTTAGCCAGCCCTAGTTAATACTATCGGTAGTGGAGGTGTGGAGAGTCTAACACAAGCTATGGATCACATCAACTGAATCACACATATGAATCATATCTTTATTATAAATATCGGTGAATTTCCCTTGCATTAATTAAAACAAAATTATTGCTTTCAAATTATTCCGAAAGAATGAGAATAAATTTATTTCCCCCTTACGAGTTCTTCCACTGACTTCGATACTCTATTTTCAATACCATGATGACTATCCTAAATAAATATAGGAACTCATAAGGCACACAAATACTTATAAATGAACTCTGGTTTTCTTTTCAAAATAAATATCAGAAAATCAATAGTTTCGAAATGAAAAGTATTATTAGAAAGTGTTTTGCCAGGAATAGAAGCTTTTGAAAAAAGCTTGCACCATTAGACTACCGTAGTTATAGACT
The DNA here is from genome assembly GCF_004324835.1 of Dendronephthya gigantea. Taxonomy (NCBI): domain Eukaryota; kingdom Metazoa; phylum Cnidaria; class Anthozoa; order Malacalcyonacea; family Nephtheidae; genus Dendronephthya; species Dendronephthya gigantea. The sequence goes on along the minus strand of NW_021163010.1, from coordinate 1,430,697 downwards.
TGCTGCACAATGATTCCAATTAGGGCGAAACTGATCCAACCGAGTAGTCTGAAACAAGTGCTTTTCACCTCGGAATGAACAGAACCGACCCCTGTTTGTGCAGTTATCTGACTATATTCAGCTTCAGTCACATGTGAGAAGAAAGCTACTGTTTGACTCCACTCACACCAAGCACCGCAGATTTTCTCCTGTTAACTTTTTCTGCAGTACCATTGGAGTAATAAAGGGGTTTCTTACTGCAATACCATTGGATTAATAAAGGTGTTTCTTACTGGAAGTCTATGTATAATAGTCATTTAAACCGAAAGAAACAAAAATATTTCTGCTACGACATTAAACGATATAGCCTGGACACCCACAGCTAGAACGAAAACGGAATTAACATCATAGAAGACAAGGCAAGGCAAGAAAACAAAACAAGGGTTTCCTCTTCTTCTGAATGCAACACTGGACCAATAAAATCAAGAAAATAATGCAAAGGAAATCCCGAGGGAAATCGATTTTTACTAACCTCATCTTCTCCATGATAATAATCGGGTGGTCTGCCGGTATCCAGGCCTCGCGCGCCTCCAGAATTTCGAACAGACCCAAATGATGTTTGCTTAAAAAATATAAATTTCGTGAGGAAGAATATATTCAGTATTTCATAAACAAAAGATATGAATTATCAACATGTATAATTTTCGTGGAAAAATAATTTATACCTGAGTACCACCTGCGGGACCAGGAGGGCCGGGAGGTCCCTAGGATTTACAAGATTACAGAATTTCATATTATAAAACTTAATCATAAACTACGCCGATTCACAAGTATTTTGTACGAACCAAATTTCGCACTCTGGGATTGTTTTAGAGAAGGTAGCTTATTTAACTTCAACACGCTATTGTGAGCAAAACCTTTGTTCAACCAGCGTAATTTCTCAACATTAACATAGATCTACGTTTTGCTGTTGAATGTCACTTCTTTTGCAACCAAAGAAAGAAAACCGGAATGACCTAAAATCTATGTTTCTCATTTGAATTCAATTCGGCACATGAAAAGTTTTGCGTCTGAAACAAGCACCAAACAGCAAACACAGAGGTTGAAATATGATATTATCACCAAGGTTTTTAATCGAATCTTGTTTCCTAATTTTACCCAAAATGGTACAAAACCATGTCATGCATTCAACGGCGAGACACTTGATCTATCTTGATATAAAAAGAATCGCCACTCATTAAACAAGTGACGCACAATACTCAATAGCGTGCTACGTGATCTCTTGCAGGTGAAAACCTCAATAATTAAAGCAGACAGAGGATGGGAAACCAGTCTCGTTTCAGACACTTCCATCTGTTCCCTGTCAAAAATCACACTCGAAAAAAATGGAAGAATGGAAGGAAGGAGAAACGGGAATAAATAAGATACTCGGAATGGATTGGGGATTAAGAATTTTGGCACGAAAATTTCCTCATACCGAACTTTTTTGAATGAAATTATTTGTCCTTTGAACCTCTCCTGAAAACAGGAAAGCCCTTCCCTGTCGCGATCTCCGACATCCGCTGTAAAACTAACCGTCTATTCTTAGCGTAACTTTAGGGAACGAAAGGAAAATGGATTTATACGCTAACAGAGGCGGCGGAACCACGGTACCGTAGCAGCAGGGCGGAGCAACGGAACTGCCTAGTCTGCCCCCATGGTCCTTTGCCAACGGAGGAGGGCGGAGGTCACCCTGCCCATACATTCATTATTTTAACTCAATAATTACAATAGTATTATTGAAAATGCGTTCTCCCGCGGTTTCCTTTTCGTGTAGTTGGTAAAATGAATGTGCCCTTTTCTAAAATCTACTGCCGTTGCCCTAAACTCATTCCTGCGCCCTAAACTCATTCCTGCGCCCTAAATGCATTCCTGTATTCACAATGTTTTCACAACAGACCGTCGGAGTCTCGAATCAGTAGCTTGATCCGTTTAAAGATACGATTCATAGGAGTTCTTTGTTTTTCAACCAAAAGTTGTTAGATGCAAACAACAAAAGATGTGTATGTATAATATTTACCCTTTTGCCAGGAAAACCCTAGAAGACAATAATGACTTATGTAAGTTAAAATAATACTTCTTTAGATAAATAAGGATCTTTATTAGTTTATGATCAGTACCTTTGGTCCTCGGTCTCCCTAGAAAAAAATATTGTTTTCGTTAGATGTGGATTTTTGGTTTACTTTTCCCTATCGGCTTAGACGTAACTGACTGGTTTAACGTCTGTGGGTTTAGGATTTGGAGAGACCAAAATTACGAGTACTTACTATCGGACCTGTTGCTCCCAATTGACCTTTTACTCCCTGTAAAATCATTTTAATTATTCTTTCTAAGAATGTTACCGTATTATTGAATCATCGGTTAATTAATTAAAATTTGCAATCAAAACTGAAGTACCTCTTCTCCCTGCTTTCCTTCGTCTCCTCTTGGACCTAAAAATCCTTTATCACCCTTTACGCCAAAAAAATAGTTCATAATAAACAACTACTCTTGATCTTATGTCTGAACAACCATGAAAGTTTCATTGTACCTAATTGTACCCAATTACCATGAGGACAAATGATAAGGCAATACATGCACAAGATGTGATAAAAAGTTAAATTTAATAAGAACATGTCAGATATCGCGTACTATATCTAGCCTTGTCTGACTATATCAGTACTGACATATCTTAATAGATAGCTTGATTACTTCGGAAGCTAGAGTACATTTAATTGTGATAAAAATCAATGGAAGTCAACGAGAATGAGTATTCAACTCTGATATATTACCATAAATCCCTTTTCTCCTGGGCTGCCAAGTTTACCAAAATCTCCTTGGTATCCCTGGTGTAAAAATACAAGTTCATTCCACAAGTTTATTTCATGAATACAACTTTATTCCAATAACCTGGTAAAGTTAATGATACATATTGAACACCGCAAAATAAGTACTGTAAGTTTTCAATCGAGTGGTTTGGAGGGACAATGCGTTACAAAAAGATGCAGGAAACATTGTATTTTATTTAAAACCACTAAGAACCACTTTAAAACCACGTTAATCAATCATGTTTCGGGCAAGCTCACAGGGTTTGGGATAAGTATATAAGGGTCCTGGGTTGGGAAAGGGAAATTATTCCTTATTGTTGGCTGGCGTACAGTGCACAACTTTAGCTGGCATCGGTTAGTTTATTTTATTCACATTATCGGTATTTGTGGCCGTCGGCATTTGAATGTGTTCTTTTTAAGAAATAGAAAGGAAGTAATTCTCTCCATGCATGTGATATACCGCGCATTGAAATATAAAAGCAAATGAAAGGCGAGCAATATTATGATCATTTTACCTCCCCCGTCGATAAAAACAACCGACAAAAAACCCAATACTGATATAGCTGGCTACCACACGTATGTATAAGATCAGTAAAAAATACTGTTTTTTTAATTAACGAGCAAAGGAATTTAACTTATACCCCGGCTATAACCAGTACTGTTCTTTATGGTATCAATCATTACCAAACTGGACAATTAATCTTACAAGAACAAGTCAAGGATTTTGTGATATATCTAATCACAATGATATATATTACATACCCTATCGCCGCGTTCCCCTTCAAAGCCGTACGGGCCAATCTCGCCTTGAATACCCTAAAAAACAAAAATAACTTTAAAACACCGCTTAAGACTTCATGTTAACTTCTGCCGCATCGCAACAGGCTTGTTTGTCTTCCATCGCATCGTCGAATATTTGAAGGTCAGGGGCTGGTTCGGTTAGTATAAGTTTTAGCAAAATTGATTAATCAGAAAAACTATGTAACTTGGCAAATCAACTCTTGGGGAACAAAAAGTTAACGTTCAGCGCACGTTTATATTGTTTGGTTACAAGTGTAAGCTACTACGTTTAATTCAATCCACAGTAACGTAACTAATAGATTAGGGAGTAAGTATATAAGCATGGTTCTACTTTACGTCAATGAAGCAATCAAACAACCTTAGTTCCCTCATAACCATAAGGGCCAGTCACACCACGCCTGCCCTTCCGTCCCTATATTGTAAAACAGAGATTTATAACATTTTTAGGTATAGAATGCATGGGAAATTTATATTGTTACATTGTAGTGCAAAAGAGATTTACATCTCAATAGATGTGGTTGTAACATCATAACCTAGAAACCTTGCTGCTTATAGTTGGCAACGGCCTTTTACTCAACTGATTACTTTAAATCTTGAAACTTTGAAAGTCTTAATTCTGAAATCGCAGCGAAATGGTAAGTCGCAGTACTACAATCTCAGCTGCATTCCGCAAGTTTGTTTGCTAGCCTATATTAACTTTAATTTGCCACCCGAAATATCGGAAGGCAAAAAGTACGATTAACAACGTGACGTGACTTGCGAGGGACTCGATATACTATTTCTTTATGTCTCAATTGACGTTCTACTGATTGCATAAGCAGCATAACGACGTATAGTTTCAGGGATTTTGACAACCATAGCAGCTCATAGCCTCATACGTATAGCACGACTGCACGAGAAACATGTGAGGACTCAAAAACTTACTCGTGGGCCCCGAGGGCCAGTTAGACCAACGTCACCGTCTACTCCACCGTCACCCTAAAAATACAGAATTCCTCATCATCCTACTCCGACGTCATCTAATTTGATGCATGTTGAGTTTATGATTTTATTGCTATAAAGATAGTTTAAAGAATCAAAGACACTTTTATTGATGTCATAGGATAGTCCTATATATTTTCAAACTAAGAGTAAAATTGCTGGGCATGAATAAAGTGTTTTTGATGCGTTATTTTCAAGTTCCAAACTCTCAAAACCTCTCTTCCTAGGCTTCGTATACCAGAAGTTTGTACAGAGGTAAAACAGTAATTTCTTAATCCATGGATTTTAAGATCCTAACAGAAATACTTATGCCCATTTCACAGTAATAGTATATTCAATGGTTGCCTCATCAAATCTTGTTCTGATAGGTTTTGTTTATTTACCTTTTCTCCCTTCGTTCCCTTGTCTCCTGGAGCCCCTGAATAACCAATTGGACCAATAATCCCTGGAGATCCTTGATCACCCTGGTTACCATAATCACCTGGCATACCCTACGAATTTTTTCCATGAGAAATATGTAGGTAATTAGTATGCGGGCAAGATAAAGGTTTGAAAAAATCAAATGTTTAAAATAAACCTTAAATCCAACTTCCCCATTGACACCAGCTGAACCTGGCGGCCCGGGAGGTCCCTGAAATAAATCAAACATTTAGTTAAGTGCTGTGATTAAATATTTCTCCTAAAGTTTCGCTAGTTGCAGTGGCGCCAGCAACAGGGAACAAGTACATGTACTGGATACTTTGATTATATATACGCACCTGCTGTCCCATGCCCCCGTAACCACCACGTATCCCTTTATTTCCTTTGTATCCCTAAACATATTTGGTTCATTAAAATGATTCAAACGTACCTTCGTAATATTTCATAACATGGGAACAATAAGAAGAGAAAATGCACTTGGTCTTTCATTGTCGGTAAATGCATATAAACTCGGCATATACGAGTTTCGGCATCTGTACAATCTGACAGATTCTCCACCGAGTGTTTCAGAAATACTCGGTTGTAGTAAAGTCGTTTGGAAAGGTGGCAGATTTGAAAAAAATTTTGGTAACCAACCTGTTCACCGTTTGGTCCCTGTTTCCCGCGCTTCCCATTTACTCCAGGTAGACCCTGGAAAGCAAATAAAAAAGGAAAAACAATGTATACACTATATGAATATCATATATAGATGTCAAACAATTTTATTCTTTAAGAAAACCTTACAATAACTTTTTTATTCACTAAACCACTTCACTGAAAGGGAATTATTTTACTTACAGACGGTCCTTCCTCCCCTCTTAGTCCTGGATAACCGACACGGCCGATATCACCCTGTAGTGAAAAATATTGAAACATATTGTCAAGAAAATATTTGTAAGATTTCGTTTATAGCTGTGCCATTTTTTTTAGCTGAGAAGAAATCTTGAATGTTGGCAGTACAGGTGTATAACTCAGCAGAGTGCCTGACGATTTACACTCGCTGTGTAATTTCTATGTTGTTATATTTATTTTGAAGTGCATGGATCGTCGGGCTAGTTACATCTCTAAAACTTGAAACAAATATGTAGAACAAAATTTTCTCTGCACTAACCGGAGGACCGAACGCTCCTGGAAGCCCAGTCAGACCACGAAGTCCAAATTGAGCCTAAACATGAAGAATAAGGTTGTAGTAAGAAGATTGCAAAAGGAAAGATAAGAGTTTACTCAGACTTTATATTAAAATAAAACTCACAACTTGCGCACTATCTCCTGGTTCACCCTGAGGTCCATCTTCACCTTTTTGTCCCTAGATAAGAAAAAGTTATTTAGCTCGCCATTATAATATTTATACATGCATGCTAAATAAATATTATATAAATCGTAAGCATGACCTAACATTGACATTGCCAAGTTTCTGTACTTACTTGTGGTCCTACTTTTCCAGTGTCACCCGAAATTCCACTATCACCATGGCCTCCCTAATACAATATGATAACAATTCAAAAAATGTTTACGTGACTGTGTCTTGTACGGGAAAAAATGTGTTGCATGAATTTCAGTGCATGAAATCTCATATTGCCGTCACAAAAAGAGCGAAAAAGTCAAACGTTGCGCGGTGATTTTATAGAACACCAAATTGCCTCGTACCTAATAGATAATAAAACAATTCCCCAAACATTTTCTCCTATTATTTTTACCTTATCTCCAGTTGTACCAAATACTCCTTCGGTGCCGCTATCTCCGCGAGTTCCCTGAACAGAAAAAATTAAAATTCCAACACGTAAAAATGATTCATCTCAAGAATTATACTTACAAGGAAAAGGCGAGCGACGTACCCTGTGTCCTCGGTATCCCTTAGGTCCAGAAGGTCCTTGAATACCAGAAGGACCCTAGGAGATAAACCTGCTTTAAATGATGATCAATAGGCAATTGTACAATATAAATACAACTCACTAATTGTCCTCTTTCACCTCGTGTGCCGGATGGTCCAGGAAGCCCTGGTTCTCCCTAAAGCACAATACAATTTAAAGGTTGTTGCAATGTCGTTGTTCTTGCTGAGAAAATGTTTTTTTCTAAATAAGTTTGTTTATCAGGAATTTCTTACCTGATCTCCAGCATATCCCGGCAATCCTCGAGCTCCAGGAATACCAGCGTCCCCCTTGAGAAAGAGTAGCACAGGCTTACAGGCATGCTCAGGTGAATCATACGACGGAGTATCTATATATTCCCAATTGACTTAAAAATAGTTACAAGCATGCATAATACAGAAGCAGGTAAATCTGGTTGTACACCGATGAGAAAGCACTTCAAGGTAACAGCAATATTATTCACCTTTTCACCACGCGACCCTGTCTCGCCGTGTGCCCCATATGCCCCCACAGCTCCCTAGAGAAACACAAATAAGAACATTCAAGCATTCGCCATTATTACATCAATATGGCGAATTTGTAAACTATTCATCACATTTATGTATACTTTTCAACTTACCGGAATTCCAGGTTTACCAGGTTTTCCAGGCATACCTGCAAGACCTTTCCGGCCCTAAAAAATATTAATTATGAAAGTCGTAGCTATATCTTATCATACACACTGTAACTAGCAAATAATATCATAACGATCTTTCCTACACCAAGTAGCTAATAGCAACTATAGTGGAAATGAAAGTTCCGAGCAAATTAGTACCGTTGGACCAAATTTTCCTGGACCACCCAGGATTCCTGGAATGCCTTCGCCCCCCTGCAATTATAATTTGATTTTTGTAAGTTAATAATTAGATTTTGCAATGCAACTTCAGCATTCTACAATCATGAATTGTCTCTACATAAGTTTTTTTTAATCAAGCAGTCGACGTCGATATCGTTTTTCAGAGTAACATGTCGATTTAACATATGCTTCGTTGTATTTCAGACTCAGATGTTGAATGTGCGTGATAGATTATAATATGGATGTAAATACCTTTGCTCCTTCTTCACCAGGATCGCCCACAGGACCAGGTCCGCCATGAACACCCTATATAACAGAAATGTCAGTTACATGACAAATGAGTTAATTTAATGTTCCTCCAACAAGAAATTTCATGATCCAGCACTTCATACGCTACTTACTGGATCACCATCACCCCCAGGTAACCCAGGCGCTCCTTCAATTCCTGCATCACCCTAACAAATGAAAGCAGAAACAGTGACTTTAAGAAGATCACAAACGGCAAATTCTATTTTAACACATATAAGATGCGACAATAAGAGAAAAATGGAAAATGCGGGGCAGTAAAGTTAAATCCTTATAGTGTGGTTTTCAACGGGCTCGGCTAATAGAGGTTCGAATTCCCTCACATATTTTAATCAACAAAACATATATTTCTTGAACAAATTGCAGGTGAGAAAGACTTTTTCGCATTTCTTTCTGAAAAATTTTTGATACTTTCCAAAGATCATATACCGGCGATATATCTCAAAATGATGAACTCTCTTTCTTTATTGCTTTTAGCAAGTTATCAATAGACAGGCGGAGTAAAGAGGTGTATATCCAGTACAAAGCCTAAATATGGACCAATGTTATTTTCTACCTTCTTGCCTTTTGATCCAGATTTCCCTTGCAAACCCGTGTTCCCAAGAATACCCTACATAAACAAGCGAGAAAGTTCAACAGAAAATGATGATTTTCAGGAAGCTTCATGAATGTTTATAATTGCATACAATTGCATACCGCAATGCCAGGTTTACCAGGTTTTCCTGGGATACCTGAGGGACCTGCAATGCCCTGTAAGAGGAAGGAAGAATATTGTATGCAACATTTTGTACGCTCAGCTGAATCGGCTCAGTTGTTTTGTCAAAAGAATGTAAACATGACTGCATGTTTACCAAAGCAAATAATAAAATTAAGGCTTTTTGTACAAACTTAATCAATGATCAAGGTGTACGTATAACTAGGTGTATATATAACTATAACATACTCTAATCATCTTGAAAGTGATTCAAATAAAAATTTCACCTACATTCATACCACGTTGCCCACGATCGCCAATTCCTCCTGACGTTCCAATTAAACCCTAATAAATTATCAAGGAAAATATTACTAAATTAAAGTAAAAAGAGCAAAAATAATACGATTGCAAGTTGTCATTCATTCCTTCTATGTCATTACAGTCGAAAAACTATTTTTCGCTGACCGAATATTGAGATACTCACTGGCGCGCCAATGTCTCCTTGACGTCCGGTATCCCCACGCTTTCCCTGTTAAATATATCAAAGATTTCGTTTAGCTTCACGTTAAAAAGTATTTAATATTTCATTTTTTAATTAAATCAGGCACACAAGAATGGTGATATTCGAAATATGAGAGATGACGCATAAACTATGCCCAGTAATTCTAGTTTATGCCCTTTTTCATAAAGTGTAAACCGACCTATAGAAAGCATTATATTATAGGGGAGAGTCTATAAGTGTTTCATCAAGATCAGGTCAGAACTTTGTTTTCGTGTTTTCATTCATTTAATCAGATGTCGAAAAGTAAACAATATAATTTATTTACTTACTTCATCACCAACTTCTCCATCTATGCCTTTCTCACCGATAGGTCCCTAAAGAAGAGTAAACGCGTGTAAATTTTTCTTTTTCACCTTTTATAAACCTGTCGTTAGATGAAATAATCACCAATGAAATAATGACGTGCCAAAATCGCATCTTATTCAAGTTGACATTCAACATTTTGTTAACATACCTTATCACCCATTGCTCCTTTCATTCCCTTGTTTCCCGGTTCACCTGGAGGACCCTTGAAACATAACAAAACATTTCACAACAGCTCGCAATACGGAGATGAAAGTACACCAATATTTGTTCCCTCTTTTACGTTAAATACGTTGCACTGTTGGAACGCACAGGTAAGAGTAGACAAGTTTAATATTAAACATTTTTTGTCGATTAGTATTTACTGCGACTTGCCTGTTGTCCTGACAATCCATCCTCCCCGTTTAATCCTCGTATACCCTGTTCACCCTGTCAATATTTTCATAACAATAATTAGAGAAAATGAGGTTGTCAATGAAGTGGTTGCAGGAAATGATCATAGACTCGCATGAAATAACTAAATTGCATAATGAACCTTCTCTTACCGACATTCCAAGAAAGCCTGGCAATCCTGGATCACCAGCGTTTCCATCCATTCCCTGAATTTTTAATTAAGCATGGATGTTTAAATTCATCGGCGATGCTTTAAAATCCATTGTCGGTGACCAATGAGGTGTATAATTTTTTCCAAATACAAAGCATTTTATGAATTATGGACCACCGACAACAGGATATCGCATAAAAATGAAGGGCTTTATAAGTCTTTACTGGTAGCAATTCTAATGTTGAATTTTTTATTCTCAATACCTTTGCACCTTGCCCGCCAAGCGCACCCTGTGGTCCCGCCAATCCTTGAGCTCCCTTAAGATGTATAGAAACCACTCACTGGTACGTGTTATAAATACTTTATAACATCATTATAATAGACTGAAAACCTACATTAAAGAACTACTTACTGGTGCCCCCTTAGGACCCATTTCTCCTTTAACCCCGGCATATCCCTTTATACCCTAAATAAATAAAAAGAGGTTACTTGATTGAGTCATCGTGACAAGCAAACAACTAACAATTGAATGAGGTAAATAACAGTTCAGTGAAAAATCAGAATTAATGGAACAATCACCTTCACACCAAATGATCCAGGAGCTCCATTATCTCCTGGTGGTCCCTAAATATAGCGAAATAAAAAAAATACACAAACCTTATTCTTCAATATCGATATCAAATAACTTACTGATTTGGTTAATTACCACATCTCCAGGTTTACCATCGCTACCAGGACGACCCAGGCGTCCTTTCGAGCCCTAAATTGACAACGCCGTCAGTTAAAAAATCTTATATTCTCACGATGGGCTGACTGATGGGCACCTTCATATGAATTTACTTTAAAAACATGCATTTTATCTCACCCGCTTTCCGGGCTTTCCCTGGGGACCAACTTTACCGTATCTTCCCTGTTAAATAAAATGAAAATGCAATACGAAAATAGATAAGTACATCCAACGTACAGAAGTCGTTAAATCGTTATACAAACATGCATAACAGTCACCTTAGAACCCTTTCTACCATTAGTCCCGAGAGATCCGCGATTACCAATCTTTCCCTGTCAATAAATATAACATGCATGATTTTATATATCGAGTGTTTAAGCCCATAAAAAGTTCACTATATATGCACCAAATCCACACAACACAGTCTTGCTCGCGTCGTACATTAATTTCGCTTAAGATTGTTAAGTAAAAAAAGTCTGTGATCCTAACATTCTGATACTGGTGATAATGCAAAGACTCAGGTGTGTATATTAATGTATATGTGATGTTGCTACTCTGAGTCACCAACCGGGCAAGCTGAAAAATTAGCTTGACGAAGAGCATTGGACTAGCAAACCAAAGGTCGCGGGTTCGTTTCCCACCGTGGTCAAGCTAATTTTTCAGCTTGCCCGGTTGGTGACTCAGAGTAGCAACATCACATATTCTAATACTGGTTGTCCGATGTAGGAAAAAAGGTATTTGTTAAAATCCCTTACTTTGTCACCTGTTTTGCCATCAATTCCTACAAATCCACGTGAACCTTGAATTCCCTAAGCAATACAGCACATCGTACACTTTATTTATAAGGGTATTTCAAAATGCCTTAGGAGTTGAGAGAGGAAGGCAACTTTCATGCACAAGGAGTGTTTTTTTTTTCTTCAATTTCTGGGGAGTTCAACAATAATTACTCCTGTTAAAACGGAATGAATCAAAGTACCTATCTTATTATTAGAAATCTAGCAATGCTGTTCAGAAATTATTATTTTTCGTTACCCTTTCTCCAACGCCACCTTCAAGACCAGTTAATCCTAAATCACCTTGGATTCCCTGAAGGCAAAAAAACAGTATTGAGGCTGTGCAAAAACACCTACTAAATATGAATATACGAAACGCAGCTACATAGACGAAACCTTCTGGGGGGGGGGGGTGAGCTTGGTTCAAACTTGATAAAGCATGGATAACGTTATTAATAAAATTCAAAATTTTTCCACAAGGTGTGATTAAATTTATATAGCTCAACCTTGAATTTTGTAAAATTTGAAGTTATTTGAAGTAGGTTATTTTGATTACGATATGCTTCAGAGTAGAATCGATATTCACGAATATTCTAATGCAGTTGAAGTATGAATTAATTGCGATCAAAAGTAATGATAATGTAATTACCATCTTCCCTTGCGCACCTTTCACACCATAAACACCTGGTACTCCAACATCTCCCTGAAAAGAGAAAGAAAACAACCAATAAACTCCACTTTAGCTGGATGCAATAATAACAAATTGGCGTCTCATACAGAAGTTACAGAACTATTAATATTTAAAAATAATACCATCGCTCCTTTACTGCCCATGGGACCTTTCAGACCTGCTTTTCCGTCGTCACCCTGAAACGTTTATAACATATTAATGTACGACACTTTCGTCAAGTTCAAAACGTGCACAGCGGAAAATCATGTCTCACCCGTTTCCCTTTCAACCCAGATGAGCCAACAGAACCTTTGAATCCCTAATATCAAAGAAGAACGTTAAACTGAGTAGCATTGAATTTATTACGGTTCACTTGCATATCTATATAAACGATTATTCCCAGAAATTAATAATTATATAGCCATACAACAGCTGCGAAGACCTGCCGAAAATTTGGCAGGTTATTAACCTTCAAGGTGCTCTTCATAGATTCCTGGAATGCACAAAATTTACCTGCAAGGCTGTCCTACTAGCAGGACCTGTTGCACCAGTTGGACCTGGGTCACCCTGTGGAAATCGTGAAAAGATTATTTTGGCAAAGTCGGAAACAAAAGAATAAAGATAAAGAATACTAAGACGAAAACAGAGAGAAACAAGAAAGAACTGGTATTTAACAGAGCCATATCAAACTGTTTGCAAGAAGAATGTTCATGTATTCAAAGCTGAGATTCAAACACGTTGAGTGTGGTTGATGGGTTATAAAAATCGGATTGGCCAACCACTGTCACTGCTCTATCATCGAGCACTTATTTTAGATTCGAACGAAAGATGTAAACATTTATAACTTTATGATAAACCTACCAAAGATCCTTTTGATCCAGGTTTTCCAATATCTCCTTTCTTTCCATCGGCAGCTGGCGGCTGGTCAAAACCAGCTAAACCTGGTGAACCCGTTTCTCCTTGATGACCACGAGGACCAGGAGGTCCTTTTTGCCCATGATATCCCTTTACACCTCGCTTACCCAACACACCGATTGTCCCTGGATTTCCAATAGGACCCTACATTATTACAACATATTATCAAATCAACAAACCCGCTTCAACCTTTTAGAAAAGAAATTACAAGGAAACACTTTTAACCACAAATTTCTCTAGCGAACTATTTCTCTGTAAGTCGAAATCCATCCTTATAGTTCGCATTTTGGTTGCGTCGAATGCAATTCAAACATTAAGAATGGATAATGAGATGATAATGAAGCTAGGTATGGACGATGAAGCTATGGACCAAAAACCTAGGCCTAGGCATATACGAAGTCACTGTATTTAATTTTGAATAAAATAGTCACTGAGTTTGACTTACTTTTGGTCCATCATTCCCTGCAGCCCCTTTTTTCCCACGATTGCCGATTACACCTTGTGGTCCATGTTTTCCCCCGGTTCCTGGTATACCCCCAGCACCCTATAACATATTGTACGGTTGTTATAAGTAAATTTCATACAACAATGAAAGATTCGTTACATCTGTGCTGGTTGCACAGCGAAATGAATTTTATATGCAGCTATATACCGTCGTTAACTATCGTCACCTTATTTCCTTGTTTTCCTCGTTTTCCTGGTGAACCAGTTGCTCCCTTCATATTAATAAACATAGTTAAGTAATAAAAGTAAATGTGTCACTGATAACAAGAAAACTTTTAACTAATCCTGCTTCACACGCATTTCCCAAACAGAATAACTTGACTATAATTTTACAAATAACAGAAATAAGCTGGCGTGGTGGTCACCAGGCTATTTTAGGCCTTGAGTCCATTGTTTAGTTGCCTAAATAGTCACAGCTTTCCCCGATATTGCCACATTTTCTAACAATACAACCACTCAACTTACAGATTGTCCTCGTTCTCCATGGATTCCTGGTTGGCCAGTTTCTCCTTTGTGACCCTAACCAGGAACAATATAGCAAATAAATGTGGCGTTATTGACTCTGTTCTTTCTTTCCCGGTTCCTTAGTTGAGCCAGATCTGGCGACAGTCATTATTTTTCTTCATTAATCTCAGTTCATCATTAACTCCTCTCATAAACTTGTAAATCGTTAATATATATGAGAACATTTTGCAGACCTTATTTCCTTTCCTTCCGAAACCAGCAGAGTTTCCTGCATCACCTCTCACACCCTACAAGAAATTTTCACCAAATTTTCAGAAAACTAACTTTATTCAATAAGCTCTAATAACCTTTCACTCTCCACCAATTCCTCCTACCTTGTCACCAGGTTCTCCCGGTCGACCAGGATTTCCGTTTGAACCTGGATTACCCTATAAAAAGAGTTTGCTTGAAGATTATTTAGAAGTGAAATACTGCAATTTTTTACATTGCAACTAGCTAAGCTTTGTGTTTCATAATAGATAATATTCATCCAAATAGACATTCGTTGCACACAAACCATTTTGCTATAGCCATATGCATGGTAAAAGCATTTATTATGCCAACAACAAGGCAAAGTCCTATGTCCTCACTACTTGTGGAAATCAACCTATACATACAGTATACACTTACAATGGATCCGAGATTTCCGGGTTCGCCTCGTGCTCCAGGTCGACCTGGTGTGCCCTAAAAATTAGGAAATTGTTTAAATATTGTTTAAATCTTCGGCTGTTAACTGCTTGCGAACCGCAAAAAGTCATGTAGAGCGAGAGTCGGGCAAAATATCAGTATCAATTATAAAGCTTACTGTTTCACCCTTACTACCATCACGTCCAGGACCACCTGGTGTTCCTGGGGCACCCTATGAGAGAAATGATCATATTGTTATCTTGACGAAATGACCATTATTCATAATACAATTTTCGAGATGAAAATCTTGAATATATTTACTCACCGTAACTCCTCGTGCACCTTTAATACCGGGTTGACCGACATTCTAAAAATATGATAGAAGTTTACTCATAAAAAGAAGATACTAAACAATAAAAAAGAAGATTGTTTTCCTTTTTGACCCTATTGCACCGAGAGTGGATTTTTACTGCGCTGTCGGTGAATAAGCACCGCCGCGAGTTCCAGTTCCAGTTGAATTATTGTTGATATTTCTTCTAAAGTATTGCCGTTCGAGAGAAAAGGTGGAAACATGAAAAGTATGTGACCTAATTTAGAAGTAGGTGTTTTATCCAAGTCACTATTTTTGTCCAACCTTTTTGTTCATTTTGTTGTTTTGCGGCACAGAATGTAGAGCTGTATATATTTACAACAATATACATACCCGGGGTGCAGATATCATCACTCGTCTTACTTGACCATTTGAATCTTGACCCGCCATTTGCAAATACTATAAAAAAATTAAAAGCAATTTTTCATTGGACGATTTTATGATGAATATGTTTTATTCGTCTGCTTTTTAGACTCAATCATTTTATTTCAAATCGACGAGGACAGAGAACTCTACACGCCTACACCTAGCATGAACTAACTATATTTTCACCCATCAAAACAGCGTAACTAAATACAAATCTCACGTGATTACCCCCTATCATTTTCTTGCGAGGAAGCAACTGGTGAACAAGGTTAGTTTAAAGATAGATTTAACTTACAATCGGTCCAGGTGGACCCGAAGCTCCTGGAATTCCTGGGGAACCTCGCCGTCCTTCGGAACCTGGTATGCCACCAATGCCACGAACTCCCTGTTGGTCAATCGAAATGAGACATCCATGCAGTCGCGGAGAAAGGAAGTTAAAGTTATTTTCGGAAAAATAAGGGCTGAAGATATAGAAGGGCATTAGCTTCTATACTCACATGTTGTCCACCAGCTCCTAAAATTCCAGGAGCTCCTGGTGGTCCTGGTCTACCCTGCGAAAATAAATCATCATTTCAGGTGAAGTTAAATTGAGTGAAGGAAAATGACAATTGGGAACTTAATACGACTGTGCTTAAGGGTTGAATAATAATAAATCATAGCATGTCCTTCAATAATCAGGAAAACAAAATCTGATAAATCCTACCCGTGGTCCACGGTTGCCATGGACACCAGGAGGACCTTTGATCTACAAAGTTTAGCAAGAACCGTTTGTGAGTTGTTACAATATTATTCGAGTGATAATTCTCTATACTAAATTAACTAAATGTTAAATAAATTCTTGCTAATCAACATTTGCCAAGCGTATGCATGGTTTAATATCCGGCTTACAATGTACTTACGAAACATACAGTAAAACGAATATTTTGCAACCCAATATTTTATCTGTACGTATTACTATACTGTATTATTATGAATATACTACAATAGTATATTACGTATACCCAACGTTTCTCAACTACACGCTATAGTGCTATTTTAAGCACCTGTAAGTGAATATAATTCCACTTCGCAGTTGAAAACCAGTGCGTGGCACAAGTGTAGAATCGAATATATCAGTAGATTTAAATAAAATTTCAAAATGACTTACCACCCTTACAGGTTTTGGTGGTGCCTCAGCTAAAATGAATGTTAATAAAAAGATACAATTTGACTGAGTGACGTACTACAGCAGTTCAAGGGTAACCCAAGCAGAAAATCATTTGACTTGGGCTAGGCGATGCATCAGTCCAATGGGTCTAGTGAGAAACGTGACTTTTCTGTAATATAATACACTATATACGTGCCTTTACAAGCTTCTTGTGATATTTGATGAACATATTGTATTATAGCAGGAAGGGAGGTTGCAAGAAACACGTGCTCAGCACTGGATTCTGAGGCAATTTCTTTTAAGGCAGCTATGTTTGGATTCTTCGAGGCAGCAATTGGATATATAGCAACGCCAGCTCTCTTTAATGACATTGCTTCTCTGAAAATATTTGTGTTATCGCCCGGTAAAACACCATCGGTTATGAATATTAAACCCTGAAATAGAAAAGCTATATGCGGAAAAGGCTTAGGTCGTAGTTAGAAGCTTATTTGGGGAGGGGGGCGATATTAATATATTTGTCTTATGTCCGACTGAGAGTGAAAATGTTGGATGATTAAGCAACGCGTTAAATGTCTCGTCAAGTAACAAAAAAAGTAAATTGCAGCACTTACTTTAACAGCCAAACTTCTTGAGCCACCAGCAGTGGTAAATAGTTTCCTATGTGCTCGACGTAATGCAAAATGGGCTGCAATATTGGTATCTCCACTGTACGAAACCCGATCTATTGCGCGGATGATATTTCTTTCTTTGTTCAAAATACCTATAATGTGGCCACAACTGATAATTCATTATCCAGTGGTATATTACAATAGATCTTTTCGGTAAATACGTCACACTATTTTAACATCACAACGTTTTAAATTTAGAACCACCTTAAATGAGATGGATTTCAAGTTTTTCTCTCACGAGCCACGTGCAAAGATGCAAAATATCCTTCTTCTACACATGTATGAAAAAGATTTTTATTTTGACCAATAAATGTGTAAATAAGCCAGAACACGAGAGCGAGACTAAGGGGCCAAGACCGCGAGCCTCGTTCCCGTGTTATGGCTTATCCCTATACTTATTAGTAAATTATGCACTGGTTATAGAAGGTTGTTTTGCATCTTTGCAAGTTGCTCGTGAGAGTAAAACTTGAAATCCATCTCATTTAAGATGGTTCTAAATTTAAAACGATAATGTTGTGACGTAATTACCGAAAAAGTCAATACGCAAAAGAATGTATGAATATAATTATAATATACCAGAGCTGAATTACCTTTATATTTTTTGAATTCAAAATGAGTTTTGACAGTGTCACTGTACGAGAGAAGGGCAATTTCAGTTTGAGAATTATCAACATTTAACGCCTGAACGAGATCTTTTGCAAACATTTTCACTTTACGAAAGTCATTTTCCTCAAGGTTTCGTGAAGATTCCAACACGATAGCAAGATCCAATGGCCTCTTACATACTGAAAGATAAACACAAAATAAACGGATTTTTAAAGCTAAGCTTCAACTAAGTGTTGGCATATCTACTTAAGACCTTAGTGCGAATAGTGCTTCAATTATTACGATCGTTATGCTAGTTATAGTGCCATGGTGATAAGTGGTGGGAATTAATACTCGAATATATGGTAGGATGATCTTTGCCATTGGGAAAACAGTTAAAATATAACTAACAAAATGACACGAAAAATATAGCTGGATATATTTTAATGATACGTACCCCAAGAAGGATTCAAACAGATTTTCCGACATCCATCATAGCAGCATTTGGAAAATCCTGGACATTCGTAGTCACTTTCACAAAAATTTCTCTGGCTCAAACAAAATGTTTTCACCGGTTTTGGACACTGACCTGCTTTTTCTATAAAATTGGTATTTCAAAAAAAATCATAGTCAAAATGAACTGCTTTTGCACCCGGGTCGGAAACAGGGGCGATAATTTTTATAGTTCATCTCTTAAAAACAAGAAGTGTTTTTTCCTATGCTATGAAGAAACCTTGGTGGTTCGGCTAAATCATGTAGAACAATCCAGACCATATGAACAATGCATGAGACAACACTACCTGAGCAAATTTTTGTAGTGATTGTAGTTGTGAATGGAGATAGGTTTTCAAAAAAAGTTGATCTGTGAGTTTGGGCTGAGGTGGTTGCGATATCTCTGAGATATTGTGAGGACGATTCAGGTCCACTTCCTACTGTCCAGATATCCACTGAGCTCTTTAATGATGTTGACAGTTCTGTTAATCTATTCAAATTACTAGTTGGAGTACCACCACTTAGTATAATCAAAACATTTGGAACTCCCTAAATGAAAGAAAAAAACAACGTAAAATGCCTTCCACAAACAGGTTTGAAATAAACCAGAGATGATAATACAGAAATACAGAATAAGGACTAACCTGACGTTTCCCTGCATCGAGTGAAAATACCTCGGACTTAATTTTTTCCAAACCAAGATGAAGTTGTCTTTCCGAATTACGTGTTTTGTCCAAGTTATTAATATGAGTAAAAACACTCTTTGCGTTACTGTTGTCTTTAAATTTCAATGGGACTCTTACGTTTCTATCATATGTAACGATAGAAATCCTTGTTCCAGTTTCAGAAATACTAAATCCATTCACAATTTCTCTCATAAAATCTTTCATCCGATGCAATTCCTCGTCACTCACTGAGTATGATGTATCTACCAGAAATGCTATCTCCAATGATTTGAAGCAACCTTGAAGTAAAGTAAACAAATGTAGAGAAGTTGAGAGCATCGTCATAATGACCTATGACCATTGATGGTTAATTTCTGCTCAGGAACACCAGAAAGAGCGGGGCTGTTGTCCCGCAATGATTTCCAGAATCTTTGTTCAGACTTTCACTTGCTCAAATTCAATGAGAGGAGGGGGGAAAGAGGGAAGGGAGTTAAAAATTTTGAAGTTTTAGGTCAGAGAATAAAAATCTATTCCTCCCAGACTTTATAATTTCCTAGATTTTGCCGCTCCAGAAAGAATCTGGCAACGCCACTGTCTGTGCTCAGCTGCGCAGGAAGGAACGTAAAGTTTGAAATAGTTTTTACGTCTTGATAGTTACCTTTCTTTGGTGCGCTGCATCTCCGATCACAGCCACGTTGACAACATTTCTGTTCATTTGCACAATCTTTATCAACTTTGCATTCTTCAAACCTATTGGCAGGACAACTTTCAGGAACTATTGTGTAAGGACACTTACCCATTTTACCTATAAACAAACTGTAATTAATCAACTATAAAACTGAAAAACGAAAAACGATAACGTGATTGCCCAGGCAGCAGAAAATCTGGGTTGGTGAAAACAGGACTAAGCAATGTCATGCGTGAAGGCTACACCCCACGAACATGGTTGTTAACAAAATGCAGCCCAACGTGTTAGCCTTCCAACAGATTGGAAGCCTGCAGTAGAAAACTATATAGTGAAGGGTTATATGACAACATGCATCTATCGTCTGACTAGATCATGGCGAAGGTTAGCTTACCTTTACAGGTGGATGTAACGACTGATCTCGGAACTCGACTTAAAAGTTCCGTGATGGTGGAAGCCACTTTAAAGTTTTCCTGTTTTGGACTGCTGGAAATCCGTCTAATGGTGGACGTATCTACATTTGAACCATAAGCCACTCCAATTACGTCTACTCCTAGTGATTTTAATTGTTCTTCAGCAGCATAGATCGCCGGCCTATTGGAGAAGACAGATGCCACACCAACTACTACCAACTTCTTTGATGCACCTAAACAGTATAACAAGAACCAATTAGGGTATAACCAAGATAAAAGTAGTTCGGTAAAACGATATGAGCCAATCTTTTATAGCAAAAGAACTTTCCTCTCTGCATATTATGGCCTGACTCTACTCTCTAAGTTTTAACATGGCATCATGAGAAAGTTCCTAATTGAATTATTACAATCAATCAGAGCAAACCATATTAGGCAGTTTATATACAAAAAACGGAAATGGTAACCCTACTGAAAGCCAAAAACCTTTCTATTCAAAAGAATTTGTTTACTAAATAATTACCTTGACGAACCCCACTACGAAGAGTAAATAAATCATTAGCCGCAGCTTGGAGTGCTAAATCCAATCTATTCTCATTCCGTCCAGTGTCGATATAAGGAATAGTGTCGACGAGCTTTTTAAGTTCTGATAAATCAAATTCTTGATCAAATTTGATGTACACTTCAGCATCTTTGTGATAAAGAATAAAACCAACGTGTACATTATGTGCCCCGGCAACGACATAATTCAAAGATCTTTTAACAAAGTCTCGGAGGTCTTCAAATTGGGCAAATGAATTCGACGGGATAGCGAAACCGATGTCAACAGCGTCACTGCAAGCTAAAAGAAAATCAGAAAAACAGTCAACTATCTGCCATAGGCCTTTTTTATACCATTAATAGAATTCTTGAATGATTCGTTTTTAGTACAGTACAGAATTTTGGTACAGTTGATCTAGTATATCTAGTATACAGTAGATCTAGTGTATATGAAATAGAACTAACCTTTGCATGAACGTAGAGCAACGTTTTTATATAAAGTTCTAAGATCAGAAAACTGTTTCGGATTGAACAAAGTATTTTCTCCGGATGAAATTGCTTTGAACTCATCCATTCTGACGTCATTGCCAATCGCAACAACGAGGATCTCAACTTGTCCATCTTTCAAAGATTTTGCAAGCTCTTGTAAGTCACCAAAGTTTTGACTCCACTCATTTCCAATCCCGTCCGTTACAATAACAAGAAACTGCATAGTGAAAAGTATTACGAAGGAAAAGTTAGCTTTATATTTGCTGTTGCTATTGTCATAATTGTATACGAACGATGTGGTGGGCGATGTAATCTAATTAGGTAAATATTACTACTATATAGGGCAAGTACGAAAAGTGATAAAGGAATTTAATTTAAATTTTAATAGATACGTTTTATCTGATATCTTTTATGAATAATTATAATAATTACCCTCGGTGTCTTATCTCGTTTTCCGCCAGCGAATGAGAACATGTTATCTTTAGCCATTGTCAGAGCTAAATCCATTCTATTTGACCCGGAAATTTGTGGAATTGCGTCTATTTTTTCTGCCAAGTTTGCTCTCGTTAGTTCACTTCCTTGCAATTCGTTGAAATCAAACACCATTCTAGCTCTATCTCCAAAAGCAATTGCAGCCACGTGTGTCCCGCCCTCACGAATGTCAAACTCGTTCACGAGGTCTTTTATGAATGTTTTCATTCTGTTGAAGTTTGATGGCGTTATGGCTGTTGAGGCATCTACCACAAAACCAAGATCTACTGCGATGTCACAGGAGACCTCTGTAAAAATCAGATCAGTTCATATCAGATAACCTGCAATTGTTGGTTGTTTCTTCGTTTATCTTCGTTGATGTACAGTATATCAAACCAAAATTATTCGTTTGTACATCATTGTCATTGCACCATATCATGCATGCATGGTTGATTCTACAGAGTTAATCGCGATGATCACTTTTTACTAAAGAGAGCACACTTAGTTGATTTACTTTTCTTTGTTTAGCTATTTGTAAATGCTCACTACCTTCCTCGTCTATTTGAGATAGTGTCACGATGAAAAATACGATTTGTGCAGATGCTTGGGATAAACAATCCATGCAAGTGGTAAACAGGGTTGATAGGTTATTGAATAAATAAGCCAAATTACTTATCATAACAAAGCACCGCCTATATATAACAATGTTTGGTTTATTTATTTAGTAATTTGGCAATCCTGTCGGCAACTGCAAGCTACATATAAACGTCTTTGCGATTGGCTGCGGCGCAGTGCGGGTGCCCGTCACTTCTCAGGCGTCTACTTTGAACAAGACGCTTCTCAATTGAATTGGGTACTATACAGGTTTAGCTAACCTGAGGTGGTATGCTCCAGTGGGTATACCCTAGTGCTTAGCGTGTTTGAAAATCTGTTTAAACACATGCAGGGCACTTGTGTCGGGCATTCAGTAGTCAGTCCGCAAGTAGTCACTTCAGTAGTCACTGCGCAAGCTCAAGTTTTAAGATGGTTTAATTGCATGAAGACTGCATCAAAACAGGTTTTCTTACCAGATACTGTATCCCGACAAACTGTGTAACCACAATTATTATCACAACATTTTTGTTCCCCGGGGCATTCAATGTCTGCAAAGCAGGCATCATTTAGTTGTCTAGAACAAATTGTGTGAGACGGCGGTGGACAACTTCCAGGTTTGGATCTTGTTCCTAAAACATGCAGAAAGCAAAGAATATTAACGAGCTTATAAAAATTGTTTTTCCGCAGACTAGGAATATGAGCAGGTAATAATTGTCACGAGCTAGTGACATGTGTGCATGCGTTCTACATACGTTCACCAGTATTCGCCAGGCTTTACGTAGCTAACACTCTATACTATAGCTCCGTGAATTAATGAAGCGAAATGAATAAAGCGAAAAAGTTGAGAATTTTGGAAGGTCTTTGTAAGGTCTTTCGAGAAATTGTGTGAGGAAAATGAGTTAAGGTAAGATATTCGTATTTCCGGATTTTAAGAGCATTTTAATGATTATAGACCAAAAGTATGCCGGATATGAATTAAAATATTTCACGCGAATTAGCTCCATTGAAGAAAATTATGGTTTAGACTGTGTCTAAGTCAGATTCTTTAATGCTATTTATAGTTCAGCTATTAAATAGCTATAAGTGATAGCAATCATTACTAAAATTTTTGACTCAGCTGGAAGATGTTGGCGCACAATCTCGCAGCTAGATACAAAAAATTTACTGGTTGTTAATATGTTGGATATTACGTTGAATCGGTTGAGCTGTCGAGGATTAAGTCTCAGGATGAAAACTCCTAATCTGCCCCTGCTTGCGGGCTCTCTCGTTTAGGTCGTATGGATTTGATTGGAACTGCGAAATACGGCCATATATGGAATGGGCCCATACGCTGAACTGAGTAAACTTATATTGTGATTATGCCTAAAAAAAGCCTCTATATATTGCCAGTTACAGATGAGAATCAAACGTAGAAAAAACTAAAATTTTCAACGTAAAAAATTCGTATAATACTGACATATTCTTAGGTAAATTTGCTAATAAATATAACCATTAATTTATAAAATATGACAACTAGGCTGTGCATGACTTTTTATGTGCACCTATATATTCCTAAAAACATTTGCTTTGTGGTCTATCTAATTTTTCTTTCTTGAGTAGATCATCAAGTACCAAATTCAAGAAACAAATTCTTCTACAGTTCTTAATCAATTTCCTAAACTTGATATTTAACGGGAGCAAAAAACTCAATCGCAATCTTATTGTTAAAAACCTGATTATGCATGCATGATTTCACAACCTGGTAGACATTCATAAAAACTTACGGGCTAATCACTAATGTATAGATTGAAAGTGTCGGTGCAAAATCTCGCAAAAAATGCTTTGTTTTATTTATTTATATCATTCATTTAAATCATAAAGCAAGGATTGGCCCAATAATACTAGTCATCGTTTGCGAATGGTGCAAAAATGTAGAAGTTATTAGCTGTGAATGGAATCTTCCGATAGCTTTTGGTAACTCTAAATGCTATTAAAGAGATTTCCTGAATAGCATTGGACTGTCATCACCACAGCGGGAAATGAAATGCCACGAGACATTCTAAATTCTAAATATGCGATAAAAGATGGACAAATGTCTCACATAGGCGCTATAAATAATGATTTATCATTAGAGCCTATTTTTTGGAAGTTGTATTTCTGTATATGATGTCAGGTAATCTTGTATCCAGCAAAGTGCTAAGCTATAACTGATCGGTGAGAAAAGCTTATCTCTGTATTTGTAATTGCACATTGAGTATCCACTCAAGGCAAATGGACTTGGAAGCCGATAGTTTCTAGCGACCTTAAACTATAGTACAAGGGCCGGTTGTA
Organism: Dendronephthya gigantea; assembly: GCF_004324835.1. NCBI lineage: Eukaryota > Metazoa > Cnidaria > Anthozoa > Malacalcyonacea > Nephtheidae > Dendronephthya > Dendronephthya gigantea. Next base: position 1,406,007 of record NW_021163010.1, on the reverse strand, counting down.
TACGAAAGTCGCGGATAGCCCTATCCACCGAATAGTGAGATTTTCAACCCCTGTAAACATACCCTCAAAGCAATGAAATTATAGTTTTGGAGCGGACAGTTATGAAAGAGGATCATTAATTTAGGAATACGGAATACCAAGGTTTAATCAAAGCTCTACCACCTAACAACAAGAAATGACAGAGCGATTGAAAAAACCATGATCAAGTGGATAGCGCTATCCAGCTTTCGTACAACCAGCTCCAGCTGCATGTACAAGATAAGAAAATGACAAAAAATACGTAGCTGCAAAACCTGAAATATATATTATAAATTACATCCTCTCGATATATTCTAAAGTATGAGCACCATAAAATGAGAAAGAACTTTATCCTTATTGGCAGTTATGTAATGAGTAAGGTATGAATAAATAATGGTAAAATAGTTGGACATTAAATAAACAAAATGTTTGCAGAGATTTCTCCGAGGTGGCATTTTCACTCATCGAATAAGTGATAATATTACTCTACCAAATTATTTTGAGTAATCAAGCAGATGCTCTTTTATATCTACATATAACTCTCGCATACAAACTTAATAAACAGGGCAAAGGTGAGACAAGTGATTTCGCGTTTTTTCCGTTTCACCCATTGATGCATAATGTATGGCAGACAGTAATGGAGGTGGTTTCATCACCTTTAAACTGTCCGCGCATTTTAGGACAAAACGCTTATTTACGTAGTGAATAAGATATTCATGAACAAAAAATGTACAAAAAACTGTAAATGGTTCAAAATAGAAGCAATATTTCATTGATATTTGGTTTATTACCCAATTCATTGTACACACTAACTAAATGCTCGCAATTGACCCATTTAGTTCATTGGAAGCGACAATTGCGAATGTTGAATTTTCACTAAGATTAATTGACGCCCGATTTCCTTTCAAAAAATGTTCTTTTGAACTGAAATACATCGCCACCTGTTGTCACTACAGATCTTTTTTTAGGATTAAAACACCTAATACGACAGAAAGTTGGCGTGTTTTTTTTCAGGACTCGTCAAGCATGTATTGGAACATAGATTCTAGCTCATCGTACAATTATTGTTCATTGTGCAGACACAGAAGCACTTCAGATAGCTATCAAGTAAAAATCTGTTGATCGATTTGTGATTACTTTGTATGTTTTGATAAACCACCTTCTGGTTGACCTCCAATTTTTAAAAATCAGCATGTATTAGATATTCCGATAGAAAGGAAGGCATGATAGTATAACCGATTTGGGCATTGTTCAAAGATTGTGAAAGTAAAAATAATGTCACATCGATGCTTGTATTTTTATATTTGTATATCACACAAAACGCGCAAAAATATCCTAGCTTATGTCGTACTTAAACTAATAATATATCGCACTTACTCTGAGCATTTGTTGACAGTTGGTAGACGCAGGTAATCAGCAAAGATAAGAGGAAACGTCCTCCACCAAAGATAATCATGGCCAGGCTTTACGTACGGGAACAATGCTATCAGGCGATGCAATAATACCAACAATACGTTCAAAACAGCCAGGTCACCCCGCTTGAGCCTGTGAAACGTTGAACAAGCCCTTTACAAAAATATAAAGTAAACAGTTTTTATGTCATTTGATCCGCCGACCCATGCAGGGAACAGCTCGTTAGTTTTCAAAAATACCCAGGTAAGATATCCGTATTCTGTTCAGAATGAGCTTTTTCTATATTTATTCTTTTTAAAACAACATACCATTTGTTCACGAAAGTGCAAAAAAAAACTAAACTGAGAGAAGATTTTTAACAAAGCTTGAAATTTCCAGAGACGCAAGTTGACCTTGTCTCACCATGGTTTCAATAGCTTAAATTTAATAACAATGCCATAATTACTAATCGTTTTTTCAACTAATCAGTCAACCTAATCAGTATACAATTAACGATGAAAATTAAACTTTAGTTTCTCCCGTGTATTTCAACACGTTTTTTGTTTTAACACATCCTTTATCCTTGTAAAACAAATGAAACAATAGACCGTGCATGCAGTTAAGAAATAAGAGAAGAATCTTTGATGGTAAAGCATTTGATCACCAGTAGTCAATAACATGCAGGCTAACGATATTCCAACCACAATAATTCGAAAATGCACCGTTTCGGGCAGTGACGATCTCCTTAACGTGCCTCTTCCCCTCACTCGGCACCATATGTTTGTCCCATTCATCATTGAGATGTCAATGAGCATTTTTCTTGCATCTCAATCCTATCTGATAATGTTTGTCATCAGCAGAGTAAAGGTGTTCCACTTCCCGCCTTTTTGATTACACGAATAACCAAGTATTTTTCGTAAATATAAAAATATTTGACCACGGTATAACTATACAACCTTTCACATATAGAACTTTCATGCAACCTGTATTTTTTCCAAATGATTTAATTCGATTTGAAATATTTACAACATTTTGGAAACAAAATGCTTAAACAGAAGCCAGAAGGAAAAAATATACATTGTCATTGTAGCGATTGTACACAGCAGTTGCGTGTAAATACAACAAAAACATTGAACCATATAATAACAAATCAAAATGCCGAAACGTTTTTATTAATATACCAAACTTTGTCTAACACACCAGATCAATGACATAAATTATATCTAACTATTCCTGTCTTCTTTTTTGTTCTCTATTGCGAGAGGTTAGTTTCTTGTAGAAGCCATTATTTCGACAGATTACATGATCGAGGAACCTAGCTTATTTCACAAATCCATCAAATTAAATAATTTTTTGATAATGCTTCGGTACTTTCCAAACAAGGGCGTTGTATGGTTTGCTGATCTGACGCTATACATGTCATGAATCATAAAGAAACAGAGTATAGAGGGCATAAATTTGTTGAAACCTTTCATAATTTATTCATATTTTCAGTTTCTTCCTCTTTTTGGATTTCTTTTTCTCTGCTTCTTCGGCCAACCTCTTCTGCAGATTTTCACGACGTTTTAATTCCGTATCCTAAACACACAAAAAAGGTTGATAGGATTTGCCATGACTAATTTACCTTATGAAAGTTATGAAAAGCATAAACATTGTCACAACGATCGTTTGCTAATATTATGTTATTGTTTACAGTCACGTTGTCAAATGTGAACTATTTCCTCACTTGTAAAGATGATTTTTCTGGTGATATTTTATTTGGGCTTTTCGATGGCGAACTCATTGGTGAACGTTTTTCAGGTGACGTTTCATCAAGCAAGGATGGAGGAAGTCTTGTATCCCACGATGATCTAGGGTTACCAATGCTTGATAACAATCCAATTGTCTGTGAGTTCCCAATAGTTTCAAGTGTATCTTCTTCAACAGGGACTGCAAAATTCAATGAGAAACATAAATGCATAATAATACCTTCTCTTACTGCACTTGGCTCTTTTATTCAGCGCATACCTGGATTATTTTTGAATTCTATCCATTTTCTCTTAATCATAACTTGTTTGTACAATTCTTGATTTTCTTCATCGCATACTTTCTCTGCGCAATTCTCGACCACTTGAAGAAATCCCTACGTTCAATTGCGTTTGAGCACATTTTGCGCAAAATGAAATTAAATTACTTTTCTTGTATTTATAAATTAAATATATCAGAAAACAGTCTTCTTATTAATTTAATAATTGATTTAGTTTGGGCAAAGAATAGACAAACTGAGTCTTCTCCAGATTTGGGGGGGAGGATCCAGGCCGGAATCTGACCGTGTCTGAGGTGCAACCGCTATATAGGGGCGTCCGGGGGCACAAGACAAAAATGTAGTAGCTTGGCAGCTGTTTAAATATCATGGAGTCAAAATCATGAAATTGGACAATAACTGCAGTTATATATGTACCTCTGAAACAGTCATTCTTTTAGCAAAGTCATCTTGAAGAAATGGCTGTGTCTCAAATGATTCTGCAACACAGATTAGTTACATGAATCTTTTTTACTTTCTGTCTTTTTGTTTTTATGAAGTAAGAGAGTTTACTAACTTAAGCTAAAATTTGAATCCTATATTAAAATCCCATGTAAAATTCTATATGATTTTTTTACTTCACATATGTGACGAGGTAAGTCATCTAAGTACTGTATAAAACTTCACCTTGTAAAAATTTAATCACATCTCTTACTTCTTGGTAAAACAGCTCCAGTATTTTTATATTCCTGTATTTCATAATCTTTCCTTTTTAAAATCTTAAACAATTCTTTCTGTCTCCGCTGCAGCTCACCAACCATTGATATTAGGGGTAACACAAGATTATCTTTCATCTGTATGCATAGTTAAAATTAAAACAAGAAATTCAAGTAACCTATTAGAGTTGGTTTGTTATTAGCACCATTTATACAGTTATAATTTTTGAAAATAATATAAACGTTTTACATTATTTTCAGAAATTATAATTGTATAAATGGTGCTAATAAAAAACCAACTCTAATAAGAAAATATATCTGCCAATGATTCATTACCAAATATATTTTGTATGGAAGTAACAGTTTCATGTTGCTAACTTATATAAGCTCTATGACATACTCAATCATCGTACTGTACAAAAACTACAGGACATTGCTGAATTCCGAAGAAAGAAATATCAACCATTAGTACGTGCTAGCAGCTTATGACCCATAATCATGTCTATAGTGCACTTAGCCACTTACCATTTGCTTTTGTTCTGGTGCACAGTAAAATTCCCAGGAAAATGGAATACCAGCAGGTAGTTTAGATTTTAAACACAAAGAAAAGCAATCACTTCCAGTACCTGGCTACAAATAAATCACCATTAATTATTTTAGTTTTTACTGCAGATAGTCAGGTTTACAATTTGCAAAAAGTTATTAATAACATATTAATTGCGATTAATAAGTAATTTTAATTAATCATGACTAAAAAGAAGTAGAAATTTCACCTCCCGAGCAGAAAATGTTAATCCAGACAAACCAGTCAAGCAATCAGACAAGTGTTTTATGAGGTACGCACTTTGAGCCTCAATGTTAGGATTTAACTTCTAGAAAAAATATGAATTTCAAAATTTCAAGCAGGCACCTTCTTAGTCTCGATGACATCGTATATATTAAAAGAGTTCTGTACTTTGGCTCTCTCACAGAAAGTAGCCTCATTATCGACATCCTCGATCCAAATGCCTTCACAATCTGTCACGGCAATTTTGTACGAACACAACGATTCTTCGAAATAATATTTAATCCAATAAACTTTACAGTCCACATGAATAACTTTCCATGCTTCTGTTTCAAATTCAGGCTTCCAATTTCTGCGCCAGGAAATTTCATCCGCCATTTTGCTTTAACCTGCGATCAGGAATGCTAACCAATCAAAATCAACGATTAAAAAGAGAAGAAAATTTAAAAGTTGCAAATAACTGTCTCCGATGAAAGAGCTCGAGAGAGAGACGCTTGTATAAACCATTTGAAGTATTTACGTGCAAATTTAAAAAGTACGATAGTAATAAATGGATCTGAAATCTCCAGAAGGTGTTGCACACACTGTTTCCACAATTAACATCCCTTCATCGCCTTTTATGGCGAAGCTTGGTTGTGGAACAGGTGTATCAGTCTACAGATATAAACGGAGTCCGGAAAAAAATGGCAAGTACAATTCACCTTGGGCAATTAAAAAAAGCAATATGAAAGCCAGTGATAATATCAGAGAGAGGTTAGCTGTTGAAGCCAGTGTCTTGAAGCAGATTGGAAATCATCCATATATTGTAGGATTCCGTGCTTTTACTGGTACAAAAAAAGGAGAACTCTGTCTAGCAATGGAAGACTGTGAACGTTCCTTAATGGATATGATTGAAGAAAAATCTTTCCTTGAAGAAACCTTTACAGCTAACCAGATTCTGAAAGTTGCTTGGTGCATTTCTAATGCCTTGAAGTTTCTGCATAATTCGCATAAACTTTTACATGGTGATATAAAGAGTGCAAATGTATTAGTTCGTGGTGATTTCGACCAAGTGAAGTTGTGTGATTTTGGAGTTTCATTGCGTTTGAAAGAAGATCTCAGTGGCTTGAAAAACAAGGATGATATTTACATCGGGTCAGAACCGTGGAAACCCAAGGAAGCATTCAAATCTGAAGCAATAACAGATAAATCAGATATTTATCCATTTGGTTTATTACTATGGGAAATGTTGACACTAGCTATTCCACATGTAAATTTGTTAGGTAAGTTAATAAAGACATATATTTCTTGCTTGTGGTCACTAAAATAAAAATAATAGTCAATACAGTTTGCATATATAATATTTTATTGACCACACCATGGCCTTATTAAGTTTGGTTGATTTAAAAAAAAAGTTTACTTGTCAGTTTACAACAGCAGTTCAAAGTCAAAGTAACTAAATGATTTTCCAATAATTTTTTTTAGATATGTCATCATCGATTGATTCCTCTATGTCAGAGTTGATTGACACAAGTCAATCGATCAATTCTTTTGTTGAAGATAATGAAGAATACTTAAATGCTCTTGGAACAAGACCATCAATTCCAAATGACTTCATAATGAAAGATGAATTCATGCCAGTTGTTGCTCTGTTCCACTGTTGTACTGATGAAGATCCAAAAAACAGGCCAAGTGCAGCAACTATTGTTGCCTCACTTGAACCAATCATTAAAAAGATGGGAATAACTCCTTAGCATGACTAATATGACCTGTATAACACTGATAAATATCAATAAAAGATAAATAGAATACTTATATATAAATAAATACTTAAATATGTGTTGCACAGTTTTCTGAATGAAGATTAGACAGTTTCATTTTTTCTACCATTATAGTGGGACTGGGAAAATGTCACTTGTGAAAGTCGGTCTCGACTCTCGAAAAATATTGTACAACTCCCCCGAGAAATATTTGGAATCTTGTGGCGAGAGGTCACGCGCAACAATACGCAGACCTGGCCAAGATTTCTTTGAGTGGTATTATAGAGTGCTATCAAATTTAAAATGCTGCCTTCACATTTTAGCGCATCAAATTATGGTATCTTTGCTTGTGTTGTTATATTTGCGCTCTTATATTTCCTGGTTTATTTTGTAAGTACTGTACTAGTATACATACGCAGATTAAATTTACTACTCGGTGTACAATGTTGATGAGTAAAAAAATACTCAAGCTATAATTATTTACTTTCGTTTGAATCTTAAGAATACGAAGACACGAAATTCTAATTTGCCTGGTATTTGTTCCAAGCACCCAGAGTAAGTAATAAGTACTGTTGTAATTATGAAATTTGGCCATATAATATATTAAATTTACATTCGTTTTTCATTCGTTATGAACTTATGGTAACTGGAGACTCGTGCAGACATGAAACAGGCTTTGTTTAGACTTATAATAAATATAAATAAATATAATTTAATGTAAGATTTTGATTAACAGAGTGCATGACAGTGCAGTTTTGAAAACCCTGCATTGCATGAAGGTTGACAAATCTTTCTGTCTAATCAATATAAGTTATTTTTTATAGCAAAGGAAATTTAGAAGATATGCAGGATGCTGGAAGTCTTCATGAATTTTTAACAAATCTTCATAAAGAATATGGTCCATTAGCAAGTTTTTGGTGGGGAAAACAGCTTGTTGTATCACTGGCATCACCAAAATTGTTTGATGAAATCAAAGTACTTTTTGACAGACCAAGTAAAAAATTGCATATAAAATTGGAAATGTTTCTAGCAATTAAGGTTATATAATGGCTCATGAGTGACTCACAATGGCAGCCAATATCTTTTTTAAAAGAATAAATTTAGGATTTAATTGATGATCATGAATGACAATATAGCTTTTATTTTCAAATATGTGTATATATATATATATATATATATATATATATATATATATATATATATATATATATAAATAATTATACAGTAGCAATATACAGATGACATAATTTATAGTATCTCATGTAATCCTCACATACATCAGAAAAAAACAATGGTCTACTTTTCTATCTCTTAACTAGAATATCTATTTGAAGCTTATGTTGATTTCACTGGTCCAAGGAGTATTCAGTTTATGAATGGTGCTGAAGGTCGCAAGAGACGTCATTTGATGGATGAAGGGTTTAGTCATACAGCTGTTGCTTACTATTATGATGATTTTGTCAGGGTTTGTGGAATAAAAATTAGTAGTGACTTGACCAATGTTTGCAAGTCACAGTACAATTAACTAACATGTTTTTAGTATATAGAACCTTAATTGTGACAAAATATATTTAGAATTATTGAGTATCAAATGGAAATCTACAAGCTACAAATTAAATATATATCATATAATATTTTTTGGACAGGTTGCAACAGATGTTTCTGAGAAATGGGCATCTCAACCATCAGAACAACATATCCCTCTTGTACAAGATATGATTGCATTAAGCATGAAAGCTATTGTTCTTTCCGCTTTGGGAGATGGCATGAGAGATGAACAACAACTTCTCAAAATGTCCGAGGCTTATTCTATTGTAATTGTAATTTATAATACTATTTTACCCATAATATGCCCTTTATGCACAACTTGTTATATAATACAGTAATTCAATTAGTGTATGGCATGGTGCGCCAGCACTAAGACTACAATGTGGAATTAATCTTTTTGGACATTTCTTGGGCCCCCAGATTGATTACTGTAGTTGTTAATTAAACTTCTATATGTCCTAAAAAGAAGTTTGAAATTTAATTTGAGGTATTTTAAGCAAAAATCCCCTAATATATATTGTCTTTTATCAGGACACACGTTTTCTTTTCTCCAATCAAAGTAAATGACAGACAGACATGATAAACCATGTTAATTTCTGACAGATTATAAAAGGAAGAGTTTAATACCCTATTATACCGAGTTACTAATTATATAAAAGCAGGTTAAAACACCACATTAGTCCATTTTCTCTGACACGTGCATTTTTATGCCTAAATCAATGCATTTATGTACTTGACAGTGCTGGAGAGAGGAAGAAGAAGCATTGAAAGGAAATCTGCCAGAAGAAGGAGACGGACGCATGGAAAAGTTCGCAGAAAGTAAGAAAATAATTAGTAAAGAGAATAAAACTTAAACTAAAAGCCACTTATTCTAAAGTTTTAACCGCATATTTTAACTGACTCAACTAATCTATCAGTGCAATTAATTAAGGTGGCTCCCTACAATTTTTTGAAATATTGAAAACTTGTGGTTTTGATTTAAAATTTTAGCACAAGATTTCTTGGTAAGGAAGAGAAATTTCTCAAATATATTAACCAACACTCTAACAGTCAGAAATTGCCCATAAGCATGACGTCATTACCGTTGTTATGGTAACAATGGCGATTCAATATGGCCGACATTTTACCTATTCATGCATTTTACTCGAAAACAAGTTCGGTTACCCCAATTTTTTATTTTGTAAAAAGTTTTCTTACAAAAAAATGGAAAACATGAACCAGTTAAAAAAAATTCTATGGAGCCAAAATTATTAAAAATGAAAAAACGTAATTTTTCGTTATAGAAATTTTTTGGCTCCATAGAATTTTTTTAAACTTGCTCAAATTTCCTATTTTTTTGTAAGAAAACTTTTTATAAAATAAAAAATTGGGGTAACCGAACTTGTTTTCGAGTAAAATGCATGAATAGGTAAAATGTCGGCCATATTGAATCGCCATTGTTACCATAACAACGGTAATGACGTCATGCTTATGGGTAATTTCTGACTGTTAGAATGTTGGTTTATATATATTGGAAATTTCTTATCCCTACCAAGAAATCTCGTGCTAAAATTTTAAATCAAAACAACAAGATTTCAATATTCTTAAAACTGTAGGGAGCCACCTTAAGTTATTTAGTTTAACTTGCGTCGTAATTAAGGACCCACTGGACAATTGGTAGCGAATATTTACTTTAACAATCGTCTATTGACCATTGTGTTAGAATAGAGCCAAATGCGGTTGACCAAGCCTTGCAGATACCATTGTGTTTGTACATTGTGTACATTTCACCAATACTTTACAGTACATTGAGATTTCGTCAATTATTATTGAGATCGAGAGTATTTACGGAGGATCATAAAAGACGTTATTCGAAAAAGAAGAGACCAAAAAGATAAAAAAGATCAGATCTTTCTGGATAGCCTCATGGATGCTGATTTTATTGACGAGGAAGAGGTATGTTTTATCATGATTCCTTTTTAAAATAAAGTTTATTCATTGAACGCGAGTTACCCCACGCCAGTCTGTATGAATAGGAATAACGGAGCAACTTACTAGAATCCCGAGAAATGAACCAAATGACCTCCGTTGTATGAGTGTTCCTTCGTGTTTGATACGGGAACGTTTGTTTCTTCATAATTCAGTTGATGTTTTCGCATTTCATTCCTGCAGTTGGTAACCCAAACTATGACGTTCTGGGTTGGAGGTTTTCATACAACTGGAAACAGTAAGTGAAAATATTATCGCAGCTCATTTGAAAAATCATATTAGTTTCATAGGAGCTTCTTTGTGAAAGTTTACCACATTTTTACTATTTTTTCACTCTTCACTGTTCACTCTTCATATCCTTTTTCGCTTGCTTGTGTATAGCGTTGGCGTGGTGTTTGTATTTTTTGGCTACACACGAAGAAGTCCAAGAAAAACTGTATCAGGAATTTGTTGATGTTTTGGGAGAGGAAACAATTACAGCGCAGATTTTACCGCAATTGAAGTAAGAAGTTCGTAGTCTTCAATCTGATCCAAAACATGGAAAAACGTACTGTTCATAACAAAATTTTCCAAATAGAAGGATTCCAGCAAAAAAACAGAACTGCTTAAAACATTTATTCTCTTTTGTCCAAATAATGAACGAACTTGGCCTTGGGGTGGATGTGATACCCCAAGATACCCCTATATACCCCATTCTCGGCAGTACAAATTTCTTGCATGGAAAAAATTCTTCTTTGTTCTGCTGTGATGATTATCATATCAGATATTGTGGATAGATAATACAAATATTCCTCGACACAACAGATTCTGCAGGCAAGTGACTGATGAAACAATGAGGTGTTCTGTTCTTGCCCCTTGGGCTGCCAGATATGCAGACTATGATATACAAATTGGAGAGCACGTTATACCAAAACAGGTAAAATGGTCCGTAGCTTCAGAAACGCATGGTAAATTAACTCACCTTCTCTACACTGTCAGGGTGTTTTGTTGAAGAGAAGTTTGTTAACCAAACCAAACATTTCATTTCCTAATTATTTGTTTGTGGTTATAAGTCGTCGTTTCATATTCACTGTGCTGCTCTAGGTCTCGTTTGATAAATGCAATGTATAGTTATCATATGCTAATGCTTTACCATTATTTTAGACACCTATGATTATCGCTCTTGGTGTCGTTCTCAAAGATGAAGATGTATGGCCTGACCCAGACAAGTACGATAATAAAACTGTGCTCTATTATTACACACTGGTATATAGCCAAATTTTTAGAAAATACTGATAATATTTCACTTTGACCAATTTACCGGATAAATCCCAAACTGAAACATATATATTGTTATTGGTATTTCCGACATGAGTTTTAGATTGACGTTTTTCGCTCAACTGCAAACGATGGCTTGCATGCAGCATGCAGTACAACTTTTGCTATTTGACGTTTGTGATCCGCGGTTTTAACCTCGTTTAGTGTTTACCTCATGCAGTGTCGATCTTATCGTTTCAATTTTAGTCGCGTTTCACGTAGAAACTAGTGCCAGAATGAATAATTGATATCAAAATATTGTTTCTGACAATTTTCTAGCTCGTTAGCAATACGAGGACGGTACACTGATTTTTGCAAAGAATGCTGCTAAAATTGATTATCGCTTCGTAGCCGTAGACTTTGTCAGTGAAGTTAGATGTCAATAAAGTTTAGTTTTGCTGTAACCAAAAGTACCAATATTCACCGAATATAGTTTAGGTTTACATTACCTCGGCATTTCTCGACCATGGTTACGTTGAGTCATTTACCATCGCATCTATTACAGGTTTGATCCGGAGCGTTTCAATGCCGAAGAAACAAAAAAGCGCCATCCAATGGCTTTTCAACCTTTTGGCTTCGCTGGCAAACGTAAATGTCCTGGTTATCGTTTTTCCTACGCTGAAGTTGCAGTGGTCCTATCTGTTTTACTCCGTCGTTTCAAAATTCACTTGGTTGAAGGTCAAGTTGTTGAACCCGAGCACATGTTAGTGACTAAGCCCAAGGCAGAAATCTGGATCACTGTAACAAAACGATAGAATATCCCATTGAACTAAACACCATAACAAAGTTTTTTTACAATAGTTGTAAGTAGAGACTAAAGACAAATGAAGACGAAATAGAATCCGTATACGGTGAAAGTAGATTAGAGACTCAAGTAGAGATTGTCCTAAATTTGACACTAAACAAAAATTGACTCTCAATTACAATTTCAGAGGAAATGCTTTGTAAAGAGAGAAGATTATGAATCCAGCACTGTAATGTTTATAATATTGAGCTCATAAAAGTGACGCTATTGTTAGTAATTTTTGCGTTCCGTCTACAATTTGATACAGATAAGGAAGGGCAAGTAATTTACCAGAGTTGAAAAGTGAAAAGAGCGAAGTGTTGTAAAATGCGAAACATAGTAGCCTATATAGCGAAGTTTGCAAAGATGTTTGACACACGAAAATTTTTACCATTTTCGGCCTGAATTTCTACGGCCCATGGTTACTCTAATTCTAATTAGCTGATTTTTTCATAGCCTGTTGCACTTCCTTGTCTATATCGAAAGGTAGTCAATAGGCTAATTTTTTCACTAAATAACTGGTTACTGCTATTTTCTAATACAACCCCCGTTACCCGTCTGATCATTATTACATTTATCCACTCCTTCAGATCCTTCAAATGAAGGAAATAATTATAAAAATATAAAAAAGGATTCACCGAAAATTCATATATTGCTTTGGCATCAGTGCTATCCGCGGTTTTTGACGATGTACAACCGGCACTTTGTACCTATCGAAATTCTATAAAAACTTCCGGTAATCCGGTTGTACCTCTGGCATTTCCATAGCGCATTCACATGTAATGCTACGTTGCTTTGATGCATATTGCAGATCAATTTTCATTTAACTGATTTTCCAGTGTGTCAAAATTTAAAATGCTGCCTTCACATTTTAGCGTATTAGATTTTGGTATCTTTGCCTGTGTTGTTATATTTGCCCTTTTGTTGGCACTATTTTTCCTGCTCGATTTTGTAAGTATTTCCTATTTGTGCCATTTAACAATAATATATGTCTAAAAATTAAAGAAAATGTGATTGAAAACTATCATCTCTTTTAAAATATATAGAATGCAAAGACACGAAGTTCTAATTTGCCCGGTATTGACTCTACAGATCCAGAGTAAGTATTGTGTATGCAAAATCAATGAGGTTTGTTTAAATTAGAACAAGATTTTGGTATCAGAATAAGTAAACTCAGGAAGTGCTTTTTTCTCAAAGTGCTAATTAACCTTCTGTGATGATATGATATGAATTTTAACCATAGATGTATGCAGGACAAAATATAAAAAGATTTTTCTCAATATATGAGCAAGTCAAAATATAAATAATGGATGGTTTGAATCAGGGTTATTATTAGGGATAACGGTTGTGTATCAAGTAAGGGTAAAAAATTTTGCATGGGAATAAGATAGAGGTTTTTTTTATGCTTCACCTAAACAAATTTACCTTTTTTATATGACCAATTAGACCTTCATCAAATTAAGTGTTTCTATATGTACAAAATTTATATTATATAGCAAAGGAAATTTTGACGATATTCAGGATGCTGGAAGTCTTCATGAATTTTTAACGAATCTTCATGAAGAATATGGCCCATTAGCAAGTTTTTGGTGGGGAAAACAGCTTGTTGTCTCATTGGCATCACCAAAAATGTTTGATGAAGTCAAAGCACTTTTTGACAGACCAAGTAAGTACAATATTATAGAACTTGAAGTATTTCTAGCAATTTGATTCGTTGATGGACTAATGGTTTGATTGGTTCTCTGTTTCTAGAACTTCTATTTGAAGCTTTTTCTGATTTAATTGGTAACAAGAGTATTCAATATGCCAATGGTGCTGAAGGTCGCAAGAGACGTCATTTGATGGATGAAGGGTTTAGTCATACAGCTGTTGCTTACTATTATGATGATTTTGTCAAGGTTTGTACCTATCTCAAAGGCAGAAGGTTATTGTCACCTTTTGATCGTCTGACGTTTGCAAGTCAATGGTACCAAATCACCACTGGATCATTGAATAAAATTTGTAATCATGCAAAATTTTCTGCGCAGGTTGCTACAGAACTTTCTGAAAAATGGGCATCTCAACCATCAGACCAACATATTCCTCTCTCCCAACATATGATTGCATTAAGCATGAAAGCTATTGGTCTTGCAGCTTTGGGAAATGGAATGAAAGATGAACAACAGCTTCTCAAAATGTCCAAGGCTTATCATGTTGTGAGTAATTAGCAATGAGTTCTGTTTATGCTGCTGTTATACTGACTCAGGCAAGAGAGTTGTCTCTCAGACTCTGCAATTTCCGAGGAGATAATGTAATAAAGAGTTAAAGTTTAATTCATCAACAAGTTGATTTCAAATGTACTTATGTACCTGACAGTGCTGGCAAGAGGAGGAAGATACATTGAAAGGAAATCTGCCAGAAGAAGGAGACGGACGCATGGAAAAATTTGCAGAAAGTAAGAGTGTAATTTTTTACTTTTGACTACAGAATCTGCTAAAGTGAATTCCATAAACACTGCACTTTGGCTCAAACAGGCTATTACTAAATAATTTAGCTAATTGCACTGCAACACCCATTACTTGGGACATTTGGCAGCAACACTTTTATTATTGACAAGTGAGTTAAGATGTAGCTGAAGAGCAGTATGCTTAAAGACAAGAGTAATGAGGTTAATGGTGGTGGTGTCAGGTGGTGTTTATGTTATGCCCTATGTTTCCACTTTGAATTGTCACAAGTTTATTATTATAGGCCGAGACTACTTACGGAGTATCATAAAAGACGTTATTCGAAAAAGAAGAGACCAAAAAGATAAAAAAGATCAAATCTTTCTGGATAGCCTCATGGATGCTGATTTTATTGATGAGGAAGAGGTGGGGATATTGTTTTTGACATTGTATCCAGGATTCTATCAGCAGTCAGCACTCTCAGAATTTGGCAGTTTTTCACCGTTACGAACTCACCTACACGCAAACGGCATATTCTGTTGATGAGATTGGTCTCCTTTACACAGGTTATGGGAACGTTTGTTTCTTTATAATTCAGTTGATGTTTTCACATTTCATTCTTGCAGTTGACAGATCAAACTATTACGTTCTTGATTGGAGGTTTTCATACAACTGGAAACAGTAAGTAAAAATATTATATTATTCCAGTATAATAAAAAAATCAAGTTCATTATTTTTTCTTCGTATGTATCACTTTTCATGTTTTTGCTCATTTTTTTACTTTCCTTTCATAAACTCGTACGTTTTGTAAACTCATTTTGGAATCGCTTGCTTGTGTAGCGTTGGCGTGGTGTTTGTATTTTCTGGCTACACATGAAGAAGTCCAAGAAAAACTGTATCAGGAATTTGTTGATGTTTTGGGAGAGGAAACGATTACAGCGCAGATTTTACCGCAATTGAAGTAAGAGTTTCAAGTCTTCATTCAGGGAAGCTAAAATTTATTGTTCATTTCACTATTCATGTAGTTTTGTTTTATTCCTTTCGCTACATGGCTGTTAACCTTGGCTTTTAGAAGGATGTTGAGTTAAGCTTAATTTTGGAACAAAATTTGGGTGGGGTGTCGCCACACCCCATAACCCTTCCACATTACTGCTCTACTATATATATATTCTCGTTGTTCACCCTGTGATATTCATATATCAGACTTGATATTGTGCATGGTATGTCCAAAGATATTACTAATAGCCTCGACACAACAGATTCTGCAGGCAAGTGACTGATGAAACAATGAGGTGTTCTGCTCTTGCTCCTTGGGCTGCCAGATATGCAGACTATGATATACAAATTGGAGAGCACGTTATACCAAAACAGGTATTGTTTCATCATTGATGCTACCCCGGAACTTGATTGTTTACAATGTACAGCCGGGTTGGTTTAACATTTCTTATAATTTTAGACTCCTATCATTACTGCCCTTGGTGTCGTTCTTAAAGATGAAGATGTATGGCCTGACCCAGACAAGTACGAAATATATACTTCAATAATAAAATATACTATACAAAGGTGTATGTACGTGAACAAAGTTCTATACTTTGACATGAAAACAACCATTTAGCCAAATTTTAAAAAGGGAGCACGATGGCGGTTTTGATCTTTTGATTACCCGTGTGGATAAATTCGACTATAATGATTTCAGAGGTTGTTTCGTGAGTATTTTAGAGTTTTGAAATTTTTTTGTTCTTTGACGTTTGCGTTTCATGGTTTCAACTTTCAACCGACCTTTCATTGCTATTTTGTCTCATTTCAAATAATTACCAATCTTATATCGCGTGCATCCAATTAATCTTGTTCGTGACAATTTTCAATACAGTACTGTACGCTGATTTTCTTTAAGATTGTTGCTGCTACGATTCAGTATATAGCAGTTAATCATTATTATATCAAAGTTTGATAGTCGCGTCCTAAAATGGTACAAGTTCACTGTGTTTCTTGTGTAAAGACGGCGTTTAGTTCTATAAAATTTTGAAGCAACTGCATGAAGCCAGCGACAATGTTTATGGTCCAAAAATAGAGAACTTTAGATTTGACTGAACATTTGGTAAAAGATTTGAGTGAAGATTTGATTTCTATTTTACTTAACATTTGATTGCATGCACTACGGCTCCCGCTACGGCTACGAACTTGGTCAACGTGGCGCAAAACACACGTGCGTATGCACACACGCCACCTGGCGCTACACGTCACGTCACGTCGGCGCCCACTTCACACCTAAAAATCTCACATCTTGTTAATCTCACAACTTATAATAAACACGTGTTCTATAAAAGTACTTCGAAAATATTTACGCTTGCCATTTCGAAAAATACACCCACAATCAAAGCCTCTCTCAAGTGTTTCAACTGTATATGTTCTCTCAAAGTTCTCTCAAGTGTTTCAGCTGTATATTTCTAAAAATAAAAGAGAAAATATCAACTCGTGTTGTTTTAAAAAACACGTGTTGAAGGCTGACAAGATTTGTTCAAAATGTGATATGGGCGAGGGTGTAATATCGCGAATATCACGTCAATATGACAAATCTCGGAGCCATTCAAATTTTCACAAAAGCGAGCTTAAAATTTAGGACTATAGTCTTATGACACGAGGTAGTATGTGTACATGTACATGTAGATGACTGCAAATTAAATGGCGGTTTTCCGAAAAGGCCAATCATAAACTTCCCTGATGAAACATTCCCTAAACCTGCACCTGAATGAAACTTTAAACCCTGCATTTGGTGTTGTTTGGCAACAGCTATCCCGGATTCAAGTAATTTGAAATACCCATGAACATTCTTTAGAAGTTAGCTGAATATTCGACTTCTAATTGTTTACTGTTCTGACACACCCTGTCTTTCGAAATGCCAAGTGTCCGCATTCCTCGACCAAAGTTATGTAGGGTTATTTACCATCGCATCTATATTACAGGTTTGATCCGGAGCGTTTCAATGCAGAGGAGATAAAAAAGCGCCATCCAATGGCTTTTCAACCTTTTGGCTTCGCTGGCAAACGTAAATGTCCTGGTTATCGTTTTTCCTACGCTGAAGTTGCAGTGGTCCTATCTGTTTTCCTGCGTCGTTTCAAAATTCACATGGTTGAAGGTCAAGTTGTTGAACCCGAGTACCGTTTAGTAACCCAGCCCAAGGAAGAAATCTGGATCACAGTAACAGAACGATAGAATATCTTATTGTCATGCATGTTTCGCGAATAACAGTGCAGGATATTAAAAATATAGCTACTGTAAAATTATCGTTATAAGTGAGCATAATTTAGTGTATAATTTAAAGCTCCAAAATCCAAATTAGTCACTAAAATAGCTATTAACAATGAACTCAAAATTATAATAGTTTTTTCCGTTGCATGTTATTCAGACAAAATAAATTTAAGAAAGAATCCCTAGACTGAATGTAAAGGACTCAAACAGGTTGTCCTGAATTTGACACAAAGACGAAATTTGTTTCTTTGTTTGAGAAACGAGGAAAAGAATGCATAAATTGATTTTTGTATTTTGTATGTAGCTATCCAATTAATAAAAAATTCAGGATTATTATTGTGTTAATCATGTCAAATAAAACGTGTGTTTAGATTTAGTATTTAAAATACAATGAAATTGCTTCGATCACTGTGTGAATTTATTCATTGCATGGTTTGCAGTTTATATAGTGAATATAAGAGACTCATTTAACGCACTAGCGTTCGTTAAAGACGTGACTAACATATACGGGTTAACGATGAGTGGGATTTCAGTGCTACTAGCTAGTCAAATGTGGAACGTTATGCGCCACAAGGTATGAAATGATATCGATATTCAAATCATGCAACACGCAAGACGTTCAGATTTTAAATAGGATTTTTAAAAGGAATTAAACAGTTTAGTCAAGGTAGATTCGATCTTAGATAAACTTTAATAAGAGTAAAAATAAAATACAAAGATTTTGAACCTGCACGGCCTCATAGTGACTGACTAAACAGTTGCTCAAGATAATCAGATTAATATCCATACTTGCCTAAACCTTTTGTTAGTACTTTTTATATATAAGTTTATAAACCTGCGTTTTAACAATAGACATTATATATTTATGAGACACACTGACGCCTTTCCTGCAGACAAATACCAAGGTTAGGCTTACGAAGTCCATTTTAGAAAGTTATGTGCTAAAGGTATGTATATCAGTATGAAACCTTTTTATTATACTATACATATAGCATGCATGCGAATACCTTATGAGTCACATGCACTCACCCTAGTTCATCCTATTTTTGGAATGAATGCAAGGGCAACTGTAATGTTGTAAAAGTCTTTTAGTAATGTTGTAAAAGTCTTTTAGTAATGTTGTAAAAGTTTTTAAATTATGGGGCTGTATATATAGCATATGTATATGTATATGCAACTTCTAGAAATGTAATGACTGTTGCTACTTCATCATTAAATTATAATAATTATGTGATTTGCTGATTCTTATAAAATATGTTATAATATATATGTTATATACTATAGTTTTAAAATTGCGTTTGTAAGCTGTAAGCAATTTAAATCTATGTTTTGTTTTTCTCCGGACAAGAAATCATAAAAATTCCAAAAGAACTGATTTATAAAAGCAATTCTTTCACTAAATATATTTCCTGCAATTATATTTTTTCGTATAATTCATGGCGAATATTATCCAAAGTCAAAGAATATCTTTCAATTGAAATTTGGGAGTTTTTAATAGTGCATGAACCTTTCTAAGATAGGGTTGTTTTCTTACACTGCATTGTTCTCTGCATCTTTCATTCAATAAAACCGAATGTTATTATGTAATATTATAGTTCCATACAAAGGTTCCGATCAATTGATTTCTCGAGGATTCCTTCATTATATATATAATATTTCAGTCAGTATCTGAGTATATAGTAACTTATAAAAATTACTAATTCAAGTGTAATTGAGTCAAGAAGGTTTTTCTTACTTTGAAATTTTAACCAGTTTACTCATATGTGTATTGATCATTGTACTTTCATTTGCTAATGTTAATGAATAGACGCCTATGCTGGAAGCGTTGGCGTCACATCTTAATGATTTTTACAATCGCATTGTGACGTTTATAATAAGAGAGACATAATTGCAAAGAAGTTTTGTTCAAAGAAAGGTCAAGTTACAAGGAAACCGCTTGAATCCTCCGACCACAGAAAATACGTATATTTTCAGTAATTCCAAAGGAACCGGAAAACTAAATGCATGCCATAGTCCTTACTTGCGAAGTGTCATTCAGTAGTGAGAGTTTAGCTTTGTCCTTTCACTCATTTGAGGCTTCATTTTAGCCCGCTTATTCCACAAGTATGACAAAGCGTTTTAGAGAAACCTCTCACAGAGAATGATGTTAATTTGAACAACGGATATGCAAAAGCCCTCAATGCATGGTATGAAAATGCCATAGTCAGGCATGCAGGCAGGCTGATATGGTATATACTGATTTTGATATCATCAGTATTCGAATAGTCCAGTCAAGGATCGAGTGGCCATTTTGGATGGGGAAATTGTGTTAAAAGGCGCATAGCTAACACTGAACTAGTGACATGTAATATGGCAAGAGAAGGATGTTTTGCATTAATCGATTATTCTAATTCTTCATCTACCGGTATAACACGGATAACTATAAGAAATTACAAAAATTTAAATATTCTATATATGATATTATTAAATTGAAAAAAAATAATGCAAATAAAATCTATGAAATTTCGTGTGGTGTAAACGCTAAGAAAAATATATAAAGCCAGGCTAACTCTTAATTATAGATAATTTCTAATATTTTATTGTATATTACAACTAGCTATATACATATAGGAAGTGGTAATTTTGAGACAATTCAGGAAGTACTATATAAGGCCTTGACCGCATGGTTGGAAGCTAAGCACAAAAAGACTTTGTTACCTGATTACACTGAATTAATTTCGTTTTGAGTCTATTATATGCCCTTACTGCGTGGATCAATGCATGCATGTATGACTACATATATATTCAGTATTATGTTTATAAACGCCAACGCTTCAATAATTATATGATATGTAAATTTTTATCATGTGGCAGATGAAAATCTGCTCAGACTGTTCTTACATTTATGGTTGGTTACATTTATCTTCAAAGGTAATGAACAATATAATTAGTGATTATATAGTGTGACTATACGAGTCTATAGCGCTCAAAGTTTTTCCAACCAAGTTTTTACCCTGAATATTCTCTATATAGATACTGCATGTATATTATTTATATAAACAAATTTAGTTTTACCGTGCAATACAAAAAAATCCAAAAATTACGTTAAGCCGGTAATGAAAGATGAATTAAGAATTACGGCAGTTCAAATATCGGAAATAGCTACCGCATGCATGCACTTGTGTAGGCGATATGTGCGGGTGTGGTTTTCAAAAAAGACAACCATTCTTGTGGGCCACTAATTATATTGCATGGTCTTGTATCCAAATCAGAAAAAAGAAAAAATTCGTGACGAGTTTTTGGTTGACACGTCATATAAAAAACACACAGCAACTTTTAGCCAAACTCTAGGGCTATATAATATACATGCATGCAGATATGAGAAAAGAAGCAAAAAAGTATTATTCTAGTGGGTTGTATAAGTTTTTGCCTATATATAACTAAATTAATGTTTATATTATATACACGCGCTTTCTCCACTGACTGCCAAGCCAAACGTCAATTATTTCGGCATTTAATAAAACGTCTTTTAATAACTGTTTAAGTGTCAAGCCCGACATAGTTTTTGAAAGAATGACATTTTTGACGTTTTATTATGGTCAGAGAGCATAATTATACGTTATTCCTTTATTATAATATCTCCACTTCACCCACATTCTCTTGTGACTTCAAGTATCTCTGCAGACTTCCATTTATTCTGCAGCTGCACCCATTTTTTAATCTAAATTAAGAACAGCACTGAACACATAAAAAGAATTGTCGTTTTGTTTCGTTGACATATCAGCCAAAACTGTTATTGAATTCAGATAAAGAAAGAGAAATTGAGAAGGAATATTGGAAAGATGTTCAAGGTATTGTAATATTACACTTATAAATTTACAAATACATTGACAATCATTTACCAAATTGAGCTTGGCAATGCATAAAAACACATTTTTACTTGACGTTTAAAAGAAAGGAGTCCGAAGTGCTTCATACCGAATGCCAATGAAGAAAATTTTCATCGAAGATACTTTCATTTAAATTAGTGTCAACTTAGCTGTAAGACGCAGAAATGAAGTTAAACCGGCTTATAAATTTCTCATATAGCTATAGACCAAATGAAAAAAGTTCATTGAGCGGAAGATGTTGTCATAAGGCAATGAATTTAACCGGAAAAATTCGTATTTATACAAGGCACTGGAAGTCGATTGCTTTCGTGTACGTTATCGAATAGTGGCCGTGTGTAAGAAGACTGTATATAAACTATGTATATATGCAGCCAAGATATAGCCGAAATAACATTATCCAGACCAAGTAATTTAAATTATTTGGCCGCGGTTTTGTCGAAAAGTAGCTATACAACAAACGACTTCTTATAGTTACAAATACGTTACGATTCAGTTATTTTTCAGGTTATTCAGTTTATGTCAGAAGAAGCTGTTTTTTTGAAGAAATAGCATGCTCATGACCACTTTCAACTTCCTATAACATTAGCGCGGAACAAAATCAACACGGTTCTTGTCAGAAGTCTTTATAAAAAACATGCATGTATATAGTATTGCTATTTTTCCTCTATTTTTTATATGCAGGAACACAATTAATATGTTAATGAGATGACATTCAGTCACAGTGCATGTCCCATTTATACAACTTCATTTATCATTTAAGCATAACTCATACTTATCATATATCAAAACAAAGTAGTCCTTTTCAACAGATACTTTGAGCAAATGTTCATTTGGGTAACTCACTGCCTTTTTCCATATGTGCGACGGTTAAAAATATTTCTAAGATTGCAAGAAAGTAGCACACAAACAGCGCCAATCAATACGTCGATACTTTCTGGAGTTCTCTAAATTTCAACGATCCATTATCGTGTCAATTGTAATGTTTCAATTCATTTCACTTAAGACGTTGAGTAGAAATTAAAAAAACAACATTTCACTTTCCTTAACTGAAAAATATCAGTATACATCTGTCAAAGTAGCTACTTTGACAGATGAACTGCATGATAACAATTTACAGCAGAAATGTTTTATTCACTAATTCACCGTTTACAACATACATATATGTTAATTATAATATAGTAACGTTAATAAATATATTGAAAGTTAACCACACAGAAACTATATGTGAGATACGCTTTATATATTTAGGTCTTGCTGATCATTACTGCATGCTTCCTATCGGCAGATGCAAGAAAACTCGACCTTTTTGGGGATGATAACAACGACAAAAATATCATGTATGTATATTTGGAATAATCTTTGGTATATAACCATACAGGCTTTGTCTATATCTGAGCACTAGTAGCCTAGTGCATGTACATATAGATCGATCTGTACACGCATATAGAGGATTCTGGAGGTTTAACAACCGCCCTTCCCACGTCCTACATGAACACAATAAAAGCAGCTGGTGCAAGTCAAACAAAGCCCAACAACATTCACTTGGTCATTTCATACTCATGCATTATTGATTTGATAATTTGTAAATTTACACGGCTTTTTCGACAAAGTATTATAACAAGTCATGTAGCATGGCGTTCCTACTTTCACCGAAAAACCATTTGATACCTGTTTTATAAAAATCTGCATTTAAACAATGGCACATTTAATACCTTGGTAAATGCAAGTCAATGAATCGTTGCATACACTGTATATGGTTTCTTAGCTAAACATTATATTTTAGTGACGACGTTGGAAAAAGATCGTATAAACCAATACAAGTTTGTCGAGATCTTCGAGAAGAAAAACTGGTCGAAACTAGCACTCTTGTCAACAGTGCTGGCTATTTACATCCTCCCAAAATCCTGACAGTAAGCTGTTCTAAAGAACAAGGGGATGCAACAGGAGTAAAAGATCCAAGCATCATTTGTCAAACCAAAACGAAAACTTTGGAAGTTGTTGAATATGATGACGAAGGGACACTAATTAGACCGCATCAGGTCGACGTCTCTGTGGACTGTGTTGCTTATAAAATTTAGTGCATTTAGTAAATGAATACATGCAATGACTGACATTAGAAAAATAGAAATTGCATTGAATAAATGTATATTTAACTTGTACGTCCGATAGTCAATTTCGTATTTCTATATGCTGCAGTATGTCAATCCGATGTAACTTTAAATGCATAAAAGGAGACCATGTATACCAGGCATTGTTTAAAAACTAACTCTTCGATTCCGAAAGAAGGTTTGGAAGGATCTTAGAGACAGAAAACAACTACTATATCCTCCAATTAATTCCGTTACGTTCTTCTTCATCATGCAAATTATGCAGTTTGGTTTAGTGAAAGCCAGGTTTTGTTCAGTCAAAACCAGCCATGCTTGCGATATACGAAATCTGGTCTTTTACGATATACGAAATATTTGGCCTGTTGAGTTTCAATTATATGCAGTCAGGAAGAACTAATAACACTTTAGTCGGGGAATATTTCAAAGAAATTCAAAGACTTATTACATACTCATTCCGTTGAGAAACGTGTTCCTACCTTCCTGGAAACAGGCTTTTAAGGATTTGTGGTTCAAATGTGTAGGAAGTCAATATAGCTGCGGTATACGAGAATTTACCATACAGTTCATTTGGGAACAATTTCAATTAGGAAACATTTTTTTAAAACCAACGGCGTTATATATGAAATGACAATATAAGGCTTTAATTAACGACACTGTTGACAGAAAGCGTTTTATTGATGGCAAATGCATGTCTCATGTAGTTAAAAATCATTCACCTATATATTGTCTCACAAGTAAGGGGAACACCTCCAATATTCATAACGCATCATGTCGACCCAATCAATTACTGTTCTTGGATTGGCCGCATTTGTTTCTTTGATTGCTATGATCGGTACATATCTATATGCATGCATGTTTTTGTATTCTTGAGGTCGAAACTTCGAGAAGTGTTATTGTCTATTTTATAGCCGAATACCAATATATGAAGTGGAACTGTTTATAGGGACATGTGCCATAGCTAAAGATATTGGAAGTTGAAGCAAGGAGACCATTCGTTGATTAAAACTTCAAAAGTGCAGTATTCTTTTCCTTAATGACAATATAGTCCGATGCGACACTCTTAAATTTTAGACAAGGGGTCTGCATGCTTGTGTGCAAATTCAAGTATATATGTTTATAAACACTAATATATTTGCCTATATGCTTTAATTACAATATGTAAATGTTTCGCGGCGTGCAGATGAAAACTGAAGGTTTTTGCTTAATGTCAATAAGTTAAGGTCAAGTTATACAAACTCTAGATAAAAGGGCATGCATCTGCACGCGTGACTGATAAGAATTATATTGTGGCATTCATCGTATAATAATATATTGAAATTATGTCGATGAAGTCATTTCAACTCTTTGTTCTCCATTAAACTCCTTCAAAGCCTTACAAAACGAGAAAGAAAGTAGCCGGAAACTTAACCACCCCATGCATGCAGTTTAAATAGATGTTGTGCAGAAATGACACTATACTGATAGTATCAGTACTATATAGCTGCTAAAAACGTTTTGACGTTATTATTTATGGGTCATTAATGTGCACGAAGCCTTTCATAGCCAAACAGATACTGCATGAGGATTTACAACTATTCCGTTTTTACATATAAGAACTGATTTATACATTCAGTATTTCCCAAAAGGAATCTCATTACAAAAATGATTGTATATAATTTTCGTAAGTTGAAAGAAAATTCGGCATTATTCTCTGTCGTTCATTTACAAGACTTACGATTGAATATATAAATATAATGTCTTTCTCATTTTAGGAGCATTTGTAACGTTTTATAACGGTCAGGACAGGAACTTCAATTATACTCGAACATAAATATTTTTGCATAATTATTTAAAATGGCAGAAACCCGCCCACATTTTCTAGCATTTCAAGGATTCTGCCAGACTGGGCGTTTAACTCTCAGCTGCACCCAACAGGAATCTATTTTAAGTATGACTATATCATCGCGGTGTGAATGGTATAAAAAGGATGGGCGTTTGATTTTGTTATTATAAGAAGAAGTCTGCATTTGAATGCTGTTGAAGAAACAAGCAAAGTTTATACAGAAACTGTAAGAAAGAATGTACAAGGTATCATAGTTTATATACAATACAACTTGTAAATTCTTCATATAGCTTGCATGAATGTATATAGGACATTGTCCCCTGGGCCGTACCCATCTGATCTCTTCGGACCTATTCTTGTAATAATGTAATCAGTTTGGCGTTAATAAAACTCGTCAACTACAGCAACATTGAGCCACAATCAAGACTAACAAAGTTGTTTTGAACAGTTGAAGTCAGAGTCATCTTTTCTTTCGACAATTGCGAATTAATGTCGCCTAATTAACAAAATGTTGTTTTGTGAATGTGTAAAATAAATTAACTATAAAACTGAAGTTATCAGTATAAATAATAATGATTTTAATGCATCCTCTAAACAAAGAATCCTTTTGTCGAATGCATCATTTCCTCCTGAGTTTCAAGGCAAGCCAGAGCAATATAATGGGGCATCCTGAGGATGTTTAATCTAAATTAAAACATCACGTAACTCTCAACAGGAAGAGTCAAAGGAAGTTTACAGTCAGTGTGTTTCATATAAATTTTTTTGAATATGGATTTTGTGTTTTGTAGGACTAGGTTAAGTATATATATATATATATATATATATATATATATATATATATATATATATATATATATATATATATATATATATACATGCAGGGCGCTTGTTGAGAATGCACTTACATGTTTTTTTGAGATATTTTACTTGGAACGTTAGCTTTATATGTATACTTATCTATTATATTATATTTATAGCTACATTTTTTCTTAGGTTTTTCTGCTCGCTTTTGCATGCCTCATATTGGCTGAAGCACGAAGATTCGAAAAAATTTGGTCACGAAACGACAGGGGAGAAAACTTCGTGTGGGTATTTTATTAAAGTCAACGACAACATGCACCCGCACTTATCATGTCCTGAATGATCATAAGTTTATATACGAGCCGTCTTTCTTTTCTTAATTTCATTATATGAAACCTACATATATGTGTATAGGATGATGTCCCTCAACTTTCGAAAACATAAAACATGTTGCCAGAACTAAATGGATTGAAATGGCCGCGTGAATGCATGCACATGCAGCCAAACAAGAATGATTTGGCAGCGGCCGAAAAGCGTGCAATTTTCGATCACGGGTCATACACACAAGGAAGACAAAAAGACGTTTATTCATACACAGTTCTAACTCTATACATATTCAGTATCGATTTAGGGTGTTGTGAAACAGAAAATATGTTTTATAAAATAAATTATACGTACTTACACGACTACACAGCCGGCTCGCATCTATTTCAGACAGTTTAAATCCATTGAAAAGTCATATTATTGCATATTGACTGCAGCAAACCATGTCGTTGGAAGCCGAAATAACTTGTGATTGAGGGGCACAGCCCTGCGCTTCAAGAAGTATGTATATACATACACAACATCGTGCCGGCCAGATAATTTCAAACTTAAGCACATGAACGAACAAGTACCATTACAAGTGAGGTACCATGGCAAGTACCATTACATTAATTAGTGCATTATACAGGGTGTGTGCACAGAAAAGCAGACCTTGGGCCGATATACTATTGTTGGCTGTTGTTTTAATTTGAATACCAGAACGCTTTGCTTTGGTGCTATGGAGCGTGAACACAATGCATGCATGGAACTGAATTTATGCATGCATGGTCATCAGCAGAGGATGATTACCCGGCGCGTATTAGCGACGATTGCTCAAATTGCGTAAAATTCATAACATTATATTCGTGGTGCAGCGTTTCCCGACCTCCCTAAAATTGGAGCGTTTTTAGCCGTGTATTAGCTACATCCATACTGAGTTTGGGTATAACCTTATCTTAAATGAAAACTTTTTGTTAAAAGTTCACTAAACATTATGGTTTCAGGAACAAGAGATTGTTTGGACCAATACAAGTTTGTCGAGATCTTCAAGAAGAAAAAGTGGTCAAAACTAGCACTTTGGTCAACAGTGCTGGCAATTTACATCCTCCCAAAATTCTGACAGTACGCTGTAGAAAAGAGGACGGAATTGCAAGAGGAGTAAATGATCCAAGCATTATTTGTAAAACGAAAACGAAATCATTTGAAGTGGTTGAATATGATGACCAAGGGACATTAATTACACCGCACACTGTTGACGTCCCTGTGGACTGTATTGCTTATAAAATTGTGTAAATAGAAAAAGAAAAGACAATAAGTATATAGAAATTGCTTTAATAGACAATTTTGTTGTAGATTTAATAGAAAAAGTGTGTTCCATGCAGGTTGCAAAAGTAATCGTTTCATTGAGATTCTTGAATAAATAACAACAGTTCCGTTTATTGCTTATAGTTATTCTTCATAAGTAAAGATGGGGCATTGAATAATTCTTTGGATTATAAGTTTTGAACCAAGCCGGTTGACGTCTGGGGGGTGCAAGAAAACTGCATGATATATTCATAAATCCTCAGGTTATTCTTTACTTCTATCATCTTCGACTTGAATTAGCATCATGTTTTAAAATGAAAAGTCTGTTCTACACAGTAGTCTGTACTGTCATTCGTATATAATTATTTCTGTTTCTGCGAGGAACAGACAGAGAAGATAATTATTGCTTCGTATCTTTTTGCATTTCTTCCAGTTTTGCTAAAATTTCCTCATCGTTGTTGTCCGTAAATAGTTTAAGCATTTCAATTTCTAAAAAGTGCATCTTTCCTGGAATGACAAGGGAGTGTAGAGGTGATCCAATATCAGTGTCTTTCATTTTCCTCAATGTTGTGCACACGATATTTTGATCATCGCATCCCACTCGTGACAAACCAACACATAATGTATTTTCATCGTAACCTTTACAAACAAAAAATGATTGTCATTAGGCTTGCAGTAACTGCTCAACTTTTTGACACGTAGCTATATTTCTATTATCCATATCTCCCAACCAGACAGTGATTTCTTGGCAACTTAATATAATTGAGGAACATAGCACGCAATATAAATTCACAACTCACATGGCTGTTCCTGGAAGTCACGGTTTTTAAGAATTTCTAGAAGCTGATCAGCAGCTTGCTTTGCTGTCATATACCTGGGTGGTTCGAATACTTTATTCCCTCTATATAATAAATTTTACAAAATATGATCAAACATCATCAACCGAGATAGCTTAATGCTTCCTACGGCCCCTGATATTAAGTACATGCACTAAAGCTCCTCGACAGTCCTCCCCAAAACCTTGCAGCCTGAAAAAGTGCGTGTAAAACATGCGTAAGGAACGTACTGTGAAGTACGTTGCTGGGATGTTCAACAGGGGTGTAAAAGAGGTGGAACAGACGTGTGTGAAGCATGTAAAGTAGAAACATGTGTGAGGCGTTTGAATATGTTGCAAGTAACGTGCAAGGAACGTGCAAGGAAAGAACAAAGAAAGTGTAAAAATATATATATATAATTATATATATATTATATATATAATATATATATATATATATATATATATATATATATTGGATTATGGTAGAAACATGTACGGGTTTTAATTCCTACCTCATCATGTTTTCAATTGATTGTTCCTTTATTTTAATATCTACATGCATGTAAAAAGGTTATATGGTTATATCTGTTAAGATTTGACAAAGAAAACCAACCAGTGGTAGTTTCCTGGTTTCCTCTCTGTCGGTGAAAATAAAGATTTTATTTAATTATTTAATTCAAATTACCCAGAAGGCATAAGGTATGAAGTCCGTTTTTTCGATTTAAAGCAATCTTATCGTAAAAGCTGTCGGGTTTCCAGGTATCATCCCAAAATACAATAGAGACTGTCTCACCAAAGTTGTAAAGCTAAAGTAAATAGAGTTTTGAGCAGAATGTATCAACAGCAGAATGTATCTGACTGTGAAATAAATGAACGTTGCACTGGACCCACAATAAACAAATTGTCAAGTACCTGCACTACCTAGCAACTACATAATAAGCTTAATGAGAGTGCTGAAAAGTATTTTAGCCGAATCTAATAGAAAGATTTTGTTTGCTTTTATGATTAAAAATTTCTGCAATAAAATAATTTCTGTTCTGCTAAAGAAGTAATCCAACACAGTGAAAACTAAGAGACACTGCAAAATATATTTGTTTACCTGTAGTCCACAACATGCAACTGCATTCATTATAGAAGCATTATGAATAACTTTGTATGCAATTCCTTCTTTTCTTGCTCTTAATACTAAATCAGTGTGAGTTGTGGCTCTAGAATTGTTTGAAAAAATTGTGTGATGGCTTACAATGCCTGCTTGGTTATTAATGAAGTATGGTGTATAATTAGGTATAACTGGGAATTTAAAATATATAATACATATAATCAAATAAACTTTTACTAACCCAAATGGATCTCCAACAACAAGGAAAGCAACATCAAAATCTTTTGCATTCATTAAAATAGAATCTAAAAGTTTAAAAGATGAAGCAATTATAAGATGCCTGCAGGTTAATCCAACTGGGGGATCACACACAAATTGTTCCCAAGAAAGCTTTAACACATAAATTGAACATATAAATCTCAGAGCACCACAATTGATCACCTTTAGAACAGATTCCTAACATTAGTCCTAAGGCCAAGTGTTTCATAATTGTACTAGTCTATATTTACCTAAAAAGTAGTGTTTCTGTTGTTACCTGAGTTCTGCTCAACAGTTTCACGATCTGCCAGTATAACTTCTCGGCCATAAAACCTCTCCTAGAGCAATTGTGTTTGCATAGTCATACAGATATCATTTTGGAACCATAAAGAATTGTCAGAATTGGGGGGGGGGGGGAAAGAGAAGGAGAAACTGTTTAACTTCATTATTACGTACTCTATGTGATGATCTATATTTGCATGAGTTCTCTAAACATTTTTAGGAAGGATAAAATCAACAAATATTATATTCATGAAACTTACCAAAACATCTTTTCCAACTGTTAAAATAGAGGTGTAGGCCTCAAGATAAACTTCCTTTGCATTCCTAACAACTTCAACTCCTTTGACACTGATGTCTTTTGCATCACCTAGTCCTAATCCTATAAAATACAACATCCCGTCCTTCGAGTAAAATATCGTGGAGTCTATGGTGATAAAATGTTTTCCATTGCATGGGATATGTCATATGTGGGGTGGTGTGGTGGTGGTCAGTTCTGTTTCGAGAGGCACACGTGGGTAACCACGAGTTATTCAAATTTTCTTACATGAAGTTTTGGATAATCGTCATCCACTCATCGACATTTTCTGAGAGGTAAATTCAAAGATTTGCAATATTTTGTATTTTTTGAAAGAAATGGTGAGATCTTTAAAGTTTCACGAAAAGAAGTTACTAAAAAAAGTCGACTTTATTTCATGGAAAAGTGATAATAATATCCGTGAAGTGAAAATATTACGAAAATATCACATTCAGAAGCGGGAAGACTACACAAAATACAACAAACTTTGCAATATGTCCAAAGCTTTGGCACATAAAATCAAAGAACTAAATCCTAAGGATCCCTTCAGGGCTGAATGTACAGACATGCTGTTAGAAAAGCTTTATAATATGGGTGCAATTCCGACGAAGAAGAACCTGGCATTGTGCGAGAAGCTGTCTGCCTCTGCGTTTTGTCGGCGGCGTTTGCCTGTTGTGATGGTTAGACTACGTATGACACAAGCCATCAAAGATGCTGTGAAATATATTGAGCAAGGTCATGTCCGTGTCGGACCCGAGGTTGTCACAGATCCAGCCTTCATTGTCACACGGAATATGGAGGATTTCATTACATGGACTGATACATCGAAGATTAGGAAACATGTCATGGAATATAATGATATGAAAGATGATTTTGACTTGTTGTAACCTAGCATAATGCATACATTATATTCATCATTACCATAGGTTTTCAAATTTCAAATTAGGTTTTCAAAAATAGATTCGAACAATAGATAATGCGATGTTAAAGAGGAGATGATTGTTTTATTGTAATTAGTTTTATTAGTTTTATATTGGGGTTAGTAGACTGGCTGTCTAGAAAACAAAAGAACTAGTGTCTTTGTGTGAAAGGCTGCTCTTTCAACCATAAACCATTCTTTTTTCCAAAGACTGGGTGCATTCGCTGATATTCGCTGTTTTTTCGATCACAAAAGATCGTAGGCCCCCTAGGAATTATTGAGAGTGTGTTTTATATAGATACACACTGCGTGTTCAAAATTATTAATCTGTCTGGCCATCCTGATATAAAACTGAGTAAGGGTGTCATAAAGGCCACTTGTACGAGCACGTTCATCAAGAGAAACATTGAACTGACTTCTAAAATATACAGCAGACTGCGCAAGAGATCTTGATATTGTTTTATAAAATGACTCATGAAGGACCACAGTATCATGCAATCGACCCTTCAATTAAACCAGACAATTCTTCTTACACCGAGATTCAACTATTTGGAGACGCACCAAGCAAAGGCTTCAGCTGGCTTGATGGCTTCGAAAAACTTCATTTTGTCAATGTTAGTTCTGCAAAACCAGAAATTAAGGTTATATTCCCAGTGAGTGACAGTGTAGTGATGTTTAGAGCAAATAACATCGATAATAGTGGTATGGATTTGGTGCGAACAGCTTGTGGTCCGCATCATAAGTGGTGTGAAGCGACCTTTATGTACAAGAAACAAACGATGTGGCAAGGTGAACAGGTCAAAGGAAACGTTCAGTTTTACACAGAGGAGAAATACAAATGCCCAGATTTACCTGCATAGATTAGTTTGAAGTCAATTTGTATAAAACGCAAAGTACTTAAATTTATGATCTATAACTATGGTTTAGTGAACAAACACAAGATGAAAGTACTCTGGTCTTCACAATATTTCTTTGTAATAATTTTATTGAATGTTGAAGAAATTTAGCATTTATTTAATAAATTATCCCATATATCTATGTCAAACTATTGATTTTATTATTATTACTATACTTTGAAGGTATACACTACCGTTACTGCATATTCACTAGTTACGAAAGGTCGTTCTTTAGCTCTATCTATTAAAATTTTATGGGTTTTATATTAGGGTAATTTCGTACATTCTAATAAACTACGATATCTATATAAATTAGAAATGTGAGGGCGGGGGGGCAGTATAGCAAGGTTAGCATGCATTCATGGTTTTAGGATTTTAATTAAAAGGCAGTTTACATGCATGAGACCAGTTACCCGATATTTAACGAAGCGTAATATGACTTTGAGGTAAAGAAATAAGTTCTTATGACACCAAACAGGCACATGCTATTGTCAGGCTGATTACACGATTGCCAGAACATTGATTTAACATTGTCGTGTTATCTCACTAAAAACATCGCACTCTCTGGCACTGTCATATGCGCGAGGTCATGCTTGTAAACAGCCCTAAATATTTTTATTACTGCAAAGTTTCCATCGTTAAGTCGTGCCAGCGTTGTAATACACGTGATGACCTTCAAAAGGATACCAATTCATCCAAAATTCGTTCAATAATTGTCAAGCAGCACTGAGTCGCGGTTATATCAGCCAAGTATATGAGAAGAGTAAAAGCAGTCTATATATGGACGTTGTAGATTATAAACATTTCATACGATCCACTTGCAATTTGTCCGCCATTTCATCCTATGTTGTAGAAAACAGAAATAATCATGGACAACCTGGGAAAATCTTGTTGATACTAGTGAAAACGTGGTCCGTTTTTTACGCGACACTCTGATTCAGCAGGTGCATGCCTGCATGGCACTGACAGGAATGCACAGAATAGGATTATTCATTGAAAAAACGCTTAAAATTAAACGCTTTTGCCTCCATAAAAAACCTCCATAATAGTGAATATATAATATATTTGAATCCCCAAATACCGAACACGCACCTATATATAGGACGCAAATATATACTTACCAATGACTTCAGTAAATTTACATGATATTGTATCCCACCATTCTCTTTGACGTCAGATATTTTTTTTCTCTCAGGATCTCCAGCAACTAACACTTCAGACTCACCAGCCGCCTAAGAAATGTTTTGACGACAAACCGATAGTTATATGCTGCAAACAAAGTGGTGGATGATGTACTACCAGAAGCTTACCGGTTCCAAAGTACGACAGTAATTCATCAAAGAACTTAAACGGTCTTCAAAGCCTGGAGCAAAAACACTTGGATCTATAGCGACAAAACATTGGCCCTAAAAACAATAGGAAATAGTGTCCACAAATGCCTAGCATAGGTTCAAGATAACTGTTTTTATGTTAAGATTTGCGCACACATGGGTATGCCCTACATAATTTACTATCATTTTAAAATAAAGAGAAAATTACCAAGAGTTTGACTTACTAAATCAGCGACAACGTCACTTTTGTCCCATCTTCTTACATTTGGACCAAAAGCACTACCAGACATTATACCACAAAATAATTCGACCATAAAACCCAAACCATAACCTTTATAACCACCTGTGAACAGAGGGGGAAAGACATCAAGATTACTGCATTTTATCAGTGAGCAGACTTTGGGGTTAGAAAGCTTGAGACGACATTTTCAATGAGTGTCAGGTAAAATTGCAAATACAATGTATACTGACAATATACAAAATTCATTAAAATGTTTACACTGATTAAATCAATAAATGTTTATACAATTGTTTAGAGGTAAAAGATATACGTGCATGGTTGACCTAAAAACAGATAATTATATTTCTTACTTGTCTTCTCCCCACCACCAAGAGGCATCAGTCCGCCATCATTCATCGCTTTCCGACCATCGTTAGTTTCCTATGAAAAGAAAAAACGAAGGAAAAAGAATGGAAATATAACCAAATGGCATGCAACCAAACGTTTATAATTGTGTCAGCTAACGCCACAGAAATTGGTGTTTATGCAGTTTTAATGTGCAGTTTCGTGTCAGCTGAAAGGACTGTGGAGGATAAAATTAACCAACCTTTCCATCTTCATCCACTGCCCAGCCATTGGGTAATTCTTCGTTTTTGCGATTGCACATTTCGATCTAAATAATAGTGCATTTTTATGGCGAACTTTTCTGGCCAGGTATTGGTTATTTGATATATTCAATCGGTGACGATCATCTGCAGTCTTTCACATAATATAGTTGAATGTTTGATACTTTGAGTGTCAAGTTCTAATTACCTTTCCAACTGCTGCAGATGTAGTAGCCATATCTAAAACAAACATATCATTTTCGTTCTTGCCAGTTGCTGCCACTGATAATGCGTTTGTTCCCAGTGTGGTCTGAATGTGTTAACATAAATATTTAACAAAATCTATTCTTGTAAAAATACTTAAAATAAAACTGATAAGGCACGCTTTACACTGTCACAGCTCTACACTGCATACAATTATCCAAAAATGGTCAAAAATGTGATACAGTTACTGTCGCTAATATCGATATTTATTCACACCCCTTCTTCCCCCTCTCAACCTAAAAAACTTGTCAACCCTCTTGGCTTTGCAGGAAACAGCCATAAAATTTCCCATACCGTTTTTGCTCTTGTTGGGACCATAAGTGGAGAAGTATTAGTAAACGCCATTCCCTATTAAAACACGAGCATTACAGAATACAGATACAGAAGAAAGAAAAGAATTCCATTCAAAAAATTAGATTAAAAGACATACATTTAAAAAAAAACTCACAATTAAACCTTGTTTTGCTGCCATCATACTATAATAACCTGCAATGCCAAAGTGATTTGCCCCTATAACAGTACAATTACTAGTCAAATTAAAATTCATTGCTTGGTTGAAACAATAAGCCACCACGAGAGACCACGGCACAATTTCCAGTCATTAACCCAACAAGCTTGTTTGTTACATCTGGATCAACAGCCTCACATGATGCGAAAATGGCCAGTCTTTGATTCTTTGTGTGTGTGTCGGCATGATCTTCTATTTAACCTCTTCTTCACTTTTTTCAAAGATGTTCAATGAGGTTTACGTCATTATATCAGCAATCTTTTATAGCCCTGGGCTGGTCAATATCACTTTCTATCAGGTTTTTTTCTGTATGACATGGTGGCCTATCTTACTGGAAGATAAAATCTCCACCACAAAGCCATCTCATCTTTTAGGAAAGTTCTAGATACAAGCCAAACATACCATTTTCCATATCTAGTCGAAAATTTACGATCTTAGGACCTTCTAAAAGGCGGAGAGCTTTGCAGTCGAGACTTTATCTTTGAACAAGATAGGGCACCATGTGACAGAAAAAAAAAGCCCAATAGAAAGAAATATCAATCAGTACAGGGCAACGAAAGAATCCGGACCTAAACCTGATTGAATATCTTTGGGAATAAGTGAAGAAGAGGTCAGATAGAAGTCCATCTCGACATCTGGAGGAATCAAAGAGGCCATTTTTGCATCACATTCATGAGGCTGTTGATCCAGATGTAACAAACAAGCTTGTTGGGTCAATGATTGGGCATTGTGCTGCAATAATGTTCTCTAATGGTGGCTGTACCAAGTGCAAGATCACTACAAGCCTTTCTACCTAGCATATGTCTTGCAATACCATGAATTTTATTAACAAGTGACAATTTTACTGGCCTGGGTGCCTAAAACTTTTGCATAGTACTGTAAGTGTCAAACATATTTTAAAAATTATAGCTCTAATAACTAAATATAATCACAATTTAATGAAATGTTGACAAGTTTCACAAAGAACAGTAAAAGTTATAAAAGATTAAATATTGCACAATGCATTTCTATCTCGAGAACTCTTTAGAATTAATTAATTACTATAATTACTAATTGAGATGTAATACACTATATATATTATGAAAGAAATAAAATTTTATATAAATAATTACATTTTCCTCAATTTGTTTGCTTATATATGGTTATAAAAATACATGAGAGAATCATGCAGTCTTACCATGACATGACACCCATCCTATCCCAGTTTCCTTAGCTTTCTTCATTGCAAGATCCATACAAAAATAACTGCTTACCTGAAGAGTAATAATAGGAAACCACAATTGTGTCAATTAGAACACCTTTTTATTTACTGCATGTGTATTATTAAAAACAATACGAAATGCATTAACATATGAGTAACCGAACTTGTCTCTCCCTAAGTATAGTCCTGAATTTATCTGGATTTAGTATGTTTTTTATTTTGGTTTGCACTTATATTGACAAACACAATCCTATTTACTTACTGGACCTAATATATTATTAGCATTCACTAAGGCAGTTGAAACAGTTTCTTTATCGATAGCTGGTTGACCATCGGCCAGTGTTGTTCCTGATTTAATGTCACGTACATACATTCCTGAAAAATATACAAACAGTAAACAGTGAAGGGGCATCCTACATTTAGATTCTTATTTTCCCTTACCACAAAATTTTCCTGTCTTTTTGCTAATTTTAATATATAGGCAGTCCAAATCCATACCATATGGTATGGTACATATATACCATTACAACATTACATGGTACATATACAACGTTAACAATTTGGTTAGACATTGGTTATATGTGCCTTTTCATATCATTTGTTAATGTTAATGAAACATAATCCCGCATTTGAAGAATGATCCTCAAGTGAGGGGGCAAATAGTCAAGGAACGTGAATATATGAATATTTGCGCCCTTATGCTCTATTATCTTCTCCAGCCTCCATATGCAATGACATGTATTACCTAATCTATTCAAACCATGACTGAAGTGACCTCTACAATCAGCAGCAACTAGTAGCTCCGCAAGCTGTCTTGCGTGATCAGAATTGGTTCCAACACTACACATGCATCGTTGAACAAATCTGCTAACTTCGTCAACAGTTACGAGCCTAGACGCCATATTTCAATTTTGTCCAGTCTAGGTATAGAAATATTGACCACTGTGACTCTCTGAAATTTTGCTTTGTTTAAATGTGTTTGTCCGTCTTGCGGCTTATGATGAAACATTGAAGTGATTGAACCATTGAACTGTACCGGATACACTTCACCTGGGCATAGTGGGGTCACCACATCCGGCAATCTCTACAGGGTGTCCCCAAAAAAAGTCACCCCTATTGAAATGAAGCTTTTGTTTTGCCTATGCATCTATTCAATCGTATATTTTATAAGTAACATTTAAATTATTTTAACTTTTACGTGCGTGTACGTACGTGCAAAATATGTGACAGAGCTCAGAGGAACGTGACTTTAAAATTATACATTCATCCATTTTGAATCGAAGTTATACTAGTTACCCCAGAATTAAAAAGCTAAACCACCAAAGCTAGCAGGTTTATCGTTGGGTTTCGGTGATTTCACCTCTATATTCTTCATCAAAATTTCTATTTCAAAATATGACTGGCTTGACCATTGTAGCCGCTTAAAAGAGAACGCCTTAAGTTCTGCTGGGCATAGGGCGTAATGATATTTATCAATGATTTCATCATCTTCATCAACTTTGATGACACTTGGGAAAAACACAAAAAGATGTAGAATAATGTTCTACATTATCTGTACAAATTTTGAAAAAAGTCAGTGCTGTTCCTTTGAACTGATATTGTCTCAGCAAGGGTTGACATGGCCGTAGCAAGCCTAGCCGCTAATTCTAGGAGCTTTCGCCGCGTTGAAGTGCTTGCGGCCTTGCATAAGCGCTTTTTTTTATAAAATTTCGCCTGCTGATGTTTAGAAATGTTCTCTGTTCGGTAAATTAAGGTCTGAGACTGATTGGACGGTTATGTTAATTAAAACTGTTGTAAAACATGGTTAAAGTAAAAACAGTACTGTGTACGTGCTTGACCAAGGTCTTGACAATTTCACTTTGAAATGAAAATGGAAATTTCACTTTTTCATGGACCACGATTAAAATACAGCTTTTGAAAAATTACTACAACTAGGTAAGTAAAGATTTCTTGGAAAGTTGAGTGGACCTCTTCAGTATTTCTTGCGTTTGTGTTAAATACATTAAATATCCCATGCTGGCCGAATATCGCAAAATGTATAGTAAAATAAAACAAGTTGTTAAAAGAATAGAGTTTTCTAAATCTATTCCAGGTGAATTTATTCTCGCAAACTTGTCCAGTTATCTCTCCTCGTAATGAATGATCCCTAGCTTATTTTGTTATCTCATCTTCTTTCTAGAAAAGAGGGCAAATGCACAGTTTAACTTAGAAAGTGGATAAATTTACTCAAATAAACCCAAAACAACAGTGGTGTGGGACTTGGAGTGCACATATAAATGTCTACACACATTTAGGACTGACTGTGTACTCTAGCTATACAACTTTCAGACAACTTTACATGCCCTGAGATCTTTTACTGTAACAGGATCAGATTTATATCAGATTCATTCTTTCTACAAACAGGATTTGTCAATTTGGTGCCAGTATTTCGATCAATCCATAACACTAAGGTAGACTTAAGAGAGTTCTATAATGAATTACAGTGCAACTGCTGTTACTGCATGCTCACAAAAAACATTATGCAAGGCTAAGGATACCTGGCCATTAAATGATATATATTCCCATAAACATACAATTTGCTGCTCATGACTTAATTTATCTTTAAGATATCAATCTTGTATAAATACCTTATGACTTATGTAAGATAGAAATACATTCCATAACAAGGTAACAAAGCTGACATATGCAACACGATATTGTCCTGGAATAACATAAAAATTCACTGCTTGTGCTGCTGGCCAAACAGACAAATCCATCTGAAGTCAAGAGGAAAAAATTATAGATATGGTTAGATATATAGCTGAAAAAGTCTGTAGACAAATACACCTGCATGCCCCACCTTGTACATAGGCCAAAATTTAAGCTTCACTTCATTCCAACATCTTTCAAAAGATTGTCCTTCTAATTTTGCCATACCTATATTGGTATTAACCAGCATTTTTTAGTACAACATAGAAGATAAATCAAGATAATAACCACATGTAGACAGCAGAGCAACATGAACGCAAGATCCTTGAACCAGGAATGTTGAAGAGTTAATTTTGGAAGCCATTTTAATTTTTTTTAAACTTGAGCAACCCTCAAGGACCAAGCCATCCTGAAGGGGTTCAGGTATGCATGCATTAATTATTGCCTTATAACAATAACATCAATGAAATTGTTTCATCTTGCAAGGCAATGGCAATGGTGATGACTAATCAATATATGTTGTTTACTATTGTAAATATACTGCTATCCATTAGGTATGAGTGAAATAACGGCTTACCGCCCAAAAAAGCAACCCCAAGGACAGGTGACATTACCACTTCATCAGCAACAACTTTCTTTAACACCATTGAATGAATGTTACCGATTATCATTTTGTCCAAGACAACGTACCAATAGTGAATAAAAGGACTTAACAAACCACCAATTATCACCATGTCTAGAGTCCGTCGAAAATTATACGGTTTCATTTGTAAATTGCATTTCTTATGGCGTTTAATATCGTACCGCTCTCTTTGCTGTTCGATAAAGTCACCAAGACCAAACAGGCTGGCAAAGGTCACAGAGTTCGCGATGAAACTGTACCGTTGAAAAAAATTTTTTAATATCATTCATACGATCACAAAAACAACCAACATTCATTTGTCCATCCATTGATCATCAATCATTTACTCCATTCTCATTCTCATTCGGATCAATGATCATTTTCGAATATGTAGTCGTAGAGATCAGTGACTTTGCCACGTGTGATGGGTGACCGCATGTGATCTCTCCATTTGTTCTCCACCATAGAGATCAGTGACTTTGCTACATGTGATCTAGGATCTGGACCAGTGATCTAGACATGTGATCTCTTAACTAAAGTAAACTGGAGCAAAGCAACACCCGAACACGTACACAATTTAAAATTTTGTTTAAAAAATGTAATTCTACAGCAAATTTAGGTAAATAAGTTACGGGAATGTCAGAAAAAATTGGTGAAACGTATTTCCTATGTGACTACGTTGCCATCTACTTCATTTTGTCATATGCCCTGATTTTGTCCAACATCGACAATACGCTCAATTCGCCTCCATCTGTTGAATTAAATATATGCATATGGTGGTAAAAAATAAAAATGTCTGCAAGGCAGGCAGTTAATAATTTAGAATAAAGTAGTAAATGCGATAGGCGAGCGAGGCTTCAATAGTATTGCCGTGACAATCAATATAAAACTTTGTCCAATCGACTCACACATCACATACAAGGTGTGGTGATGTTTGTAATTCTAGAGAGGA
This sequence comes from Dendronephthya gigantea, assembly GCF_004324835.1. Taxonomy (NCBI): domain Eukaryota; kingdom Metazoa; phylum Cnidaria; class Anthozoa; order Malacalcyonacea; family Nephtheidae; genus Dendronephthya; species Dendronephthya gigantea. The sequence goes on along the minus strand of NW_021163010.1, from coordinate 1,364,923 downwards.
AAACTATTGGTTCCATTCCTCTTCTGGCTACGAATAAAACACCTCAATCGATACAGACCAAACAAAACAAATTGAAAAATTGGCGATATTACAAATACAGTGGCTAGCATTGCAGCCGAGATTTGTCCAGGGTCGCCATTTTCGTAATCTAAAACCTTGTATATAAAAGGATCACCATTAACGGTCACTCCTCCAGCCGCCCAGAAAATAACACTGAATAAACTATACGCTATTGAAAATATCATCACATACAACACGTGAAGGATACGGACAGGCGTATTAGCAGTGAACAACTCTACCAACACGACAAAGGAATTGAGTGCATGGACAGCAATATCCATGAAATCTGTCGGGGGTTCGAATATCAGAACCCAATAATTTAAAGTAACAACTAATGCAGCATTTGATGAAACAATCCACAGAATCCATACTCCTAACAACAGAAAAGAGATTCTCATAAATAAATATTCTAATTCTTAGAAAAGATTTATCAATTATCATAGTTTTTGTATCCAGGACCCCAGGTGTAATTATTTGGTTTTCTATTTGACTTACAATAATTATTTATGTCAAGAATAGAATCAAGTTTGCAGTTTTCTTGTCCGTCTTTAGGAAAAAGTCCAGTGATTACAAACAAACAATTTAAATACTTTATGTAATGATATAAAAAATATCGCCTTGCCTTTCTCGTACCAAACCAATGAATTTGATTCCACGGCTTCATTTACTTCACTTTGAGCTGGCCGTCGTTCAGGCTCCGTTATTTCACCGCGAGTGCGCATCTCTTGCTCGTCTTCAGTACCTGTAGTAGTTTCAGAATTCTTTATTCTTCCGTGCATGGGGATCATGCTAATGAATGTAAGACCTGCCAAAGCCATCGTTAGTAGGAGTAAGCTCCAGTTTGTGAGATAAATAAACCATCTTGGATCTGCTGTTCGTACACCACTTACGAGTGTAATCGCAATGCAAAACGTAGTCAGAGCGAGGCGGAGCATCAACAGAGACCACGGAGGAAGAATCTACAAAAAAGTGCAAAACATTTCATAATAATGAATCGTATCCTTCATCTTTAAAATTCATCTTTTGCAGTAAAGATTGATCGAATACAGTCTCAATTAACGCCGATGGAAGACCGATATCTCGATTCATTATTGACCCCAACCTTCCCCATTAATTGACAATGTTGAGTTGATATTTTCAGCAAACCAAAAGCAATTGGTTTGAAAAAAGGTCAGTAGAGCATAAGACGGATATTCTAGCGACGACCCTGTTTGGTTGCACTTGGCAACATGAATGAAAAATCGTTAAGTGCGGAACTAATATTCATATATTCACATTAAAGATTAAAAGTTATTTTAATTTAATTGTTTTTACGGTCTGGTAACATAGAAATGTGAATATGATTATATACCACTGGTCAAAGTTTGGTGTTCACAGCGTTTTATTGGTCGAGAGCGAAATTTTGATGCCCCCGCACCACCACCCGCGCGTTCAGCGCATATTTCGGTGTTTCCTTGTTGTTTGATTTTTCTTTAACAAGACAGCGGTATATAACGAAAAACTTATTTACCGAGACCTCATGCAGCCGAAACATTATGTTTTGTGGACCCTGACCGTCGATATCGACCGCTCTTGGCTCTCGGGTCTACGAAACATAATGTTTCCTTCGGTAATTTCGGTCGCGGTAAACAAGCGTTAAATAATAGCTCCCAATCCACTTAACGATCTTCCGCATGCAGTCTTTGAAGAGTGAAATTCCGAGTTATTAGAGTGAAATTTTTCAGAATTTAAGTACCTTTAAATTTAGGTATGAAAAGGAAGCCTGGCGAGTTAGAATTTATATTTCATAATTTTTTTCATTCAGTACTATTAATCCTGACACCAGAGTATTGACGTCGTCTAAAAGTCTATATACTCTGCATGCAGAGAAGCGAGGGTCTGCAGCGGTCTTGTTTTATTCGCCCAGAATTACAACTAGAATGTTATAAAATCTTCCATTGAATTTCATAATATAATATCCACCTTTATTTCCCTTTCACTATATATCAATTTAAATTAAATTTAACAACGTAGCGGTAATTAGACGATCATGGATAAACTGCCTTTTCCATTAGCAGGTTCTCATAGATGTAGTCTACATAACGTCTGCAATATATATTATATACTTACCCATGACCTGTGAATACTTTCGTCTTTGTTGGTAAAGTTGAGAGACAATTTCTTCCAGGAAAACTCGCTCTTTAAAACGCTTTTTACTCCATTCGATGTCATTCTTGAGTATATAGGGATATAATATTGTCTATGAAAAATACTTGCTGCGTAGGAAACAATTGTCACTAAAGTGACATAATATGCAAATGCATACAATGCATGAGCTGGTTATGCAAACATTTCCGTTGTCAGGCAATGGACCTTACCTCCATTATGACGTTTCATCGCCTTGTTTAAGTAGGACAAAAATCCTTTGTTAAAATTATGACTGATTGCTCAATATAGTATATTCCAAATGTTTCTGGTCTTACCAGGGTCATCAGTACTTTGTTCATAGAGACCATACTTCTAAAAATCGCTTCTGTTTTGTTCTAGTGGCGTAGTCAGCATCGACAATTGAGGGGGATGATATTCATATATTCACGTTCTGCAATCTGCATTATCAAATTATTTTCAAATTATGATGCCCCCCCTCCAATTTTCGATGCTAGCTACGTCACTGTTTTGTTCATATTACTTTCTACTGTAAAAACCGGCCAAGCTAGCTCTGAAAAGATACCTTTGAGCTAAGACCTTACAATTAAATATATTTTTGACCCAATGATCTCATTAATAAAATCCTATTTAACAAAGCCAAAGAATTTATGTGATCTAAGTTGATAACAGATGTTTTTGCAATAATGACATTATCTTCATTATCTTTATAATGACATTATTTCATTTTCAAGGATCGTGCTTCAAGTAGCCTTACTGTTGCTTGATACCTTGGGCTTGACATCCCCGTGGAAACGTCAATAACAATCAACAATAGTTGATTCACACCACTTTACCACATTCAGGCATAATAAAAAGATAAGTAAATGAATGAAAACTTATATAATGATCAACGATATATTTAACGAGTAAATTACTCCTTATTTAGAACAATATTATACATAGCTTCATGGATTCTACTTTATTTACAAAGCAAGATTTATGTTTCCATAAATTGCGTCCCTTTTTTTCCGCAAGTAACGCTGCTTTAGTCGATGCAGACCAAACAAGGTTAATTGTAGAATTGGTGATATTAAAAATATAATGCCGAGCAATACCGCTGAGACTACTGCAGGTTCACCATTTTCGTAATCTAAAACCTTGTATATAAAAGGATCACCATTAAAGTGCCCCTGACACAAAATGCGATTTTTACACTGTGTAAAGGACTCGTGTGTCCGAGTATTTCGCTGAAAGAATTTTTCGATTTCATCAAAACGTCGCAATTTTAGAGCCGTTTGAAAGCCTCAAATTTGGGGTTTCCAGTGGTACATGTCCGTGTTATAAGGAAACTGGAACGAGGGTAATTTTTGACGTCATACAAGTGAGTCGGCTTTTGAGTGCTTTTGAGATATAACTATGTTCAGCTATATTCTGTATAAGCATACTAACTTATGTCTATCGTTGAGAGTTTTATGCGCATGACGCAGAAACCTGTCTCATTACGTGAACGCACATTTTAAAAGTTTTTTTGTAGCTATAAACATAATAACATACCCGATATTAAATATAGTTTCAGTGAGGATTTAATATATGCCCGTACGTAAATAACAAAGAACTATGGTGTAAAGTTACGTATTTTAAATTCGCGTCTTGGTCTCATATAAGTGACTCCGTACATTTATCTATCTGTAAAAGTATAAACAGACATTTCGCTTCGTGAGGAGATCGATCGGTTTCGCATTTTACACGTATAAAGACAAAAGACAACACACTGCATGATCACGGTCAAAATCAGTGTATTACAAATTCGGCATGTCGCGACTATAGGTCGAAACTGTGATGACTATTCGCTATATATAACCCGTCTGGCATTTCATACATTACACGCAGTTTGTTATGAGATCTTTCTGTGCCTTTTGCTTTTGGTAGGCTTCTGTCTATTCATTGTCATCTAGAGGCTTTTCACCACATGCTAAAGCGGGTACAATTCTGAGTCGTCATCGCGACTCATCATAGCATGCGCGCTTCAAATCGCGCTTCAAATACCCTTATTCTTCAGCATCTTCTCTTCCGACGATGCAACGTATAACATTTAACCTTAATCCTGATACCTAGTATAAAAATTGAATCCTGCGGTCGACGTGATTTGAAATAATGTGTATTAAAAACAGCATAGAACCCTAGGAAATACACTGTGAGTTTGCAGCGACTCACTTGCGTGACGTCACGAAAATCGCTAGTCCCAGTCTTCTGTTACGACGGCCATGGGTTCAAAAATATATCGATTCAAGAGGCTCTAAAATTTGTTCCTTTTTTTAAAATCGAAAAATTCTTTCACCATAACACTCGGACAAATGCGTACTTTCCATGGTGCAAAAATCGCATTTTGTGTCAGGGGCACTTTAACGTTCACTCCTCCAGCCGCCCAGAAAATAACGCTGAATAAACTATACACTATTGCAAATATCATTACATACAACACGTGAAGGATTCTCACGGGTGTTTTGCTCATAAAAAACTCTACCAACATGACAAAGGAATTGAGCGCATGAACAGCAATATCCATAAAGTCTGTTGGAGGTTGAAATACCAGAAGCCAATAATTTAATGTAACAACTAATGCAGCATTTGATGAAACAATCCACAAAATCCAAACGCCTAAAAATAAAGTTCAACGTATATTGTATAGAGATTGTTTTTAATGGCCCTAGCTCCTAGATATATGGTTAACATATTTTTTGCGTTTCTGCCGGTTCCCCGGCTTAAAATATTTGCATTCGTTTGATGAATTAGACTGTTTTACCTTTTTCGTACCAAGTTAACGAGGTAGGGCTAGGCCCAACTTTATTCGCATTATTTTGTGAAGACGCACATTCCGCGTTCGCGGTAATTATGGCACCACAATTGCGCATCTCTTGTGAAGCATTTTCAGTTGAACTCGATATATTTTCATATTCCCTGATTATGCTAACTAGCGTCAGTCCAATCATAGTCACGGTGAGAAGAAGAAAACTCCAGTTGGTAAGGTAAATGAACCATCTTGGGTCAGCCTTTAGTACACCACTCGCGATTGTTATAGCAGTGCAAAACGTAGCCAGAGTTAGACGGAGCAACAATAACGACCGCGGCGAAAGAATCTGTAGTGAACATTCATTCATTTAATTATTCATATATAATTAATATTATGTATAACGAGTAAGTTTCTGACTCAAAAGGAGTATGCACAAACGGGACGCGAAGTCCCATGCAAGGTGCAACCCTGTACGTACGAAATACGTTCACAAATACACACACAAATATATAATATCCATAAATAAGTAGACCCCCACTACACACCGTGAACAGCACCACAAGAATGATTCAAGAGTAGGTATAATGATATATAAATGATAATACTCACAAAGCATTATGTGGTGTATTCAGCTAATGCAATAATGGGAACCGTCTAATACAACTATTTATGGCATTTATTATTTGTGGCACGGGCAGTCCCGCACCAGTGTCCACGTGCATGGCATGTCTACGTCAAATGTTGTCGTAAGCAAGTTTGCATATATGTGGCTTTCAGAGATCTTTGAAGATTTTTCTGTAAGCTTTGACGTGATTTGGAAGCAGGGCCGACGAACGATGTAAAGGTGAGGAGAGGGGCAGGGGGACAAGTGGGACAACGGGTTTTCCTTGAAAGACACTTTTCAAGGAGTGTCTTTCAAGGAAAGTGTTGACTTAAAGTGTTAACTTTTCAAATTTACAAAAGTTGCCTTAGACAATTTCGGTGTCTGGAGGTTTTCCGCCAGACGATTGGACCTTTCTTCCAAATTTATAACGAATTGCAATGCCGTATGATTGGAAGCTATTAAAAGCTAAGCATAATTTGAGAATTATTTTAAACAGGAAATACATATAACAATACTATAGAAAATGTTTGCAAAAAAATTACGAACCCATGACTTGCATATATTTTCTTCTTCGTTAGTAAAATTAAGAGACAACTTTTTCCAGGAAAACTCACTTTTAAAGATGTTGCTCATCTTTTACTATAGTTTCATAAAAAATGCCGTTAACTGGTTTGAATTACGACAATTGTGTTTGATACCGTGATCCTGCTGCGCGCGCATGAAAAATCATCCGGGAACGCCTACGTCACAGAGGAAGAATATGTAGAATATAAGAATAGGAAGAAAATGATCTTTAGTTTGTGCCTACGTTGAAATGTACGTAAGAGCAGATGTGTCGTATTATTCTGCGACACGGAAGAAGATTCTAAGAAAACAATATATCTTATAATCTTTGTTATGAAAATTGTCTTCGTGAAGTAGATTTATTAAAATTTAAGTATATTATACTGCCTTCAGCGCCATCATCAGTCGTAGATCGTTTCACTGAGCCGCAAATAGCTTTTTGAAAAGCCGGCTAAAACAATCATTGGTCATTGGTGCAATATGTCTTATATATAGTATTACAGTAATTACACATCACTGATGGGAATACGAACTGGAGTTACAGTATATGATACAGCATACCTGATATATATCATAAAATAAAATCATTGACAAAGAAATATTACAAAACTCAGTTATATAGTTCGCTACACTCTGTGTTTCACGTTTCTTCTGAAACGATCATCAGGCGAATGATTACTCTTGAAAAATTGAAAATGCATCCAGCAATATTGTTCCCACTTAATTAGTATATCAATATTTCAATGTCACTTTTAAAAGTATAATATTGGACTTTCAGATGGTAACGTTTGCTAATTAATCGACGCGAAAGCCTATGTTTATGAACATCATGATATGCATGCATGCAGGTGTTTTTTTAGAACCAGACAGAAAAGCCCATATATGTGTACAACTCGAAGATGAATGTTACTGCGGCAAGACATGAAATCTTTATTAAACATTGCATTTTCTTAAACGAGGAATTCCAAGTGATTCTTCACTTTCCGGAGGACAAGCAAGAATATCTTATCAATCACGTGTCGCTGTGTGTTGTGAACAGCATTATGGTTTTTCCAATCGTATTCTTGAACTGCATATCGGCTATGACGATTTTAAGAAATCGTCAATTAAAAGAGAAAGCGACCTATTTTCTTATCTCACTGCAGTCCATTGTTGATGCGACGATTGGGGCACTTGTTTTACCTTCATTAGTTTATATCATAGCCAGCGAAATACACGGCTCTCCAAGTTGTTCTGCGCATTTTCTGCTTTTCAAAGCAACATACATGTTCACGGCGCTTTCCGTACTAACATTGTGCGCTATGACATTTGAAAGATACTTGGGCATATTTCACCCACTTACTCACCGTGCCAGCTTGACGAACACTCGCCTTTTATTGGGTATTTGTTGTGGAACCTTGTGGCCAATTCTGTCTCTAGTTGGCACTATTGTATACCCGAGATTTTATAAGATAAGTAGCTCAATTGGAATAACTTTGTTTTTATCTTTCAATGTATATGTCTATGGTAAAATTTGGATTTTCGTAAAATCAGCTCGTCGGGCGATATCACGAGGCGTAAATTGTTTGACACAAACGTCGGACATAAATGAAAGAAAAAAGATGGAAAGGGAGACAAAACTCGCAAAATCGTGTTTTCTAGTTATACTTTGTTGTGTTATCTGCTTACTGCCAATTTCGCTCAATTCTGTATATCAAAACCTGGATATATTTCGAAATAGGGCTGGATATATGTGGTCACTAACATTTCTCATGTTTAACTCTGTTTTGAATTCTTTGATATTTTTCTGGCGAAATCCACTGTTAGCCAGAAGCGCAACGGTTTTGAACTGTACATGTAAATAGTAGAGAAAAAATCACTGTAACTAGCTATATAGTGACAATATTGTTGACTGCATATAAGAGTGAATAGCCGAATCTATATTAGAAGACGGATTTTCGTCTGAGACGCAAAACTCGACGCAGACGGGTAACTCGTCTTGATATCAAATTCGGTAAGCCACAGGTTCTTCGTCTTAATGTCTCCGTCCAACTTTTCCGTTCAAACGACGGAGATATTGGACGAATTTCTTGTCTTTGACGGAAAACTCATCCTAAATTTATATCTGACGAATAAATCAGACAAATTTTAGCCCAAAATAGAAATAAAAGACTGGTAATTAAGCTTCGCGGTGTATATTGGGATACAAAATGTCGTCCAAGAAGAGAGCACAGGTATCAAGGCGAGTTACCCGTCTGCGTCGAGTTTTGCGTCCGTCAAATGGAAATCCGTCTTTTAATATAAATTGGGCGAATATAACCTTTGGTAGTAGCTATATAATGTATCAATATATTTTACAGTCAATATAATATTAATAATGTGGGATTTCGAAATAATCTTACTCACATATTCATGCCTGGATCCAGTTTCAGTGAATGGTTGCTTGATGGAGCCAGGGAAGCTATTATAAAACAGTTTATAATTTATAAGTCAAATATACCTTAATCAACTATTTTTATTTTTTATGTCCCGGGGCAACTGTATACAATTAGCCTTTCTCACGATGACGAATAGCCGCCATTTTTGGGGTACTTTTTTCAAAAACCGTGATTGTAAGACTTTGTAACGGCGGCTGTCTTTAATTTTAGCCTGAATTTATTCTTCGAATGGTCTGTTTATTCTAAAAAAATGATGATTGATGTATAAACATAACTTTTAAATCCATTTCAGAAAATTGAAAGTACCCCAAAACGTCATACTATAATTCCTATACTATAGTCTATATAGGAATTATAGTAAACCTCAGTGACTCTAATCTACTCGTGGCCGTGTGAAGCCATTATATAGAGTTTCCCTAGCATTCAGCGAACAATCACACGCCTATTTCATAGATTATCGTGAGTTTAGTGTGAAGAGAAAGGATGATTTGAAAAGGCCGGCCGGTATGAGGACCCTCAGTTACCACCAGTAGCTATGACTGATGTTATGCACAGGTTGCAACCTGATATTACAATCAGAGATTCACTGACACTAACAAAGCAACAAAGCATTGCCAAAGTTTCTATATCATGACAACACTCAACAGCATTATGAGTAACAGGACGGTGATATGTAAAAAGAAAATATATATGGTATCTAAAATGTCGAAATTTCATTTCCTCAGCGATTTCCATAAATTAATTTTAATAACGGAAATTCTTTTTATAACATATTTTTGCCCATGTAACTCGTCGAAGGCCCCATGGTGTAATGGTTAGCACTCTGGACTTTGAATCCAGCGATCCGAGTTCAAGTCTCGGTGGGACCTCTCGTTTTTGTTTTACCCCAAAATCCTTCTTTTTCGTTTACTTTTTAAAAAATCCTTCGATTTTCATTTAGCGGACTTTTGTCGCATGTTTTTTTTACCAATTTTACAATCACGTTTACCAAATATTGATTAAAACTCCGATAATATAAATGTTATTTTGTTGAATAATTTCGTTTCTTTAGGTAACCTGCGAACGGGTTGGACAAGGAAGTGGTTGCTCGGCAACGTCGGACAACAACATCGGTGGACAAGACGAACAAATTGCCATCGATATCTTATAAGAAGAATACAGCTGAATTTCACATGAAATTTTAGATCAACAATCTTTTAAAGATACTTTTTGAAATTTTCGAGTATAAGGGTATCCAACAATGTCTATTGCATCAATAACTGCTAGGCATGCGTTTGGTATCAAAGGCGATGTTCCCAACAACATTTTTCATTTGGATGAACAAACTATTGTCTATCCAACTGGATCAAATTGTATCTTGTACAACATCGATCAGAAATCACAACGATTTATTCCTGGCACAGATAAAAGTCCTGGTATTACAGCCATGGCGGTTAGCCCTAACCGACGTTATCTAGCCATCGCTGAGAGGGGAGAGAAAGCAACGATCACAATTTATGATTTACACACCTTGAGGAAAAGAAAAGTGCTTACATATACAGATGGTGCGGCGACAGAATATGTTAGTTTAGCTTTTTCCCCTGATTCCAAGTATTTGATATCTCAGGGTGGCAAACCAGACTGGATCTTGTTGTATTGGACTTGGGAAAAGGCAAAAGTTATGGCCTTTGCGAAAGCAACAAATCAGACAAACTCACCAGTGCATCAGGTATATTTATATGGATGTGTATAGATTACTACCATGCCTCCATGATACTTTGTAGACTGTAAAATGTAGCATTTGAGCCCTGAAATACCCAGGGTTGAGGGGGAAGATGCAGGTAGGTCCCCAGATGCAGCAGAATTGATGTTTAGTCAAGCCTAAAATGCAGAAAATTACATTTCTGTCCTCCTCCTCCCTAGCTATGTATTTTTTATTGTTCTTGCCACATTCTTTATACCCAGTGTGATGCTTCTCTATATTACTTCACAGACAATGGTCAAATGTATATATAGTCTTTTGATTAGAAGTGAAAAATATAGCTGGTATAGTGTAGTTATAATCAGAATGCGCTATTTGCAAAAATGTAGCACGTATACTCCATCAAGCTTTAATGCTAATTAAAAGAGTAGTATACTTATGCTGATAGGCAGGTAATGAAAGCAAGAACCAGGACCTTAGTGTGTTACATCAGTCACCTTCCTCAATTAACTAATTCTTGCTAGTCTAAATAATGAAAGCACTTTCTTTTTTACTTGGATTTTAGGTGTCGTTTAATCCTCAGGACAACACACAGCTTTGTGTTGTTGGCCAAGGAATTTTCAAACTTTTCCGCTACAGTGAAGGAAATCTGAAACAGTTTGCGTTCCAAAAATTGGATCCACAAAATTTTCTATCTCACGCTTGGCTCTCTGATGAAAAGATTGTGGCAGGTACAGACACTGGACGACTACTTTTGTTTGAGTCAGGAGAATTGAGAAATGAACTTCATGTAACAGGAGCTGCATCTACTGGAGTAAAGTAAGTTTTCTTGGTTTTCTTTTGAAGATTAATTCCCATTAGTTTGCTAGTGTAAAGTTGTTTGTTGCATGCTATTATATGAAAGATCTTATTGCCTAAATCCCAGAATCTTTGGCTAAAATGGTGTTTCCATTTTTGTTATAGTAGGTGACAGATAAAAAGTATTGTTGATAGTTTTCTACGCATTGTTGCAAATACACACAGTAGATCGAATAAAACAGCTGAGTGTGCTAACAAGTACTAAACTAAATAGTGTTATTCTTATTTAGGATGGCAGGCATGGCTGCCATACCTGAAACAAGCTCTGGTCAAGATCTGCTACCAAAGGTCACAAGTATAGCTGCATTTTCCAAAGGATTTGTTTGTTCAGGCGGAGCCGGCTTCGTTCATTTGTTTGAGAAAACAGACGAAAAAGACGCGTTTAAGAAAACGAGAGAGATCAAAGTTCCAGTAGATAGTCAGAGTCCTGATCCGCAAGCCTCGATCGCAAATCAGATCATCTCTACATTGACAGTCAGCCCTTCTGAGGAGACTTTGGTGTGTAGTACCAAGGCAAATCAGATGTACTGTATTACAATGTCCAGTGCTGATTTAGGCAAGGTAAAAACGCTTTTTTCTCTGTGAATTTTTTTGACGAAAAGAGATCGCGCGAACAGCTACTTCTGGCCGGTTGAAAAACAGACAAAACAGACCGCTGCATGTCTATAAAACAGTCCCTTTTTTGAGGTAATTTTCTGACAATATGTAAAAATTATTCAGGGTGATCAAGTGACATTTGAGCTGCTCTGCCAATCATTTCATAACGGTGTAATAACAGGTTTGGATGTTTGTATTCGCAAACCACTCATCGCTACGTGTAGTCTGGATCGTTCCGTTCGTATATGGAATTATGAAACTTGGTAAGTTTCGAAGGAGACATTTTTTTCAAGGTTTCCGATCATTTCAAGTTTATTTTCTCCATCCTGACACAATCTTGCTCGCTCATATCATTATGCTCACATTACTATATGCTGTCCTACTCCACTGCTTTTGTATGTAATTCACATCATTTGTTGTGGCACATACCGTGTCCATACCGTAGCATTTACTATTCTTTATAAACTACACCATACATTGATACATAGTCCATTTTTTCACCAGTTCCCTGGAGTTATCTCGCGAGTTTCAAGAGGAGTGCTATAGTATCGCTCTTCATCCATCAGGACTTTACATATTGGTTGGATTCAGCGATAAGCTGCGCTTAATGAATCTTCTCATTGATGAGATCAGAACGTTCAAAGAGTTTACAATACGAGGATGCCGTGAGGTATAAACACATGAACACAAAAATTCCATGTTAATGACATTAGAGAGATGGACACTCGTTTCGTCCAAGCCCAGCCTATTAGCTGATTTACATAATGGTTTTGTGGTCTGTCACTTTATATTGGTAAAACAGCGATATATGGCAACCAGCCTACTCGTTATTACCTCGGAATGAAACAGTTTATGTTTTGGGCTTTAATTTAAAGCAAATCTTTGATTTCCTACTATCGTTAATTTGCCTCTTCATAGTATGATTGGATTGTTGAGAAAGGAAATATTTTTAATACTAAAAATATTTTCATTATTTCTAGTGCTCGTTCAGTAATGGTGGACATTACTTTGCCACAGTTCACGGAAATGTTATTCAATTGTACTCGACCACAACGTTTGAAAATGTCGGAAATTTAAAAGGACACAATGGAAAGGTGGGTACGGAGAGGGAAGATCCAGATTATGGCCAAAAGGAATTTTGTTCATGCAACAAATCTTTGTTTTATATTCATAATGCATATTATATTATTTCTTCAAAATAGGTTCGGTCAGTTATCTGGAGTCAAGATGACACTAAAATTATATCTTGTGGTATGGATGGAGCAGTGTATGAATGGAATGTGTACACTGGAAAACGTGATGGTGAGAGTGTTTTGAAGTCGTGCAGCTATACTGGTGTGGCTGTTTCCCCTGATGGTAGAACCACATACGCTGTTGGTTCAGATAAGACTCTGAAAGAGATTTGTGACTCACAGGTATGTATGTATATAATTGTGCATGTCTTCTCGAGAGGTTATGCTGATTTTAAGAGGATTTCTTTGATTCAAAAATCTTACGATTTCTTTAAAGTAGTGAAAGTATTTTATACTTTGCTTCCCGGGCGTTCTTACAGACGACGCTGGCCAGAGTGTTAAAAGAATGATAGATTATTAATAATTGGCATGATGCCGACACGTTTATCTGCATGCATATACTACTTTATTTTATAGATTCTTCGTGAAGTGTCGTCGAGTGAAATGGTCCTAACTCAAGTGAGCATGTCTCGTTCAGGTCGTATGCTGTTTGTAGGGACCAGCACTGGTACTGTTCGTGTTATGAAGTTCCCTTTAACAGTTCCTGGCGAATGGCAGGAACATCAAGCACATACCGGAGCTATTACGAAGGTAAAGTTCACGAAGTTCACGGAGGTTTGAACTGTTGATCTCATCTAATGTACCGTACAGTGACTATAGTGCTCCATGAGGATCACTTAATTTGAGGCTCAGAATGCAGCATTCATTTCGAATTCGACTATAACTTCAATACCTTTTACATCTATGACCGAATACTGTAGTTAGGAAGAGGACTAATGGTCTAGTTGATTACAAATTGTATAATCAGATCTTTCCAATTTCTCGAGCTAGATGCGAATGTCGTTTGACGACCAATATCTTTTTACCGTGGGCGAGGATGCATCCTTGTTTATCTACAAAGCAACAGACAAAGAAGGCCGTGGTTTAAAAAGAGACAAAGAAATTGTTTATGCAGACGAAATTCTTATCACCAAGTCGGATTTGGAAGAAAAGGTACAGCTAGTAGAAGGAGTACAGAATGGATGCATGAAGACAAAAAATGCAACCTTCCCTTTGCCATCACAATTCCATTATTCATTGTACAGTACAGTATAGTACAGTACAGTACAGTGCAATTGTATTGTCGCCACTTGAACCAGAATACCAACAGCATTAGGAACATGCAACAATAAAAGTATTTGGAAAATATTTCCTTTTTGTAAACTCTCCACACTCTACTCAATAGAATTCTATGATGGCTGAACTAAAAACGCGCGTTGAGGAATTAAAAATGGAGAATGAATACCAGTTGCGACTGAAGGACATGAATTACAACGAGAAGATCAAAGAACTCACGGAGAAGTTTATCCAAGAAATGGAATCGCTGAAAACCAAGAATCAAGTTTTAAAAACAGACAAAGAAAAAGAGGAGGCAAAACACGAGGAAGAAATTTCTGATGTTCGAGAGAAACATTCTCGTGAACTTCAGGTAGAGTATTTTCAGAATTCGTATGATTGCTCTACTTTAAAGCAATCAGGCCCATGCCTCCTCCTAACACCAATATAAATGGCGAGATATTTGTATACGAATGTATAAAACGGAACAAATTATTTTACTGCTTTATATAGGATTTAGAATCAGCAAATAACCAGAAATTAATGTCTGAGTATGAAAAGTATCAGGAACTACAGTCGAAGAGTCAGAAAATGCAAGAAGACTATGATCGACAATTGGAAGAAATGGAAGCGTCGAAAGGACAAGCTTTGTCCGAACTTACAGAATATTTTGAAACAAAACTACAAGAAAAGACTGGCCATCTGGAGCAGGTGCATGAGATATTTATTATCAGCATAACCAACCGGCTTGCAACAGCAGCTTAAAATAGCCTGCATCAGCATTACGTTACCTTAGGCCGGTGAGGCATAGTGTGCAACAGCCTTGCCCGCAACAGCCCGTAGTCCTACGACAGCCTCGCCCGCCCGTAAATGAGCTTGCTTGATTTTATTTAAAGCTACCCTTTGTTAGCTAGGTCACAGCTAGTACACTTTATAGGAAAAATGTTTGCCAATGATTGTGTTTATAGTCTCAAGACGAATCAAGACAGCAGGTGCGCGAACATGAAGAAACAAAACGTCAAATAGAAGAAGACGCTGACCGTGAAATACTTGATATAAAGAATAAATACGAGCGACGTTTGAGAGAAGAGAAAGAACAAAATTTAAGATTGAAGGGAGAGACAGGAATCATGAGAAAGAAGGTAATTATATCTTGCTAATAACATGAATATGCTAGACGTGTCGCCTCACCTGGCTAACCTACTTCATTCCGTATTCTCCGTTTCATCATGTCCTGGCAAGTCCATTTCATTTCGTAATCTTACTTTTGAATGCGTCGTTGTCCATTTAATGCAGGAAGCAAGCTAGCTAGGAAGCATGATATCATATTATCCACGCCGGTTTTAAGTTTTGCTCAATTACAATTTTAGTTTACCAGTCTTCAAAAGGAAATTGATGATTACAAGACTGAGATTCAGCGTCTCCACGGGGAACAAAACAAACTGCAAGGTGTTATCAAGTCCTTGGAAAAGGATATTTATGGATTAAAGAAAGAAATTCAAGAACGAGATGAAACCATACAAGATAAGGTACCTGCATGCAGCTAGCTAGCATTTTATACGTTTATGCATGACTCGCTTGGTTTATGAGATTGTCTTTGAATGCATGCTTGACAAATATACTTCATTGTATATACGGAATTGCATAGATGTTGATGAGAATCTGCGCATTGTAGGAGAAACGTATTTATGATTTGAAGAAGAAAAATCAAGAACTGGAGAAGTTCAAATTTGTCCTGGATTACAAGATCAAAGAACTAAAGAAGCAGATTGAACCAAGAGAGAATGATATAAAAGCGATGAAGGAACAAATACAAGAGGTAACTAATTAAACCCCAGTCAGTATTGGCAGGACACCCCACACACGGCATAAGAAATGATTTCATGATTTCACGAAATCATTTCGGCATTGGGATTATGGGATTAGAATAATCGTTCAATTGTGCACCACTTGGGTGTCCACAAAAAGCTTTACTGTGGAATATGCAACTGAGCTTTGTTATACATCCACACTAACGCTGGACTATTATCCTACCTAAATTTTAGATGGAAAGTGAATTAGAACGGTTCCATAAACGTAACACATCATTAGAATTAAATATTGATGTGCTGCGTCAAAAGTTGAAAGCAACAGACAAAGAGATGCATATGGAGAGACAAAAGGTAATAAAATAATAAAAACATTAAAATATATACACGATTGTCATGTGAACTATCAAGCCTGGTCAATGCAGTTCAACAGCAGATATTTTACTTTTGGTAAACCGACAAGCTGCATGGTTATAGCTACAGCACCCCACACCGTTCAGACCTCATGGTCTTTTATCCATGCCCCTACCCTCTCGTTGCATGCGAACATAATTTATTTTCTTCCGACAGGTTACCGACATCGAGGCGGTAGTAAAACGGTTCAAAACAGATCTTTATAATTGTGTTGGATTCATACAAGAACCTAAGAAATTAAAGGAAAGTGTGAAGCAGTTGTACCAGAAATATGTTCAAGACGATACGGTACGTTAGGAACTTGAGCACACTTCGCGTGTTTGCCTCAATCATGCAACGTGCACCATTCGCGTGCAACAATTTGGCACAAACATTTTTACATTTACTGTAAAACTAACTTTCTCTATTTCCGTGCAGAACGAGTCGTCGGCCAGTGTTGACGCAGATATTCAGCGTGAGTACGCGCGTCAAAGAGAGCACTTGGAACGCAGTGTAGCTTCCTTAAGGAAGAAACTTGAAAAAGACAACGAAATTCATCGTGCAGATAATGTCAGAATTATGCAGGTACGGCTCACATGCATGCAGGTGGAAGAGATCAAATGGAATAAGCGATAAAAAAAGATGCTTGAAAATTTTCACGATATATGAAAATCTCAAATAAAACTTTGTTGTTCTTTAAGATTCTTGAGAGAGAGCCCTAGGGCTGATAGCGGTGGACATTTTAGGGACGGGATTCTTACTAAAGCATATTAAATTAACCCTAGTCTTATTGTTGCTCACAATTTCAACGAAAAATCATCAAATCATCACGCGCAGGCTGCATGGTTTAGACTGCTGCGTGGAACAGGGTCTAACGTAATATTCTGAACTCTTCTCTTGCAGGAAAATGTTTCACTGATCAAAGAAATAAACGACCTCCGCAGGGAGCTGAAGATCGCTCGCACTCAAGTACACGACCTCGAAGCAGCCCTCGGGGTAATGCGTCGAACACAAGGAAGTGGTGGAAAAGGAGCGAAGTCAGCTCCTACGAGAAAGAACGCCTCACGGGAGAGCGCATCCGATGATCTAGAGAAAATCATCACCATTCAAAAGAATGAAATAAGAAAGTTGCGTGAACAAATTCATGAGTTGGAGAATCTTACCGTAAACAGACCACCGTCAGGAGGACGACTTCCTCCGGTAAATTGATGAACCATTGTATAAATGTCATGTAATATAGCTACCGCTTTAGATATTTGGCGCAAAAATAATCTCACAGAAAAGAACTTGGTAATATATATTTGTACGTAGTAAAAACGTGTATATATTAAAATGCGATTCATTGAAATTGAAAAAGGCATGCAGGTGTTCCATTATATGGCCTGGTTTTTAACTAAAAAAATTAACTGATTGAATTGTCGTCAAAATGTTAACTCGACTATTTAAAATTTTATCTATGATTACTACATGGTTTAGGAATAAGAACGCCATGGTCTTATTATATGCGACAATATCATTCGGACTTTCATGGCAATCTGCAACAGATAATATTTGTGGTAGTGTTTGCATGAAGAAATGTTTGCTTGAAAAAAAAGCGGGGCTGGATTGGACAGCCCTGTTGGTGAGAATAGAGAATTACGGATTTGATTATATTTTAAATTTTATAACGTTTGCAAAAACGACGTCTATAAATAGAGTAGGCAATAGACGTACATACCTGAATTACAACCAATTTAGTGATCAGGATCAACCTCATAGAGAAATCCCGTGTCTGGCATCAGTACACGATTATATGACGTACTTTGAACAAAAACCCGCCATTTCTCCAGATCAGTTGGCTTAATTTTGCCCGTGCCACCAGCGCCAATCATTCTGCATGCTTCAGGCCCAGTATACATGTCACCAGAGACCTTATCTACCAATACAACCTCCTTTTTATCCGAGATCTTTTCAGCCTTCGTGAATTCGTAAAAACCTCGCCCAGTGCGAAATAACAGACTGTTGCGTTGAACGAATGTTTTAATATCGATACGCTCGTCTACATCAAGTATTTGAAATCGAGAAGGACTGATTGGCACCAGATCACACGATACCGCTTCTTTATAAGTTGAAACTTCTCGACCAGCGAGGGTGTCAAACAATGCATGTAATGAACGGTTCATACCAGCACCTGTGTTTGAAATAAATTGATAAACTGATGACTGAGCACGTGTAGAACAATATAAATGATCAGAATTAAGACAAAGAATATAGAGAGGACCTCGTTTCTTTATGTAAAAATATGCAATCAACTGATCAGAAGGAAACGAACCTTTCCCGCGTCTTTTTACTTCCTCTTCAAATGCTTGTAGTTGCTCTATCGACTGTTCTCTGTAGCAAATGGCGGTCAGGAAATCCACAATTGATGCAAATTGATCCAGCTTTAGATGCCAACCACTTGTAATTTTCGCCAGTCCACTACACGAAAAATATTTAAACAAATTTGCCAGTACTGCCATGTCTAAAAGAATTACTTATAGTTATAGTACATTTAAAAAGAGGGCTAAAGCCAAATCGTGGTAACGCGTCTAAATACCCAGGGGCCAGGGATTCACAAGAAGTCAATGTATATTTAACTCTACATCTGACCTACAGTACATGAAGATTACTGCATGTACTCTGACCTGTAAAATGAAGTGGAGGAAGCGTTCCCTAAAGCTTGGACTGCATAAATATGAACATTCATATCTTCATACAACGTCTTGGCTTCATCTTTCCAGTTGATTTTGAGGGTATTGAGATGGTACGCGGGACCATGTGGAGGTGCATCTCCGATCATTACCAGAGCACGTTGAGAATTTGGACTCCACGACAGCTCCGTCCTAACCTAAAGGATAATAAAGAGAGAAAAGGCGTTGCTAATGCAGTGATGAAACATCTCACATGCCGGAGTTATAATGACGCCATTAATTCCCGCTCTGATCGGACATAACTGGACGATAATCATTTCTAAACTCCAAGAGTCCAAGATCCAAGGCAAGATAGTATATTAGCAAACGCAGAATTGCAAGAATAGATTTATGTTTCTTTTGGAAAAATTGCTTGCATTGGTAAATGTCGTACGAATTCATAATTCGCGATTGTAGAACTAAAAGTATTTAATTTGAAATGAGGTGAAATGGTCCCGGCTATGTACTGGTTGACTGGTGAAGAAATATCATACTGTACCTGTCTTAATACAAGTTCATAACATTCCTCAAAATCATAGCCACATGTTGCAGATACATCCTTTACAAACGTACAGAGCTTATTCTCGTCAGTAGTAAAATCTACCCATTTCGTATCGTATGTACTTTCCTTGTCCTGATAATCACCATGTGCAAACACTGCCACCCTGATGTTAGGAATGTCTTGAAAAACACGTTTTATTGTCTCTGCAACTTTACGTCGAACCTAAAACATAATAATATAATCCTCATGCATTGGTGTATTGATCAGCAAAAGGAATATGTGGAAGAAATTTCTTTCATTCTCGAGACCTTCGTCTAACAATAATCACCTGTGTGAGACAAGGATACATGGACCCTGTTGTATCAAAAGAAAACACAATTTCTTTAACACCAGATGTTTCAGTTGGGTTGGTTACAGTGGCTGGTCTTGGCTTTTTACTTGGCGATGGTTCTGCCTCGTCCTCTTTTGCCTCATCAACTTTCTCTGTGTCACTCTTTTCTTCAGCCTGCCAAGGGTAATTATACAATGAAATAGTTGACAAATGTGGAAGATTGTGAAAATAATTAAATGAAAACAATTCTCAGTTACATACACAGAGCAAGCCATATATAAATGAGCAGAAGGCAGTATGTATGGAAATCAATATGACATATATAACCTGTGGTGATTACAATACCTTTCCACCGCCTTTGGCAGTTCTGCCTCTTTTCACAGGTTTGGTTTTTTCTTTGGCACCTGTGTGAAAACATTTACAATTATGTAAATGTACTTGTATTTTTGATTTCATCTTTGCACTTTTTCCTCTTGAATTTTTTATTTCATCTTTACACTCTTTCCTCCTACATTATTTTTGTTCTCTTTCCTCTTGGATATTTGCTATTTCCGCTTGAAGATCGAGTGCAGCAGTATCAGAATATTTAACGAGTATGTGTTTTGTCTTAGACTACAGGTAAGCAAGTGGACATATTTCTAAAGAAACTTTGCAGGATGAATTGCATGACTTCTTTGTTATGGAAAGGATATTAAAAAAGAAGAAATACAGCAACATAATTTAAATTAAGTAGAATCATGTGTTTAGCTGGTTTGGTAACAATTTGCATGGTGGATTATGATTAACACAAATTACTAGTAACCTGTATCAGTTGATGTACTGGGGGTGCCAGCACCATCCTTTGCGTCGGATTCTCCAGTATCATACAAGAAATCCGAATCTTGTACCAAAATACGATTGTATGATGTTGACTGGACAAACACATCAAAATCTTGCAGCTTTTCACGATCTAGTTTAAACTTGGCAGTTGCCTTGGGAATATCCAGGACATCACGTACCTTTAATTTTAAACAACTTAGAAGTTAAAGAAAAGTACTAAATTTACTATAGATAACTCCAGATGCTCCTGTATATTTGTGGTCATCATTTTATAGTCATTCATGTTATATGCATTGCAGTTTCACCTTTCTCCTGCACCACAAGGGCAGGAATATGCAGAACCTGAGGGGTATAGAACATGCAGAATTTGTTAAAAGGCTATAAAAGGCTCTGTTTTTTAAATCGCAATATGAATGTAATAATTTGGAAGACAATTGCATCTAATTTGCAACTATATTCTGCAGCAGATGCATCTATAAAGATGATGATAAACGATATAACGTTTCATGGTCCCACAAACCTCGTCGCCAGTCACAATTTTGCCATCAGACTTTCTTCTCACGATAATTTCTTTATTACCCTGGATAGTTTCTGGCTTTGTGAGCTGGTAAAATCCTTTTCCTGTTGCAAATTCCAAGTCGTTTGCCTTGAAAAACTCGCGAATAGAGATACGTTTCGTTACTCGTAAACACCTGAATCTCGAAACTGAGACAAGTTTCTTTGCTTCAGATTTCTTAGCTTTTCTTGGCGGCATGTTTAAACTCCTTTATCAAAATATATCGTACAATTTTCTTAAAAATTCTTTAAACTATTTTGGAAACCAAAAGCGTCCAAACTATTGTGGTTTAATAATAGACAAACAATGAGCAAAACAATCACCCGATTCGTACATTCTATTGTACGCGATATTGAGTCATTGACATTTAGATCAAGTTAAAATATAAATTAATCCTAGCCATTTTTCGTGGTTTTACATTATTTGACTGATAATTGGCACATTCAGTGGTCCTTATAGAGTCGTGAAGTGTATGCTACCCGGGATAGGATGATGTCATGGCAAAATTTGGTGCCTATCAAAAAATTATTTAAAATTTCGATACCCCATGATAACCATGATTCAATAACAGCAAACAGTATTAAGTCATTTAAGTGTTAAGACTATATTCCATCACATTAAACAGCACCTTTACTAAACCTGTGATGATATCTTTTTATTTTATACTCGCTCCAAATACATACCATCTCATGATAATTGCTGCATTTAATTAAAACACATAGACAATTAAAATTAATATAATTTAAAAATTCAATCTTCTTTTTAAAGATTATATACATTCCATTGTTGAAATTAAATAACATTTACATAATTATAGAGTCCTAAAGGTGTTAAACCTTAAGGATTGCTCAGTTTGTTAAGATAAATCAACGCACGTGCACGTGCACGTGAAGCATGTTTCAGACGCCGAACTTTTCATGTGCCAAATCGAATGCAAATGAACTTAAGAAAAGTTCAACGTTTGGAACGGGCCTGAATTGAATGTACATAGACCCAGAATTGATTTTTTCACCTGCCACCAACAATACATCGTCGACTATCGGTGAGATCCGGGGTTAAACAGTTAAATCGTTAAATGATCAATTTTCTCTAAAAACGTGGGATGATTGTGGTACAGGTTTTTCAGGTTTCGAATAGATGTATGTTGCAACTAGAACAGCTGTCGCACCAGCTAAAAATTGTCTAAATGAAAAAAGATATTTGTGCAAATCAAGGAACCACAAGGTGGTTAATAAGAGAAACTAAATATCTGAAAAAATTAACAACCTTTTAACTGGCAAAGTTCGTGTTTGGGGCAAAAGTTTAGGGCATAATAAAAGTCTGATCCATGAACCCATTGCATGCATGCAAACGGAGCAAAAATAACGAAACTGGAACGGCTAAAAACATGGTAGCTACACATCAACTGCTATTTCCGTTGCAAGAACGTATGCGCTTTGGATCCCTCAAACAAAGTTATCTATATATACCGCCCCGTTGAGCTATAAATGGGATGAGTAGTGAAAAAATCCTTGGCGGAAAAAAATATTGAAATTTATACACTGTTTTGCAACATACCTTGATACTTCAAAATCATGAAGGAAATAATATGATATAATGGAAGATACTATGATTGATATCGATGTGGCAAAACCTTTTAAAATATTATCTGCATACTTGACAACCGTCGCAATAACCAAGCCATTAAAAGCCTACACAATTTAGAAGAGATGTAAATTTATCAAAAGTGTAATACTTTTAGCGATGAAAAGTCTTGAAAATTTAGATCAATAATAATTGTCTATACCTGTAAAAATATAACTGCCCAAGCATATTTATTGTATCCTTGAAAAAATCCATTTTTTTGAATTGCAGTTCCATCATTGATATATACGGCACTAAGGCCAAGTATTATACCAAATAACGCTGTAAAAAGAAGATAAATAACTTAAAATAAAAGTCAATCATGAATGAAATCATAATATCAACCGTCAAATACATGCACAAGTTGCATGTGGTGTGGTGAGAATATTTTCCTTGGTTTAAAACAACTAGAAATTTATTCTCAACAGAAAGTGAGGCGGTCCAGACCTCCCTTTGAGGCCACTGGATGCGTGCAGTGACTATCATCCTTACCTAGCTGAACATTTCTCATCCATAGAGATAATTTAGAGGTTTTCAGTACTTTCTCAAAATATACTCCGGCGAATCCACTAGAAAAACATGCACACAGCACCGCCACAAGTCCTACTAGGGATTTAGAAATATTTCTTTGTTCGGCATTATCTTCTACATCTACTTGTTTACGCTCATCTTCGACTCTCCACTGTAGCAATAAAAAAGTTTTTATTACGTAATTTTCAGTTCAAACCTCTGCTATTTTCATTCTTTTTTATTTAACCGTCGGACCATAAACACGCCAAAATGGAGGAGATGAGAAAATACCTGAACAAGTGTGACTCCAAACATTAGAATAACTAGTGATAACCATTTCAGTCTACCAAGTTGCTTTCCAAGAAGTAATACACTGAACAACGCCGTTGTTAATATCTTGAGTTGATACGTAACCTATGTGAGAATCAATTCATTAAATAACATACGCTAGAAAGAGAAAATCGGCTACAGAAATCGTGCATGGCCGTTCAAAGATGAACCAATACAATGATATTGGTTGTATCATTTTAAATAACTGAAACTGTTGCGTACGATGTAGTCTGCTTCCTTCCCCTAATTCGTGGAAATGGACAACTTGCACACTGCATGGAATGGAAATGCACACACTGTATCGTTTTTTATCAGGGCACTTATAATATATATAGTGTAAGCGCCCTGGTTTTTATTGCATGGGGTGCACGGTTAGTGGACGTTAGTCCCATATCTTCATCACATCAATAGGAGGTCCCTTAATTTAAAAGTCGTTTTCAGGTCAAGTTCTACTCTCAGTAGCTATCTACTGCGCACTACCTACTATATTAAGTAAGGCTGGGTTTTCAGTTGCAGAGAAATAGTTCGCTAGCGAAATATTTGCATATTTTTTTAGTTTTGAAATCAGAACAGTCCAGCTGAACTAATTTATTTATTCTGTCAAAATCCAAAAGAAAATATGCAAATATTTCGCTAGCGAACTCTTTCTCTGCAAGTGGAAATCCAGCCTTATAGTTATACTGACATAGTATAAGAAAGCAGAAATAGACTGATTTAGGAATGCTATAACTTAGAATCATGACGTAATGCACAATTTCTGTTTATGTATAAAAACAAAAAAAATATTCGTTTTCGAGATGAAAGGAAAGTCGAACTCGAGTACCTACACGTTTGCGAAAGCGCACATTATTGTCACGAATCAAAAGACACATGATAAAAATGATAAAATAAGGCAGGGTATTATCAAAAAGATGCTAAAAGATGCTATCCATTCCGTGGAAGTACGTTTGTCTTTTTCTGCTTTTTCATATTTATGGTCCAGAAATAATAAGCAAGAAGTTTGAAGAATACACAATGTTGCTCAATCAAGAATATTGCAAAGACACAGAAAATAAACAACAATGTACTGTTGAGCAGATAAGAGGTTTGGTATTGCTTGCGAACGATACGTATCATTCTTTGCTTGCCAATCTAACGAAATATTTCGTTGATTCGGGTCTTAAGCGAGCTTTGAAGACGTATTTTAGCCCTTCGGAGAAAAAACGAGACCTGAAGAACCTTTACAAGAACCCATCTCGTAAAGAAAATCAAGAAAATGTCAATGTAAGCCTGGCTATGGCGTCAATGATAAAAAAGTTTCAGGAAAGTTATGAAAGCACCTTGGAAGGCAATGCAGCAAAGAACATAAAAGAACGATTAGATACGATTGCATACGATTACAGAAAGACCAACGCTTTTTGCACAACAAAGTTTGGTATTGACCCAATAGATCTTTTCAACCTTATCAATGACGTTGCAAGAATGACAAACATGTCGCAAGAACTTCAGAATATTCTTGAGACGTCGGTTACAGTGGTGAACGAGGAAAGCAGCATGGTTGAAAACACGGATTTTGCTGTTGATGGAAAGGTGCATTATATTCTTATAGCAGTTTATCGCAATGGTAAGGATATCATTAGGATTATATTAGAATTATACAGATCTTTTGTGATCGAATAGAAAGCATTTATCATGAATATTTAGTGGTCGCGTTTTTTTATACACGCTGTGGTGATATGTGAGTGCATATGACTCGGGTGTATGATAGTGATGCTGAGTTATCAACCAGGCAAGCTTAACAATTAGCTTGACCACGGCGAGCTCTTAACTAACCTATTGGAACTTTTATTTTAGCGTTTTTTTCTGTTCTAAAATCACACTGTAACTCAAGAGTCAGATCCTTGACCTAGCGTGGGCTGTGGAGGTGCAGTGGTGGAATATGGGTGGTGGAGTATGGGTGGTGGAGTGTGGGTTGTGGAGTGTGAGTGGTGGAGTGTGAGTGGTGGAGTGTGGGTTGTGGAGTATGGGTTGTGGAATGTGGGTGGTGGAGTATGGGTGGTGGAGTGTGGGTTGTGGAGTGTGAGTGGTGGAGTGTGGGTGGTGGAGTGTGGGTGGTGGAGTGTGGGTTGTGGAGTGTTGGTGGTGGAGTGATGGTTGTGGAGTGTGGGTGGTGGAGTGTGGGTTGTGGAGTGTGGTGGTGGAGTGATGGGGTTGTGGAGTGTGAGTGGTGGAGTGTGGGTGGTGGAGTGTGGGTGGTGGAGTGTGGGTGGTGGACTGTGGGTTGTGGAGTGTGGGTGGTGGAGTATGGGTGGTGGCATGTGGGTGGTGGAATGTGGGTTATGTAGGGTAGCTCCAAGCTTTAAGTAAAAGCCAGAACACATTTCTTGATTGTGTAAAAATTATTTGATCATGTGAACAGCTAAGATTAGAATACTTCTAATTGCTCATATAACCAACATTTACTCACATTTCCAGCACACAACTCATTTGATATTGCCCTGGCAGTGTTCTACACTTACTATAAGATCAGCCCCTACGGTTATCAGAAAGATGCTGACCAAGACTTATTGAAAAATTTAGTGCGCTTCCTAAAGACCGCCACAGACGAAGCTGATGGTCGCCTGGTAAGCAAAGGGCAGGATGATTTGGAAGCTTATTTCTATAGAAAAGCATATGAAATGTTTATGAACAAATGTCCCACTCTGTTGACTGGATTTAAAAAAGTTCAGGAGGAGATCAAATCAGATGTTGATGATTGAAATATATATACTAAAGATGGTGGATTTATTTGTGGAACATTTTTAAAACACATTCTTTTAATTTCAGTTGTTATGTAAAAATATTTTATTATAGCAAGGCATTTGCTTCTATTTGCTTTGTCAGAGACAATTGGTTTAGTTGCAAATATTTCATAAAGATGAGTCACATTAACGCTGGGGTAGACTAGAGATGAGTGATGCAGGGGGGTCAACCCCAGATGACTATTAAAGTCATTAGATTGGCACCCATGCACCTTCTGAAACATGAAGTTATTGAAATGTCACAAAATCTGCCCCATTTTTTTACAAATATACAAACAAACCTGATAAGTAGCAGCATCCAAATTCGACAGTGCCAGGTACAAAAGATTATTTTGCACGGTATATAAAAATGCAGGAACACACATTTTTAAGTATCACTGTTGGTTTAGAGAAAACATCCTGATATAAGGCGTTATAAAACTCTTTGGGATGAAATCTTGAGTCTTTAAGAACAATAAAAAGACAAATAAATAGTTTCAGGACTTCAGATAAAAATACAGCGGTCGAAGATAAGTAAGGTTCTTGTCCAGTCCTATTGTTGACAGTTCTTGAGTAGCGAAGCACCAAAACCATTGTCGACGTTTGAACAGTTAAAACTCCCAGAGCCAAGTATTTTAGGCGAAATCGAAATATTCCGACTAGAAAAAATACAACTATGGTTATCAGTAATATTTTTAGCGTCAAGAGTTTAAGAACAAACATATTTAATACCTGTTACGAATCGTTCAACTCCTGAATGCACGACCGCCATATTGGTTAATTTCTACTGTTTGTAGAGTCGGAACTGGTCGGAAAGCTTTGGTCTTCGGCGCTTCCCTCCACTGCCACTGGCTTCGGCCCGGCCGCACGTTTGTAAAAATGTTAAAAGTATATATGTTATGTAAACTTATGCTACACTGTATATGCAAACGAATCGGACAGAGGAATGCAGAATAATACTTCAATTATCGAAAGAATAGTGTTAGTGGTTCACGCAATAAATCATCAAACAAGAATTATTTATTTCGCCACGAGTACAAATACGTTTAGTTTTACACGAGTACAACTATTAAAAAAGACACATTATCATCTTATTATCATTATTAAACATAGTTCACGCAAATACATTCAAAACTCAAATCCATCCGTAGCTTTTTCACGTCGGCCAAAACATCCACAAGATGAAATAAAATAAAACAGAAATTGAATTGAGAGAAATCAAGTTGTTTTGCGCAAATGGAAAATCTAAACACTTTCTACCATGTTTCTATCATGTGGTATGTGCTTACAAAACTACGCGTCATGGGCACAGGGGCGGATCCAGGGGTGTTTAAGGTGTCTTGAGACACGGTCAGATTTTGTGTGATGAAAATTTATCCCTTTAGTGGCTTTATACTGATTACTCATTCGCGTCAGTGTTCATTACTTATTATTAGTTGTGGATACAATTTGTGGATACTCTAATACATTGCTTTAAAGCAATCTGAGTTTCACAATAACACTTGCCAGGTTGGCATTATGCAAAATAATAACAATAAATATATATGTGATAACACTTGCCAGGTTGGCATTATGCAAAATAATAACAATAAATATATATGTGTACTGTGTACACGCCTATGAATTATGATGTGGATAATATATACTAACAGCTGTTCCTTTTAGGTTCAACACTGTTATTCTTAGATTTAAAGGGTCTTAATTTCGAGTGGAAATTAAGACACTTTAAACCTTTACGGCTTTAGAATTTACCTGCATCGAGTGAAGCGCAAAAAATCCTAACTGATTTACCCTAACTATTATTCTTAGTTTTCCGGCAGACTTGATAATGGTCGAATACGCCGTTTTTACGACGTATTTCAGAGTGCGATACACATGTCAAAACTATGCCTATTGAAAGCCAGAAAAATCTGAAAAAATGGAAAAATGTCCACAATCCTGCGCCACCGCGTTGAATCTGCAATTTATTTAAAATATTTTGAGACAAATATCTCTACAACTTTTTACTAAGTAAGAAGTTAAAGCCTACGATCTGGAATATTGTAAAAATATACTGTAGTTCTATGAAACTAAATCCTTGCAAAGCCTTAACACTTCCATAAACTTGTTATTCTTGTACGTGCTTTCTGTGGAAGAAGAACGACATACCCGGGAGCTTTACATGGAAGAACGAGGAATGTGACCAAGTTGCAAGGATAATCTTGTTATATATATGTATATATGTAAATGTATCTAATATACATAATTGTATATATTATGACTCACTCAAACGAGGCAACAATGATCTCTTTTTAGTTCCAAACCTCTCGACATTACCCAAAAAAAAGTTCGAACAGAACCAACAATAATACTTGTCAGTAATGGCTACCGCGTTTGAACGAGCGTCTCTATTTTTCTATAAGTGTTCTACTGACTTCTAGTATAAATGAAATCGCATGAATAATTGGAAACGAATGATTTGGTAGAATGAATTCAGACTAAATATTTTTACTGTTTAAATCAACCACTTGTTGAACGATTCTCGCCATTTGTAACGGATTATATATAGGTACTTTAAAAACTTATGTTTTGTGTTTAAAAGCTAAAAGTTGGTGACTAATCTATTTTTATCGTCCTTAGTTGTTTTTGAGTAATCACCACCACCATCACCATCATGTTCATCTTCAGCTTTCGCGTCTTTTCCTTTAAAGTTGGCGTACATCTGTTCATCAAATGACGTCAAAAATGCTGATACGACGTCATAACAGAAGATATATTGTGCCTACGAAAACCAATATTATAATTAATCATATTCATATACTGTAATAGCTCACACCTTCTGTATGTCACCTCCTATATCTGTATGTCGAGCCTGCGAATTGTTTTTTCTGGCAGGCTGTGATCGTTAGTTGACACGTGAAAAGCAAAAACGGACGAGAAGTGACAGTATTAAAAAATAGAATGATAGCATGAAATAATCTCACATCCTATACAATATAGGCTACAACATTTTGTTTGCTAACAAACCTATATTGCGCAGCGAAGCCTAATTGATAGCAAAGAAAGTAGAAACCTAGCCTAATGAAGTTCGGACAGATCTGACGATTTAAAAAATGGACCTTTCAACTCTACTTATATTTCACTCATACAGGAATAATATGCTGAGTCTTTTATACAAACAAAAGTACCTCATTTGCTATCATCTCCTTTCTTTGTGCTTGAAGATTTCGAAGAGTCATTTGTAAATCGATGTTGTTTTCAACTTTGACACGTTCGATGCAAGATACCAGGGCGCAAAATGTTCCAGTCCGACCCCCTCCGTTACTGAGGAAGAAAAAAAATTCAATGTACATCTTCGTTGTTTTTTTACCAAGTAATAGACCTTTCTTGAGACGTAAAATGAGAAGAGCCTGGTGTTACACGAAGTTTGATTGGCTCGTTATAGTTTAGCTGAGGAAATCAAACTCCGCAATAGTTGGCCTGTATTATCTCATAGACGCGTCAACCTAGGAACCTTTTATTTCAGTAGTGTTTAATCAATTATTGCCACTATTGTGGCCTTTCTGCCGTAAAACGGTGGGTGGTCAATACTTACTCGCAATGGACTGTAACCAGCCTATTTCCAGATGATCTTTGAGCCTTCTCGACCTCGGCTAACAGGCAGAGCATCGACGATGTCGAAGGCAAAACTCTTTGGGACCAGCCATCAAAATGGAAATGTGTCACTGATAAAGAACAGCCAACATTATCCTAAAATAAAAGAGAAATAATTCTTTGTTACACTGTCGTGTAGGTATAGTCTGTAGGTATACACAAACTGCACTAGGTGTAACTGTATGCAGTTGAAAATAATGCACTTCACTGTAGCTATCTCGAAGAAACACATGAGACCGTAACGAATACTACTTCCTGCGTGTGCAAAAACTTATAGTAGACTTACCCGAGTATCTGACAGTTTGAAATTTCTTATGGTAAATCCAGAAGCAGCAAAATCTCTGTTTATTTCTTCAAAAGCAACTGTAATCGGTCCATACGAAGTGTAACCGTCCTCTGGCCAATATGGACCAAGCGCATTCTTAAAAAGTGTGAAGAGTAAAATAAGGCCCTTTCGAATTAGCGTGCCGGTGTCTTCAGATAGAACACTGCATAAAAAAGAACTACTGTAAAAGCTTTCACGCCCCCCATTGTCTGGAAGTTACTACAATAAATGCTCCTGAGGTATGTTTATGCAAATTTTGGTCACCTTGATATCAACTTAGACGACACAGAATGATCATGATAGGCCTAATTACGATTATCATATCATTTGTATTTGACGCGATCAAAATTGTTGAAAGAAATCATGAGCAAAGTTCTGCAAAATCCTGCAAAATCACAAATTTGTGCACGGTTTACTAGAGGGGGTTCACTAAATCAATTACCCGCCATAGTAGTCAGATGGGTGAATTAGAATTTCTCTAATAATGGTGATTGGTAATCTACCAAAGGGAAAAGGAATGGTAAGATCCAACGTCTCCTGATCCAAGGTATCTTTTGTAATTGTAATCAAGGTGACAGCAGTTCAGATATTTTGATAAATGTATCTCCTGGTCAAAGGGTACTTGCAGAAACTCGATTTTTTTAACTCACCAACTCTTCCCTGGTCGAAATTGCTACAACAACGGCGGATTTCTGTTCGTGTATCATTCTCCAGAAATCATTCACCGTATTAGACATTGGGTGTTGAGTTGCAATGAAGTTCTCGGCAAATTGATATCCCTGGAAATGGTAAGGACGAGAATCTTAAGGCTTGTATGCGGTATGATTTTCGATATAAATTTACCTAATTTAAACTTACACATATAAATGAGGCATTTATGTAATCAGTTCTGTTTTGAACCTCCTCCAGGTGGACCCGATTATAATCAACTATATTAAAATAAATAAAACGATGAAATATCAACGTACAATATATTCTCTTTTGTTCCCGATACTTACAAGGTAGAAGTTGAGATCTGTTTTTCTTCTGGTTATCACTTGAAAATCCATCTTCGCAAGATTCTTGCTCGACTCTCTTTTGTAGGTTCTAGAGTTATTTTAAACATGCAGAGGTATTGCTTGAAAATGTCTTTAAATCGTGCTGCAAAAGCCAGAAGCATAACTATTTTTTACGACACACCAATTCTTAACAGAATCTTATCCCCCCTAATTCTAACTTCTAAATTTTAACGTATGTATTGTCCAACTATTAACTAATAACAAAAACCTTTTCCTATTTCTATCATCAGTCCGGGAATCGCAATCTTGATCCTGTATCAAACTCAAAATAGTTAAAACTCATAATACAAAGTTCTAGGCTCTAATACCTCGAAAAGCTCTTTCCCTTTTGTTTTTATGGTGCCAGGAATATTTTCCCGTAATGAAGCAGCTCTTTCACGAATATCAGTAGACGATTTTTCCGTATCAGGAAAGGAAATTGCTTCCAAGATTGCATGATGGATAAATCTGTATTGTGCCTAATAACGAAACAAAAACAATTGCCAATAACCAAAAAACAACTACAGAACCCCCGCCACCCACAAGAGCAACAAATATACACACGTAAAAAGAGAACAAGAACGACCATAAATAACCCAAGAGAAACTAAAACAATAACACTATATCACAACGATGGTAGACTGACAAAAAGAAAGCCATACGAGTAACGTGAATACAAGAATAACAATCCAATTAAAAAGACTATGGCCGAAGCTAGACCGTTACGTAACTAGGGAGTAGGGGCGAGATTATTAATATTTATGTTTAAGATCAGTGGCGCGCGGATCTAGGCTTTATACTCAAACTCTATTTCATTGTACCTGGATAAGGATGGGATTATTTCCAACTGGAAGGATATAACAATAAAAAAATCAAACACTTACCTCGGTTTGAACCATGTAAACACGTTGTTTTCGCATCTCTCTAACAACATTTGGAATATCAATCGAAGGATCATCATCTTTTTCCTCATCCAACTTATGCAATATGTAATCAACGGCAATAAAGGTTCCTGTTCGACCCACACCAGCACTAAAAAACCAACCATACCTGTTACCTACCCCATGGTGTGAAATAACATGCAAATATATGCTATATAGGGCTTGTCTGCCTGCCGGCACTAGGATTGAAAATAAGCTAATAATTTGGGACATCAAACAATAGAAAATTCCTGATATTTATAAGGAGGCAGCAGGGGAAGTACAATATTTAGTTAGTGTTAATATTTTTAAAATAAGTTTTATTTTAAACTATGATCAATTTGAAAGACTTCACCGCTAACCTGCAATGAACTACAACTGGTTCTGGGCCTGACTGCCCTGCCAATCCTGATCGGTATCGTTTATGGAAATGTAGGAGCGGCCCTGGATATTTGGGGACTCCATGATCAGGCCATGCTGTGAAGTGAAGATGCTGAACGAGACGAACCTGTCCCGTCTCTATCTCCTGAAAGAATTGAACAAATATATATAAAGTCATGCATAAATAATCCTACTTAATTAACTTTTTGAACGGGTTAAATCTAAAATTCGTGAAAAAGTACACATTTTAAATTAAAAGAAATTTTTTAATCGCTTCTAAAGTTGGGTTAGATGCCGACACGTTTTCGGCTTTGCTATATTATCTCTTGCTAAGCATCTTGCACGCTATAAATTTAACTGCCTAAAAAACCTCAATCACCTTGCGAACTATGTTTCGAAAATTGTGATAGAACGTACCTTTATTTCAAAGTATCGTGTTGTAAAATCAGCAAGTTTTGTTTCACCAGTTAGTTTGAGTTGTAATTTGCCGTATCGTTTCTCATCACTGTTAGCAGGCCAGTATTGGTAACACTTCACCTGTTATTATAATAAACAGTCTTAATAGCGGCACTAGAAAGAATATTTCAGAGCAACAAATTGCTGCCATGAGAGAGTTTCGAACTTGCATTTCCCCGTTGTCATGCATACACCGCCGTTTTACTGTATCAAATAACTTCTGCATGTACTTACAATGCCTTTTTCCTCTAAACCTGTCAGCATTACAATGATGTTTACATCTTGCTCCCAAACCATTTGCCAGAAGTCATCACATGTGGCAGGTAGCGGCCCTTATAAGAAAAATATAGCTACATTGAGTCAATCATACATAATGCATGCATGGACAGGGATATTGATTTTGAAAATATAATATTGAACATTTCAGCTATGATACTTTTAAAATTACAAGCAATCAACGAACTTTAATACAGCATTAAATACAACGAGGTACTAAGAATGAGAACACAAATGAAAAAGAAAAGTATAAAAAGAAAACTCCATTAGCAGAACCTTACTGCATGATGAAAGAAAAATATTTAGTTGAAATAAAAAGCAAACCTTGGGTTGCGATATATTTTGACGGAACTCGGTATCCCTACGAGAAGAAATAAATATTTAACAGAAAATATTTAAACTTGTCTTATGACAAGTGGCAACTTTGGGTGAGTTTACTTTACTAGAAGACGGCCACTAGTGAAAGAATACTTCTGATTCTCCCTTTACCCCAGAGTCAAAACGCCTTAAAAATGCCCTGCAATTAAGTGGGAAGAGAAATTATATTACAATTCAAAGACAATAGAACGGTCAAGCAAGCATTGTCCAACCTTTATAAAACTGGCGTTAATGTAATCTGTATTTTGATCTCTTTCTTCTCTTTGAAGATGTACTCTTGTGTAATTATCTTTAATCATGGAGAGAATTGATATTAGTTTTTATAAATTAAAAAAATCATATCATGATTCCATAAACTTACAGTTGCACCTACAAAGAAAAACCTAAGTTCTACTCGCTATACGTGTGATTATAGAGCAACAGTGAAAATGGTCCAGGAGTTTTATTTACTGACATAAAGTCATTCTTTCTAATTTCTTTCATTGTCTTTTCCATTGCATGCGAAGCAAGAAAGTTTTAGCAACTTGAGGAAAGATTCAACGAGGTAAATTTTACAACTGAAGCACTTTTTGCCGCTCTGTGCCCGAAAGTTAGCCAACTAGTCTTTTCGTCCAGGGGCCGGTTGTTCGAATGGCGTTTAGCTTATATAAACGATGGATAAGCCAAAGTTTAAAAATACTCTCATATACATCTTGTGAATGACTGAGCCTGCATCTTATGCATCTAATATCTACTTCCATTAAAAATAAAGCTATTATATATTTTGTTTTTCATTTTCAACTTACCCGCCGTTTAAGTTATACGCCTTTCGAACAACCGGCCCCTGGTCTATGCTTATGGCGTAAAGACCGGTAGAAGACACTGGTAATTGGTAGAATTAAGAGACTTACAAGGTACAATGTTTCTGTATCGATTCTTTGACATATTAACGTCTGAAGTAGCATCGCTCGTCTCTCTGCTCACTGTGGCCGGAATGCTCTAAAAAGGTTGAAAAAACGTACATGCTTGCTGCATGCACTCAGAAACTCATGGTTATATAATATTATTGACATAGTTTGAAATAACCTCACTAACAAAAACCATAGCTGCTAGCGGCGCTTTGGCGAGGCAAGTATTTAACGTCTTTAACTTTCCCTAGGCTCAGGAACTTTCCCTAGGCTAATTGTCACTAAAAATCGACAAAGTTCTTACTCGGAATTCGTTATCCCCAAATTCTTTTGATCGAAGGTAAAATCTAAATTCAGCGAGTGGTATAGGACTAATGATTCCTGTAAAAACATTGTGCAACATCAAAAACAGCAGAAGATTGCGATAAAAATACTGATCGCTCTGTGACCCTGTAATCATGAGCCTGACTAAATTATAAAACAGTAATATTTATATGACAAATCAGGCAAAACATACCGGTAGGTGGATGTCTATGGTATGGTGAATCTAGACTGGTGTTGTCTCTATAGAAAATTAAAAAAAATGTGTTATGCTTTATACATGGCATTGACGGAAACATTTTCAAATATTTTCGTTTTCACCCAAGAAATGCTTAGAAGCTAGCACCTGGAGCTAAGTAATTTATAAAAATTTGCCAAATATGTATTCTATTTCCGATTGAGATCAGAAATAATTCATCAGAAAGAGATCAGAAAGATTCGTATACGAATGAAACAGACTGTAGTGGACGATTTTTGTTATGAATATGCTTCACCTCAATTAACGTTCGATTGACGCCGATGACGATTGAGATATACGTGAAACACAGTTTAGCGCCAAATTTCACGATCGTAATTTGTTGATTTACTGTTTTGTTTATTTGCTTTACTATTTATTAAGATTTTTAATATTGTACCTTTTTTTACACTTTCTCTGAAACCAAAGAGCGACAAAAATGGCACCCAAAATTGATATTATGACAAGCGGAACGATCCAAATCAAAGGATTAGAATCTAAACGATGATTAAGTCTAAGAGCTATGTCGTATGTGAATGTATACATTCCAACTTTACGCTAGTTTAAATCACCAGGGTTTCCGAAATGCAAGGAAATCTCTTTGCAATTGACAACCATAAGCGAGGAAGGGAGGGAGGGAGAGAGGGAGAGAGGGAGGGAAGGATCTGCTTTAATAGAATATTTTCTGCATTTTTAAAAAGTTGTTTGTTTCTCTCTTTTGTCATTGCTATATCCCCCTATGAGGACAGTCATATGCAAATAAGTTGTGGAAACTCTGTACATCACTCAAAAAGTGGCATTTAAAGTACGACTATGATGGTTCTGTTCTTTAGAATGCTATTGTTATGTAAATAATTTGCAATTATTTATCAAAACTATCGAAGCATATTAAAAATAAAGTAAAAATATAATAGTTTACAGTATATAGCTATTCAATAAAGGAAGAATGATCTGTTAAAGAGAGTGCCTGTTAAATATATGAAATGAAGAACCAACATAATTCGAAAGACATCCAGGTTTCTTATGTTTGATTCCGGGTATTGATTAATTATTTTCAACTTACCTTCATCTGTCCTAGATCCACTGTCTGCGGGTGAAGTACTAACCACTAATGCATCGGTTGTGGCGTATTTATCCTAATTTTGTAAAAGTTTGAATAAAACAAATCGATCTTGTTTAGTTGACCAAACGAGTGATTTCGGCATGTAGGTATATCAGGCCATCCAAACACGGAAATTTAAGTAATTGTTTAATAATAATCTTGTATAAAGGTATACAAAAATCACTGCATCTGGTGAATAAAATAGGTCCTAAACAAATATAACAGACTGCAGACATGAATATGTCTACGAAATAAACGCAATGAGAATTCACCTTTGTTGTGTATCCTCGGAGAGCCACTGCATACTTCCTGCTGGATATCAGGGGACCATTTTCGTATTCCGTTATAGCTCTTTTTCTTCTTGGCTCGCTTTCTTCTGGGAATGGGTCGTCGTATTTCTCGCCATTCCCGACAATAAAATACTTGTATTCTTCAAATACATTGCCTTTAAATGCAAAAACTACATATGGAATTCCAGTTTCACGTTTATTCCATTGCTCGGACGAAAACTGAATATTTTTATCAAAAATATCATTTGTATCTTCTTTCGTATCATCCAGCATTGCCACAATAACAATGTAAAAACTAAACAAGAAATAAGAGTTTATATATCTCTGTCAGTATAGGTAATTATACAGACTGCACTAACAAAAACTCCAGCAAATATTCATTACGTCAGGCTGTATATAGATCATATAGCATAGAAAATCTAGAAAACATCTGTCTCTGTAGATTGTCTATGATCATAGAGATCGAGGAGTTGCAAGATGCATTATAGTTTGCAAATATCTCACATGCACGAATTCCGAAAAAATAACAAATAAATAGTCAAGAGGGTAAAGCCTCTCACCCACTCATCGCAGAAACCATACACAATCCAGAAGACAATCCAATGTCTTTTGGATTGTCTATGCAGAAACAAACTCGCAAGCTCGATGCGTGTAATTTTGTCCAATCACGATGCTTGACAGTTTATTTTAATAAGATGCATGCAAACAATGATGAAAACACTCGCAGCGAGCTGATTTTACGATGAGTGGAAAAGAGCATTAATAGCTTCCCTGTGAATAAATGTAGACATAAACTCATAAAGCATGACATGGTTCATGGTTTATGGGCAGACGACGAGTCTCAAGGACAAGGAAAATAAAAATTCACGAGAAGCAGTTTTTATAAATTTCGGTTATATGCATGTATTACTGTAAGTAATTTAAAAAACTTACGAGATTTCTCCATTCTTGTCCGCGAACTTCGGCAGTTCTAAGGCTACCATAGTCTTAGAATCAAAACTGCTTTCGCTAGGCTTAAACGTTCCCGGAACTTTTGTTGGCGATACAGGATCTATATAAAGAATCAGAAACAGATTACATCGGTGTTGTATGTCCATTTGGAATGCGAAAAAAGCAACAAAATTTGGCCTCTCATTTAACTAACGTCCTTTTTCAGTGGTCGAATTTATGATTTCACTCCTCGCTCCACCTCCAGCAGAAGTAAATGCCTGGACCAAGATATGATATTCAGTATTCACTTCGAGTGAAGTCAAACGCACAAAATATTCATTTCCCGATACGCTTCCTTTTTCCCAACCATTTTTGTCAGTCGTTTTTCGGTAGTAAACGACATACTTGAGAATTATACCAAACGTATTCGCAGGTTTCGTCCAATTTACAGAAATTGATGTGCTGTTCAACGGTTCTGCCGTAACGCTTTGTGGCTCCGTTGGAACTAATATTAATAATATAACGTAGGATAATATACACATAAGAATATAAGCTGCTTTGAAAGGCACTTCTCCTTACAGAAACAGAGGAATTGTATCAGTTTATATGAATCTAAAAAATCTTGCTTGTCACTTTACACTACGGTTTGTAAACCCTCCTTTATACCCGAATCATTCTACACCCCGGCTCCACAGTACTAAAAGCAAGAATCACAATATAAATACATAAATAATTTACCTCCTTCAAAAGTCATGTTCCATATTGTTACACTTTTATCGCCCCTACCGACCGAAGTCACAGCGTAAACCCAGAATGAATAGTTGGTGTAAGGTGTGAGTTTGTCAATCCTATATTCCGTTTCAACAGTTGAATTGGAGATGTTACCGTTCTTTTCTTTTGTTTTCTTATAGTATACAAGGTATTCTAGTATGATACCGTTACTATTACTGGGTGGTTCCCATGATAAATGAACGGTTGTGTTTGACGTCACATAGGCAATCAAATTCAGTGGCTTAGATGGCGCTAAAAACAAGACAATGCACTTTAGCAAGTACTTTGAAGTAATCCTGCCTGGAGCACGCGAGATCTCGCAGCTGAGCTGATGACCTCAAGAAGCAGGCAACTTAGTCCAAAAACAATCCTAAATCATAAAAAATTATAAAAAAGATATTTGTGAATATAATCGAGATAAGTACACTCGGCGTTTGTTCTCTTGCATGATTGATTAACGGAATTAATGTCTTTGGGAATAAAATACTAGCTACCATGCATGCAGCAGAAATCTTAAACTTCTTTCATATATACGAAAAAGACATATCGCCTTGTATAATAAGAATTTTACTTACTGTCTTCTTTTGTTTGTGCGGAAGTAGAAGCCACATCACTGACACCGATGTCATTTTCTGCGGTGATTTCAAAGGTGTAGTTTCGGTAAGGCTTCACTGAAGTCACATATGACATTACGTTAGATGGGAAACTTTTTTTCAGCATTGTAACGGACTTTCTACCAACGACAAAATACGTCAGGTTATAAAATTTTATATCGCTGTTGCCCTGAAAATTTGCCTTCCATTGTAGGAGCGCGGATCTGGCTGTGATATTCTTAGCTGTTAGGTCGACTGGATCAGGTCGTTCTAGGTGTTGAAATGAACGTTAAAGCAAGTTATTGGAACAAACACTTGGCAACTAAATGGAAATAAAGAAATGTAAGTTACCTAATACAACAAGTGAAACGTGGTCGATGTCTGTTCCAGCATCATTTCTTAGAAAGCAGCTGTAATTCGCAGAATCATTTCGCGTAAGATTTTTAATCTCGAGATAACTAAACCAAGAAATTAGATTTGAAATATTTCTCTGCGGAAAACTAATACTGTAGCGCGAGTTGTTTCTAGTCAATTCTTCTTTATTTTTCATCCATGATACTTGAGGTCGAGGGAAACCATAAATTGTGCAGGTAAACAAGACAGGTTTTTCAATCTTCACACGTTTGGTGTTTGGAGTAACCGCGATTGTTGCAATAGGACGAACTAAAAAAGATAACAAATTATTGTGAATGTGACCATGTAGATATGTATCTTCATGCAATTTAACCCCTCGCTTCTAGTTGTGACTTGCTACAGAGAAGTGAGCTCCAAGCTGAATCCATTCTTTAGTAACTTCCTGTTCGTCATAATTTTGATCAGTTAATGGTTAATAGAAAATATATATCTTATCTTTCTGCTATCCTACCGTGAACAACCAAAACTGATGTTGTTCTATCTCCATCTTTTCTGTTTTTCAATTCACAGGAATATTCTCCTCTGTCAGCATAACTTAGGCTACTTATTCTTAACCATGATTTTATGGTGTTATACGGTCCATGAACATTATTCATGAGTTTCCTTGAAGAGTTCGATATTGACCGATTATTTCTCCTCCAGATAACACGAGGAGTAGGAATTCCACTACCACCGCACGAAAATATTGCACGTTCAGTCTCATTGTGAGTTTGATTTACAGGAGAATTAGATATTTTGGGTCGTGCTATAAAGCAAAAAAATAATATTAGTTGGAAGACAGGCGTGTAACCCAGCATTTTGAATTGGATTTCTATATAACAGCTTAATTATAAATTTTACCAAAGTCTCGTTTCGATCATATAGTGAAAAAAAAGAGGTGAGAGTCTTTTGTTGTCGTCGATAGCTATCTCTTGTCGGCAAATATTTGTTTTTATTTTCTCCCATTTTTTACATTTTTTTAAGAGGATCGTGTCTCAAGGTGAAATATAGTTGTCGACAATTACTACTTATGATTACCGATCATTTAACTTGTCGCCTGTAATTATGAGGTGGCTTTCAAGGGTTTTTTACCGACGTCAACAGTAGTAATGCATAAACGCGGTATGGGAAAGAAATTTTCACCAAACACACTTCACAAAAAAATGGCAAAATGGCAACGCTACTCATTCAATGGAACAGGTTTTTCCATTCTTCTTACCATTTTGATGACTTCACTGGGTGAATTATATATAAAATTCGTACGAAAAAGAGACCGCATGTATTAAGTATTAACCAAGTACTCTCTGTACTTTTAATGGCTTTACAATTTTGAATATACTTGTTTTGCCTCATTACTTCATGAAGCAAAATATTTAGAGGGATACACGCAGAAAAACTTACCAAAGACAGTAATATTCGCTGTTGTTGTCTTATTTCCTTCAATATTTGAAACCATACATGTATATATTCCTTCATTATCGACCGTAACTGGATTGATGTATAGAGAACTTTTTGTATTATTTTTGGCAGCATTTGGGATTGACTTTTTGCCATTGAAAAGCCAAGAATATGTCAATTTGGGGTCACCATAAGCGCTACAGTTGAGCACATATGAAGTACCATTTTCAATGTCATTGTCTTTTAGGTCTTGCAGTATTTGTGGTCGAACTATAAATAAACAGATGAAATAGTGAAACTACAACACCATTACACGATCCCGCCCTTAAAGTTACCGCATACATACAAATTCGGCTAAGCTTATTGAAAAATTAAATGTGGATTTCAAACGACAAGTATAGTAACCATTCTTCCATCAGAATTTTTCTCGCGCGCATATCGACAAGCTTTTTTTGTAAAATTTCAAACCAGTTGAATATCAGTCTAGACGATACAGATATCGAAAGACGAAAGTCTGAAATAAGCCTCCGTGCAGATATCAGTACAAGTATAACGTCAAAAATATACGCATTTTAAAACCCAGAATAGAATCTTATTTGCGAATTAAAAGGCCAACTACAAAACAATTCTTTTACTTGCCATGGACAATTAATTTAATTTTCCTTTTCACAGGGCTTCCTCTATTATGAGCAGAACATTCATACATTCCCTCATCTTTATTAGTTACATTCTTTAACGCTAAAACACTTGTTCCTAAAACACTGGGTACCAGTGTCGTGTTCCTTCTGACTGCCGTGTTCCAGGTTACAGTGGGTTTTGGAACACCAATCGCTGTGCAGTTAAATGTGACGTTTGTACCCTGCAAAACTGTGCTTGTGTTGGGGGATTTAGTAATAAAAACACTGGGTACCACTAAAACAAAAAAAACATAGAGGCGATTAACTTAGATGATGCATACGTTAGTCATCAACTCTATAATTAAGACATCAAATACAAATAATAAACAATAAACATGACTTAAATTATACGTCAACACTTACGAACTATTTCAACATTTTTAAGATCTTTCTGACTATCCTTCAATTTTGTTACATTGCAAGTGTAGTTTCCAAACTGAGCGTGACTCGCGTCTGGTTTGACATAAAGAATCGCTGAGATCCATCCAAGAAATTTACTTGGTTCAGTGTTACCAATACGCTGGTAAACACCCGGGGTCACTGATCTGTTTGTAGTTACCATTCCTCCATCTCTGAACCATCTGACAACTGGCGTAGGATATCCTCTACCTTCGCAACGGACGATTACTTGCTCTTTAATACTCGTAAAATTTATGACTGATGAAACATTTACAATTGCTTCAGGACGGACTAAAAGAAAGAAAAAGGAAAACAAAAGAAATGGAGTATTCTTCGCAGCAGAAAGTACACTCTAAGAACATTATTTGATATAAAAAATACAAATACAGATAGGAAACAGTGATAAAAAAGAACACGAAAAAATTCCGTACTAAACATCACTTTCTTAGTCAACTCCTTAAAATCTTCACGTTTTTTGTTGAATCTTTTGATAGCCTATTTATTGCTCACGGTGTCAGGTTAACTGTAGAGTTGTTTACATGTCGTAAAAATATATGGCATAAAGAATTCTATTACTAATTATAGCAATATAAACATGCATATTGCGATTAAATGAACGAACGTGCAAACATACCTTCGACATTGACAGTAACATTTCTTTGGACGGTCGCATATTTATTTCTTGCCTCACAAAAATACGTTCCTTGTTCTCGCAGCGTCACATTTACAATTGTTAGTGATTGGTCATCATTTGACAGGAGGAACCTCGGAGGTCCTAAAGGATTTGTGCCTTTTGACCATGCGATATTTGGTCGTGGATCACCTGATACGTTGCATGTTAAAATTACGCTGTCATTTAGTTGATAAACTTCAGTTTCTGATATGCTCAGTATTCTTGTTGCAACTAGAAACAGACAACATGAAGCATTCTCATCAGAATTTAGTATTTTTTACCCCATATCATCATCAGGTTGACCAAAAATAAAACAAATACTGAAAACTATTTATAATATTTCTGTTTGGATGTTCATGTATGAGGTGATGAAATGTAGTGATTTGGAAAAGAGATTTTTTCAAACGTTTCACAGACTTCTCAACAATATATAATGCTCACGTGAGTATATGTCTAACCATCGCGAAAAAGTTTGCCCGCCCACGTGACATTTTACGAATTTTTTTTTATGAATTGTGGCAAATTAAACTTATGTATCAAGCAGAATATCATATATTCAAAAAATTCCAATTTGCTATATCGTTCCTATATAAAAGGAATTTTTGT
This sequence comes from Dendronephthya gigantea, assembly GCF_004324835.1. Taxonomy (NCBI): domain Eukaryota; kingdom Metazoa; phylum Cnidaria; class Anthozoa; order Malacalcyonacea; family Nephtheidae; genus Dendronephthya; species Dendronephthya gigantea. The sequence goes on along the minus strand of NW_021163010.1, from coordinate 1,321,877 downwards.
GTTCTTACATGTTTCCTTAGTTAATCATGCAAATATTTTGTAAACCTGACGTTTTGAACAAAATGTCTTATGCAGTTTCACTGACTTCATCGATTTCAATCAACGACTCAACGTACCATGGACTGTGAGGAAGGCATTTGACTTTTTACTTGAACCTGCTTCATTTTTAGCAAGACATGAATAACTTCCTTCGTATTCTGCGTTATTTTGAACAGAATATAAGAGTAAGCTGCCATTGGACAAAGTGCTGTGGTTGGTAGAGACAGTTTGGTTCTTGAACAACCAGGATGTTTGAGGAAATGGTCGACCATCAACTTCGCAGTCAAAACGTACGTTACGATCTTGCAAAGATGTTTTATTTCTCGGTGGAGTCAAAATAATAGGGTAAACTAAAAATATTAAAAATGTGAATAGAAATCATTTTAGGCTCAGCTAACAATTTTTGGAAAGGTATTCATGCCGTAGGGAATCACTTAACACAATTACGTATACTTTTTGATCGATAGACAATAAACAGCAAACCAGGGTCAGGGATGTACTCAGTCGGCGAAAATTAAATAAACTAATCAAGAAATTAGACAAAAATACACCATTACAATGAGTGGAACTATAATCAGCGACAATCGTTTCGAATAAACTTAAGACTTTAAAACAAAGCCGTAAAACTTACATATAACTCTCACGATCTTCGAGTCATTTTTTGACTCTTGTCCTATAGAAACTTCACATGTGTAATTTCCAGAATCGTCAAACGTGCTCCCAGATTGGTTAAAATACAGTATACTGCTGACATTTTCTAGAGCTTGGTTATTCGCTGATCTTTGCTGATACATGCCATTTCTTTTTGATAATTTTGAATCCTCAGGGATAACTGTGTTGTTGAATTTCCAGGTTGCTTTAGTATTGGGATAACCATAACCAAGACAAGTTATACTACGGTTCTTTTGTCCTTGTCTAAGCTTCACTAAGTTACCATCGATGATGTACGCTATAGGCAGTACTGAAATAAAAAGAACATATAATTGATAGGGATAATAACAGAAAAGCTGAGGTATAAGAACCACACGATGCTCCGTTCTCATGCGTTGAATTGAATGTGTAAATCTACTTACCTTTAAAATCTAGTGTTAAACTTTTATTTGTGTAAGATAAACTGTTCCTTGCATGGCAATAATATTCTCCAGCATTATTTAGCACAGCTCTCGTAATAATAAAAGTTTTGTTATCATTCGAGATCTGAACATTGTTTCGGAGATGTGCCTTGTTACCATTTACCGTCCACCAAATCTGGGCCGAGGGATTTGCCAAAATTTCGCACTTTAACACAATGTCGCTGTATAATTCCGCGGTAAGGCTTGAATTCAGGTGAATAATTCTTGGCTTTACTAAGAGTGAAGAGAGATATTAATTGTTTCATATATGCAGATACCAATGAAAATATTGGGTGCTAAAGAAATATAAACTGACGGAATGATGCTCTTCGATGTTTACTTTTTCACTATAATTCGTCCGTGGCAAAGGACGAAAGGGCTATAAAATTATGACATTCATGATCACCCAATCTGACCAATGAATCTGCATGATTGGCGATATATAAAAATCGCACACAGCCCCGTGGCCCGTACAAGACCAAACCGCCGACCGCCTAAATATCTAAGGCCAAAATCATGCATCTATAGCTTGCATAAATATATAGACTGATTGGATCATAGATCTGCAAAAAGTTTCTGTGATCTTTAAAAAAGTTTCTATTACTGTAGGAGGCCTCAGTAATTACGCTCCTTCTCGTTCTGAATAATACATGTAGTTTAATAGCTATTTATTGACTATTATATATACCGTAAAAAATTAAAATAAAACAAGACTCACCCAAAATTTGTACAGTTGCATTTGTTGAAACATTTCCTGCTTTGCTGGAAGCTCTACATATCACTGTGAAATAATAGTTACCAGTACTCGTCACATTTCTTAGTTCCAAGACATTTTCATTAATAATCTTCTTTCCAAATTTGATATTTTTTCTGACAATATTCCAGAAAAATGAAGGTTTGGGTGGACCTTCAGCATCACACACAAAAGTGATGTTACCACTTTCATTCATTTTCGTATCGTTTAGATGTCTTGTTATGTGCGGAGGAACTAAAATTTTAAAAACAAAACTGATACATTAAGACTGATACATTAAAGCCCGTTCTCCACTAGGCGAATTTGTTCGCGCGAACAGATAAAAAGTAGGAAGCGATTATACTTTTTCGCGGCGAATTTTTTCGCCGGATATCGCGTCGCGCGAATAAATTCGCCTAGTGGAAAACGGGCTAAGACTGATACATTCAGACTGATATAATTAAACCGCCACTGTTTCTATGTTAATGATACGATCAATTTGAATTTATTCACTCACATTGTATTTCCACCCTTTTACTCAATGGTATACTACTTTCATCGACATTTAAAACTTCACATGTGTATATTCCATGAACTTCTTCCTTGACTCCATTTGTTCTTAAAAACAACGTACTTGTAACTTCTAAATAAGCTTTTGTTTTCTCATCCCATCCTGAATTCGTAATTATCTGGTAAACAGAGTCACCAGCAACTGTCGTGATATTTTCTCCTGAAGGAATTAATGTACCGTTCTTTTTCCAAACTACGCGCGGTGTCGGGTAACTTTTTCCTCTGCATGGGATGGTGTTATTTTTTACATTTAGTTTGACAATTCTTAGGCTCGGTCCGTCCAGGTATATATGAGGTCCAACTATAAAAATAACAAAATATGAGAGTACAATGTCAAAAAGCTATATTAGCTAGCCATATTGCATTCTAGGGATCTTTATGTAGGTGTATACCGTAGCGCATTGTGCGAGAAATTTGAAAGTACAGAATAATTACTTATTTTAAAATTATGTTTTTGGAAAAGAAGGATAATATTATACGTTAAAAATTCAACTCACACAATGTCAGAAATGATATTTCAGTGAATTTGCTGATAGCGATTTCACTCTCAGCCGCGATGCTAACATTATAGAATGTATACTCGGTGAGATTTTGCAGCTTGTAGGTAAAGTTTTTTCTTTGTATTTCAGAAGTAATATTATATTGCATCGTTTGATTATCATTTACAACACGAATGACGTATCTTTTCAGTCGACTTTCCAAATAATCATCCGCCGCTCTCCAGGTTACTACCGCTGACCGTGATTTGATGTTGATAACTGACGGATTTCCTGGAGAATCTGGAAGAACTGAAAAAAACAACAAATGTTATATTGTACTTCCTAGTTTTGTATTCGAAGGAAAAAATCGTCAGCTTTATTTGAACGAAATATTGAAATCAGTTTTATAATCTCTCGATGATATAGTATATGAATTATAGTATAGCAACGCACTAGATGCACGAGTCTATAGTTAGGGGGTATAATTTTCGATGTAGTTACGATTTTTTGCGCTAGTCAAAGCAGTTGCATGATTTTTGTCTATTTCGCCTCGATAACCCTAAAAAAATCTAGCTTGTACTTTTTTGCACCTTGCAGTGTTTATGGCTTCACAGCTTACGTTAAATATATTGCTGAATGAAATAGCATCTAAAATGTATGAATAAAATTCTAAATTTCTATTGTTGAAGACAGAACTACGTAGTATGCCAATACCTTACCTATATCTGGTGTAATAGTAACGAGGACATTTCCTTGTGACGCAGTAGATGATCCTGGATAGCTTGCAGAACAACTGTAGACTGTCCTACAAAGCAATCTGCGGGAATTGTTCTTGCTTCCGGTACAGTTGAAGTTATAAAAAATATCTCTGTCATTTCTATAATTGATATTTATCTCAGTAGTCGTCACCGTGGAGATCACGAGTTCTTGGGAGTAATTTATCTTTACACTTTCGAAATCAGATCCTTTGATAGTTTTACCATCCCTTTTCCAAGTCACGATCAATCCTGCTTGCCCACGAATTTGACAGTCTAAAGTGATTCTTGCGGCTGAACTTCTGTTCAGTGATTTGGAATCACTTCTTTTTATGATAGCTGGCATCACCACATCTAAAATGGGAGTCCATGCACAAGAACGTTAACCAATCACTCCGGTCCTATATATTGTCTAAGGGTTATTGGAGGGAGCAAAATCAAGGAACTAGGGGTACCCTCACTACTCCACGCCAACCAGAAATGATTGAAAGCGGTATCGGGTTTACGGTAAGGCCTAGGTCAAACGTCGCTCTTTTCATGCACCGAATTTAATGCAAATGATTAAAGTCTTTGTTTGAGCTCATGCATTCGGCTCATGAAAAGAGCGACGTTTGGCCTGGGTATAAGTCTGAATAACGGCCCAATTTTAAATTCAAAATACCTTAATAGCAACGTTGTTATTATTTAAAAATTGGTTATTAATTTTTAAAGAATATTTTTACATAAGAATCTACCGGTATGATTGCATGTTAGAACTGTAGTAATTTATGCCTGGATCCGTCAATGATTAAAAGCAGTATCATTCATTCATTTTTTTTTATAATTTAACGCATCTAATTAATTTCTTACGGTATTATCCTTCAACCTTGGTTGGGCACGTTATAAAGTGTATTAATTAAATGTATACAATTTTATAGCTCTTCCTAATCGTTCCTGGATATTCTTTCTCTGCATGAGAAATATATAAAAAAACGCGGGAACTAAACGAAAAATTAGGGTTCTACCCTGAGCAAACAAATATATTAGAAAATTTTCAGGGCGGACTCTGGGTATACGTTCGGCTTATACTAATGCATTAAGTATTATTATTAGCTACATTTCTGAATACCTGATCTACAGCCATAAAATTCAAGGCGAAAACATGGAAAATTTTTATAATCGTGACTCTCAAGTAGAATATGTCGCGCAGTTATAGAATTGTTCAACCAATTCGCAAATATCTCATCTTCAGGTCCCGAATTACCAGAAAATATCTGAAATGGAAATTGTTAAAAAATCAAGTTGGTCGGATTGAATAAAATAGCGAATTGATATTTTGCAATGTGAAATGGTATTTTGCAATATGAGACAAATGTCTCGTTAGAAGATAGAAGGATTGGAATATTACATGCAAATGCTAAGCTAAGACTAAGGGGCTGATTACATGGTGTCTTTTCAGCCTGGGCTGAGTTTCGGCCCGGCAAACTGGGGCCATAATAATTTTCAATTACATGGTTAGTTTCAGCCCGGGCTGTGTTTATGACACATCAGAATTATTTTAAGACCAGGGCTGAAATTTCAGCCCGGGCTGAGTTTGTAAAGGCTGGTAATAATCCCGAATGACAATAACTTGACCTTTAAGGGACTATGACTGCACATAAAAATGAAATAAACAAACGAAAAAGCATTGTCAAGGCAAATTTTTCTGTCCGTGTTTAAGTTTATTTACGATTACATGACAACAACACAAGTTCAGCCCGGGCTGAAGTTTCAGCCCAGGTAACTCAAACCGGGCTGAAATTCCAGCCCGGGGAAATTCTTGTCATGTAACTGAAACTCAGCCCGGGCTGAAAACACTCCATGTAATCAGCCCCTAAACGGGAAGATTGCTAAAGATACAAAGTACAAGAACATTGATAAAGATACTCCCGCGGGAAACAATGCACTTGCGAACATCATTACATGCAAAAGGTGAGGCGGTAATAATTCAAATTTCCTTGAGGTTTAATAAGTTAGGATTAAGGTTAGATTTAGGATTGGGATCAATTTAAACCATAAGTCTCTTAGACCTAATCGACCATTCCCCTATTAAACTAAATCTAAAACTAGAAGTTACTATCGCAAGTGAAGTGCTGCCTCACAGGCATAGGGTATTGCCACAGAACACAAACAAATAGAACTATAGCAGAGTTGCAAAAAGAGTTCAACCTTCCTCCGGTTGGATTTCAAGTTTTGAAAACCTTCCTCAAAATGACGTTACGTCACTGAGTCATGTAGCAACCAGCATAATGAAAATTTTGGTACAAGAATGTGATCAAAGTAGTGTTCAACTTTAATCCTTCCTCACAAACCTCATTCAAAGCAAACCTTCCTCACGGGTGGCACCCGCGTACCCGCAGCTTTTTTGCAACTCTGAACTATAGGAGTACAATGTACACAAAAGTGACAAATATTTTAATTTAGATATTAAGTAAAATGTTGTTTTTCGAAATAACGTGATTATTTCTCATTCTCCCGAACGCGTGCTTCGATTTAGCAATTAGACAACGAGTCCGAGTTGTGTAATTGTCTTAGTATACACCCTGCACCTAGATATATTAATTTCAGGAAAATAATCGATACACCGCAATTACACCGAAAAATAATTTAATTAATTCAATTTTATACGGTCGCGCGAGCGAATTTTTCCCAAACGTTCACCATCACGAATAGACAATGGTTGAGTAGCCATTTAGAATGTAGGATTTGTAATAGACAATAGTCGGGTGTATACTAAAACTGTATAGAAACACGGAAAATGTTCTCTATCTCTTAAATAATTAATGAAATCTTGCACGAGTGCTAGTTTCGATGAAGACCAAAACATCACATCAGCACATGTTTTGAACTTGTGGAAAATGTCCGGGAAAATTAAGGGAAGGTGCATAATTCCGTTGAAAATGTTTTTTTTTTGTGAAAATGAACGAGGCCCAAAAACTTGAATAAAAAACGAAACAAACTCCAAATAACATCATCTTGCAAAGCCAGGATTTGTGTTCCTTTAACACACAAAAAGCAGAATTCTGGTGATACCTAATCGCTATTTTAACTTTTATTTTGGCGTGCTCAGCTTATGGATTAGACCTCTTTTCTATTGTGCCGTACAAATATAAAGTAATGTCTCCCTGGCTAAGAAACGAATTTGCAATTTTTACAGGGTGTATAAAAAAAAGGCAACCACTTGATATTGTGGTATTACCAAGGGATGAAAGTCATAGCTGTAGTACCACAATCAATACAACAGCAAATGATAAAACTGATGCACAACGTTAGAGAGTGCTGTTAACGTTATAAGAGAAAGGTCACATACACATAGCTACCTCCAGTATGCTTTCTGCTATAGCAGGAGCCCCCATAACAATTTGAATATTTGATTAAAGCTCTTACCTGAAGAGAACTGTTGCTTGGATAACCATACCAACTACTATTATCATAGCTATAACGGATTTTATATTCAACGACTTTTCCCAATATTAATTTACAACCTTGTGTCGCAACTCCAAAAACACTGACCAATTTTCCAAAGTCAACCCTTACGGCCTGATTAGGTAATGTTTTACCACACCAACACTTGTCATCGCCCTTGCGTAATCGAGCAAACCAAGGTTCAAAATTTAGACCTTCTAATTTTGAAGATGCTGTGATACTATCGTCTGGAATTACTTCTGCATGGCTGCTAAGCCCCAATGGATATGCTTTTTTACAATGGCCTTCAAAAAATAAGAAACGGACAATGTATGGTGTTGCTCCTGCAATACAATTTTGTAATCCTCCCACAGTTTCAATTGATTCATTTCTACTATATATCAATGATTTGCCTGACAGTCTTGAGAAATCAACCCCATGCATATGCTGACGATACAGATCTTCTCATCTGCGAAAGACTGTGTTGAATTTAACTCGAATTTAAATCATGATCTTAATAAATTTAGTCAATGGCTGGTTGCGAATAAACTTCAGCAACACTCAACCAAAATCAAATTAATGTATGTCGGATCTAATCATAACCTTGCTAACATTAACAATGGGCTTCCCGTTATGATTGAGCTTCCCGTTGACACTCCCGGATCAACTGATCCCAGAGTACAGTCAATGTCGTGCTTGGGAGTCAAACTTGATGAAAAAATGAAGTGGGATGAACATATTGAATTGATCTGCAATAAAGTTGGAGTGGGTCTTGGAATTTAAAAGCGAATCAAACCCTATGTTCCTGTTAATATTCTGATTTCCATTTATAACGCTCTAATACAGCCTTACTTTGATTACTGCTCTCCCCTCTGGGGAGTTTGTAATAAAACAATAATAGAGACGATTAACAGAAATTGCAAAGTTGCGCTGCTAGAATTATTGCTGAGGCCAGTTTTGAGACTAGTGCCTTTGGGGCACTCCACCGTAAACTTCTGGGGCTTTTGGCCTCCTTGAATATATTGTAGCTATATATTTTAGTTGTATGTGTTCTCATTTTCTTTTACATTGTAATTTTCAGTATTAGACGCCCCCGTGGAAATTAACTTTGGTACCTGTCAGGGCTATATAGTGCCATATATATATATATATATATATATATATATATATATATATATATATATATATATATATATATATATGTATATATATATATATATATATATACAGTAGGGGGCAAAAGTTTGAGTCCAGTTGTTGTAGAATCCCAGTATTAAATCCTGGCAGTGTATTCGAGTTAAGACATGCGTGCTAGTGTTTCAATACTGTAAACCATATTAATTGCACATTGTTTTGGTCCTATTGATCTAAATTATAACAAAATAAAGTTCTCATTCCTTTACACAACTCAGGATGGGTGGGAAAAAGGGCAAAGTGATGGTGCACAAGGACAAATAGTTGCATTAAGTATTGAAGAATTCTTTCCTCGTAAGATCGCAGAAAAAGTGAGAATTTCAAAAGGTGGTATGCAACTAACCTTGGAGAAATTCGAAGAAACTAAATCCTACTGAAGCAAACTTTTAGCTGCTTTGGTCATGCTGGGTTTGGCAATATTGAAAGATATAATAGGATCCTAATTAAAGAAAAGTATCATCCAATTCTTCAAGGACATGGAATTTCATCTGGCACAAAGATGATCGCCCGTCTAACTACATGATAATCACCCTAAAGACATGCACATCTCCTATGTGCCAGAAATCTTTTAGAAGCAAACTCGTTCTGGTGATCTCTTTCTCATGGCTTTCCACCTCAAATTCCAGATCTAAAACTTATGGAACACTTTTACGACCGTTTTAACCGGAAAAGGGCGAGGCACAGACCCACCAGCCAGGATGACTTGAGGCAAGTGGTCAACGAAAGCTGGCAAGGTATTGAACGTGCGACATTAAAAAACCTATGGAATCTATGCCAGCAGGAATAAAGGCCGTTTCAAGAGCAAAAAAGAGGGATACTAAGCATTGACATGTAATGAATTTTTGCACATTAACATACGTTAAATGAATATCATAACATCCCATAGTTGTTGTGCAGCATGTATTTTTCAGTTCACTTATTTACTTTTTTCTAATTCACTTTTCAGTAAGGTTTTCTGTAGAAAATTAATATATGCTACTAAAACAATGAAATTTAGTCACTGGACTCAAACTTTTGCCTCCTACTGTATATATATATATATATATATATAAGAACAGCGCGAAACTTGAATATATATATATATAAAAGAACAGCGCGAAACTTGAATATATATATATATAAAAGAACAGCGCGAAACTTGAATATATACAGCTAGTCGACACATGTAAATAATTTAGATATTCTGAAGAAGACTCGAAGTACCGAGTCGAAAGCTTTCTATATATTTATATATATACATACCTTGTGATTCTTCGACAACAATTCCGTGAAGCTCAACTCGCAGAGACGATTTTTTAGGGGATGTGTGCAGATGAATCCTCACTATCCGAGCTTTAAACGGTTTGACAAAAGAATGCTTCATGATTTTATCATCAAAGTTGACCTAATAAAGAGGCACACTTATCGTCAGTGTTTGTAGTTTACAACATGTCAGATTTAAGGACAGCAATGATGTTTATGCGACACTAGTAAATATATACATGCACATGACAAAAAAACAACGCAACACGACTCATTCGCGAATCTGGTTTTCCACTAGGCGGAATTTTTCGATCGACAGAAATTTTTCGCTCGATTTACCTTTCAATTGTGAGAATTCGACCGCACTAGCAGATTGCCTTCATCGATCACAATTGAAAAGAGAAAAATTCGATCGCCATGAAAAATTCCGTCTAGGCGTTCTGGCATAACAAGCTAATATACGTATATATGTATACATATATGCAAATTTGTGAAACGCAGAGGCAGGATAAAAAGCAACATTTCTTCATTATTAGATAAGGATGAGCTAAAATCATTACCAACAGCAGCAGACGTGTTTGTAATGAAATATCGACGTTGTATGATTACGGCGCACAACAAATTTACATATATTTAGCTTGTTATGCATGGCAGAAATTCGCTCTCCTTGCCCACACGGGGGAAACATGTGTCGTTCATGCACCAAATTATTCAACATGTTATTATTCTGTGCAAATGACCAATGAAAAAAGATCACAAAGTGACGAAACGTCACCGCACACTAGGGGATGTTCACGAGTGACTTTAAGCTCAACAGATAGCTCTCGTGTGCGGCCGGGTTAAAAGACTAATAGTGCAGCTCAGGCTACGTATAGATAGAACACGGTATACCGGACGAATTTTGGACTGGATACGTCCTTTTCCACCGTTTACACGGAACCATGGAAATTCTGGTCTTCTTTGTCGAGTGTTTACACGGTACCGGACGAATTTCCTTTAGACTGAATTTTGTTCATAATCAATCATCTACGGCGCGCTATCTACAAAAACAAGCCCGAGTCCGGTCGAAATTTTTGAGTCGCGAATTTGTCCTGTTTGGGGATCTCAAATTTTGTTTAGTTCTGTGCTTTTCGTGTAAACGAAAGGCCGAAAAGGACGTATTTAGTACCGGTTCCAAATTCGTCCGGTACCATGTAAACGGGGCCTGAGCGTTGAGATTTAAAGGCCGACAACGCCGGTCTCAAGCAAAATGCTTTTTCTTTTCGCAGAAATGCCTGACTTATGCTGGGTATGGTTTGAGGGGTCATGGGATTAAATTTAACCACACCAATTTCTACATTAACTTCGTATATCAATACTGATATCAATTAATACTGCAAAGTTTCACATAAACTTCGTACTAAAATGATTGCAGATATGCATGTACTTACAATGAACTTGGTGTTATAATCTTTCCAATTTCTGTAATTATCAGAGAAGGATACACGAAAGTCTTTCATGTAATTAGAAGTTGATTGGCCTTGAACTGAAACAGCGAATAAATAATATTGTTGAACGAGGATGAGTTCAAGATAAAAAGGCAAATATCGATTTTTTGGACTCCACCATTCCCATGGTTTGTACAGTCTACCATCGCGTGGATTATGAAGAACCTTATCAAACTGGTTTGAAGAAGTTGCCAAGCTTTCGTCAGGAAAAACATTTGAAGAAGCTCCGTATTGAAAACCAATGTCATTATTCAGAAGATCTAAACACAAAATGAATCAACGGCTAAAGTTTAAATATATATAATAATCTTTTGCATATATAAAAAATATGTCATATAGGGAGATGGTGCTCTGCATTAACTTAAGGCCCGTTGACGATTTACAAGATGCACAATTCTTCCTTGATATACATTTCAACGAGCGGATATGTAAGTAACTGATGTTCAAATATAGCCATATTATATCGCAGCACCCAATAGCTAAAAGAATTGCAAATGCATACAAGCCTTTAATGTTCCTAATTTCCTATCGCGTGAAAAACGCGTACTGAAACAAGTTCTATATAAACACGATTATAATTTAAAGCTTCTGAAGAATATGGGCTATTAACTAATTTTTTATTTATCAAACCATAATCTTGAAGTTCTTGAGTGTTTAACGATTCGCACAAGATCGGAACTCGGCCACGCAGTTCCTGCATGGTCCACTATAGTACGATCGTATACTTGTTGTTTTAAACAAAGAAATTAAAGGGCCGATACAAAGTCGTATTCGCATGAAATAAAAGGCGAACGTATACCTTCGGTGAGATAGCCAAACGTCTTTACAGAAATACAAGTTGTATTTTTAAAATATGACACAGGCTTCAATTGTAGAAACGTAGTCAGGATCTTCTTATCTTGGCCATAAAATTTTGATCCATTAATTTCCTAAATGGCAATGGTGTTTTAGGGCACATTCCAATAATTTTCCTGTTATAGCTATATAACGCTGATTTGCCTAAATATTTTATACCTGAGCATTCGTGGACTCGTTGTTTGATATTTCTACCACACCGCTGAAATTAACTTGAAGTGCACAAATAACGATATACGCTCCGAAGTTTATTCGAAGGTAAGGTTCAGTGTCACTTGATGACCAACACCACGGCTCAGTGCCATTTAAGATGGCTGCATGTTTGTTTAAAGGAATATTTGGTAGCGAAGAGACAACTATACCAGGAGCGTTGACGTCATTTATGACATTTTTTTCACATCTTTCTACAAAATACATAGACTTGCTCTTCATATTTGTCCCATTTATATTTTAGGGTTGTCTGACTAGCGATCTCAGATCTAGATAGGAAGAACTATTAAAACTTTATACAGTACGGAATTATACGTGATTTCTTTCATAGACCTTTAGCGGGATCGAGGTATTCGCCAAAAAGGAGGAGCAAAAAAGGCCTCCATTTACGAATACCCCCTGACGGCTTGACATGCATGGAGCTATTTGCAGTTAGAATTTGTTGTCCTAACTTTAAAATTTCATCTACACCTATATACTTACGTCAGAAATAATTTAAATACCATATGTTTATATAGAAGAGTGGCTAATGCGGCTATGTCGTATATATATACAGTATATATATGTCTGTGGCCGAATCATGCATTACGGCCATGACAGCGATATAACGGCATAACGTACCTTTCACGATTTCTTGACCATACAGCTCTACTCGAATGCAGGCACTGGTGTTATAGGATACGGGATAAAAACGTACAAATCTCGTTTTTCTAGTGGCGTTCAATTCATTATATACTTCTGTTGTAGAGTCGTTGTTGCCTTTAAACACCTAGAGAACGTCGTTGTAAAATGTACTGAGCCAGGACGATGATGGAGGTGGGGTTATTCATATATTCATGTTACGCAGGATTAATTTCTTTTAAAATCAATTGTCTTTACAGTCTTTCAGCATGAATATACGAATACCCCCCTCCCAATTATCAATGCCGGGCGCGCCACTGGACTAAAATGATATGAATATACAAGTTCGATGCCCTAGCTGTTCGGTCTTCTGCATCTATTGCCATTATGGTTTGATGATCATGAACAAAACTCGATCAGAAAACAAAACTTTTCTGTCAAAAATCCACCATATTTTATCGCCAAAAATGGTTAGAGTTTGAATTACCAATCTCGCTTTCTTCACCAATTAAAGGGACTAAAATAAGGCTAAAAGTGACTGAAATTGAAAAGACTGCTTTCCACTTTGGAAACACGATAATTTGGCTAAAGGTAACTAAGGCTAAGGTAGAGCAGCTGCAACATGCACATATGGATAGCGGAGCCAGGAATCTACGAATATAAGGTAGTGTTTTTTTTAAAGTTCTTACATATGTATACATACCTTGTCACTGTTTTTGTAATAAAACTCCCAATGAATTCTTTCCGGTGATAGTTCAATCTTGTAACTCTTGGTAAAACCATTGCTGTCACCTTGGGTGGATACCCCACATAAAGTATATTGTTTACCAAGGTCCACTTCAAGAAAACTCTTATCCTCTTTGCCTTTTTCAGGACACCATGTTGCCCCAGAAGTTGCATTTTTGTTTATGTTTTTATTCATGCATTCAGGGCTGTACGATGTGCCTTGAAAAAAGTAGTATGGAAGTCCAGCATCGTCACGTAGACCCAAAGATTTTTTTCCACATTCTGCAGTCAGAGAAATATAAATTTAGGTTTGTCATTTAAATGCTATTCACTAGGATGCACAAAATAGAAATAGTAAATAGAAATTACGTGGTTATAGATCTGAGACTCGAAAAACGAACACCTCGTCCCAGCGCGCTATGAGCACAAACCCTGGGGACGAGGTTGGGAAAACGAAAGCCAGAATTTTAGAACAAAACGAAACTTCGAAACGTTAAATATTTCTTAACTACCAACGCATGACTAATATCAATTCTCGAAGTAAAGCGAAATTAAAACATAACTGAACTACTTTAACAACAACCAAACGTGGAGCAACATTAAGATTATTGCCATGGCACACGATTCAGTTACAATTTCTATAATCCGCAAATCATGCGAGGGTAATACGACGTTTTAGGTTTCCATGAAGTTGTCCAGTAACAAATTAACAAAGCAGGGCGGTTATATAAGACAACTTTCATTGTAAATGGAACAAACACCTTCATCAATGAAGACAAAGCATAGTTACAGTGTATCTTAAATTAGATATAAAAGCACGGCTGCAAATTCCTGAATCACAGTTTGTATAAACATAAACATTTTGTCTATTCACAGTTATTGCTTATGCATACTAATGACACTATAGTCTTATTAAAACATGTTCCGTAGTCGTAGAGAAATAACGTTACTTTGGCGCCTATGGTCAAGGCTCCAAGTATAATATACATGCTTCCTAAATCGCATGCACAACTTCATTTTAGACGAAAAATATGACGATATCTGGCATATTTGCGAAGGGCGATAGCAGTTTACTTCCTTGTTCCCTAGCTAAATCCATAGTTGGCTTGTTTTATGATAGTGAAATTACCTCGCAGTTCGACAAATTTCAGCATACATACACTGACTACAATAAATCCCAACATGAAGTACGCCATCATTGAGAATTAACACAGGGAGATAAATCATCGATCAGTATAGCGTCATATATAAACGACTAGCCATGTTTCTTTGCATTGGACATAAGAAATATGATCCTCAAAAGATGTTATCATATTAACTTGTCTGCATGGCTAAGTAAACACGCAGTGGGTTGGCATATTACCATAGAAATAATAGATAATGTCTATTATTTCTATGCATATTACTCATAAAAAATATCCGAGAATTCCCTAATAGGTCACACCTAAGTTAAATATTTTTGTGCACGCTAGAGCCAAATAATAAATAAAAGCGTCGAAATTGTGGGTGAATCACTAAAAGCACAAGAAAAACAAGGGTAAGAGTACGCGACAACAGAATGATAAAATCGGAAAGGCGAACGCGGAGATATAGCAAAGAGTCAAAGCGGAAATAAATAAACTGACGCGGAAAAAAAGTTAAATACGAAAAGGTACATGCATTTCCATACAAAGAGACTGAGTGGATAGAAACACAAAAGAGATGAAGCGGAATATTTTTTCATGACAACGTCCGCTGTGTTCAAACAACTATATTATTAAGTCCACTAAAGCCATAATTATACATATAACAGTGTAATTATCTGTCTATTCTATTGTTAACAGACGTTTATTATGTATATTTTTGGCATTTTTGCTATGATTTTTGCGGCATCAGTTGACTGGTGATTTATGAAGAGGTGTATGGGTCGAAAAAAGTCGCTTTTTTCGGAGGGGAGGGGGCGAAATGACTTTAGCCAAAATTGCTCAACTCTCGCGTAAAACTTGCCTGTTCCACAATTCCTCTCATTCTGCCAGTGGCTGCGATACTCCTCAACTCAAGTCCAAAAGCTTCATGGACCGACTCCGTCCTCTCCATTACGTCCGCATTACGTAAGCGCGCTTTACTTTTCAGGCCCCTCACGGTCGCATAAGCAGACTTTCAAATGTCGCTTCGCCCGCGCGGGTATAATGGAGAATCCATCCAAAGAAAGCGATTTGCGTTTCACGCCCAAAGTAGTATGTTGATATAGTCCAAGTGTGATAACTCAAAGTGGTATCTTTTGCGATTGGCGTTTCACGCTGAATCACGACCACCAGGGTCTTTTTGCTGGATAGGATAAATTAATTGCACAGAAGAGTGAAAGTTTTTTAATAATAAAATTGATAATAGAATGCTATTTGGCATTGTTTTGGATCCGCTACGACATGTTATAAAACACTTTTACGGTTTCTTTTTTCTTTCGAAATTCGTATGTTACCGACACTTGGCGAACTATTGTTTGTGGCCGGTGACGAAGATGGCCATCGCTGACCGTCGGTGATATATAAAAAGAGGGCTTAATAAATTATATCAAACGACAAACGTGAAAAGAGGAAAAATTTGCATTAGAAACTTATTTGAATTTAATATCCGGGAATGATATGCAAACATATCAGATATCAGAAGAAGTCATAATCCAAGTTAATACCTGACTTTACAATCGATTTAATAATATTCTTGACATTTTTTACGGTCAATAAATAGCTCTGCTTAAAGCTACAGTTGACAGTCAATATATTCGCACGACACCCGACCGTACTTGGCTTTCGTATTCGTAGACCTTGGTAGCATTAGACGTGCCGTGACAATAAATTGAATGTTGTGTAAAGAGGATAAATAATATGATGTTGAACTGAAATTGGAATTGCATCTTGAATTTTTGCTCTCTACTCTGGAATTTTGGACATGCTGATGCACTCACAGTAATGTGGTTAGGTTTAGGATTAGTAGGGTTGATTAACTCTCCGCCAAAATCGGTCACAAAGAGTCTCAAATTACACATATGATTATATATACAATTATGATAATGAGCTGAGCTGTTAAATCAATCTCTAGCTCAAGGCCTTCAACAATGTTTAAAATCAGAGAAAAATTGTGCTGGTGGAAGTTGTCTTATTTCTATTTACAGTTTATGTGTTTGATCACGTCTCGGAGTGCAACTTTTGGTATGAAATAAATGTCTTTATGCATGGGACTTGCTATTTCCGCATTCTGTCCGGTTGTACACATCCATCATATAGAAAATTCTAAACCGAGAGCGCATGTTTTAATGTAACCGTGACGGACTTTCATTGTAAAAAATTGATATATAGCTAATACAGATTAGGATACCATGACACAAAATATGATAACAAAGTCGAACCTTTCTCTGGTTTGTCCTTTGATAATTTGATCCCATCAAACACTGTGGGCAAACGACAATATGCTGTATTGAAGCAAACGAGGAAACTATATGTTAGAATACATCGACAGTCTCCAAAAGGGAATTTTGAGAGCGGGGATATGTTAATTCTTTTAATTGGTACGAGTCTAGTATCAGACTAAAGGCGGATTTCCACTTACAGCGAAATCGTTCGCTAGCGAAATATTTGCATATTTTATTTTGAATAATTTTAACAGCAAAAATAAATTAGTGCGACTTGACTGTTCGGACATCAAAAGAAAATATGCAAATATTTCACTAGCGAACGATTTCGCTGTAAGTGGAAATCCGCCTTAAAGTAGGCGTTTTTCGTGGTATAAAAATTCAATTAAAGGTCACATTCCAGGTCATATATTTAAGCTTGTTTCCACGAGAAGCGTGTGCAACGATAAAATACAATCCTGCATATATATATGCAATATACATGCATATATATCACTGGAATTTGTTTTCAAAATCCATACTATACACCCATACTGTTTCAGTACTGCATAGTACACAAATGGCAATTAGTATGGATATTATAAACTTCCATACTATTTCCAACTATAGCATGCACCCACACTATTATCATCATCCATATATGAAGCCGGACAGAAAGGCGGCTAAAATAACATTTTTCGCAATATAAAAAATCGCACTGTACAGAATTTTTTAAAAACTTTTCTATCGATAAACTTAATTAAAGTATCCGAAGTGTGAAATTTTTAAGCAAAAAAAATCGGGGGTCACCAACTTATTTGTATTTGGCCGCCATTTTGAAACGTCTCTGTTGCGGGCTTGCGGCTGCAACAACGGTTGCCCAGCGAATGCTCAGAATGGTTCAGAATTGATTTCAACTCTACAAAAGTCACCTAAAAGTTATATTTTAAGTTTAGTCTTCTAGGCAAAAATTTAGATGGCTTAATATTCCCATTCAAAATGTGTATTTGACAATTTAAATACACCGTAGGGCATAGAAAGCCACGTTAAAAACACAGTTATGAATACATGAACACTGACCCCTTGTTTATAATTGAAACGTTTCAACAACTATCCATGATTTAAATAGTGTAAACTCACAGACGTATGTCCTCCGATATAGATTGTAAAAAAAAATCTTTGGGTCTACGTGACGATGGTGGACTTCCATACTACTATTTTCAAGGCACATCGTACAGCCCTGAATGCATGAATAAAAACATAAACAAAAATGCACCCAAAGGAGCAACATGGTGTCCAGAAAAAGGCAGAGAAGATAAGAGTTTTCTTGAAGTGGACCTTGGTAAACAATATTCATTATGCGGGGTATCAACCAAAGGTGACAGAAATGGTTTTACCACAACCTATAAAATTGAACTATCAACCGATAGAATTAATTGGACGTTTTATCAAAATAACCTCATTGACGTGGTACGTATTGTCCAGACATCAACAACTCCGATTCACAATATTTATTAATTAAATTTATAAGATTTATGATATTTATTAATATTTAATAAATTCACAATGTTTATATATTCACAATATTAATTATTCATTTCTAATTGAGAATTAGTATATGCATGTCATCTCGAATCATCCGAAGAATTTATATTGAAATTTTGTGTTTCATATTATTATGAGTCACCCTAGCTTTTTCCTTTTGTGATAACCCAAAGTGATATCTTTTAAGAAAGAGTGTAACAAAAATAACGAATAGAAGAATTACGACTGTGAAGCCGACATCATTCAACTACGACATTCCTTAGGTGTTTAAAGGCAACAATGACTCTACAACAGAAGTATATAATGAATTGGGCGCCACTAGAAAAACGAGATTTGTACGCTTTTACCCCGTAACCTATAACACCAGTGCCTGCATTCGAGTTGAGCTGTATGGTGAAGAAATCGTGAAAGGTAAGTGATGACTACTTTTCATCAAACATTTTAGACAAAATTCTCTAGCAACAAAGGCAGGTGGAACTTAGAAAGAATTATATATAATATATTATCAATATGTATAGGTAATTATGCGACACGAGTACAATTTTTAAGATTAATTAATACTACGAGTGACGTTCCTCCAGGTTTTGTTTAGTATTTGTGCATGAAAATAACTTTCCGTCATTTTGTTTAATATGTACTTGTTTATTTATTCTCTGGTTAGTAAAAGACTAGTATTTAAATTTTATTTTGTAGAAAAATGTGAAAAAACTCTTGTCAATGTTGACTCTGATGTCTTTATCACTTCCGCACCAAATATTCTTCCAACCAAACAAGCGACCATCTTAAATGGCACTGAGCCGTGGTGTTGGTCTTCAAATGACACTGACATTTTCCTTCGAGTAAATTTTAAAACGTATATCGTAATCTGTGCGCTTCAAGTTAATTTCAGTGGTTTGGTAGAAATATCATACAACCAATCCATGGAATCTCAGGTATTTTTGACTTTTCAACGATTATTTAAATGAGATAAATTTAAAGTAAACATAATTATATCGCTGTAAGTTGTAACACTCCTGTATTTTTACTAGAAAATCGATGGATCAACGTCATTTATTCCCAAAAGGAAAATCTTGACCACGTTTTTTCAAGTCAAACCGCTTTCGCCTGTTAATAATCTAACTTGTCTTTCTGTAAAGATGTATGGTTATCTCATGAAAGGTACAGTCAAGTTACAACGTATCTCCCGTTTTCCACTACGCGAAATGAAAGCCTAAATCCAAAAAAGTCGTTGCTATAAGCGTTTTCGTTAGCCAACGTTGCAGATAGTTATATTCAAAATAATTATTGGATGAGGTTGTGTATGATATTAAGAATAAATCGTAATATATTTAACCAACAGATAACATTGAACCGTTGCCTGTTCAGCTATAGATAAACTGATGACGTCATTTGTGATAAGAACAAAGTGGCCACACTTTAATTATCAAAGCGTTGATATTTTGTAAAAACCAAATTTATAAAGGATCTAAAATTTAGTTTCATCATTTGCTTAGAGTTTGTGAATAATGATATTGGTTTTCAATATGGAAATTCTGCTGCTGTCTTTCCTGACGAAAGCTTAGCTACATCTTCAGACCAGTTTGATGAGGATCTTCATAATCCACGCGATGGTAGACTGTACAAACCATGGAAATCGTGGTGTCCATTTGATCCCACTTCTCCATCTTATCTGGAACTCATCCTTGTTAAGAAATATTATATATTCGCTGTTTCGATTAAAGGCCTTCTAACATCTTCCAAGTTAACGAATTTATTCAGCGTGTCTTATTCTGATGATTACTCAAAATGGATACAATACAAATACAAATATACAGTAAGTAATTTTTACATTACATTGCATGCAGGATATGCCTTAAGGATCCTATTGAAACGTCCTATAGGTTTCGGCTGCGGAATTAGATACCCCTAGTCTGCGAGGTATAGGAACGAAAAGAAATATCGATGTTTGATGATTAGGCTACTTTTAAAGACGAAAATTTAGCAGTAAACGCGATCATACAAAACAAGTAATAGTCTAAATATTTACTGTAGTTTGTTGAAAAAACTCCTTTCAAAATCCCTGCGTGTACCTTAAACGGTTAAGGCCCGTTTTAGACGTCGAACTTTTCATTTCCCGAATTGAATGCAAATGAGCTTAAACAAAGATTTTAGTTTATTAACTAGAATTAGATAAAATAGTTGTTCAGAATTTATGAACTGCATAGAGTACAGCAGTTTATATTGTTTTGCATTTGACTAGCCAGGTCAGTTTTCCTTATGTTAGCTTTGGATGATTTTAGGCTTGGGAGCTCTCTTAAATCTACATTTAATTTTGACCATATGACAGACACAAGAGCTCTTTTCTTTACGCATTATTACATGCAGTACTGACGATTAACGCATATATCTTTTCAACAGATCGACTTCAATAATGCTATCAAAAAATATTATTTCCTCAAACCATTTGAAGCTCGTTTGGTGAGGATTAACCTGGCTGAAGAATATTCAGGAATTTTGCAGTGTATAAATGTGGAGCTGCACGGAATTATCGTCAAAGAGTCGCAAGGTTTCATTTAATTTCCTCGTATTCCGATATAAATTATTCTTCTGTATCTGACAACAGTAGGGGAGCCAAAATGGTCAAACCTGGAGATTCAAAGTAGGGTATTATCAAATAGATGGAATATTCAAAATATTTCTTTGCAGTGGGTGAAGGTCAGCTACGTTCACTAATTGCAGTTTCACGTATCTAGAGAACGATACAATATTTATTTTCTTATTTATACTTACAGTCAACTGTAGAAAACCACATCCATTAGGACTCAGCAGCCATGTGAAAGATATTCCAGACAAAATCTTTTCAGCATCTTCAACGCTGTTTAATAATCGTTTCCCCAAATATGCTCGATTGAGAAACTCAAATTGTTGGTGTGGTAAGGCATCCTCTAACGAGACGATCAGCGTTGACTTCGGGAAATTAGTTGGCGTGTATGGAATTGCGACCCAAGGATGTAAATTGGGGAGAGTCACTGAATATAAAATGCGTTATAGCTTTAATGGTAGGAATTGGTATGGTTATCCGAGCAACGCGGCCCTTGAGGTAACTTTTATAGTGAACGTACAGCACTTAATAGTCTTTCTTCTTTGCATTCAATATCACTCGTTGAGTTCCTGCATGGGTATTCCACCAGCGGGGGGCATGTAGATGCCTGCTCATGCCTCAATCACTTCAGATTTTCAGTCCTATGTTTTGTGAAAAGATATGCGGGAAAATAATTTTAAACGTCAGTTCTTACAGCTGAATTACTAAACAGGATGTACAGGTGGTCGCCAGAGAAGATACGATAAATACGATTTTGTAGGTTTCAAGCAAATTAGTCCAGCGTTCAAGAATGGACAACCATATGTATAGCTATGTGCATGCATATTGATTGAATCATCTGTGCACGATCTTGCACCAATCCATGAATTGATTCTTAACGATTCAGATATATTGTGTATATTGATTTGTCTTAATATTGTGTAGGCTCAGTTTGGTCTTTTTTTCAGATATTTCCTGGTGGTGGTTCATCATCACTGAATGGAGATACGATATTTGCAAATTGGTTGAACGTTTCTCTTACTGCAAGACATATTTTACTCCAGACTCGTGAATATCAACGGTTTCCATGTCTTCGCCTAGAGTTTTATGGCTGCAAATCAGGTATTTGGAAGAGTAATTGATATTATTATATATATTTAATTTGATAATTATTAATTGCGTTTCTGCATGTTAAAGTTCTTATAAAGAGGATGATTTGCGAAAATACTGTCGATAACTTCAAGATATATCCGTCGAGTAACATTGCTGCATGGCTAGGTTCGATCAATACTAAATAAATAATACGGCAGGTTGAACCAAATCATTTTTCTTGCACTTTTTCGTTTGGGTTAGCTTTCGGTTGAGGATTTTGCTTCTTAAGTAGTGATATAAAGTTTGGGAGTGTTTCATACAGGAAGACTGTAGTCGGTGTAAACTGGGGCAAAAAGGTTTATTTCCACAATGATGATGCGATTCTACGGTTGCTTCTGGTAGTTGTTTGGTTTGATTCATTGCATGTGAATGTAAAGTGGGTCCGTTATTGGGTTTTCAGTGTGGTTTGTTTAACTGTGTAACCTATTAGTGATGTTGAGCGAAATATAAATAAAAATAACTGTTTTGTGGTATATACTTCGGATCTTTGGCACCAATTCTTGGAATACGGAACACAGAACACTAAAATTCATAGAAAACTATTGTTTTTAGACGTGGCGATGCCAGCAATAAAAAAAAGAAGTGGAGCAAAGTCACTGAGCAGGATTATGAATGCAAACATTGCTTTAGACTGTCAAATCCAGGGACAAGCAGGATTGGAAGTTGCGTGGATTAGAGATGGTAAAATTATCAATGGATCTAATTTTGAAAATATAAAGATAAAAATCCCTCAAGAACTTTCGATCTCCGTAATTGCAACAACTCAGATAGTTATTACGTATAAAAGTGACAAAGACATTGTTGATAACTTCAACTGTACAGGAAGCAGAAATAATTTCCGAAGATTGCTCTGTAAGTCAGTCTACAGTTGCTCTGCGAGTTATCCAGGTGCAACTACTTCATCACAAGGAAATATTCCTGTTATCATTACACCGACCATAGGTGAGTTCTGTCTAGCTAGTTCTGTTTCACCTGACAAAAAGAAATTAGGAATTCTATAGGCCTTCCGATTTTGTATATACTTCTGGTGAGTATTTATGTTGTTATGAAAGAACATGCCATAAATTCCTTAACTACTGTATTTTTCCGCTCATGCGAGATCTCTGATTGAGATACATTGAAATGTTTTTAAGAGAAGTAACCTGAAGAACACAAACTATACGAAGAAGACATTACATTTCAATAAAGCGTTAATCTTTTATTTCAGTTCTTCCAGATTCTCCAGGAAATGCGTCAGTCATCAACATCAAATCACGGTCAGCGGTAGTGACCTGGAGAGAGGCGGATGATTATTTGGAAAGTCGACTAAAAAGATACGTCATTCGTGTTGTAAATGATAATCAAACGATGACATTTAATGTTGCTTCTGAAACACAAAGAAAGAACTACACCTATGATCTGCAAAATCTCACCGAGTATACATTTTATAATGTTAGCATTGCGGCTGAGAGTGAAATCGCTATCAGCAAATTCAGTGAAATATCGATTCTGACATTGTGTGAGTTGGATTTTTAACATAAAATATTGTCCTTCTTTCCAAAAAACATAATTTTAAAAGAAGTAATTATTCTGTACTTCAGAATTTCTCGTACAAAGCGCTATATACGGAATACACCTACTGAGAATACACCTACTTTATAGACACCTAACCGAACATATATATGACGTAGACACTCCTCAAACTTTTAAAACAGTATGTATTAAATGTCATCTGTGTCGTTCATTATCAAGTCTAGTGTTAAACTGTGTTGTTAAGTCATTATTTGTATAGTTTAATTTTAATAATTGTTGTAGTGACTTGTATCGTCTGTATTCTGCTCAATTTCTTGCCTATGAGTTATGTAGTACTGTAATAACTATGTTTGTAATTTATAAGGCATACCATAATAGGAGTAAGTACTCTGTGGGGTTGCCTGTCGCTTGCGACCAAGTAAAAATGAGAAGATAATGAACATCCCTAGAATGCAATATGGTTAGCTAACATAGCTGTTTTGTCATTGTACTCTTAAATTTTGTTATTTTCATAGTTGGACCTCATATATATGGACGGACCGAGCCTAAGAATAGTCAAAGAGAATGTCAAAAATTTCACCATCTCATGCAGAGGAAAAAGTTACCCGACACCGCACGTAGTTTGGAAAAAGAACGGTACATTAATTCCTTCACGAGAAAATATCACGACAGTTGCTGGTGACTCTGTTTACCAGATAATTACGAATTCAGGATGGGATGAGAAAACAAAAGCTTATTTAGAAGTTACAAGTACGTTGTTTTTAAGAACAAATGGAGTCAAGGAAGAAGATCGTGGAATATACACATGTGAAGTTTTAAATGTCAATGAAAGTAATCAACCATTGAGTAAAAGTGTGGAAATACAATGTGAGTTACATTATATAAATTCAAATTGATTTGATGGTAACATTAACATTATTAGAAACAGCGGCGGCACCAGGTTAAAATGAATGCGGGTCAATTGGGGGTCAAAAAAAAAGAACAAAATTGGGGCGAATTCCCTTAGCGTCTCCTCTGTATCAGTCCTAATGTATCAGTCTTAATGTATCAGTCTTAATGTATCAGTCTTGTTTTTAAAATTTTAGTTCCTCCACGCATAACAACACATCTAAGCGATACGAAAATGAATGAAAGTGGAAATATCACTCTTGTGTGTGATGCTAAAGGTCCACCCAAACCTTCATTTTTCTGGAGTATTGTCAGAAAAAATATCAAATTTGGAAAGAAGATTATCAATGAAAATGTCTTGGAACTAAGAGATGTGACGAGTACTGGTAACTATTATTTCACAGTGATATGTAGAGCATCCAGCAAAGCAGGAAATGTTTCAACAAATGCAACTGTAGAAATTTTGGGTGAGTCTTGTTTTATTTTAATTTCATACGGTATATAGTCAATAAATATAGTTAGAACTATTAAACTACATGTATTATTTAGAACGAGAAGGAGCGTTATTACTGAGGCCTCCTACAGTAATAGAAACTTTTTCAAAGATCAGAGAAACTTTTTGCAGATCTATAATCCAATCAGACCTAGTCTATATTCATACAAGCTGTAGATGCATGGTTTTGGCCTTAAATATTTAGGCGGGCGGCGGTTTGGTCTTGTACGCGGCTGCATGCGATTTTTATATATCGCCGATCATGCAGATTCATTGGTCAGATTGGACAATTATGAATGTCATAATTTTATAGCCCTTTCGTTTATATTCGGTCGACTTTTGCCACGGACGAATTATAATGAAACAAGAGCATCATTCCATCAGTTTATATTTCATTAATATCTCTCTTCACTCTTAGTAAAGCCCAGAATTATTCACCTGAATTCAAGCCTTACCGCGGAATTATACAGCAACATTGTGTTAAAGTGCGAAATTTTGGCGAATCCCTCGGCCCGGATTTGGTGGACGGTAAATGGTATTAATAAGACACATCTCCGCAACAATGTTCAGATCTCGAATGATAGCAAAACTCTTATTATTACGAGAGCTGTACTAAATAATACTGGGAAATATTATTGCCATGCAAGGAACAGTTTATCTTACACAAATAAAAGTTTAACACTAGACTTTAAAGGTAAGCTATTAGTTATGTAGTTGTGCATCTGTTATTTAACATAATATTAATATTAATAACAAGATGAACATGCAAGATATATTATATAAATCCTGGTTAATATATTTGTTCTATATATGAATATATGTGATTCCCTTTGCATGTCTCAAGTCAAAATGTTTTGTAAGACGCAGCGTTCGCAGCGTCGCAACGCATGCAGATCGCGCGTTTGGTTAATTCTTACGCCTCAGCTTCTCTGCTTTGTTTCCATTTTAGTTTTAAAGTATGTTATATATGTATCTTCATTTCAGTACTGCCTATAGCGTACATCATCGATGGCAACTTAGTGAAGCTTAAACAAGGACAAAAGAACCGTAATATAACTTGTCTTGGTTATGGTTATCCCAATACTAGAGCAACCTGGAAATTCAACAACACAGTTATCCCTGAGGATCCCAAATTATCAAAAAGAAATGGCATGTATCAGCGAAGATCAACGAATAACCAAGCTCTAGAAAATGTCAGCAGTATACTGTATTTTAACCAAGCTGGGAGCACGTTTGACGATTCTGGAAATTACTCATGTGAAGTTTCTATACGAAAAGATTCTAAAACTGACGTGAAGATTGTGAGAGTTATATGTAAGTTTTACATAGTTTCTCTGTTTTATATAAAGTCGCCGAATTAGTTACCAACATATACATGGATATATTTTTGTCTGATTTCAGCTTAATATATGATTTCTATATTCACATATTAACATTTTTAGTCTACCCTATTATTTTGACTCCACCGAGCAATAAAACATCTTTGCAAGATCGTAACGTACGTTTTGACTGCGAAGTTGATGGTCGACCATTTCCTCAAACATCCTGGTTGTTCAAGAACCAAACTGTCTCTACCAACCACAGCACTTTCTTGTCCAATGGCAGCTTGCTCTTATATTCTGTTCAAAATAACGCAGAATACGAAGGAAGTTATTCATGTTTTGCTAAAAATGAAGCAGGTTCAAGTGAAAAGTCAAATGCCTTCCTCACAGTCCATGGTACGTTGAGTCGTTGACTGAGTTTTCAGTATTAATTTTTTTGTTTTATTTTTGGGTCAACCTGATGATGATATTACCCGGTGTGAAAAAAACACTAAATTCTGTTGCGAATTCTTCGTGTTGTCTGTTTCTAGTTCCAACGAGAATACTGAGCATATCAGAAACTAAAGTTCATCAACTAAATGACAGCGTAATTTTAACATGCAACGTATCAGGTGATCCACGACCAAATATCGCATGGTCAAAAGCCAACTTCACAAATCCTTTAAGACCTCCGAAGTTCATTCTGTCAAATGATGACCAATCACTGACAATTGTAAATGTGACGCTGCGAGAACAAGGAACGTATTTTTGTGAGGCGAGAAATAAATATGCGACCGTTAAAAGAAATGTTGCTGTCAATGTCGAAGGTACGTTTACACGTTCATTCATTTAATCGCAATATGCATGCTTATATTGCTATGATTAGTATAAGAGAATTCTTTATACCATATATTTTTACGATATGTAAACAACTCTACAGTTAACCTGACACCGTGAGCAATAAATAGGCTATCAAGAGATTCAACAAAAACTTTTAAGATTTTAAGAAGTTGACTGAGAAAGTGATGTTTAGTACGGAATTATTACGTGTTCTTTTTACGTGTTCTTTTTTATCACTATCTGTATTTGTATTTTCTATAATTATAAAGTGTACTTTCTGCTGCGAAGAATGCTCCATTTCTTTTGTTTTCCTTTTTCTTTCTTTTAGTCCGTCCTGAAGCAATTGTAAATGTTTCATCAGTCATATATTTTACGAGTATTAAAGAGCAAGTAATCGTCCGTTGCGAAGGTAGAGGATATCCTACGCCAGTTGTCACATGGTTCAGAGATGAAAGAATGGTAACTACAAACAGATCAGTGACCCCGGGTGTTTACCAGCGTATTGGTAACACTGAACCAAGTAAATTTCTTGGGTGGATCTCAGCGATTCTTTATGTCAAACCAGACGCGAGTCACGCTCAGTTTGGAAACTACACTTGCAATGTAACAAAATTGAAGGATAGTCAGAAAGATCTTAAAGATGTTGAAATAATTCGTAAGTGTTGACGTATAATTTAAGTCATGTTTATTGTTTATTATTTGTATTTGATGTCTTAATTAGAGTTGATAACTAACCTATGCATCATCTAAGTTAATCGCCTCTCTGTTTTTTGTTTTAGTGGTACCCAGTGTTTCTATTACTAAATCCCCAAACACAAGCACAGTTTTGCAGGGTACAAACGTCACATTTAACTGCACAGCGATTGGTGTTCCAAAACCCACTGTAACCTGGAGAGGAAGGAACACGACACTGGTACCCAGTGTTTTAGGAACAAGTGTTTTAACGTTAAAGAATGTAACTAATAAAGACGAGGGAATGTATGAATGTTCTGCTCATAATAGAGGAAGCCCTGTGAAAAAGAAAATTAAATTGATTGTCCATGGTAAGTACAAAAATTGTTTTGTAGTTAGCCTTTTAGTTCGCAAATAAGATTCTATTCTGGGTTTTAAAATGCGTATATTTTTGACATTATATACTTGTACTGATATCTGTACGGAGGCTTATTTCAGACTTTCGTCTTACGATATCTGTATCGTCTAGATAGATATTCAACTGTTTTAAAATTTTACAAAAAAACTTTGAAAAATTCTGATGGAAGAATGGTTACTATACTTGTCGTTTAAAATCCACATTTAATTTTTCAATAAGCTTAGCCGAATTTGTGTGTGCGGTAATTTCGAGGGCGGGATCGTGTAATGGTGTTGTAATTTCACTATTTCCTCTGTTTATTTATAGTTCGACCACAAATACTGCAAGACCTAAAAGACGATGACATTGAAAATGGTACTTCATATGTGCTCAACTGTAGCGCTTATGGTGACCCCGAATTGACATACTCTTGGTTTTTCAATGGCGAAAAGTCAATCTCAAATGCTGCCAAAAATAATACAAAAAGTTCTCTATACATCAATCCAGTTACGATCGATAATGAAGGAATATATACATGTATGGTTTCAAATATTGAAGGAAATAAGACAACAAAAGCGAATATTACTGTCTTTGGTAAGTTTTTCTGCGTGTATCCCTCTAAATATTTTGCTTCATGAAGTAATGAGGGAAAACAAGTATATTCAAAATTGTAAAGCCATTACAAGTACAGAGAGTACTTGGTTAATACTTAATACATGCAGTCTCTTTTTTTTGTACGAATTTTATATATAATTCACCCAGCGAGGTCATCAAAATGGTAAGAAAAATGGGGAAAACCTGTTCCATTGAATGAGTACCGTTGCCATTTATACGAAGTGTGTTGGGAAAATTTCTTTCCCATAGCGCGTTTATGCATCACTACTGCTGACATCGGCAAAAAACCCTTGAAAGCCATTTTATAATTACAGGCGACAAGTTAAATAATCAGTAATCATAAGTAGTAGTTGTCAGAAAGAAAAATTTTAAAAATGGGAGAAAATAAAAACAAACATAGGCCGACAAGAGATAGCTTTCGACGACAACAAAAGGCTCTCACCTTTTAATTTTTTTCACTATGATCGAAACGAGACTTTGGTAAAATTTATAATTAAGCTGTTATATAGAAATCTAATTCAAAATGCTGGGTTAGACGCCTGTCTTCCAACTAATATTATTTTTTTGCTTTATAGCACGACCCAAAATATCTAATTCTCCTGTGAATCAAACTCACAATGAGACTGAACGTGCAATATTTTCGTGCGGTGGTAGCGGAATTCCTATCCCTCGTGTTATCTGGAGGAAAAATAATCGGTCAATATTGAACTCTTCAAGGAATCTCGTGATTAATGATGATGGACCGTATAACACCATAAAATCATGGTTAAAAATAAGTAATCTAAGTTATGCTGACAGAGGAGAATATTCCTGTGAATTGAGAAACAGAAAAGATGGGGATAGAACAACATCAGTTTTGGTTGTTTACGGTAGGAGAACAGAAAGATAAGATATATATTTTCTATTAACCATTAACTGATCAAATTTATGACGAACAGGAACCTATTCGAAGTAACTAAAGAATGAATTCAGCTGGGAGCTCACTTCTCTCTAGCAAGTCACAACTAGAAGTGAGGGGTTAAATTGCATCAAAATACATATCTAAATGGTCACATTCACAATAATTTGTTATCTTTTAGTTCGTCCTGTTGCAACGATCACGGTTACTCCAAACACCAAACGTGTGAAGATTGAAAAACCTGTCTTGTTTACCTGCACAGTTTATGGTTTCCCTCGACCTCAAGTATCATGGATGAAAAATAAAGAACAATTGACTAGAAACAACTCGCGCTACAGTATTAGTTTTCCACAGAGAAATATTTCAAATCTAATTTCTTGGTTTAGTTATCTCGAGATTAAAAATCTTACGCGAAATGATTCTGCAAATTACAGCTGCTTTCTAAGAAATGATGCTGGAACAGACATCGACCACGTTTCACTTGTTGTATTAGGTAACTTACATTTCTTTATTTCTATTTAGTTACCAAGTGTTTGTTCCAATAACTTGCTTTAACGTTTACGTTTACCTCAGTTTTTCTTTTATTATCCCTATCAATTATATTTTCTTTTTATTTCAGTACTGCCTATAGCGTACATCATCGATGGCAACTTAGTGAAGCTTAGACATGGACAAAAGAACCGTAGTATAACTTGTCTTGGTTATGGTTATCCCAATACTAAAGCAACCTGGAAATTCAACAACACAGTTATCCCTGAGGATCCAAAATTATCAATAAAGTATGGCATGTATCAGCGAAGATCAACGAATAACCAAGCTCTAGAAAATGTCAGCAGTATACTGTATTTTAACCAAGCTGGGAGCACGTTTGACGATTCTGGAAATTACACATGTGAAGTTTCTATAGGAAAAGATTCAAAAACTGACTCGAAGATCGTGAGAGTTATATGTAAGTTTTACGGCTCTGTTTTATATATAAAGTCGCCGAATTATAGTTGCCAACATATACATGCATGGATATATTTTGTTTGATTTCAGTTAAATATGATTTCTAATCACATTTTAACATTTTTAGTCTACCCTATTATTTTGACTCCACCGAGAAATAAAACATCTTTGCAAGATCGTAACGTACGTTTTGACTGCGAAGTTGATGGTCGACCATTTCCTCAAACATCCTGGTTGTTTAAGAACCAACCTGTCTCTACCAACCGCAGCACTTTCTTGTCCAATGGCAGCTTACTCTTATATTCTGTTCAAAATAACGCAGAATACGAAGGACGTTATTCATGTTTTGCTAAAAATGAAGCAGGTTCAAGTGAAAAGTCAAATGCCTTCCTCACCGTCCATGGTACGTTGAGTCGTTGACTGAGTTTTCAGTGTCAATTTTTATGTTTTATTTTTGGGTGAACCTGATGATGATATTACCCGGTATGAAAAAAGCACTAAATTCTGTTGCCAATTCTTCGTGTTGTCTGTTTCTAGTCGCAACGAGAATACTGAGCATATCAGAAACTAAAGTTCATCAACTAGATGACAGCGTAATTTTAACATGCAACGTATCAGGTGATCCACGACCAAACATCGCATGGTCAAAAGCCAACTTCACAAATCCTTTGATACCTCCGAAGTTCATCCTGTCAAATGATGACCAATCACTGACAATTGTAAATGTGACTCTCCGAGAACAAGGAACGTATTTTTGTGAGGCGAGAAATAAATATGCGACCGTCCAAAGAAATGTTACTGTCAATGTCGAAGGTATGTTTGCACGTTCGTTCATTTAACACAATATGCGTAATAGTATAAGAGAATTCTTTATGGCTTATATTTTTACGACGTGTAAGCAAACCCATAATTAACCTGACACCGCGAACAAAAGCTAAATAGGCTTCTGGTAACTTTGATGATATCAAGCATTAGTTGTGACCATGTTATTTCAATCCTATTCATGTTAACCCCTTCTTTATATATAGTCCCAGCTTTCCTACATGTGACGCCGAACAGTCCAAATGTTTTTGAAAACAATACTATTATTCTGTTTTGCAATTGTGGTGGCTGTACCTTGCGGCCATTTTGGTTAAAAAATAGCCTGCCAATCTATTACAACGAATCAGGAACTCCCTACAGTTTGTTGCCAAATGGGAGTTTAGTCATCAAAGCCTCGAGACATACCATCGGAAACTACAGCTGCGAAATAAGAACGTCTAATTGGGTCAGGTTATCCAGGACAGTTAAGCTAGACGTATGGTGTAAGTATTTATTATATCATAATGAAATATAATCAACTTGCTCCTTTTGTGATGCATGAATTGAACGATCATTTAAATCACCGGTATCAACTCTGTCAGTTGTTTTTAATTCGCCTTAATAAATATGCCTGAATTGACATACATGCATGCTTAAAAGAAGTCCGAGCTATTGCCCAAATTTCGAGTTTGATCTTAAAAGCCAGGAGATATCTTGAACGGATATATTTCTAACTAAACTGGTAATTGCATGAACAATGTATATTCATTCATATATAAAGTTAAGAAAGCAGCCTTTGCAGGTACCTTACTTCAGATTTACTATTTAGACCTAAGAGTAGTTTATTTCACTACTTATAGATTCCATTATAATTTCAGATTTAAATGCTTTT
Source organism: Dendronephthya gigantea (assembly GCF_004324835.1). Classification (NCBI taxonomy): domain Eukaryota; kingdom Metazoa; phylum Cnidaria; class Anthozoa; order Malacalcyonacea; family Nephtheidae; genus Dendronephthya; species Dendronephthya gigantea. The sequence continues at coordinate 1,289,553 of NW_021163010.1, read as the reverse complement.
CATGTAACTGGTGATGAAAATCCTTATCGAGGAGAAAACATCAGCCTGAGTTGTCAAGGAGACGGGAATCCTTATCCTTCGTTCACCTGGTACTTCAATGGTCAACCACTTGAGCAAAATTCTCGAATATTACTGGAGAAAAACCAGTTGAATGTTTTCAATGCAACGATGAATGATAATGGGGAATACAAATGTGTCGCGAACAACTACGCCGGCAGTGTTGGGCATACAGTCTTTGTTGCGATAAAAGGTTTAAATAATAGGAGTTTTTTTTCATTCAGGACAACATTTCAATTTCAACATCTAAAACGTTTTTGTATCGTCCCTTAAATTTTGTTTATCTTGTTTCATCCTGATTTTTGTTTTCTTTGCCGCCGCGCAAACTATAATGCTTGCATGGTTATTATTGTTTCACACGCAACTGAACGTCAGGTGATCTTGTAGCCACTAAAACGTCTATTGCTTTTAGATATTCCCATTGTTGAAATTTCGACATATTCACCCAAATATATCCTTGTGGGGACAATAGTTTATCTCACATGTCAAGGAGTGACGCCCATTCAGTCTATTCATGACATTCAGATGATGGAACTAGTTAAGGATGGAATTTCGTTTTATAAATGGCCGCTTATGTCGAGAGTGCGTTATACGATACTTTTTACAGCAAGACAAAATGACACAGGAAAATACCAGTGCAAAGCAACTATTGGTGCAGCATCACGCTTCTCTACGCCCTTCTCCCTAATAATCGGCAGTAAGTGTATAGTTTCGCCTTTCTCAACATGTTGTTTTCTATATTGGAGCATGCAGGCAGATTCCCTTCAGTCGATATATTATTTTGAAATATTTAACCCCGTAGTGCTTATTTTTAAATTTGGTTTTCCACATAGCCACTTCTCTTTCCAGACAACAATAAAATTAATGCATTATAATTTGCGTAGTATTGCATGCTTAAACTATAATAATATTATCTATTTTATAAGTTCCTTCTGGACCCGTCGTTTTGAAAGGAGACCCGGAAACAAGTGCAACAGGAATCAGGCTTTCATGGCATCCTATCTCCAAGACGTTTTGGAATGGAGAGGAAGTATCCTTTAAAGTAAATGTGTTTTCTGTGGATCATATCTTGGAAAAAACACAAATAACTAAAACAAACAGTGCAATTATCTCTGGTCTACGTCCTAAAACAGCATATATTGTCAACATCACTGGAATTACAGTTTTTGGGCGTTTCAAAAAAAGTGCCGTGACTTCAGTGAATACCAAAGAAAGTAGGTTTTGAATAGAAAATCTATTTTTTATTTAAATTTTACACTTCCCATTTTACTGTTTCCTATCACAATTGTGATAGCGCAGGCATGCATATAATTATGAGATATAGAATTGGAGACAAAGCTCATGCAGAATGAGGGGAAAAAACTCAAGTAATTAGTTTATATTAGACATATTTGCTAAAAAAATTAATTCGCTCGTATTACAGATAAGAACAATATGAAATACCAGCTGCAGATACGATTGACAGATTATAAATTTTCAAACACATTGTTGGATGAAACTTCTAGTGAGCGGAAGAAGCTGAAATATGAACTGAAAATTTCAGTAAGGAGTGGAATAGCTTTTAGCATGACTTTTATATAGCCTATAGTTCCTCTTTATATAGTTCTAATTTGCGAAAACGATTGTTGTGTGTTTCAGCTGAATGATATATTTGAAAAGTCCGCAATTCGCTTTGATTACATAAGTTCAAGTGTGTCTAGATTTGAGTAAGTACGCCAATTACTATGTTATTTATTCAAGTTTAGAAGTGACGTGTAAAGTGAAAAACTGAAGATACGTTTATAGTGTACACTGGCAACTTTTGCGTTTTCCTTGCTTTGATATAAGTAGTATGAATCCAACCATTTATCTAACTCCTCATTTCAAATAAAAACTTAAGCTCTGATTTATTGGCAATTTGGCATGATACGGCTAAGATGGGTACCCATGCCAATTTCATCTTTGCTCGGCCTTAGTATTATATTATATATAACCTATATAGCTATATAATTATAAGCACTATAATAAAACTTGGTCTACGATTACCAATTATAGACGGACTGTGTTTAGTAATAAATTGACTGTAGCTATATAGTGTAAACGGGGATTTAATGCACATACTTTTATTCTTCTTTTAGAAAGGGAAGTGTAATAGCGGCGATTGTTGTCTCATTGAGCAGTCAATTTAAGGAAGATCCATCCAAACTTGTAAGCGAGTTAAACAAAGCCGACGCAATCGCAGGGTACAAATTTGACAAATCATATACGAGAGAAGAAGGTACAGTTGTAGTAAAGAGCACAAAATATAGTTTAACAGTTCTGTATTTATTACTCCTATGTCCAATTCCACACTTCGTCATCGAAATTTTTAGATGCCTTGTGTTTTCATTTTCAGTGCTGTTTTCATTTTACTGATTTTGAAGTTAATAAATGACAGTGGCGATTTTTAATGCGGAGAACTGCATGAATAAATATACCAAATCTTCAAAAATTAAAAAGCATTTCATAACGACAAACAAAGATGCCGTGCATGACGAGAATTCGATCGACACGACGCAATGCTACTGTCCAAACAGCTCTCAGGGTTCGGCGCACGTGCTTCTCATTCGATAGGATAAAATATTTATACTGGGTGCATAAAAACAACTTGAAAAATAGCTTCTAGCTTTATTCCAAAAGCATGCATCTGAAATTGTTATGTATATATGCATTGCATTGATATATTACTGTTGTAGATTTTGATGAATGTGGGAATTCAGGTTCCAATACCTGCCATGAATACGCACATTGTGAAAATGTTCCTGGAACTTATATTTGTAACTGCTTCGAGGGATTCTTTGGTGACGGAGAAAAGTGTCAAGGTACTGCAGACAAAAAATATGAAATTTTTGTCCGTATACATGTACCTATCAGTGGAATTTCAAAAATTGTTGTCGACTGTCAACCCTGCGACATGTTAGTTGAATTTCTTGCATATTTAGGCAGCATCAATTGCACCGTTTATCAAGTTATCAGTTTTTTAAAGAGCCCGATTAAACCGTTTTTCATCCATAATTGAAAGCACATATTGTTTTACAGGTCCTCCACAAATTAGATCAAAGTCATCAAATATTACCCAGTTTGTTGAAACAAACGTCACCCTTGTTTGCACGGTGTTCGCCAATCCTGATCCCACCATTTCTTGGAAACGTGCTGATCGCGATGGGAAGTTCACAGAAGTAAAAAAGACACGGAACAAGTATGATGGAAATTATTCCATTTCAAATGCGGGTTTAGAGGATTCAGGAACATATTTATGTTATGCGTCGAACGAGCTTGGTCATGACTCTTACACAACAACCGTAACAATCAAACCAGGTAAACTTGGATACGCATGTCCATGACTTCCATGACTCCATATTACAAATTACTCTTTAGGATTTTTTTCTAATCATTATACGTTCAAATTGCTCTTTTTCATTCTGCATATAGTCATTGTTGATATCGATGTGGAGATAAAGCTTTCTAACAAGACATTCAAAGAAGAACTTAAGAATAAGTCTTCTCCTGCTTATAAAGAATTAGAGGAAGACGTTTATGTTGAGGTATAACAATCCGGCCGAATCAGTAACAGCACAGCCGAGTTAACTTTATACCTAGATCACATTTACTCTATAATTATATAGGTTTCCTATAGTATATAGCTAGTATAATTTCTTTATGTTAAGTAAAAATATATAAAATTAAAGCGAGCACAATCTATTCTGGCTTAAGATTTCACATCGCTCCATTATATAAAAAGATGATTCGTAGTCGAAATTCTGCATCTGTATAACTAATTTGGTTAGTTTAAAGGAATATATTGTTAGTTTTTAATTATATATATGTATGATAATTATTTTCAGCTTTATAATTTCTTCAACAACACACCTGGGTTTGAAGACATAGAAATTCTTGGATTCGTGTAAGCACTCAGATGTATATAGATGTTTACTGTCACGTTTCAATTTTAAGTCGAGACAAGTTATTAACTGTTGCAGGGTCAACGATTTTACTGTAATAGTTCACTAAGTTTACTTAACGTGCAAAAATTTATTAATTTTAAAAAATTGGATAAACGCGTCTTCATTTTTTTCATTTTTCATTCATATTTATCTTTCTTCAGCAACGGAAGTGTCAAGGTAATATTTCGAGTCATTGTCAAAGTTCTAAAACCATCAAAAGAATCAAACGATGTTGTTGCAGTAAAGATTGGCCGTAAAATTAACAAGCAATTAAAGACAGGTCGTATTGGTAACATACAAGTTGTCCCCGATGCAATAAAACTTAAAGGTAATAATATATAAACTATATATTGCTTTATGATCCCTAAATTATCAATGCGTTCCGGTTTACAAATTACGTCGTTTTCATTTGAAAGTTATGATAAATCATAACTAAAATTGGCATGCAGAAATAACTAAGACATTGCTCTGACTATTCTCAATGCCATTCTAGTGCCACCTCCTCCACCAGCCAACGTTACATCTTCCGATGTTAAAGAAACAAGGGTTCATATTTACTGGGAACCTCCGGAACTTCATGAGATGTTTTCTATCGAGAAATATTACATCACTTATTTAAAGTATGGTTCGAAGATCTGGTCTAATAACACTATCAATGCTGAACAATTAACCAATACTCAATTGGATAACCTGGAGAGTGATACGTTCTATATTATAATAATAATTGCTGAGAACGCGTATGGTCTTGGTAAAGAAAGCAGCAGAATAGAGATTAAAACTAAAAAAGTGGAAGGTACAGTTCAAGTATTTGGTATAAATAAATTTAGATATTTGATATAGATAATTAGCGAAGAATAGCACATAAACCTTTATCATAATTATAATGTATAGAATATATAGAGAGAATATTATACGGTTGCGCGGAAATATGGAATTTACGTGTGTTTTAATACGATTTTTGGTGTAAATGCATGCATGTTCATATAATAAAGTCATATATTATATATTATCGTATCAATATCATAGTGAATTATATTATCATGAAATGAATTAGGTTTCACCAATATCGTGCGATTATTTTAGTTGTCTCACCGTGGCACTATGTTGGTCCTATAATCGGTGTTGCTGGTGTTGTACTTCTGGTGGCGATTATCTTTGTTGTAAGACGTGTTTTACATAGTCATGCTTGGAAACTTTTAAATGGAAAATCCGATCGGGACAAAACCGATGGGAAAGTAAGTTATTTTCTAATTAATGCAAGATAATTATAATAACTTGTAGGTACACCACGTAAGTATTAAATACTGCAAAGCTTTCGGTCCGAAACGAAACAACGGACCGAAAGCTTTGCAGTATTTAATACTTACGTGGTGTACCTACAAGTTATTATAATTACTAAAGTCGCCATGCAATCATACAAGAAAATTATTAATGCAAGATAGCTGAATAAAAAAGCTGGTTGCATGCATGGTATTGCATATGTTTCAATGAAAATCAAGAACCATCCCTCTATTAAACTAAAACTGGACAAGGAAAGACCATCGGCTCTATATGTACTTGCAGCTGGACGGAGCATCCCGAAATAAGTTAGATCGTGTAGGTTCGTTTGGTTCCGAAATGTTGAAAAGTAGGAAAAGTTGTAACGCTTTTTGCGTGTAACTAACCTTTTCAGATTTTGTACTGCTGAATATTCCTATCCTAGTTTTAAATTCAGTTTATCCTAGTTGTAAATTTCAGTATGGTGATTCTCTGATGTGATTTACTCTTTACATGCAGGCATCTTTTCAAATGAAAGAAAGCTTAAATCAAAGTGAGAACATTTACATGAACGTAGCATTTGAAAACACTTCGATAACTCCAGCATGGAAGGAGCTTCCAAGAACATGGATTGAAACATCTAATAAAATATTAACTTCCGGAGATTTTGGCTACCACGTTGTACAAGGAACATTCGTAAGTCCTCTTGAGAAAGAAAGAAAACCGTGCTCAGTTAAAAGAGTAAAAGGTAAAATAATCAAAATGTGTATAAGTTTTATCATTTTAAAAACTGGCAGAATACACGAATTGATCAGGTTTTTTCTGTTTTTTACCAACCTCCTGCACGTACAATTGTATATATGCATGTGTTAATGCTGATGTTAGCGAATGCTAGCGCGCTAATTTTACTTTGTATCAGCTGGGAAAATGTTTACTGCATCGAAAGATACTTTTTCAAACTTTGAATTGTGAGCTCAGTATGACTTATGGGGCTGTGGCACTATAGGAATTAAACACGGATCAATATATTTAACAGAAAGAACTCCGAAATCTTCCCCTAAAAGTAGCTATGATTTTTTTAGAAAACACGAAAACGGATGTTCTCTATGATCTACTGGATGAATTGAACATTATTTCTGCGATTAGCAGTCATGAAAATATTGTGAATTTGATTGGTGCTTGCACAAGTGAAAATGGTGAGAAAAAAGATCTTTTTATGTAATATTTCTCGGTACTTAGTATATGTATATACTATTGCTTTCTTTCGAATTAAACAACAGCAGTAATATTCGTATTTGAAAATGGAGTTTAAAGGTGATTTCAAATTAGACATTAGACATCCCCACCAGGACGATTCACTTCGGATGGAAGAAAAAAGCCTTCTCTTCTTAATTTCAAAATAATTTATTAGCTATAAGCATGAAAACAGAATCGAAGCTTTTGATCCACAAGCCACATTTTCGTGATTAAATCTACTTGTTGAAATTACATACAAATGTGTTATTCATTCGGTCCGGACGCAAAAAGACTATGCTCTTGGTCTCGAAAACGTTTGCTTTATATTACGATGTATATATCTGTTCTTGTTTTGTAGGTCCTTTACTTTTGGTACTTGAATTTTGCCCTCGTGGTACTCTTAAAAACAATCTTAGCGATAGCAAGAGGAATGAGCAGTTGCTTATGAAGAAGACAGGGATAAATTTAGCCAATGAAATTGCAAAAGGCATGACACATCTTTCAAAACTGGGGGTAAGAAAATCAAACTTATACACGAACACAGTTGTTTGAAATTTGAATAGCTCTATCCGGTGACTTCAGTGATGGATGTACTACGAAGCTAGGTTTTGCAGCGGGTGCTGGGTGGGCGCCATGTGCATGAAACCCAGAAAATCTATCAATCGCAACGTACTGTATGTTATGTATGCAACGTAACACTGACCTGTATACTATACTATATTTAATTTACTGTACTTAGTAAATTACTATTACTATATCTAATTTAGTTCATCTGCACTGATGACTTAATATAAAGTTTCATGGCACACCCGAATGAGGCATTTCTTTATGACTTAATAAGCCATGTAAAATACGACGTTTAAAGACAAATTATTGTTGATTGATTTATGTTTTTAAGATTGTTCATCATGATCTGGCGGCCAAAAACATTCTCTTGACCGAAGATTTCACCCCGAAAATTACCAACTTTGGTCTACCTCATGAATTGTATGAACAAAGCTCGTACCACAAAATTGCTCAGGTTAGCCATATAAAATATAATCTGTACATACCCAATGACCAACGCTCGGATGATACTACATAAACTGATGCATGATATTTGGATCCAGGAAAAAGGTCACAAACCATAAAGCAGCACCTATAAATGCGAACAGCCGTTAGTACCAATGTTTCCAGACTTTTGATTGATAGTTCTTGGGGCTGAAGGCACTAACGAGAATGCAGAGTTGACTGTCTGAATGTCTTTGTCGCTGTTTTACTGCCGTAAGGTTGATGAAGATGCTGATCTAATAGAACAAATGTTTGATGTTTATGAATGATCTCTGGTATTGTTTAATTCAGAGACTCAGCCATGCAGAGACTGGGAAGAGTATTCAGGGGTTAATTAAGGTGGTTTTTAGTCGATATAATTTTTTTTTCGATCCATATCCGTTCCATATATGTTTAATAACAGTATTTGTTTGTATATAAAAGAAAAATTCGGAAAGCACGCCAAAAAAAAAATTTGGAATGAACCTAAAAACACCCATTTGATGTTTATGAATGAACTCTGCTATTGTTTAATTCATTGCCTCCTATATCATTAAGAAAAGACTGGGGAGAGTATTCAGGGGTTAATTAAGGTGGTTTTTAGTCGATATAATTTTTTTTTCGAACCATATCCGTTCCATATATGTTTAATAACCGTGTTTCTTTATGTAAAAGAAAATTTTGAAAAGAAAAAAAATTTTTGGAAAGAACCTAAAAACACCCAAAAGAGATCATCCAGCTCTATGCCACAATCTAACCGGTGATATTACAACCAGCTGCGATATACCAGCATAGATTACAACTACGAAAGGTGCAAGGACAGTTGCTATAGGAAGAACTCCCCCCCATAACTCACATCTTAACGGCCGCCTAAGGGGGAGATGCACTACGGCCCCCAGACCATGATGTATGTGCACCTAACCGTTACGTCTCAGTGAGAAACAGAGTGGGCTGTATGCCACACGCCTAGCGCGTCATAGACGAATCAGCTACAGTGGCAAGCCTTGAGAGCGATGATAAATTTAACGTATTTAAGCTTTTCCTGGTCTCGAGGGGCGGTCCCTAACAAGTTTTGAAACAATCCTTGTTGGTTTTTAACGTCAAAATAGTCATCATTCTCGAAAGCAAACTCAATATAAATCACTGAACGGCTTAGTTTACAAAAATGAAGTTCCCGAGTACACGAGTTCCCGTAATGGATCTGAGCGTGAAAGATCAACAAATCCTCAAGACTGTTATCCAGTTTATTGTAGCCTTGGGTAATTGTCCCAACCTTTTTGAAGGAGTAGGTGCAGCCTTTGAACAAAGAACTGGTTTTGGTGATGCTTTGTGTGCTGAGCAAGACATCAAGTGTCCAAAATGTTTGTATAAGTGTGTAATGGTCTTGGTTAATTGTCTCGACGAGCCTTCATTGAGCGGAGAGATGTTGAAAAGCACCCCCTGTGCTGATGTTAAGTTTAGCTAAAACTCTGGGTTCAGCTTATGTTACCTGCGTGGTTCGATTTATTGTGGCGAGGATTCGAATGGTCGCAGTAGGTTTGTCCACTTTCTTTACAAGTGCCGTCCCAAACTTCGAAGTTATGTATTTGAAATTAAATCAAAGTTGGGAATATATAACAATTGAATGTGCTCTTAAAATGGCCATAAACATGCCGTGTTGCTTGTTGTGGAATGAAAATTTAGCTACAGAAGAATTCAGGGTGATTCGATAACCTGGATTACCATACTGCACTGGTATACCCAACAATGGTGAAGTCTTTGTTCAAAGTATCTCATGGAATATTAATGAATAAACCAAGTCCACAATTAGTAGAAAATCTCGAGTTGTTTTCAATGTCAGATATTTTGAAATATGAATTTGAAAACTCGTAGGGAAAGCCAGGTGATTTATCCAGACTTTTGATCGACAGTTCTCGGGCTGAAGGCACTAACGAGAATGCAGAGTTGACTGTCTGAATGTCTTTGTGGCTGTTTTACTGCTGTACGGTTGATCAAAATGCCGATAATACAGTAAATGTTTGATGTTTATGAATGAACTCTGCTATTGTTTAATTCATTGCCTCCTATATCATGCAGAAAAGACTGGGGAGAGTATTCAGTGGTTAATTAAGGTGGTTTTTAGTCGATAGAATTTTTTTTTCGACCCATATCCGTTCCATATATGTTTAATAACCGTGTTTCTTTATGTAAAAGAAAATTTTGAAAAGAAAAAAAATTTTTGGAAAGAACCTAAAAACACCCAAAAGAGATCATACAGCTCTATGCCACAATCTAACCGGTGATATTACAACCAGCTGCGATATACCAGCATAGATTACAACTACGAAAGGTGCAAGGACAGTTGCTATAGGAAGAACTCCCCCCCATAACTCACATCTTAACGGTCGCCTAAGGGGGAGATGCACTACGGCCCCCAGACCATGATGTATGTGCACCTAACCGTTACGTCTCAGTGAGAAACAGAGTGGGCTGTATGCCACACGCCTAGCGCGTCATAGACGAATCAGCTACAGTGGCAAGCCTTGAGAGCGATGATAAATTTAACGTATTTAAGCTTTTCCTGGTCTCGAGGGGCGGTCCCTAACAAGTATATGCATAGAAAACGACTAATAAGACACACGCTTGGAAATGTCAAGATTTAAACGCCTAAACGTTTTTTAAGTGTTTTTAACGACAAATTTTAGTGTTTTGATATTCTTTTAGAAATTTTATTGTTTTGAAACAGTCCTTGTTGGTTTTTAACGTCAAAATAGTCATCATTCTCGAAAGGAAAGTCAATATAAATGACTGAACGGCTTAGTTTACAAAAATGAAGGTCTGAGACTGACTTAACACGAGTTCCCGTAATGGATCGGAGCGTGAAAGATCAACAAATCATTAAGATTGTTATCCAGTTTATTGTAGCCTTGGGTATTTGTCCCAACCTTTTTGAAGGAGTAGGTGCAGCCTTTAAACAAAGAACAGGTTTTGGTCATGCATTGTGTGCTGAGCAAGAGATCAAGTGTTCACAATGTTTGTATAAGTGTGTAATGGTCTTGGTTAATTGTCTCGACGAGCCTTCATTGAGCGGAGAGATGTTGAAAAGCACCCCCTGTGCTGATGTTAAGTTTAGCTAAAACTCTGGGTTCAGCTTATGTTACCTGCGTGGTTCGATTTATTGTGGCGAGGATTCGAATGGTCGCAGTAGGTTTGTCCACTTTCTTTACAAGTGCCGTCCCAAACTTCGAAGTTATGTATTTGAAATTAAATCAAAGTTGGGAATATATAACAATTGAATGTGCTTTTAAAATGGCCATAAACATGCCGTGTTTCTTGTTGTGGAATGAAAATTTAGCTACAGAAGAATTCAGGATGATTCATCGAGATTATAGTCTACCATTGGGATCTAACTTGGATTACCATACTGCACTGGTCTTAAGATAGATGGCAAGACAATATGGACTGATATAGACCGATTGCCCAGCTTATTCTACTATATATAACTGATATTTAAATACTCTGGCTACTTCGTTAATCACTTCACGAATACTTCTTTGGCCGTCTAAGAACACACGCAGCTAATCGAATCAAAATTTCTTTAATGATTTCATCCAGGTAGAGAGAGAGGTTAGAAAGTGTCTGTTGAATATATTAGCTGCAAATATTGGATAGCATACCTTCTTTTATTTCCTTTAGAAAAACGCTTCTATTCGATGGTTGGCCATAGAATCTCTTACTGATGGACTGTACACAACAAAAAGTGATGTGTAAGCTAAAGCCTGGTTTAAGCCTGGTTTCCATATGACGCCGACCTGTCGCCGACTCATTGTCTGTAATCATCCAAGGAGAAAATGATTTCAGAAAGACAAAAGATTTCACTCATCAGTAATCACCGACAATAATACTTTGCCGACGTCGGCGTCATATGGAAACCAGGCTTTACACTAGTGAATAAGCTCAAGCTAAGCGCGCCATAAGCATCGACATAAGCATCAAGTACAAGTGTAAGCACAAGACTCGAAGCATAAGCGAAGGTGGAACAAAAGACATTTGAAAAGAAAATTCCTTTGGCTTTGCGTTTTTGACCCTAGGCTAGAGGAAAAGATTTCTTTTGTATTTCTGTTTATGCTGATTTCACTCGTGTTAACCAGGCTTTAGTTAATTTGGATTAACCAGGCTAATTTGAATTTCAAATATTAGCTTTTTTGGGACACCCTGCATTGAGGCTGATACTGAAAGCAAAATGCACCTAAAAGAAGTCATTTATCACACTGGCTTTATGATCAGTGGCGTGGCCAGCCTCACGATTTTGTCCCGCTATGTAAATTTCGAGTTATTATGAGTATTCATTTCTTTAGAAATTCATTGTTTTCACAGTCAATGTTCACCAAAATATTAGCATAGCGGGACAAATCGTCAGGCTGGCTACCCTACTGCCCGTCGCTCCTACGTCTCTTCCCACCTCAGTTTTTCGTTAAAAGGCTTTATGATTAACACAACCTATCACTCGTAAAGGTACTTATTTCGTATTCTTAAAGGTGGTCGTTCGCTGTTGTCATATGGGAAATTGAAACCAGTGGTAAGTATACGCAATCGTGCAATATTTTGCTAATGCTATACGCTCGGATACTCATTTTAGCATTGCCGTGCAAATAAATTGATGTAATGTGAACTGAACTGTTTATATTTGTTATAATAATGATATTTACTTATTTCTCCTCAATTTTCCAGGCTGCGTTCCATACCCAGAACTTGAAGTAGAAGATCTTGTTAGCCAAATTCGTGAAGGATATCGTTTGTCTAAACCCGGAAAATCATCAAATGAAACGTTCGTGAATATTTAACATTTTAAAAATTGCACTGTCTATGGCTATGCACGCCATCTACAGATAAACACCTATAGATGTGAGATGCTATAAAACCATAGAAAACATCTTCTCCTTTCTAGGTATAAATTGATGCTTCAGTGTTGGGAAACCAACCCAGATCACCGTCCAACATTCCTTGAAATTGTTGACATCTTGGAAGAGAACCTTGAGAGTAATAAGCTGAATAAGGTGCGCTATGTCTATGCATGCAAAGTCAATATTAATCTTTAATAGCTGAATGTATGAATGTTTTGTCAAATAGCCTTTTAAATATATTATTTTTAGACTTTCACTGATGTCCCCTCTAAACATTGGTAACTGAGCAGCGATACCACAGCCACGGGTGGTGCCTACTGTGTTTGCCACGTTCATATTCCAATCAGTAGTTTATTGATATGATTTATACATATCAATTTTTGACTAACTATATTTTAAGTGTATCTGTAAAACTATGGTAAAAGTATAACAGTTGACCCAGTCACGACATCATACAAAAGCAGTACCAGACTACCAGTGCTATTTAGAACACTAAAAACTCTTCTTTGACATTTTATAAGCAAGAAAAATTGGATATTTTTCATGTTACTTTGAAGTTAGAGTTTTAATGTTACGGTCTCCATTCCTCGAGTGCTCAGAATTCAGAAAACCTTTTTCTATTTTGTATCTCTCTCTATATAGCTAGTGAATGGTCGCAGCCCGAATTAAAGATCACTATTTCATAATTACTTCTTCGTCCACGACCATATTGTTGTATTCACAATAAAATATAGAATAATGGGAGCTTCGTGAAAAGATAATTACATAAAATCTATTTGAAGCCATTCAAGCCTCACCTCTTATCTTCCAAAAGTATACTCAACAAACACTGGGCTATATAACTATCTGGATAGACTATATTTTGGTAAAACAATACAACATGGCGGAAGATTCTGGGGAGAATTCACTAACACTGGGTAGTTTTTTTGGGAACACAGAGCTTCAGGTTTCGTGTGCTCATGAATCGTTAGTGAAATTACCTCATTCACAAGAACTTGTAGCTAAAACAGAAACTGTCTCGAGAGAAGCTGCTTTTGTTGAAACTGAATCAATTCATCGTACGTCCACAGATGTACCTTTTGTTGACACCGAGGCTTTGAAGATTTTAGAAAACAAAGCTACTGAAGTAGACAGAAATTTGCAACGAATGATGGGCAATATAACCAGAAATCTGAACGGCATTTCCACTACAAGCGTCCAATATGCAGAGTGTTATCGAGATTGTGTTAAAAATGTTGGAAATGCTAGTGACAATGCAACAAAAGCTATGGGTAAATTAATAGGAAAGTGTGAAGAAATGAACAAAAACATGGAACCACTTTATAATATGGCTGAGCAAGTTAAAATGATCATTGTTCTACTTGATCAATTTGAAGAGAAGTGTAAATAGGAGACAATTTTATTAATTTTCTTCAGTATAATTGATAATAATTTAATTTATTCTACAGTTTAAATTTATTTAACATCTTAATTTAACATCAGTCAGTATCATATGACATATGCAATTTGGAGTTTCACATTGTACCATTTGTACATAGTACTAGTAAGAACATTTACTGTACAATATATGAAGCACTTAAGATTTTTGTCCCAAAATTCACTATTAAAACGGTTAAAATCACTAGAATTTGTGATAATTTTTGCAAAATCACTTGGTGGCAGCAAATTGGTAAAATTCTCTACACATAACATTTTGGTGACTTGAGAAATAAATAAGTGCTGTATTAATAGCCAGGCAAAGTCATTTAATCTATTCATACATAGATTCTCATTGCATAAAATTTCATTTATAGCATGTTTACCTGAAACCAAACACAACCTCTAGACAGTTGCGACTAATTCCAGGCACATTTTGTATGTTTCTGTTTTTTACATCAGCCAGATCCTAATCGACTCACTGTTCATAAATTTTTTTGCTGCACCCTCTGTACCATCATTACCATGCTGTCTTTTTGTGACCATTGCAAATCAGCAAATGTACCGCCAAAAAGTGTTACATTATTATAGATACTACAAACCATTATTAATTTACTGATATTAAATCTAATTGAAGTCCTTCAGTATTTTCCATCTTGTAATTTTTTGCAGGTGAAAAGTTGTGGTTATTGAATAGCAAAAATTGCAAGGTATTCATAATGCGCTTGTACAAACAGATTTACCTAGTGAGATATAAGCTTTATTACATCAGAATAGCAATAACTGTAACTGCATACTTGACTTCTGGTTTCTGGTATAAAATAAGATCATGCATGACAGGAAGTCTGACTTGCATGTTAGATTGCGTATGTTGTCCATGACATCTTCCTCATTGGTCTGCGTATTTTTGGACATAAATTATGACACTAGCCCGGCCTATGACACTAGCCCAGCCTGCTGGTTGACATCCCCGCCATCCGTCCAGTGTATATTCCATGATTCCAAAAATTCAAGGGAAACGTTGCACCACTGAGTTGCCTTTCTTGTTCTAGTTGTTTTTTTTCTATAGTGGCTGGCGGGTTTTTTTATCGCTGATTCAAGTGTCGCCTGACAGTTTTCATATGATCGGATTAACGTATCATATTACACGTATTATCCTTGCGTCTGAAACAATGTTTACTAATCTCAAAGACAGCTAAAAGATGAAGACGCACTAATAAAATATTAATTCACCTTATTTTATTTAGGGATGTGTAAAATTGGGAAAAAACTGTTCTGGTGGTGGAAGTTTCTTTATTTTTCTTCACTTTTGGTGCCCTTTTTGGTCCAGTCTGAGAATTCAACTTCAGGTATGATATGTCTAGGAATTCTATTTCCGCATTCTGTTCGAATATAAATATCCGCGTCGTGGGATACATTGCACTTGGGTCGTTACATATATACTGTCATTTCTTATATCATTTTTTAACGTACAACGAGTTATTGTAGGCCTCATTCGGGTTTCCGTATACATTAATGTGATAGATTATAAAACTGTGTTCGTGTTAAAAAAACTACGCAAAACTACGCAATGAATTCTATAACAGTGCAATAATCAGTTGTCTGTTTTACTTTTGTGTAATAGATTACCTTGATTTGCCCGTCCCGAATCCTAACATTTTTGTAAGCCATAGAGACAATTAAGAAACTAGGGTCTCGTGAACGTCTCATTACACAATGCTGCGTCTCCACCATCTTCTTTGCCGTAAGGCCCGTAAAGGACATAATTTGACAAATAAACATGCTGTACTGGTTGCCGGCTATTTTACCTTCTGGCTAGTACTTTGACTTTGTATATTTTCATAAGGGATACACTCGATTCGTCGTTGAGTGTCCCTTTTAAATTGTAATCTCACCGGTGTAAAAAAAAACGAAACGAGAAATAATAGCTTATTGACAGACTTGAAAGCAGGATATACTGATATAAAATAAGTAGAATTCCTGCTAAAATGAATATATTAAGTGTAATATTCATATAGGCTCGCTTCTATTCAATAACAAAAGATCGTAGGCCTCTGGGAATTATTAGGGTTGCGCTTTTTTTTACACACCTGGTATATGTATTATCTGATAAAAACTGTAATAAAACTTCAGTATACTAAAAACCGTCAGTCAGCGTGTTTTTGATTACCAAACTCTTCGACATTAGAGAAACACTCTTGTTTACTCTACCAAAGACCAATTCACGTAATACCATCTGTGGTTACTGGCTCAGTTGAAGTACTGGGTAAGGTTAAGTCAAAACTAATGACAGCTAGTAATGTCTTCTGCGATAGCGAAGTGGTGTTTAATTATCATGTATAGCATGTGGTTGACTGAAGACGGGAAGAAGAGTTGATGACAAAATTTTATAAAGCTCTACATTATTGCACTGCGATATATAGGAATACGATCTAAATTGTGAACATCAATTGTGCACATCATTGGAAATTTATAATCTTCATAGTGAAATGTTTCGAGGAGGTACTTTAATAAATAATAAAGGGGATCCATTGTGTCCCAACCAAGACCTTTTGCTCGAACGGATGTCTCGACAAAAACTCGCAGGACTACCAATACGCTTCTTTGTATCTAGCTATATACTGTATGCCCAGGATATCTAAAAATGAGGTATACAAAAGTAATCGTAGTTAAATTTTCATGGTCGAGAAAGTATGTGGTAGCTATGAGATAATTGCTTTTGTTCTTGTTTTCTTCTGTTTTTTTTTATTCTTTGAAAGCCCGGCCTGTTGGTTGTACTGAATATTTTATATTTTTGTCTACAGTTTTAAGTACGCCGGTGCTATCAACGACACTCTGGCATGGTTTGCGTAACCGTAGGTTAAACTTGTTGTTATCATGATATTAAAAACATTTATTGTATGTATATTTAAACAAGAAATGAACAGATATTATAGAAAGCCATTTTCTTCTCAATTGTAGAACTGAACAGCAGTGCTACTACGATAACCCCAACACATTCATCATGGCTAAGTGTCATCGATATTGACGATATAGTACCGACGGCGACGGCGTCAAGTCCTTTTTGTAAGCTATATAAATTATACATAAATATACTTGAGCTCAGCTAATATGATGCAATATTTTTATTAAAATGTTTTATTGTCAAACACGTAACGTTTATTATCGGATAGTCACGTTTGGCATAATCAGACATACAACTACACTGCATGGTTGCCATAAAAGGTTCTGAAATTAGCATCTTGAATCAAAAGATTTTATAATTCATGTTTACAAATTTCGGTGGGGAAAACACTATTATAATCAAAATGAATTATTTGTTACTATCATAATTCTTAAAACTTTACAACATCTAATTTCTTTCACTGAAAAGGGTATTTATCAGTGATGCCTTATAGAGCCCAAGTGCATGTACATCATTGAAAACCATTATTCTCTTCTGTTTTTTAAATATTTCAGTCTTGTCGGGAATTTCAGCATCGTCAACGGCATCCATTTATCTTGGTAAGTACAAAATATAACGATTCATATAATAATAATATCGTATCACAACAACATAGTCTCTACGTCTATACCATTATATTGAACATAGTTTTTCGTCAGTGCCTTACCTCAATGACTCACTCAGTGGCTCTAAATGTGATCAGTTGAAAATTCTTCCCCACAGATCCATGCGGAAAAAAGTACCTGTATTCCCCTGGTACACTTAAAAGCCCACTTTATCCCGCTGTATACCCTAACAACATAGACTGTAACTGGACTATATCTGTCACCAACGGAAAGAATATTCTTCTGCAATTTTTATCCTTTTCGGTAGGTCACTTATAACTTTGAATTAATGTTCCATGCATGCCTGCATGGTAATATCACATCCTTGCTGTTTATTCAGAGACTACACGGTGCACTGACACGTTTTGAGTGCCGGTGCTTCATAAATTCTTCACTTTATAATTTTATAATACCTTGCTACTAGACTCCAGTATGCATGCACACATACAATCCGTTTCCGTCCTTCGAAATGAATTCTTGTTTGTGCAATATTAAGAATGTTGCCACCTCGTCAATTCAAGGATTTCACAGTCTTCAGTGACCGAAAAATTTTGACATTAGCATAGTTTTAAATATTCTTCTATTTTACAACCATCTTAAGTTTAGACAAGACCACACAACCCTAAATTTCGTGTTTAATGTATATTGCACGTTTTCTTGCATCGTGCAGGCAAGTACTTCCAAAGCTTGACTGTGACTGGGCACTGTATGTTTTTATCCTGTAAGACAAATTACAGTTCGCGTAGTATTTTGTGTTTGCTGCATTTTTAGCTGGAAGAAAATTCGCATGCGCAGTGTTCATATGATTATTTGGATGTTTATGATGGCGACTCTCAGCATGCGATGACACTGGGGCGGTATTGTGGAAATCGTTTACCAGTGAATCTTGTATCATCTGGATCCAAACTTTTTATCGCATTTCATACAGACGGTAGTGTACAAAGGCGAGGATTTGTTTTGAATTATACAACAACATTCAGTGAATTGAATGGATTATGTGATGTGTATGTTGGCGATGTAATCACAGCTAAAAGTGGTTCTTTGGTTTCAAGTAAGGGTAAAGACTGTACGAAGATTATACTCGCTCCTAGTGGCTGGCGAATAAAGTTCACAATTTATCATGTACGTGATTATAATGCATCTATTTCTGTACATGATGGTGGAACAACGGTCGGAACAAAAAAATATGAAATTGGTATAGGGCAAGTTGTCGGCAAAGGTGGTCCCTTGGTGTTTTACACTTCAAGCAATGCACTTCTGGTCCATACTAATACTAGAAGTTTTGCGAATAGCAGCAAGTTTTATGCAGAATTTGAGATGTTTTCACAGCCAGGAGAAAAATGTCTTTGCCCTCCGACTGTTAACAGCCGAACAATTTGTTCATTTCCAGCGATAGACAATACAAGTACTTTTTATTTCAATAATGACAGTCCAAATGTCTATAACAAAAAAAGATGCACTACATCTTGTAATGAAGGGTATGATTTTGTGAAGCGATTTTCATTAGGTATTCCTAATGTCGACAGAACCTGCCACTTGGACCCGGACGAACACTCAAATTGGATTTCAAATCCACCATTCTTTGATCAGTATTTCATCGACCAAAATTTGATTACATGTAACAAACGCATTCCTGCCACTCAACTTGCAGCGTCCTATGCTTTCGAGTATCCTAACTCAACTTGTCAATACCTTAACTTATCATTTATTGAAAATGAAGTGTATCGTTTTCTGGTAAACACTTCATTCAATTTTTCATATGTTGGGGAATGTTATAAACATGTTATAGGAAACTGCACAGTGAAACCAGTTGATGCTTGGTGTGATTATTATAACCAAGTCGTTCTAAAAATAAAAGACAACGTTATATCGGACAAAAACTCAACGAAGACGAGAAAGATATTTAAACTTTTGTTTGATGATTTTCAAGTTCATTTTAAGGGCATGATTCAACGAATTGTGGAAAAAAAATTAATTGTGAATAATTCAACAAATTTTCATGTTTGGCGATATCGTGAGGTCCACATCTGGTGCCCTACCAATTTTGTAAATGGTAGACTGCATAATTGGGAGACGTCTAAATCTTGTATTTCCTGTCCGGTGCATTATTATAAGAATAGAAATTACTTCCCATATATTTATGAACATTGTCGACAGTGCCCCCCGTTCAAACGGCGCTTGCTAAATGAATCTACGTGTGTAAATGGATCTCAGGCGTATCCCAAACCTTCAAACGCTAACTGTCAACACACGTGTCCTCTTGGGAAATACTTCGACAATATTTCTGGAATTTGCGTGTGGTGCGATTACGGACAATTCCAAAATTCTACAACAGTTTTAAACCCAGTCTGCCAAAGTTGCCCGGCCGGGAAAACCACGACTTTCGTCGGGGCGCAAAGCGAAACGGATTGCATGGTCAAATGTCTTAAAGGACAGTTTGCAAAGTTTCCTTCATGTTTTAATTGTGACAACGGATACTACATGCCATACGAGGGGAATCAATTCAATAAATGCTTTCAGTGCCCGCTGGGTAAAACCACGTTAAAAACAGGAGCGGCAAACTTGACTGACTGTGTGCATGATATACTGTTATACTGTCATCAAGGGGAATATTTTGATTTCAACTTCCATCGTTGCACGCAATGCCCACTAAATACGTTCAACGACCAAAAGAATCATACAGCATATATTTGCAAGCAATGTCCCCAAAACAAAAAAACCCGAAACGAAGGATCGACGAATGTCTCCCAGTGCATTTGTAGTCGAGGAGAGTTTCTAAACGTGACGAATCAAGCGTGTGAAAAGTGTCCCAACAATACTTATCAAGATAGTATGGGCCAAAATTCATGCAAATCTTGTGCGAGAAACACATTTACCTTAAAACCCGGTTCAAAGACGTGCATCAAACGTTGCCATTTTGGGACGTTTTTCAACAAGTCTGCCGAAATGTGCCAAGATTGTCTGGTGGGTTATTTTCAGAACATTACAAACCATACCTTGTCTAGGTGTTTACCATGTCCACAGGATTATTATGCCAATAAAATAGCAAGTAAGACTTGCACTCAATGCCCTAATAAACGGATAACGGCCTCTAACGCATCATCTGACGTTTCCGAATGTCTCAGAAGATGTGAACCTGGTTTTTATTTAAACGTGACCCTTGGAAGTTGTGTAGGATGTCCAAAGGGGTTCTACCAAGGTAGGAAGGAATATAGGTACCATTTCTGCACAAAATGTCCAAGTGCTAATATGACAACTCTTGTATCAGGTGCGACCTCAATCGGACAATGTGTCGAGTATTGTGCATCGTCCCCTTGTTACAATGGAGCTGAATGTACTAACATTGATAATGATTTTATCTGCACTTGTCCTTTGTATCTTTCCGGGAAGCAATGTCAGACTATTCTAGATAAAAACAATACGGACCTAATGGTGATATCAATCAAATTTTCAAGCTTAAACTGGAATAGTAATCTAAGTAACCCCAATACCAGAGATTTCATAGAATTGGAAAAACAGATTGGAAACTACGTGGTGGACATATTTAGGAATGACTCAACTTTCCGCACAGTCAAGATCAAGAGGTTCATGCCAGGAAGTGTCGTAGCTTTTCTTGAAATAAATTATGTAGCTGGCGTTGTTTTTAATAACCCACTGGACACCTTGGCAATTGCTGTTGTTGATGGCAAATTTGGTGAATTAACAGTCGATCCCTTCTCGTTAAACCTTCGTAATTACACATGTGGTACCTCTTTAGGGATGGAGAACGGGCGTATTCCTGATGGTGCAATTACCTCAGGAGTCAAACATAATTACCATCCTTTAACGAATGCTCGTTTGAATCACAGAGGTCCAGGTTGGGCTCCACAGCCTGGCCGTTTGGAAGACGCATATCTTCAGGTAGATTTTGGCTTGATTGTGGAATTAACGGGCATTGCAACGCAAGGATCGTCTTACGGTGGTGGTAGATGGTTACCAGGTAGCTGGTTACAAGCATATCAGCTCAATTATAGTACTAATGGCAGTGTATGGCAGAGATATAAGGCAAGAACAAACGTAGCTGTGGTAAGTCATTTCATATTTGTCGAAATTTTCATATGTATATCATTTTAATTAAAGATCCATATTAATGTTATCATATGCTATGTCATGTACGGGCTGTATTAAAAAACGAAATCTTAATTTTTCCAAAAGGCCTACAATCTTTTGTTATCGAAAAGAAAGCGAATATGAATTGTATAATTTGTCGGCGATGTCTATTGTGATTACACTGATTAAATGCTTTGTCAGAGTTTGTCTATCGAAAAAAAACATCCACTTCATTGATCACTTAACAAAGCACTTTATTCTCTATGGGCCGGTTGTATCAAGCCCATTTAGCTTAAACGGTGGATAAGTCAAAATTAATTCATTTCAAACATCTCTCTGGAATGAGTCAGCTTGAATATCATGCGCTGAATATGTAGTTGTAAACAGTGTCTTAGTTTGTATTAAGGTAAAAAAAATTTAGTTCGCTTGTTGAATAAAACGTTAGACTTGCTTTCTATTTTGCCTTATCCACCGTTTAAGTTAAACGGGCCCAGTGGCAGTGATCACCGACAATCCCCATCGCCGACCGTCGAGAATCATGTTTATATATATTGTTGAAAGTCCGCAAACATCCAATTTAACAGTTTCTGGCGCTCTAACTATCACAAGTTGTGGTTGTTGTCGACTTTATTCACCGACGAAACATAAAGAACAATTTTCTTTTAGGTTTTTATTGCAAACGTGGATGTAAATACCACCGTTCGCAACGACCTAGAATACCCAGTAAGGACAAGATACGTGAGAATTTTACTCTTTACAGTGTTCAATGCTATCAGTTATCGCTGTGAGTTTTATGGTTGTCCTATACCAAAATATGGCGTTTCGCCAACGGTCGTGCCCCGAAGTACTGATGTCCTGAAACCAAGCAGCGGTATGTTTCTTTTTGCCATTATGATTTCAAGATAAGATTGAAGTTTTTCAACCGTCAGGTTTTAACTTCTTGTTAACCGTGCGCTTTATTTGAAACTTTGAATATAGCCTACATGCACACTGCTTGAGAGCTATTATATACAGTTGTACAATCTTTAGATTAAATTTGGTATAGAGGTTGGGGATTTGTTGGATTAAGTACATGGCTAAAAATAACAATACGCCTATAATGATACACGACGAAATGAAATATAGCCTCGTTTACCCTACACATTTACCCTACACTAAATTCTTGGCAATTTGATCCGAGCACGTCCTTTGTATTAGTAGATTGAGGCGTAGCAAGAAATATCGCGTTTAGTGTAAACGGGACTAAAATTTGCACCTGAATAAGACGCCATGCATAACACAGAGGACTCTGGAGACGAAGCTAACAAGACACTAATAAAATTCCGCACCTAATTTATCGAAACTTTAATTTGCCAGTTACCGTATCTAGGGAAATAGACGAATCCCCGCATAATGTTTGCAAATATTGAAATTAAATAATCCCATGGTTAATCTCAAGGAAGTCTAGTTGCTGATCCAAAAATACATGAAAGTTGATATCCTCTACTAAAAAGATTATCTTTTCATTCCTATCAATACATGTTAATCCTGTATCATTACGATAGCCATTCAAATGAGATCAGATGAAAGTGTAAAGTTTACACAAAATATGCGACAGTGACAAGCTAAGACTAAAAACAAAGACTCTTCATCTGGCTTCATAAATGTTATAACATGCATTTGAGAAATACAACTGAATTTGATGATGTTACGATATTTGAAATTAGTTCTAATATTACCTGGTACAGTATATCCAATTTAGTTTCTTCAGACGTATGTATGTAATATTTCAGGGAGTTTTTGGCACGTTTTTCCAATGTATAGAGATACTACGTAAATATATGCAATATTTATTTATCTGAAGTTAATTTTAGAATTCATTCGTTAACAGGGGCAGACACTCAGTCAAAATGCTGAAAATAAATTAAAAATGTCAAATGTGTATAGATTTCGCTTGTAATATTTATGCTATGAGAGGCCGAAACACAAACGTTTTTCGTCTTAGCTATATGTTCCCTTGGTGTTGTGCACTGATGATTGTCATTTGCTACTTCTTAGTACTGGGCCCAACAATTTCAACGGCACATCGTCCGACACGTGAGTCAATCATTTTCCACAACGAGAAAAGATACAGAAAATCCTGATGCTACATGGATGGTTTCCACCCAGGAAAATTATCTTCCATAACCAGATTAGACAAATATAGTATCTTTTGTGTTTGAACCAACTTGTTTTGGCCAAGAACTTCCTGACAAAGAAACTTTTCTTTCCATTAGTAAAACTGTACTCATGATGATTTGCGCTGGGTGGAAAATTTTTACAATATTCTTTTTGGAACATTCCACTATGCATGCCCCTTGTAGCTCTTGTTAACAGCAACATGCCCTTACCAGATCCAGTTACCAGATTTATTTAATCTCAATTGCAGATCTGAAAAGTAGCTATATAACACCAACACCGTCCAAAGCCTCTTGTAAGTTATATAATCGTATTTACATGCATGCATGTAGCGCTAATTTTTATGTTAATTGAATGGCTTTGACGTGCAATAATTATATTAGTTGTTATTAGACAAGGTAGCGTGTATTCAGCATTGCAATACGACTAATACGTCTACTATCATGCGATGTATATCTCAATATAAATTTATACTCATTTCTCTTTTTTTTCAATTTTGCAGCCTCGATTGCAACGCCAAGTACTTCTATGACTCCAGGTGAGAATTAATTATGACTTATCTCATGCATTCCTCGACACATTATGTCATAACTTTTAATCTACTACTCTATACATACAAGTAAAGAATTTGCTTGACGGCACAATTTCTGGCCTAAACTTTACGATAAATTGCAAACTAGTTCCTATTGCATTACTACAATAGCCGAATCTTAATTACCTTGCAGCAATACCTCCTAATTTTACATTGTATACATAGTTTTATGCCAGGGGAAGTTTAATTGGGGGAGGGTGGTTGCATATATAAATTCGTCTTATGCCCGACTGATTTCTTTTGTTAGCCATTTAGCTATTGTTTCTAAGGTTGTACGAATATGAATATATGAATATACACCCCCCCCCTCCAATTAAGCTTCTAGTGACGGCCCTGCAGCCCCTGCCTTATCCATGGCCTAGACTTTACGTTAAGCTTTATCGTTAACAGTCCCAGTTTACTTAAATGTGACGCCGGTGAATCCAAAAGTCGTTGAAAACAGTATTGTTATCTTCTCTTGTGATTGTGGTGGATGTAACTTACGGCCATTTTGGTTAAAAGACAGTCTGCCAATTCATTTCAACCAATCAGAAACGCCCTACAGTTTGTTGCCAAATGGGAGTTTGGTCATCAATGCTTCCAGACATACTGCCGGAAACTACAGTTGCGGAATAAAAACTTCCTTTCGGGGCTGGATGTACAGAAGTGTTGAGCTAGACGTATGGTGTAAGTAATTTTGTACTGTAAGTACCATAAAAACAGTATCAATTTCATTGGTAATAAAAAACCCACACTTTTTCGCTTATTTTTACCAATTAAATTGATTAGTTGATTAGTTGTTATAACAATTTGCTTACAGAGCAAGAAGTATCGGACTTCTTGTACACACCATGCAGCCCTAACTAAAATACCTTCATCACTCTACCATGCCCAGTGCCATTGAATAGTCGTCGTTTTATGTCTGGTATTTGTAGCCGTATACTTGTGCATAGTTGATGGTTTTTATAGCATGACTAAATTATAATGTTATTTATAGTTAGCTAAGTTGATCTGAGAAAATATTTTTTGAACAATTTTCCATTATAATTTCAGATTTAAATGCTTTTCATGTAACTGGTGATAAAAATCCTTATCGAGGGGAAAACATCAGCCTGAGTTGTCAAGGAGATGGGAATCCTTATCCTTCGTTCACCTGGTACTTCAATGATCAACCACTTGAGCAAAATTCCCGAATATTACTGGAGAAAAGCAAGTTAAATATTTTCAATGCAACGATGAATGATAATGGGGAATACACATGTGTCGCTAACAACTCCGCCGGCAGTGTCCGACGTACACTTGTCGTTGCAGTGAAAGGTTGGATTATAACTTGTTTTATTTTCCGGTTCACATCTTCCAGTTTATTTTTACTTTGGTTATTCTCTATTGGAATTTCATATATTTCTAAATCAGCGGAATTAAGACGTATTTCCTCGCGGAAACATTAGAAAATACTTGAAAAAGAAATGGTCGTAATGACTGAATCTCTGACAAGCAATGAACAGCGCTGCATGACTGCTTTTTTAAACTTTTGATTAACTTTTGCTGTTTTAATTAATTACCATGCAATCCTCAATTTCTTACCTGTTAATGTGGGATTCCTCTTTCAATTAATGCAAAACTCCACCCGGAAATTTCACTAGGATCGCTTCATTTAAACTGTGTGCAGTGACACAATAGCCTTTTTTTGCTACATTAACTATGCACATGTTTTAAAAGAGAACAAAAAATTGATTGCCCAAAAAATTGTACTAAACGAAATTCATCTTTACTCAATAAATTGCATTTTATTATAGATATTCCGTTAGTAAAAATATCAACAAACTTGCCCAAATATATTCTTGTGGATAAATATATTCTGTTCGCTTGCCATTCTGAGAATTGGAATTTTACTCATCGTCTTTGGAAGATCGAACTTGTTAAAGACGGAATACCAATAATTACCAAACTGCCATTTCCTGCAAGAGAAAGTGACACAGGAAAATACCAGTGCAAAGCAACTATTGGTGCAGCATCACGCTTCTCTACCCCCTTCTTCCTAATAGTCGGCAGTAAGTCATATTTTGTTTTATATTGCTTGTTATGTTGCTACTCATAGACGTAAGGGCTGATCACCTCTTTACAAATAGCTCCTTCTAGACCCGTCGTTTTGAAAGGAGACCCGGAAACAAGTGCAACAGGAATCAGACTTTCATGGCATCCTATCTCTAAGACGTTTTGGAATGGAGAGGAAGTATCCTTCGAAGTAAATGTGTTTTCTGTGAGTCGTATCTTGCAGAAATCACATACAACGAAAACAACCAGTGCAATTATCTCTGGTCTACGTCCTGACACAACATATATTATCCATATCACCGGGATTACCGTTTTTGGCCGGTTTCAAAATAGCACCGTCACCTCGGTGAATACAAAAGAAAGTGAGTTTTAAAATATATTTCAGATTAATTACATTCCTTTATTTCTTTGCAGAACTGAATATATGAATAAACACCCCCACCCCCAATTGTCGTTTCTGCCCTGTTCATTCACGATACCTGCGATGTTCCTTTCGGAATGGTCAACTGAAATTAATTATAATCAGAGTGGAAAAAGTTCAACCTATATTTCTGTATTAATATAGACATAATAGACTTATGAACATGCGGTCAATGAACATGTGTTTTTTTATGCTTTATCAAGTTACACTATGATGTACATTTGCAGATAAAAACATTATAAAATACCAGCTACACGTACGATTGAGAGATTATGAATTTTCAAACAAGTTGTTGGATGAAACTTCTAGTCAGTACAAGAAGTTGAAATCGAAAATGGAAAAATCGGTAAGGAACAGAAAAATTTAGTTACAGGGCGTTGTCAACAAGTATTTGAGAATTGAGATTACACACCTGGTTTTCACAGTCAATTGTAACTCTGCACTGAGGCAACTGAGCTATGTTGAAAATGTATTAGTGAAAATGAAAATGAGAAATAATAGTCGTCATATATCTTAGTATGCGTCTACAGCAGCTACACAAGTTTGAATTTTATCCATTTTTCTTTTTTGTAGCTTAAGGATATCTTTGGAAGATCAAAAATTCGTTTTTGGTTTATAGTTTCAACTGTTTCCAATTTTAAGTACGTGTATGAAGTATTCTTTACTAAATTTAACCGTTTACTTAACTCTCAGTTTAAACTTAGTTCTCAGTTTGAACTTAACTCTCAGTTTAAACTTAGTTAACATGTTTTTATTCTTGTTTAGAAAGGGAAGTGTTGTGGTAGTGATTGTTGTCTCATTGAGCAGTCAATTTAAGGAAGATCCATCCGAACTTGTAAGCGAGTTAAACAAAGCTGACGCAATCGCAGAGTACAAATTTGACAAGTCATACACAAGACAAGAAGGTAGAGTTGTGCATGCAGAATATTAGGTAGTTTTACCTTTCTCATATCTATATCCTAAATTTTTGAGACTTTATTTAGGAAGTTAAGAATTGTTAATCATATTATTATAATCATTTTTTGTATGCGTAATGTACGTTACAGAGTTTATATAAGATTGATCATACTTTGTGGTTTTATTTTACATGCTTGCTTGTTACATACAGATCTATTTTATTCCTAATATAATTATGGTTCCAATTTAATTCAGTTTTAATTTTGTTACCTGTAGATTTTGATGAATGTGCGAATTCAGGTTCCAATACCTGTCATGAATACGCACATTGTGAAAATGTTCCTGGAACTTATATTTGTAACTGCTTCGAGGGTTTCTTTGGTGACGGAGAAAAATGTCAAGGTATTGTACACATGCAGAAAAGTATAAGCATAAAATGCATGAATGCATGAATGCAATCGTTTACTGGTAAAACATGATTGAATTCATTATATTGCAGAAAATGGATATATTCCGTCATTTCATGACATTACTGGCTTTCATGCAGTGTAGCACGCATGTGGATCTGACCATTCGGACCTGACACAAGTTTTGCTACAGTCATACATATAAATGAAGCAATAATTATTCGCATCCCTCGTTAGCTGGAGTAATTTAAATAGTATCGAATTAAACAAAACTTATAGTGATTTGGTGATCAATTTTTAAATTGAAAGCACATATTGTTTTACAGGCCCTCCGCAAATTAGATCAAAGTCATCAAATATTACCCAGTTTGTTGAAACAAACGTCACCCTTGTTTGCACGGTGTTTGCCAATCCTGATCCCACCATTTCTTGGAAACGTGCTGATCGCGATGGGAAGTTCACAGAAATAAAAAAGACACGGAACAAGTATGATGGAAATTATTCCATTTCAAATGCGGGTTTAGAGGATTCAGGAACATATTTATGTTATGCGTCGAACGAGCTTGGTCATGACTCTTACACAACAACTGTAATAATCAAACCAGGTAAACTTGGATATGTCCATGACTCCATATTACAAATTACTCTTTAAGACTTTTCTAATCATCGCATTCAAATTGCTCTTTCCCATAGTCATTGTTGATATCGATGTGGAGATAAAGCTTTCTAACAAGACATTCAAAGAAGAACTGAAGAATAAGTCTTCTCCTGCTTATAAAGAATTAGAGGAAGACGTTTATGATGAGGTATAAGCCCGTATAACGTATTGACTTCTTACAATATATGAGGATGAAGATGTGGAAAGATGTCGCGCGTGAGAATAAATAAAAAAGTTTATTCGTTTTGTGTTTCAGCTTTATAATTTTTTCAATAACACTCCTGGATTCGAAGACATAGAAATTCTTGGATTCGTGTAAGCACCAGGATTTGATTTTCCATATACAATGATGAGTTACTGTTGCACGAATACTCCTCCTCTTATATGATATTGAACATGGAATCTGACCAGTTTTACATTCATTTTTCTTCAGCAACGGAAGTATCAAGGTAATATTTCGAGTCATTGTCAAAGTTCTAAAACCTTCAAAAGAATCAAACGATGTTGTTGCAGTAAAGATTGGCCGTAAAATCAACAAGCAATTAAAGACAGGTCGTATTGGTAACATACAAGTTGTTCCCGATGCGATAAAACTGAAAGGTAATATAGATTATCCAACAAAAAGGTCAAAATATCGCTTATGTGTCCGTGTATAAAATTCTTTAGCATAATAGTCTTTTTGATATATTCTATTAACAATAATAAAGCTTCTTGAACAATGTAAAGTTTTCATATTCGGCTTCATGAAAATTTTTTTGCATTTATCATCACATGTACATGTAAGGCTTATGTATAGTGACTGTAAAGAAGGAGAATATTGTGACACTGAAGGTAAATACGATATTATGATCTAATTAGATTAATTTCCATAATGATCAAGTTCTCTATTTCTTGAACTTTACCGAGCATATATAATAGGTATAAGCAGTAAGAAACTGAATTCCCCTACAATGTATTAACTGGTGTAACTCGATCATGACCATTTGCAGCTTTAAAACCAAGATGTTGAGACTTTTTAGCATCCAACTCACTCTACCCCTTCATTTCACTTTTACTTAATTATAAACGAAAATTAATGAAACAATACTTGAAATGGCGTGTCGTTCTACTAATGTTTTAGAACATGTTATATTTTTGTTGACATTCCAGTGCCACCTCCTCCACCAGCCAACGTTACATCTTCCGATGTTAAAGAGACAAGAGTTCATATTTACTGGGAACCTCCGGAACTTCATGAGATGTTTTCTATCGAGAAATATTACATCACTTATTTAAAGTATGGTTCGAAGATCTGGTCTAATAACACTATCAATGCTGAACAATTAACCAATACTCAATTGGATAACCTGGAGAGTGATACGTTCTATATTATAATAATAATTGCTGAGAACGCGTATGGTCTTGGTAAAGAAAGCAGCAGAATAGAGATTAAAACTAAAAAAGTTGAAGGTATTTGACTATACTGACTGAGTCTATAATGTATGCATTCCCAATATCAACAGAGAATAACTAGAGCGGCATTATGTCGTTATTTGATACAAGAAACAGAACAAAGTAAAGGAAAAAGACCTGATGAAAGAAAAACTCTTGTTGTTGTGATATTTTAGTTGTCTCACCGTGGTACTATGTTGGTCCTATAATAGCTGTTGCTTGTGTTGTACTTCTGGTGGCGATTATCTTTGTTGTAAGACGTGTTTTACATAGTCATGCTTGGAAACCAGTAGATGAAAAATTCGATTTGGGCAAAAAAGTAAGTTGACTTTCAGCTTATAATCGTAGGAATACTGTATGACAATGCTATGCAATGCCTTCTTCTGATTTTGAAGATACGTACTACAGGAAGTATAGAAACCATAAGCAACGGTATGACTGGCAGTGCATTTTTTATAAAATTTCAAATTAAACCAAATTATATATATTTTACAGCCATTTTTCCAAATGCAAGAACGAAAAAATCAAAATGAGAATACATATACAAACGTGTTTGCTTCAAATGCCCAGAGTAATTCAACGTCGGCGGAAATTCTGAGAACTCGGATTGAAATATCAAATGAAATCCTAATTCCTGGAGCTTTTGGCTTCCACGTTGTACGAGGAACGTTTTTAGGGCATCTGGAAAAGGAAAGAAAGACGTGTTCTGTTAAAATGCTAAAAGGTATATATAAAATATAATCAAAATTAGTTTATGCAGCCTATGCAATGCAAGCGTCTTGTTTGTTATTTTTCGTTTCAAAGAAAGCACTTTCAAGGATACACTAGAGCAGCGAGGGTTATTGCATTTAACGTTGAAAACTGAATGACATCAATAGCAGTGCAGATAACATCTTCAGTACGGAAGAAACATGTGTTATACTCTTCATTATTCCTTATATATATTTCAGAAAATGCGAACGAAAATGACCACCGTTACCTTATGAATGAACTGGCCACCATGTCTGAAATAGAAGACCATGAAAATGTTGTGAATTTGATTGGTGCTTGCACAAGTGAAGATGGTATTATATAATCACGCGCAGTTATTGGAGGGGGGGGGAGGCTTGTCAGGAAAAAAGAATAAACTTTTTAGTACATCGGCAAGAATACTATATTGATAGGTGCTTACTATACATGCAGGTGTGATATGAAAAGTCTGTTTTTGTTTTGTGTAGGTCCTTTACTTTTAGTGCTCGAGTTCTGCTCCCGTGGAACTCTTGAAACCAATCTTAGAGATAACGAGAAAATTGAGCAGTTGTTTTTGAAGAAGACAAAAATTAATTTAGCAAATGAAATTGCAAATGGAATGGCGCATCTTACAAGTGAAGGGGTAAAATAATTTTGTATGTCCTGGATATAAATGAGACATTTAATATTTGATATATCAATTATCTTTTCTCATCGTGACACTGATCTCAATGCCTTAAATCCACTCGACAAATACCAAAGGCAACGTTCAAAATTCGAAACTAACGTAGTTTCGTTTTTTTTTAAGATTGTTCATCAGGATCTTGCAGCCAAAAATGTACTTTTGACAGATGATTTTACTCCAAAAATTGCCAACTTCGGTCTTCCGCGTGATCTTTATGACTCGTATCACAAAACAACTCAGGTGAGAGATTACTGAATAATATCCATACATCATGATGATTAAAAAGTCATAGACAAATAACTAGCATCTGATGTCTCAATATGCTCTTCAGTTTTTCTGAGATTATTTTTATTATTTTGGAGCCTCTTGTGTTGATAAGGTGCCGTATAGTAAATTATACATGCATTGAATAACTATATGCATTGCCAAATCTTGATTGTCCATGTTGACACTCGCATAAACTCTACTTGCCTTTCCCATTTTCAGACAAACTCCTCAATTCGATGGTTGGCGATAGAATCTTTAACTGATGGACTGTACACAACAAAAAGTGACGTGTAAGCTAAACTTTAAGCTGCTTCATTTGCTGGATTTATTGGAGTCAATTTAATTTGTTTTAAACATGTTCAATTTAAATATTTATATTGCAATAATACTGTTATAAGGTGGTCGTTCGCTGTCTTAATGTGGGAAATTGAAACTAACGGTTAGTTCTCGCTATGCACTTTCGACAATGTGTGACTTTATATAAGTGTATTTGGATATTACATTACTACGTTTTGTTCATTGTAACTTTAAAAAAGTTGAGTTTATCCAATATTTTCATGGTGCGTTTTTTACTTTAGGCTGCGTTCCATATCGAGAACTCGATGTCGAAAATTTGGTAAACCAAATTCATGGAGGATACCGTTTGTCAAAACCTGAAGAAACATCAAATGAAATGTATGTGGATTTTTTAAGTATTTTTTTCGTTTTGCAGCCTAGATCAGATAGTATTCATGAAAAGCTTTTTACCTGTATTTATGTGTAGGTATAAATTGATGCTTCAGTGTTGGGAAACCAACCCAGAAGACCGTCCAACATTCCATGTAATTATCGACATCTTGGAAGAACATATTAAAAACAATGAGGTGCGTTAAATATGCTACCATAATATCAAACTTATGCATGTCTGAATTATCATAGGCAGTACAATTAGCCATATACACGTCATATATTGTTCAAGTTTTATTTCATTGCTTAATTACATTGATATAACAGCAATATTAAAGCGTTAGCTATGCATGGCAATATAACCACCCAGTCTTCACTGAGGAATTTCATGTGTCATAATTATATACAACTTAATTTTGCCTTTTTTAGTCTTTCGTTGATGTACCTCTAAGCATTAGCACCTGATCAACGAGATCTCTGGTGATATGTTTTAATCATTCATATACGTGTTGGCTAATAAATTTAATCCATGTTAATTGCTTTTATGGTAAAATAATTACAAAGGTGATCATTAAGAATGTGGCGATACATACACTACACAAGGTGATCATTAAGAATGTACTACAGTCGTATCTTATATACGTAATTTGATGCTAATTTGAAATGTTTTTTACACAAATTGAATTGATGTGGATATATCGATTTATTAAAATATAAGTAAAACAAATATATATGTGAACAACTTCACTACTTCAGTACTACAAGTCGATATTTGTAGGATTACTCTATATACTAGATTGACTTTTTATAAGTAATTCACTTTAAAAATTATTATATTATTACATAATTAATAATTCATATCATGTGACTTAATAGTATTTGATATTTACAACTAGTCTATCAATCAAAGTAAAATGTGCACAAAAACTTCGTGATCAAAAGTTCTCTTTGCGGAATCCAAATCCGTATTTCCTGCAGTAAATTTTAATAACTTTACCCATCACAGGAGCACCACAGAAGAACACTGTTACCTTTCCCCGTTTTTCCTTCGAGATTTTTTCAAACACCTAAACAAAAATAAATATGAGACTATATTTAATAAAATATTCGCTCGGTTTAATGGGTAATAGAATTTCTTCTGAATTCTGCACATCTTTTCATCCCATCAGCAGGTTGAATTTTGTCCTTGGTTGAGCTTATTTAACTTCTTGAGCTAACTAATAATGATAATATTTCACTCTTACCGTATCCCAGTTTGGTCGTCCTGGCGAGGTCTTCGTTCTTAAACCAGTGATCATGTCAACTGATTTCTTCGCGTGCATTAGATCAAGCGCTAGCTGAAGTCCGATTCCTTTCATATCATCTTTCTTTAAAGCAGAAGTCATGTGGATGTGCATGTCCAAGAAACTTTTTGTCAGCCTCTGACAACACTGCTCCACTTCCAGTTCGTTCAATAAACTCAGAAACCATTCAAACGAACGCTGGCAACGATTGATCCAGAAGAAATCAACCTGAAAGGTATCGGTTATTTAAGTTACATAAA
This sequence comes from Dendronephthya gigantea, assembly GCF_004324835.1. Classification (NCBI taxonomy): domain Eukaryota; kingdom Metazoa; phylum Cnidaria; class Anthozoa; order Malacalcyonacea; family Nephtheidae; genus Dendronephthya; species Dendronephthya gigantea. The sequence continues at coordinate 1,255,588 of NW_021163010.1, read as the reverse complement.
AGTCCAATTCGTTTTTTGAGCAGGTTGAAGAAATTATTGTATGAATTAATTAGCTTGTGGTGGATAGAATGGCAGTATAAGATGTTGGTAAAAAATTGGCATCTGGTATGAAGTGTCATACAAACTAGTGAAACTACACACACAATGCAGCATGAAATATGATGGATGGAATGATTCGGACTAGAATTATAAACTAGCAACGATCAGTCATAGTTCAGACGTGAAGTCCGTGAAGACATACCGATGCAGACAGATGAAGAAGAGGCAAGTTATGTCGAAGTAGCTGAAGGTGTACTGAGAATATGCAAAATGGTTTTAGTTATTTACGCACCTTCTTTAGTTTCTGTAATCCTTCTGGAATCATTCCAACCCATTTATGCTCACAATTTGGACAATCTATTGTAGCATTTTGGACTTTCTTCATAATACTTTGAAGGATAGATGCGAAAGGAGTAACACCAATTCCACCAGCTATCAAAACAGCATGTTCTGCTTCGAATATATGGACAGAAGGAGCACCGTATGGTCCGTCGACATAGATCTAAAAGATTGCATGACCATTTTGAGAATATGGAAAACAGAAACTAAACTATTTGAGTTAAAACGGGAACATAATATTATGGCTTAGTTATGTGTTGTTTACCCTCAACTTCTTCCTTCTCTGTCTCACAGGTTGTCGCACAACAGTTGATGATTTTTCCTGTTCAACAACATCTCCATTGCGATTTTCATCATCAGCTTCCGCACCTTCATTTTCTGTACCGATGTCATCTTGCTTGTGTCTATACGTAAACATGTTGAATTGAACTCTTTTCCTACTTAGTGCAATTCAACCTACAGTATGCATGCAGCCCAATCGAAAACCATGTGTTTGCTTAGTGACAAAACTATATTGATAAAAAATGAACATTTACCTTTTCTTATCCTTTATTCTGAAAGTTCTTTCCCGCCTAATGGCAACAGAGTTATTTACCAAACGATGTCGGCCTTCTTCCATAATATCTTCTTCAAAATAATCGTATAATTTTTTCGTCCATGTGCCAACACCTCTGACATGCACCCATAAAACGTCTTCTTGTTCCGGGGAGCTGCTTATTGTAAATGGATGCCATTCGTTTTGTGCTATGGCTGGAATATTGATGTGAACATAGTCTCCTGGTTTATATTTGAAGTTGGGAGGTCGAGTGATGACTAAATGTGTTACCTATAAATAAACATAGAGAAAAGCATAAATCGAAATTCAAAACAAAGTGGGTTGTATGTTTCGTGTGCAATTCTCTTCAATGTTATATTCTTCCGATATCGGGTAAACTATTGATTATTAAACAGGTAATTTTATGTAGTTTTTTTATTTTACCGATTGAACATTTACGATGGTGGTGTAGTTAGAGACGATGGTTACCCTTATGATTAATTAGTCTTATGATTAGCATGTGGTAATGCGTTGGCCTGGTGATGAACCAAGCAAGTGATAATAAAATAAGGATGTACCTTGGATGGCATTGTTATGCCTTCTTCAATATATGTTGGTCCATATCGTGCCAAGTTGAACCAACGCAAACGAATGACTCTCTCAATAATGTACAGCACGCCAGGAACAATGATCCACTTCCAAAAATTTGGAGCATGGAGTATGATTAACACCCAGAAGGCGATGAAAAGATGATGAGTCCAGTAAAACAGCTGAGAAATAATAAAATACCATTTAAAACAAATGATTGGAGCTTGTATTTGGAGTCCACATATTGAGTCTGTTGTTTCGTATTGAAGACGTGGCAATGGCAAACAGCTGGCAACAGAAATATATTTACCTCAAAATATCCTTTATTTCTAACAAATGGCTGAGAACAAATAACCATGACGATAAGTATGAGTAATAATATTAGTCCTGTTATCCCGGCACTTCCATGAAACCATCCTTGGCCCGCTTTTGTTGTGAAAAGATATTCCCAAACTGCGATCTGGGTTCCGTTAATTTCGGGAGTAGAAACTATACGAAATAGAAGACAGTTGGTTATATCATCCAGCGTGTTACACGCGTATATATAGATCATTAGGTAGAATTAGGAAGCAAACTTACTATAAAAGCCAAGATGACCAATTGTGTGTCCAAAACTGAGATAGGCAATAAAGAAGCCGACGAGTTTGTGAAACATTATATGATCATCGATAGGCAGAACATTCCTGAACCATGTCGTCCTCACCCACGTTAAGCAAAGTTTCAACATTAACACAAGAACGAAAGTACAATTCAGGTTTAAGCACATTCCGTGAATTCTAGCCAGGACTACGAAAACGCCCATTGGAGCTCGTACTATTCCAACCCATATCATAAGAGCGGCGTTAATCAAGAGGTAAACGAAGATGAAACCAACACGATCTGGGTTGTTGCTTATGTAATTCCACGTGAAGTATTTCGGAATGTAACGAGAGATTGGTTTCTTCTTTGGTTTGGTCGGTGGAGTTAGCCATTTGCCAGCACTAATAATGCGAGAACAATTATACTTAGTAAAGGTTAAGTTGATTAACATAATGTTCTGGAAGGAGACTGCGGAGTTATGATATATTAAACGCCACTACATTTAAACTGATTTTCATGGAGGTATGTTTGGCAACGCAGTTGTGTGAATGGATAAAATGGCCACAAATTACCAAAAAATCTTTCCTGCCTTTGTCAGAATTGGCAATATTGTCAGATTATCTACATGCTGCAATCATTAATACCTGATTGTTAAATTTTCAGCGATTCCCGGAAATTTGTCTAAGAAATTTCGTAACTCATCAAACGTGATGAATCCTTTCCTTTCTGTATCAGACTCCTCAAACAAGACCTCCGTTAATTCTTCCAGTTGCTGGTGATCCATACTTAGAGAGCTTTCTTCAACGCACGATTCTAGAACGGTTCTCATCTCGCCACGATCAAGCTCACCATTTCCTGAAACAAGGGCAAAACATGCACATAGTCATATGTATTCCATTGGATTTGAAAATAAATTCCAATACAATATTATGTTAAAAAAGCATTTATATAGCATTTCCAATATAAAAGGAGTAATTTTCATAAGATTTGCTTTTATTTTTTGCATGGTACAAAATACAGAAACGACTGAGAGAGAACTTACCATCGATATCATAAACTTTGAACAAAAATTGCAATTTATCAATTTGACTTCCATTTGTCAGTAATTCCAAGCCTTGACAAAGATCTCGCATAGATATAGAATCATCCTCATTCGTTGAGTCCGCTTTGAACAGGGAGAAGAAACGTTCAGCAAAGAAACTCTGAAATTGGTTAAGAACATGATGTGATCAATATTTGTTCATCCTATGTTTATTAGACCTCAGTTCTTGAAGGAGATGTTTTCAGAAGGAAGTGCGCGCTAATTTCATATTTACAATTAACTTCTCTGGGTAGAAATCTAAGCCCAGAACTTCTTTAGTGCATGCCGTAATGTTGTTTATCATGTGTTCCCAAGAATCTGTGAGATGCCCACCTTCTCAATGTGCAATCCCTTCTTGAATTGCTCAAGAGTTATCAATCGTGATTCGTTGCTATCGACTGAGAATTTTTCTTCAATCCATTCGTACCATTTGGAATCTGCTGTTGAACTATAGAAATACAAAATAGGCGGTTACGTAGTAAGATCACTAGTGCAATGTCTTAATACAACGCAATATATACAAGCGAGCTCATCACAGGTTCTAGCTTACCATTCAAGTCTATCCATGGCAGCAACGATCTGGCTTAAACTAATTTCACCCTCATTATTTACATCCATCAATTTGAAGATATTTTCTATAAACTGAATGAAACATAAAAAAATTATGCATCAAACCAACTATATTTCTAAATGCGGTTGTATTGATGACATACTGGAGTGGGGATGCAATTGTGGCGCGTAAAAAGTTAATGACTTCTATATAGCTAACAATTTATTTCAATACAAAGCATGTTTGTAAAAAAATATACGACATAATGTATACCTGCGGTTGTCTCAACTCTTCTTTAAATTTCTCAGCGTCAATATTACCGTTAGCGTCAGACAAGTTTTCTAATCTGTTGCTAAGCCATTTTAGCGGCTTTGTATTTCCTTTTCCATTGTTCGTTTTTGTACGCCTATTTGTAAATACGAGAATATTTATGTTTTGCCTACTAATTCTTTCATAATGTATAAGATTGGTGCGCAAGGTTGTATCCAGGATCGATATATCGATAGCGTGATAGCCAAAGCGCAAAACTTGACTAGATTGCATCGTCTTGAATAGGTTATAAACATATCGTCAATTTTATATTTAATGCATGCACGCAACTGGTTTTAAGTAAATTGTATTCGGAAAAAATACTCACTGAGATAACAATCTAAGAGATCCAACGATCTCTTGAACTTGAACGTATCCAAGATCTTTCGCATCAAACATAGCGTACAGCTTCGAGCTAAAATCCTGTCAAAGAAAAACATGCTCTTTCAAGTTTTACTTCACAATTTCTTTTTGGTATCAAATTAACAACAATTAGAAACGGAAGAGTTTACTTCAATGTTTCAAGGGACGTTTCAAGGCCGGGAAAGAAGGATGGCTGTTGAAAGAGGATTTTTTATAATATTTTAAAAGAGGATTTTACTGTCTATTAATTTCCCGTTGTACTTAATGATTCATTATTTACATCGCAACAGAACTGGTTACTGGTTATGGAGGAAAAAACAACATCTGTATATACGGCCTACGGGATAATTGGATAGTAGCTAATTATGAATCATTCCAAGCTTTCAACTCGGTAAATCTTATAACTGCATTTCAAATATTGTTTCGTCTAAGTTTTGGCTTGTAACCAAATCGTATAAGAGCGGGAAGGAAACCAATTTATATATATGCCTCGCGGAAGTAAGTGCAGACAACACAAAGTCTGTAACTAACAAAGATTGAACTAGTTAATATTGTTTTATAGTTAAAAGAGATTTGGATAATAATCAAATCATGAATAAGAGAAAACAGTTTCTACTGAGAAGTTGATTTTTTCCTTTGCTAGTTTAACTCGATCAAATCGAATGCTTAACTGCAAAAATAGTTTTAACGAGGAGCAATATTTTAACTCAACCGAGCCCAATTCTGCATGTTATGATTTCCTGTCGGCAAAATTTACCGACTCTCAGATAAATGCTGAGTGCTGACCCCCTTGGGGGCTAACTATCCGATAATAAATATTTATATGGTGCATTCGGTAAATGAATGTATTGCATGCAGTACGTAGTAATAATACTTTGAAATATGATTGATATGTACAGTATAGTATTATTTCTAAACATGATTGCTTGGTAATGAGTAGCTAGTATAGACTTCTTTTGCTATAAGTGAGGTGATTTTGGCCCTCTAAACACGAATTAGTTATATAACTTACTTTGTATATATGCACGGATGTGAAAGTGCCGTTCCCAATATATGGCGGCTATAGTGACAACACAACTCATATCGACTCCACGCCCTCAGATCGCCTTATTCCGAACTATTAAACTAGGTAGTATATGTTTTCTATATTTAGAATCATCATATTATCCAACAAGACTCGGGAAACCCAAGTTAGACTTACCCCAATATCACCAGAGGCTCGGATGAATTGATCTTTGGAAATTTTGCCATATTTTCCTAACAGACCAAAACTATCCCTAAACCAAGCAGATGGCCTACGGTCATATTTATCCATGGCGATTGTGACGTTATTTTCCTTTTCGTCTTTCATACTGACCTTAAAATAGTAAACGTGAAATTGATATGGGGTTTTACAGCGGAAAGATTTTTTCGGCATATTACCATGTAGCTAAGAGTCTTAGATTGAAATGCGGATGTATATACCACTGAACGGTCTGAGCCACTTTCGACGTTTAAAACATCATGGCATAAACCTGTGTGAGTAAAATGTTTGATCGTATATCATTGGTATACGAGCATTCAGCTAATAAACATCGTGAACAGCAAAAACATTTTGCAAAGGGAATGAGAATCAACTATAA